>NC_134355.1:171119837-172422814 GCF_048569485.1 Anomaloglossus baeobatrachus
GCCAGGAGTCCACAGAGGCCACAGGAGCCAGGAGTCCACAGAGGCCACAGGGGCCCGGAGTCCACAGAGGCCACAGGGGCCCGGAGTCCACAGAGGCCACAGGGGCCAGGAGTCCACAGAGGCCACAGGGGCCAGGAGTCCACAGAGGCCACAGGGGCCAGGAGTCCACAGAGGCCATAGAGGCCTGGAGTCCACAGAGGCCACATGGGCCTGGAGTCCACAGGGGCCTGGAGTGCACAGAGGCCACAGGGCCCCAAAGTCCACGGAGGCCACAGGGGCCAGGAGTCCACAGAGGCACAGGGGGCCAGGCAAACACAGAGGCTACAGGGGCCCCAGGCCATGCGGTAGAATCCAGCTCCAAAGCCCGATCAGGAAGCCACACAGCCCGGCCCGAAGCCACGCACCGACCCCGGACTAGCGCAGGCAGGGACTCCGGGACGATCCCCCGTGCTTTTTCGCCGTGTGGCGGTGAAGACGCAGGCACGCGTCAGGGAGAGGCTCCGGCCCGACCGCAATAGACTCACCAGCATCGCAGCGTCCGGCCAGGATGGAGGGGACCACGGGCTTCACTAGGAACCTTCCCGGCCGCTCCCCCGGAAGTGCTCCTGTATACTTCCGGGTCACTACAGCAGGGAAGCGTGCACCTTCGACGCGGCAGGGCCCCCCCCGCCGCGCACACGTCTGGTAGAAGCACACCCTGCCGCAGGAGTCATATCTCCCGGAGGCAAAGCCGGACCAGGAGAAAGAGGACGAGGTGCACCGGAGGACGGAGTCCACGAGGGGAGCTCCACCGACCGTGCTTCCGGATCCAGAGCTCCGCCGTTCCCTTGGAGACCGCACGGACTCAACCGGACCCAGGTACTGTAGGTTCCTCTCCATGCAGGACAGGAAACCAACTGATGAGGGAGGGGGACTGCCCCCTTTTTTATCTGTAGGTTTCCTGTCCTGAAGGAGGCGGATCCCTCTCTCGTGGGTGCTGTCATGACGAAAGGAAAATTATATATATATATATATATATATTATATATATATATATATATATATATATATATATATATATATATATATATATATATATATATATATATATATATATATATATATATATATATATATATATATATATATATTTTTATACATATACACACGCACACTTTAAAATCTTAAAGCTTAACTCCAGCTTTTTTTTTTTTTTCTTTTCAGCAGTGGAATGGTGATTTAAATCTAATTCCCCTTCCCACTGTCTTATACTCACTCTTCAGCGTTTTCATCCTCTTAGCATCGTTCCTGTCTTGCGGCATCATCTTGCTTCCGTAACTTCTGACTGGTGGTAAGTCAGAAGTTACATAACAAGCACTTAATGCAACTCTATGAGAGCCAGAATGGAACCACAATGGGGCTCTCTGAGTTGTATTGATTTATGACCTCCGACTTGCTCCACGAAACACTGGAGCTGCCGTCAGGTAACAAATCACAGGAGACCAACTGAAACGACGATAGAAAAAAGATAAAGACAGTGGCAGGTAAGTATAAGACAGGGGGGCAGGGGAGGGGACTTACATTTAAAGCATCACTCCAGCACTGAAATAAAAAATAAGCTGGAGTGGTACTTTAATTTCTTGTTAGTCACATTGGGGGACACATAAATCATGGGATAGTCTACTACCATCTGGAGGCAGACACTATTATTACATGCTAAATGAAAATTGGCCCCTCCCTCGCAGACTATACCTTGCTTGCTAGCATCAAGCCTCCTTAGTTTTTTTTTTTTAGAATGTCAGTTGGAAGCAAGGCCGGTCTCAGTCCTGTCTTAGTTTAGGTGCTAAGCTTTTTTTGCTTTGTGTATTAAATGGATTTCTCTGGGTAACAGAGTGCAATTCTGCTGTTTCACCCACATAGTGTCGGAGAGTACTGGCTCCAATTGTTCAGTCCATATCCTCTTGCACCGGTGTGGCTAGACGAATGTACCCTGACACCCTCAGTAGTCAGGTACTGGGGCGGAGGCCCGTAAGCCAACTAGCTCTTAACTTCTGCTCCATGTACATGCGAGCAATGTGGGGCAGTAGGCAAGGCGATCCGGATCTTCAGGTGAGGTAAGTATTGCTTTGTCATGAATCTCCCCTCTACTCTTTCCTTGTATATGTTGGGGGCAACAGAGGTAGAGATTAGAGATGATCGAATACTTCGATTATCTGGCTTCGCGAATACTTTCCGAATACCTCGCCGCTATTCGACTATTCGATGCGCAAAGTAAGTCTATGGGAAGCCCGAATAGTTCCAAATAGTTGTTATTCGGGTTTCCCATAGACTTACATTGCGCATCAAATATTTGCGAATAGTGGTGAGGTATTCGAAAATTATTCGCAAAGCCGGATAATCGAAGTATTCGATCATCCCTAGTAGAGATCCTTTATGATGGGTGTGTGTGTGTCACATTTGTTGATAAATCTCAACCTCATGGATTAAACATGGCTGTAGTCCTCCACTAAATCACACAGCTACAGGTTGTGCAAAAGTGGGAAACGTCTGTCGTAATTGTGTATTTGATTTCCATTTCCATCCCAGACTCAGCTTTAGGATGTCCCCTGGTTTCCGTGTCCCCCAAAGAGACAAGTGAGAAAGGTAGATTTTTGGTACTCACCAAAAAATCTTTAATTATTTTGGCTTTTCCTTCTCTATTCTCACTAAACTGAGGAGGCCTGATGCTAGCAGGCAAGTTATAGTCTGTGTGGGAGGGAGCAATTTTCATTTAGGTTGTAATATTACTATCAGCCTCCAGGTGGCAGCAGACTATCCCATGGTTTAGGTGTCCGCCAATAAACAGATTTTACGGTGAGCACCCAAAATCTACTTTTTTTATCCCACTAGAGAACTTGATCCTGCAATTGTTTCTACAATACATTGTATATGTCATGGTTTTGGCCTTTATGACAGACCATTTATTTTTCACCCTTTTTTGGCATGGTCCAAGAGCCATAACATCTTTATTATTTTGGGTAACAGTTATATGAAGGCTGGTCTTTTCTCGGATGATTTACGATTTTCAGTGATATAATTTTGAGGTACACAATTTATTAATGAACCTTTGTTAACTCTTTATGGGAAGGGATGTTAACATAACAGCAATTCTGCAATTTTTATGCAGTTTAAATTAAAAAGTTGCATTTATTCTGTGGGCCATTACGATTATGGCAATGCCAAATTACGATTTTGTTACTTTTAGACAATACTCTTATTGGAAAAAAACAAAAAAAACCAAAACAACATTTTGGGGTTGCCATATTCACAGAGCCATAACATTCACAATTTTCCATCAGCAGAGGTGTACGAGGGGTGTAGCTTTTATTCATGCCATTTTGTGGTATACGCAACTTTTTTTAAATCACTTCATTGCAATTATTAAGAGACATAAATAACAATTCTAGATTTTGTTTTATTACTTTTTATATTTTACACGGTGGCTCCGTGGGTAGCACTGCAGTCTTGCAGCGCTGCAGTTTGGGGTTCAAATCACACCAAGAACACCATCTGCAAGGAGTTTGTATATTCTCCCTGTGTATGTGTGGGTTTCCTCCGGGTTCTCCCATTTCCTCCCAGACTCCAAAAACATACTGAGAGGAACCTTAGATTGTGAGCTCCAATGGGGACAGTGTTGCTAATGTATGTAAAGCGCTGTGGAATTAATAGTGCTATATAAGTGAATAAATATTATTCTATATTATAAACATCATTCATAGTCGGATACAACTTTCATGTTACATTATCTTTATTCTGCAGTTCAATATGATCACAACAACAATACCAAATGTATGTAGGTGTTTATGTTTTGCAGAAAAAAAATATTTTGAAAGAAAAAAATTGGGGGGGTGGGGTGGGGGGGGCACCATATTCTGATACCCATAACTGTCCTACTGTTCAGTAGGTTAGGATGAGCGAAGGCTTATTTTTATGTGGGACAAGTGCTACCTTTTACCAGTACTTAATTTTTTATTCTTTGGGTGTAGTTGGCGTTCACTGGAAATAAATCTGGAGTTGTGTTTTTTTGGTTTTTTATTTACAGTTGGCTGTGTGCAGTATAATTGTCATGTTAACTATATTCTGCGTGTTGATCCCATTTCAGTGATAGCCAATTTATACTTTTCCAATGTTTTCCTAATTTTTCATAAGAAAAATCAGTTACCATTCGCCGACCAAAATAAAAAGACTATTTTTGAGAACCTTATGTTTTTTTGATAGGATTATTGCAAACATTCAAACCATCGTTAGGCCTCTGGTTGTAATAGCAACCTGACGGCACCCAACTGCAATCTGTATGCTTTCTATAAAATTCTTCACAAACCACTGTAACTATTGACAGCATCATGTGAGGGGTTGAAGTTGTGGGATTGGATTTGGCTGCATCCCTGGCACACACAACATGATCTCAGCTGTGTTTAACAGCAGACTCCTGCTGCAGGGGACACCGGCCCAACGGCCCGGACCATCCCCGAGACTCAACTGTACGCCTGATTGACGAATATCACTTCCAATCTGGTTCTACACCCGGAAAGGGAACGGCTTAATTATCTTTTATGAAGCATTGCCTATAGGCCAGTTAGGCCCCTGGCTGCTATGATGACAGCTGGCACCCAACATGTATAGAGTGGGCTCAGCTCCTAAGTCTGCTCCAAGCAGCAGCCCCCAACATTTGAAGAACGTATACATTATATGTAGAGAAAGAGTTGAGGCACTTTAAGGAGTGATCCTTTGACAGCTGTGCAGTGATAGACTAGAATGCCATCCATTAGGCTTGCACTCGTCTGGGAAGACTTTCTACAAGATTTTGGAATGTATCTGTGGGAATATTTGCCCATTCATCCAGAAAAAGCATTTGTGATGCCAGACACTGATGTTCAGCAAGAAGGCCAACCTCACAATATTCATTCTAGTTATTACCAAAAGGTGTTCAACAGGTTTGAGGACAGCACTCTGTGGAGTCAGGCAAGTTCTTCCAAACGAAAATCCCCCAATCATGCCTTCATGGACCTTGCCTTGGGGCACAATGATGCTGGAATAGTAAAGGGCCTTCCCCCAAAATGTTCCTACAAAATTGGAGGCAAGATTATCCTTCACTGGAGCCAAAGGGCCTAGGACAACTCTGACAAAATAACCACATAGCATTTACTCTTTTCCACCAAACTTGTTGGCACGATGCAAATCAAGCAAGTAATGTTCCCCTGGCATTAAGTAAACTAAGACTCTTCAATCAGACTATATAGAGAAGTGTGCTTCACCAATCCATAGAAATAGAACACATTTCCTCGTCTCTAGAATCCGGTGTGGTGTGCTTTACACCACTACATCCAACACTTGGTATTGTGCTTGTGATAAAAGTCTTGCATACGGCTGCTGAGCAATTGTAAACCATGGCATGAAATTTTTTTGGGCTAATGTTACCGTAATGCCCAAGGTGTTTTGAAGCTCTACAGTTATTGAATTAGCAGAACATTGGTGACTATATGCACCTCAGCTTAAAACTCTGACATCAACGAATAAGCCGTGTATCTCAATACTATTGTCCATATAATGTATCAGCCGGGGAAAGTAGTGGGGAGAAACCTACAAAAACTATAATTCCACTTACCGGTCTGGTCATCCATTTTTCCACTATAGGTAAGCGTAATAGTGCCTTCTGAAGCCAGATCCAGGGATTGGCTTGGTTTCACTGGTCTAGATACTAAATTGTTGTCAATTTCACAACCAGCCGCTGGACTGTCCCCAATCTGTCCACAACCACTGACAGGGCCACAGATGTTCAGCTACGGTAATAGGACAAAAATACCAATCAAACACCAAATAAGTAAAATCAAGTCACACACAAAATGGAATTATTAAAATTAATTTTAGTTGTAATGTCGGTTAAAACCTAGAAACAAAATAAGAAAGCAATAAAATGTGATACAAAATAACCCCTTTATTAAGCTTCAATGGCTGCAAGCAAAAAAACAGGAGTTTGTACACCCCAATTATAAAAATTAAATAGTAATAGAGAGGTAGGCCACTTTCTCTCGTTCGTTCAGCTTTCCTTACAAACAGACTAGCATTTCTCTCTATACAATGGCTACTGGTGGAGTAGCACATAACCAGACCAGTCCATGAGCCTCCAGCCTCACCAACCCTTTGAAAACTATGTATACCCCAACCGAGAGCGAGCGAGGCCGAGCATGACTGAAAAATGTATCATAACCTGTGTAACAAACGTAGCTTAACCCCTTCAGCCCCAAGCCTATTTTGACCCTAAAGACCAGGCCATTTTTTGCAATTTTGACCAGTGTCACTTTATGAGGTTATAACTCTGGAACGCTTCAACGGATCCCGGTGATTCTGAGATTGTTTTCTCGTGACAAATTGGGCTTCAGGTTAGTGGTAAATTTAGGCCGATATTTTTTGCGTTTCTTTGAGAAAAAAACGGAAATTTCGCGAAAATTTGAAAATTTTGTAATTTTCAAACTTTTAATTTTTATGCTCTAAAACCAACGAGACATATGACACAAAATAATTAATAAACAACATTTCCCACATGTCTACTTTACATCAGAACAATTTGGGGGAAAAAAAAAAAAATTTAAGGAAGTTATAGGGGTTCAAAGTTTATGAGCAATTTCTCATTTTTACAACAAAATTTACAAAGCCACATTTTTTAGGGACCACATCACATTTGAAGTGATTTTGAGAGCTCTACATGACACAGAACACCCAAAAGTGACACCATTCCAAAAACGGCACCCCTTAGGCTACTCAAAACCACATTCAAGAAGGTTATTTACCCTTCAGGTGCTTCACAGTAACTAAAGCAATGTAGAAAAAAAAATGAACATTTTACTTTTTGCAACAAAAATGTTAATTTAGCCTCAAATATTGCATATTCACAAGGGTAGTAGGATTAAAAGAACCCCCAAAATGGGTTGGGCGATTTCTTCTGAGCACGCAGATACCTCATATGTGTCGAAAAAACACTGTTTGGGCGCACGACGGGACTCAGAAGGGAAGGAGCACCATTTGACTTTTTGAACAGAAAATTAGCTAGAATCGTTAGCCGCACCATGTTGCGTTTGGAGAGCCCCTGAGGTGCCGAAACAGTGGAGCTCCCCCATATGTGACCCCATTTTGGATACTAGACACCTCATGGCATTTCATTTATCTAGATGTGTATTGAGCACTTTGAACCTCTGGGGGCTTCACAAAAGTTAATAGAGTTGAGCCGTGCAAATAAAAAAAAAAAAATTTTACCACAAAATTGTTACTTCAACCAGGTAGCTTTTTTTTTCACAAGGGTATCAGGAAAAATTGCACCATAAAATGTATTGTGCAATTTCTCCTGAGTACACAGACACCTCATATGTGGTGGAAATCAAATGTTTGGGTGCACAGCAGGGCTCAGAATGCAAGGAGCGTCATTTGACTTTTCAAACGCAAAATTGTCTGGGATAATTAGCGTATTCCATGTTGTGTTTGGAGACTCCCTGAGGTGCCAAAGCAGTGGAGCTCCCCCACGTGACCCCATTTTGGAAACTAGACCCCCATGGCATAGAAAAAAAAATAGGGCGCACGCACAAATGTTCTGCAAAAAGGTTGGGGGGGGGGGGGGGGGGGGGAGACTAGGTGGGATGGAAAAAAGAAGTCCTGTCCAAAGTCGAGTACGACTGCAGGACGATTGCTGATCAGGTACCTAATTGTACATGTTTTGTTTTTTTTATTTTGGGTGCACAAAAAAAGCAAAAACTAGAGCAACAATTACGTAGCTGATCAGCACTTGGCGGCAGGCAGGTGGGGGAGGAGGGGGGGAGAAGGAGTGGGAGATGCGATTGGGGATTGTTAGAAAAGAGCGACGAACAATACTTACAGGATGGATCAGAACAGCGGCAGATTGGGAGGCGGCAGATTTGGCGGCGGCAGATGGGGGGGCATCTGTGAATGTGTGTCGGCGTCGGCTGGGATAGGGTGGGGGCAGATGGGAGAGGGCGCAGTGGATGCAGGAGCGGCAGAGGATGGGGGGAAGGGGAGTGGGAGGTGAGATTGGGGATAGTTACCCTACAGGATGGATCTAGGCAGCAGGATCACAGGAGATGGAGGCAGCAGATCGGGGAGGGTGAGAGGTGGGAGAGGGAGCGCAGCGCAGATCACGGGGGAGACAGGTGAGCAGAGCGCAGATCACGGGGGAGACAGGTGAGCAGAGCGCAGATCACGGGGGAGACAGGTGAGCAGAGCGCAGATCACGGGGGGAGACAGGTGAGCAGAGCGCAGATCACGGGGGGAGACAGGTGAGCAGAGCGCAGATCACGGGGGGAGACAGGTGAGCAGAGCGCAGATCACGGGGGAGACAGGTGAGCAGAGCGCAGATCACGGGGGAGACAGGTGAGCAGAGCGCAGATCACGGGGGAGACAGGTGAGCAGAGCGCAGATCACGGGGGAGACAGGTGAGCAGAGCCAGATCACGGGGAGACAGGTGAGCAGAGCGCAGATCACGGGGGAGACAGGTGAGCAGAGCGCAGATCACGGGGGAGACAGGTGAGCAGAGCGCAGATCACGGGGGAGACAGGTGAGCAGAGCGCAGATCACGGGGGAGACAGGTGAGCAGAGCGCAGATCACGGGGGAGACAGGTGAGCAGAGCGCAGATCACGGGGGAGACAGGTGAGCAGAGCGCAGATCACGGGGGAGACAGGTGAGCAGAGCGCAGATCACGGGGGAGACAGGTGAGCAGAGCGCAGATCACGGGGGAGACAGGTGAGCAGAGCGCAGATCACGGGGGAGACAGGTGAGCAGAGCGCAGATCACGGGGGAGACAGGTGAGCAGAGCGCAGATCACGGAGGAGACAGGTGAGCAGAGCGCAGATCACGGGGGAGACAGGTGAGCAGAGCGCAGATCACGGGGGAGACAGGTGAGCAGAGCGCAGATCACGGGGGAGACAGGTGAGCAGAGCGCAGATCACGGGGGAGACAGGTGAGCAGAGCGCAGATCACGGGGGAGACAGGTGAGCAGAGCGCAGATCACGGGGGAGACAGGTGAGCAGAGCGCAGATCACGGGGGAGACAGGTGAGCAGAGCGCAGATCACGGGGGAGACAGGTGAGCAGAGCGCAGATCACGGGGGAGACAGGTGAGCAGAGCGCAGATCACGGGGGAGACAGGTGAGCAGAGCGCAGATCACGGGGGAGACAGGTGAGCAGAGCGCAGATCACGGGTGAGACAGGTGAGCAGAGCGCAGATCACGGGGGAGACCGGTGAGCAGAGCGCAGATCACGGGGGAGACAGGAGAGCAGAGCGCAGATCACGGGGGAGACCGGTGAGCAGAGCGCAGATCACGGGGGAGACAGGTGAGCAGAGCGCAGATCACGGGGGAGACAGATGAGCAGAGCGCAGATCACGGGGGAGACAGGTGAGCAGAGCGCAGATCACGGGGGAGACAGGTGAGCAGAGCGCAGATCACGGGGGAGACAGGTGAGCAGAGCGCAGATCACGGGGGAGACAGGTGAGCAGAGCGCAGATCACGGGGGAGACAGGTGAGCAGAGCGCAGATCACGGGGGAGACAGGTGAGCAGAGCGCAGATCACGGGGGAGACAGGTGAGCAGAGCGCAGATCACGGGGGAGACAGGTGAGCAGAGCGCAGATCACGGGGGAGACAGGTGAGCAGAGCGCAGATCACGGGGGAGACAGGTGAGCAGAGCGCAGATCACGGGGGAGACAGGTGAGCAGAGCGCAGATCACGGGGGAGACAGGTGAGCAGAGCGCAGATCACGGGGGAGACAGGTGAGCAGAGCGCAGATCACGGGGGAGACAGGTGAGCAGAGCGCAGATCACGGGGGAGACAGGTGAGCAGAGCGCAGATCACGGGGGTGACAGGTGAGGGAGCACAGATCACGGGGGTGACAGGTGAGGGAGCACAGATCACGGGGGTGACAGGTGAGGGAGCACAGATCACGGGGGTGACAGGTGAGGGAGCACAGATCACGGGGGTGACAGGTGAGGGAGCACAGATCACGGGGGGTGACAGGTGAGGGAGCACAGATCACGGGGGTGACAGGTGAGGGAGCACAGATCACGGGGGTGACAGGTGAGGGAGCACAGATCACGGGGGTGACAGGGGAGGGAGCACAGATCACGGCGGTGACAGGGGAGGGAGCACAGATCACGGCGGTGACAGGGGAGGGAGCACAGATCACGGCGGTGACAGGGGAGGGAGCACAGATCACGGCGGTGACAGGGGAGGGAGCACAGATCACGGCGGTGACAGGGGAGGGAGCACAGATCACGGCGGTGACAGGGGAGGGAGCACAGATCACGGCGGTGACAGGGGAGGGAGCACAGATCACGGGGGTGACAGATGAGGGAGCACAGATCACGGGGGTGACAGGTGAGGGAGCACAGATCACGAGGGTGACAGGTGAGCAGAGCGCAGATCACGAGGGTGACAGGTGAGCAGAGCGCAGATCACGAGGGAGGCAGGTGAGCAGAGCACAGATCACGGGGGAGGCAGGTGAGGGAGCACAGATCACGGGGGAGGCAGGTGAGGGAGCACAGATCACGGGGGTGACAGGTGAGGGAGCGCACATCACGGGGGTGACAGGTGAGGGAGCGCACATCACGGGGGTGACAGGTGAGGGAGCGCACATCACGGGGGTGACAGGTGAGGGAGCACACATCACGGGGGTGACAGGTGAGGGAGCACACATCACGGGGGTGACAGGTGAGGGAGCGCACATCACGGGGGTGACAGGTGAGGGAGCGCACATCACGGGGGTGACAGGTGAGGGAGCGCACATCACGGGGGTGACAGGTGAGGGAGCGCACATCACGGGGGTGACAGGTGAGGGAGCGCACATCACGGGGGTGACAGGTGAGGGAGCGCACATCACGGGGGTGACAGGTGAGGGAGCGCACATCACGGGGGTGACAGGTGAGGGAGCGCACATCACGGGGGTGACAGGTGAGGGAGCGCACATCACGGGGGTGACAGGTGAGGGAGCGCACATCACGGCGGTGACAGGTGAGGGAGCGCACATCACGGCGGTGACAGGGGAGGGAGCACAGATCACGGCGGTGACAGGGGAGGGAGCACAGATCACGGCGGTGACAGGGGAGGGAGCACAGATCACGGCGGTGACAGGGGAGGGAGCACAGATCACGGCGGTGACAGGGGAGGGAGCACAGATCACGGCGGTGACAGGGGAGGGAGCACAGATCACGGCGGTGACAGGGGAGGGAGCACAGATCACGGCGGTGACAGGGGAGGGAGCACAGATCACGGCGGTGACAGGGGAGGGAGCACAGATCACGGCGGTGACAGGGGAGGGAGCACAGATCACGGCAGTGACAGGGGAGGGAGCACACATCACGGGGGTGACAGGGGAGGGAGCACACATCACGGGGGTGACAGGGGAGGGGGGCGGGTAGCTGACCACGGGGGTGAGTGGTGGGGGGAGCGTGCAGCACATCACGTAGGGGAGAAGGCGAGCAGCACATCACGGAGGGGAGGGGGCGGGCACCGATCACGAGGGGGAGGGGCCGGGCAGCAGATCGGAGGGAGCGGTGGCACTATGACAGATGGAGGAGGACAGGGATCGCGCAGCACATCACGGAGGTGAGGGGGCGGGCACCGATCACGAGGGGTGAGGGGCCGGGCAGCAGATCGGGGGGAGCGGTGGCACTGTGGTAGATGGAGGGCGGCGGCAGCGGATCGGGAGGTGTGGGGGTGAGGGTGCGGGCAGCAGATACGAGGGGTGGGGGTGCGGGCAGGAGATCGGGGAGACAGGTGGCAGATCGCGGAGGGCAGCGGCGGATCGGGAGGCTTTTCGCCGGTTTCATACAGTGCAATGGCAGCGCGGCAACTTCCGGGTCCCATGCTCCGGTCACATAACAGCATGGGACCGGAGCTTGTCGCCCTGCCATTGCACTGTGTACACTCACTGTGCTGGCGTGCTGCAGGGACGACAAGTGAAGCTGATGGGGGCGGTCACCGGCAACAGGTCCACTGTGATTGGAGAAATCGGTCACAAGGCCGATCTCTCCAATCAGAGCTACTGGAGCTGGGGGAGGGTGATCCAGTGAGGTCACCCAGCTCCAGCCAATGACCAGTGCTACAGCTGCACTGGCCAGGGCTGGATTTCAATGTTTCAGTCACTTTAAATGGCTGGAACATTACAGTGGCTGTGATTGGTTGAGCGGCGTTAGTCAGCCAATCCCAGCCTCCGTAGGTCCGGGGAGGAGGCACCACCCCTCCTGAAGTAAGGAACAGGTCCCCTCCTCCCAGAATCTGCGGTTTATGTTAACATATTGCAGTCATCGGAGGCTCCGGTGCTGCGATTCCGTCATGACGGAAAGATCAGTCCTTGGTCGTTAAGGTCCAGGGCACAAGGACGGATCTTTCCGTCCATGGTCGTGAAGGGGTTAAAGGGGAACAGAAATAAAATCAGCCATAATTGGAGTACGAGCCTTATAGTGGCACCTTGATGGATGAAGGGTGCAACAAACTTATTAAAAGACATAAACATCCTTAGAAATTTGGCTCATTTTATTCCCGTGGAATCATCACCTTGACGGATGTATAAAACTCCAGCCTTGTAGAATCGGGGCCATTGACTTCTAAGACAAATTCCTCTAGGCAAGTTCTGGGACCAGGTCTCTGACCATAATCTACTCGCAGGGTTGGATTGTAAATCGTAAAGACTACAGAAAAGGAAGGGTCAGCATATTGTTAAGTTTGGAAACTAATTCAGTCATGGCTGAATGAAAACACTGTGGACCATTGGGCGTTAGGGGTGTCCAGTGTGCGACAGACATGGCCCCGGGTCAGGGTTTCCGTATATATTTACACAGAAAGAAAAAAGTTCTTACTTTATATGTCTTGCCATTGCCTTGTACCATGTATCCGGACTCATTCTTCAAAGATTCAAAGTTGTAAGTAAAGCCAGTGTTTGGATTTTCTATTAAACAATCCTGCAGGAGAAAACACAAGATTCATAGCTGATCACCTCACACTTTCCCTAAGAGTATGTGCACATGGAGTGTTTGAGGAGTTGTGGGAAAGATTATTAACGTTTCTTCACTGTTTCTACTCCAAAAATCTCCTCCTTCATGTGCACACATCCTAAGATTGGGAAACTGGTAGTCTATTTTTAACACGTTTTGTCCTCACCTCTTTTCCATGTATGCTTTTGATGATAGGGCAAGCGGCTTCCGTATTCCATAGAAAGGTGGCTATACAGTTATCATTTGAAATAAATCTAGGGCTGGTAAACTATTAAAAAAAAGATAATTCAGGCGGATTAATAATACAATTTAATGCATGAAAATCAAGAATTCTTTGAAGACCACAAAGCAGCCTCTATGCAACACGATATGAAGCCACAAACAGGGGGGAGGTCACAAATTATATCAATGGCTGCAGCTCTGCTCTTCAGAATATTACACAGACAGCAATTTAGCATGATGACATCCAAGCTGAGCTATACGTTCAGGATAGGCCAGAACTTCCAGAAACCGCTGAGCAGTGCGCTGATTGCCATGATGAACTTCTTTGATATAGAAGTCCCCACAAAGAGGTTAACATCGTGAAGATTACATTATATGACAACACATGCTCAGTGATAATAATTACTATTGATACACTTACCAAGGCACCCTTTTCACAAATAAGATGCAATTGTGACGAATATAAAACAGTTTTATTTTCTTCATCAGTACACTTAGAGCCATTTGTGTACTCAATGAGTATTTTGCCACGGTCTTCTATAACGGGTTTCTTGCTGGCCACCCCTAGGTTGTTTATGGCAACGGTTTCAGAAAGTTTATCCTGCATTTAAGATGTGGAAGAAAAATTGAATATGCTGTGGCTTATAAGAAGAGAAAACAATGCAAGAGAATTAAACCTAGACATGCACTAAAATGGCTCATTTTGATGTGACGCAAGAAGAAAACTAAAGGAAAGTGGTCATCAAAAAATGAAATATTGTTTAACTCAGGATTTTGGGATAAATGTATTTTTAACCAATTCTTTTTTCAATTTTCGTTTTCATATCACAATTAGTGATGGGCGGACCCGGACTGTAAAAGTCCGGCTCCGAGAAGGTTCAAAAGTACCCGAGCACCGACCCATGGGCCCGGAGTTCTTAGAGTAACAATCTGGAAACTTGGGTAATTTAAAAAAAAAAATAAATAAATAGGAATAAAGCAAGATTTTATACTTACCAGTCTCCACGCGGCTGTAACACTGCTTCTGGGCTACTCATACTACTACCATCATATATATGCACAGCTTCCCCCGCTCACCGCTAGTTCCGGATGTCTCTGATTGGTTGCAGTCAGGCAGCACCCCCACCTTGTGTGACAGCATGTCTGACTGCGTTCAATAACAAATGCTGTATGCGTGTCTGTATTCATGTAAAAATAAATAAAAAAATTGGCCTATCACAGATAAATCATATGGCTATAGGCTGCAGACCCCAGCTGTGGGCATTATCTTGGCTGTGTATCAAAATAACAGGGACCGCATGCATTTTTGTTTTAATTACTTAAATAAATTATTTTAAAAACCGGTGTGCGGTTCCCTCCCAATTTTGATACCCAGCCATGATAAAGTCGACAGCTGAGGGCTAGTATACTCAGGCTGGGGAGACCCATGGTTATTACCCCCCCAGCTTAATAATAGCCTGCAGCTGCCCAGGATTACTGCATTCGTTAGATGTGATAATCCCAGAACTTTACCTGGCTCCTCCCGGTTACACTGGTGTGGTGGCAATCAGGGCAATAAGGGGTTAATGACAGCTCACAGCTGCCATTAAACCCTAGACTAGTAATGGGAGAAGTCTATGAGACCCCCATTACTAATCTGCAAGTGAAAAGAAAAACACTAAAAAAAATCTTTTATTTGAAATAAAATTAAAAAAAAAAAAACACCCTCTTTCCCCACCTTTATTAACCCCAAAAACACCCCTGCAGGTAATCCACACAAGGTCCCATGATGATTCCAGCTCTGCTATATACATTCTGAAGGCACAGCGCGCGGGCACAGAACATGACCGCACGTTGTGGGCTTCAGGCAGAGACTGAGCCACAGTGATGGGCAGTGACGTCACAGCTGGAGGTTCCCTCAGTCCTCCAACTGTGACCGCAAATAACCCGAGTTAATTCGGAAATGCATGGGTGTTTTGGGGGATTAGTAAAGGAATGAAGAGGGTTTTTTTCGTATTTTATTTCAAATAAAGGATTTCCCTCTTATTTTGTTACACAGCCAAGATGAGCACAGGCTGAGGGTTGCAACCTTTAGCGGTATGTTTTATCTGTGCTGAGTATCATAATATGGGGGTGACCCTATACCAATTTTTCAATTTTTATTTATTTATTTTTACACTAATATAGGGACACACAAAGCATGTGATTGCAAGCAGTCAGACACGCTGTCACACAGGGTGAGATCAAAATAGTAGAGGCCAAGCTACACCGTAAGTTGGTGCTCAGAAGTAAAATAGATATGAATCAAACAGTCTCAAACTTCGGCACTCCAACGGAAAAAACAAGATTCTTTGGAAAATATATCACTTTTATTCACAACAAAAAAGGTTCTTAAGATCATCCAGAATTGACATTTGTATAAGAAACGTTTCGGCTAATAACTCCAATTGCCTTTTTCAATAAACTGATCAGAAATCCTTGATATTCAAATGTATGCCAATTAATCATGAAAAAAATATTTTGCAAAAAAAACTCTTTTGCATAAGTGGCGCCCCTGGCCTGGTCAGGTGCTACTGAGTATTGCACCCATGCTGGGTCAGTACAAAACAGGTAATCCCAGAGGCTGACTAGGGTGTGGACACACAGACACTAAGTAACCAGGAACACACACACAGCTTAGAGGGGACCCCTGGGCAGTCCCAGGGAGGGGGCGTGGCCCTCGCATGCCAGCTAGTAGTGGGACTGGAGACTGAGAGTGTGCAGTGGCAGCCGGAGGAGTAGGTGTGGAGGAGCCGCGTCTGGAGGATAGAGCAGTGGAGCAGGACCCTGTCAGACCCTGCACCTGTAGTGGCTACTGGCGGGGAGAGAGGCTACTCAGTGGTGCCGCCTGAAAACCACCTAGGGCAGTAGCAAGAGATGGCTGAGTAAGGGGACTGCCGGTAGTCCAAGCCCGCACGGGGAAACAGGTCCCCAGAGTAGGAACCCATTTACTTGGCCTGCCAAACCTGCAGGTGAGGGCACTGTATGTGCCTCACCAACCTACACAGAGTCCGCAGCATCAGCAGCAACGAGGTGGCCCATAAGGAGGATTGAGCCTGGAGCCATCTTTACCTTGGTCCACGCTGCCAGCAAACGGGCCAGAAAGGGGAGAACGGCAGTTGCGACTTCCTTGGGTGATCGCCGCAACACTTCAAGTACGAGTCACCCCAAACAAGAAGGGCTAAAAAGGCGAGTCAGCAGTCACCCCTACATCAGTCGAAGGGATACCTGGTTCCACCTGGTTCATCATAGCATCGCCTGGGTTGACTCACAGTTACCATCTGAAAGTGAGTAAAAACCCTGAAAGACATTGCTGCTTGTGTGTGAGTTCTTCTGTGACCTGTGGTACTACACACTTACACTGGGCCCTGGGGCCAGCCTCACTCTCGGGAAGCTACAACATCTGAGTGCATTTACTATCAGCCCCGTGCATTCCCTAAACTGCAGTGGCGGTCACCCCCTGACCGCAATTACCGAGAGTGGCGTCACGATTCCCATAGACGTTAACCTGACCTTCCTGTTGTCAGAAGAATCCCAGCACGTGGAGTCCCTGAAGACCCTGAGGCGACCTGAAGGTAATGTGGGGCTCCACACATAAAATACATGTGACTCAAACAGCAACATGAAATCCAATCAACCAGGGAATATAAACGTGGGAATGTGCCAGAATAAAGTAATCAGTCCAGCAATCAGGGAAAACTTCAGGTTCCCCTCTTATAATCAAAAATGGCTAAACAAGCCCTAGGAAATAGCAATGTTGTAACCGGTAACTGTACAGGTAAGCCGTATGTCTGAACTCAGGGAGGAAAGTCCTATGTAGTGTGGAGCATAAGTATGGGTGAACCTGGTGGTCTAACAGGGTATCATGTGTTCAGTGCCACAAGGATTTCTGATCAGACAGTTTATTGAAAAAGGCAATTGATGTTATTAGCCGAAACGCTTATTATACAACTGTCAATTCTGGATGATCTTAAGAATCTTTTTTGTTGTGAATAAAAGTGATATATTGTTCAAAGAATCTTGTTTTTTTTCTGTTGGAGTGCCAAAGTTTCAGAGACTGTTTGTCACACAGGGTGAGGGCACGATCTGACTGCAACCAATCACAGATACCGGGACTGGGGGTGGGCAGGGGAAGCAGTGCATATGTATGAAGGATAATGATCAAACCCGAAACTAGTATGAACAGCCAAGAAGCAGTGTCACAGCCGCGCGGAGACTGGTAAGTATAAAGCGCTTGCTTCAATCCTCCTATCCCTTCTACCACTATTTTAAAGCCCCTAATTCAGGTCCCCATAGATTTGGGGACAAGTGTCTGGCCAGGTATCCGGGATCAATTCCGGGACTGAACCGGGTTTTATTTAAAAAAAACAAAACAAAACCAAACCAGTTGGACTTGTCGATCCCAAGTATCTGCGGGTCTGCCCATCACTAAGCACAATCTATATTAATAATAGAACTCTTGCAATTTTCACACTGGTCACTGGGGCTTTTTATCTTAACTTACAATTATTTCAGAATATAAACACATGTACATAGCCAGATTGGTTGGATCCCAACCCTATAGGCTGCTTTACATGCAGCGACATCACTAGCGATGTCGCTCGTGAAAGCACCCGCCCACGTCGTTTGTGTGTCACGGACAAATCGCTGCCCGTGGCGCACAATATCGTTAGTCCCCGTCACACGGACTTACCTGCCTAGTGACGTCGCTGTGGCCGGCGAACCGCCTCCTTTCTAAGGGGGCGGTTCGTGCGGCGTCACAGCGACGTCACACGGCAGTCGCCCAATAGAAGCAGAGGGGAGGAGAGCAGCCAAAAGGGAGTAACGCCCACCTCTTTGCCGGAGGACGCAGGTACGGTGTTGTTAGTCGTTCCTGGGGTGTCCCACGTAGCAATGTGTGCTGCCTCAGGAACGACGAACAACCTGCATCCAGCACCATCGACGATATTTGGGATTAGAACGAAGTGTCAACAATCAATGATAAAGGTGAGTATTTTTGATAGTTAACGGTCATTCGTATGTGTCACACGCAACGACATCGCTAACGAGGCCGGATGTGCGTCACGAATTCCGTGACCCCCAACGACATCTCGTTAGCGATGTTGCGTGTAACGGGGCCTTAACTCTTGCATTGACATGGTCTAATGAGCCTGTGCAGGGTTTTGGGAAGGAAAAGCAGGGTCAGCTGTGACATTACCTACTGTGAATAGAGCTCCTGTGTTATCATCTGTGTATAGAAGTGTAATCTGTAATTGTAATACCTCCATTTACAAAAAAACTTCTGGAATCCGTTCCTAAAAAGGCAGGTAGTACGAGCCTAAAAATGCACCAGTGGCCAGTGTGAAAATTGCAAGATATTTACTTTTTTTTCCTAATAAAGATCATGATACATGGGGGGAGGGACGTAACAAAATCTGATTTCAATAATAGTTCATTTAGCTGCTCTAATCAGAGAGTAAACCCAAGGAGCGGTGCTCAGTTCCCTTGCAGTGCCACTACAGGCAAAAAGTAAGTACCGTATTTTTCGGACCGTAAGACGCACTTTTTTCCCCCCAAATGTTGGGGGAAAGTGGGGGGTGCATCTTATGGTCTGAATATAGGGCCAGGAATGAGGTTGCTGTGGTGGTGCGGGTCATCGGGGGCACGAGCAGGCAGCAGCAGCGCCTGCCGTGACCACGTGGACCCGCTCATTTAATATGCACGCCCATCCTCCTGCCCTTCTCTCAGCGTTGAAGCAGGCGCTGACAGGTGGGCGGGATGATGGGCGAGGGATAAACAGCAGGCCCGCATGATCACCCCTGGCAACTACAGCCTGGAGTGATCATGTGCGGCTGTATTCACTGCCCCCCCGTGCATCATCATCAGCGCGGGGTGCAGTGAATCAGTATATTCACCTTTCACAGTTCCCCTGCAGCACCGCAACCTCATCCTGGCTGCCGGCGGCCGCTGAGTGAAGCCGTCCCCGTTCTCCTGCAGCATTGCGATGTCCTCCTGTGCCAGCGGCGGCCGCTGAGTGGATACTAGCGGCGCGCACAGTGATGACGTCATCGCTGTGCGCACGTGTCCACACGCAGCCGCCGCTGGCACAGGAGGACATCGCAATGCTGCAGGGGAACAGAGACGGCTCCACTCAGCGGCCGCCGGCAGCCAGGAGGAGATCGCGGTACTGCAGGGGAACAGTGACGGCTCCACTCAGCGGGGAGACATTACCCCCATAACAGTGTCAGCAGCAGATCCTCGCTCCATAAGTGTCATGACTCCCATTTTTTGCTTAAAATTTTATTTTCCTATTTTCCTACTCTAAAACCAGGGTGCGTCTTATGGTCCGATGCGTCTTATAGTCCGAAAAATACGGTATTACATAGTTCTCTTTGATAATTTTTAAGAGCAAGATCTATTTTTTTGTAGCCATTCTTCATCAAGAGCTAGAGATCCTCAATGGTGGATGAATCTGTCTAAGCTAGAAAACTGCACTAAGCAATAACCGTAGCAAATAGCAACTCTAAATATACTCACAGATACTTTCTCATAGCCCACTTGGCATACAGCAGCAAACGGGTCACATCCTTTCACTGGAACCAATGAACGACACACATTAATGTAATATTTTTTGTGACTGTCTTGTGTTTGATCCATGGCAAACCAGTTAGAAGAATGTTCTCCTTGTACTTTAGATAAACTGTTAAATGAGGAAAACAGTTACATATTAATGGAAATAGGTCAGAACACAGCGCATCACATGAGTCCATTTTACCAAAAAGCCCTGAAATAGTGGTGTGGCCTGGTCATACGACAGGGTTATCACGGGGTTCCCCGGTTCCAAACCAACTACTAGAAGAGGGACACTGCCTTATTAATTTTTTTTATTTGGTTAATTTTATTGTTATTTTTCTTTTCGCAAAAAAAAAACAAAAATAAAAAAAAACACTTTTGTAGAGATTTCTTTTAACGTTAAAGGGTTCTGCGAGAAAACAAAGTTAAAGAGGTCCCAAAACGATAGCACTTAGGTCAATTAACAAAATCAGACAGTAATCACCCTCCTGGAGTCCAGTGCCATCAATCTATTGCTGCTACTACTACTTTCTCCGTTATGGATGCAGTAGTGACATCACATGGATTGCGCACACAACTGCTGCAGCCAATTACTCAGCTCAAAGACTCTGCTGATGTGAAGTACACAAGTCACAGAGCTCAATGATTGACTGCAGCGGTAATGTGTGCTGCAGACATGATGTAACTACTGCAGCCAAAAACACAAGGGACTGGAGCAGTGACAGAGAACCAGCATGGTGCTGGGGAGGGGAAGTTCTGTCTGATTTTGTGAATTTGTAAGCCGTGCACCGGGGTGGGTTCTTTAGGATACAGCGAAGTCACGAACGAGAAATAAACGGCCCCAAAACTAGATTAACTTATAAAAGTACTTTACTACAATTTGAATATGAATGCAATTAAAACAGGGGAAGACATTCAAGGAAAATCCACAAACACTCAGCGAAGAGGCTGAGACCCTTGTGCTAAACAGGGTGGCGCCTTAGAACATGAGACTACTACAATATATACACTATATGTTACCTACAGGCATGACTGGATATTCCAACCGCCAACTACCTATTAATACCCTTAAATATGAAAAAAAAATTGGATGGGTGTGAAATACAAGCCGCCCACAGTATAGCACAAAAGTTTACAAACTTAAAATAAATTTACTCTAACCCCCAATTGACTATTCCCCTGCCCCAATATAAATATAGTGCCCATTAATGGAGGATTTGTCCCAAGATTCACCTTGAATAATCAAACAATTTACTATATACAATGGCTGCTTAGCAAAGAACATAAAAACTTAAATAAATAACAGATATTTTGTTCAACACAAGTTCCCTCCTGGATGGGCTCGATTATGCCCTAAAGTCTGTGATGAGTCTTAGTAACATCCAGGTGTGAGGTCGTTGTGGTCCACAGAGAAACCTCAATGGCAAAGATTTAAATAATGTAGCCGTGGAACTGATGGTACCAAATGGTGATTGTGGCAATAACTGTGGCCTGACAGGGTTACTATGCCTAACTAAACTAACTACAGGCCCTGCCGCAGTCTCAAATATTCTGGCGCCAAACTGATGTGAGGTGCGTGCACGGTTACCCACTGCGATGGCGCAGTGGGCCTTACTTATCTTACCGACCCGGGTCTGCTCTGGACAATATGTCTGAAATACGCAGTCAGATGAGAGGCCTCTCCAACAGATGACCAATACTGTTTGTAACTATGGCTGGTCTCCTTGACAACATCTTATCAACTTCACGATAGCTTCCATTTAGCAATCTTTTCCCATCTGGTAAGGATTCGGATATAGTCACGGTCAGCTCCACTCCGCCACAGCTCTGGTAAAGATGATAGATTTCTACTCGCAAATATTCTCTCTTCCCTCTTCCGCACTTCCTCTGTCTCTGTATTCATTCACTGCCAACTGCCAACCGCTTCCAAGATGGCCGCTGCTCTACTTCCTGTGATGTACTTTTTTTTATCAGCCTGTAGCTCCGCCCCCATCTGAGCTACCTATTGCAGTCTTTCATCTGTGCTGAGAAACAGCGTCCTCTTATGGTTGAATAATGACATTTTTGTCCCTTATAAAGTATCACATCATTACTGACAGCAAGCAGGTTATAAAGTTACATACAATAAATACTGTTCACATTTATGAGACGCAAATATATACGTCTAAACTATGCTTGTGAGGCGATACAGGGGCTTGCCATGCACATCTTTAACCAGGTACATATTTCTGGCCATGAACAATGGGAGCTGTTTCACCATCTCACAATTTTACATGAGTGCTACCGTTTGGTGGCCACATTTTTTGTGTGGGCCCTGTTTCCTGCTCTGGCTAGTAGATACGTGAGAGATGTGAATGAGCAAATACAACCTGACACATGTCAATAACGAAGAACACACAGTGATGTCTGAGCTAAGCACGAGGGACAATTTTGGAGATGTAGTTTTCTAACAGAGTGCATATATCTTGTCCTTAATACACATGTGACAGTGTGTGCTTTATTGCAGAAAGTAGCTGACATCTTTTTCTGTCAAGCTGTTTTTTGTCATTCATGTAACTTTGTTATCATGATCCATCCTTTACCAAGCAATTTCTCAAGAACATTGTAGAAAAGCTCACCTGGGCTTGTCTGCTCTCGAACACAGGAAGGGGGGCAGGGCAGGTTAAAAGGGAACCAAACACCAGGATTTTCCTATATAACCTAAAGCCAGTGCTATACTGGCAGTATCAGGCTGATTTTATACCTACCTTTAGTAACCAGCTCAGATGTTTAGGTTTTGAAATTCAAGAAAGTAAAGTTTATAAAATTCGCTGCTTGTTGAGTGACAGCAGCTGAGGATCAGATAATATCTGGGGGAAATGCATAGTTATCCCCTCCCTCTGTTAGTATTATACAATCAACCTAGCAGAACCTGTGGTGATGTCATACCCATGTGACCAGAAGGGACGGGGCCTCAGCCAACAAAGCTGATACCAGAAAGCAACATTTTCTGTTCTAAGGCACCGCTCCTTCTGGTCACATGGGTATGTCGATTGTATAATACTTATGCTAATTCTAACAGAGGGAGGGGATAACTATGCATAACACCCCCCAGATATTATCTGATCCTCAGCTGCGGTCACTCAAAAAGCTGATTTTATAAACTTTTCTTTCTTGGATTTCAAAACCCATCCATCCTAGCTGACCACTACAGATATGTAGAGAATCAGCCTGATAGTGCCAGTATAGCACTGGCATTAGGTTATATACGAAAATCCTGGTGATTGGTTCCCTTTAAGGTTCCTACAAGAGGTATAACACAAAGTCCTCACAGCTGACTGATCGGGTTGTGGATGGTGACAGGTTTGAAGGAAATTTAGGAAGGGGAGCAGTGAGTTGACAGAGAGAAGTGTGTATAACTGACCACCATCCAGGAGTAGCACTATAGCAGTCAATATGCAGGTGAGAAATGGCCAGGATCAGAAGATGGCACTCCTCAGCTTCTGGTCAGCCTCAATATAAACTGTATTGTACATGTTTAACCACCACTCTAAAATCTTGTAGGTAGTTGCTAACCAAACAAGTTTGTCCGATAGCTATCTCCCTCAACCCTTCCATACCAAGAAACCCTCGCTCTGTAAAGAACTCCTGTGTTCTCTGTGAGACAGGTGCGACCAAAAATGTCTGGTGGTAGCTTATCTCTTAGGCTATGTGCGCACTAGGCGTTTTTGCCGCGTTTTTAGCGGCGTTTTTTACCGTGTTTTTGTGCTGAAAACGCAGTGACATTGCTTCCCCAGCAATGTCAATGGGTTTTCAGAAGTGCTGTCCTCACACAGCGTTTTTTTTTAGCTGCGTTTTTGTGGTGACCACAAAAACGCAGCATGTCAATTATTTCTGCGTTTTCCACTGCGTTTTTCACTCATTGAATTCAATGAGATGTTAAAAACGCAATGAATAACGCATATAGCCGCGTTTCTATGACTAAAAACGCAGCTATAAACGCAAGGGGTGGGTACTACAGTGACGTGTACAGGAAGAGGATTCCTTCTGTTGGTAAACACAGAAGCATGAATCCTCCCGGTACCGTCACCGCTGCCTCCACCTCCCGTCCTGTGCATGTCAGCTCCGTGCGGCGCCATGTCTGGGCGGGAGGTGGAGGCAGCGGCGAAAACCAAAGTGAACAGTAGAAAAAAAAAAATGTCATATACTCACCTGTCCGCAGGGTCCCGATGCCATGCCCGCTCCCATCTCCTCCCGGTCCCGCCGCTCTGGCTGTGTGCAGTCTCCCCGGCCGGCAGGACCTTGCTTGCAGGACCTGGCGGTGGATCACCTGATGCAGTCACCTGACGCATCAGCTGATCGCGGTGTCGCCGGCTTTTTCGCGCCCGGCCGGCTATCAGCTGATCCTGCCGTCAGGGGACTTCATCAGCTGATTACCGGCAGCTCCGGCAGCGATCGTATAGGATCAGACTCCTGTCCAATCGATCGCTCCAGGAGCTGCCGGTAATCACCACAGCACATAAGTGAGTATTATTTTTTTTTTTTTTTCTACTGATGCATCAGCTGATTGTATAATCGGCTTTTATACAATCAGCTGATGTGTGATGTGATTCAGGCACTTGATCCTGACACATCATCTGATCGCTTTGCCTTCCAGCAAACCGATCAGATGATATTGGATCCTGATTGGACGGCGCGGGACCCTGACCCAGGATTACTGCGGAGGGGGGGGTTTATTTCAATAAAGATGGAGTCACTAATTGTGTTGTGTTTTATTTCTAATAAAGAAGGGAATTTTGTTTACTTACCGTAAATTCCTTTTCTTCTAGCTCCAATTGGGAGACCCAGACAATTGGGTGTATAGCTATTGCCTCTGGAGGCCACACAAAGTATTACACTTAAAAGTGTAAGGCCCCTCCCCTTCTGGCTATACACCCCCAGTGGGATCACTGGCTCACCAGTTTTAGTGCCAAAGCAAGAAGGAGGAAAGCCAATAACTGGTTTAAAGACCAATTCAATCCGAGGAAACATCGGAGAACTGAACCATACCACATGAACAACATGTGTACCCGAAAAAACAGAAAAACCCCGAGAAAACAGGGCGGGTGCTGGGTCTCCCAATTGGAGCTAGAAGAAAAGGAATTTACGGTAAGTAAACAAAATTCCCTTCTTCTTTGTCGCTCCATTGGGAGACCCAGACAATTGGGATGTCCAAAAGCAATCCCTGGGTGGGTAAAAGAATACCTCATGATAGGGCCGTCAAACGGCCCTCTCCTACAGGTGGCCAACCGCCGCCTGAATGACTTATCTACCTAGGCTGGCGTCTGCCGAAGCGTAGGTATGCATCTGATAATGCTTGGTAAAAGTAAGTAGACTCGACCAGGTGGGTGCCTGACACACCTGCTGAGCCGTAGCCTGGTGCCGTAATGCCCAGGATGTACCCACGGCTCTGGTAGAATGGGCCTTCGGCCTTGAGAGAACCAGAAGCCCAGTAGAACTGTAGGTTTCAAGAATTGGTTCCTCGAGCCCCCGAGCAAGGGTGGATCTGGAAGCTTGCGACTGTTTACGCCGACCAGCGACAAGGACAAAGAGTGCATCCGGGTGGCGCAGGAGCGCCATGCGGGAAGTAGAACCTGAGTGCTCTCACCAGAACCAACCGATGCAAATCTTTCTGAAATTGATGGACTGGACGAGGACACAAAGAAGGTGAGGTGATATCCTGATTGATATGAAAATGGGATACCACCTTAGGGAGAAATTCCGGAACCGGACGCAGAACTACCCTGTCCTGGTGAAGGACCAGGAAGGGAGTTTGTATGAGAGCGTTGCTAGCTCGGAAACTCTCCTAAGAGACGAGACCGTTACTAGAAGGCCACTTCCCGTGAAAAACGGGAAGGGAGACATCCTTCAAAGGCTCGAAAGGCGGCATCTGGAGAACCTTGTTCAGATCTCAGGGCTCTAACGGCCGCTTGTACGGAGTGCTGAGAAGACAAACTCCCCGTAGGAACGTGCGTACCTGAGGAAGTCGTCGTTTCTGAAAAAATACAGATAGCGCTGAGACTTGTCCCTAAAGGGAACTGAGCGACAACCCATTTTCCTACCTAGATTGCAGGAAGGAAGGAAACATAGACGATGCAACCGGCCAGGGAGAAACACCCTGCGCCGAGCACCGAGATAAGAACATCTTCCACGTCCTGTGGTCAATCTTGGCGGACGTTGGTATGCTAGCCTGTCTCATGGTGGCAACCACGTCCTGAGGTAATCCTGACGACACTAGGTTCCAGGACTCAATGCCACACCATCCGGTTGAGGGCCGTAGAATTCAAATGGAAGAATGGCCCTTGAGACAGCCAGTCTGATTGGTCTGGTAGTGCCCCCGGTTAGCCTACCGTGAGGCACCACAGAACCGAGTACCACAACATCCTCGGCCAATTTGTAGCGACGAGGATGGCGCGGCCGCAGTCGGTCTTGATCTAGCGCAGTACTCTGGGCAACAATGCCAGAGGTGGCACCTAAGGTAGCTGGAACTGCGACCAATGCTGAACTAAGGCGTTTGCCGCCAGAGCTCGATGATTGTGAAACCGTGCCATGAAGCTGGCACATTGTTGTTGTGCCGTGACGCCATTAGATCGACGTCCGGCCTCTGTCAGCGGCGCCCGATCTCCTGAAACCCGTCCGGGTGAGGAGACCATACTCTTTCGGCCACACCTCAGCGACTTAGGAAGTCAGCTTCCTAGTTTCCACACTTGGGATGTGAATTGTGGATATGGTGGATGCCGTGTCTTCCACCCACATCAGAACCTGCCGGACTTCCTGGAAGGCTTGCCGGTTGCGCGTTCTTCCTTGGTGGTTGATGTATGCCACCGCTGTGGAGCTGTCCGACTGAAGTCGGATATGCTTGCTTTCCAGCCGCTGTTGGAAGGATTGTAGGGCAAGATACACTGCTCTGTGTTCAAGAACATTGATCTGAAGAGTGGACTCTTGCTGAGTCCACGTACCCTGAGCGCTGTAGTGGAGAAAAACTGCTCCCCACCCTGATAGACTCGCGTCTGTCGTAACTATCGCCCAGGACGGGGATAGGAAGGACCTTCTTTTTGACCAAGAGGTGAGAAGAAGCCACCACCGTAGAGATTCCTTGGCCGCCTGAGAAAGAACGACGACTCTGTTGAGGGACGTCGATTCCTCGTCCCATTGGCGGAGAATGTCCCATTGTAGTGGACGCAGTAAAACTGCGCGAAAGGAACTGCCTCCATTGCTACCATCTTACGTAGGAAGTGCATGAGGCGTCTCAATGTGTGCGACTGGTTCTTAAAGAAGAGCTTGCAGCCCGTAGTGAATGCTGTTTGTCTAGCGGCAGCTTCACTATCGCTGAGAGAGTAAGAAACTCTATGCCTAGATATGTTATCGATAGGGTCGGGGTCGGATCTGACTTTAAAAAGTTGATGATCCACCCAAAACTCTAGAGAGTCTCCAGCGCAACGTTCGGGCAGTGTTGGCATGTTTCCTAAGAGAGTGCCTTGACAAGTAGATCGTCTAAATACGGGACCACAGAGTGACCCTGAGAGTGCAGGACTGTGACTACTGCTGCCCTGACCTTGGCGAAGACCAGTTGGACTGTCGCTAGCCGGAAGGTAGAGCTACGAACAGAGGGTGTTCGTCTCCTATAACGAAGCGTAGAAACGCTAGTGCTCTGGATCAATCGGCACGTGTGGATAAGCATCCTTGATGCCTAATGATGCTAGGAAATATCCTTGGGACCTTGAGGCGATGACATGGCGGAGGGATTCCATCCGGAACCGCCTGGTGTCCACGAGCTTGCTGAGCATTTTTAGATCCAGAACGGGACGGAACGGCCCGTTGTTATAGGTACCGCAAAGAATTTGGGGTAAAAACCGTGACCTTGTTCCTGAAGAGGAACGGGGGTCATCACTCTTTCTGCCTATAGAGTGCACCCTGTTTGCAGAAGAGCAGCGGCCCGGCCGGGAGGTGGAGAAATTCTGAAGAATCGAGTTGGAGGACGAGAAGTGAGCTCTATCCTGTACCCGTGAGACAGAATGTCTCACACTCAATGGTCATTGACCTATGGCAGCTAAATATCGCCAAGGCGGGAGAGCCTGCTACCGACCGAGGCCGCAAGTCATGAGGAAGCCGCCTTGGAAGCGGGTTTTCAGACTGTCGCTTTTTTGGGCGAGACTGAGCCCGCTAAGAATCTTAGCTCCTCTGATCCTTTTGAGTCCACATTGGACGAGGAAAAAAGGGACCTGCCCGAGCCTCGAAAAGGCCGAAAACCCCGACTGCCTCTTGCTCTGTTGGGGTTTGTTGTGTCCGGGCTGAGGAAAGGATGAATCCTTACCCCTGGACTGTTTGATGGTTACATCCAACGCTCACCAAACAGTCGGTCAGCAGAAAAAGGCAACTGGTTAGGCAACCTTTTTTGGAAGCAGAATCTGCCTTCCATTCACTTAACGAGCAGACCAGGCTCTGCTTAAAAACACGGAGTAGCGGAGGCTACCGCCGCACGGTTCGCAGAGTCCAGGACAACCTGAATCGCGTAAGAAACAAATGCAGACATGTGAGAGGGTAAGGATGCCACCTGCGGCACAGATGTACGTGTAACCGTGTCAATCTGTGTAAGACAAGCTGAAATAGCTTGGAGTGCCCCAAGGGAGAGAATGCCGGAGCCAACGGTGCGCCGACAGCCTCATAGATGGCTTTCGACCAGAGATCCATCTGTCTGTCAGTGGCATCTTTGAGTTTGCAGTTCCATCTCCCACTGCAACTATGGATCTAGCTACAAGCCTGGAGATTGGAGGATGCCGCTCGGGACATTGGGTCCAGTCCTTGACCAAGTCAGGGGACAGGGATAACGTGTATCCTAAGCCGTTTGGAGAAGCGCATATCTGGATAAGCGTGGTGTTCCTGGACTGCCTCTCTGAAGGCAGAGTGGTCCAGAAAAATACGTGAAGCTGACTCCTCCACTGGAGGAGCTGTGAGAAATAACCCACATTCTATAGATGGACGCTATAAGATTATTTACTATGGCGTCACAATCAGGTGTATCCAGATTGAGAGCGGTCTCAGGATCAGAATCCTGAGCCGCTACTTCCGCCTCATTACACAGCGAGTCCTTCTGTTAGGACCCTGATGAAACCGAGGCCGCTCATAGCGAGCCCACTTAGGCTGTCTGGGACTGACGTCCGTGCAGAGCCGTGACTCTGGGATGCGTGACATTCCCGGAGCTGTTAGTTATTCACACTGAGGGGGGCCATGGATCAATGATTCAACAGTGCCCATATTGTGAGAGACATGTCCGGACTGCTAGGCTTCTAGTATCATAGCCATAGTCTCAGAAAAACTGTCAGTAAATACTGCAGACACCGTCCTCATCCCCTGGCCATTAGTGCATACAATGGGAGTCTATGTACCTGCCGGCCGTATAGCCGTACATGCTGTACCAGCTGTATAGAAAAACATGTGGTTCTGCACCTTTGTTTTACACAGAGAATATGCTGATAACTCCTCCGCATAATCCAGGAGGGTATATACAACGTGCGACCAAACAGTGCAATGTATATAGTACAAGCATATCTATAAGTGCACTTCTGCACTAGTGGGGTTAGCACCACAGGTGCTGCTTAACGCCTGTTACAGCGATTGTGTGACTATCAGAATGCCAGGGTCTTCCACACTTGTCTCTGTATCGTACAGAAACTGACACTAATGGCTGCCGGTGTCCTTGTAGAGAAGGAAGCCGTGGGCGTGCCTGAGAAAGTGCGGGAATCCGGATTCACAGTGCACACAGTGAGAGGGGTGGAGTATGCAAAACATACTCCAGCTCTCAGCTCTGCTCTATGCAGCGTCACGCCCCTACCCTGACTGTCAGGGCTGTGGGCGGTAACGAAGGGAGACTAGGCCCAGAAGCCGGGGACTCGAGTTAACAGCGCGGCCGCCGTAAAAGCGCGGGCCGCGCTGAAGTCCCCGGCGCACCACAAGTGCCAGCCGCGCCGCAGTTCCAGCGGCCGGCGCGACCGATTCATAGAAGTGGCCAGCGTCCCGCCCCTCTCCTGACTGGCAGGTCTGGGGGCGGGAACGAACGGAAGCAGGCCGCAAAAGCCGGGGACTCTAGTTATCAGCGCGGCCGCCGTAAAAGCGCGGGCCGCGCTGAAGTCCCCGGCGCACCACAAGTGCCAGCCGCGCCGCTGCCAGCGGCCGGCGCGACCGATTCCTGGAAGTGGCCAGCGTCCCGCCCCTCTCCTGACTGGCAGGTCTGGGGGCGGGAACGAACGGAAGCAGGCCGCAAAAGCCGGGGACTCTAGTTATCAGCGCGGCCGCCGTAAAAGCGCAGGCCGCGCTGAAGTCCCCGGCGCACTACAAGTGCCAGCCGCGCCGCAGTCCCAGCGGCCGGCGCGACCAATTCCCATCAGTGAGCCTGCTTCAGCAAAGCTGAATGAGGCCATGGCACAGGCGCCGCAGCGCTGATGTCCCCCGGCGCACTACAACACCCAGCATGCTGTGGTGTGAGCGCCAAATGCACGGGGACACAGAGTACCTTGAGGAAGCAGGGCCATGTCCCTGATGTACTCCGCTCCATCCAGCATCTTCTCCAGGGGCTGTAGATGGAGCACGGTCTCAGTGCCTGGAGACCGGTAAATCCCACTTCACCCAGAGCCCTGTAAAAAGGGATGGGGAAGGAATCAGCATGTGGGCTCCTGCCGCCGTACCCGCAATGGGTACCTCAACCTTACAAACACCTCCGACATACAGTGGGGTGAGAAGGGAGCATGCTGGGGACACTATATGTGTCCTCTTTTCTTCCATCCGACATAGTCAGCAGCTGCTGCTGACTAAAAAGTGGAGCTATGCGTGGATGTGTTGCCTCCTTCGCACAAAGCACAAAACTGGTGAGCCAGTGATCCCACTGGGGGTGTATAGCCAGAAGGGGAGGGGCCTTACACTTTTAAGTGTAATACTTTGTGTGGCCTCCAGAGGCAATAGCTATACACCCAATTGTCTGGGTCTCCCAATGGAGCGACAAAGAAAATATTTTTCTCTGTGTTGCGTTTTTTTTTTATCATTACTAGAAATTCATGGTGGCCATGTCTAATATTGGCGTGACACCATGAATTTCGGGCTTAGGGCCAGCTATACAGCTAGCCCTAACCCCATTATTACGTAGCTAGCCACCCGGCTTCAGGGCAGCTGGAAGAGTTGGATACAGCGCCAGAAGATGGCGCTTCTATGAAAGCGCCATTTTCTGGGGTGGCTGCAGACTGCAATTCGCAGTGGGGGTGCCCAGAAAGCATGGGCACCCTGCACTGTGGATTCCAATCCCCAGCTGCCTAGTTGTACCCGGCTGGACTCAAAAATTAGGCGAAGCCCACGTCATTTTTTTTTTTTAATTATTTCATGAAATAATTAAAAAAAAAGGGCTTCTCTATATTTTTGGTTCCCAGCCGGGTACAAATAGGCAGCTGGGGGTTGGGGGCAGCCCGTACCTGCCTGCTGTACCCGGCTAGCATACAAAAATATGGCGAAGCCCACGTCATTTTTTTTTTCTTTTTGGGCAAAAAACTGCATACAGTCCTGGATGGAGGATGCTGAGACTTGTAGTTCTGCAGCTGCTGTCTGCTCTCCTGCATACACTAGTGAATGGAGGATGCTGAGACTTGTAGTTCTGCAGCTGCTGTCTGCTCTCCTGCATACACTAGTGAATGGAGGATGCTGAGACTTGTAGTTCTGCAGCTGCTGTCTGCTCTCCTGCATACACTAGTGAATGGAGGATGCTGAGACTTGTAGTTCTGCAGCTGCTGTCTGCTCTCCTGCATACACTAGTGAATGGAGGATGCTGAGACTTGTAGTTCTGCAGCTGCTGTCTGCTCTCCTGCATACACTAGTGAATGGAGGATGCTGAGACTTGTAGTTCTGCAGCTGCTGTCTGCTCTCCTCCATACACTAGTGAATGGAGGATGCTGAGACTTGTAGTTCTGCAGCTGCTGTCTGCTCTCCTGCATACACTAGTGAATGGAGGATGCTGAGACTTGTAGTTCTGCAGCTGCTGTCTGCTCTCCTGCATACACTAGTTCTGCAGCTGTCTGCTCTCCTGCATACAATGAACATTTTGAAGAAGGAAATGACATCAGACCTTTTTTTTTTTTTTTTTCATCAACAATCTTTAATGGCATTGTGCACTGATTAAAAACGCAGTGAGCAAAAACGCAGCAAAAAACGCACCAAATCGCGGCAAAAACGCATGCGTTTTTGCCGCGTTTTTTTAGCCGCGGGTGCGTTTTTTAGACAAAAACGCACATAAAAACGCAGCGTGAAAAAAACGCCTAGTGCGCACATACCCTTAAAATCAGACATCCTGGATCCTTATGTCCAACCGATATTTATTGGGGGATAGTTGGGAGATCCACATAAACATTAGACTATTGGTTGAATCTGTTGATATGGGCAGTTTTAACCGATTTTAGTCTAATATGGTGGCCTTAAGACAGCAAAGGTGGCAACCCCCTTGGTAAAGAGCTGTAAACATTAAAGCTGAAAAGATTAGCTAGCTGGAAAACCGTGCAAGATAAAAAAAAATAAATAAGAAAAAAAAAAGTTAACTGTAACCATGCTTATTTTAAACACCATATACCTGCCTAACCCTATTTTAGAACTTAGAAATAACCTTATAATTGCCACTAAACAAGATGGGCCATATAAAGATGTCGATATATTTGTCGACTCTTATAATACTGTAAATGTATTTTTAAAAAGTTTTTTAAATTTGAAGGAATACCTGGAAAGATCATACTGTTCATCGGTTTCTTTGTTCACCACGATACACTCCACTGGTAAAGCTGGGCAGGCATATTTTGTATACCACTTGAAGTTATATGTATTTGTACTGCTGTCTTCTTTCTAAATAGAAAATAAATTCTTTATGTATCAGGTTATCACTTGTTTAAGGGGTCTTAAACGCAATTCCACAATTGTTTTTGGGGTTTGTCTTTCCGGCGTCCATTCTACAGAACAAAACGACCTGGAAAGATTAAGAGGATACCTAACGTTGATTATATATTATCTATATCTATCACTCAGAATACGAAAGTTACATTTTTTTTCTTCATTTTTACTGTATTTTGGGCCCCCTATGGGATATACACTATATACAGCAGTATGAGAATAATGCAGTAAATAGCAAAATTACAGTTCTCCTACAAAGCCCAGCATGCGGCTGAACTTCAAAGTAGGACTAACATGGCAATAACTCATCGCCCAAGCTGCCATGATAATCCCCTCGGTTTCCCGTGATCATGTTGTGGGGTGCTGATATGAGCCGATGTGTGCGCACTTGCCAACATGTAATTTAAACGCTGCGCTCCGAAATATATAGTGGCATTTTAAATGGTTACATTAGCTACGGGCAGGTGTCAGCTGCGTAACACAACTGACATCTGCCTGGCATGAGGCAGGCTCGGCTCCTGAGCCAGCTTCATTCTTCCCTTAGCTATCAATGGAAAAAAATGAATGTCATCGATTATTAAGCTGTTAAATGAAGCAACAGAATTTAACACCACAATGGCTGTCATTAATTGATAGCGGTCTGACAGAATGGACTTCATTGGTTAACAATGGATCGTTTACAAAGTGTTATAAATGTAGTTATGAATAACGTAGGTTTAAGACTTAAGTCACTAGCAGTGCCCCCTATGTGAGCCTGTGAGTGAAATTCATTCTAAATAACTTAAATGGTGGAGCAGATATTTCTCACATCCTTCTTTGTTAGCACCAAGGTGTTAAATCAAAAGGTGAGAATCAGAAGTCCAGGCGAGGTCTCTACACCGCAGCAGGGAGCCCACATGGCATAATGAAAAGTAATATTTTGAGGTTTTCTTCATAATAATCAGTTTCACATAACCCAAGACTATCCCCATGATTGGGGAATATATGGACATCTGTGGATAAAATATCAATAGAGTTGGTAGCTGACAAACTACTAAGGAATGCAGTATTTCCTCAAATTTTGGATCATATTTAACTAAGGTGTGCATAGAATACTTAAAGTGTGTTCAGCAAGATGACAGCCATATTAGTTCCTGCAGCGGGTTCCTGGGAAAAAAATAATATTACCCAGAGTAGAAATTAGGTCCAAAACTGGTTGTAATCACATTGGCAACAGGAAGGGGTGTAGTGTCCGGTGAGACCCTTTAAGATATCACCTCTGCAGATGATTGTCAAACCCAAGGAAAAGCAAAGAGTATTGCAGATCTGCCAATATTTCCAGCAGTGTTCTTGTCAGCCAGAAGCTCTAATGACGCGCTCACGGGGTTTGGGGGTTTACTCTTTACCGGGCCACGGTGCTTCTTCTGCTGCTAGAATGCCACGGTGGCCTCACCCGGCTCCGTGACCCCGGCGGTGACAAAGCTTTGGGATGGGGATTATGGGGGTAGTTATTCGTGACGCCACCTGTTGTGTGCGGACAAAGGCAGCTGCCTCTGCGGAATTGCTTCTCTCTTCTGGGGTGGATGACTATGCAGCTCAGATGGTACAGCTCTCCATAGGTAGAGCTATGCCCCAGGGAGGATGATGGCGGTAGTAGTCTCAGTCGACGCAAGGGCGCGATGCTGGTGCCGGCAGAAACGGGACAACTTTGTAGTAGCACACCGCCTTTGGAGCACCGGGCTATGCTGTTATGGGCTTCAGCCAATCCTGGATACTTCGGAGGCCGGTACCAGAGGGATGCTTTGGGAGTCCTTCCTCCCTGCGCTCTGTTATGCGAGTCCCTGTGCCTTGAAGCTACACAGGGACCTCTGTCATTTGGGGCGATTCCCTTCCCCGTCCTGTCTAGCAGGCAGCACGAGTCTGTGGATGGGCCGCCCTATGGTCATGGCTCCTGGCTCTATATGTGGCTTCGCCCCGGGCGCTGTTGTGGACCAGACGACGTGCAATCTTTTGCCCGGTGGATTCTGGTGGCAGACCGTGAAGTGTCCACCAGCCTAGGGCTCCGCACCCTGAGATGAGCGCTGGTCCTGAGGGAGCTAATCGGTCTCCCCTCAACGACCGTATTCTCCTCTCCTATTACTCTTTTCCCAATGGTGACTGGACTCTCTAAGTGTGTGTGTGGCATCTACTCCCTTGATCAGTCACACTGCCCACTCGAGCCCTGCAGTTAGTGGGTGGGAGGTCCCAGACGATATGGTGACCATCCTAAATGATCCTACCCTAACCCCGTCCCAGTGAGTGGGCAACTGCTTATGTGTGGTGATGGATGTGATGAATCGCCACCGACCTCCTCCTTATCCGGGATGAATACCGCACCTCTGGTGAGATGCAGTACCCTGTGACGACTGAAGCCTCAGGGGCGCCATACTAATAGATCCAAATTTGTGAGGTATCTGTATTTCATCCCTTTTAATTTATTTTGTATTTGCTTGTATTTATATATTTTGTTTTTATTATTTCATCCTTTATAACCTTTTTTTTTTTTTTAAAGCCATCTCTTTTTGTATATTAACTCTAAAATGGAATAAGCTTGTTACTTGCCGCTTTAAATATCGCTACACATCCGGAAAAGGGCGAGTACAGTTTGGCTGATGAATCCTGGGCATGCCAGGGAGCAAGAAAATTTCCTATCAGGTGCTCAGGAAAGCTGGGTGGCTTGTGTGCTAGTGTGTGACACAGTACAGACGTCTCAAGGTGAGTGGTAGCAGTGAAAAGTGTGGTGTGGATGTGAGGACTGACTGGGGGGTGTTAGCCTGCTGTAATCGCTGAGTAAACGAGTGTGAGTAGAGCAGTCCCCATTTACAGCCACATCCAAGGCATGTGTGCCATGAGCAAGTGGTGTTCGTGACACAAAGGCATGGAGACTTTTGTAAAGGCATCTGTTCCTAGTAGTGTAGCTCCAGGGAAACTATTTGGAACATGCTGGATTACAAGGCTCATCCCTTCATATGGACAAGCAGTTGTGCCTTAGTCAACAATGAAATCTGCATACTCTTCATTGTGCTGATCAGGATTTCCAGCAGTCTGACCTTAACAATCAAACCATAATACCCTACGGCTACGTTCACAAGACTGTATTCTCGATCCAAGTGCAGTCAGCTCTTTACAAAGTGTTATTCAAAAGGGTTGTTCAAAATCACTTTCAAGATTTTGGTTACGCAAAAAAAACAAGAAAGAAAAAAACAGATATGATCGAGATCAACTATATAGCCTCTGAATCACAGATACATTGCAATTCATTAAGATGGGAAACTATTTGGTCTTGTAAATTTTAATAACTGCTAATATATAGAAATGCAAGCCATATGCCTGACAATACAGATAAAAAAAACAAGGTTTTTTTCTGGATGAAGATTTGCAGGTTTTTTTAATACTCATGTGAACCGTGCCCAAGGATGAATCGTCAGACAGATAAAAACCTAATTTCCTCCATGTCGGTGTTAATATGGACGCCCTAGTTAAATCTTTTCTGACATCTCAGTAGCTAGCTCCTTTTTTCAGTAGGCTGTACCTCATATTCTGGCTGGCCAATTTCAACATTTCTGTTGCACAGAAATGTTATCAGAGATGAGCGAGGTGTTTTCTTGGCATCATTGTAGGTGGTCCCATCAGTGTAGAGGAGCTGGATCATCCCATCATAATAAGAAAGCTTCGAGTTACCAATACCAAGATTCCAACTGCCTTCACTCCTGAGGTAAAAAGCAAAAACAGCAGATGTTGTAAGGTTTTCAAATCATACTATAATTATTAGACGACGCTCTCCAGGACGTCTAAATTAAGTGCTTAGCCTCAAGGCCTCCATATGCATTAGATTAAGGTTGGCAAAACTCACCGATATCGACAGGTTTGGCCAACACTTTAATGTGTGCAAGTACGCCAGCCAAAATGTCGATCCGGTTTATCTGTATTTGGACTGCCGACTGATTTGTTCTCCAAGAAATAAACTGCAATCAGAGAGGTCAGTCAGCTGCTATCTCATGGAGAACACAGGAGTTCTTGGCTGAACGAGCACGTCTGTGTATGGGAGAGACGGCAATATCGTCCTATGAGCAAATGATCAGCCAAAGCATTATTTGCCCAACAGCCATCTAAGATGTATGGTCGGTTTCAGAATAGGCCATTAAAATGGGATTAGTGAGAGTCTGACCAAGTAAAGGGGTACCATGGTCTCTTCACTGTTTACATGGCTTATATCTGCACTATTTCATGAGGCTGTGCCTGATATAACAGCTCATACCCTGATACACTAATAAAAGTACAGAGCTGTTACCGGTAAAGTATGACTCTTCACTCAACTGGGAAAGCAGGTGACCACAGTAAATCACCACCAACCTGATGGACCATCAATATTATATACTTAGAAAAACATTTCATGCTGTAGTACAGCAAATTGCTTCCTTTTGCTTACGTTTTAGTCACTTGACAAGCCCCAGAGCTGGATTCACAAGGTTCCTGGGTTACATTGCCACACACATTAATGTAGAAATTGTACGTGTTCGTAACCATCTTGTAGCTTCCAGTTTTATTTGTCAGCGGTGACAAATCAAAGTAAAAACCTGCAAAACAGAAAACAAAATTCCAGATTTGAACTTTGCTTTATAGCTGTGGACAAGAGGTTCTGCTAACTTTCTATTATCTTACTTCAAATACAGATAATGTCAGAGGCCTATTCTTACGTCCGCATCCCTGGAATCTCCAGTATTAAATAAGATAGACCTGGTGGACAGCAGTGTGAACAGCCTCTTCTTACCTCAACACCCAGTATTAGAATATCTACTGGAAGCACACCTTCCTACATATGATGGAAGGCAGCAGAGATTCTAACTGCACATGCTAACAAGCACCTATTCCACTAACATTCTATGACAGGTTTCTGTCTATATAAGATAGTGGCTATCTTGATGCACTATATTGATTACCTCTCATGGGAACACAAGTGTGATTTGTTGATTAAATGTCAGAAGAAATTTATTTATAAGTACTTTTCCTTTTGGTTAGTCATTTTCTATTCCCAGGGAATCCTTTTAGAAAGGGAATCTGTCACTCTATTTGCGTTATCTAAACTATTAATATGGATATACAAGTTGTAGAATGCTGAAAAGTGTCATACCTGTCTGCCTCATATCAGAAGCCTTGTGGACAAATCATTTTTAGAAATTTTATGTAAAAGAGCTCTTCCAGGCTATGGGGTGGATGCTGCCTGGAAGATAATTCAACCTCCAGAGAAAAGGGCCGTTACCAGTGTGAGACAAGTAACTGACACAGAACAGGAGAATTAACATTTGACTTATTGCAAACAAATTTTCTGAAGCTCTCACAGCTCTGCTTCATTGCAACAATATTGGAACCCTGTCTGCCTGTGAGATGGAAGATGAAGCTGAGACGCACCTGTAAAAGTATCAGTTATAAATCCCACACAGCTCTGCACAGAGGGCAGAGAACGGTCATTACAAATCAAAAGGGTAACATCTCTTTAATATAAAATAAGCTCTGGAGGCGGCGTTATCTCACAGGCAACATTCGCCGCATAGCCTGGAAGAGCTCATTTATATAAAGTAATAAAAAAAAAATTCCTAGTGCAGTCCGATATACGCAGAGAAATAAAATGGAGAAGATTGTGAAATTAGTGTCTCCATCTTCTCCTCACCTGTGATCCGACACTCACATGCAACAGAATTGGAGCTCAGTAGAATGACACTCAGTTCACACTCGCAGCAGAGTTTGAGCTGAGTGTCATTAGCATATCACATCAGATGCTGTAGTACGCCAGTGTGACCCCGGCCTAATGCTAGGAGTCTGCACTTTCAGCCCATATTGATTAGATAATTATATCTTGAATAAGTTTTGACTAAAATGCCCAAACTTGTGTCACTGACCAAATACTTCTAAACTATATAGATATCGAGATAAAGATTAAATATATCTAGTTATTGAACCCGTTCTACGCTCGGGTGTTGAGAATTTTTATTGCCACATTTTTAATTTTATTAAGCATTACTGAAAACAAAATGTATTTGTGAAAAAACGTCTCTGCAAACAACATTTTGGGTGTAAAGTCTGTGGTCTTTATGTAAGTTGCCTTGTCGATGTGGGACTTTGTGGGTCAGGTCTTCTTTATCTATTCCTTCCCTGGCAGTATTCCTCCTCTTTGTTTACATTTCTGCCGTAGCTGCCACCATTATCCCTATGACCGGCAAGTGCACAGAATGTTCACGTTGTAGTTGAATCATTCAATAATATGGTGCCGGAGTCTGCGCATGCACATAACGCAATCTCGTGCGCCATTTTATTGAAGACACTGTCTCTGCAAATATCTGAACCAAACTGGTGATATTCGCAGAGACAATGTCTTCAATAAAATGGCGCCGGAGTTTGCGGTATGAGCCAGCGCTGACTCCAGAGCCATTTTAATGAAGAATTCAACAACAATGTGAACTTAGAAGTGCGCACGCACTGGCCATCCCATTACATTATATTATTTTAGATTATTGGTTACGCTTGATAAGGGTCTAGTTGTCCATAAAAACCAATTAGTGCTCAGCTTTCACTTTACCTCAGCAGCATCAAATCTGAATGCTGCACTCTGGTTGCTATAGGCAACCAGAACAATCTTACTGGGAGCCAATTCTCATAAATGAGGTCCCTGTTACTTCTGCAGTGGCTATATGCAACCAAAACAATATTACTGAGAGGCAATTCTCATACATGAGGTTCCAGTTACTTCTGCAGTGGCTAAGCTTTCATAAAAATAAAATAGGCCCTTTGACCAATCAAAAGGTCCAATTACAGCTTCGGCCAGAAGGAAGAGTTCAGCATTACATAGGGAATATAAGTGTATATCTCTCTATTTCAGTTCTTTCCCTTTCTTTTCGTTTTTATCAATAGTGGCCTGAATATCACTCTTCATGTTCATGATATCTAAGCACAGGTCATGGAGCACTCGTATAGGAGATTCTTCCTCATAGTGTAATATATACACACACACGGTGCAAAGTGCAAATCTTTGTTGGGGTAGGGTTGGGTTTGATGACTGACTACTTCCTTTACTCATGCATACTGATCTACTAAGAACACATCCAAGATTTTTATTGTATCAGTTTTCTACCTCTAAAATGTATGGAAGCAATTAAGACTCTTTATTTAAAAAACTAATTAAATACCAAAAAGAAGGCACTTCCAAAAACTACAAAACTTCCACTATAGAGTGGACGTAAGAAAACCCATATATAAAAGTTATATTCTTTATTAATAAATCAGCAAAAATATCACGCACAGAGAACCCTCCCACCCACAAATGGTAAGGAAAACATATCAAATATACTATACATCCATAAATGTATACATTTAGATAGTGTCCCAAATGCCCTAGTGATTATCCATATGCATAAACATATAAAAACAATATGCAAACTTCAGTAATATCAACCAGTGGTTGGGAAATTGGCGATAAAGACCAGAAAAACCTGGGGTGGCATGGAACGGTGATCTCCACAAAGTTGCGTGCCGAAAGCTTCCCACGGCTTCCAGTCGCGACTAGGTTTTCTCAATTCCACTCTCTTGGCCATTTTATCTTGACTTTAAGAAGTACTTTCATATTTGAAAATAATGATTTAGATGGAACACTATCAATTCAAGCTTGACCAGGAGATATATATGAAAGGCTTTTTAGTGTATGTAAGAGAATATTAACGTGTGTGAAATGAAAGGCCCAAGGATCAAGACAATAGATCCTAAAATGAGAATTACAAACACCAATCCATCAGGACTTTGTAGTGTAACTAATTTCATGTATCTCAGCATAGACATATTAGCAAAATATAAGCAGCATGCAATATAAAGATGCCAAAATGGGACTCCTTTATTAATCCATGTGGAGACATTTGTATCCCAGACCAGAACCTTTCTTAAATTCTTTGCTTGAGGAAGGTTCTGTTATGGGACCCCACAAACAAAGTTAATATTAAAGTTGATTTTGATTAATAGATCTTGTAATGATAATAATTTCCACAATTGGATGTGTTTAAAACAAATATTCCTGTGCTGAAATAATGTTATGTTATATAATGTACTGTGTAATGGCCGTGTCTGACTGTACAGGGACATGGTCTGATCATACCACATCTTCTGGGCAGAGCAGAAAGTAAAGCATTGTTTGTGATTACGTACTGTAATGTCTGTATACTTTATTCTTTGAGGTAACACATTGTTAAAGGGGTTATCCGGCTTCTTTGACTTTTTTTTTTTTATTTCCCTATTGGGCTACATTGGGGCAGGTAAGTAGATAGAGACCACTTACCTGCCCTGCTGTCAGCCCCTCTCCCCCCGGCTCAGAGCGGTCATGTGACCGCTCCTGCCGCGATTTTGCTGCTTCCGGTCATTTCATGTCAACATGGGCAGGGCCATGTTGACATGCAAATCTGGAAACAGCATGTCGCCTCCCTGCTGGGCTGTACAGTGCGTGAGTCCCCGCCCCCTCCCACACATTCCCCCGCACCTCTTTTACTCTCCAGTAACCTCCCCCTGCACTGCTGTGGGGTCCGTGACCTGGGGGCGGGGCCTGGCGGCGGCTGACGTGGTGTCAGCGCCAGCACCGGGCCCCCTGCTCAGGATCACACATTCAAATGTACCGGCATCACAGATCACAGATGCCGGTACATATGAAAGTGCTGATGAGAAGCAGCGCAGCGCTGCTTCTCATCACTGTCCCTCCCGCTGTCTGTGCTCTCTTCAGCACAGCGGTGACGTCACTAGTGTGCTGATATGGCCAGAGCACAGACAGCGTGCGAACGTGCAGGAGCGGCGGGGACCGAGGACGGGTGAGTATGTACTCCCTACATGTGTTCCCTATGGGGGGGTGGGGGGGTGCAGAGCCATATGTGTGCGTGTGCAGAGCCATATGTGTGCGGTGCAGAGCCATATGTGTGCGGTGCAGAGCCATATGTGTGCGGTGCAGAGCCATATGTGTGCGTGTGCGGTGCAGAGCCATATGTGTGCGGTGCAGAGCCATGTGTGCGTGTGCGGTACAGAGCCATATGTGTGCGTGTGCGGTGCAGAGCCATATGTGTGCGGTGCAGAGCCATATGTGTGCATGTGTGGTACAGAGCCATATGTGTGCGGTGCAGAGCCATATGTGTGCGTGTGCGGTGCAGAGCCATGTGTGTGCGTGTGCGGTACAGAGCCATATGTGTGCGTGTGCGGTGCAGAGCCATATGTGTGCGTGTGCGGTGCAGAGCCATATGTGTGCGGTGCAGAGCCATATGTGTGCGGTGCAGAGCCATGTGTGCGTGTGCGATGCAGAGCCATGTGTGTGGTGCAGAGCCATATGTGTGCGTGTGCGGTACAGAGCCATATGTGTGCGTGTGCGGTGCAGAGCCATATGTGTGCGTGTGCGGTGCAGAGCCCGATGTGGGGCTGTTATTTGCAATGCTGTAGTGATACCAGGTCAGGTGCTGGGGAAGAATACTGACAGGGAATGTGTGTGCAGGGGGCGGGCAGAGGGCGAGGCTGGACACTGAGGCCGGGTGGTGACAGCTCTGACTGAGGTTTTGCACAGGAAGTGGTCATGTTTGCTGGATCTGAATGTAAACAAGAAGCTGCAGAGAATAAAAGGGATAAATCAAGAGGAACAAAAGTTAAAAAACAAAAAATAACAATGTAGGTGTGATTTATATGACAATACAGCACAGATAAACTCAAAATTTTTTTGTTAAGCTAATGTCGGACAACTCCTTTAACAAAAGACAGGGAAATGTTGTACGTCACAAAAAGAATCAGCTGGGATCCAGTGTTGTAATATTTGTATACCCTGTTTTCCCCTCCTCCCCTGCCCAGAAGATGTGGTAGGATCAGACCAAGTCCCTGTACGGTCAGACACAGCCATTACACAGCACATAGCAGGGGCACATTTATAAGATTATCTCAGCACAGAAACAGTTTTTTGTTTTGTGCTTTTTTTTAAAACACATCCAATTGTATACATTATTATTCCAATATCTATTGATTACCATTAACTTTGTTAGTGGGAAAACCCCTTTCTCATCAAGAGATGGGTTAATAAATAAGTACCTTTTTTGCATCTCTATATTGGAGTGCTACTTATTTTTTTGCTTATGTTCTTTCGGACCAGTAGCCTTGCACCATTATTATAAGACTATTTGTGCTGCTTCATTATATATTTTATCAGCTTATGCATAAATATAATAAAAAACATCAAAGAGCCAGTCCTATATTGTTCGTCTAATAAGTATTGTTTGAAGCTTTCTAAATGCATGTTAAATAGGAAGAGCTTTGCCAATTATTTACCAGCTTGTGGATCTGCAACTGTACAGTGATCTCCTTCTGTTTTGGATAGGACACATGCAGCGGCGGTATTCCATTCAAATGCATAGTAGCAGTCCTCAAAATTCGTCAGTATGGGAGGGCTCTCGCGGTTACCTAGAAATAACAAATATATTTCATTGCAAAACAATACGGTAAATTATTTGTGTTTATATTACCAAACCAGAACCACAATCCCCACCAAATGAGCATGTGTTTCCCCAAAAATAAGACCAACCCCAACAATAAGCCCTAGCAGGAATTTTAGGTCTTTTTTTTTTATTATTATTATTATTATTATTATTATTATTATTATTATTATTATTATTATTATTATTATGCTTAAAATATGAGCCCTACTCCAAAAATAAGCCCTAGTTGCAGTTGAGTAATGAACTATTCACACCGTTAAAAAAAAAGTTAAAGACTACAGCAAAATAGAGATAAGACCTAGCATCACCTTGGGCAGGTGCTCTGGAAAAATAAAATGAATATTCAAAAGAAGAGAGTTCCGGCACACTGTGTTGTTTCCCAAAAAAAGGAGAATACAATAATTCAAGTGGTTTAATCGGTTTTTTCTTTATTGGAAAGTATTGTCGTGCTGTACATGAATAGAAAATCCGCCAGGACGTTTCGGCCCTAGGCCTTCATCAGGTCGGACAATCTGACTGTCATATTATTATATGTGAACAAAACAGAAAAACAGATATCAGCGGTTGTACATAGTATATACAATATATAACAGTGACAATCCAATGAGAAAAGCGTAGTATACATTTGAGGAGATATAACATAGAGGGCAAATTCACAACAAAATAAAATATGTCAAACATTATGTCGTATTACTGACAATAATTCTCATGATAATAACCTGGTAATGCCCAGGATAATAGGGAAAGGGACCATAATAGCGGTGAGGTAAGCTAAGAGGAGGATAAGTGGCTCACCCATGTCGAGCAAAGCTCCGTGCTAAAGGGAAAATAGTGAGTCGCCAGTCGTCATAAATAAATATGATCCAGCATGGAATCTAGTCCTGTGGCGAAAAAGGGAGAAGAATAAATAGAAGGCTTATACAGCGGGGGAGAAAAGGGGCGTCGTATATATGAGCATACCTGTGGGGAGGTAGAGACTTTGGAAAGGTCCTGTGGAGTGATTCAGTGGACTGGGTGGACTAGAATGTCCTATATGAACGAAGTGTATATGTTAGACAAAGAGTGGATATCTGAGTGGGGTGTGTCTATAGGATAAGAATAGTCCATACCTGCATGGATGTAATAAGGCTAAAGGACTATTGGTTATTCAGGCTCTGGGTCCGTGACTTCCGGAATGGATAATTAATTGACATACCACATACTACGTACTGCTATTGCCTGTGGCAATGGATATGTCTGTGGACAATAAATGGACATAGTGCATCATATGGAAAAATGTGACATGACGGGATATAATGAGAATGGCATATTACCAGTAAGGAGCTGCTAGTCCGCAAAGTGCTAGTTAGGATAGGGTGCTTATGCTGGTGGCAGTAGTATATCTGCAAATATAACTAATATGAAAAGCCATAGTTAGTTCAATGGGTTAATAATCATATGTTGGGAATGGTGTATATATCAGTCATATTAAGGCAGGAATATGCATGTATGTGATACGTACAACTGTTACCTTTGTGGATGTATTGAGGCTAGGAGCCTAATTGTTGTTATGGATCCAAATCAGTGAACCACGGGTTAGATTTCCACTGACACCGCCACCTAAAATTGTACTGCTGTTACCATTAGTAATAATATATCTGTGAACAACAATAGATTGGTATAGTATATCTTGTGGGTAGAGAAAATACTGCATAATGTAATGAATGTGGTATATTACCAATAGTGGAGCTTCAGTTAAGGGACACTAGGTAAAATGAATTGTACTGGAAAGTAGTCATGTATTTCTTTATTTGATGTTTTTCCCTTATAGGCCTCTTGTGAATAACACTAATGAAGTTTTTATTCTATAACACGATATACATATATTGTATTCCATTAATCCATTTATTCCTCTAATTTCTGCTTTTCTTTTTACAGAATTAGCCAACTCGTGCTGAGCACCAACTGTTATCACCCACCAGTGACACAGTGCACTTATAGCCTGTCAGCGATTCTTCCAGCACCGGATTCACTATATAGTATATGGCCTCTATAGGCTACCATACCACCAGAGCTGTATTATCAAGTGCGGTTTGCGTTTCACATTGCTTGCCTCCACTTCCGCATTCCAACTACCGGATATGACACACTACCAGCGTGACTCACAGCCCAGGGATACTATTACTAGTGCGCATGCGTGCCTTGCGTTCCACGCCGGCATGCATCGCTTCTGCGTTCCACAGACCGGATATTACACTCCTGCCTCTTTCCTCATTTAAACCGGCTCTCACAATACTAGCCTGCACAGGACGCGCAGCACGCACAATCACCACCGCACACGGAGGGTAAGTGACTCACCCAGCAGCTTTGTATCTCTTCCTTATCTTTATAATCCTTTCCTTCATTTACAATGCTCTTCTCATGTTCTTACTTTGCTCTTAGGGGTGCTTCACACACAGCGAGCTCGCTGCCGAGATCGCTGCTGAGTCACGCTTTTTGTGACGCAGCAGTGACCTCATTAGCGATCTCGCTGTGTGTGACACTGAGCAGCGATCTGGCCCCTGCTGCGAGATCGCTGCTCGTTACACACAGCCCTGGTTCGTTTTCTTCAAAGCCGCTCTCCTGCTGTGACACACAGATCGCTGTGTGTGACAGCGAGAGAGCGACAAATGAAGCAAGCAGGGAGCAGGAGCCGGCGTCTGACAGCTGAGGTAAGCTGTATCCAAGATAAACATCGGGTAACCAAGGTGGTTACCCGATATTTACCTTAGTTACCAGCCTCTGCAGCTCTCACGCTGCCTGTGCTGCCGGCTCCCTGCTCTCTGCACATGTAGCTGCATTACACATCGGGTTAATTAACCCGATGTGTACTGTAGCTAGGAGAGCAAGGAGCCAGCGCTCAGTGTGCGCGGCTCCCTGCTCACACTGGTAACTAATGTAAACATCGGGTAACCATACCCGATGTTTACCTTAGTTACCAGTCTCCGCAGCTTCCAGACGGCGGCTCCGTGCAAGCGCAGCGTCGCTTGCACGTCGCTGCTGGCTGGGGGCTGTTCACTGGTCGCTGGTGAGATCTGCCTGTTTGACAGCTCACCAGCGACCATGTAGCGATGCAGCAGCGATCCTGACCAGGTCAGATCGCTGGTCGGATCGCTGCTGCATCGCTAAGTGTGAAGGTACCCTTATTCTCTGTTATCAGCCAGCCCCACTGGAGTTATTCTTATCTCCTTGACACATTACCCCTTGCAGGATTTGATCCAGCCTCCCGTGGCAACTGGTAATTCATTTAATTCTACTAATCCTATTGATTTACTCAGCTTATCACAACCTCTTATGTTGTTTATCTCTGCAGATCTGCTACTGCTACCAGTATGAACAATTCATTTTACCTAGTGTCCCTTAACTGAAGCTCCACTATTGGTAATATACCACATTCATTACATTATGCAGTATTTTCTCTACCCACAAGATATACTATACCAATCTATTGTTGTTCACAGATATATTATTACTAATGGTAACAGCAGTACAATTTTAGGTGGCGGTGTCAGTGGAAATCTAACCCGTGGTTCACGGATTTGGATCCATAACAACAATTAGGCTCCTAGCCTCAATACATCCACAAAGGTAACAGTTGTACGTATCACATACATGCATATTCCTGCCTTAATAGGACTGATATATACACCATTCCCAACATATGATTATTAACCCATTGAACTAACTATGGCTTTTCATATTAGTTATATTTGCAGATATACTACTGCCACCAGCATAAGCACCCTATCCTAACTAGCACTTTGCGGATTAGCAGCTCCTTACTGGTAATATGCCATTCTCATTATATCCCGTCATGTCACATTTTTCCATATGATGCACTATGTCCATTTATTGTCCACAGACATATCCATTGCCACAGGCAATAGCAGTACGTAGTATGTGGTATGTCAATTAATTATCCATTCCGGAAGTCACGGACCCAGAGCCTGAATAACCAATAGTCCTTTAGCCTTATTACATCCATGCAGGTATGGACTATTCTTATCCTATAGACACACCCCACTCAGATATCCACTCTTTGTCTAACATATACACTTCGTTCATATAGGACATTCTAGTCCACCCAGTCCACTGAATCACTCCACAGGACCTTTCCAAAGTCTCTACCTCCCCACAGGTATGCTCATATATACGACGCCCCTTTTCTCCCCCGCTGTATAAGCCTTCTATTTATTCTTCTCCCTTTTTCGCCACAGGACTAGATTCCATGCTGGATCATATTTATTTATGACGACTGGCGACTCACTATTTTCCCTTTAGCACGGAGCTTTGCTCGACATGGGTGAGCCACTTATCCTCCTCTTAGCTTACCTCACCGCTATTATGGTCCCTTTCCCTATTATCCTGGGCATTACCAGGTTATTATCATGAGAATTATTGTCAGTAATACGACATAATGTTTGACATATTTTATTTTGTTGTGAATTTGCCCTCTATGTTATATCTCCTCAAATGTATACTACGCTTTTCTCATTGGATTGTCACTGTTATATATTGTATATACTATGTACAACCGCTGATATCTGTTTTTCTGTTTTGTTCACATATAATAATATGACAGTCAGATTGTCCGACCTGATGAAGGCCTAGGGCCGAAACGTCCTGGCGGATTTTCTATTCATGTACAGCACGACAATACTTTCCAATAAAGAAAAAACAGATTAAACCACTTGAATTATTGTATTCTCCTTTTTTTGGGAAACAACACAGTGTGCCGGAACTCTCTTCTTTTAACCCCTTAACGACCGCGGGCCGTAAAATTACGTCCTAAATGACATAATCTTACTGCCCGCGGTCCTCCGGCGGCAGCATGCCGCGATCGGCACACATCTCAGCTGATTTTCACAGCTGAGATGTGTGCCTGCTAGGCACGAGCAGAATCGTTATCTGCTCGTGCCGATTAACCCCTTATATGGCGCTGTCAATACATGACAGCGCCATTATAAGCGCGATCGCGGTAAAGTTTTACTTACCGCCGAAACCGGAAGTCACGTGACGCGATCACGTGACTCCCGATAGTTGTCATGGTAGCACAGGGTCATGTGATGACTCCTGTACTACACATGAATTGGTTTCACTTTCGCTGTGCCCGGGGCACAGCAAAAGAGAAAGACAGCGTATCTGCTGTTTACAGCCTTCCAGCTGTGATCAGCAGATACTGCAGAGCGATCGGAATGCTGATCGCAATAGCCCCCTAGGGGGACTAGTAAAATAAAAAAAAAAAAGTAAAAAAATAAGTTTTAAAAAATTAAAAAAAACCAAAAAACCTAAAAGTTCAAATCACCCCCCATTCGCCCCATTGAAAATTAAAGGGTTAAAAAAATAAAAAATATACACACATTTGGTATCGCCGCGTTCAGAAACGCCCGATCTATCAAAATATAAAATCAATTAATCTGATCAGTAAACGGCGTAGCGGCAAAAAAATTCCAAACGCCAAAATGACGTTTTTTTGTCGCCACAACTTTTGCGCAAAATGCAATAAGAGGCGATCAAAACGTAGCATCTGCGCAAAAATGGTACCGTTAAAAACGTCAGCTCGAGACGCAAAAAATAAGCCGTCATTGAGCCTAAGATCCCGAAAAATGAGAACGCTACGGGTCACGGAATATGGCGTAAAACGTGCGCCACTTTTTTCGGACAAACTTCCGATTTTTTTTTAACCCCTTATATAAAAGTAAACCTATACATGTTTGGTGTCTACGAACTCGCACTGATCTGAGGCATCACACCCACACATCAGTTTTATCATATAGTGAACACAGTGAATAAAATATCTCAAAAACCATAGTGCTATCGCACTTTTTTTGCAATTTTTCAGCATTTGGAATTTTTTTGCCATTTTCTAGTACACAATATGGTAAAACTGATGGTTTCATTTAAAAGTACAGCTCGTTCCGCAAAAAATGAGCCCTCACATGACCATATTGACTGAAAAATAAAAAAGTTTCGTCTCTCAGAAAAAGAATGGCGAAAAAAAAAACGGAAAGCGAAAAATCGGCCGGTCGTGAAAGGGTTAAAGACTACAGCAAGACACTTCATTAAGGAAAGCAGACAGCCCCTCAAAAAATTGCACTCGCCAGACCCTGAACAACTACAGTTAGTAAGTGCTGACAGTGGATGGGCTCTCCGACAGATCTGTGTCACTGTCAGGTCCCTCGCCGTTCCGCTCATACACATCGGGTCCAGTATCCCTATGCACACACAAGCGCACGCAGGCACGCACGCAGTATCACTTTGTTCTCACACACAAGGTCGCAGTATCACTCCACGCTCGCTAAAGGCCCCGTCACACTAAGCAACATCGCTAGCAACATCGCTGCTAACGAACAACTTTTGTGACGTTGCTAGCGATGTTGCTGTGTGTGACATCCAGCAACAACCTAGCCCCTGCTGTGAGGTCGTTGGTTGTTGCTGAATGTCCTGGGCCATTTTTTAGTTGTTGCTGTCCCGCTGTGAAGCACAGATCGCTGTGTGTGACAGCGAGACAGCAACAACTAAATGTGCAGGCAGCAGGAGCCGGCTTCTGCGGAGGCTGGTAACCAATGTAAACATCGGATAACCAAGAAGCCCTGTCCTTGGTTACCCGATGTTTACCTTTGTTACCAGACTCCACCGCTCTCACTGTCGGTGCCGGCTCCTGCTCTGTGCACATGTAGCTGCAGGACACATCGGGTTAATTAACCCGATGTGTGCTGTAGCTAGGAGAGCAGGGAGCCAGCGCTAAGCAGTGTGCGCGGCTCCCTGCTCTCTGCACGTGTAGCTGCGTGCGCTGGTAACCAAGGTAAATATCGGGTTGGTTACCCGACATTTACCTTAGTTACCAAGCGCAGCATCTTCCACGCGGCGCTGGGGGCTGGTCACTGGTTGCTGGTGAGCTCACCAGCAACTCGTGTAGCGACGCTCCAGCGATCCCTGCCAGGTCAGGTTGCTGGTGGGATCGCTGGAGCGTCGCAGTGTGACATCTCACCAGCAACCTCCTAGCAACTTACCAGCGATCCCTATCGTTGTTGGGATCGCTGGTAAGTTGTTTAGTGTGACTGGACCTTAACTCTGCACAAGTGATAATGCTTCTGGCCAGCATGGGGAGCCCACGACTGTGGAACTCTACATGTCCGGAGTTTGGTAAGTGTAATTCCCTGGGGGGGTGTCTGGCTTCTTTAAGGGGTAAAATTAACAGTGTTTTCCCAAAACTAAGACCTACCACAAAAAAGCCGTTTTTTGGAGGCAAAAAATAATATAAGACTCTGCCTTATTTTCAGGGAAACATGGTAGTAGGTCATGTTACATGACACAGAACATTCTGCACACCAAGGTTAAAAGGAGAAAAGAATCATCTCCGCACAGGAACATTATTTATTTTTAACATATCCAATTGTAGAATTTATTTTTATTCCAAGATCTATTGATTAAAATTGTACTTTGTTTCTGGGACAACCCCTTTAACTTGACACTATCACACAGCCTCGGTAATCCCTTCTTTCCCCAACGATGTACTACTATGTCAAAGAGCGTGTGTATGGGGTCCACACAAGGCAGATGCTGGCCGGATAGCCAGCATCTGCCTCTAACAGCAGCAGCCAATCACTGATGTTAACCTGTAAAATGTCAATCTTTATAACTGACAAACATTTAAACTATGAGATCGTGCACATCATCCGTTCAACTCTAACATCTCTACTACTGTGATTATAACTATCCACCTCCAGCTGCGATGTGATCATGGGTGCCAATGGGTTCCCTTGAAGGCTGGGGGCCTACTGAAGACCTTCATGCCTGACATGATGGCATTTCTATGGCTGGTCTTGATCAGAGACTGATAATATATACTGCAATATCAGACTAGAAAAAAAATGTGCTTCTTCCTTTTTTCCCAGTTAAATATTAAAGATGAAGAAAAAAAAAAAAGAAATATAAGTATACTAGGTATCAGAAAGTAACTAGCTTCAGTGAGGAGATGGAATAGTCTGGCATCATAGAGGGTCATAGGATAGATTTTGACAACCAGGGACTTCACAAGTGAAAGCTCATTAAACAGTCTATATGTGATCTCATAGACTGCCTTTACGTCTGCAGATGCTACCATGCCTCTGCTACCTGCAGCTGAACGCAACGTTACAGAGGGTCTTACCCAGCATTAAGAAAACTCACTAAACCCGCTGACATCGAGTAACGTACCTGGGCTACACATGAGGGTGATCCTGGTGTGAATTTGTTTCTTTCCGGCCGCACAAGTTGACCCATCCGTGTATTCAAGGACAATGTGCCCATTAACAAATATTGGTGGAGACAGAAACTTCCCCAAGTTTTTGTTGCCATCAGGACCTGTATAAAAAAAAATACGATAAAATTAAAAAACACACATTTGTCACCCTGTCGTAGCTTTATATGATTACATTTCAAATATCTATCTATCCATCTACTGCCTATCTGGGTCTATCAATAACTAAATTGCAAATACTGCGCACTAAGCTCCATTAAGGTGACAAAAACCGTAAAGCAGACGTACTACTGACAAATGAGCCCTTACCCACTGCACAGACTGCGGCATCGTCATCACAGACACTGGCATCTCCTGTCTGCAGGACATCATGGCAGACATTAATGAAGAAGCGGCTCTTATCTGACGGGTTCAAGTTTACGGCCTCCCAGTTTTGAGCATTGCTGGATTCTGAAGAAAATTAAAGCCACTGTGTAAGAGGAATCCTATATCCTTGGTAATGGCAATTACAGAACACTGGATATTGGTCATAGCCTTATACATTATAAAACACATTCAAGAAAGGTAATGTTAAAAGGGAACCTGTCATCAGAAATTTAGCTTTAAACCTAAAAGTTTCCCCCTCTGCAGCTCGTGGGCTGCATTCTAGCAGGTTCCTGTACTTTTTGTGGCCCCTTTTAAACCAAATTAAATACTTTATAAACTTGTACCTTTTAAAAGTTTGACATGTCAGTCATTCAGTTTCACATGCTGTATATGTATAATATGATATGTTTACAATAAAAATAGATTGAACATAAACTTGTTCCTTTTGCTATGTAAATTTTGTAAATTATCCATGGGGGCGGGCTCTCTGCTGACAGTTGCTGTTCCTCCAGCACATTGACGCCGTCCCCCCACGCTCCATATCATCCATCAGGACGCCGCCCACTGCGCCCGAGGTGCCGCCCATGCCAGGATTGCTGGTGACGTGTGTCACAAGCACGAGATTATGGGCGGCGCCGTGATTGCATCGCAAGTGCCCGCCTATAATCTCGTGGACGCGCTTTCCCCCACTGCCTCCAGCGTTTTGCACAAGCGCTCGCCGGCCAAATGACCCGACGTCACCTCCTTCCCATCTTCCCCTGCAGCAGGGCAAGATGGGAAAGAGGTGACGTCGGGTCATCTGGCCAGCAAGCACTTGCGCAGAACACTGGAGGAAGAGGGGAAAGTGCAGTCACGAGGTTATGGGCGGCACTTGCTGATGACACTCACAGCGCCGCCCATAACCTCGTGCCTGCGCAAAACGTCACCAGCGGTCACACGTGCACACAGTGCACAGTACCGCTACAGTCGCACAGCGCATGCGCGGGACCACGGGCGCCCAGGGGCGGCGTCCTGAGATATGAAATTCAGCGTTGGGGGGCGGCGTAAATCTGCTGGAGGAACAGCAACGGTCACCTGAGAACCCGCCCCCATGGACAATTTACAAAATTTACATAGCAAAAGGTACAAGTGTTTAAAGTATTTAATTTGGTTTAAAAGGGGCCACAAAAAGTACAGGAACCTTGCTAGAATGCAGCCCAGGAGCTGCAGAGGGGGAAACTTTTAGGTTTAAAGCAACATTTCTGATGACAGGTTCCCTTTAAACACCAAAGTCTATGTAGTGCTCTACCACTACCACATAAATACTTAGTGCTAGGAATGTCCTTGTCCTCATGTACCAAATAGTCACATCTCACTACTTTCAATTCTCTTCTATTGAAAGATGGTGGATGAGGCTAGCCGCAACTACTTAAATCGCACACATGATCTGTAGTGATGAGCGGGAAACTACCATGCTTGGGTGCTCTGTACTAGTGATGAGTGAGCACTACCATGCTTGGGTGCTCTGTACTAGTGATGAGCGGGAACTACCATGCTCGGGTGCTCTGTACTAGTGATGAGCGGGAACTACCATGCTCGGGTGCTCTGTACTAGTGATGTGCAGGCACTACCATACTCGGGTGCTTAGTACTCATATCGAACAGTTGGATGCAAGGATGGGGGCAGGTTGAGTATAATGGAAGCCAATGGGGAATTGACATTTTTCCGGAAGATTTCCAGGAAAAATGCTTGCATTCCCCATTGACTTCCATTATACTCAGGTATTTCAGTCACACCCATCCAAGGATTAACTGCTCATTACGAACACCTGAACATGGTAGTGCCCGCTCATCACTAGTACTGAGCACCTGAGCATGGTAGTGCCCACTCATAGGAATTACATCACCACCCGCCTGAATGGGGAATACAGGAAAATAGTGACATAATGCAAGTCTTTAACAGTCACGATTTGGCAGTCTACAGACTTTTCTTGTAAGGCTGGCTGTACACGCTGCGACATCGTTAGCCGATGCTAGCGATGGCGAGCGTGATAGCAACCGCCCCTATCGTTATGCCGATATGTGAAGATCGCTGCCGTAGCGAACATTATCGCTATGGCACAGTCACACGTACTTGCCTGCTCGGCGACGTCGCTGTGACCGGCGAACCGCCTCCTTTCTAAGGGAGCGGTTCGCTCGGCGTCACAGCGACGTCACTAAGCGGCCGCCCAATCAAAGCAGAGGGGCGGAGATGAGCGGGACGAACATCCCGCCCACCTTCTTCATTCCTCATTGTTGGCGTGTGGCAGGTAAGGAGAGGTTCCTCGTTCCTGCGCCTTCACACACAGCGATGTGTACTGCCGCAGGGACGAGGATCAACTTCGCCCAAGCGACAGTAGCGATAATTGGGAGAGGACAATCATGTCAACGAGGAGCGATTTTGGACAATTTTGCAACGATCCAAAATCGCTCCTAGGAGTCACACACAACGAGATTGCTACAGCGGCCGGATGTGCGTCACAAAATCCGTGACCCCAACGAGATCGCTGTAGCAATCTCGTAGCGTGTAAAGCCCGCTTAGGCTATGCGCACACATTGCAAATTTGGGTGCAGACAATCTGCACCCAAATCTGCATATTATGGCAGAAAAAAGACTGGGGGAGGGGAAAACACGACCGTTTCTGCTGCGATTTTCAGCGTTTTTGATGCGTTTTTTCAATGGTGACAATGCATGAGAAACGCAGAAAAAATTAGCATGCTGCAGATTTTTTCTGAAACAAAATCTGCAAGGAAAAAAATTCTGATCGGGTGCACAACATTTCAGAATTCTCATAGACTTTGCTGGAATCAGGATATTCTTACAGATATCTAAAAATCTGTAAGAAAAAAAACGTAGCAAAAACCCACCATGTGCACACAGCCTTAGAGTGGACAAACGTTTTAAACAATGCAAATAGCAATAACGTGATAGTGGGAACCAGGGCTGTGGAGTCGGAGTCGTGGAGTAGGAGTCAGAGTTCATTTTCTTGGAGTCGGAATAAAATGGACCGACTCCGACTACTAAAATAAATAATAAATTGATATCGATAGGTTTGTGACAACAAAGAAGTTGTTACCAAGACACTGGCAGTAAAAGATACTAAAGCTCATCACACCAGCCAGTTTCTCCAGGCCTTAGTAGAAAAAGTTCTGCAAGATTACAAACTCAAAAAAGAACAGGTTCTTGCCATTGTAACGGACAATGCTTTAAACATGATAAGTACAATTAACCCCTTCAGCCTCCGGGCATTTTGTGTTTTCCGTTTTGTTTTATTCCGCTCTTTCTTCCGAGAGTCGTAACTTTTTTATTTTTCTGTCAATCTTGAGGCTGTTTTGAATATGAAGGCTTGTTTTTTGCGGGACGAGTTGTACTTTTAAATGAAACCATAAGTTTTACCATATAGTATACTCTAAAACGGCAAAAAAATTCCAAGTGCAGAAAAATTGCAAAAAAAGTGTGATCGCACAATAGTTTATGGGATATTTTATTCACCGTGTTCACTATATGGTAAACCTGATGTGTCATTGTGATGCCTGAGGTCAGTGCGAGTTTGTAGACACCAAACATGAATAGGTTTACTTGTATTTAAGGGGTCAAAAAAATTTCACAAGCTTGTCCAAAAAAGTGGCGCACTTTTTGCGCCATTTTCCAAAACCCATAGCGTTCTCATTTTTCGGGATCTGAGGCTTAGTGACAGCTTATTTTTTGCATCTCGAGCTGACGTTTTTAACGGTACCATTTTTGCGCAGATGCTACATTTTGATAGCCTATTTAAAACACCAAACAAGAACCAACCGGCAGAAACAGGTCACAGTATATACCAAACGCCAGACCTTGGAAAAGCATTAGGTGACAGATGGTAATGTATACATCGGCATACGTGTAGATATATGAAACACGTAGACACATATATATCTCACACCTCATATATATCACAAAAGTAGCTTTATAACACTAGTCCATATTGGGAACAATAGTAACAACAAAAGGTCAAGCAGACATGGAGTGCTTAATCATATATATAGCGTGGGTACAGTGCTACAATATTAGCCGATGTTGCAATTGTTACTGCCTTCCAAAGTCTGGCACAAATCACGTGATTAAGATTATAGTGATGCACGCCACTATGTGCTGAGGGCCAACACTTGTGTATTACATCTGCATCACTACATAGAAGAGTACAAGGGGGATGATGGCATACATCCCATAGAAATAACTGGCTCAAATGGGCCCATCACATGTAATAGGGGTAGTGGCAGACGACATATACACACTTGTATAGGCCCAGGACAGCAAATAATTTACTGCCTATAGCAGGGTGAAAAGTAGTTAAGCCAAACGGTCCCAGTTGGGCTGTGGGAAAGGGACCTCTTCCTGTCAGATCAGGAGTCGTCGATGGATCGTGTCCTCTTTTGGGCACGGTACATCGACGACATTTTCCTGATCTGGCAGGGACCCATTAATGACCTTCACCAATTTATGTTCCGCCTAAATCAAAACAATTATAATATTAAAATTACATACCAATGGTCTAAGACACAAGTCGAGTTTCTTGATGTTACCCTTATGAAGGACAATACCAACCACATCCAGACTGACTTGTACAGGAAACCCACTTCCACGAATGCACTTTTACATGCCTCTTCCGCCCATCCTAGACATATGATTAATGCTATTCCTATTGGCCAATTTTTGCGGCTTAGAAGAGTGTGTTCAACTGAAGCTGCCTTTGAAAAACAAGCGACTGATATGAAGCAACGCTTCAAAGAAAGGGGCTATGGTAATAGGGTGATCAAACGTGCTTATCATAGGGCCAAATATTCCACCCGGGCATCTACACTATATAAATGTACCGATAAATCGAACACTGATACTATACGTTTCATTACCAACTTCCATGCCCAATCGGTGCCCATGATAAAATGTTTACAAAATGCTTGGCCCATTTTGCAGGCCGACCCCATTTTGAATAAAATCCTCCCCTCCCGTCCCAAAGTTACCTTTCGGCGGGCAAAGAACCTATACGACATTCTGATCCATAGCCACCATCAAGGCGATTCTCAGCAAACCCTCATAAAAACTGCTAGAACCACTCCTAGACAGGGATGTGCACCATGTGGCAGGTGTGTCGCATGTCCTAATATTCATACTAGTGTTACATTCACAGATTCATCTGGACGCAAGGAATATCGTATAAAAAAAAGTCTATAACATGCAGCACAAAAGCTGTGATTTACTATGCCATGTGTCCTTGTTCCAAGATTTATATTGGACTGACCACCCGCCAACTTAAGACACGTGTTCGCGAACATGTATTGGGTATTATAGCAGCATCTGGACAAACAGATATATCTTCTTTGAAGACATTACCCAAACATTTTCGTGAATATCATAATTGTGATGCCTCCCTGCTTAGAGTCAAAGGCATCGACTCTATTGATATCTCGATCAGGGGTGGGCCGGTTGGCACAAATGGAAACCCGATGGATTTGGACACTTTCAACCCCTACACCCATCGGGTTTGAATGAGAATATTAGTTTTTCTCCATTTTTATAGTTTAAGGCCCCTCTCTCTGTGTATATTGTCCTTTATGTGGTCTCCTCATACTTTTTATACACACTGTTTGCTCTTGTTTTTAATTTTCACCTTCTTCTATGCTGTTTCTTGTAGGCTCGTTGATTAATGTCATGAACGTATATCTTGGATCTTGCGATTTGGACATATGTATTTTGGATTTCAGAAGATTGGGACTCTAAGGACCTTGCACTTCCTCCCTTTCCCCACCCCCATCCCCCCCTTCCCCCCCCCTTTCCCCCCCCCCCCCATGCATATCCACACGCATGTGGAATTGGATTTGTGCTTTTTATATGCATATCTATATATATTGGAAGCAACTTTATTTATATGTATTCTATGTGCGTGTAATGTAATATGTCAATTTTCCATATGGTCCCCGATTATAACCATATGGTCTCTTGTTTATTTGTGACTATTACATTATTGTTGATATATGATCATGCCCCCGTTATTATAGCTCGGATACCTTCATGGTTCTGAGTGTTTTTCTTCAATCAGTATATTTGCTGTCTAGCGCTATAATTAACAACTTTGAGATCCAAACTGTGATCTATTATATATGTGTGTCCTACATGTTATATGTTAATGCATATTATGATTTCTGTGTGAACTCCCTATTGATATGCACTACGATCACTTTTTACATGTTTTACAACCGATCCCCATGCGGACCACTTGCACGCATGCGTGCCGTCCTTGTGCGCGGCGTCCTCCGGATTGCTGTGTCTGAGGGGGCGGGTGTCGTCGGATCACATGGTGTGATCTGACGTCACCGGCCCTTGATGCGGCGTTCGGCTGGCGTCGCGTACTGCTATGGCAACGCATGCGTCACGAAAGTGGTGCCGGATCTTGATTGGTACACGCTCACTTTATCAGAGCCGTCAGACAGCATAGCTCCACCCCCCCTGACGAAGGCGGTTGCCGAAACGGCCGTCGGGTAGGCGGACCTTCCGGCTTGGTCACTCCGTATCCTGTCACACACGTGGTAAGCCTTGGTGCCGCTCCGTGCATATATCAGTATCAGCCACCGCCATCTCTGCGTAAGCTTATCCTTGGCTTAATTACCTTCCATCCTGCTATAGGCAGTAAATTATTTGCCATCCTGGGCCTATACAGGTGTGTATATATCGTTTACCACTACCCTTACTACATGTGACGGACTCATTTGGGCCAGTCAGTTCCATGGGATGTATGCCATCATCCCCCTTGTACTCTTTATGTGGTGATAAAGATATATACACAAATGTTGGCCCTCAGCACATAGTGGCGTGCATCACTATAATCTTAATCACGTGATCCGTGTACACACGTAGTAGGTTCTGTTGCCGCTCCGTGCACATATTAGTATCAGCCACCGCCATCTCTGGGTAAGCTTATCGTTTGGCTTAACTACTTTTCACCCTGCTATAGGCAGTAAATTATTTGCTGTCCTGGGCCTATACAAGTGTGTATATGTCGTCTGCCACTACCCCTATTACATGTGATGGGCCCATTTGAGCCAGTTATTTCTATGGGATGTATGCCATCATCCCCCTTGTACTCTTCTATGTAGTGATGCAGATGTAATACACAAGTGTTGGCCCTCAGCACATAGTGGCGTGCATCACTATAATCTTAATCACGTGATTTGTGCCAGACTTTGGAAGGCAGTAACAATTGCAACATCGGCTAATATTGTAGCACTGTACCCACGCTATATATATGATTAAGCACTCCATGTCTGCTTGACCTTTTGTTGTTACTATTGTTCCCAATATGGACTAGTGTTATAAAGCTACTTTTGTGATATATATGAGGTGTGAGATATATATGTGTCTACGTGTTTCATATATCTACACGTATGCCAATGTATACATTACCATCTGTCACCTAATGCTTTTCCAAGGTCTGGCGTTTGGTATATACTGTGACCTGTTTCTGCCGGTTGGTTCTTGTTTGGTGTTTTAAATATTTTATCTGTGTGTCCACTCAGCACTGGTCAATAAAGAATTCTTTTTCACCTTATGGACGGTTGGTCGTGTCTTTTCTCTTCTTCTCTACGTATTATTATACGATTTGTCCAGTATGGATATGTAGTCAATGGTTGCACTATATAAGGGATCTTTACTCTTATTATCAGTTATACTGTGACAAAAATGCAACTCTTTTTCCTGTGTGTCCTTTTCATTTTGATAGCCTGTTATTGCATTTTGCGGAAAAATTTGCGGCGACCAAAAAACGTAATTTTGGCGTTTGGAATTTTTTTGCCACTACGCCGTTTACTGATTAGATTAATTTATTTTATATTTTGATAGATCGGGCATTTATGAACGCAGCGATACCAAATATGTGTATATTTTTAATTTTTTTTAACCCTTTAATTTTCAATAGGGTGAAAGGGGGCTGATTTGAACTTTTAGGTTTTTTAAATTTTTTAAAACTTTTTTTTTTTTAAATTTTACTAGTCCCCCTAGGGGGCTATAGTGATCAGCAATCCGATCGCTCTGCCCTATCTGCAGATCACAGCTACAGAGCTGAGAACTGCAGATTTGGTGCTTTACTTTCAATGCCGGCTGTATTCCGGCATTGAGAGGAAGTGACTCATGTTAGGTATAGGCATCATCACATGACCCTGTGCTACCATGGCAACCACTGAAAGTTACGTGATCATGTCACGTGACTTCCAATGGGGGCTGGGTAAGTCACTGTCATGGCGGCGCGCATATACATCTCTTTGCCAGATTTTGGCAGCGAGATTTAAGGGGTTAATGGCCGTGGGTGGAAGCGATTCCACCCGCGACTAGCAGGCACACATGTCAGCTGTTGAAAACAGCCGATATGTGCGCGGATCGCTGCGACCTGCCCACGGCAAGGGGCGGGGATTAACCTCACGATCCATGACGTACCCAGTAATGTACATCTCAATTCCCTTTCAATTAAAAGTAATTTATGCCTTCAATATGCCCCAAACCAGCTCTCTGGGAAGTTTTAAAATCACTACTACTAGATACGGCTAAAAGACTTACACAGTGCCTTCCATGGGTTGTTAAGGGGTTAAACTGATGAATTAGAGTAATGAATAACAGCTAGAAGAAAATTTAGGATTCAGTATGTTTGAGATGGAAGTCCACAGTGCTGTTCATGTAACTGATATTACAACAGAAGAACAGCAAAATGATACTTTAGGATTAGATGATCTTGAAACGGAACATATTTTCTGTCGCTATTAGTAAAATGCAGACTAAAATAGCTTCTGTATCATGTCAACCTAAAAAAGGTGTCTCATAGTTAACTCATTCTTAAAGGGAATCAGTCTGAAGATTTTTGTTACAGCAGAATAATGTATTTATAGAGACCCCAATTCCAGCAATGTGTAACTTACTTGGCTGTTTGCTATAGTTGTTATAAAATCATTGTGAACAGGGGGAGATTACCACTAGTAAACCTGCTGTCAGACAGTTTTGATCAGAGCTGCACAGCTCTTATCTACAGAAATGCAGCATTCTTGTTAGAGCCGTTGCTCTGTCAGCTGTAACACGAACTACGCCATGATAGCGGCAGGAGGTGATCACATGACCCGTTAATACCATGGCAACCATAGGCTCCCTGTGATAGCATTACGGGGCCTCCAATGGCGGCGGGGAAAGGCGATTTCCCAGCCGCAGCAATTTAAATTTCACGGTCACATTTTGACAGCCGATCTAAAGGGTTAATAGGCACGGGTGGATCACGGATCCACCCGCGCTCATAAGCCACACGACTGCTGTTTAAATCTGCAGACATGTGCGGGGATCACCACCGGCTCACCGCAGTAGCCAGCGGGGATTACCCAGAGATGATTTAGGACGTACCGGTACGTCCTCGGTCATGAAGGAGTTAATTCTGCAGATCAGTATTTTTGAAACAATACCAAATTTATACACTTTCCAAACTTTTTTTTTTTTTTCTTTAAATATGTTATATTTTATACCTTCATTAATGGTAAGCACATGAAAGCGTATAACTCGGACAAATGCAATGCGAGAAAAAAACGGTTCGCTATCCCATGATATTTAATGAGGCAGTGCAGATCTGAAAATTTCTCAGTTGTATTCAGCCTGAGGAAAAAAATTGCAGCAATGTGCAAATACAAGTGTAAATCAGACGAGACTCCCCAATGCAAGTCTATGGGTGCAAAAAAAAAAAAAAAATGCCACGGGGACCATCATAGTGGCTTCTGTTTTTTATGGATACATTACCATTCCATTGCATTGCATAGGACACTGTAAATAGTACTGTAAATGACTGTTAATGAATAATTGCTGCAAACAAAAAAAAAATGGATTGCATATGGACAACACATGAATAAAAAGTGAGAAAAAATTGTCCTGATTTTCTAGAAGAAAATTGAACCAATTTTTTATACATCAATGTGTGTGTGCACAGTGCGTTTTTGATACATTTATTTATGCAGATTTGGTGCAGATTTTGGCACAAATTCTATCTTTATGCGAGCTCTGCCAGCAAAGGCAAGGAGAATCCTGTAGTGCTGTGCTCATGTTGCTAATTTTTTCCTTGCAGATTTGGTGCAGAAAATAATCTGTTAGTTCTTGGTGCATTTTTTCCTGCATTTTTTTAGCACTTTCACCCATTGACTTCATTAAGAAAAACCAATGGCACAAAAATACACGCGTTTTTTGGTGAGTTTTTCGACCAGAAGCTGCAGATTTGATGCAGAAAACTTGTACACCAAATCTTAACCAAATACCCTTAATTTGGTTTGTTTTTCCACTGATTGGCTCTGTTTTTTTCTTGTTGTTTTTGCAGGTAAGTTGAAATTATACTATTTGAACTACATACAACTATCTGATTGTTTTGTTTGTTTTTTTAGGGGGGTGTACCTTATGGGATAAACAATCTTAAGTTTCAAAATGTCAAACGCTTACATTTTTTTAATTTATTTTTACTTTTGAAAAGGAGGAGGAGAGATAGTCAAATTTAAAGTTTTATAGGCTTTTTTATTTTAGAATTTTTCTTACTAAATATTAGTCTACCTAAGTGACGTGAACCTGCACACACTTGATCACTTATCCGATATACAATAATAATAATAGTAATATTGCAGTACACTGTAAATTTACTTATCCAATATATAAAGCTGAGTGTGTGTATGTATGTATGTATGTATGTATGTATGTATGTATGTATGTCCACTAAAGGAATTTGCATCGTCACATTTACAAATCACAAAATTTTGCACAGACATTTCAATATGTATTGAGGGGAAAATTTAACCCCGCGCTTTAGTTACTCTCCAAAAAACCTAATTACATTAAAGTCAATGGAGCTGGGAGCTACAGGTCTACAGGTCATTAATAGAACCTGTAGTTGGTTGCTATAGGCAACGAAGTACATTCTTAGTATAAGAAGCTTATGTGTGAGGTAATATGATTTCTGTGGAGAGACTGACACAGACAGAGGCACAGACAGACGGGGAAAGAGGCACAGACAGACGGGGAAAGAGGCACAAAGACGGGGAAAGAGGCAGACAGAGATAGAGAGACAGAGAGATTGGGAGAAAGGGAGAGAGACAGAGAGATAGTTACTATCCCGGGCAACGCGGGGTACTACAGCTAGTCTTCTAAAAAGTCGAACATGTTCTAACATGGCAGACATGGTGGGCCACCGGGTGATGACTATTCCAACAGCACCCTGCGATCACACCCCAAGACGACTGGTTATCGACTATTGGGGCATACACCCCCTCACTCCCGTTGTAAAACTACGATACTTAATGCAACTGTCTATGATTGACAGAAGACACCAAAGGGTTAAGAATCATGTCTTTTTCTTTTCAGCCCAAAATACAAGCATTTAAGAAAAAAAAATGCCTCTGATGATGTCAATATTCTTTAAAGGACACTTGGATCAGACAATCTTTTATTCTAGGAGATTTCAGTAATGCTCCAAGACAGATTCAATTCTCTTACCTGAAGTGCGTATCAAATTAAACAAGTTGTATTGCTTCTTTTTGGATTGCACATAGCACATGTCCTCCTTTTTTTTCACACACGCATATTTGGTTTGCCAAGAAAAGAAATAAGTACAGTCCGCTTCACTCTCGAATTCAGGAACTCCCTTTCCATCGTTCACTTGAATAAATACAAAATATATTTAGATGGTTACTAGTAGCATATTATCCCACCATTCATTCTATCAGATAAGGAAGGAGTCATGGGAAAAAGACTTTACTCAGACCCTTCCCGCATATGTACGACAGCTATGCAAACTATAATTCATCACATGAAAAAAAAACAATGCATAAACAGAATAAAAAGAAGAAAGCAATGAATCACAGTACAGATAGGATATTTATAAGCAATAGAAGGGGACACAAATAACTTGTTATACAGTATTGTCAACACATCACAGTCGTCCACCCCCTATCACATCATAACAACCATACAGATCTATTTTCCAGCCAAATACTCAATATTACAGAATCCATATTAAAAAGTGGACATGAGCAACAGCTTTAACAAATAGAAAAGACATAAATATGCATTTGAACAAATAGACAATAACTGGCCTAAGTGAAATCAGTAGAAAAAAAATCAACGCAAACATATGTAAGCCACAGCGCAAAAGGGAAAAAGACATGTAGCAAATATACCCAATACAAATACAAGGCTGACAGGGAGATTCTAGGGTAGATGTCCCATATGTATCGCTGCCCTCAGAGGGTGAGGAAGACATCAGGGGTAGCAGTACACATTGGGCATGAACCTTGAGTTTGGTTACATCAGTCATTATTCCTCTACGCGTTTTGGCGGTCACAGCATGCTGCAATATCAGAGATGCACAGAAAAAAAAAATCTAATATTCTGGCAATGCTGAACATCAAACAATTTTTCTAATAAAGAGGTTTGCAAGTCTGTGGAGCTGGACTCTCTCATCTATACTATTTCAGTAATGTGTGTAGTGAGCCAGTTAGGATAGAGGAAGTCCTGAATGGAGGAAGTCCTGATAGACCCTACCGTGAGGACAGAGATTACGAGCCTCAAGCATGTCCACTCTCCAAATAACAGACAAAGCTAGCAAGGACTGGTGTAAAAATGCCAAAACATGAAAATAAAGTGTAACATTTCAAGCCACAAATCTGGTAAAGACCGCTTGATGCGTTAGGGATGATGAAGTTACATTTACCGGTATCTGTCATATCTAAACCGGAGTTCTCGTGGGATTACACACAAGCAGATGTGTAACACGTGGTGTTGCTGTAGTAATGCACAGTCCGTTAGCCTGCAGACAACCTCTTATGAGTGTTCTACTGCAGGGCATGAGGCCTGAAGCACACAAACTTGAAATTGCAGTGGTGATGGTTCCTCTAACCTTCAATTTACCACTACTAATGTGGAAAAAGAAATCTAGAAAAAAAATTCTACGAAAAAACAATGAGGTCAAAAAACAAATGATATTTATTGGTTACCAGCAATTTAAACAAGAAAAGAAAGGAGGGCATCATATGCAATGTAAAGGACATAGTGGCAAAACACAGGTGCTCAACAGTATATAAATAAAAAAGTCCAGGGAAGGTATGTAATAACAAAAATTGAAGAGACACAAAAAATAAATAGTGACCAGAAAAATGCAAACAAGGAAAACATGAAACACATGAGCAGGTAAATTAGACTAATAGGCCACCCAGACCTAAATTATGGTGTGTAACAAAAGACATATTACATGGTAGAAATATAACACAATGATGAAAGTCACTGGACTGGGGTAACCAGATAAGATAATAATGGTATGCTAATACACCAGGTATCAGAGAAATGCTGTAATGACAGTAGACAGAGCACAACATGAAGCATGCACAGAGCAGTGGTATGCCAAAAAAATCAAGCACTCGTGGCTTTATAATATCATGATGTGCAATGCACTAGGTAATAGAGCATAGTGAAATGAAGAATACATAGCCAAATCATGAAAAGAAATTTTATATACCTGGACAGAGAGGACCTGTGGGCACATGTGATGCCAAACCCTGACGTGCACGTTTCTGCGTTACCTTCGTCAGAGGGTGGGGTCATCACAGTCGGGCCTGTTTTTTAGCTTTGATCCTTCCGGTCTGGAGACCAGAGTCGCTCAAACTAAGCAGGGCATGTCACTGGTGCGGGCAGGGATGCCTCTCTGTGAGCGACAACAGTCTTGGCACGTATGCTCAGATCACACTTCACTCTTCTCTCAGCTTGCTTTACAGGGCGGTGCTTTCATCTGACAAGCGCTGTGATGTGCTGATCATTAGACAGTATATTACAGGCCCTGTGATCTACTATCACTGTGATTTACTGTAAATTAACAGCCCAGTCATAGAACTCATCCAGCCAGGACTCCATTATCCTCAGCATATCATTTTTTCCAACAATATTAATTCTAATTCCTCCATCTTGTTGTTGAGGCTTCTGGCATTAGTGTACAAGCACTTTATGTAATTTTCTGTACCTCAATTCCTACTTGGTGCATTGACTGTTCTAACCTCTCCCCCATGCCACCCCCAATTTCATTACTTGTGCCCAACAGGCTGAAATTAATTTTGCTAAATATTATCAAATCATATATTTTAATATTAATTTGTATAACTAGATACTGAGAAGAATTGAATACGTTGAGCCTCTGCTGCAGCTAACATATGTGATGATCAGGCTTACAGTAACAATCTTACCTGCAGCAGCTAATCAAATCGTATAATTTATTGCGTTTATAAAAAGCAGTAAATCATACTGCTCCGCTTATTCAGCCCTTGCACCTTGATCACCAGTTCCCTTACACAGTAAGATGGCCCTCCCTAACCCCCTCACATAGTATGATGCCCCTACAGCCCCATAACAGAATGATCCCCACAGTAGGTGCAATCTAGTGACGTCATTGTGACTGCTGCGCTGAGGCTCAGAAGTACAGATTGAGGCATTCAATCCACTGTATTAAACCTCAATCTACATCCCAAGGCTTCAGATACAGTTGAAATGACGACACTGCCTGTGAGGGTGGGGGGCTGGGATCACAGTTCCTTTTGCCCCTAGGTTCCTCCACCTCACGGGCAGTATAGCTCTGTTTCTAGCCCTTTAACTGTCCCAGTCCGTGGAAACCGCCAAAAGGCTTAATGTGGGTTAAGGATCAAGGATGCCCAGGTATGCTCTATAACAGAGAGAGATAGCGGAGATGGGTTTTTAAGAACCGCGCCAGAGATCCCAGATGTAAACTTGATCAATGTACACTTTATTCCGGCATAGGTCATCTTACGCGTTTCAGGGGTCTCAGCCCCCTTCCTCAGGACCAGCAAGCACAAGATACATCAAATCTGCAGAGTCACATGCATACAGACAGTATATACCCAGTGGAACATCAAAGAACCGCCCTCAAAAAGAAAAAAATTGGCGGGAAAAAAACTTCAATCCCTGCAAGGAGTGACGTGGTCCAATGAAAAAACAAAAGACAATGAATTGTATCAACAGCAACAGTCTTTTCGTTAATAAAATGACCAATGTAAATCAAAAATAAAAACAATTAACATAAAACATGAATGTATCACCGATGAATAAAAAATGTATAACCATACATATATATGTGTTTGTGTCCCAGTCCATATTAGAATTCACACCGCAGTGAGAGGGTATAGAACCCACACCTAATCATGGCCATCAATCTTCATGAGGACCAAGGAATGTGAAGCAGTTAGACCACACAGCCAGAACGTCGTGCGGTAAAAGTTCATGATCTAAGGAAAGTGAAGAAACCGTAGAAAAGGAAACTACTACAAAAAAATGTAAAAAATGAGAAGATCTATCCCAATATTAATTATATACGGAATAGATGATGGTGTAATGGAAAAATAACATATATATCCCATGGAATGATTTAATAGTGAGCGCAAAAATGAGTGCAATACATAAAACCAAAAAGGCATATATGCATATATGTACCCTACAAATTATCTATTAAAAAACCTATAAGTGTAGTAAACCCATATATACAGGGGTTAAAATGAAACAACAGGTTGCAACGGCCAAATGTATTGAGCCGAAGAAAAGTGTATATATCAGAGTGAAGAACTCATGGTGTTACTATTAGAACTGTGTAGTGAATATAATAATCCGTAAAAGGAATCGGGTGCCACAGGAAAAGGTAGGGGTGATTGGAGTTCAGGATCGTGGGAAAAAAACCAAGTGCGCATGCGTATAAACACAGGCACGATAGGGGTGACGAGAGTTCAGAAGCGTGGGAAAAACCAAGGTGCGCATGCGTTCGATCTATGACCTATGCCAGAATAAAGTGTACATTGATCAAGTTTACATCTGGGATCTCTGGCGCGGTTCTTAAAAACCCATCTCCGCTATCTCTCTCTGTTATCAGCCAATCGGGTTACTGCTGCCGTTGATCTATATATGTGGTTATAGGAGTTGTGCCTTTCACAACTCTAATAGGTGAGTAGGATTACTCTTCACTATACCCCCTGTTTATCAGGGTAAGACCCTATGCGCTTTTTTTCCACAGGTTTCTTGCCTCAGGTATGCTCTATAGTCTTTTAATATTTTACCTAGAACAAGACATCTTCTGGTCCTCTTACCTGCAGACTCATTACATAAAAAATTAATAACAGTCATACGCTGGAAACCAGAGCTGCAAATTTCTCCACCTGGGTAAGTCAGAGTTATGTCCCCATCAGAATATCTGTAGGGAAAAAAAAAAAACAGCTAAGAAAGCATGCCAATAAACAATGGACGCACATAACAAGAGAACCACGTGACTACAATACACAGATGCTTAGCTAAATCAAAACGCCACTGGCAAACAAAACTAACCTACAATTCCAACCATTAAAGCTGATCTGTCACCAGATGTGACAATATATACTGTGTACATTATTAAATAGATCTAGACCTGAAGACACTTTGAAAATCAATGACGGACTGAATGTATACACCTGAAATTAAAATGACCATTTTATGAGACAGACCAGAAAAAGTGAGAGATCGTGAGTCCAAGTATATTCTGCTTCCCCCCACCCACATTAACCCATTACCCATTATAATCTATGAAGTTGTTCATACAATAGTGTTTTTTTGCAGATCCCATGTCTGCAAAAAACAAAAACAAAACCAAAATAAATAAATCAGAGAAATTTCTATTTTTATTGCTGTGATAGATGAATATTATCCATATAAGCCTAAGTGGTACTTTACACATTGCGTCATCGCTAGCATCGGCTAGCGATGCCGAGCGCGATCGTACCCGCCCCCGTCGCACATGCGATATGTGGTGATTGCTGCCGCAGCGAACATTATCACTACGGCAGCTTCACACGCACATACCTGCTCGGCGACATTGCTGTGACTGTTGAACCATCCCTCCTTCAAGGGGGAGATGCGTTCGGCGTCACAGCGACGTCACTGATCGGCAGTCCAATAGAAGCGGAGGGGCGGAGATGAGCTGGACATAACATCCCGCCCACCTTCTCCCTTCCGCATTGTTGTCGGGACGCAGGTAAGGAGATGTTTGTCGCTCCTGCGGGTTTACACACAGCGATGTGTGGAGCTGCAGGAACGACAAACAACATCGTACCTGCTGTCGACCCGACATTATGGAAATGACTGACGCTACACAAATCAACGATTTTCGACGCTTTTGTGATTATTTATCGTCGCACCTAGGGTTTACAAGTTGCGATGTCACTACCGGCGCCGGATGTGCGTCACTAACGACGTGACCCTGACGATATTTCGGAAGCGATGTCGCAACGTGTAAAGCCCCCTTAAGGGTCTATAAAAGTCAAGGACGGCACATTGGATGGCATTAGTGTGCGGTCCATGATTAACGTTGCAATGAATAGGATAAACTTTGCAATTTAATTATTTAGATATACGTGAAAAATCACTGGTGAAACACTGATGGTAAAACCTGACATTGACCAAGACTGATGATAAACACCAATATAAATTGGACCTTTTTTTTTGCATAGATGAAGAATCACGAACATCTGAATGAGGTCAAAGAGAGTATCACAACTAAAATATAAATGAAACCACTTAGAAATCTATATAAGGAAGGAAGCCTCTATAGAAGTCATACCAACAGTGTGTATTTAAGTGATAATAATAGCAGGGACTAAAACATAACTTTTAATCTAACAATAAAAACAGTGATAAAGTGCTTGTGCATAAGTAGTGCAAGAGACAAAATGCCATATGGCAACACATAGGTTTGATCTCACCCAGGCTTCATCCATGGGCTGGACTGCACACCGGTCCCAAAATGAGAGGTCACAGGCTGGAAGGATAGGGTGGACAAGTGTGGTAAATAACCCCTGTCGTGCCCCGTGGATGGACTTCCGCCCTGACAAGGGCAGCACCCATTTTTTCCTCCGTCTCCCCTGAGGAACTCTTGATATTGAGAGGGAAACGCGTTGGGAGGTTTTTCTCTTTTTTTCTTTATGGTTGCGGGGCAGACATCTTATTTGGGTGCTGCCCTTGTCAGGGCGGAAGTCCATCCACGGGGCATGACAGGGGTTATTTACCACAGTTGTCCACCCTATCCTTCCAGCCTGTGACCTCTCATTTTGGGACCGGTGTGCAGTCCAGCCCAAGGATGAAGCCTGGGTGAGATCAAACCTATGTGTTGCCATGTGGCATTGTGTCTCTTGCACTACTTATGCACAAGCACTTTATCACGGTTTTTATTGTTAGATTAAAAAAGAGAATTTTGTTTACTTACCGTAAATTCTTTTTCTTATAGTTCCGTATTGGGAGACCCAGACCTTGGGTGTTTAGCTTCTGCCTCCGGAGGACACACAAAGTACTACACTTAAAAGTGTAGCTCCTCCCTCTGAGCTTATACACCCCCTGGTGAGCCAGTCCCAGCCAGTTTAGTGCAAAAGCTGAAGGAGAATAGCCACCCACAAGTAGAACAGAGCAAGAGCCGGAACAACCGGAGACTCTGTCCACGACAACAGCCGGTGATAACACGCGGAACAAGAAATTGCCAACAGGCAACAGGGAGGGTGCTGGGTCTCCCAATACGGAACTATAAGAAAAAGAATTTACGGTAAGTAAACAAAATTCTCTTTTTCTTTATCGTTCCTTTGGGAGACCCAGACCTTGGGACATTCCAAAGCAGTCCCTGGGTGGGAATAAACTAAGAAGTAGGCAGAACCTAACTTCACAAATGGGCGACAGCCACCTGAAGGATGCGTCTGCCCAAGCTCGCATCTGCCGAAGCATGAGCATGCACTTGGTAGTGCTTCGAAAAGGTATGCAGGCTAGTCCAAGTGGCAGCCTGACAGACTTGTTGAGCCGTAGCCTGGTGCCTAAAAGCCCAAGAGGCACCGACAGCTCTGGTCGAGTGTGCCTTGATCCCCGGCGGGGGAGGCACCTGAGTACTCTGGTAGGCGTCTGAAATGGTCGATCTAATCCAACGGGCTAAGGTCGGCTTAGAAGCAGGGAGGCCCTTGCGCCGACCTGTGGTTAGCACAAAAAGAGAGGTGCACCTCCTGAGCGCAGCGGTGCGAGACACAGATCCGGAGAGCACGCACCAGATCTAGAGTATGCAGCGCTTTTTCAAAGCGATGAACAGGGGCCGGACAGAAGGAAGGTAGGGTAATGTCCTGGTTAAGGTGGAAGGGAGAGACCATCTTAGGAAGAAAGTCCGGAGTCGGACGGAGAACCACCTTGTCTTGATGAAAAACTAAAAAAGGTGACTCCGAAGAGAGCGCAGCCAAATCAGAGACTCTCCTGAGAGAAGTTATAGCAACCAGAAAGGCCACTTTCTGAGAAAGACGATACAAACAAACCTCCCTAAGAGGCTCAAAAGGGGGTTTCTGCAATACCGTGAGGACCAAGTTAAGGTCCCAGGGATCCAAGGGCCGCCGATAAGGCGGAATGATGTGAGACGCGCCTTGCATGAAGGTGCGGACCTGAGCCAGCCGAGCGAGACGCCGCTGGAACAGAACTGATAGAGCTGAGACTTGTCCCTTGAGAGAGTTGAGGGACAGGCCTAGCTGCAGACCGGACTGTAGAAAAGACAGAAGGGTCGTCAAAGAGAATGGCCAAGGAGGATGGCCAATAGAGCGACACCAGGACAGGAAATTTTCCAAGTCCTGTGATAGATCATAGCGGAGGAAGACTTACGGGCCCGAGTCATAGTGGAGATGACTTCAGGAGGAATACCAGAAGCCGTCAAAATCCAGGACTCAAGAGCCACGCCGTCAATTTGAGGGCCGCAGAATTCGGGCGGAAAAACGGACCTTGCGAGAGAAGGTCTGGACGGTCCGGGAGATGCCACGGCATCTCTACGGACAGTTGGAGCAGGTCCGAATACCAGGCTCGCCTGGGCTAGTCCGGTGCAATGAGGATGACTCGACGGCCCTCCATTCTGATCTTGCGCAGGACTCTGGGCAAGAGAGCTAGAGGGGGAAACACGTAGGACAGACGAAACTGGGACCAGTCTTGAACCAGAGCGTCCGCGGCGAAGGCCTGAGGATCGTGGGAGCGAGCCACGTAAACAGGAACTTTGTTGTTGTGACGGGATGCCATTAGGTCCACGTCCGGAGTGTCCATTTGCGGCAGATTGACTGAAACACTGCCGGGTGCAGGGACCACTCGCCACCGTCCACGCTTTGACGGCTGAGATAATCTGCCTCCCAGTTTTCCACGCCTGGGATGTGGACTGCGGATATGGTGGACTTGGAGTCCTCCGCCCATTGAAGGATGCGTTGTACCTCCATCATTGCCAGTCGGCTGCGTGTCCCGCCTTGGTGATTGATGTAGGCAACCACTGTCGCGTTGTCTGACTGGACTCGAATGTGCCTGCCCGCCAACAGGTGGTGAAAAGTTAGGAGAGCTAGAAGCACGGCTCTGGTTTCCAGCACATTGATTGAAAGGGCTGACTCTGACGGAGTCCAAGTGCCCTGCGCTCTGTGGTGGAGACATACCGCTCCCCAGCCGGATAGACTGGCATCCGTGGTGAGAATCACCCAGGACGGGGCCAGGAAGGAGCGCCCTTGGGACAGGGAGAGGGGCCGAAGCCACCACTGAAGAGAGCTCCTGGTCCGTGGCGACAGAGCCACTAACCTGTGTAAGGAGGAAGGCCGCTTGTCCCAACAGCGGAGAATGTCCAGCTGCAGGGGGCGCAGATGGAACTGGGCAAAGGGAACAGCCTCCATGGACGCCACCATTTGACCCAGCACCTGCATCAGACGCCTGAGGGTATAACGGCGGGGCCTCAGGAGAGAGCGCACCGCTAGCCGGAGAGACTGCTGTTTGATTAAGGGCAACTTCACAAGTGCCGGCAAAGTCTCGAACTGCATCCCTAGGTACGTGAGACTCTGGGTCGGAGTCAGAGTGGATTTGGGAAGATTGACAAGCCACCCGAATTGGGCTAGAGTGGCGAGAGTGAGCGAGACACTCCGCTGACAGTCTGCGCTGAATGGAGCCTTGACTAGAAGGTCGTCCAGGTAAGGGAGCACTGCCAACCCCTGGAGGTGCAGAACCGCAATCACTGCTGCCATGACCTTGGTGAATACCCGAGGGGCCGTGGCTAACCCGAAGGGGAGAGCCACGAATTGGAAATGATCCTCTCCTATTGCAAAACGTAACCAACGCTGGTGTGAAATTGCAATTGGCACATGCAGATAGGCATCTCTGATGTCGATGGACGCCAAGAAATCCCCTTGGGTCATTGAGGCAATGACTGATTGCAGAGACTCCATGCGAAAATGCCGCACCCGAACATGCTTGTTGAGAAGCTTGAGATCCAGGATGGGCCGGAAGGTACCGTCCTTTTTGGGAACTAGGAAAAGATTTGAGTAAAAACCTCTGAACCGTTCCCGAGCGGGAACTGGTACAATTACTCAGTTTGCCTGCAAGGATGCCACGGCCTGTGAGAAGGCGGCGGCCTTGGAGCAGGGGGGAGTTGAGAGAAAAAAATCTGTTTGGCGGGCTGGAAGAGAATTCTATCCTGTAGCCGTGAGATATGATGTCTCTCACCCACTGATCGGAGACTTGCTTTAACCAAGCGTCGCCAAAGTGGGAGAGCCTGCCACCGACTAAGGACGTTGCTGGAGCGGGCAGAGAGTCACGAGGAGGCTGCCTTAGTGGCAGAACCTCCTGCGGTCTTCTGCGGACGCGCTTTTGGGCGCCAGTTGGATTTCTGGTCCTTAGCTGAGTTAGCGGACGAGGCAAAGGGCTTAGAGGACGACCAGTTGGAGGAACGAAAGGAACGAAACCTCGACTGATTCCTACCCTGGGCGGGTTTCCTGGTCTTGGTTTGTGCCATGGAAGTACTCTTCCCGCCAGTAGCTTCCTTAATAATTTCATCCAGCTGTTCACCGAACAGCCGGGAACCAGCAAAAGGGAGCCCAGCAAGGAACTTCTTTGAAGAAGCATCTGCCTTCCACTCTCGAAGCCACAAGATCCTGCGGATAACGAGGGAATTAGCCGAAGCCACCGCAGTGCGGTGAGAAGCCTCTAGCATGGCAGACATGGCATAAGATGAAAAAGTTGAAGCTTGAGAAGTTAAGGCAACCATCTCAGACATAGATTCCTTGGTGAGGGAATGCATCTCCTCTAGAAAAGCAGAGATGGCTTTGAGAGCCCACACTGCTGCAAAAGTCGGGGAAAACGCAGCCCCCGCCGCTTCATACACAGATTTGGCCAGAAGGTCAATCTGACGGTCAGTGGAATCCTTAAGTGAGGTGCAGTCAGCCACCGACACAACGGTCTGGGCTGAGAGCCTAGACACCGGAGGGTCTACCTTTGGGGAGTGAGACCACTCCTTGACCACCTCAGGTGGAAAGGGAAAATGGTCATCAGAACCACGCTTTGGGAAGGATTTGTCAGGACAGGCCCTGGGTTTGGTCACAGCGGCCTGAAAACTGGAGTGGTTAAAGAACACACTCTTTACTCTCTTAGGCGAGGTAAACTGGTGCTTTTCTGCCAGAGAGGGTTGCTCCTCTGATACTGGCGGATTGAGATCCAGTACAGAATTAATAGAAGCAATCAAGTCACTAAGATCTGAGTCACCCTCGGAAAGATCGATGGGGTACATGGAGTTAGCCTCCGAGCCCCCCGTAAGGGCATCCTCCTCATCTTGCGAGTCAGCTCTTGAATCAGAGCCGTGGGAGGAGGAGGGGGAGGAAACCCTGCGCCATCTCTTAGGAGGACGGGGTCTGGGACCTAATGATGAATCCTCTGAGAGCTCGGATGGATGGAGGTCAGAGGATAGGGATCCTAAAGAACCCTTGGCAAGAGCATTAGAGGCATCCTGTGAGGAGGGCTGATGCATATTCATCAAAGTCCTGGACAAAAGTCCCATGGACTCAGCAAATGACTGGGATATAGACCTAGAGAAGGACTCTACCCAGGCCGGGGGTTCAGCCACAGGTGCAGAGGCAGCCGGAGAGACCACTGGGGGTGAGACTCTAGGCTGTGGCACCGCCAAGTTAGAGCAGACATCACAATGTGGATAGGTGCTCGGTTCAGGCAGCAGGAGCTTACAGCAGCGCACACAGTATAAAGCTTTGGAGCCTTGCTCCTCGTGTGAGACATGCTGCTGGAGTGGGGGCTCTGCAAGAGAATGAACCCCAGGGAGAATATACAGAGGTCCACAACCAGAGACCGGCTGTGGCTTACCAGACCGCTGGAAGCGGTGTTGTGTGCCCTCCAGATCCCGAAGCCCGGACCCCCAATGCACAGCACCTCAGCAGGGATGCAGAGTGCAGAAAGGCCCAGCGCAGAGTGAACTCTGCCTAAGAAAATGGCCGCCGGAGCGAAGAGAGGGGGCGGGACTTGGCGGCGTTCCTGTAGGAGAGCGGGAACTGGAGGGCCATAGAGACCTGCAGGGGAGGAGACACGCTCCAGCAGTGGGGAGTGTCCCTCCCCTGTGCAGGACGGCCGCCGGGAGGAGCCGTGCCTGTCCCTCTGCATGAGTGACATGCGAGGGTAGTTAACAGAAACAAGGCCTCCGGCAAAGCCGGGGCACAAATTTAAGCGGCGAGGCCGACGCGCAGGCACCATCGGCGCGGTTCTCGGGCGAAGGCTAGAGAACCCGCCGGAAATGCCAAAATAAATACATTCAGCATACTCTCCCCATACAATAAAGAACAGGGACCCACAACACATAAACGTCTCAGGTACTTAGCTGCTGAGACGCAGGGCCAGGTCCCTGGGGATGAGTGCTCCGGTCCAGCAGAATCCTCAAGGGGCTGTGGATGGAGACCGGTCTCCTGCCAGGCATGGAGACCGTGCTGGCTTCCACTTCAAGCCAGAGCCCAGGAGGGATGGTGAAGGAGCATGGCATGTAAGGCTCCAGCCTTGGAAATCAACCTTACAACACCGCCGACACAGTGGGGTGAGAAGGGACATGCCGGGGGTCCAGACGTGGACCCGCACTTCTTCAATCTCTTCCAAAGAAAAAAATCATGAGAATGCATGTGTGGATGTATGCCTCCTGAACACAAAGCGATAAACTGGCTGGGACTGGCTCACCAGGGGGTGTATAAGCTCAGAGGGAGGAGCTACACTCATAAGTGTAGTACTTTGTGTGTCCTCCGGAGTCAGAAGCTAAACACCCAAGGTCTGGGTCTCCCAAAGGAACGATAAAGAAAGTTATGTTTTAGTCTCTGCTATTATTGTTTATGCTTTTTGGACTATTGGGCATTCTCTGCTTGGTAGATTTGCTATTATACTTGTATTTAAGTGATAGAATAATTAACTAAATGCATATGCAAATAAGGGCACTTAGGAGCACCCTAAAGGTGGTGTCACACATAGCGACGCAGCAGCGATCACGACCAGCGATCTGACCTTATCAGGATCGCTGCTGCGTCGTTACATGGTCGCTAGTGAGCTGTCATACAGGCAGATCTCACCAGCAACCAGTGACCAGCCCCCAGCCAGCAGCGACGCGTGGAAGCGTAACTAAGGTAAATATCGGGTAACCAAGGAAAGCACTTCTCTTGGTTACCCGATATTTACCTTAGTTACTAGAGTCCGCCGCTCTCACGCTGCCAGTGTTTGCTCCCTGTTCCCTGCACTCCTAGCCAGAGTACACATTGGGTTAATTACCCGATGTGTACTCTAGCTACGTGTGCAGGGAGCCGGCATTGGCAGCGTGAGAGCGGCGCACGATAGTAACTAAGGGTAATCAAGGAAAGGGCTTCTTGGTTACCCGATGTTTACCGTGGTTACAGCTTACCGTATGCTGCCAGACGCCGGCTCCCTGCTCGCTTCAGTTCGTCGCTCTCTCGCTGTCACACACAGCGATGTGTGCTTCACAGCAGGAGAACAACATCCAAAAAATGAAGCAGGACATTCAGCAACGACCGGCGACCTCACAGCAGGGGCCAGGTCGTTGCTGGATGTCACACACAGCGACAGCGACGGAACGTCGCTGCTACGTCATAGAACAGGTGACTTAGCAGCAGAGTGACCAAAAGCTCAGTGCACAGTTATATCATCCAATTTGTAGATCCAGCATTTTCTCTGACTGACTGACACCACGGAGTTGCTCAGAGTGAGCGCTACCTTAGCTCAACCCATATGTGCACTGACACTGGAGGAGACCAGCAGCGCACACCCAGTATCAATGAGTGCGGAGGCATGCTCTGATCCCTAGCTAGCCAGCCCTTCAATTTCAGTGAAACAAGCGGCAGCCGCAGATAGGCGCCATGGCTCACAGCCTCACTATATATGTGCCACAGAGCTCGTGAAATGTCCATGCCCACGTGCAGGGACGCAGACTGAGTTCAGGCAGAGCTTGCTCTGAGCAAGCAAGCCACTAAAACACTAAACTGTATACTAGTGATAAGTGAAGGGCGAGCACTAAAATCCTCAAATGCTCGTTACTCGATTTGAGCTGGTCAGACGCTAGGACAAGCTTGACGCGAGTAATGAGCAATATGGATTCAGACTGTCTGTTGCGCACATCAACTGCTCTGTGTGTGTTCAGGCTGAAGCTGAACGCTTCTGCTTGGCAAGTGGTATGTTTCAGAGAGGCTCTTGAAGCAATCAGTGGGGATCTGAGAACACCAAATCCCAACCAATGTGGAAGATATGTCAGAGAGCACCAATCTTGAAAAAGAAAAAAAAAAACCCCATAACATTCTGCTAATCCAATCAAACATGGTAATGGAAGAGTAGTCTTAGTAGTATCATGTACCTGAGAGTTTGATTGAGATAGGAACCTGCAGACTTAAAAAGGCCGCTTGACATTTTCTTTTGACAAGAAGAGACCGTGTCACCTACACATCCAACATCTGTTATCTTACCACACACATTGAGGTAATAAGTATATTCACTCTTTGGATCTTGTGTGTGGTAAGGTTTTCCTACAAGAAAAGGAATTGAAATTGTAATTATTATTTTAATAAAATTTAAAGAAATTCTTAGCCCCCTGTACAGTCTGTAATAATAACAAACCGAGTTTTACGCACTATTACCAGGTCCAGTGTGGAGTTTCCACCGCAGCTCCCATGTGACGCTGAAGTAATGTACACAGTCTGCAGCTAATCAGTGCACTTAGCAGCTATGACCATGTAGACAGAATGCGCTAGTTAGAGCTGCTGAGCTCGCCGATTGACTTGACGTCAGCCCCTCAGCCAATACCAGACGTTGGCCGCAGTGGTTGAGACTGACCGGTGAACCCAGGGATTGTGAGTCAAGTGTGATTTGTATTTTCATATCAAACTACACTTGGAGGCAATCTGAGACCAATATTGTCTGAAAGGGAACAACCTTTTTAATTAATTTCCAATGTATTTTGAATGGTAAACAAACATTAAGAGTAAGCACCATTTTCATTTGTATTCCATAGATATACATTAGACGTGAAAACAAGCAACTTTGTAATATATCTTATCAGAGAGATCAAGATTCATCAGTTATTTACCCAATGAATTCACAGGTAAAGTCTGTATTCAGAGAACACCGACCTTTAAATTATTTAGATAGGAAATGGCAGATGTTACTGATAAGATTCTATGTAGATTGGAGAGAAGAGAAGGGATTAGTGTACATAAAAGTAGCAACTAACATCTACTATTTCAATAATGCAAAAATGTGCCTACGAGCGTATGTGCCCACGTAGCAGATGTGTGTGCATATTTTCTACACACAGAACTACATGTTTTGGCAGGGAAAAAGGTGTAGTTTTTATTGTGTTTGTGCGTTTTTTCCATGCGTTTTTCCATTTGTTCTTCTAGTCCTGGTGATAGTGGAGGTTTCTGCAATGTACCCCCACGATCACTGCAGAGTTTTCAGCTTTTGTTACAGCCGTGACTGAGCTCTCACTGTCCGCAGCAGTGTCCGCGCTGCTCCCGGTAGTTTAACCCTCTGAATGATGTGATCAATGCAAATCGCAGCATTCAAGAGTTAGGGAGAGAAATTGCTTACCTCTCCCTGGCGATTGGGTCCCTGTAATGCGATCACAGGGACCTGATCACTTTCATGATGACCCCGGGTTACTGAACTAAGGACACTGCTGCGAGATATAATCCATTGCAAGGATCGAGAACGAGCACTGCAGGGGATTATATCAGACGCAGGAAAAAACACAAAGAATTGACATGACGCTTCTTTTTTCTGCACCAAAATCTGCAAGACAAAAATCTGGAACATGTGCACAGCAAGTCAGGATCATCATAGACATTGCTGGGATTGCATTTTTCCTTACAGTATTGATTAAAACCTGCAAGAAAAAAAACAGCAAAAATGTAGCGTGGGCACACAGCCTTATAGTAAAGAATATATGTGTTCTGTATAACACCGGCTCCATCACTGATTGGCAGCTTCCTGTGTACACTCTACACCAGGGGTGGGGAACCTCCGGCCCGCAGGCCGTATGCGGCCCCCGATTACATTTTATGCGGCCCCTGGGCCCATTCCAGGGGACAGCAGTACTCAGGCAGCAGCCGCGGTCTTGTCAGCTGCCGGCCCTTTAAATCACAATGTGTAGTGCGCATACAATTATGTCCTCAGCCTGCTGGCCTGTGCCAGCCTGCGGAGGACGTACTTTGTGGGCGGGGTAAGCGCGAGTGCGCTGCGCTCCCGTCTCACAGAAGAAGAGGAGCAGCAGGTTTACCGGTCTCCCTGTACATGCCACCCGTGGTGCTGTGAGCCTCCGGCGGTGCTGAGCCTCCTGCCTCCGGCGGTGCTGTGGACCAGCCCTAGTACTGTGTTCCCCCCTCCCTGTCCTATGTGCCACCCCCCCCACTGCTCTGTGCCATCCCCCAGTGCTGTCTGTCCCCTTTGTGATGTCTGTGCTCCCTCAGTTCTGTACATGTCCCCCAGTCCTGTTTGTGCCCCTCTTGTGCTGTCCGTTCCCATCAGTACTGTCCGTGACCCCCCCCCTCCCAGTGATTCCCGAGCCCCTGTCCTTCTGGTGTCCTGTGATGTGTATATGTCTTCAGCCCCTCCTGTGATGTGTATATCCGCGCCCCCATCCCCTCCTTTGATGTATATATGTCCCCAGCCCCTCCTGTGATGCATATGTGCACCACCATCCCCTCCTGTGATGTATGTGCCCCCAGCATCTCCCGTGTTGTATATGATTTACCAATCTATTGACTGCGCTTCAGACCCAGACAAATCTAGAAAAGCAGTTGTGTAAAGCAACATGATCAATATCATCGAACATCACAGCCGAACCAAAGAGAAGCAGCTCCAGCCACCACACTAAGGGTGAGTTAATTAACTGTTTGACCAAATATATTAGAGTAATGTTAAGCGGATAATTTTTTCAGCCCCCGAAGGTTGGTAGAAATTGCCAATTGGACCCAGGCAGTGAAAAAGTTCCCCACCCCTGCTCTACACAGACAAAAATGTACTAATCAGTGGTGTGGGTGGAGAATAACAGAATACAAAATTCAGATAACTGCTAGATCTGCAGCAGATAAAACACAGATTTTGTCAAAATGACAGCAGACATCAATGGAATCAGGCTCTCTGCCCCTACATTATACTGCTCTCAGATTACATAGCAAAGACCTGGTGACAGATTCCCTTTAACATTTCTCTATGACAATAACACAAGCATGTCCAAGCATTCAAAAAGTTTTAAACTGAATTTTACATTGTTGGAACCTTTAAAAAAAAAAAAAAGAAACGGAATTAAAAACAGTGAATTTACTCAGTTGAATGCTTTTTATTAAAAAGAAGACTGGAAAGCAAGATAAAGTGAGGTTATACCTGGTTTTTCGGTAAGTGGGGTCAGGTTAATTGAAATTCCCCTCAGCTTGTTGACGAGTGTACAGTTGTCACTTTCCAGGTATTCTGTGTGACATGCATTCTCAGTGACCCATTCTACCTCATAGTGACAGTTGCTGCTCGCAGTCAGTTTGGGGTCAGAAACCTATAATAAAATGAAATCTTATAGTTCAAATTTTTAAAAAAAAAAAACAAAAAAAAAAACACAACGGAGATTGGTTTAGCACGACAGTAAAATAAGTATATTCTGGCTTATGTAGGTTGTGCAGAGGGTAATCAGAAATTAATGAAGTGGTCCAGGGATGAGCGGTCCACTTTGAATCAATGTTTTATGGACGGGCCAGGTTTTTCGGGGCAGGTATCACATTGCCAAGAGGTGTCCTTCCATCTATAAACACAGTATGCACCTTTATTTGTGACCTAGTTTGGGAAAACCTCACAAAATGTTGCCCTGGCACAATATAGGCACCTTCTGTTCCAGAGGTATTAGCGTCCTCTCCTTCTTGACTTCCAAATATTAGGGCTTTGGTCACAACCACCTAACACTAAATGAATCTGATTTTTGTACCACATTTTAGTTTTCCACAATATACAATTGGAGGTCTTGCTCCGAGATCAACTGAATCCATGTTTTTATTGAACCCCAGGACACAGTCTGGTTTGGGGATCTGTGTAGTGTTATCTTGTACAGCAGTTGGGTTTCTGCCATTTCCAAAACCTGTGGTCAAAATAAGGACATCCCTTTCATACTTCTACTTGGACCAGAAGCAATCTGCCACTAGATTGGGCCGTGCTCTCACCCTTTTCAAGCAGTAGGGCTTTTTTCAAACTTAAAAGAGAATTTATAAGCAAAAATCTAGTTTAGTTAAAAGAAGAAAAAAAATATGATTGTGTATGTATGCGTTTACTTACTTTAGACCAGGGGTCTCAAACTCGAAAAAAATAATTTGGGGGGTCGCATTCTTTGCAGGACAAAGTGACATTTTAATTGTTACCATATATATATTTTTTTACACACCTTTGGATCACTGATTTTGAACATTTTTCACTTGTTTATTATAATATAAGGTGCACATTCTTGGTTTAAATATAAAAAAAAAAAAAAAAAAAAGGTAAAAAAAGTCATGCTTTTTTTTTTTTTTTTTTTAATCCCTTTCTTGTAACTAATAGTGTTACAATTATCACTATATAGAAATTTTGGCCAACATCTTTTAGTAATGTTCCCCATCTTGTTGTAATGTGCCCATGCTTGCCCCCTTGTAGTATTGTGGCCCATCCTACAGTAATGTGATCATCCTTGTCCCCATCCGATAGTAATGTCCCCAGCCTTGTCCCCATCTTGTTGTAATGTGCCCATCCTTGTCCCCTTGTAGTATTGTGCCCCATTCCTAGTCCCAATCCTACAGTAATGTGGTTAACCTTGTCCCCATCCTATAGTAATGTCCCCAGCCTTGTCCCCATCTTATCGTAATGTGCACATCCTGTAGTAATGTGTTCAGCCTTGTACCCCATCTTATAGCAATGTTCCCCATCTTTGTCCCCTTGTAGCAATCTCCCTATCCTGTAGTACTGTCCCCATCATATAGTTGTCCCATTCTATAGTAATGTGCCTATCCAACAGTAATGTCCCTATCCTATTGTAGTAATGTGCCAACCTTGTCCCCATCCTATGCAGTCATATGAAAAAGTTTGGGCACCCCTATTAATGTTAACCTTTTTTCTTTATAACAATTTGGGTTTTTGAAACAGCTATTTCAGTTTCATATATCTAATAACTGATGGACTGAGTAATATTTCTGGATTGAAATTAGGTTTATTGTACTAACAGAAAATGTGCAGTCCGGATTTAAACAAAATTTGACCGATGCAAAAGTATGGGCACCCTTATCAATTTCTTGATTTGTACACTCCTAACTACTTTTTACTGACTTACTAAAGCACTAACTTGGTTTTGTAACCTCATTGAGCTTTGAACTTCATAGGCAGGTGTATCCAATCATGAGAAAAGATTTTTAAGGTGGCCACTTGCAAGTTGTTCTCCTATTTGAATCTCCTATGAAGAGTGGCATCATGGGATCCTCAAAACAACTCTCAAATGATCTGAAAACAAAAATTATTCAACATAGTTGTTCAGGGGAAGGATACAAAAAGTTGTCTCAGAGAATTAAATTGTCAGTTTCCACTGTGAGGAACATAGTAAGGAAATGGAAGAACACAGGTACAGTTCTTGTTAAGCCCAGAAGTGGCAGGCCAAGAAAAATATCAGAAAAGCAGAGAAGAAAAATGGTGAGAACAGTCAAGGACAATCCACAGACCACCTCCAAAGACCTGCAGCATCATCTTGCTGCAGATGATGTCAATGTGCATCGGTCAACAATACAGCGCACTTTGCACAAGGAGAAGCTGTATGGGAGAGTGATGCGAAAGAAGCCGTTTCTGCAAGCACGCCACAAACAGAGTCGCCTGAGGTATGCAAAAGCACATTTGGACAAGCAAGTTCCATTTTGGAAGAAGGTCCTGTGGACTGATGAAACAAAGATGGAGTTGTTTGGTCATACAAAAAGGCGTTATGCATGGAGGCAAAAAAACACGGCATTCCAAGAAAAGCACTTGCTACCCACAGTAAAATTTGGTGGAGGTTCCATCATGCTTTGGGGCTGTGTGGCCAATGCCGGCACCGGGAATCTTGTTAAAGTTGAGGGTCGCATGGATTCAACTCAGTATCAGCAGATTCTTGACAATAATGTGCAAGAATCAGTGACGAAGTTGAAGTTACGCAGGGGATGGATATTTCGGCAAGACAATGATCCAAAACACCGCTCCAAATCTACTCAGGCATTCATGCAGAGGAATAATTACAATGTTTTGGAATGGCCATCCCAGTCCCCAGACCTGAGTATCATTGAACATCTGTGGGATGATTTGAAGCGTGCTGTCCATGCTCGGCGACCATCAAACTTAACTGAACTGGAATTGTTTTGTAAACAGGAATGCTCAAATATACCTTCATCCAGGATCCAGGAACTCATTAAAAGCTACAGGAAGCGACTAGAGGCTGTGATTTTTTCAAAAGGAGGATCTACAAAATATTAATGTCACTTTTATGTTGAGGTGCCCATACTTTTGCACCGGTCAAATTTTGTTCAAATGCGGATTGCACATTTTCTGTTAGTACAATAAACCTCATTTCAATCCAGAAATATTACTCAGTCCATCAGTTATTAGATATAGGAAACTGAAATAGCTGTTGCAAAAACCCAAATTGTTATAAAGAAAAAAGGTTAAAATTAATAGGGGTGCCCAAACTTTTGCATATGACTGTAGTACTGTCCCATCCTATAGTAATGTCCCCATCTTATCATAATGTGCCCATCCTATAGTAATGTGTCCATCCTTGTCCCCATCCTATAGTAATGTCCCCAGCCTTATCCCTATCCTATAGTAATGTTTCTCATCCTTGTCACCTTGTAGTAATATCCCTATCCTGTAGTACTGTGTCCATCCTAGTTCCCATCCTATAGTAATGTCCCCAGCTTTGTCCCCATTCAATAGTATTATGCCCATCCTTGTAATGTCCCCATCCTTTAGTAATGTGCCCACCTTGTCCCTATTCTATAATCATGTGCCCACCTTGTCCCTATTCTATAGTAATGTCCCCATCCTGTAGTAATGGGTGGGGGGGGGGGCAGTGGCGGTGGCGACTGAAAGGGGGCAGGGGCGCTATAACTTAGGCCGCTTTCATACATCAGGTTTTTGCTCTACGGCACAATCCGGCGATTTGCGTGAAAAACGCATCCGTTTTTTTTTTTTTGCCACCGGGTGCGTTTTTTCCTTATAGACTTTTTTATTAGCGCCGGATTGTGCCGCATGTACTTGCGTTTAATCCGGTTTTTGCTGGATGCGGCAAAAATCGTCACTCCGGCGGCCGCAGAGAGGAACGTTTTTTTGCCAGCGGCAAAAAACTGCATAGCGTCGGGTGCGGCATGGTGCATAATTAAAGTATATGCGCGCCGAATCCGGTGGCATGCATCAAACGCCGGAAGCATGTACCGGATCCGGGTTTTACTTTTGAGCATGCCCAGAAGTGATATAAATTCATTGCTTGTCAGAAAATCAATCACTCACTCTCTCTCAAACTCTCTCACTCACTGACTCATCGATCACCGTCGCGGCGCTGCACGGCTGTCACAAAGCTCTGGCAGATTCTCCTGATTTGAAATTGCCGACCAGCCATTATTCAATCTTGTATTCACTGCTTTCTCCGCCCACCAGCGCCTATGATTGGTTGCAGTCAGACACGCCCCCACGCTGAGTGACAGCTGTCTCACTGCAACCAATCACAGCCACCGGTGGGTGGGTCTATATCTTGCAGTAAAATAAAATACAAAAAAAAAAAAAACACGGCGTGCGGTCCCCCCTAATTTTGATACCAGCCAAGATAAAGCCACACGGCTGGAGGCTGGTTTTCTCAGGATGGGGAGGTCCACGTTATGGGGAGCCCCCCAGCCTAACAAAATCAGCCAGCACCCGCCCGGAATTGCCGCATCCATTAGATGCGACAGTCCCGGGACTCTACCCGGCTCATCCCGAATTGCCCTGGTGCGGTAGCAATCGGGGTAACAAGGGGTTAATCATGGAAGGAGTCTATGAGACACCTGTAAGTGAAAGTAAATAAACACATACACCCAAAAAATACTTTATTTGGAATAAAAGACAAAAAAAAAAAAAACCACCCTCTTTCACCATTTTATTAAAATCCCCAAATACCCCACCAGGTCGGACGTAATCCACAGAGGTTCCACGACGATTTCAGCTCTGCTACATGAAGCTGACAGGAGCGGTAGTAGAACACCGCCGCTCTTTATAAGCTCCACGCAGCAACTAAAGGGAGTCGCGCTGTCAGCGGGGACGTCACTGAGGCAGTGTCGGGGCGTGTGCCGTGATGATGGGGGCTGTAGTGTCTGCATGTGCGGTGATGATGCGTGCGGTAGTGCCTGTGTGTGCGGTGATGGTGCGTGCGGGAGTGCCGGTGTATGTGCGGTGATGGTGCACGCGCGGTTGTGCGGTGATGATGGGGTCTCTCTCTCTCTCACACACAGCATATTAAAAAAAAAAAAAAAAAAAAAAAAAAAAGGATCCGTTTTTTTTTTTTTACCGGATCTATCTCACCAGTTTTTACACAATCTGAGAGGGATCCGTTGCATCAGGCACAAACCAGATTGTGCCTGATTGCAAAAAACTGATGTGCGAAAGTAGCCTTTACCGATCGCTCCCTTCGCCTTCCACAGACGCTGGAGTGAAGCTGAGGGGGCGGTCTCCGGCCCCAGATCCACAGTGATTGGAGAGATCGGTCACAAGGCCGGTCTCTCCAATCAGAGCTGGGGGCGGGTGAAACTGAGGTCACCCAGCTCCAGCCAATGATCGGTGCTACAGCTGCGCTGATATGGCTGGATTTCAATGTTTCAGCTATTTTCAATGGCTGAAACATTACAGTGGCTGTGATTGACTGACGAACGCCTCCGTTGAGCCAATCACAGCCTCCGAAGGTCCGGGGAGGAGACACCACCCCTCCTGAGGTCCCCCCTCCTCCCCGAATCTAAAGGTATTTGCAATGCAAAGCGATCGCAGCCACCGGGGCTCTGGGGGCCACGATCTCGCCAGGGAGCCATGACGTACCCAGTAAGTCATAGGTCGCTAAGGGGTTAATGTGCAGTCCTTCACACACACACACACACACATATTATTATTATTATTATTATTTATTATTATAGCGCCATTTATTCCATGGCGCTTTACAAGTGAAAGGGTATACGTACAACAATCATTAACAGTACATAACAGACTGGTACAGGAGGAGAGAGGACCCTGCCCGCGAGGGCTTACAGTCTATAGGGAATGGGTGATGGTACAATAGGTGAGGACAGAGCTGGTTGCACAGTGGTCTACTGGACTGAGGGCTATTGTAGGTTGTAGGCTTGTTGGAAGAGGTGGGTCTTGAGGTTCCTCTTGAAGCGTTCCATGGTAGGGGAGAGTCTGATGTGCTGAGGTAGAGCGTTCCAGAGTATGGGGGATGCACGGGAGAAATCTTGTACGCGATTGTGGGAAGAGGAGATAAGGGAGGAGCAGAGAAGGAGATCTTGTGAGGATCTGAGGAGATATATTATATATATATATATATATATATATATATATATATATATATATATATATATATATATATATATATATATATATATATATATATATATATATATATATATATATATATATATACATATATATACACAAACACACACGCCTCACCTGTCCCGTGCGCCCTCGGCTGCCTCATCTCTGCTTCGTGCGGCCCCCAGGCCCGAGCCCCTTTTCACTATCGCGGCCGGTGAAGGGGCCGCAGCCACTGTCAGTGATTATGTCAGATGATTGTATTGCCGGCGCGAGAGCGTACAGTCCTTGACTGAGAGCGCACACCGGCAAAACATTCATCTAACAAAGTGCAGACAGTGGCTGCGGCCCCTGCACCGGCTGCAATAGTGAACAGGGGCACGGTCCTGGGGGCCGCACTAAGCAGCCTGAGGGGCCGCATGCGGTCCACGGGCCGCGTTTTTGAGACCCCTGCTTTAGACAGATACTGAGTGGAAAGTCAGTATAAATAAAACCAGCAGTTTAGACACTAATGGCTGTGTTGAACTATTTAGAGGACACACCAACTTTACACTGTTACACAAGCTGGACACTGACACTTTACATTGTATCAAAGTGTCATATTTTCAGTATTGTCAGATAACACTTATTTTTTTCTAATTATCCAGGTGGCCGAACCCAAACAGTAACATGGACTTACCTGAGAAGTCAGTGTTCGGGTTCCCTGCAAGGACAACAGGTATCCGGTACAGACCCCCGAACCTTACAGTTCGGGTTCACCAATCACTAGTTCCTACATACCAAAACATTTTTTTTTATTGAGTGGACATTGTTACCTTATATTCTGAAAAGTTCCACTAACCTCAGTGTCAGCTGATGGACAGGTAAATATGATTTTCACGGTTGGAGAATCGCCATTACAAAAGTCATATGTGCTGTTCGTTTCATACTGAAGAACCAACCTGCAAATCCAAAGATTATTAATCAAATAATGGTTTCATAAAAGATAAGGGATATAAATTGATGAGGATTAAACAGTGGAGACTCTCACTGACTACTAATTGCCACAGTAAAGATGCCCATACTCAACATTTAGAAAGTGGATAGTCAAAAGCCAATTACGAAAAGATATCCTTCCCAATCCTGCCTAAAGGTACAGTCACACTTAGCCCCAGCAATCCGACCTGGCAGGGATCGCTGGAGCATTGCTACATGGTCGCTGGTGAGCTGTCAAACAAACAGATATCCACAGCGATCAGAGATCAGCCACCAGCGACCCGTGTAACGACGCTGTGCTTGGTAACCATAGTACACATCGGGTTACTAAGCAAAGCGCTTTGCTTATAGTTACCCGATGTGTACCTTGGCTACGTGTGCAGGGAGCCAGCTTCTAGAAAGCTGTGGACGCTGGTAACAAAAGGTAAATATCGGGTAACCAAGCAAAACCTTTGCTTGGTTACCCGATGTGTACCTTGGTTACCAGCGTCCGCAGAAGCCGGCTCCCTGCACATCCAGATCGTTGCTCTCCCGCTGTGAAGCACACATCGCTGTGTTTGACAGCGAAAGAGCAACGACCAAAAAATGGTCCAGGACATTCAGCAATGACCGGCGACCTCACAGCAGGGACCAGGTCTTTGCTGGATGTCCCACACAGCGACATCACTAGCAAGATCGCTGTTGCGTCACAAAAAACGTGACTCAGCAGCGATGTCGCTTAGTGAGACGTGGCCTTAACACATTCACACTCAACTCTACAGGAAGAGAATGGTTTACAAGGATTAGAGGAGTAAGACATCAGCAGATACCACTGGCAATTTTTCTCCTTCTGGAATAAAAGAATAGGGCAATGAAATTTGACATATTAAATTAATTTCTCCTACAGCAGTGATGGTGAACCTATGGCACGCGTGTCAGTAGGGGCACGCAGAGCCCTTTTTGCTGGCACGCGCGCTGTGTCCTCATTCTGAAGCTTTGCACTGCTGGCGTCATCGCGCCGGCAGTTCAAAGCTGTGTTGGAGTGGAGGGACATTTCTTCTCGCTCTGACACGCCTCCTGTCCTGGGCAGCAGGTCTGTTGCCTAGGAGACGGAGGAGCGTCAGTAAGCGGCGCCGGCGTAATGAGGCTGGAAGGTGAGTTGTGTGTGTTTTTTTTTATAACTTGTGTGCGGCTGTGCCAAGGTGGGGATGGGGGGGGGGGCCAGTGCCAGCACTGGCAAGGTGGGGATGGGGGGGGGGACAACATACCTTCCAGCATGGGGGGGGGGGGTTGAGGGGAACATGCATGCCGGGATGGAGGAAACATGCATGCCGGGATGGAGGAAACATGCATGCCAGGATGGAGGAAACATGCATGCCAGGATGGAGGAAACATGCATGCCAGGATGGAGGAAACATGCATGCCAGGATGGAGGAAACATGCATGCCAGGATGGAGGAAACATGCATGCCAGGATGGAGGAAACATGCATGCCAGGATGGAGGAAACATGCATGCCAGGATGGAGGAAACATGCATGCCAGGATGGAGGAAACATGCATGCCAGGATGGAGGAAACATGCATGCCAGGATGGAGGAAACATGCATGCCAGGATGGAGGAAACATGCATGCCAGGATGGGGGAAACATGCATGCCAGGATGGGGAAAACATGCCAGGATAGGGTACATTTACCAGGAAGGGGAACATGTTAAAATGGGGAATATTTACCAGGATGGGGGAACATTTACCAGGAAGGGGAACATGCCAGGAAGGCGAACATTTAAGAGGACGGGGGTACATGCTAGGAAGGGGGACATTTACCTGGATGGGGTTACAGTTACCTGGATGGGGGTACATTAACCAGGATTGGGAACATTTACCAGGAATGGGGTACATGCCGGGATGGGGGAAAATTTACAAGGATGGGCAATATGTCAGGATGGGGTACATTTACCAGGATGGACGACATTTACCAGGATGAGGTATATTTACCATGATGTGGACAAATATACCAGAATGTAGGAAATATATGTCAGGATGGGGTACATTTACCAGGATGGACGACATTTACCAGGATGAGGTATATTTACCATGATGGGGACAAATATACCAGAATGTAGGAAATATATGTAAGGATGGGGGACATGTTTACCAGGAAGTGTCCCAGGAAGGGGGACATAACTACACAATGAAAGGGGAGGGGAGCCACTCGTACGTCTTTATGGGATTTCAAGATGTTCAGACTTTGAAATGTAGATGTGGGTTACAGGGTGAAATCTGATTGCACTACATGCCAAAAATCTTTGTCTAATATGCTGCAATTTTTTTCAAAAGGGATCAATCCAACTGCTCTGTCTGGAAAGGGCTGGAAAGGGCTCAGCTTCAATGTGTGGTAAGCATGAATGAGCGTGATGCCCAATGCTGAGGAGAAGAGAAAACTGCAAAGGTAAGGTTACAATCAATTATTTACATAATAGGATTGGTTGGCACTTCTGAAAAAAAAAATTGGGTTTAGGGCTACAGTTTGGGCACTCGGCCTGTAAAAGGTTCGCCATGACTGTCCTACAGAATCTCTCGGGAAAGATGTCTGGTTGGTTCCGCCAAAATCATTTAGTTTGGCTAACAATATTATGCAAACCAATAGTTGAACTACAATTTATTGACCGTTCACATAAAATTTCCATTTTAGAGGCAAAGGAGGTCGACAAATCTAACTAAAACTTGTTAGTAATAAGAATTTAATAAGAAATAAATAGGAGGTACATTTTAAAATAATAATTAGTAATGAGTGAACATGCTCGCCACTGCTCGGTACTTGATCGAGCATTCGGGTGATAAGGTACACTCTATGGGGGTGCTTGGATGTGTCTTTTGTGAAAGATCTGGCCGGTTCCCTTCAGTGAATGATGGGAATCCAACCTGCTCAACTCGAGTAAAGAGCACTTGAGCATCTTAGTGCTTGCTCATCATTAATAATAATTAAGACATACTGTACATTGCCCTACTGTTGGGAAGATTAACACTTTGGTTTGCTATAAAAAAAAATAGTCGCTTGAGTGAATCAACAGGTTCTCTAGTTGATTGTAATCATGTCACGGGTAATGGAATCATTAATCATTGATCATTAATGAAGAGACGGGAGTAAAAGCCAATGCAAGGCAATGATCAATCAAAAATGAATTATTTCAACAAAACGCACACAGCATTTGAAGCGCGTTGATTAGTATCCATTCACCTCTCTTCTATGGATTTTAATGTTTGAAAGAACTTGAATTTTAACTACTTTGGACCAAACTACACAACCCCACCTCATTTTTCAATATGATTGTCTTTACAGGATGAAGTACATGTATAAGCTTGTACCTGTCTTTGTCATAGGAGGCTAGAGCATTTTTTGGCTGTCCAACATCATAACCTTTACCATCCTTTATAAGGCAGGCGGCACTTTTTGGGGGACAGCTTGAGGTTTCTCCCACAGAGTTGCCTGAATAGGATAATAAAATAATGATGGTCAGCAAGATTTGCAACGTACAGGTCATACATAAAGCTTTACAGAAAAAGCCAAGTTATAAAAACTAAACATTGTCAACAGATTAAAAGAACAATTCTTCACCAGTTATACTTTCTAAGGACAGAGATCAGAGGTGAGCAGCTATTTCAGGTTTTCTAGCTACGGTATATTCTGTCTACTTGGAGCCAGATGATCCGCCATTCGCCCCTATTCCACCATCTAGAGCATTGAGAGATTATGGAGGTCATTTATTAGGCCATTATCAGATTTTTTCAGGCAAACAGCTTTTACTTGCCAAAATGATAAAAATCATCTTTACTCATCTTCCCTTGCTCCAGCTTTAGCTTTCTAAAACGGCTTCTCGTGACTGTTTAAAGAGAATCTATCAGCAGGGTTTTGTTACCACCATCTGAGTGGAGCATGATGTAGGGGCAGAGATGTGGATTTCAGCAATTTATCAATTACTGGGCTGCATATTATATATTTTTTTTAATAAAAATCAATGTTTTAGCGAATAGAAATTTACCACTTCTTAACCACCCCACCCACACCAATGGACTGATTATTGTGTACACTGCGCATAGGCAGAAATTTACCAATCAGTACGAGGTGGGTTTACACAAAGCTCATGAATATGGAGGACTATATGGTAGCAGGTTTAAAGTTTCCTTTTAAGGCTGTCAGTTTAAGGTTCTCTGGTTTTCTTCCTACCTCTCTGATCACTCTTTCAATGTTCAATGGTTGGCTCTTCTGCCTCTCCTCTTTTCTGTACTGTTGGGGTACTTCAAAATTTAGTTCTAGGTCCTTTCTTTGTACACGGCTCATATAGAGCAAACCTTCAGCAACCCCAAGTAGCATGCCCTCCGTCTTAGTGTTGTATATGATTCAGATCTTTTCTTCACTCTTAATAGGCAAACCGTGCACACACTCAAGTCACCTAAACCTCAAAACATCTAAAATCCCTCCCTTTTCAAAATTACCAATTAAACTGAAAACTTTGTCGGCCTTATTCTTTTTTATCTTGATAATTGCAACTCATTACTAATCAGTCTTCCACTCACTAAACTGTCCCCTCTCCCCTCCACCCTGAATGCAGCAGCCCGGCTCATATCTTTGTCCAACTGCTACACAGATGCTTCTATCCTGTACCAGTCATTGAACTAGTTTTCCATCAGCCACAAGAAACAATATAAACTTTTCATACTAGCCCATAAAGCTTCCCTGCTCCCCTCTAGATCCCCTCCTTCATATCTATCTACGATCCACCATAATTCAAACCTTCAACTCCCGTATCCAAAATTTTTCTGGCGCTTCAGCAGTGTTCTGAAATGCGTAATGCCAAGTAGTCACAATTTTAAGTGTGCACTAAAACCACATCTTTTTAGACTACGTCATCACATCATCTCAGTAATCAAAGTGTTATTTCTCCTTTCCTACATTTTGCTCATACACAAATTCCCTGGTTCATCAGTTCCCACACATTCCATGCAATAGATGGTGCTCTATCTGGACACAGTATATCCACCTTCCATTTGAGAATGCCCCACAGATGCTTAATAGGGTTTAGGACTGCAACGTTGCTTGAAAAGTCAAGCCCTTTTATCCTCAGTTTCTATAGCAAGGTAGTGGTCATCTTGGAGGGGCGTTTGGTGTCTTTACCATGTTGAAATACTGCCCTGCAACACAGTCTCCGAAGGGAGGGTATTATGCTTTCAGTATGTCACAGTACATGTTGGCATTCATGATTCCCTCAATGAACTGTAGCTCCCCACAGTCGCCAGCACTCACCATAATATTCCCACCACCATGCTTGACTCTAGGCTAGATATACTTGTCTTTGTACTCCTGACCTCGTTGCTTCCACATACACTTCACACCAAATGAACAAAATGAGTTTAATCTTTGTGACATCAGACGACAAGACATGGTTCCAGTAATTCAGGGCAGTCTACAAAAAACTGATTATGGGCTTTCTTGTGCAGCATCTTTAGAAAAGGCTTCCTTCTTGGATGACAGCCATGCAGACCCATGTGATGCAGTGTGCGGGGTAGGGCTGCTCTCTTCCCCCCCCCCCATTTAACCTCTGCAGCAATGCTGGTAGCAATCATACAACCATTTTGAAAAGAAAACCTCTGAATAGAAGCACGTGCACGCTACTTCTTTGTTGACCATGGCAAAGCCTGTTCTGAGTGGGACCTGTCTTGTTAAATCGCTGTATAGACTTGGCAACAGAGCCGCAGCTCAATTTGAGGGTGTTGGCAATCTTCTTATAACCTAGGCCATCTTCATGTACAGCAACAATTCTTTTTTTCATTTCCTCAGAGAATTCTTTGCCATGTGGTGCCATGTTGAACTTCCAGTGACCAGTATGAGAGAGAGTGTGAGCGATAACACACCTGCCCCCCATTCACACCTGAGATCTTGTTACACTGACATCGTGGAGGGAAAATGGCTAATTGAGCACAATTTGTCCATTTTCACTTTGGGGTGTACTCATTTTTGTAGCCAACGTTTTGGACATTAATGGCTGTATGTGGAGATATTTAGAGGGCACATCAAATTTATACTGTTACACAAGCTGCACACTAATTTATATTGTATCAAAGTCATTTCTTCAATGTTGTCCCATGAAAAGATAGAATAAAATATTTACAAAAATGTGAGGGGTGTACTCACTTGTGATACACTGTATATACAGATATTGGAAGGTGACTGATTCAGGTACACTGTGCAGAATTATTAGGCAAATGAGTATTTTGATCACGATACTTTTTATACATGTTGTCCTACTCCAAGCTGTATAGGCTTGAGAGCCAACTACCAATTAAGTAAATCAGGTGATGTGCAACTCTGTAATGAGGAGAGGTGTGGTGTAATGACATCAACACCCTATATAAGGTGTGCATAATTATTAGGCAACTTCGTTTCCTTTGGCAAAATGGTTCAGAAAAGATTTGATGGGCTCTGAAAAGTCCAAAATTGTGAGATGTCTTGCAGAGGGATGCAGCAGTCTTGAAATTGCCAAACTTTTGAAGCGTGATCACCGAACAATCAAGCGGTTCACGGCAAATAGCCAACAGGGTCGCAAGAAGCGTGTTGGGCAAAAAAGGCGCAAAATAACTGCCCATGAATTGAGGAAAATCAAGCGTGAAGCTGCCAAGATGCCATTTGCCACCAGTTTGGCCATATTTCAGAGCTACAACATTACTGCAGTATCAAAAAGCACAAGGTGTGCCATACTCAGGGACATGGCCAAGGTAGGAAGGCTGAAAAACGACCACCTTTGAACAAGAAACATAAGATAAAACGTCAAGACTGGGCCAAGAAATATCTTAAAACTTATTTTTCAAAGGTTTTATGGACTGATTAAATGAGAGCGACTCTTGATGGACCAGATGGACGGGCCAGAGGCTGGATCATAAAAGGGCAGAGAGCTCCACTCTGACTCAGACGCCAGCAAGGTGGAGGTGGGGTACTGGTATGGGCTGCTATCATCAAAGATGAACTTGTGGGACCTTTTTGGGTTGAGGATGGAGTGAAGCTCAATTCCCAGACCTACTGCCAGTTTCTGGAAGACAACTTCTTCAAGCAGTGGTACAGGAATAAGTCGGTATCATTCAAGAAAAACATGATTTTCATGCAGGACAATGCTCCATCACATGCATCCAACTACTCCACAGCGTGGCTGGCCAGTAAAGGTCTAAAAGATGAAAACATAATGACATGGCCCCCTTGTTCACCTGATCTGAACCCCATAGAGAACCTGTGGTCCCTCATAATATGTGAGATCTACAGGGAGGGAGAACAGTGTCTGGGAGGCTGTGGTGGCTGCTGCACGCAATGTTGATCGTAAACAGATCAAGAAACTGACAATCTATGGATGGTAGGCTGTTGAATATCATCATAAAGAAAGGTGGCTATACTGGTCACTAATTTTTTGGGGTTTTGTTTTTGCATGTCAGAAATGTTTATTTCTAAATTTTGTGCAGTTATATTGGTTTACCTGGTGAAAATAAACAAGTGAGATGGGAATATATTTGGTTTTTATTAAGTTGCCTAATAATTCTGCACAGTAATAGTTACCTGCAAAAACAGATATTCTCCTAAAATAGCCAAATCTAAAAAAAAAAAAAAAAAAACACTCCAACTTCCAAAAATATTAAGCTTTGATATTTAGGAGTCTTTTGGGTTGATTTGAGAACATAGTTGTTGATCAATAATAAAAAAAAAAAAAATCATGTAAAATAAAACTTGCCTAATAATTCTGCACACAGCGTAGTTGTAAATGAATACTCATTAAAAAGATAGTTGGACAATACAAGACAAACACTTTTTGCCTCACCAATACTTCCCTTTAGATTGAAAGCTCTTGTGAGCAGGGCCTTCATTCCTTGTTTCAGTTGTTGAACTCTGTTACTCTGAAATGTCTGATATTGTTTATATAGAATCTTGTTAATTGTAAAGTACTGCGGAATATGTTGGCGTTATTTATTATGAGCCTGATGTTTTTGAGAGCATTGTAGTACTGTTTAATGTTTGGTACATTGATGCCTGCCCATACACAACAGCACAAAACTCCTGGCCGTTTTCCAGTAACATGCAATTTCTGCCTCTTGCAAGTCCTGTCCGAGTAGTGGACAACCCCTTCTCAATCACTGTTTCCCCCAAATATAATAACAGCTACACTGTGTCTGCACTGGTTCTCCTGGGGATCGTGTGACATTTTTATGTGACATAAACCTTGCTGCTATTCAGCAGCCTCTTCACTGTCTAATCCTTCAGAGGTAACTGACATCCGGAAGAAGAGAGTGCTGCTGTTAGATTTGTCCCATAAAAAGGAGTGTTAAGTAACCACTGATTGTCCTCAAGGATAGGATGACACAAAGTGAAGCGAGCCCTAAGAGAGCCAATGCCGTGTCAGCACTGGCTCTCCCAGGGAATGGCGCTTGAGGAAAGTATACCTGATATTTTGTTACTTGGGAGAAAAAGTGATTGACTTGGGGTTGAGTAGTGGACAACCCCTTTAAGGCATGCACCCAGCCAATGTAGCAAAATGGCATCACACTACTGGCTAGGCTTGATAAACGCACATCAAGAAAATACAACTGAAACAAGGGTTAAACACAAATATGGAGGAGCAGCCAGGGAAACTTTTGTTAAGAAACTATTTTAAAGCCATATTGTGTGGCACTAATCTTTGTGGGGTTTTTTTTTTATCATCAGGTAGACCAGAGACACCACATAAATAGTAAGTGAGGGGAATCTGTTTAATGGGAAGCGGTCACCGGTTTTTCGGCCTATAAGCTGCGGCCACCACCAGAAGGCTCTTGTATACAGCATGTTAGAATGCTGTATATAAGAGCCCAGGCCACTGTGTACAACATAAAAATCACTTTATAATACTCACCTAAACCAGTCGCTGCGGTGGATGTGGCTCAGGTGGCTCAGATAGTAGTCTTCGTCCTCCGGTGCCGGCGCTCCCTCTGTCGTCCTTCTGAAGTCGCGGTGCATGATGCGTCCGACGTCATCCACACTTGACGGCATTCAGGTCCTGAGCAGGCACACTTTGATCTGGCCTGAGCAGGGCAGATTAAAGTATTGTATAGCACATGCGCGGGCCTGGCGAGTGTGTATGACGGAGCTGCGTCACACTCACAGGCTTCAGAAGAAGGACAAAGATGGCCGAAAGATGAGGAGCCGGCACTGGAGGACGAAGACACCCATCTGAGCAACATCCACCGCAGCGACTGGTTTAGGTGAGTATTATAAAGTGTCTTTTTATGTTGTACACAGCGGTCTGGGCTCTTATATACAGCATGTTAGAATGCTTTATATAAGAGCCCACTGGTGATTGCAGAAGCTTATATGCTGAAAAACCGGTGACAGGTTCCCTTTAATAGAAAATCAGCTATACAGTACCACTGTGTGGCAATACAGTAAATACGTATGTGTATACTACATAGGCTCAATACAATCCACATTCTTTAGTCCCACATATAACAAATAAAAGATTTAGTATTTCTTGTTAAAAAAAAAAAAAAAAAAAAAAAAAAAAAAAAGGAAAAAAAGAAAAGCAAAGAAAAGGAATAAATATCATTTAAACCCCCACTAAGTGGAGGCATCACGTTTGCAGGAGGAGCAAATCACACACAATTCCAAACATGGAGGAGGCGATTGCTGGATGGTAAAACTGCACACTGATGACTTGCATAGAGCACTGTTCACACATGCAGATGCACAGTCACAAACCCGCAACCTATTAGGCTACGCCCATACTATTAGATCAGGCGGGCTGCCAAGCCGTACCCCAACTGCACACTACATAGGGACAGGAACTCTAATAGCAAGGCCTAACAAAAAGGGGCCTGGCTGTATCCAGAACAAAAAAAAATGAGGTTTTTTCTTAGCGTTATGGCCATAAGACAAAAGCCTACAACCCTCGTCACGGGAACCTCATGTTTGTAGGTCCTACACTATATATATTATAAAAAAATTATAAAAAAAATATCATTACTTACAGCAAAGATGGAACTGCAGCTGTATACTGCCCAGGCCAAAAGACTACTACTCCAGCAGGATACAGCTAAACCCCCACTAAGTGGAGGCATCACATTTACTATCTAGCAATCGCCTCCTCCATGTTTGGAAGTGAGTATGATTTGCTCCTCCTGCACCTGTGATGCCTCCACTTAGTGGGAGTTTAGCTGTATCCTGCTGGAGTAGTAGTCTTTTGGCCTGGGAAATATACAGCTGCAGTTCCATCTTTGCTGTAAGTAATGATAGTTATTCCTTTTTTTGCTTTTTTTATATTGTACTAGCTGAAGTACCCAGGCGTTGCCCGGGATAGTAACTGTCTCTCTTCGAGTTTGTCTGTCTCTGTGTGTCTGTCTCTGTCTGTATCAGTTTCTCTGTCTGTCTCTCTATCTCGGTGTATGGCTGTGTCTCTTCCCCGGCTGTGTCTCTCTCTCTCTGTCTCTTTCCCAGTCTGTCTGTGTCTCTGTCTGTCTGTCTTTTTCTGGCTGTCTCAATCCGTCTCTCCACCGACATCTTATTACCTCACACATAAACTTCTTATACTAACAGTTTATTTTGTTCCTATAGCAACCACTGACAGTTGCTATTAATAGCCTCTAGCTCCCACCTCCATTCAGTTTAATGAAGACATGTTTTTTGGAGAGCAACTAAAGCGCAGGGTTAAATTTTCCTGTCAAAACAGTCTATGACGTTCCCTGAGTCACATGGGGTGTCTGTGCAAAATTTCGTGATTGTAAATGAGACGGTGCGGATTCCTTTAGCGGACATATATACACACACACACACACACACACACACACACACATACACACACACAGCTTTATATATATTAGATATAGTGTAGGGACCTACAAGCATGAGGTTCCTGTGACGAGGGTTGTAGGCTTCCGTCTTATGGCCAGAGCGCTAACAAAAAACCTAATTTTTTTGTATAGGATACAACCGGCCCTTTTTTTTTAGTATTCCTTTCAGCAAAAAGACCAATATTCTCGTTACAACTGTGATGTATACTTTCAGCTTAACACACGTCTAATTGCCCTTTAAAGCAGTGAAATACAAACTGGCACCCAATCTCACCATATTGATTAATCTAGCAGTACCATGCTCTCCACTGTGAGCTTTGTTTCATTCTGAAGAGGATTTTCTGGCAAGACATTGTCATTGTGCTAAAAGCATTCTCTTGTGTTCATGACTACTAAAATATCATTTACTAATGGAAAGTTTCTTTCCAAACAGCAGCGGTAATGATTCGGAGCCTGATGTACCAGAAATAAAATTATGTGCATTAATAAACTAAATGTGCAATATAACCCATACCACCAAAATCTGCTATCCCTCCTGTATAACAATCCAGTACTATGTGATCCCTGCTGAAATGCGCTCATAGAAGCTAATCATCCAAGTAAATTACAAAAGGTATTGCATTGAAGAGCTAGGATATATGGCAAATGGGTGAAAAAATAGTGGAAAACCCCTTTAATGGGGAGGGAGGGTTCCTGGATTATACTGAATGTTAACCCTAAAATGCTAAGGTCTCAAATTCAAGTCACAGCAGAGTAACAACTGCACAGAGCTGGGATGATATGCCCTTGTTTGCATGGATTTCCCCAAATTTTATCAGTTTTTCTAAATTCTCAACAGTTTAGTGAAACAGAATTTGGCTCCTTAGAATGGTGGTATATATAAAATATGAAAATTGCTAAAGAACTTAAATTGGGGAAACCAAATTACAAGCTAGTAAATATGCCTGTTTGGCTGATATTAGGAATGCAGGCCTAGGACTAGGATCACTACAGCAGGATGCTGCTCCTAGCAACCAGGAAAACAACGGCTGTAGGAAAGAGGGAAATAGAAGAGCAACAAAGGAAAGAAAGATATTGGTGGTAGGGTTGTTTGCTGGTTGATAGGATTCAATATATTGCGTCTTGAATAGACAGATTAAAGGGTGGGGCTGAGGAAAACCCAACCCACCAGTCATGGTGCACATTGGTACCAATGACAAAGATAGAGGGAGGTGGAAGGTCCTTAAAAATGATTACAGGAAACTAGGAGAGAAGCTGAAGTCCAGGACCTCCAACATGGTATGTTCAGAAATACTAGAGATGCCATGAGCGTCACAAGAAAGAAAGCAGGAGCTTAGAGAGAACTCTGTGGCTTAGAAATTGATGCAGGAAGGAGAGAGGTGTGGGTTCATGGAGAACTCTGCCGACTTCTCTGTTAGCTACAGGCTCTACGGTAAAGACAAGCTGCACCTCAATGAGGAAGGGGCCTCTGTGCTGGGGGGAAAAAAATGGTCAGACAGATGAAGGAGCTTGTAAACTAGGATCTGGGGGGAGGGAAGGTAGTTGTGCAAAAAAAGAGGATAGCTAGAATAAACCGAGAAAGTGAGACAGTAGGAGTCAATGAGGATTTAGGGGGGCTAGGACATGGAAGCAAGGAGTAATAAATGTGTTAATAGTATTAAGTGTCTGTTGGTAAATGCAAGAAGTCTTGCAAACAAAATGAATGAAGTGAAGACATGTCAGCCACAGATGGGCATTACAGAAACCTGGCTGGAGGAAAGTCATGACTAGGTGCCAAACAGAGGATTACACAACATTCAGAAAGGACAGGAAAGACAAAAAAGGAGAAGGGGTGTGTATATTTGCTAAATCTAACTTAAGACCTGTGCTCAATGATGACATGTTGGGGGAGCTGCAACAATGTAGAATCAGTATGGGTAATTGCACATGGGGAGGGGAATAATGGAAAGCTGCTAGATGGAGTTTGCTAAAAGCTTCCAAACATAGCTGAACAAGTAGAGGATGAAATTCTGCAACAATTTGAAACTGCAGCTAATAATAATAATAATAATAATAATCATCAAGATCCTTATTATGGGGGATTTCAACTATCCAAACATTTAGTGGGACACAGAATCTTCGGGTTGTGCTAAAAGCTGTAAGTTTTTATCAACAATTCAAGACAATTTCCTCTCTCAGATGATAGATGAACCGACCAGGGGAGATAATTTGCTGATCTGTTCTTTTCAAATAGATCACATACAAATTTTAGATCTATATGTCCAAGAGCAATTGGGCATCAGTGACCATAATATGGTGAGTTTTAATGTAATATTCAATAGAACATTTCAAAAGGAGAAATGCAAAAACCTGGAATTTTAGGAAAGCTGATTAAGCTCATTTCTTAATGTGTTTAAATCATGTTGATTGGGACAATGTCATGGTAACTTGGCATACCAAACATAAATGGGGCACATCTAAGGATATACTGCTAGAATCCTGTGGAAAACATACAGTGCTGGCCAAAAGTATTTGCACCCCTGCAATTCTGTCAGATAATACTCAGTTTCTTCTTGAAAATGATTGCAATCACAAATTCAACAATCGGTTTCTTGGTGAACAAGGCTTAAAAGTGCTTGTTGTCTCAGCATTTTCTTTCTTCTCTATAAATATCCTGTTATGTTTTAAGGTGCTTTTATTTTAATGAGATTTATTTTAATGTTGTTGGTGATTTGTGTTTTAGCAGCTAATTTTGCTTGCTTGATTATTTTTTTTGTTTTAACATTGTATTATCAGCCTTCAAGATTTTGAATGTCCTTTGTATTGTCTTATTTATCCATAGTGGTTTGTTTTTATTCCTGGACATTTTATTACCAGAGGGTATACAGTGTTGGCCAAAAGTATTGGCACCCCTGCAATTCTGTCAGATAATAGTTTCTTCTTGAAAATGATTGCAATCACAAATTCTTTGGTATTATTATCTTCATTTAATTTGACTTCAATGAAAAAAAAAAAAAAAATGTCAAAGCCAAATTGGATATAATTCCACAAACATAAAAAAGGGGGTGGACAAAAGTATTGGCATTGTTTAAAAAATCATGTGATGCTTCTCTAATTTGTGTAATTAACAGCACCTGTAACTTACCTGTGGCACCTAACAGGTGTTGGCAATAACTAAATCACACTTGCAGCCAGTTGACATGGATTAAAGTTGACTCAACCTCTGTCCTGTGTCCTTGTGTGTACCACATTGAGCATAGAGAAAAGAAAGAAGACCAAAGAACTGTCTGAGGACTTGAGAATCCAAATTGTGAGGAAGCATGAGCAATCTCAAGGCTACAAGTCCATCTCCAAAGACCTGAAAGTTCCTGTGTCTACGGTGCGCAGTGTCATCAAGACGTTTAAAGCCCATGGCACTGTGGCTAAACTCCCTAGATGTGGAAGGAAAAGAAAAATTGACGAGAGATTTTAAACACAAGATTGTGCGGATGGTGGATAAAGAACCTCGACTAACATCCAAACAAGTTCAAGCTGCCCTGCAGTCCGAGGGTACAATAGTGTCAACCCGTACTATCCGTCGGCGTCTGAATGAAAAGGGACTGTATGGTAGGATACCCAGGAAGACCCCACTTCATACCCAGAGACCTAAAAAAGGCAGGCTGGAGTTTCCCAAAACTTACCTGAGAAAGCATAAAACGTTTTGGAAGAATGTTCTCTGGTCAGATGAGACAAAAGTAAAGATTTTTGGGAAAAGCCATCAACATTGAGTTTACAGGAAAAAAAAGAGGCATTCAAAGAAAAGAACACGGTCCCTACAGTCAAACATGGCGGAGGTTCCCTGATGTTTTGGGGTTGCTTTGCTGCCTCTGGCACTGGACTGCTTGTCCGTGTGCATGGCATTATGAAGTCTGAAGACTACCAACAAATTTTGCAGCATAATGTAGGGCCCAGTGTGAGAAAGCTGGGTGTTCCTCAGAGGTCATGGGTCTTCCAACAGGACAATGACCCAAAACACAGTTCAAAAAGCACTAGAAAATGGTTTGATAGAAAGCATTGGAGACTACTAAAGTGGCCAGCAATGAGTCCAGACCTGAATCCCATAGAACACCTGTGGAGAGATCTCAAAATGGCAGTTTGGAGAAGGCACCCTTCAAATCTCAGGGACCTGGAGCAGTTTGCCAAAGAAGAATGGTCTAAAATTCCAGCAGAGCATTGTAAGAAACTCACTAATGGTTACCGGAAGCGGTTGTTCGCAGTTATTTTGGCTAAAGGTTGTGCAACCAAGTATTAGGCTAAGGGTGTCAATACTTTTGTCTGGCCCATTTTTGGAGTTTTGTGTGAAATGATCAATGATTTGATTTTTGTTTCATTCTCTTTTGTGTTTTTTCATTGCAAGCAAAATAAATGAAGATAATAATACCAAAGAATTTGTGATTGCAATCATTTTCAAGAAGAAACTGAGTATTATCTGACAGAATTGTAGGGGTGCCAATACTTTTGGCCAACACTGTATACCCTCTGGTAATAAAATGTCCAGGAATAAAAACAAACTACTATGGATAAATAAGACAATACAAAGGACATTCAAAATCTTGAAGGCTGATAATACAATGTTAAAACAAAAAAAAATAATCAAGCAAAATTAGCTGCCAAAACACAAATCACCAACAACATTAAAATAAATCCCATTAAAATAAAAGCACCTTAAAACATAATAACAGGATATTTATAGAGAAGAAAGAAAATGCTGAGACAACAAGCACTTTTCAGCATTGTTCACCAAGAAACCGATTGTTCCAGGGATCATTCAATAAGGCAAAAATCAAAGTTCACTTTATAAAACGAATTAAACACAAGAATAAGTACGCCTGCGTCTGAGCAAATTAAACATTGACTAATCCGCCATGGCAGGTGGCATTCTACTATAGATATTGAGGGAGCAGAGCTCAGTAATTGAAAGACCGCTGTATATCATCTTCTTAGACTATTGTTACAGGGTTCGTGCCTTAGGATTGGAGGATGGCTGATGTGGTACCAATTTTTAAGAAAGGTAAGAAGGTGGATGCAGGCAACTACTGTACGGTAAGTCTGACATGGTGTGCAGAGTTTTTGAGGGCATTTTAAGAGACCACATGCAAAGATATATTGTAGAGAATATTATTACGGACAACCAGCATGGATTCATGAAAGATAACTTGTGTCTAACCTACATATTGGGTTCCAAAGAGGAGGAGAGTGCAAATCTGCATGCTGGTTATGTGGCAGGTGTGATACACCTGGACTTTACAAAAGCATTGATACTGACCCACCTAACAGCCTTATACTGAAGATCCAGAAGCAGGTACTAGAGGAAGCTATATGCAGATGATTAAGTAATTTGCTAAAAGATAGAAAACAAAGTTGTTGTAAACGTTACATTCTCTAAATGGGCTATAGTCAGCAGTGGGGTGCCGCAGGGATCTGTGCTAGGACCGATTCTTTTTAATCTATTAATAATCTTGTGGATGGGATTAAGAGTAAAGGGTCAGTCTTTGCTGATGACACCAAACTATGTAGGTTATTAGAAAACGGACCTTAATAGTACAATATTACAAAAACATCTTGATAAGGTTTCTGAATGGGCAGATACTTGGCAAATGAGATTTAATGTTGATAAATGTAAAAGTAATGCACCTAGGACTGAGTAATCCTATTGCTGCATATACATTAAATGAAAGGAAACTCAGGACTACATGTGAAGAGCAAGAAAAAGAGAGCAAAGAAATGAGGGATCGACCAGGCACAATATAGAAAGATACATCAAGCGATTTTTATTATTGGTGTTTGTGTCTGCTTGTGTGCTTTTTGCAGAGTGTCAAAAAAAGGCCTTAACCCCTTAAGGACGAAGCCAGTTTTGTACTTAATGCCCAGGCCATTTTTTGCACCAGTGTCCCTTTATGAGGTTATAACTCTGGAACGCTTCAACAGATCCCGGTGATTCTGACATTGTTTTTTCGTGACATATTGTACTTCATGATAGTTAGAAATTTAGAACGATATTTTTTGTTTTTGTGAAAAAAAAAAAAAATCCGAAATTTGATGAAAATTTTTTAAATTTTGCAATTTTCAAACTTTTAATTTTTCTGCCCTTAACCCAGAGAGTTATGTCACACAAAAATAGTTAATAAATAACATTTCCCACTTGTCTACTTTTACATTAGCACAATTTCTGAAACAACATTTTTTTGGGGTTAGGAAGTTAAAAGGGTTCAAAGTTCATCTGCAATTTCCCATTTTTTCACCAAAATTCACAAAACCAATTTTTTAGGGACCACATCCTATTTGAAGTGACTTTGAGAGGCCTAGGTGACAGAAAATACCCAAAAGTGACACCATTCTAAAAAAACTGCACCCCTCAAAGTACTCAAAACCACATCCAAGAAGTTTATTAACCCTTCAGGTGCTACACAGGAACTAAAGCAATGTGGAATGAAAAAAAGCCAAAAAGAAAAATGTTACCTAAAAAGTTGCTCTAACCCAAATTTATTCACTTTTAGAAGAAATAACACAACAAAATGGACCCTAAAACTTGTTACCCACTTTATGAACGTGCCAATACCCCACATGTGGTCAGAAACCTCTGTTTGGACAAAAGGGAAGGCTCGGAACAGAAGGAGCAATATTTGAATTTTGGAAAGCAAATTTGGTTGAAATAGATTGCGGGCACCATGTTGCATTTAGATGTCCACTAAGGTACCTAAACAGAAGAAACCCCTCACAAGCGATGCCATTTTGGAAACAAGACCCCTTAAGGCTCCTATCTAGGGGTATAGTGAGCATTTTGGACTAACAGGTACTTCACAGATTTTGATAACGTTACATTGTCATATTGAAAATTTTCATTTTTTTTCTCAAAAATGTTGCTATAGCATCAATTTTCTCACTTTTTCAAGAGGTAATTCCAAAAATTTTACCCCAACGTTTGTTACCCTTTTTTTTATGAGCGCGGTGATACCTCACATGTGGTCTGAAACCTTTGTTTGGAGAAATGGGAGGGCTTGGAACGGAAGGAGCAATATTTGAATTTTGGAAAGGAAATTTGGCTGAAAAAGACTGCGGGCACCATGTCGCATTTGTAGGACCTCTAAGGTACGTAAACAGCAAACAAAAAACAAAAAAAAACCAAAAAAACACACAAGTGACCCCATATTGGAAACTAGGCCCCTCAAGTAATTTATCTAGATGTTTGGTGAGTACCCTGAACCCTCAGTTGCTTCACAGAAGTTAATAATGTTGAGCCATGAAGATAAAAAAATAAAATTTTACCACAAAATTGTTACTTCAACAAGGTAGCTATTTTTTTTATCAAGAGTAAAAGGAAAAAAAATATCAGCATAAAATTTATTGTGCAATTTCTCCTGAGTATGCTGACACCTTATGTGTGGTGGAAACCAACTGTTTGGGTGCACAGCAGGGCTCGGAAGGGAAGGAGTGCCATATGACTGCACAATTGGCTGGAATCATTAGTAGACGCTATGTCGCATTTGGAAAGCCCCTAAGGTGCCTAAACAGTGGAGCTCCCCCACAAGTGACCCCATTCTGAAAACAAGACACCTCAAGGCTTTTATCTAGGTGTATATTGAGCATTTTGAATCCACGAGCACTTCACAGAATTTGATAAGCTTAGATTGCCATATTGAAAATTTTCATTTTTTTCACAAAAATGTTGATTTAGCATCAAATTTCTCACTTTTTCAAGAGGCAACAACAAAACATGGACCCCACAGGTTGTTAACCAATTTCTTGTGAGCGCAGGGATATCCCACATATGGCAAAAAATCTGTTTGGATAAATGGGAGGGCTTGGAATGGGAGGAGCACCATTTCAATTTTGGAAAAGTAGAAATAAATTGCGCGCACCATGTCACATTAGCAGTGCCCCTTGGGTACCTATACATTAGCAACCCCCCACAAGTGACCCCATTTTGGAAACTGGACTCCTCAAGGATTTTATTCAGGAGTATAGTAAGCATTTTGATTCCACAGGTACTTCACAAAAATGTTGCTGTAGCAACAATATTCTCACTGTTAGGCTATGTGGCCATGATCCAGCGACACGGAGTCTAGTACACAATATCACCCTTCCTGCAGAGATGTAAGTGTTGTGCATGGGAGAACGCATACCCACGATTTGGGTTCAGGCTGCTGTGGACTTTAGCTCTATTCTACCTGCAGAGAACACTCATCTCCGCAGCGTTATGGATGCAGGGAAAACACTCTGCGCCCAAAACGCTGCAAACCCCGATTGTGGGCACATAGCCTAAAATGCTACAGTGGATGAATGGATAGATGGCAAACATAAGCATAAATATAACGTCCCACCCCCCTGCATATTCTAAGCTGGCGTCCTTCAGCGACTTTCATGTGGCACTAAAGGGTGCCTAGCCTTGTATTTAGCCCCAAAAAAAAAAATAATTAAAAACAAACAACATGGGGTCCCCCCTATTTTTTATAGCCAGCTAGGGTAAAGCAGACAGCTGTAGCCTGCAAACCACAGCTGACAGCTTCACCTTGGCTGGTGATCAATTTGGAGGGCTCCCCAAGCTGTTTTTTTTTTTATTTTTTTATAATAATTAAAAAACAAACAAACGTGGGGTCCCCCTAAATTAGATCACCAGCCAAGGTGAAGCTGACAGCTGGGGTCTGGTATTCTCAGGCTGGGAAGAGCCATGGTTATTGGACTCTTCCCAGCCTAAAAATAGCAGGCCGCAACCGCCCCAGAAGTGGCGCGTCCATTACATGTGCCAATCCTGGCGCTTCACCCCAACTCATCCCGTTGCCCTGGTGCGGTGGCAAACGGGGTAATAAATGGGGTTGACACCAGATGTGTAATGTCACCTGGCATCAAGCCCAGCAATTAGTGATGTCACGGCGTCCGATACCAGACAGAACTAATTGACAGTAATAAAAAAAAAAAATTTGAAAAAAAAAAAAACACTCCCCCAATACATTCCCTCTTTCACCAACTTATTGAAAAGAAAAAAAAAATCTCCTGTAAGCCATTTTGGAAGTCCCACGACCTTCTAGAATATGGGGGGCACGCTCAGGGAACGTGTCCCCCATTGCAGTGAGCCAGCGTATCTGAAGGCAAAGCAGGAAGCTGGCTGTCAGCCCGCTCTGCACATGTGACCAGCGTCTGCTGTGAAGGAGGAGGGGGCCGCGGGCGGAGGGGGATCAGCGCGGGGACACCGGGGAACACCGGGGGGAATAGGGGGTGACCTGGCAGGGCCTGGGGAGGAGTTTTCTGTCGCATGTGTGATGGCTCATGCGACAGAAGTCAGAGGAAATGGGTAAATGCGGGCAGTGCGCTGCTGTGCGCGCCGCCATCTTGGATTTTCGGGAGGGGGTTGGGGGGCACATCGGCGACCCAGGGGGACCGGAGGGGACCGGGGGAGGAGATTTATCTCCCAGCTGACATGTTTGATCATGCCAGATGGGAGATAAATATTTTTTTTTACCGGCGCTGTGATTTACTATAACATGATCATTGGTATACGGTGTATACCTGTGATCACGTGAGCGGGGACTAGAAAAACCAGCCTGAATCATGATCTCCAGGGTCTCAGCTACCCCCGGTAGCTGAAACCCCGGAGATTTTCTGACGCTGGGGGGCGCTATTTACCTTTTTCTGACCGCCGTTTATAAACGGCAGATCAGACCTGATTCTGCCGCCGTTTATCTCCGTAAGGCTGTCGTAATGGGGTTAAACAGTGAACACATACAATTAAAAACATTTAAAAAACACACATATGGACCACCAGAATGTCAGTACGTAAGCAACTAAGTATAGTACAGGACTGGGTAATCAAAATATCCATTTGAACAGATAATAAACAGAGAACAATAATATAATGAAATTATATATATATATATATATATATATATATATATATATATATATATATATATATATATATATATATATATATATATATATATATATATATATATATATATATATATATATATATATATATATATATATATCTATCTATATCTATATCTATCTATATATATATATATATTGAGTTGGTGGTTCAGCTGCTGCGCAAACGCCAAGCGACGTCACAGAGGATTCCCATAAGTGTATAATGCGCATGTGTGCACGCTTTGCGTACTTATCCCAAAACCAAGATGCGTTTATAGTGTATTGTATGCGCTCATTATACGTGCGCAGATTGCTTATATCCCAGGTTCAGCCCAAACGACTCTCATATCACGTGTGATCATTATAGAACAGTATCCTGAACAAACAGAATGATGCAAACGGAGTTATTAGTGGATACATGAAATGTATAAACAAAACGCACGTATATATTGCAATATATAACCAACTTAAGTTTGCAAAAATACATACCGTGCGCCTGTTAAAGTAGAGGTACAATCACAAAGGACCGATATAATAGGTAAAGAAAAAATAGTTCAAAAAGATAAGATTTATATTTATTCCTAAAATGATAGCACTCAGATTGATATGCTCAAAATAATTGAACAAAGGATAAAAGACCTATGTATATAACCATACTTGTATATTGGTACAAGACCCATATATGGTTATTTTAAATTGACCATGACCTCATACAATGGTCCCATCACAAAGATCTGACAAATTACTTATGGTTATTGATACACATGACCGTTAAGGATTTGTTTGTAAATATTGACCAAGATGGAATTACAAATTGCCATTAAAGCTGAGTTATTTTAAGTGGCACCATAAGGCTATGTGCGCACAGTGCGTTTTTCGCGGCGTTTTTGCACGTTTTTTGGGTGCGTTTTTGGCCTCAAAACTGCAGGACTTTGCTTCCCCAGCAAAGTCTATGAGTTTTCATTTTTGCTGTCCGCACACATCTGTTTTTTTTACCTGCGTTTTTGAGTTAAAAAAAAAAAATGGACATGTCAGTTCTTTCCTGCGTTTTCCCCCCATGCAATGCATTGGAAAAACGCAGCAAAACGCAGAGATCAAAAACGCAGCAAAACGCAGCCAAAAACGCACCAAATCGCGGCAAAAACGCATGCGTTTTTTTTATGCGTTTTTTCGACGCAGGTGCGTTTTTGTGCGTTTTTAGCAGCCAAAAACGCACAAAAATGCAGCGTCAAAAAGACGCAGTGTGCGAACCTAGCCTAAAGGGGAATTGGTATTCATAATTTAGCAAGAAAGCACATATCAAAAGATACAGAGACTTATAAAACAAAAAACAAACTATACATATAGCAGTCTTATATATAACTCTTGGCTATCTTGGGAACGTGTTCAGACATCATCTTGACCTAAAAGCCTAAACCATAAAAAAAAGAAAAGGATTCAAATATTCCTATAGATGCCCGTGAATAGTAGTTCCTCATTTATGCCATGTGGGGACAAACTCTGAAGGTTATAGATCCATTTTGATTCACAACACAAAAGGGTCTTACCAATATCCCCCCCTCTTATACTCGGGATGACAGAATCCACCATGATAACCCTTAAGCTTGAGGGTCTCCCTTGGTGAAAATCCAAGAAATGGGTCGTGACAGAGCTCAAGAATTTTCCTTTGACTCGGTCTGCCCTTGCAGTGGAGATATTTGAAATATGTTGTTGCAGTCTCCTTCTAAGCTCCTGTGTGGTCTGCCCAACGTAAATCTTTGGGCAGCCACACACAAGAGCATAAACGAGATTTCGGGACCTACAATTAAAGTAGGATGAGCTCTTAATTTCATGAGGAAAAACCGAAATAGACAATATGTCTGAGGCAACCATAACAGGGCAAACCGAGCATGACCCACAGGGGTAGGTACCTCGAATTATATGACCCCTATTAAGTCTCGTTGTTCTACAGAACAGGATAAGGACTTGGGTATTCTTATTACAAATAAACTGAGCAGCAGCACTCAATGTCAAGCAGCAGCTGCTAAAGCAAACAAGTTTTTAGGGTGTAAAAAAAAAAAAAAAAAAACGAGAGATTAGAGCTCACGTCCCGAGATGCCAACGTATTGTTACCCCACTATAAATCACTTGTAAGGCCACATCTATAATATGGGATCCAGTTTTGGGCTCAACATTTAAACACCTGTTTAACGCACAGGTACGTCATAGGTCGTGTCACGTCTTTTGGAGCAGCGAGCCGACATGTGCCTCTTACAGGCGCAGCTGGATCTCCGATCCACCAGCGCCTGTTAACTAGTTAAAGGGAATCTGTCAGCAGGTTTTTGCTACCTTAGATAGCAACATAATATAGGCAAGGAGATTTTGAATCCAACAGTGTATCACATAGATTATTAGATGCAGCCATTCTCACATTATCGAAAAATTGAGCTTTAAGCATGTAACTGAGCTGGGGAGCTGCCTCACCCACACCAGCTCTCAATAGAGATTGTAAATTGACTTTGATGTGTCAATCACGGCAGGGGCCGTGTCGGCCTCAAGCGCACTTGTGTTTATAGCCATCTAATATATTAAATCACAGGAAAATTCAGCTATAAGTTGACAATAACACACACACACACACACACACACAGATAAGAGAGACAAAGTTGATTTTTGTTTTTAAACCCTTATAGCATGTTTACTAGCAAAAATGTGCACTGACAGGGTACGCGTCATTCCACGTCCCCATCGGCGGCCCCCGTGACATGATCACGAGTTGCCGATGAGCTGTCTTGACAGCCGAGTGTCAACTCATGACCCCTTTCACTGTCATAACATAGCTCCTGTGATAGCCAACATTCACAGATAGGCATACAGCATAAGCGATCAGAGTATCGCAGCTTAAAAGTCCCCTAAGAGTACTAGTAAAAACAATAAATAGTGAAAATTGAAAAGAAAAAAAAAAAACGTTTTACAAAAACAATCTCACAAATGTTCAAATCACTCCCCTTTTGCCCCAATGAAAGTAACAATTTAAAAAAAATAAATAAATAAAAATACACATTTTGGTATTGCTGGGTTAAGAAATGGCGGGTAACTAGATTATTACAAGTAATTGAAGGCCTCCCATATGATGAGAGGTTGGAAAAGTTGGGATTGCTTAACTTAGAAAAATGACGTCTTAGAGGAGATCTCATTTCTATGTATAAATACATGTGTGGTCAATATAAAGGACTGGCACATGACTTATTCCTTCCAAAGACAAGGATCAGGGGGCATTCACAGCGGGTGGAAGAAAAGCGATTCCAGCAGCTAAATAGGAAAGGGTTCTTTACAGTTAGAGCAGTCAGACTGTGGAACGCCCTACCACAAGAGGTAGTAATGGCAGACACTATAACACCTTTAAAAAAAAAAAAAAAAGGGCTGGATGATTTCCTCAGTGCACAAAACATTGTCGGTTATAAATGATTTAATAAAACAATGTATAATTGGTGGAGGAAGGGCGATTTTGATGAACCTAGGTTTTTTTTCAACCTATGTAACTATGTAAGAGGGTAAGTGTTCAAGTTACAAGCAACAGGTAAAATAATATAACAGCAACAACAAATAAAAAAGGATAAATACGTACCGATAGTTCGACAAATATTAATGTACAAGTCTGAGTTGGGATCCCAGTCATTCACCAAGTGTCCACCGGATGTCTTTATAAGTGGATTCAAGTCATGTTTCTTGTAATCAGAGTCAAAGACATAGCACGGGACCTGTCCAAACAAAGAATGGGAATATTTATTTACCATACAGACTGATATAATCATATATTTTATAACTCACTGAGCAATACACATTTTACAGAAGCAGGTACAGCCTTTTAACACTAGAACTACTGGACTCGTGACACCTATATAGAAATACATGGTGCAAAGTAGTCAAAATGACTACCTCAGTAGTTCTAGTGTTAAATAACATTTGTGTGTCAAACTATGGTTCTAACGATACAACAAGCACATTTTAATTGATTCCAGTTGTTCAGTGCAGTCATACATTCAGTTACACCAGGCCGAATAATGACCCACATACTGCTCAAAGGGATGTTTATAACAGAAGGAAAAGCTTTTGCATGAGCACAAACCATGACTATAGGCCGCTTTACATGCTGCGATATCGTGACAGATATCGCTAGCGTGCGTACCTGCCCCCATCGGTTGTGCGACACGGGCAAATCACTGCCCGTGGCGCACAACATCGCGCGGACCCATCGCACTACTTACCTGCCTAGCGACGTCGCTGTGACCGGCAAACCGCCTCCTTTCTAAGGAGGCAGTTCGTTCAGCGTCACAGCAGCGTCACTGAACCGCCGCCCAATAGAAGCTGAGGGGCGGAGATGAGCGGGACGATCATCCCGCCCACATCCTTCCTTCCTTATTGCGGGCAAACGCAGATAAGGTGAGGTTCCTCGTTCCTGCGGTATCACACATAGCGATGTGTGCTGCTGTAGCAACGAGGAACTACATCGCTAGTTGCAGCAGCGATAATCGAGAATAGGGGGTGATGTCACTGATGAGCGATTTTGAACGTTTTTGTGACGATTCAAAAATCGCTCATAGGTGTCACACGCAACGACATCGCTAAAGCGGCCAGATGTGCGTCACAAATTCCGTGACCCCAACGAGATCACTTGAGCGATGTCGCAGCATGTAAAGCGGCCTTATATCTATCCTGCCAATTCTCCATCCCAGACATAGGCATGCCTTTCTTTTCTTTATAATAATAATAAATAAATACATATATGTTATATATATATATATATATATATATATATATATATATATATATATATATATATATATATATATATATATATATATATATATATTATTTAATAATAGAAAGGTATGTATGTATGCATGCATGCGTGCCTGTGCATATACAGTGATAGAGATATAGATATATATCTATATCTCTATATCACTGTATATGCACAGGCATGCATACATAGCTTTCTACATATATACATATATATATATATATACACACATACACAGACACACTTATGAAGACACACATTCATATGGATCAACAGTGTTCATCAGGCTCTGTTGGGGTCCCAGCAAAACATAGGAGAAAAAAAAAAAGAATGCACTGCAGATGAGAACGGAGCCTAAAATGTGTACAAAGAACATTAATGTCCACTTGGGTAATGGCTGGCCATGTACATCAGCTTCATGTCCCCAGCTGCTGATGAGCCCATAAGCCACCCACATTTCACCTACTGGGAATATTACACTTCCAGAGGCCCAATCCTTACCCCTTCTCACAAATATGAATCTCATACAATGCCAGGTATTCATGTTTTTTTTTGGGTGGGTGTTGCAAGTAATGGATAGGGTCACAGCATCTTTAGACCAGAAATTCTTATGACAAAAGGGTTAAATGCTGCAATGGACTACCATTAGCCTGACATAGAAGGTTGTCCTTTTGGCACATACATTTGAATAATCGTTAACTCTCCTTATTGAGGTAAAGCAAAGTTTATAAACACCAAGTCTTGTATACTCTAGGTGGGGCTGCACAATTTTGCCTAAAATTAAAGCCCTGGGGGGGGGGTTGTGTTGGGGTTTTTTTTTATTTGTTTTTTTTTTTAAAGTTGAATAAAATTTTGAATACTATCACTATTTTCTTTTTGTGGTTTGGACTTAGTAGAACTTAGTATATATACACTATCAAATGTACTATAATCTACCCCAAAAAGTGAGTAAATTATATCACAAATCTACGGCAGCTTATAGCAGGAGTAGATTTCTTATCATACTGACTTTTTTAGGATTGGTCAGACACACAGAACACCTTTTAGGCTATGTGCCCACGGGACTCTGTATCTGCGGATTTTTCTGCATCAAAAGCCGCAGCTTTCCTCCGGAATCCGCACCTTTTCATAGGTGCTGATTTGATGCGGATTTGACGCGGATTTTGTGATTTTTTTTTAATTCAATTGAATAGGCAAAATCTACACGAAAATCCGCAACAATAATTCACATTCTGCAGATTTTTCCGCACGAAAATCCGTACGATTTCTGCTGCGGAAAAATCCGCAGCGTGGGCACAGCATTTCCCAAATGCCTTAGAAATGGCTGGGGAGTAGCTGTGCTGCAGATTTCTGGAAAATCCGTGGCTTTTCCGCGAGAAATCAGCGGCAAAATCCGCGCATTTTCTGCAGCGTGGGTACATGGCCTTAGGCTATGTGTCCACGGGAGAATGTAGCTGCGGATTTTTCTGCATCAAAATCTGCAGCTTTCCCGCAAAATCCGCACCTTTTCAAAGGTGCGGATTTGCCGCGGATTTACCGCGGAATTGCCGTGGATTTTGGTGCGGATTTTTTTTTTTTTCCCCCAATTTTAAAGCCAAAATCCGGATGAAAATCCGCAACAATAATTGACATGTTGCAGATTTTTACGGATCAAAATCCGCACGAAATCCGCTGCGGAAAAATCCGCAGCGTGGGCACAGCATTTCCAAAATGCCATAGAAATGGCTGGGAAGTGCCTGAGCTGCAGATTTTCGGGAAATCCACGGCAAAATCCGCGCATTTTCCGCAGCGTGGGCACATAGCCTTACAGTACCTACTCCAAGAATGAGAAGACCGCGCTGCCGGGAGAAGGGGAGGCAGAGCTAAAATTATGCCAACCTTCAACGGCCCTTTACTATTGAATTCATTTGATTCATTTTAGTTTAATCTAACAGTGGCTACATGTATGTACAATTATGTTTAAAAAAAAAGAACAAGTGAAAGATCATGACGGTCAGGCATGCTTTTTTTTATGCCGGTGAAAACCCAAAATGGCCACAAGGAAGAGAGAAAACCGGAAAAACAGGACAACATCTGCTGACTGCATCATATGAAACAATAAGGAAGGAACTTCACGTACCACTTCAAAGCAAATTGTTTGCCTATAACTTTGAACCACAGGTACAATTGTCATTACGTATCTCACCATCACTGCATAATGTGCACAGATTAAGCATCTGCTGCACACAATACTGCACCAAAAGAGTCTCTTGGCAGGAAAAAAAAGTTGCATAAAAGAAAAAAAAAAAAGTCTAGTTTTAAAAAAATTTCCACATTTATTTAAATGAGTTACAAAATGCTGAAAGAATTGCAAAAATAAATAAATACAGTAGCATGTGCATAAAAATGTCAGAAAGCTCATTCATTTTACTGAGACAGGAAAAACACAATGTGTGATCATACCCTTATGGTACGTGCCCCCGGTCAGGTTTCCTTGTGTTCTCAACGCAGAGTAATTTCTCTTCCGGAGACACTAGTGTCCTGTGCGGGAGAACGCAGCGTCCGTGCCCACAGCGGATTTTTGCTGTGTTCTCCCGCTCAGAACACTCATGTCTCCACAAGAATATATTGACTTTCTGCAGGTCAGGTCAGTTTACCCAGGGCTAAAGAGAAGCACAGTAGGGAGATGTCTATAAATCCATCCACTGTGCTTGTACTGTACAATGCAGTGTTTTGGAAGCAACAAAAACACGCCGAGTCCTAAACTGAAACACTGATCGTGGGCACAGGCCCCAACACTAATTATACAAATAAAAAAAAAAAAAGAGGGAAAATAAAAAAGACAAATGGTGTCTGAAACGCATGCAAACAAAATCCACTTACCTCTTTAATTGGCTTAAATTTATTCTTCTTGCAAGCAGTGAATGTTCTCCACTCAAAGTAATGCACACATTCATCATACTTAATAAATTCAGGGGTTCCCTGTGATAAGAAAAAGTTAAAAATATAAAAAATTATTATCTACTTTGGCTTATAGCCGTCTACACGTTATAATCATGGTCAAATGGAAAACTGCATATATTTATCTACGTAGCCATATTTACCCTCAACTACCAAACTAGAGATCTGCAAATCCCCTATCGTTTGGATAGGAGTTTGGATCAGTAGGGCCACGGCAGTGGAAACCTGAGAACCTGGGCTTTGAAGAGCTCCAGCTGAATGGAGCAGAAGGCAATCTCATGCACTCCCCATTCATTCTCATAAGAACGCCGGAGCTCAGCCAAGAGATGCACTCGGCAATCTCTTAAGAATGAATGGCGCAGTAGTGCACATGATCGACCTCTGCTCCATTCAGCCAGAGAACCGCGGTTCTCATGATCGGTTGGGGCCACGGCGGTTGAATCCCCAGCAATCTGTAAGTTATTCCCTATCTTATGGATAAGTTATTATTATTAAACTTGATAAACACCCTTTTAAAAAGGGACCGGTTTGTTTATCCTCTTTTTTCACTGGTGCATTAGGTTTTAGTTTTAAAATCTTATGGCACATATACAAGGGCTAATATCAGGAAATCAATGGGCACCAATAAACTATTTATGAGTCGTTGACACTTCTTTACCTGCCTTTTTACACAGGAACAATGATGAGGACAGAACAATCAGGAATATGATCATCTTTGGCCACATATTATTAATCAGTTGCACGTCCCCCACTTACACAGGGCGATTTGCTGAAGATGATTGATTTTTTTCTTTTTGCTGGCAATGAACAAGTATTGGACTCATTTGTTGAGAGATTGCCGGCATGTTTACATCTCCAGATAATCAGGAACAAGTATTAGTATTTCTACAAATGCTCCTAACCAGATTATCTTAGTGTAACGCACCGATACATTTTACTCATGAGGACCCAAGACAAGTTTATCCGTCAGGAGTCTAATGTAACAGGAGAATATGGCTCCTCAAGATCAAAGGCAAGGCGTGTGGACGGGGCATTCAGTATCACAATGGAATAAATTGATGAAATAAATTATATAAAACAATGGACACCCTTTTCAGAGCAATGGCATGGTGTATAACATAAAAAGCTGGCCGAGACTTTAAACAGTTGTCAGATTGCTAGGTTGACTGACAGCTACTCTTCCAATGCGTGGTTCAGCCAAGCATCCATGGATTGTCTTCAGGGAGGGGAAGTAAGCTGCTGCCAGACACCTTGTTGACAGCTTGTCTTCCTTAAGAACAAAATGGAAAGGGGTGTTGAAATTGTTCCTTGAAATGGTCTTTTAGGGGAGAGTGAGGAGACCCCCACACAGACGGTCAGCAAATTCATCTGGTCTGAATCACTTATACCTGGTAAAGTATAAGTCCCACAGTGCTCAGAGAAATGCTATGCCTACTGTACTGGTACATTATGGAATAAAGGTTCATATTGCTGTAAAATACACATAGATCCCTTGCAGAAACTACTAGAAGGCTAAAGAAGAACAAGCATGAATGACTTCCCTCCATAGTCACTTGACCTGCAACCATGGAGAATTTACACAGATTAAGGAGGAGAAAAGCAAAAACATTCAATAATATGAAGATTAGCTCCTCGGAATGCTCTCCTATCGTGCTAATATAGTCTACAAACAACTAAAGTCCAAACAATAAAAGAAAAAGAAAGACCTACCAAATACTAGAAAATTCAGAAATTTATATAAAACATTTAGAGGACTATGCTGCTTTCTTAAATAAAATTTCTAAATATATTTGTAAATGGAAATCTTGGAGAATATAAAAAAGAATCCAAAATAGGAGCTTTATTACTGGTGTTCTTAGTATGGACACAGCTAAACAGTCATTGTCTGTTGCTCTGCAACACAAATTCCCTTCCAATGTATGGGATTATTGTTTACTAGTTAAGGCCAGCTACTGATACATCTGTCAATCTGCATATATGCCTCTGTGACGCCCTGGCGCCGCCAGGTGGTCACAGAAAGACATTCACCCAACATAACACCTTCCCACACTAGGTACCATCTGCCACAAAATCCTAGCCACCCCCCTCAGGGTAAGAAGGACACACCAGTGGGCAGGACCAGGCGGATTGGAAGCGCCCACCTAGGGGTCTTGAGGATCCGGGGGCGGGAACAAGGGAGTTTTTGAGTAGTAGTCAAAGTTTGGAGTTGAAGTTGGAGGTTGGAGTTCAGTCTGGAGTTGAAGCTGAGTCTGTGACAGTGACAGACTGTGGAGGTCAAGGCTGTGCCTAGTGGAAGGTAGCCAGGGTAGTGGCCCTGGTCCCCTGTCTAGGTGGCAAGCAGTGGACCGTGTCCAAAGGCGACGAGAGTCTGGTCGCAGGAAATCCAAAGTGGACCGGGTCAGGGTTGGAGCCCGCCGGTACAGAGAGTAGAGATCCGGTCCGGAAACTGTGCACAGGCGGGGTACCTGGACCCTAGTTAGAAGACGGTTGCAAGCCCCTTCTCTAATTAACCAGGCCGGGAGCAAAGTTCCAGACGTTGTTCCAGAAGTGTTAGCCCAGATGGGCTGCCGTTTCGCTCTACCGCGGGGGATAGGGTATCCGCAAACACCCACTGAGATCCCAAGGGTCAGTTTTCGCGGGCACGACTCCCAACCACAACAGCACCGGGAGTGGACTTACCTGTTCCATACGGAGTCGTCCAGAATTGAGAAAATTACAGAGTGCCAGAGGAAGGGACATTGGTACACCAGCCGGGTGTGGGACCCAAGTACACCCGGACGCGGCAGCTGGCCACTGACACTTTGGTTTACCAACAGACTTGTGTGCAATTATTCAACAGGGAGTACACCAACATTCCCCGGTACGGCCCAGCGCGCCACCTCTGGCCTACATCACTCCCCATGTCCTGGACACTGATCCCCGGGGCATCCACCCTTACCCACGGAGGGGTTAAACAACCAGCTGCCACTCCATCGACCCCGGGTGCTCTCCAACGGCAGCGGTGGTACTACATCTTACCACACATGGCGTCATGAAGTATCACAGCAATCCCCGCACATATACACCCCTTTTGATTGTCTGCGCGACCCCCGGGTCCGGAGACCCCTCGAGCCACTGCGGATCCGGATCAGAGCAGCCCAGCTGCTTCTGACGTGGGGGCGGCACACCTCTACTGCTTGATTACTGAAGAATAGATGACAGCCAGCACAAGCACATAAAGATCAAGTATTTTAATAATGTTGAGAATCTGGAAGCAAATTAACACAGGACTTCATGTCTCCTAGACTTCTTCCCAGTAAAAAAAAAATACCTGCTACCGGAACAAAGCTTAAAAGAGGTTGTTCATTTTTACGTTGATGACCTATTATTAGGATAGGTCACCAATGTCTGATCAGCCGTGCTCTGACACCCCCGCCGATCAGCTGTTCTCAGTGCCAAAGACTGCTGCAGGTGGCCAGGAATGCTCGGTTCCGGAGCTGCCCCATCTTCTGATAGCAGCAGCGGCTGCGTACTGTACATCCAAAACCCTATTGATTTGAATAGGAGACATGTGAAGTACCCGGCTGCTATCAGTTGAAGGTGCAGCTCCAAAATGTAGCATTTCTGGCTGCTTCTACCATCGCCTGGACCGGGAACCGCTGGTCGGGCAGGAGTGCAAGATGTTGGATCCCGGCCAGACATTAATGACCTATTCTAAAGACAGGTCATCAATGTAGAAGTAGTGGATAACCTCTTTAATAGGGCTGGGCAGAGCCGGACTGTAATAGTCCGGATCCGCGCGGTTTCAAAGATGCCCGGGTGTCGGGCCTGGGATTCTGGGTGTTTTATCCGGATTCAGCACTCTGAAAATTAAAAAAATAAAAATAAAGGAAAAATAAAGAAAACGAATGAAGCGAGCGCTTCATACTTACTAAGACTCAGTGTCAAGGCGGCACACTGCTTCCAGGTCACGCAATCACTTCCTGTGCGGCGTATTATCTCATTGCATAGACACGGCTTTCCCTGCTTTCCCCTCCCACCAGTCTGTGATTGGTTGCAATCAGATGTGCCCCCAGCCTGTGACAGTGTCTGCCTGCAATCACTGACAGGCGCTGTATGCGGGTCAGTGGAGAGGTATTAAAAAAAAAAAAAACACAACAACCACAATTGGCGTAGGGTCCACCCGTATTCTGATAACCAGCATAAAGTCCATAGCTACAGGTTGCCGACCAAGTCCTGCGCTTATCTTGGATGTGTATCAAAAGAAGAGGAACCGTATGCGTCTTTTTAAAATTTTAAATAATTTAAAACAGACGTGCAGTTCCCCCAATTTTTATACCCAGCCAAGATGAAGCCAGCTGGGGGCTGGTATTGTCAGGCTGGGGAGACCCAGCCTAAAAATATCAGCCTCCAGCCGCCCAGAGTTGTCGCATCCATTAGATGCAACAAGCCCAGCGCTTACCAGCTCTTCCCATTGCCCTGGTGTGGTGGCAATCAGGGCAATAGCAGGGGATAATAACAACCTACAGCTACTACTGAAACCTAGATTAGTGATGGCAGGCGTCTATGATACCTGCATCACAAATCTGTAAGTGAAAGTACATAAACACAGACCCCGAAAAAATCCCTTATTTGGAATAAAAGACAAAAAACACCATCTTTCACCCCTTTATTAACTGCTAAACACACCTGCAGATCCCACGGCAATTCAGCTTTGCTACATCTGAATCCCACAGCGAGCTCCAATGATCATGACTGCCCACTGTGAGTGCAGATAGACCGTGACCGAGCCTTGATGAGCGATGACGTCACTCAAGTTACTTGCGGCCACAGCTGGAGATTCCCATGGTCCTCCACCTGTAAAGCAGGTAATCTGATGTCAGGTGACCGCAGTAAAGTCAGTGACTTCACCTCAGGTGAGGCCTGCATCTCTTGGCAAAAAAAAAAAAAAAAAAAAACATTTTTGAAGCATTTTTTCCCCCCATGTTTTTTTTGCACATTAGTTGCTGAAGCCATCTGCACCAGATTTCAAAATCAAATTTGCACCCCCTGGCAGAAACAAAAAAAACGAAAAAAAACTTTTTTTTGCGTTTTTGCGTCAAGGGAAGCAAATTTGGTGCTGAAATTTTTACACCATATTCCTGCACCCAATCTACACCTCCTGGCAAAAAATCCGCAAAAAAATGCATTACTACCGCATCATACTGCATGAAAAAAAAAAAAAGGGGGGGGGGTTTCTGCCATGAGGTGCAAATTTGGTGGTGCAGACGATTTCAGCACCAAATGTGCCCCTCTTGACATAATACCACGGCAAAAACTATGGGAAAAAAAATCCGTCAAAAATGTTTTTGATTTTTGTTTGTGCACCTCCAGGCTGAAAACCACGGAAACAACTGCGGCAATAACCACAGCAAGGAAATGCGTAAAAAATACGCAATTTTTTTGCCAGGTGGTGTAGATTGGGTGCAGGAATATGGTGTAAAAATTTCAACACAAAATCTGCCTCTTTTGGCAAAAAAAAAACTGCATGTTTTTGCTAGGAGATGTAGGTCTGAACTCTGTGACCTCACTTAAGGTCAGTTTACCTGCGATCACAGGTAAAGGACCGTGGGAAACTCCTGCTGTGACCGCAAATTACCTGAGTGATGTCACCGCTCATTGCACAGCTCATATATTTTCTGTACTCACAGTGTTCAGTCATTCTCTATGGCCGCTCACTGTGACTTGGATGTATCAGAGCTGAATCTCGTGTGGATTACAGCAGACCTGTAGGGGTGTTTTGTGGGTTAATAAAGAAGTGAAAGAGGGTGGGTTTTTGTATTTTATTCCAAATAAAGGATTTTTTTTCTGTGTTTGTGTACTTTCACTTAAAGATTAGTGATGCGAGCGTCATAGATGCTGTCATCACTAATTTAGGGCTTAGTTGCAGCTGTGGACCATTATTAACCCCTCATTACCATAGTTGCCACGGCACCAGGTCAAATCGGGAAGAACGGGATAAAGCGCCGAGCTTGTCGCATTTAAAGGACGCGACAATTCCAGGTGCCTGGAGGCTGATGTTTTTAGGCTGTGTCTCCCCAGACTGAATACCAGCTCCAGCTGGCTTTATCTTGGCTGGGTATCAAAATTGGGGGAACCGCATATCATTTTTTTAAATTATTATTTAATTAAAAAAAAAAAATCCGCATGCAGTTCCTCTTCTTTTGATACACAGCCAAAATAAGAATAGGGCTGGGTCTACAACCATGGGCTTTATCTGTGCTGGCTATCAGAATACCGGGGGGACCTTGCACCAAATGTTTTATTTATTTTTATACCACAATATTGACGTTAGATGCTAGAGTGTATGGGCGCCTTTCAGGAAGGTTTCATTCCAACAGGCCCCCTACCACATGATAGGGGAGTGTTCAAAATGACATCAAATGTTTCCAGGTCAAAATAAACATTTTTTTTCTAAGTCCATGTGGGCATGGAGTTGTTTATAATAGAAGAGACTCACAGGGGGGAATTCAAGGGGATGAAGCCCCCTTTGTATGATTATGATGGATGAGAGGAATCACAAGCACACCCACTAACCAAGCCAGTCACGGCCACTAACCAAGCCAGTCACGGCCACTAACCTGGAATGAGCCCGTACATTCTAGGCTCATGGTAGATGCTAGAGTGTGTGTGTTTCTTCAGTTACACTGTTTTCCCCACCCACAGTCTGTCCTAGCGCCTGTGATTGGTTGCAGTCAGCTGACAAGCTGCCGCTCAGGGTGGGGGCGCGTCAGACTAATTGGCATCCCAGCAAGTGAATGTGAGGCCTTGGAGCAGCATACAGCCATGCCGGAGCCTTGGTAAGTGCACCACTTGCACTCACATTCCTCTATCCTTTCTACGACCATTTTTAATCTCCGGATTCTGATCCCCATAGACTTGTATGGGGGCCAGATTCCGGACCAGATCTGGATTTTTATTTTTTTTTTCTAATAGAGTAGGGGCCCACCGGTCCCGGGTTTCTGCCAGTGTGCCCAGCTCTTCTCTTTAATGAAATCTTGAAGACAGCCACCACCCTATTGAGGAACACTAGCTGCACATTTATTGCGTCTTTTGGCAAAATTCACAGGGTATGAATTCTTTTTCAAGGCACTGTATATGGGCATCTAGGGTAGTGTCAGTGTATTAATATTCTCACCTACCGCCGTCCTTTCCAAGATCTATCACTGTTCTGTTCCTCTTCTGAGAAACGTCACCGCTCTTCAGACTCCCCGGGTCACGCTGTGCTCTAGGTGACCCGGAAGTGGCTTTTACAGTGCAAGCCTACGTACAGCAGTGTCAGAACAAGGCGCCATAGGCTTACATTGTAAAACAACCCTCGGGCTCAAGTATAGAGTGATCCAAATCCAGTCTGAAGTGTGGTGATGTCATGGACAAAAGGAGCAGAGCGGAGCTGGATCTCGGAGAAGGCAGTCATGGGTGGGCATATTAACACACTACCACATATACACAAATTTAGCAACAACAAAAAAAATATTAAATATTAGAGGGCTTCTTTAATAGTAAACTAAAGTCTGACCCTCTATAGAAGTCATTTTTTTCTCTCCCCATTTCTTCTCGGCACTTCCCTTTTAATCCTATACTCCCAATTTCCCAAAAACAGCCTTTTCACTTGAGCCAGTAATCCCTGACTTTTTTGGCATTCAGCTCCCATCTTTTTACATAGTTACATAGTTACTTAGGTTGAAAAAAGACCTAGGTCCATCTAGTTCAACCTTCCTCCACCAGTTCTACATTTAGTCACTAAGTCATTTATAACCAACAATGTTTTGTGTACTGAGGAAATCATCCAGCTCTTTTTTAAAAGCTGTTATAGTATCTGCCATTACTACCTCTTGTGGTAGTGTATTCCACAGTCTGACCGCTCTAACTGTAAAGAACCCTTTCCTATTTAGGTTTCGGAATCGCTTTTCTTCCACTCGCAGTGAGTGCCCCCTAGTCCTTAGTACTGTCTTTGGAAGGAATAAGTCATGTGCCAGTCCTTTATATTGACCACACATGTATTTATACATATAAATGAGATCTCCTCTGAGACGTCTTTTTTCTAAGCTAAACATATCTAACTTTTTCAACCTGTCATCATATGGGAGGCCTTCCATTCCTTGTAATAGTCTAGTTGCCCGCCTTTGAACTGACTCTAACTTCTGAATGTCCTTTTTAAAATGTGGAGCCCAGAAGCAACACAGAATGCAACTTAGGGTTGCAGAAGCAACACAGAATGCAACTTAGGGCTGTGGAGACTAATACTGCAAGCTGTAGACTGACTGCTGGATGTATTCACTGCAGCAGAATGTGGGCACAAGTCGAGTCCTGCAGGAATCAATTCTAGGCCACTGGTTGCAGCTGGAAACGCGTAGTTGACTTTCTAGCAGCCTTGACGACCAGTTTTTAACCATCCCAAGTATAACCAGATACATTTCAACCTCAGTGAATATCTGCTTACATGTGGGACACCCATAAAAGCATTCAATACTTTATCACATAATGGAGTGGAAAAGCTCAGACACAAAAATTAGAAAAAACACAAAAAAAAAGAAAGCATGCATGCGTTAAACACTAACCAGTGACTTCCCGCATAGTAAGTTGATGATGCTTTGGATTTTATGGGCTGATCCTGTACAGCTTTTCGTAGTATTAAATACAAACACATTATCACTGAATTGAGCTGGTAAGGTCCCTAAAAAGAAAAATAATATATTATAAAAGTAAAAATATGACACAATCTGTTCTTAATAAAAGGCCTAAACTGATCACTGGATCGAGACTTAACATACAGTGGGGAAATAAGTATTTTATACACTGCGTTTGGGGTCATTGTCATACTGGAAGACTCAGCCATGAATCATCTTCAATGATGAGGGAAGGGGGTTGTTGGCCAAAATCTTGCAAGACATGACCTCATCCATTCTCCCTTTAATACGGTGCAGTCATCCTGTGCCATTTGCAGAAAATAACCCACAAAGTATGATGTTTCCACCCCCATGCTTCATGCCACGGGTGGAACGCTGTTCATGGGGTTGTACTCATCCTTCTTCCTCCTACCACGGCAAGCGGAGTTGATACCAAAAAGTTCTATTTTTGTCTCATCTGACCTCATGACCATCTCTCATGCCTCCTCTGGATCATCCAGATGGTCATTGGCGAACTTCAAACGGGCCTGGACATGTGCTGGCATGAGCAAGGGGAACTTGCATGCACTGCATTATTTTAATCCATGATGGCGTACTATGTTACTAACGGTAATTTTTGATACTTTGGTCCCTGCTCTTTTCAGGTCATTGACCAGGTCCTCCCATGTAGCTCTGGGCTGATTCCTGACCTTTTTCAGACTTATCCTATGAGTCAAGATCTTGCATGGAGCCCCAGCCAGAGTAAGACTGTCGGTCTTGTGTTTCCTCCATTTTCTAATAATTGCACCAGCAGTTGTTGCCTTCTCTCCAAGCTGCTTGCCTATTGTCTTGTAGCACATCCTAGCCTTGTGTGGGCCTACAATTTTGTCCCTGATGTCTTTAGACAGCTCTGTGGTCTTGGTCATGGTGGAGAGGTTGGCGTGTGATTGAACTCCCCTGTATAAAAGAGACCTGTCCACACTCTCAAACAGGTGCAATTAATACAGGTAATGAGTACAGAGGAGGACTTCTTAAACAAGAAATAACAAGTCTGTGAGAAACAGAATTCTTATTTGTTTAGTATTTAAAAATCATACAATGTGATTTTCTGGATTTTTTTTTATTCTGTCTGTCACAGTTCAAGTATACCTACAATAAAAATAACAGACCTCTCCATTCTGTGTAGGTGGGAAAACTTGCAAGATTAGCAGTGTATCCAATACTTATTTATCCCACAGTATATAGTATGTCTATATAGTGAAATAAACTGCTTTATATAAATAAGGACATATACTAGTTAAACAGTGGGCAAATAAACACTTGATTTTGTTTTGAGAACAAGGATATATTCAATATCAATGCAGCCTTTATGGTATGCGCTTTTAGAAACCAAATACAGGTTTAGGCTATGTGCACACGCTGCGGATTTTCTGCAGAAAATGTGTACAACATTGCTGCAGTCATTCCCCAGCAAATCCTATGGGTTTTAAAAAATGCTGTGCGCACACTGCGTTTTTTTTATACCTGCAGATTTTCCGCTGCGGAATTAATGAGCATGTCACTTCTTTTCTGCAGGTACCTGGGGTTTTTGCCATAGATAATGATAAAAATCCGCAGGGACCCACCTGCGGAAAATCCGCGGTGAATAAATCTGCGGCAAATCCGCTACAAACCATGGTAAAACCAGTTTTGGTGCATTTTTTTTTTTTTTTTTTTTATTAAAAGGGCAAATGATGTGGCGCAAATGCTGCTGCTCAGCGCTACTAAAAGAATGTTATGAGACAAAATATCTCCCCCAACATCACCTAAATAATTCTATTTCTACCTTTCTCTAACCAAGTCATGCACAATTGATCGCTATGGGCTGAACATTCATTAGGCTGACGGCATCTCACCCAACAATCACATACATGAATGTATAGCTTGAACGAGCGTCCATGATTTCTCTAAGGGGGAGAGCAGTGAAAGTTGCTGCCAGACAGCCCTGGTAGCGGCCTCTCTCTTGGAAAACAAAAGGATTGGGTGCAGGGGGCAGGGTCCTCTCTCCTCCTATACCAGTCTGTCTTGTACTGTTAATGATTGTTGTACGTATACCCTCTTTCACTTGTAAAGCGCCATGGAATAAATGGCGCTATAATAATAAATAATAATAATAATAAAAACAAAGTAACCAACACTTAACTTCTAAAACATCACATCAGGGGAGAGTTGCGAGGCCTCCATAATCCATTAGGGTGTAGAGGGCTTTAATCTAATATGTATGGGAACCTTAATTTATTCTTATCCATTTACAGATCTAGGTGGATCTGGGGTCTTAGAATACCAGATTTTGGTACATTATGTAAGTATTAACGTAATCTCACATAACACATGTAGATTGGTAATGCTGCCTGGCACTTTGAAAGGAAGAGAATCTATTTGAAAAAGGCTTATTACTTACCAACTAACTGATAACTGTCTTTCTTCATGTCATGAGCACAAATAGCACCCGCGGTCCCCCCACATTCGTCTGCAGGCAAGTTTTCACAGACATTGATTTTGTAGTGAACATTTTCGTCATCATCTAATGCTTCCCATGAATGGCTGTAAAGAAGAAAAAAAAACAGATTATCTGCTTACAGCACCGCAAAACATGGCAATGCCACAAAAATATAGAAATAATAATAATACATAAAAATATGAAAAAAAAGAGACAACTGCTATATACCCAAAGGCCTCATGCACACAGTTCTATTATACATCAGTGCTAAAAGGATCTATAATACAGCATTCATAAATATATATGAGTTCCTTCAATACTTCCGATATGGTATTCCTCACAATTTGTTTTTGTTTTTTTTTTTGTTTGTTTTTTAGCGCAATATGGTGCCTGATGCAATCACTGGACTGCCCAAGCAATGCATGGGCATGCTGGGACCACCAGAAAAAGTGTACAATCACAATATTTGAAAATCTTAAGATTCAAGCTGGTGCTGTTGGTTCTCACTGAAAACCTTTCGGGTCCAAATCTGTTGCTCCGTTTGCCAGAAATTGCTCTTTTCTCAAATATGCTAATGAGGAACTCCTTGCACTCTGATTTTACAGTTAGGGCTCATGGAGACGTTTGTGGGTCTCGGTCCGATCTTGTACCACAATGCACAAGCTAGTTGATGGTTTTGAGAGTATAGATTGACACCCTCAGAGATAGATGAAGCGGCCATGCTCCGGTCAGGAGACCCACAACCAGTCAAAGATCAGACCGAAAGCCACCGACGTCTGCCTGCGCCCTTAAGTGCAGCTACCTATCTACTTATTTTTCATCCATCTTCACCCTCCTCGAGCTTTTGTAAGGCCAGAACTGTCAATCAAAGACTATGCAAAACAATGAGGTGAGACGGTGCATGCATCTTCCTGGCAGCGTCAGGGGTACACCGAGCCCCTCATTAGCATCTTTGAGTAGAGAACATTTTCCCAGCCATGGATTTAGACACTGTGCTTGGTTTGAGCTGTCATTTTGTGCTGAGAAACCTTCATTAAAATCATAGTCCAGGCAATCTGTGGATTATGATTATTGTTTACAAAAAAAGAATATTACCAGCATGTAAGACTAACCACTCTGAAAGTTGTAGAACAAGTTTAAAAATGTCATATGTCTGGTCCGGATATGGAAGAATGCGTTGTATTCACAGTGTAAGAGGCAGCTGCATTTTGGCAGGATTGAGGTCTCCGCGGTCATATGACTTTTGGCAAGATTCCTTCCAAGAAAATCTTCTATAGCCCTCCTTTTCTTAACCAGTGTAGGGCTCTGTTCACATGTTGCTTTTTTGTGGCTCTTTTCCTGTAGGTAAAACCTGCTCTCTTGGAAGTAAAATTTTATTTATTTTTTTTGCTGAGCATTATATGTTTCATTTATCTACAGGACATGTTTAGTGTAGTTTTATTTAACAAAAAAAAGCAAAAATGCAGCAAAAACACATGGTTGCTTTTTGAACTTATTTATTCCTTTCTATAGTGGGGGAAAAAAAAGGTGCAAAAAACAAAAAAATGTATATGATTTAGTTTTCAAAAAAGCAGCAGTTTTCCCAATTCAGGCAGTTTAAAAAAAAAAAAAAAAAAAAAAAAAATCTTTCTGGAATCTCATCGCTTTTAGGGTATGTGCGCACGTTGCTTTTTACCTGCTTTTTTGCTGCTTTTTCTTCTGTGCTGTTTAATGCCAAAATGGATGTGTTCTTCTATTCAAGCAAAGTCTATGGGAATTTGGGTTTCTTGTTCACACTATGTTGTTCAAAATGCTGCCTTTTTGTGGCAGAACTTTGGTCAAAAACTCAGCTTTGCAGTGCAAAACCCAAATGGCAAAAACAATTGACATGTTGCTTCTTTGAAAAGCTGAGTTTTTGACCAAAGTTCTGCCACAAAAAGGCAGCATTTTGAACAACATAGTTGCAAACTCCGCAGTAAATTCGCGGTAAAATCCACAGCGTGCGCACATAGCCTAAAGGCTACTTTACACGCTGCGATATCGGTACCGATATCGCTATTGTGGGTACTCGCCCCCATCTGTTGTGCGACACGGGCAAATCGCTGCCCGTGCCGCACAACATCGCCCAGACATGTCACACATACTTACCTGCCCGGCGACGTCGCTGTGACTGGCGAACCGCCTCCTTTCTAAGGGGGCGGTTCGTTCAGCGTCACAGCGACGTCACTGAGAGGCCGCCCAATAGATGCGGAGGGGCGGAGATGAGAGGGACGCAACATCCCGCCCACCTCCTTCCCTCCGCATAGCGGCCGGGAGGCAGGTAAGGAGAGCTTTCTCGTTCCTGCGGCGTCACACGGAGCGATGTGTGCTGCCGCAGGAACGAGGAACAACCTCGTTACTGCTGCAGTAACGATTTTTGAGAATGGACCCCCATGTCACCGATGAGCGATTTTGCACGTTTTTGCAACGATGCAAAATCGCTCATTAATGTCACATGCAACGGCATCGCTAATGCGGCCAGATGTGCGTCACCAATTCCGTGACCCCAACGACTTCGCATTAGCGATGTCGTAGCGTGTAAAGCCCCCTTTAGACAGCAACAATACAAGAAGGGTTAGCCATTGAGTGCTAGTGTTGTCATAAAAGTCTGCCCATTGGAACACATCGACGCGTTCCACCGCAGGTCCTCATGCTCTACTGCGTCACAGGTTCCCCTGCCGGCTGGAAGCAATCGGTATCACCGGATGTGGGGAGTGTGTGTGAGAACTGCTGTATGCGAGCGAGTGTGTTGGCCAAAAGCAGGGGAGGACCACATGGAGCATACCAGCCGGGAACACGCCTGAAGATCGCAGGAGGACCAGGGAGCGATGCCAATGTCCAGGGTCTGGTAATTATGAGTCTCCTGGGAAAGGGGGGGGGGGGGGTATCTGCTTTTTGGGGGGTAAACTTACCACCAATCATGTTTCCCCGAGAATAAGCCCTAGCGCATTTTTTGGGGCAAAAAATAAAATAAAACTGTCTTATTTTCAGGCACACACAGTAGTTACATAAATTTATATAAAACTGTCCTCAGTAGTAACAAAAACGCATTGATCTGACACAAAAAAAATATATAAAACAATTAATCTGCAATGATTTTCCATCACTTCCAAAGAAAAATTAAGAAAAAACATTTTTTTATTTTAAGGAGATGCCTAAAAACCGCAGAAAGGTGTACACCCTGCCCGCAATGTCTGAATGCTGCATGAAGAGCATTTGATTGACAACCATAAAATATTTACAGACAGCTTAAAAAAAAATCCAAGAAGAAACGACTTACTCAGATCTAGGAAATTAAAGTCATGAATAAGCAAACACTAGGAATCACTTGGAAGATTTAACACCCAATTTAAAGGGAGAAAAAGAAATGTGCAACATTTCACTAATGAGTGCAATTAGCACCATCACCATATTGCAAAAATAATTACAAGAAAATGTGACAGCAGCTGCTGTGGTTGTGAACAGGCCGTTTAGTTGTCGCATACATTACCGACTCCAGAGATCTGCAAACTAACTAATAACTAGAGTTGAGCGGACCTGGACTGTTAATAGTCCGGATCCGCGCAGTTTGAAAGATGCCAGGGTGCCGGATCTGGGATTCCGGGTGTATGATCCAGATTCGGCACTGGGGAAATTAAAAGGAAAAAAAAAAAAATAGAATTAAGCGAGCGTTTCATACTTAGAGACTCTGTGTCATGGCGACAAACTGCTTCCGGGTCGCACATTCACTTCCTGTACTGCACAATAGGCTCATCGCATACACACAGCTTTCCGTGCTTTCCCCGCCCACCAGCCGTCCTGTTGTCTGTGATTGGTTGCAGGTAGATGCGCCCCCAGCCTGTGACAGTGTCTTCCTGCAGTCATCACTCATCACGGCTCAGTCATTGTCTACACTCACAGCTGGCAGTCGTGCTCTATGGCCGCTCGCTGTGAGATGTATCAGAGCTGGACGCGGCGTGAGACCTCGTGTGGTTTACGCCGGACCTGGAGGGGTGTGTTGGGGGTTAATAAAGAAAGAGGGTGTGTGTTTTTGTATTTTATTCTAAATAAAGGATTTTTTCACTGTGTTTGTACTTATTTACGGTCATTTACAGGTTAGTAATGCAGGAATCTCAGATGCCTGTGCCATCATAACCTAGGGTTTAGTAGCAGCTGTGCGCTGTTAATAACCCCTATTACCCAGATTGCCACCGCACCAGGGCAAAGGGAAAAGTCGGTAAAGCACCAGGATTGTTACATCTAATGGATGAAGCAATATCGGTTGGCTACGGGCTGAGAATACCAGCCCTCAGCTGGCTTTATCTTGGCTGGGTATCAAAATTGTGGTGGACCGCACTTTTGTTTATTTTTTTATTATTATTATGATTTAAAAAAGCCGCACGCGGTTTCGCTTAGGCGGGAATCACACTTGCGAGGGACTCGAGCGAGTCTCATGTTGCATCACCCAGTACCAGCCACACACACTTCTGGTAGGAGCGGGTCGGCAGTATGTGTTTTTATGTACCTGCACGCTCCTGTAAGGAGAGTGTGTGGTTGCCGGGTGAGGTCATGCCAGACTCGCACGAGTCTCGCATCGCATCACTCGGCACAGCTGCACACTCTTCTGACAGGAGCGGGTCGGCAGCATGTGTTTCATTATACCTGCACACTCCTGTAAGGAGAGTGTGCTGCTTCCGGGTGATGTGAGGGGATGCGAGTCCCTCGCAATGTGTGACTCTGGGCTCTGGATACACAGCACAGATAAAGCTGACAGCTAGGATCTGCAGTTGTGGCTTTATCTGTGCTGGCATCAGAATATGGGGGACACTGCGCCGTTTTATTTATTTAGTTTTATCCCACTATACTGACCCAAAGACATTTGCACTGTTTTCCCCGCCCACTGGCCGTCCTGCCGTCTGTGATTGGTTCGAGTCACCTGACACCCTGCCTCTCAGGCTGGGAGCGTGTCTAACTGCAACCAATTACATGCACCGGTGGGCAGGGAAAGCAGTGAATATTCAATTGTCAGCTCTGGAAGGGAAAGCATGACCCGAAAGGAGTGTACTGCCATGACAGCCTCGGTGAGTACACCGCACGCGCTCCTACCCCCCTATCCCTTCCACCAATGTTTTTTATCTCTGGATTCTGGTCCCCATAGACTTATATGGGTACCGAATTCCAGAGAGGATCAGATTTTTTTTTTTTTAAATTTAGCAGGGACCCGCCGGTCCCGTTTTTTTTGCTAGTTCGACTAGCTCTACTAATAACTAAGTGTCTATTCACATCTAGTTTTTCATTACAAATATAAAATACACCACCATTCTGGATCTGGACAGCTAATAATAGGGGTCCGCCAGGCGGCAGAACTCATTTGGACACTATTATTGTTCAGCAATTTGCACTGCAGTCAATACAGATTTCATTGTAGAAAACAATGATTCCTAACTTTGTTTTGCTTCCAGGCCCTCATAATAACCAGGATAAAGGAGAAGCCAGTTATTGACACGAGGAACCCAACCCATCGCAAACAACATGCTGCTGCCTCGGAGGGCGGCAGCGAGAAGAAGCCTTTAAATCTTTACAAGAGTGGAGCATGTCTGAGGCACAATTTATAGAGCATTTGTTGTATACACGCAATGTTATTCCTGTCAATGCAAGTAAAATGGAGAAATTATTATCGCTACAACAATCTAGTTTATTAAAAAGAGGCGGCAAGAGCATTTGAGGTGCAATTCAATAACAGTTCAGAGTACGCTAAAAACTACTGTATGGGCGCACGGCACGGCTCAAGGGAAGGAGTGCCCTTTTGGCTGGAATAGATTGTGGACACCATGTCATAATTGAAGATCCCCTCACCGGCCAAAACGCGGAAACCTCTTGAGAATCCAGTATCGTGATTTCGTAATTGTTATATTTTCTGGATAAAATTGTGAGGTTTTGACAAAAGCGATTACAGTGAAGAACAGCATATCGGGCTGAAAAGTCAAACTCTACCTAAAAAGGACATTTCAAATATTGGTATTCCCGTTATACATTTTATTCTTCCTGCAAGACTAAAAGTATGATCAAGGCTAGCTTTATGGTTCCTTTTTTCTGTACAAAAAATGCGGACTACGAACAAAAAACCGCAGTGGATATTCTGCACATTTTTATACAGCGGATACGTTACTTTTAATTTATGCAGAATTTTTGGGGGTTTTTTTTGTGCTAAACCCATTTTGATAGCAAAAATTAAATAAAATGTAGTAAGGCTATGTGCACACACTGCTTTTTTATATGCTTCTTTTCTGAACATAAAAAAGCATGTTTTGGCAGGTAAAATGCAGCAGACAGGCGCGCATTTTTGTACATTTTTTTTCCTGCTACTTTTTGTGCTTTTCTTAGTCATGGTGATCGTGGGGGGTTCCGGAAGTCGGAAGAGGTGGAAAGTCCCATACTATACAAAATGATTCATCCTACAGAAACTAATCTAAGCAGCTAGAATATTACAAGAAGGATCAGACTGAATCAACCATGGTACCAAAACTATATTCTGATCATAATAGAATATCAACTGCATATTATAAATAACTAGCTGTAGTACCTGCTGTTGCCCAGCATAGTGCCTGTCTCTCTGTGTGACTCTTTCTCCCAATATCATATTACCTTACACAGAAGCTTCTTATACGAAAAATGTCCTTCGTTGCCTATAGCAACCAAACAGAGCTCCTATTAATGACCTGTAGCTCCCAGCTCCATTGACTAACGTAAGCAGGTTTTTTGGGAAATAACTAAAGCGTGAGGTTCAATTTTCCCCTCAAAACTTAATCTATGACATTCCCTGAGTTAAATGAGGAGTCTGTTGAAAATTTCTTGATTGTAAATGCAACAGTGTAGATTCTTTTAGCGGACATACGGGACACACACACACACACACACACACAGACACTATACTTTAAAACAGACCAGCCACTAAACTTTTGCGATATGAACTTAAGACAGTGCCACACTGGCACTAAGATGCTGAATTCAGGCATACCTGTTGTAGAAAGATCTGATGCTTGGTTTATGAAATACAATAGGTACGGAAAGTATTCAGACACCTTTACCTTTTCCACTCTTTGTTTCATTGCAACCATTTGGTAAATTCAAAAAAGTTCATTTTTTTTCTCATTAATGTACACTCTGCACCCCATCTTGACAGGAAAAAAAAAAAAACAAAAATATAGAAAGTTTTTCAAATTTTTTAAACAAGAAAAACTGAAATATCACATGGTCATAAGTATTCAGACCCTTTGTTCAGACACTCATATTTAAGTCACATGCTGTGCATTTCCTTGTGATCCTCCTTGAGATGGTTCTACTCCTTCATTGGAGTCCAGCTGTGTTTAATTAAACTGATAGGACTTGATTTGGAAAGGCACGCACCTGTCTATATAAGACCTCACAGCTAACAATGTATATCAGACCAAATGAGAATCATGAGGTCAAAGGAACTGCCCAAGGAGCGCAAGGCACAGATCTGGCCAAAGTTACAAAAGAATTTCTGCAGTACTCAAGGTTCCTAAGAGCACAGTGGCCTCTAGAATTCTAAAATGGAAGAAGTTTGGGACCACCAGAACTCTTCCTAGACCTGGCCGTCCAACCAAACAGAGCAATCGTGGGAGAAGAGCCTTGGTGAGAGGTAAAAAAGAACCACAAGATCACTGTAGCTGAGCTCCAGAGATGCAGTAGGGAGATGGGAGAAAGTTGCACAAAGTCAACTATAACTGCAGTCCTCCACCAGTTGGGCCTTTATGGCAGAGTGGCCCGACGAAAGCCTCTCCTTAGTATAACAGATATGAAAGCCCGCTTAGAGTTCGCAAAAAAACACATGCAGGACTCCCACATGATGAGAAATAATGCTCTGGTCTGATGAGACAAAGATATGACTTTTTTGTGATAATTCTAAGCTGTATGTGTGGAGAAAACCAAGCACTGCTCATCATCTGCCCAACACAATCCCAACAGTGAAACATGGTGGTGGCAGCATCATGCTATGGGGGCGTTTTTCAGCTGCAGGGACAGGAAAACTGGTTGCAATTGAAGGAGAGATGAATGTGGCCAACTACAGATATATCCTGATGAAAACCTGTTCCAGAGTGCTCTGGACCTCAGACTTGGCCGAAGGTTCACCTTCCAACAAGACCATGACCCTAAGCACACAGCTAAAATAACAAAGGAGTGGCTTCAGAACAACTCTGTGATCATTCTTGACTGGCCCAGAGACCTGAAAATGGCTGTCCACCAACGTTCACCATACAACCTGACGGAACTGGAAGGAAAAATGGCAGAGGATCCCCAAATCCAGGTGTGAAAAACCTGTTGCATCCTTCCCAAGAAGACTCATGGCTGTACTAGCTCAAAAAAAGTGTGGTTCTACTCAATACTAAGCAAAGGGTCTGAATTCTTATGACCATATTTTTGTTTTTCTTGTGTAATAAATTTGCAAAAATGTTTACATTTGTTTTCTTTAATGTACACTCTGCACCCCATCTTGACAGAAATGAGGAAAAAAAAATAAACTTTTTTGAATTTACCAAATGGCTGCAATGAAACAAAGTGAAAACATTTTAAGGGGTCCGAATACTTTCCGTATGCACGTTTTTCTCACTGACATAAAATCAGAATAAACCTTTCAAAAATTATTTCTATATTTGCCAAATGCCATAATGAGAGAGAATGTTTTAAGACATTTTTATTACTTTCTGCTAAGTCAAAAGTTTACATACACTAAAAGTACAATACCTGTAAACAATATGGAACAGCTCATAAGACGATGTCATGTCTTTGGAAGCTTCGATTTATTGCAACATTTCAGTTAGAGACACACCTGTGGATGTATTTTAATGCACATCTGGAAACACACTGCTTCTTTGTGAAACATCATGGGAAAGTCAAAAGAAATCAGACAAGATCTCAGCAAAAGACTTGTGGACTTGCACAAGTCTGGTTCATCCCTGGGTGCAATTTCCAGATACCGGGAGGTGCCTCATTTATCTGCACAAACAATTATATGCAAGTACAAACAAAATGGGAATGTTCAGCCATCATATCGCTCAGGAGGGATACGGGTTCTGTGTACCAGAGATGAACATGCTTTGGTGCCTATCAACCCAAGAACAAAAGCAAAAGACCTTGTGAAGATGCTGGCAGAAGCTGGTAAGATTGTGTCATTATCCACAGTGAAACGAGTACTGTATCAACATAGGCTGAAAAGCCACTCTGCCAGGAAGAAGCCATTACTCCAAAAGAAACCTAAAAAAGACAGTTGCTAATGTTTGCAAATGCACACAGGAACAAAGAACTTCATTTTTGGAGACATATCCTGTGGTCTGACGAAACTAAAAATGAACCGTTTGGTCATAATGAACATTATTACGTTTGGAGAAAAAAGGGAGACGTTATGAAGCCAAACACCACCATCCCAACTGTGAAACATGGGGGTGGCAGCATAATTTTGTGGGCTTATTTTTCTGCAGGGGACACTGGTGCACTTCTCAAAATATATGGCATCATGAGGAAAGAAGATTATGTGGCAATACTGAAGTAACATCTCAAGACATCAGCCAGGAACTTAAAGCCTGGGCAGAAATAGGTCTTCCAAATGGACAATGACCTGAAGCATAAGGGTCAAACTGGTTACAAAGTGGCATAAGGATAACAAAGTCAATGTTTTGGAGTGGCCATCACAAGACCCTGACTTGAAAATGTATGGGCAAAGCTGAAAAGGCAGGTGCGAGCAAGACAACATACAAACATGACTCAACAGTTCTGTCAAGAGGAATGGGTCCAAATTACTACCAACTATTGTGAGCAGTTTGTGTTCGGATATCCAAAACGTTTGACCAAAAAAGTCATACAGTTTAAAGGGCAATGGTACCAAATACTAATGAAATGCATGTAAACTTTTGACTTTGCAGAAAGTAAATAAAAATGTTTTAAAACATTCTCTCTCTCTTCTGCCATTTAGCAAATATAAATAATCTTGGTTCCTAACAGGCCCAAAAAAAAGGAAAGGTTTATTCTGATTTCATGTCAGATAGTGAGAAAAACAAGCTTATGTGTCTTTTTAAATGGTGTATGTAAACTTCTTGTTTCAACTCGATATACAACATTCTAGAATGTTGTATAAGAGCTTACTGGTGGTGGCCGCAGTTTTTAGGGTTCAAATCTAATGACAGGTTCCCTTTAATCATTTTAGCAATCAAAAGCCGGTAAGCTAAAGAAAGAAAGAAAAAAAGTAAAAAAAAAAAAAAAATAAAATTTAATACAGAGCAAGTATTACAAAATTCTAGTCATTAGTAATGAGTTTTCACAAGTGGGAGGTTGGCGACGTGACGAAATAACCACATGTAGAAAAAGTGGTTTTCTTTAGAGCAGGTCTAGGAAAATTTCCAAAATTAACTGTGAACCTAACCTATCAGTTTAACAGCAGCAAGCCACACATACCGGGTAGGAGGGCTGAGTGATTAATCGTAATAATTCAGTTGAGTCTGTTGTCCACCCATAAACCAAAGTCCTTTTCAGTGAGTTTTACCCAATGTGTTACCCTTTACCAGTACAAAAATTACACATTCATTACTTCACCCCAAGTACATGACCTCCCATTTATCTACAGTTGATATAAAAGTTTACATTCTATGGCGAGAGAGGGGGGCGAGAGAGGGGGGCGAGAGAGGGGGGCGAGAGAGGGGGGCGAGAGAGGGGGGCGGAGAGCTCAGCCTGTCTGCAGCTGTCATAAACTGAACTGCAATCGCCGGGGAATCAATCACTCGGCACTCGCAGTTCAGTCCTGCAAATCCCAAGTTCAGTCTAGGCTGCAGTTCAATGCAGGTAACCGTGGCCAGGCCTGGTATTACTGGAGATTCCTCTGGTAGCCAGTCCTACGCTGTTTGGTACTATTGCCATTAAACTGTATGACTTGGATCAAACATTTTGGATATCCTTCCACAAGCTTCTCACAATAGTTGGTAGGAGTTTGTGCCCATTCCTCATTACAGAACTGATGTAACTGAGCCATGTTTATAGGTCACCTTGCTTGCACCTGCCTTTTCAGCTTCGCTGATTTATTTTCTATAGGATTGAGATCATGGTTTTGTGATGGCCACTCCAAAACATTGACTTTGTTATCCTTAAGCCACTTAATAAACCAGTTTGGCAGTATGTTTCAGGTAATTGTCCATTTGGAAGACCCATATCCGCCCCAGCTTTAGGGCTCGTGCGCACGTTGTGTACTTACATGCATTTATGCTGAGTATAGCACTGCAGCATAAATGCATGCGTCCTGCGTCCCCTGCACAATGTAGATTGTGCATGAGACGTGGGCACGCTGCTTTTTTGAACACAGCTATTTGGGTGCTAAAATTTTGACCCAAAAATCTGTGCGTTCATAAAAGCATGTCAATTAATTTGTGCGTTCTGGATACAGCTCACACTCTGTCTATGGGAGAGGCAGGCTCCCGAGCGCATGAAATCGGCTTTTTTTATTTTTTTTTTTAACAAAAATACTGCATTCATTATGCAGTGTTGCTGCAGCGATTTGAAGCGCACGTGTGCTGTCAAATCGCTGCAGAATATTTAGCAGTTAAGTGCGCATGAGCCCTTAAGTTCCTGGCTGATGTCTTGAGATGTTGCTTCAGTATTGCCACAATCTTTTTTTTTTTCTCATGATGCCATCTATTTTGTGAAGTGCACCAGACCCTCCTGCAGCAAAACAACCCCACAACATGATGCTGCCACCTCAATGCTTCACAGTTGGGATGGTGTTCTTAGGCTTCAAAGCTTCTCCCTTTTATCCAAACGTAACGCTGGTCAAACAGTTCATTTTTAGTTTCGTCATACCACAGGACATGTTTCCAAAAATTAAGGTCTTTGTTTCTGTGGGCATTTGCTAACATTAATCTGGCTTTTTTATGTTTCTTTTGGAGTAATGGCTTCTTCCTCGCAGAGTGACCTTTCAGCCCATGTTGCTACAGTACTGGTTTCACTGTGGATAATGACACAATCTTACCAGCTTCCACCTGACCAAAGCACGTTTATCTCTGGTACACAGAAATCAACTCCTTCACGATCAGTATGATGGCTGGACATTTCCATCTTGTTTGTACTTGTGTATAATTGTTTGCAAAGATGAATAAGGCAGTGTCAGGTATATGGAAATTGCACCAAAGGATGAACCAGACTTGTGGAAGTCCACTATCCTCTTTCTGAAATCTTGGCCGATTTCGTTCGATTTTCCTATCATGCTACACAAAGAAGCAGTGTGTTTCAGGTGTGCATTAAAATACATCCGCAAGTGTGTTCTAATTAATGCAGATGTTGCAAATAAACCTATCAGTAGCTTCTAAAGACATGACATCATCATCATATGGGCTGTCCCATATTGTATAAAGGCACAGTACTCAGTGTAAACTTTTGAATTTGCAGAAAGTAATAAAAATGCCTTAAAACATTCTCTCTCTCTCTCATTCTGGCATTTGTCAAATATAAATAATTTTTGTTTCTAATTTACCTAAAATGGAAAAGGTTTAATCCAATTTCATGTCAGATAGTGAGGAAAAACCTGTAACTGTCTTTTTAGATAAATTATGTACACTTCTGGTTTCAACCGGACATTAAACTTCGATCATTTCTCAGCCCAAACCTCCAGTTTGTATAAATCTACCTGTAATGTTGGACTATCATTCTCTGTGTTGATTTCCTTGCAGAGTTTATCTTCTGCTAATACTTTAGTGATGAGCAAGCACTACCATGCTCGGGTGCTCAGTAATGGCACTTAATGCTTGGATGGGCGACACTCAAGAACGCAAGTATACTGGAAGGAAATGGGGAACGCAGGTATTTTTATGGGAAATCTTCGTGAAAAATGATGGAGTTTCCACTTGATTTCAATTATACTCTGGTACTTGAGTTGAGCCCAGCCGAGCATTAACTGCTTATTACGAGTACCGAGCACGGTAGTCCTCGCTCATTGCTACAAATAATGAAACGCCACTCTGTATGCCTTTTACAAGGTCATTAATATATATATATATATATATTATATATATATATATATATATATATATATATATATATATATCTATATCTCTCTCTATATATATATATCTATATATATATATATATATCTCTATATATATATATATATATATCTCTATATCTATCTATCTATCTATCTATCTATCTATCTATCTATCTATCTATCTATCTATCTATATATATATATATATATATAAAAAAAAGACCCAACACGAACCTCTGTGGCACTCCACTAGTAACTATACCCCAATCCAAGCGTGTATCAGTAATAACCACTCTGTTTCTTACCATTGAGCCATTATTTCACGTAGTTACACAAATTTTCTCCTGGTTCCATTACTCTCATTTTATGTACCAAAACCTTTGAAAAGTCTGGCTAGAATACACCCACGGTGATACCCTGATCCAGTCTGGAACTTACCATTCCATTCATCAGATGAGCTTTTGGAGGACCGATCCCTTATAATCCCATGTCGAGTCATGAGGTTACGTTTACTGAGATACTTCAGGATAGCATCCATTGAAAAACCCTCAAAGATTTTGCAAATAATAGTTTACACTTACGGGCCCATAATTTCTGGGCTCAGGTTCTGTCCCTTTATTAAATTTTGGCAACATATTTGTTATGCAAAAATCCCATGGTACAAATCTTGTTATTCTGGAATCCATGAATATTAGAAATAATTGTCTATCACCGTACTTAATTCCTGCAGTACGCGGGGTGTATGCCATCCAGGCCCAGCGATTTCTCGACAGGTGACATTTAATGGAGAATTTCTGTTGTTTCTGATCTGGTCAAGGTTATGGGATTTTCTTGAGCCAATATTGTAAAGAAGGTGTTTAGTAAATTGGCCTATTCCTCATCCAGTTACTACATTTCACCCAGGTTATTTGTGAGGGGGCCAACACTAGACTTTTTGCCCTTTTTACTATTTATGTACTTGAAAAATATTTTTGGATTATTTTTACTTTCTTTGGCAGTGATCCTCTGAGTACTGAATATTTGCTGCCCTCTCTTTTTTCCCACTCTAATTATTTAATACATTGTAACTACCCTCTTGCTTTAATTCCGTAAGGTCTTTCTTTTTGTCATGTATTGCGCCCCCTACAGATCTATTTAGCTTTAGTGGTTTCCTCCCATTTCTAGCTGGCTTACACCATATAGTATATATTAGACGCAGGACCTATTCAGGCTGCTTAGAAAAGTCCACCATTTGCTTTGTATACTTTCATTTTCAAATGTCCCAGTTTACGCACGAAGATCATCTTTTAGCTGGTGGAAATTCAACTTCCTGAAAATTCGCGTCCTTGTAGCCCCATCAAGATATATTTTATTAAAGGAGATGTGCAACTTATTTTCTGATCACTATTACCCAAGTGACGCCCAACCCACCCATACATTTGATATTCTGTCTAGAAGAGACCGCCCTCTGGTTGGGCCCTGCACAGATTGTGAAAGGTAGTTGTCTTCCATTATTGTCTGCTTCCATCCCTAGACCTGCAGATTTCTGCTCCATAATTTATGTCAGAGTAGTTGAAGTCCTCCATCATTTCTCCTCACCAATTTGCTTTCACATCGCTTTGCTTTATGAGGACATCTTCTGCTTCAATTCTTGGACACTAATAACAAACCCAGTATCAGTATATTAAAAGGAAACTGTCACCACTTTTTTCGCCTATAAGCTGCGGCCATCATTCTAACATGCTGTATATAAGAGCCCAGGCCGAGGGTATAACATAAAATACACTTTATAATACTTGCCTAACGGTCACGCGGTGGGCCTTATGGGCGTTGTCCGGTGACGGCGCTTCCTCTTTCGGCCATCTTCGTCCTCTTTCTGAAGCCTGTATGCATGACGCGTCTATGTCATACACACTCGCCAGTCCTGCGCAGGCGCACTACAATACTTTGATCTGCCCTGCTCAGGACTTGAATGCCAGCGAGTGTGGATGACGTTGGACCAGTCATGCACCGCGGCTAGAGAAGGAGCACAAAGATGGCCAAAAGAGGCGGCACTGGACAACGGAGACGCCCATAAGGCCCACCACGCAACCGTTAGGTAAGTATTATAAAGTGTTTTTATGTTATACCCCCGGCCTGGGCGGTTATATACAGCATGTTAGAATGCAGTATATAAGAGCCCGGTGGTGGTGGCTGCAGCATAATCCAGCCAGGTCCCAGTTATCCGCACAATAACATAGAATTCATCCAATAATAATAATGGCTCAGTGGTTAGCACTGCAGTCTTGCAGCGCTGGGGTCCTGGGTTCAAATCCCACCAAGGACACTATCTGCAAGGAGTTTGTATGTTCTCCCCGTGTTTGCGTGGGTTTCCTCCGGGTACTCCGGTTTCCTCCCACACTCCAAAGACATACAGATTGTGGCTCACAATCTAGAGTCCCTATGGGGACAGTGTTGCCAATGTATGTAAAGTGCTGTGGAATGAATAAAATTATTATTATTATTATTATTATTATTAATTCTAATTCCTCCATCTTTATTGATGAGACTTCTGGAAAACGTATACATGCACTATGTATCTTTCTGGACCTCTAGTCCTCATCTCTGTAATGATTTTTCAGTACCCTCCCCCCATGCCATACCCCTTTCATTATGTTGTCCCAGGTCACTGTCTACACCATCTTTTCCTCCTGTACACTGATGTCCCCTAGTCCCTAGTTTAAAACATATCTCCAAACATATCTCCAAACAACCAAGGTAACAGAATAGAGTGGCCTCATAGGAGGCCACCACCAGAAGGAGAACAAAAAAAAAAAAAAAGAAGAGAGAGAGGAAGGAGACGTGTTAGTAAAGATCAAAGATTAAAGGGAACCTGTCACCATTTTTTATATACCATATAAAGCTGCGGCCACCACCAGTGGGCTCTTATATACAGCATGTTAGAATGCTGTATATAAAAGCCCAGGCCGCTGCGTAGAACATAAAAACACTTTAGAATACTCACCCTCCGGTTGGGTTGGGGTGGAGTTGGAAATCTCCGCTGTCCAGTGCCAGCGCCTCCTGTTTTGGCCATCTTCGTCCTCCTTCTTAAGCCTGTGTGCATGACGCATCCTACGTCATACACACTCATTGGTCCCGCGCAGGCGCACTACGCGCCTGCGGAGGACCTCAATGCCGGCGAGTGTGGATGACGTAGACGCATCATGCACCCCGGCTACAGAAGAAGGAGGAGTATGAAGATGGCCAAAAGAGGCAGCAGCGGACAACGGAGACGCCCATCTGACTCAAATCCACTGCAGCGCGAACGTTAGGCAAGTATTATAAAGTGTTTTTTTACATTCTACACAGCGGCCTTAGCTCTTATATACAGCATGTTAGAATGCTGTATATAAAGAGCCCACTGGTGATGGCTTATATGCTGAAAAACTGGTGACAGGTTCCCTTTAACTGGTAACCCCCCCTTTCATTAAGGATATGTACCCACGATCCGGACATACTGCGTTCTAGACGCAACGTGTCTTCTCTTACAGAGACATGAGTGTTCTCAGCAGGAGAACATGCTGTCCGTGCCCACGATCAGGGTTCTGGGAGCAGCAGATTTTCACTGTGTTCAACCGCCGAGAACACTAGCGTCTCTGCAAGCATAATGTCAAGATGACTATGGTATAGCGAGAAATCTAGCCTCCTAAGCTGTCCTCCAGCTAGGGGGGCCTAATCTCAAGGATAGGCTTCAAGGTGGAGATGCCAGAGTATCCCTCCTCGCCATGCTCCGGACCACTCATAATCTGATTCCACCTCCCTCCAGGGAGTGACGGCACAGGAGTGTGATGTAACCCACAGATAAAGACAGACAAGGGGAAACCAAAAAACTGTCACACTGCACGGACACCCAAAAGATTAAGAGGAAACACAAGAGCAGGAGGGATGCTACTAAACAGCAGGTGTAAACTTAACAACCACATCCAGCACCAAGCACAACTATCTCCAGAGAGTACAGCATACCACACCTCACAGACCAACAAAAACAAACTATAGCTGGCATGGGTGGAAGGATTCAACCGGCATTAATAGGAGGGGAGCAGATGGGATAGGTTTCCCCACAATATGTGATCAAAGGAGCAAGCAAACCAGATGAGATTAACTCTTGCTAGCCTGCCTATGAATCAGCACACAGCAGGTGACACCAGAGTCAGCCTGTGTTGATCCCAAACATCACAGTAACCATCGGGAGGAGTGTCAGAATTTACAATCTGAACAGAGCCTGACGTTGCCATGACAGTCGGCGAAGTTTGTGCAAAACGCTGAGTGACACATAAATTGACATGCTTTGGCTTAGAAAGTTGCACTGCAGGTCAGTTTACACTGCAGAAAAAAGTAGTACAGTGGGCAGCAGAGTTCTAGAAATCCCATTCACTGTGCTTCTACTGCACAAGGCAGCGTTTTGGAAGCAGGGAAAACACTCTGCGTCCAAAGCGCTGCAAACACTGATCTATTGCACATATCCATGAAATAAAAGGCAGATTCTTGTGGAGGTCAGTCTTAGCAACTCATTCATATATTAAGAAAAACAAAGGATTTCTTGTGAATAAAGGCCCCATCACACACAGAGATAAATCTTTGGCAGATCTGTGGTTGCAGTGAAATCATGGATATATTGTTCCATTTGTACACAGCCACAAACCTGGCACTGATTGTCCACAATTTCACTGCAATCACAGATCTGCCGCAGATTTATCTCTGTGTGTAACAGGGCCTTAAGACTCCGAATCGCAGCTGTCTTCAAGACTTGCATGCTCATGTAGACAGCTTAGGCAACTTTCACACTTGCGTTAATTACCTTCTGGCGCAATCTGCCCTTTTGGAAAACAGCGAAATCAGTTAACGGATTCCCATGTTTCCCATAGACTTGTATGGATGACGGATTGTACCAATAAGTACCTGTGTTGCTTCCGCTGGCCGACACTGCGTTGCTTCCGCCGGGTGGAAGGAACGCAGCATGTAACTTTTTTTGAGCGGCCGAATCCTTTATTTTTCACTGCGCATGCTCATTTTTTTTTTTTTTTTTTTTTTTTTAAAAAATCACAGAAATGTTATTTTGTCTCTCGGTGGCCGAACGTTCGGCTGAGCGCCCGGCTGCCGGCATGTGAGAGCGCTCAGCTGAGCGCCCGGCCGCCGGCTTTTGAAAGCGCTCAGCTGAGCGCCCGGCAGCTGTCTCCTGTGAACGATCAGCTGAGCGACCGGGCAGCCGGCTTTTGAGAGCGATCAACCGAGCAACTGGCAGCCAGGTGATCAGCTGATCGTTCACAATAGTCTGCTGCCGGTAAAACTGTAAAGAAGAAAAAAAAATAAATAAAAGCTTTCCGTTGTTTTGTACGATCCGTTGCATCCGTTGTGCCATTGTATGCATCCGTCACACAACGCAATGCAACGGATGCCGTTCAACGCAAGTGTGAAACTAGCCTTAAGAGGGTTGATACTTGCCATAAAAAAAATTCCTAAAACGATACCATGTTATGTCAATTTTCAAAAATAAAAAGTAGTAGAAGGTCTGCGTATCCAGATTTTTTTTCTTTTTAATTCTGTCTGAAAAAAGATCCCAACTTACACAGTAGGACATCACAAATATAAGAAAGATCTTCAAAAGGTACGGCTTAACTTTAATAGTTGGGTAAAACAAGAGTATACATGGAGAAGAACTCTAAAGCATAGACACCACAATTAATCAGATTAAAAGCACACTTTACAACATTAACCAGACCGTTTCCCTTCAAAGAAGACATCTTTGATCCTAAAGAGGGTGTTCAGTTAAAAAGTGTCATTATTGACAGATGAAAGGACATACAGCATGAGCGGTAGATAGGGAACTGGCCACATGGAGCAGTTTCTGCTGTGGCATAAACTTATGAACAGGTAGCCACAGCTATCGGCCCAGTGTCTGACATTCACATTGCACAGTAACTGCCACTACTGACGGTGACAAGAATGAAGCAATAGAAAACTACATCCATACCAAATGTAGACACAGGACTCTCTTTACGCAACTAATAGTCTCCTTTTGGCTTTTGCCAAGTCGGTATGATGGAAAAAAAAAAAGTATAGGATATCATCATCGACTACACTATTCCAGAAAACAGAATAAATAAAATGTATTTTGCATTGTAAGTATATACATTTGGATATGATACAGCACTCACCAATAAGGTGCATGTGGGAGATTTTTCCAAACAAAGGGGAAATTGCGTGATGTGCATAGGTCTTTAATTGCATTTTTATGTCTCTCTCTGTGCAACCGTTTCCACTTGCTGCTTTTGCTTAGTAATAGGTGTAAAGCAGAAGTGGGCTTGTGACCGTAAAACCTCCTTTAAAGAGGTTGTCTACTACAAAGCATAGTGGCCCCATCGATGTAAAGCTGTGACAGTAGGCTTTCTCTAAATACCTTCTGTTGTCAGTTCTGCTAGTGAGGGGCGCTATCTCTGTCCACTCATGCCCCGACACGTGACCTCGGACTGCAGTGACCTCTGATGTCCGGTCAACTTCTGGAATTGGAAGTTAACCCGGTATCACCGAGGCGGGACCCAGTCTCCATGAATGAATGGGCTTTTGGCAGAGTTTTACCGCACATCGCTCATGCTTGCGGTGAAGGAGAGAACGCACGAGATTATGGGCTGTGATGTGCAATGAAACTCCGCCATGAGCACAGTCACTGGGTCCCGCCTTGGTGATGTCAGGTCAACTTCCTATTCTTGAAGTGGATGTGACATCACCGGACATCAGAAGTCAATACAGCCCAGGTCATGTGATTGGAATATGCGGACAGCGAAAGTGCCGCTCACAGGCAGAATTGACAACAGAAAGTATTTAGAAAAAGCCTTCTGTCTCACCTTTACATCGATGTGGCCACTTTGCTTTGTAGTGGACCATCTCTTTAAGAGACAAGTCAATGTTGTCTACTATTCGGACAAGCCCTTCTCATTCCCCATGTTTGACCCTATTAAAAAAAAAAAAGCTTATATACTCACTTCCCGTGCCGCTGCCGTTCCAGTGGTGCATGCTCTCGCGTTCCCAGGGCCAATTACTGCCGGCTTCTCTCCACGCCTTCGGACGTATATGTAGTTAACAGGTGGGGGGGGGTGAGAGGCAGCCGCAGCGTCAATACCTGTTGATTACTTATACAGCTGAAGAAAAGGAGAGAGAAGCCGACGGTGAGTGGGCACGGGGCTTGCATGATTTAACAACCTCATGTAGGCCCCGGGAACAAGAGCACTGGCACTGCTCAAACTGCAACGGCACAGGAGGAGAGTATAAGCTTTTTAGTTTTCAAGAAAGTTTTATTGTAAATGACATGTAACATAAAAATAATATTATTAATATTACAGATCCCCACACAGGGGGCTAAGAAATAATGATCCAATTTGTTATAATTCAGGAGTCAATATCTGTCTAATCATGGAAATATAGGAGAACTAGAAAAAATAGGGGGACAACAGAGTGAAAAGTAAAACAGGATAAGGGGGTAGATAAAGACCATACGATATCACATTACTATAATAAGTTATATACATTCTTATAAAGATAATTATCCAGAGAAATGTGACCCGTCGTTCTGACAAAAGGCCCAGTCCCTTACTATATTGAGAGTTATAACAATCAGGAGAAGTCCGGGTTAGTATTACTTTGGATCCAAGGATCCCAGTTTATTAAAAATTGCTCTAGTCTCTCACTTTTAGTAGCATATATTTTCTCACATAATTAAATTTAAGGGAACCTGTCACCAGCTTTACCCCATATAAAATGCGGCCACCACCAGTGAGCTCTTATATACAGCATTCTAGAATACTGTATATAATTGCCCAGGCCGCTCTGTATCATGTAAAAATTACCTTTATAAATACTCACCTAGAGGGCAGTTTGGGTCGTCGCTGCTATCGGGACCATCGCATCCTCTGTTCCGTCCATCGCAGTCTTCCTTCCCATCTCCGTGTTGATGACACATTCTTCGTCATCCACACAGAGACCTCGAAGACACTCCTCCTCAGGCGCACTTCTGTCTGCCCTGCTGAGGGCAGAGCAAAGTACTTTTCCTCACGTCTGCGCATTAAAGACCGCCCACGCATATGCACTACAATACTTTGCTCTGCAGGGCAGATCAAAGGGCACTTGCACAGGAGCGCCATTGTGGCCTCTGTGTGGATGATGAAAGATGCATCATCAACACGGAGATGGGAAGGAGGACAGCAATGGACTGAAGATGGGAGGAGCCGGACCAGAGAGAAAAAACGCTCATCGGACCCGAGTACCCCATAGGTAAGTAGAATAAAAGTCTTTTTAATGTTACAGATCGGCCTGGGCACTTTTATATACAGTATTCTAGAATTCTGAATATAAGGATTCACTGGTGGTGGTGGCAGTTTAAAACGGAAAATCCTGGTGATAAATGTCGAATTAAAGGGAATCTAACAGAACCAAGAGATAGGGAGGGGATCTCCGTTGACTCGCGACATGAATTCTTGTTGCCACTTTAATACAGCTGATGAGGCGATAGGTTTTATTATTGATCCTAGGTGGTTTATCTCCAAGTAGCAATACCATGGGTTTAAGGCTAGTTTCACACTTGCGTTGAACGGCATCCGTTGCATTGCGTTGTGTAACATATGCAATGGATGTGTTGCATATAGTGGCACAACGGATGCTGCAAAACAACGGAATCAGTTTTTATTTTATTTTTTGTTATTTTTTTTTTTTACAGTTTACTGGCGGCAGACTATTGTCAACGATCAGCTGATCGCTCCCAGTAGCCGGCCGCCGGGTGATCAGCTTATCGCTCCCAGCGCCGGGTGATCAGCTGATCGCTCGGCCGCCGAGAATGTGTGCGGGGGTATATATATATATCCACACATACATACACACACATGCGGAGTGGAGTGCGAGAGGGGGCGGAGCCGAGCGGGGAAGTGTCCGGCTCCCTGCACGCGTGGCCAGGGTAAATATCGGGCAAAGCACTTTGCTTGGTTACCCGATATTTAATCTTGGTTATGGGTGCAGGGAGCCAGAGAGAGTATGCGCAGTGAAATCCTAAGGATTCCGCTGCTCAAAAAAACGTTACATGCTGCGTTCCTCCCGCTGGGCAGAAGCAACGCAGGTCCTTTTGGCACAATCCGTCATCCATACAAGTCTATGGGAAACAGCGGATTCGGTTAACGGATTCCGCTGTTTTCCAAAAGGGCGGATTGTGACGGAAGGAAAACAACGCAAGTGTGAAAGTACCCCAAGCAAGACCCCATGGCCTATTGTCCAGCTTAATTTAACCAATTTCTTCCATATCGCTTTAACTCTTGGGCATGTCCACCAGATGCGTATTAACCTGCCCAAGGACTCACATTCTCTAAAGCATTTATTAGAGACCCTGCAGGTAGATGTTATATAGAAAGGTTAGAACATGGTATGATCTGTGAAAGAGCTGAAGGGAGGTCTCATCAGGGAGTCTTGGCTGCTTCCTTTCAAAATGTTATCATGAGTGATGCCAGCAACTCACAATTGGGTAATCTCTCGGTCAGCTTCCCATTGCTCCATGGCTTTTAGTTTCTGATTGTGTAATGGTTGCATTATTATGGAGGTAAGTGAAATCATTCCTTTCCAAGGGGGTCGTGTAGACACCTTAGTTCAAATTGTGTGAGGAGATCTTGTCAATTTTAAGGGTCTGTATAAAGTGAAATATTTATTCTATTATAAAGAAATCCGAGGATCGTGGGTTATAGTTCTTATAAAATCAATATTGAAGTCTCTATATGTTTTTCTGTTTCCACCAATCATGGATTTTTTTTTTTTTTAAAAGGTTTAGTGGTGGTGATTGGTGCGATTGTAGTTTATATTGAAATCTTCTAGCTCTCCAGGTTTGTAAAGCGTGAAAGGAGGAGGGTGATTGGGCCTGTAAATGTGATGGTAGAGGACCATGGCCCACATTAAGCCATTCAAGGTATACGGGGTTAGAAGCGAATACTCAAGATTTACCCCATTAGGGAAATGGAGCATACGCTTTTTATAATTTAATGGGGGCAAACAAGGGGAATGAGAGGCGGCTGTCCTAGTAGTGGAGAACCCCTTTAAACCCACTAAGGAATACAGCTACTGATATTAAACAAAATGGCAGAAAAATTGAGAGGGGTTCATTATAATTATGCTGTTTATACCGAATGCTTTCCATTATAAAATGCAAGTGGGCAAAAAAAAAAAAAAAAAATGACGCCAACATGTGGCCGCTTTGGTCATATGCTGATTTTAGGGCCATTTCACAAATCCGGCATTTCGCCAGATTGACGGATCCGGCACACTACAGTACAGTGTCATACAGTACAATGGCATCGCGGCAAACTCCAATAACATGCTCCGGTCACATGACAGCATGTGACTGGAGGTGCCGCGATGCCATTGTACTGTATGAAAAACACGCAAAACATGAATGCCATGGAGACACCATCACATGTTTCTCAACGCTGGCAGGAAACTAGCCAGGTCTTTCACCAGGAAAGAACAATCCTTACCTATGTAGTCTTCTACTAGGCATTGCTCCCACTAGCCAGTTTCCTACTCCACACTGATGAGGGGCAAATACCCCGAAACAGCTGTCTGTGGATGGATACCATGTTTTGGTATAGGCGTCTCCTTGACTGGAAACTGCCCTTCCCGTTGTTGTTCCTTCCCGGTGAAAGACCTGGCTAGTTTCCTGCCAGCGTTGAGACATGTGATGGTGTCTCCGCGGCATTCTTGTTTTGCATATTTTCCCAGGGGGCGTTGCTCTAGAATCACTGCGTTGAGAAACACGTGATGGTGTCTCCGCGGTGTTGGATGTTGATCTCCCCTAGGTCAACCATCCTTACCTATGTATTGCACTGTATGACACTGTACTGGAGTGTGCCAGATCCGTCAATCCTGCGAAATGCCGGATGTGTGAAACGGCCCTAAGCCGAATTCTCATGCTGTAGACTGGAAGACATTTTTGCAACTGAAGATCAGGCTGCATTCATCTGAATGGGGAGGTTTCTGCTAAATGAGACAGATATATCATTTTCCACAGCAATACAAAACCAGCAAATACAGGACCTGTGATGTCAAACATAGCACATATGTGTAGGAGTGTGTGGGGGTTTTTTTCCTTCCGTGTGTGTTTAAAAAAGTCAAACAGCAGAAAAAAAAACAGACACCCATTCCCTGATACAGGGAAAAAAAGAAAAAAGTTGTGTGACCAAACAATAGAGTAATGAGTGTAATTTGTCCATTGTGTGTCATGGGTATCTGGGCAGCACACTGCATCGTGCGAGGTCTGCATTACACATTACATATTTATATACAAGATACAACACATTATCCAATATTGATTTGAACCATGATCCTATAGCGCTAAAATGACCACAGGTACAACACACACACAAAAAAGATTAAAAAAAAAAAACATTTTCTTGGATTTTTTTTTTTTTTCTAACATGTGACCTTTATAGCTAACGCAAGTTTTAATATACTGTAAACATAAAAATAACGCAGAATAATATCAAACAATTTTGTGCAAAATAGAAAATCCGAGAGGAAAAGATATGAAATATGCAATGACGGCACTGAAAAGTATATCATGGTTGCTGCAAGAAACGTGTGAACAGATGTGGAAGTTGTGAACTAAAACGACCGGATGTGGACAGCAGATAAAGAAGCCAGAGACCGCTTTCTTCATAACCTAATCCAGCGATTGAGAAATCCTGGGTGACATTACGCATCAGCTACAAAGCGCTATGAAAAGGAACAAGTCACAGTTATGAATATTAGTGACATTAAAACACTTCTTCAGCACGTTGAAGAGGAGCGTTTATAATAAAAAAACATTTACAACTGTTAACCCTTGTCTGGTACCATGAGATAAAAAAAAAAACACTAATTGTACTAATCTGCATGGGGTCATATTGACCCCATGGTGCCAGACAAGGGTTAAAGGGAATCTGTCATCAGGTTATTGCTACCTCATGTGAGAGCAGCATTATGTCGGCAAAGATTTCTTGAATCCAATGATGTATCACTTAGATTACTGGGTGCAGCCGTTCTGACACAATCAGCATTTTTAGATTTAGGGCCCAGTCACACACCACGACTTACCTGCGATCCCGAAAATGATGCGACCTGTTAGGGATCGCTGGTAAGTCGCTGGTGATATGTCACACCATCAGACCTTACCAGCGATGCAGGAACGATACAGGTCGAAGTAGCAACCTGTATAACGATCTCAGCAGTCCCTGTGACCCTGTCACACAGTGTCAAACACAGCGATGTGTCCTGCCCAGCAGGACATCGCCTTTGAAGAAAATGGCCTGGACCATTCTGCAACGACTAGAGATCTCACAGCAGGGGCCTGATCGCTGGTAGGTGTCACACATAACGAGATCGCTAACGGGATCGCTACAGAAACCATGACTCAGCAGCGATCTCGCTAGCGATCTCGTTATGTGTCATGTAGCAGAGCTGAAGGCTGGCCCGCCCACACCAGGCTCTCAATAGAGATTGGACATTGACAGTGAGGTGTCAATCACAGGAGGGGGCACGTCAGACTGCCATGTGTGACACTGTAGTCCAAGCAATGAAGTCCTGCTGCTTAAACAAAACATAGCAAATAAAACAAGAGATCAGAGATGAGAAGACAGGCTCACTGAAATATCAGTGTTAACCCTTGCAGCATGCGGTCTTCAGCTTACATAGCAAAACCTACTGACAAATTCCCTTTAAGGAACATTTCTTTTCTACAGGTGCCATATTTGGACAAACATCATGTCCACCAGTGGAGGCAAACACCTCAGTGTTACTGCTAACTCGTGCGCTCAATAGCTATTGTTATTAAATATGGTTTTTGGCCGTATAAAATAGTCGCACTGTAAAATTATACCTCTTTTACATGTATTAATATTATTTAGTTACTGCAGGGCATCTAGCTATTGTTTTTATCCTTGGATTTTGACTGTGCCTGCACAACACATCCATACTAACAGCTTTGCAGGTCCAACGTTTTGGTTCTGCCCTAGTTTCGAGTACAGTGACTTGAAAAAGTATTCATGACCCATGAATGTTTCCTCATTATACCAACAAACTAACGCCTTCACCCACAAGCCCCAATCAATTATATAGGGAACTAGCTGTAGTACCCGGCCGTTGCACGGGATAGTAACTGTCCGTCTGTCTCGCTCTCCATCTGCCTCTTTCTGGCGTGTGTGTGTGTGTGTGTGTGTGTGTGTGTGTGTGTGTGTGTGTGTGTGTGTGTGTGTGTGTGTGTGTGTGTGTGTGTGTGTGTGTGTGTGTGTGTGTGTGTGTGTGTGTGTGTCTGACTCCTTCCCTGTGTGTATCTTTTTCAAACTGTGCTCGTCTGTGTCTGTCTCTCAGTTTGTGTGTGTCTGTGTCTGTCTCTCCACCGAAATCATATTTCCTAACACATAAGCTTCTTATACTATGAATGTCCTTTGTTCCTATAGCAACCAATCATAGCTCCTATTAATAGCCTGTAGCTCACAGCTCCATTCACTTTAATGGAGGCATGTTTTCTGGAGAGTAACTGTAAAGCACAAGGCTAAATTTTCTTCTCAAAACATAGTCTATGATGTTCCCTGAGTCACATGGGGTGTCTGTACAAGTTTTGTGATAGTAAATGCGACGGTGTGAATTTCTTTAGCGGACACACACACACACACACACACACACACAGCGCTTTATATATTAGATAAATGGGAGGGGAAATAAGGCTTTACTGAATGTTAAAGGGAACCTGTCAGGTCTAATATGTATCCAGAACCACGAGAAGTTCTGGGTGCATATTGCTAATCTCTGCCTAACTCTCCCTGTATACACTAGCATAGATAAACAGCTCTTTAAAAAGAGTATTTCTAACGATCTTTTATCGTATGCTAATGAGCGCAGGGACTAGTCCCCTGGGTGTTACTTCCCTTGGCTAGTCGTCCCAATAAGCATGTTAGTACACCCTTGTGGGTGTGCTAACATGCTAATGAATGCGCAGCGTCAGAGGATGATCTCACTCACCTCTCCGCCACCAGCACGTCCAACGCTGGATTTTGCCTCAGTGCGCATGACCCCGGAGATTCGGTCAAGCGCACTACTTCAGTTTGAAGCCAGGAGACGTACCCCCAGATTCATACTGTGCATTGTGCTACAGCATGCTGCAAACAGCCCTGCTCATCACCAAATTGCTCCTGGATTGTTAAGAAGTTGCAATACCATTTTATATGCATTCTCTTAGATCAGCGTGTCCCAATTCCAGTCCTCAAGAGCCACCAAAAGTGTACGTTTTGAGGATTTCCTTAGTATTGCACAAGCGATACTGTGCAACATCTTTGCAATACTGAGGAAATCCTGAAAACATGCCTTGTTGGTGGCTCGAGGACTGGAGTTGTAGAACACTGCCTTTGATGGTCTCAAGATGCTTTATTTTTAGCATGATAGGTTTTGTAGGCTGGCCTCTTGCGAAGAAGGGCACAAAAAGAAAAACATCAATGATAAACTGACATTGTGCAGAAATTAGAGATTGGACTGGGGTAAAGTTATTTTCTTTGATGAAGCAGTCTTCAGACTATGTGAAACATCTGGAAGAAAGACTATCCAGAGAAGACAAGGTGAGCACTACCATGAGTCCTGTGCTATGCAAAGAGCAAAGCATCTTGAGACCATTAGTGTAGGTTGACTCACAATTGTAACTAAAAATAAAGAAAAAATGATATCCAAATATCCTCCAAAAGCAACATCTCTCAATGATCAAAGAGCAATTTCGTAAAGAACAATTGTTTTCCAGCATTATGGAGACCATGTCACAAGGCAAACATGATAACTAAGCAGCTTAGTCAACAAAACATTGACATTTTTGGTCCATGGGCTGGAAAATTCCCATTGAGAACCTGCAGTCAACCCTCCAAAAGTGGGTGGACAAACAAAAACACAAAAATTATAATCAGTGATTAGACAAAAATGGACCAAATCAGTCAGGATTTGGCCAGAAGAGGACATGCAGCATTTCAGGGCAAGAAGAAGGTCAATATTATAAACATTAAAACTTTATATAACCTTGATGATATATTTGTTAATGAAATCAAAAACACATGAAATGCTTATAATTATACTGCAGAAACCATAGAAATATCCGACTAAAAAGTTCTAAAAACATTGAAGCAGCAACCCTCGAAAAACCCAAAGTATACAGTAGGTCAGTCTCAAAACTTTTGGCCATGACTGTGGGTTTTAAACAAAAATAGGATCAATTAAGAAAATATTTTTTTTTCATGGCATTTTGTGTACGGAATATGGTGACAAGAACCAAGAAACACATATATTACGATTAGTGATGGGCAAACCCGGACTGTAAAATTGGGGATCTGTACAGGTACCTAGTATCCGTGCACCAAAACCAGTCTCGGGGAACTCTGTAACTCTCCCGACTTGGCCACTCAGACAATTAAAATAAATACATAAATAAAAGTAAAAAGAAGGAATAAAGCAGGAGCATTATACTTACCGAGTCTCCTGCGTGGCTGAGAATACCAGCCCACCAGCTTTAATATCGCTGGGCATCAAAATTGAGGGGGGGGGGTTTTGACCGCAAACCAATTTTTAATCTCTTCACACATTAGTACTGGGTACGTCATGGATCGTGTCAGGATAATCCCTGCAGGCTGCCTCAGAGATCCCCGCACATGACAGCTGATTTGACATATGTGTCTCCCAGGCACAAGTGGATCTGCGATCCAACCGTGCCTGTTAACCCCTTATATCTGGCTGTCAACTTGTGACAGCCCGATATACATGCCCGGCGCAGTAAGCGCGTACTCACCGGTCGCCATCGGAAGTCACATGACGTGATGATGTGGAGCCAATGGTTGCCATGGTAGCACAGGATCATGTGATGACTCCTGTAGCTTTCCTGAGTCACTTCCTCTCACTGCCGGCAGAGCTCCATGTGTGAGAGCACAGCAGCATTTCTGCAGATCTGAGCTGTGTAGCTGTGATCTACAGAAATGAACAAGCGATCAGACTATTGAACTATTGATCCTTATAGTCCCTTAGGTGGACTCGTAAAATAAAAAAAAAATAAAATATAAAAAAAAAAAAAAAAAAACAAACAAACTAAAAGTTCAAAATCACCCCCCATTCACCCCGAAATAAAAAAAATTTACACATATTTGGTATCGCCGCATTCAGAAATGCCCGATCTATGAAAATATAAAATTAATTAATCTGATTAGTAAGCTATGCACCTACAAAAAAAATTCTAACACAACAAAATTTAATTTTTTTGGCCACCACAAATTTTGCGCAAAATACAATAACAGGCGATCAAAACATGGCATCTGCGCAAATATGGTACCATTAAAAGCGGCAGCACGAAACGCAAAAAATAAGCCATCATTGAGCCCCAAATCGCGAAAAATTAGAACGCTTTATTTTCTTTTGGAAACTGGAGCAAAAAGTGAGCCACTTTTTTTGGACAAACTTGTGAATTTTTTAACCCCTTAGGCTATGTTCATATTTCCGCTATTTAGTATCTGTCACAATCCGCCGCTTTGAGAAACAACACAATCCGTTTAGCAGATTCCGTTGTTCCCATAGACTTGTATGAGCAGCGGATTGTGACTGATGCCCTTGCGTTGCATGCTCCGCCCGACTGATCAGTCGAGGAACGACTGACCGTCGGGCGGCAGAAACGCAGAGTGTAACGTTTTTGTGACCAGCGGAATCTTTTTAATTTCACTGCGCATGCTCAGCTCGTGTTTAATTGAATAAATAAATTGAATTGAATAAATCAATATCTCTCTTTCTCGGCGCCCGGCTCCTGGGAGCGATCAGCCTATCGCCCGGCTCCTGGGAGCGATCAGCCTATCGCCCGGCTCCTGGGAGCGATCAGCCTATCGCCCGGCTCCTGGGAGCGATCAGTTGATCATTGATAATAGCCGGTCGCCGGTTACACAGCAAAAAAAAAAAAAAAACACAACGGATCGTTGTTTTGCAGCATCAGTCACATCAGTTGTGCCACTATCTGCAACGCATCCGTTGCATCAGTCACACAACTGATTGTGACGGATGCAATATAACGGAAGTGTGAACATAGCCTTAGATAAAAAGAAAGGTATACATGTTTGGTGTCTACGAGCCCGTACCGACCTGAGGCATCATATCGACACATCAGTTTTACCATATAGTGAACACTGTGAATACAATATCCCAAAAACAATTGTGCAGTCGCACTTTTTTTCGCAATTTGAATTTGTTTGCCGTTTTCCAGTACACTATATGGTAAAATTCATGGTTTCATTTAAAATTACATCTCGTCCCACAAAAAAAAAAAAAAGCCCTTATATCGCAAGATTGACGGAATAACAAAAGAGTTACGGATCTCGGAAGAAGGAGAGCAGAAAAAAAAAACAAAACTGAAAAATGGGGGAAAAAAAAAACAAAAAAAAAAAAAAACAAAAAAACAAAAATCGCCCGGGGATGAAAGGGTTAAAATTATTTGATTATATATATATATATATATATATATATATATATTATATTATATTATACAATCTGGGGGGGAAACTACACAGATTTTATTTATTTTTTTCCCCACTAAAGAGATGCAAACAGCATCTGTGATTCCAAGCGATGAGACACACTGTCACACAGGGTGGAGGCACAATCTGAGTGCAACCAGAGATGCCAGGACTGCCAGCGGGAGGGGGAAGAAGTGAATAAGTATAAGGGTAATGAGCGGCCCTGTAGTAGTGTTACAGCCACGCAGGAGACTCGGTAAGTATAAAGTGCCAGCTCTAATCCCCCTAGGCCTTTCTATGACCATTTTAAAGCACAGTATTTGGGTCTCCATAAACTTATATGAGGATTAACATCAGGGCTGATATTCAAGATTAATTCCGGACCTGAACTATTTAAAGGGAACCAAACATCAGGATTTTGGTATATAAGGTGCAGCCATTGCAATACTGGCACTATCAGGCACAGTGTGTACATACCATTAGTGGGCAGCTCGGATGTTTAGGCTGTGAAATCCAAGTTTATGAAGTTTGAAAATTCATCTACTTTTTGACTGACAGTTGCACCTCTCAAGATAATATCCGGGTGGGTTATGTACAGTGCCTATAAGTAGTCTTCAACCCCCTGCAGATTTAGCAGGTTTGATAAGATGCAAATAAGTTAGAGCCTGCAAACTTCAAACAAGAGCAGGATTTATTAACAGATGCATTAATCTTACAAACCAACAAGTTATGTTGCTCAGTTAAATTTTAATAAATTTTCAACATAAAAGTGTGGGTCAATTATTATTCAACCCCTAGGTTTAATATTTTGTGGAATAACCCTTGTTTGCAAATACAGCTAATAATCGTCTTTTATAAGACCTGATCAGGCCGGCACAGGTCTCTGGAGTTATCTTGGCCCACTCCTCCATGCAGATCTTCTCCAAGTTATCTAGGTTCTTTGGGTGTCTCATGTGGACTTTAATCTTGAGCTCCTTCCACAAGTTTTCAATTTGGTTAAGGTCAGGAGACTGACTAGGCCACTGCAACACCTTGATTTTTTCCCTCTTGAACCAGGCCTTGGTTTTCTTGGCTGTGTGCTTTGGGTCATTGTCTTGCTGGAAGATGAAATGACGACCCATCTTAAGATCCTTGATGGAGGAGCGGAGGTTCTTGGCCAAAATCTCCAGGTAGGCCGTGCTATCCATCTTCCCATGGATGCGGACCAGATGGCCAGGCCCCTTGGCTGAGAAACAGCCCCACAGCATGATGCTGCCACCACCATGCTTGACTGTAGGGATGGTATTCTTGGGGTCGTATGCAGTGCCATCCAGTCTCCAAACGTCACGTGTGTGGTTGGCACCAAAGATCTCGATCTTGGTCTCATCAGACCAGAGAACCTTGAACCAGTCTGTCTCAGAGTCCTCCAAGTGATCATGAGCAAACTGTAGACGAGCCTTGACATGACGCTTTGAAAGTAAAAGGTACCTTACGGGCTCGTCTGGAACGGAGACCATTGCGGTGGAGTACGTTACTTATGGTATTGACTGAAACCAATGTCCCCACTGCCATGAGATCTTCCCGGAGCTCCTTCCTTGTTGTCCTTGGGTTAGCCTTGACTCTTCGGACAAGCCTGGCCTCGGCACGGGTGGAAACTTTCAAAGGCTGTCCAGGCCGTGGAAGGCAAACAGTAGTTCCATAAGCCTTCCACTTCCGGATGATGCTCCCAACAGTGGCGACAGGTAGGCCCAACTCCTTGGAAAGGGTTTTGTACCCCTTGCCAGCCTTGTGACCCTCCACGATCTTGTCTCTGATGGCCTTGGAATGCTCCTTTGTCTTTCCCATGTTGACCAAGTAGGAGTGTTGTTCACAAGTTTGGGGAGGGTCTTAATTAGTCAAAAAAGGCTGGAAAAAGAGATATTTAATCCAAACATGTGAAGCTCATTGTTCTTTGTGCCGGAAATACTTCTTAATACTTTAGGGGAACCAAACAGAATTCTGGTGGTTTGAGGGGTTGAATAATAAATGACCCTCTGAATAAACTTTTCACAATTTAAAAAAAAAATAAAAAAAGAAATAACATTCTTTTTTGCTGCAGTGCATTTCACACTTCCAGGCTGATCTACAGTCCAAATGTCACAATGCCAAGTTAATTCCGAATGTGTAAACCTGCTAAATCTGCAGGGGGTTGAATACTACTTGTAGACACTGTACATAATTCCCGCCCCCCACCCCCCTCCCACCCGCCGCCTGTTCCTCCCTCTCTCTGGCTGTATGCAAATTTCTAATCTTCAGTTACACGGCGTCGGAGTTGGCACCTGCGCATAGCGCTTCTCTCCGGCGCCATGTTTTTGAAGCCCGCATACAGCGTTTAGTGTTTGAGAGGGCGGCGCATGCGCCCTCGCTTCTTCATATCTCGTTATGACACTGCGCGCGCTCCCGCTGTCACAACAGGACTGGAGAACAGCTGATCTTACCCCGATTAGCTGCAGCAGACGATATTGTAGCAGACGTCTGCTGCAGCTAAATCGGTAAGATCAGCTGTTCTCCAGTCCTGTTGTGACAGCGGGAGCGCGCACAGTGTCACAACGAGATATGTAGAAGCGAGGGCACATGCGCCGCCCTCTCAAACACTAAACACTGTATGCGGGCTTCAAAAACATGGCGCCAGAGAGAAGCGCTATGCGCAGGTGCCAACTCCGACGCCGTGTAACTGAAGATTAGAAATTTGCATACCACCAGAGAGAGGGAGGAACAGGTGGCGAGGGGGCGGGAATCATGTGCATAACCCGCGCGGATATTATCTGGAGAGGTGCACACGTCAATCAAAAAGTGGATGAATTTTCAAACTTCATAAACTTGGATTTCACAGCCTAAACACCCGAGCTGCCCACTAATGGTATGTACAGCCTGTGCCTGATAATGCCAGTGCTGCACCATATATACCAAAATCCTGATGTTTGGTTCCCTTTAAAAAAAAAAAAATATAATAAAAATAATAATAATAATAATAATAATAATCCGGTGGGACCTGCTGATCCCAAATATCTGCAGGTTCGCCCTTCTCTAATTACAATACATAAAGCGTTCCTATCTGCAGGTATTATGCAAAGCAACAAGACCACAATCATAAATAAATGGATCTGATCACCCCGCACGAGATAACAGTGTCAATCCAAGAAACTCGATTTAATGCTCAATTTACAGGTTTATTAATAATCCCATGAAAATACCAAATATGTTCACTGTACTAAATCATTGAATTCTGAAAGATAACATCTTATCTTACAAGCAATTGAAACAAGACCAAAGACATCTGGCAGAGAGGCCGGAAACCACCATTACCAAGAGAAAGGTCAATAAGAAATCATGCTTTTTTTTTTTTACCAAAGAACCAGTCAGACCATATTGCCCTATAACTTAGGCTGGTTTCACACTACGTCTTTTTAACATCCGTTGAAAACGTTATTTTAACGGAAGTACGGATCCTGTGCAAATCCGTTTTCACTTCAATGCATTTTCAATGGACTCGCGTCCACCTGCGTTCGCATGCGTTTGCGTCCGTTAGACGCAGGATCCGTCCTTTTGCGTTATTTTAACATGTTTCAAAAACGCAACATGTAGCGTTTTTTTGCTTTGTCAAAATAACGCATCTCACAGGATCCTTCACATTGCGCCGCGAGCTGCAATGCATTTCAATGAGTGCTGGATCCTGCCTAGCAGAATGCGTTCAGTTGCGTTGTAACAGGATCCTGCTTTTGTACTGAGCATGCCCAGAAAGTACTGAGCATGCCCAGAACCAGTCTCCAGTGATCTGTCTATCTCTCTACTCCCTCCCTCACCCTCTCTCTCTATCTCTGTCTTTCCCCCTTCCTCTCTCCCCCACCTGAGAGCTGCGGACACTCGTAACCAAGGTAAATATCGCGTAACCACTTATCTTAGTTACCCGATGTTTACGTTGGTTACGCGTGCAGGCAGCCCGGCTCCTAGCAGCTGCAGACACTCGTAACCAAGATAAATATCGGGTATCCAAGGCCGATGTTTACCTTGGTTACCAGCGTCTGCAGCTGTCAGAAGCCTCCTCCCAGTCTAGCTCCCCTCACTCCCGACCACATGACTCCAATGCCCGCCCCTAAATATCCAGTGCAGGATCCTGCAAAATAACAGATGCGTTTGCATACGTTATTTGCTGTAAAAGCAGGATCCGTACTTCCGCTAAAAAAACGTTTTCAGCGGATGTTAAAAAGACGTAGTGTGAAACCAGCCTAACTAGACAGACATTTATATTTCCGTACATGCACTTTTAATGGCTCTAGAAGATTAAAGTATAGGACACGTGTATTTTTCACATGGTATTTTTGTTTGTTTTTTTACAAAAATAAAGCACCTCATGTAGAATTATTTTTTTTTTGGGGGGGGGGTATGAACAGCATTTTTTTTTAATGGAACAGCAACACCGGCATTGCTTTAATGGTGGTGCTCCGGAAGGGGAGTATTTCAATTAATTACATAGGGGTTGTCCGGTATTGTACAAGCCGTTTGACTTGATTTTTCAGCAAATAGCAATCATCACCAACAACCTACAAGTTAAGAAACCATATAAAGATGCTCACAACTACCCATGAGGCCTTTCCAGGCGTCTTAACTGTATTACCATGCTTGTAGGTATAAGGCTATGTGCGCACGTCGCGTAAAAACATGCAGTTACGCTGCGCTTTGTAGCGCAGCGTAACTGCATGCGTCCTGCGTCCCCTGCACAGTCTATGGAGACTGTGCAGGGGCCGTGCGCACGTGGCGTTTAAGAGCGCAGCGCTTCGGCTACTGCCGAAGCGCTGCGCAAAAAGAAGTGACATGTCACTTCTTTCCTGCGCTTTGCCGGCAGCTCCTGCTCTGTCTATGGCAGGAGCTGCAGGCAGAGCGCATGGAATCAGCGCTCACTACGGACATTTCTGCAGCGATCTAAAGCGCACATGTGCTCTTCAGATCGCTGCAGAAATTTCTGCAGGGCTTGTACGCAACGTGCGCACATAGCCTAAATAATACGATGATTTTTATTATACTGTCTTAAAAAGGTATCCCAATGACAAAATCTTCCTCGTTAAAGGACTCTGTTACAAGGTTTTTGCTATCCCATCTTAGAGCTACATAATATAGACAGAGACCTTGATTCCAGCAATATGTTACTTATTGGGCTTCTTGTATTCATTTTGATAAAATCACTGCTTTATGTGCTGCAAATCCGGCAGTTAATTGAACGTGGAGCTTTGTGACGTACCTGCTGCAGCCCCAGCGTCTCCTATGTGACGTACCTGCTGCAGCCCCAGCGTCTCCTATGTGACGTACCTGCTGCAGCCCCAGCGTCTCCTATGTGACGTACCTGCTGCAGCCCCAGCGTCTCCTATGTGACGTACCTGCTGCAGCCCCAGCGTCTCCTATGTGACGTACCTGCTGCAGCCCCAGCGTCTCCTATGTGACGTACCTGCTGCAGCCCCAGCGTCTCCTATGTGACGTACATGCTGCAGCCCCAGCGTCTCCTATGTGACGTACATGCTGCAGCCCCAGCGTCTCCTATGTGACGTACATGCTGCAGCCCCAGCGTCTCCTATGTGACGTACATGCTGCAGCCCCAGCGTCTCCTATGTGACGTACATGCTGCAGCCCCAGCGTCTCCTATGTGACGTACATGCTGCAGCCCCAGCGTCTCCTATGTGACGTACATGCTGCAGCCCCAGCGTCTCCTATGTGACGTACATGCTGCAGCCCCAGCGTCTCCTATGTGACGTACATGCAGCAGCCCCAGCGTCTCCTATGTGACGTACATGCAGCAGCCCCAGCGTCTCCTATGTGACGTACATGCTGCAGCCCCAGCGTCTCCTATGTGACGTACATGCTGCAGCCCCAGCGTCTCCTATGTGACGTACATGCTGCAGCCCCAGCGTCTCCTATGTGACGTACATGCTGCAGCCCCAGCGTCTCCTATGTGACGTACATGCTGCAGCCCCAGCGTCTCCTATGTGACGTACATGCTGCAGCCCCAGCGTCTCCTATGTGATGCACATGCTGCAACCTCCCATCTCCTATGTGATGCACATGCTGCAGCCAGAGCGTCTCCAATGTGGTGTACATACTCAAGCCCCAGTGTCTCCTATGTGATGTAAAGCTGCAGCCCCCTGTCTCCTATGTGACGTACATGCTGCAGACTCCCTTCTCCTATGTAATTTATGTTTCAGCCCCAGCATCTTTAAAGTGGTGTATATACTCCAGCCCCAACATTTCCTATGTGATATACATGTGTCAGCCCCAGTGTATCCTATGTAATGTATGCTTCAGCCACAGCGTCTCCCATGTTACATATACAGCAGTCTTGATGTCTCCTATGTGATGTATACAGCAGACGTCCTACTGCTTAAATTCTATAAATGTAATGTGAGTGGTGGTGAGGAGACCTGCACTGTGGTATACACCTGTGTTCTGAAAAACTAACTAATGCAAGTTTTTTGGGGTTTTCTTACAACGCTTATCACAGAGTTTACTGCGCTCCAGTGGTGAGTTTATATTTTATCGAGATATAGGAGAGATATTTTAATGTTGATTTTTTTTTTGGGCCTATGAATTATGGTAGAAATATCCAAATGACCCTAGGGATAAAAAAAAGAAGCTCTCTACACCTTCTGTAGATCAACAGCTATCTTCATGTACCCCCCTTACACATGTAGCCTGGTCTTGGCCAGACACAATGACTACGCCTGTCCTGAAGAACAAAAGGATTGGCAAGCTGAAATCCACAACGTCTGCGTCATAGAATTAAGAGGCCATCTTACCAAAATCCAAGGGATTTTCTGACAGACTTTAAAATGTGTTTAGCTAGCTTAATATCTAGTCAGACTGAGTCAGCAAAGAGTAGCGCCCTGCTCACACTCAGAAGAAAGCAGGAGGCCTCCTTAATCATTTCCATAAGCCCTAATAGAGTTAGGACAGAAGAAAATGCACTTATTTCTGAGCTCTAGAATCACACAAACAATAAGGACTTAAGGCCCCGTCACACGCAGCGACATATCTAAGAACATATCGCCGGGGTCACGGATTCCGTGACGCACATCCGGCATGGTTAGTGACGTTGTTGCGTGTGACAGCAAGGAACGATCGTTAACAATGGAAAATACTCACCTTATCGGCCATCGTTAACACGTTGTTCCTTTTTAAAAAATCGTTGATTGTTGAGCACGCAGGTTGTTCGTCGTTCCCGAGGCAGCACACATCGCTATGTGCGACACCCCGGGAAGGACGAACTGCACCTTACCTGCAGCCGCCAGCAATGAGGAAGCAAGGAGGTGGGCGGGATGTTACGTTCCGCTCATCTCCGCTTCTACTGGGCGGCCGCTTAGTGACGCCGCTGTGACGCCGCACGGATCGCCCTCTTAGAAAGGAGGCAGTTCGCCGGCCACACGACGTCGCTAGGCAGGTAAGTCCGTGTGACGGCTCCTAACGATTTTGTGCGCCACAGGCAGCGATTTGTCCGTGACACAAACGACGGGGGTGGGTGCTTTCACCAGCGACATCGCTGCGTGTAACAACCCCTTTAGTCCGAAACATGTCTGATCATGTCGTCCTTGTGCTTTTTATAATGTTAAACTAGTTTTTAAATAATCTTTGGAATAAAGAGAATGATTTTATGAAGATACTGATTGCTGGATCCCTTGCTTCTCCTAGGTTTCCTGCTGCCACTACCAGAATGCACTTCAACGGACTTTATTACCAATCGGTGGGTGAGCTGAGTACTTTCCCTTCTGTTACTCTGGAATCAAAGCAGGCCCAAAAGATCTCACCCACAATATGAGACAATACTAGAAGCCATTGTTTCTCAAGTTCACTATACTCCCAATGGTGCATTATTGGAGACTCTCTCATACTGCAACAACCTATGCCTATTCCTAAATTACTTAAAATACAGTCAACATCCGTAAATGAAAAATGGAATATAAAAGAGTATGCTGCTAGTGATGAGGGAGCACTGCTATTCTCAGGTGCTCGGTAATTCTAACGAGTAGCGGGATGCTTCGATGGGCTCAACTTGTGTACCAAGTCTAATGGAAGTCAATGGGGATCTTTGGGAAAAATGTTTGAGTTCCCCATTGATCTTTACTATACTGACTGCCCAAGCACAGAAGTGCGCCCTCCCCGCTCGCGCCCCGAGCACAAGAGTGCGCCCTCCCCGCTCGCGCCCCGAGCACAAGAGTGCGCCCTCCCCAAGCACAAGAGTGCGCCCTCCCCGCTCGCGCCCCGAGCACAAGAGTGCGCCCTCCCCAAGCACAAGAGTGCGCCCTCCCCGCTCGCGCCCCGAGCACAAGAGTGCGCGCTCCCCAAGCACAAGAGTGCGCCCTCCCCGCTCGCGCCCCGAGCACAAGAGTGCGCGCTCCCCAAGCACAAGAGTGCGCGCTCCCCAAGCACAAGAGTGCGCCCTCCCCAAGCACAAGAGTGCGCCCTCCCCAAGCACAAGAGTGCGCCCTCCCCGCTCGCGCCCCGAGCACAAGAGTGCGACCTCCCCAAGCACAAGAGTGCGCCCTCCCCGCTCGCGCCCCGAGCACAAGAGTGCGCGCTCCCCAAGCACAAGAGTGCGCCCTCCCCGCTCGCGCCCCGAGCACAAGAGTGCGACCTCCCCAAGCACAAGAGTGCGCCCTCCCCGCTCGCGCCCCGAGCACAAGAGTGCGACCTCCCCAAGCACAAGAGTGCGCCCTCCCCGCTCGCGCCCCGAGCACAAGAGTGCGCGCTCCCCAAGCACAAGAGTGCGCCCTCCCCGCTCGCGCCCCAAGCACAAGAGTGCGCGCTCCCCAAGCACAAGAGTGCGCGCTCCCCAAGCACAAGAGTGCGCGCTCCCCAAGCACAAGAGTGCGCGCTCCCCAAGCACAAGAGTGCGCGCTCCCCGCTCGCGCCCCAAGCACAAGAGTGCGCGCTCCCCGCTCGCGCCCCAAGCACAAGAGTGCGCGCTCCCCGCTCGCGCCCCAAGCACAAGAGTGCGCGCTCCCCGCTCGCGCCCCAAGCACAAGAGTGCGCGCTCCCCGCTCGCGCCTCAAGCACAAGAGTGCGCGCTCCCCGCTCGCGCCCCAAGCACAGGCGTGAGCGCTCGCGCCCCAAGCACAGGCGTGAACGCTCGCGCCCCAAGCACAGGCGTGAGCGCTCCCCACTAGCACCAAGTATGGTAGTGCTCACTTATCACAAGATGAAACCTATCCTCTGGGGGGCACCTGTTACAGACTTTTGCACTGGGGCCCAGACACGGCCCATTATAGCTTATTCTGTACAGCACAGAGTACACTGTCACACAGATTCATACATGGGAAGATATACACTCATACACACTGATCAGTCTGAAGGCGACACAAATCTAGGGCAGGTGGAATAGAAGAATCCTAGGAAATCCACAGTAATGCCAGACGTGAGAGATCACAGAGGATGGCCACGAGCCCAGGCTGATCACGAGGGCTGGATGTAACACAATGTAGACAGCCCATTGCTATCTATAGAGCAGCAGGAATCCTGGCTGCTGCATTGTCATGTACTGCGCTCCAGAGAGGACAACGCTGCAGAAAGGGGAAGTGCCCCCAGACAGATGTCAGTACGGAGCACTGGGCGGCACTAACCTGCACAGCTCGCCCGGTGGGCCGCCAGACTGCCCGGTGACCCCGCAGAGGAGCAGCAGCACAGCGGCCAGTACGGAGATTGCCGGGGGGCTCATACTGCGGCCGAATTCAGGACGGATCCCCGGCGCAGTAGTAGCAGCAGCCCCGAGCGCAGTCATGTGATCGTCACCTGACAGCTCCGCCCACTGCCGGCACATGATCGAAATCAGCTCCTCAGCTCCCTCTAGCGGAAGATGAAATAAGTGCTTCTGCTTTTTCATACATTTCTTTCTGCATCATTTTTTTGTTTCTGTGGTTAAAAAAAAAAAAATGTTCAACTGCAAATATATTTTCCATGTTTTTCATGAACTTATTTTAACTTGTAGCTTAGAAGTATAAGCAATCTCTGGCATAAGAATAATCAGAAAAGTGATCCCTCTAGGGAATGACTCATGATGACATATCATTGGTGCAATCTGTTCGGCCACATAGGTGCCCAAGAGGTAAGGGGCCACTTCCATCACCAAAAATGTGGTCACTTAAAGGGTTGCATTATGATGAACTACTGGACTGCAAATGGCTCTAATGTGGTTCCTGCAGAGGCACTGTATATGTATCTGCCCCTAAGTCAAGTGGTGATCGCAACGCATGGGCGATGGAGCATGGCTTCCCAGGAATAGCATATATGATAGTTTAATCCAGCACTCAAGATCCATTAAAAACCAAAGTCGTCCTTATGTATTTACCGCTAAGGCCTCGATAAGAGAGCATCAGAAGCGATATGCTAGTGATTCTCTGCTGCGAGTGTCAGCTGAGGGTCATGTGACTGTGATCCGATGTTGCGATCGCATCACAGGATCGGAGAAAAGGGAGGGAACACTTTCTTCCCATCTCCTCCCCGACCTGTCTCTGCGGTCAGATGACATGCGAGTGCAGTGCAATGTTTCCCACACTCCCATAGACTTGTATGGGGGTGCGTGAGCCGAGACTCGCTGTCAAATGCAGCTGCTGCGATTCATTTTTCAACCCGATATGGCATGAGGAATCAATCACAGATGGACACTGCCCCATAGTTTTGCACTAGAGAGCAATCCAACGTTTTATCGGATTGCACTCGTCCATGCAAAACACAAGTGGAACCGAGGACTTACAGAACCAGTTATTGACCCACAGCAGGTCCCACAGGGTTCCAGCAAGGTTGGGGCCTTAATGTCACTTCTGGCTAGCCCAGAGTTCCAGGTACTGTATACAGATGCAAAGGACAAAAACGTAATCATCAGCTCACCAAGTCCAGATAGTTGTGGTAAGAGGCATGCTGAGCAAGGAAAAAATCCTGGTGCCAGTTTCTGGGTGATAGGAATGGAATTCAGAAGGAAATAGTGTGTATACAGTTTTTGCAAAACTGTTCTTCAAAATGAAAACGTCTTTAAAAATATTAAATTGTATTGGTAAAACATAATAAAAATATAGAGCACAAGCCTACGCATTTCGAGTGTGAACTGCTCTTAGTCTGACTAAGAACAATTAACGCTTGAAATGCACAGGCTTGTGTTCTATATCTTTATCATGTTTTACCAATACACTTTAATGTTGTTAAAGAAATTTTCATTTTGAAGAAGAATATTTTTGCAAGAGCTGGATACATACTCTTACCTTTCTAATTCCACTATACACAGATATCAGTCTAGAAGTGTTGATGGACCGTGCAGAGAAACCCACCTCCGGGTTCAACAAGAAGAGGCACTCCGGCACCAGGGGAGCTTGTCCCGGGAGACTGTTCCCTTTACCTAACAGAGGGAAAAACACTGTGGAAAAGAAGCGCAATAGGGTCTTACCCCAGAAAATTGGGGGGGGGGGGATAAAGGAGGGTGGTCTTACTCACCTGTAGGGGTTGTGAAAGTCACAACGCCTATAACAGCATATTAAGAAATCCAAGCCACGGCAGCGGACCCAAAAATGGCAGATAACAGAGAGTAATAGATAGGGATGTCAAACCGCGCCACTGACTCAGCCGATCCAGGAGATTATGGATTGATGTTGCTTTTATTCATTATACAGATCAAGTCAACGCGTTTCGGGAGTCACAGCTCCCTTCATCAGGACAGACTGGCAAGCAAAACAAATCTGCTGTACAGGGATTCCTTCCAGCAATATATACCTTACTGATGACGTCATGATCCACCCCCTTCTGAAAAAATCAGCGGGAATCCATACATAGAAAAAAATGTGTCATCATCTATTACATTCAACCTTACTTATAGTAAATCAATTCACCATTATTAGATCTGTCCTGACGACTAAGATGTATGAATTTAAAATGGATTAAAAAGAAAATTAAAACATGTGTTTGTGCAAAATCTATATGCGTGCCTCTCTTTTATATATAGTGTCAAAATTATTGTAGGGAAACCATGCAAGTGTGCAACTAGACAATCACAACATTGCCTAGAACGTCTTTAGGAAAGTGTCAATTGATCCAAGCGGCTGGGTTGTGATCGTAAATTTAGCCAGCGCCATCCTAGAAGTGATCGTTGGGATGTGTTCAAACCATAGATTTATTACAAAGTGTACTAAGTGGAAAAATATTGAAGGAAAACGTGTCTAAAAGGATTAATTATCCAGTGAGTAAAAAAGTACATGGTATTAAAAAGGATGAAAAAAGAAAAAAGAAAAAAAGTAGATAGCAATACTTTTTTAAAAAAGTAGATAGCAATGGCTATTGTTACGGTTGCTGCGAGCACTAGAGACTATGTCCAGATTTCTTGCTACTGCACATGTGCGAGCGCTGGAGACTAAGTCCAGATTTCTTGCTACTGCACATGTGCGAGCGCTGGAGACTAAGTCCAGATTTCTTGCTACTGCACATGTGCGAGCGCCGGAGACTAAGTCCAATCTTGGAGCCATTGCACATGTGCGGGTGACATCATCGCTGACACGAGGTCACATGTCTCTGACACCTTCTATGCCGATTGGTCGCTGGTCATGTGCTTGTGACGTCTTGCTCGGTGATAGGCCAGCATGACGTCACTCCTGTCGTTCTGGCAGCGGATTGGCTCTGGTGTCCTCCATCTTGGATGAGGCACAGAGTCTATATAAGACCCTGACACACGCCGCATGGTGCTCAGTCCTCTTGGTTCATGCATATGAGTAGACGCTCTGTGCGCGTTCCTCTAGGCATTCCTCTGTCTATGCTAGGTGAGTGCTACCGGCAGGGTAGCGTTCTTATACCTTACAGCTTCGGCTGCTGTCCGTATCCTTACCTCTTAGGGGAGCGGACATAGGCAGGTGCCTGAGGCACATGGTCTGGCTGGGCCTTGTGATTCTACTCGTAGGTGGACGTTGCCGCTAGGGTAACGTTCCTTATACTGCGTCTGGCAGTTGTTCGTATCCTCGCACACTAGGAGAGCGAACAGAGGTAGGAGCTTTGTGCGGCTTACGCTGCTGTTCGTCTCTTTTGCACCACTAGAAGAGCGGACCTAGGCAGGTGCCATATCTAGGGGTTCGTGTCCTCGCACACTAGTGGAGCGAACGCAGGTAGGAGCTTTGTGCGGCTTACGCTGCTGTTCGTCTCTTTTGCACCACTAGAAGAGCGGACCTAGGTAGGTGCCATTTCGCACACATTGCCTTTGTCTCTGTGATTATTAACAGAGATCATTCCACACACCCTCCAAGTAAGGGAGGAATTGCTTTACTTACTTATTATATCCTTCTGTGAGTTAACAGAGGTATTGCACTCTGCCATAGTCTGCAGCAAAGTCTTTGCACGGTGGACCCTGACTGTCTGATACTCCTTTCGGTTATTATCAGACAGCCCCCCGTAACAGCTATATTCATTTTACCAGTAACCATTACAATAAATGGTTACAAAATATCCCAAAGAATCAGTTCCAAAGAATCCGAAAGAATTGTTCATTAGATAGGGACTTTGAGCTACAAGCCAACATCCTGAGAGAAAGGTTTTTGGAGAAAGACTATCCCGTCCCATTAATCAAGAAAGCATATCATGTCAACAAAAAACTAACACAGACAGATCTAGTAAGGTCAAACAATCACAATTTTAAGGACACGAGTGTGAATTTTTCGTCCAATTTTGTGATGACTTATAGCAATGATGGGGATATAATCAAGAGTATTATCCGCAAACACTGGGGTATTCTTCGGAATGACCCCTTTCTGAAGAAAGCTATCCCAGAGGTTCCTGGGATCACCTATCGGAGGGCCTCAACATTAAAAAATCAGTTAGCTCCTAGCCGGCTCAGGGAAAAAAAACCCATGGAAGCCATGGATAATATTAAGGGATCCTTTAAATGTTTCTCTAAGAACTGTCTATGCTGCAGGTCAATTCAACATAAAAGGGTCAATTTTTGCTCAAAAACGGGGGGGGAAGTTTTTTCCATTAAATCACGTTTAAATTGTCAATCAGATTATGTCATATATTTGATTGAATGTGAATGCGATAGACAATATATTGGGAGAACAACACAGGCCCTACATAATAGGTTAAACTCGCATAGACACAACATTAAAATAGGATTCATGTTACATGGTTTGTCGAGACACATCACTATGGATCATAATGGGAATTCAAAGATCAGAATCACCCCGATCGAACAGATACCTCCTTTCTCACATAATCGCATTGATGCTCTAAAAAGGAAAGAGACCTATTGGATCTATAAACTTAATACACTTAAACCCTTTGGGCTCAATGAAGTAACGGATCTGTTTTATTAGATCGCTATTGTCTCCTAAAGTAGTCTTTTTGTTGTGTTTGTGCCTGTGTTGTAAAGAAATGACCATAATATCCCCAATAATAAGATTGTTTTATATGGACGCCGTCTAACGAGCAACGGATTATCCCTGATTAGGGAACATCATGGACTACTCTTCTTTATGGTTTTAACGCAACCTTTTATGTAATATTATGATTTTATGATGTGTTGTGATGATTTTAGTGTTTTTATCGTTAGAGAGGACTTCTATATCCCTATAGGTTTTAGGTGGTCACTCCAGATTGTTTTATTTAAACTGCTGTAATAATAATATGATCAGGTCATAGCCATATGTTTTTAGAATTATGTTTATACATATATTTATACACATATATATATTCATATATATATATTTTTAATAACTGTTAGAGACAAAACAACTGCAGTGTCCTAGGGACACACTATACACCACACAGAGCTCCATACAAACACATTCCTCGAGAGAGATCTCCTTGACATGCGCACTTGGTTGGTTCCCACGGGTTTGAACTCTATTCACCCTCACGGCATAGTTCATTCTTATACTAGCTCCATATCTTTACTAAGCAGATGTCTGGATTTTTTCCCACGCCTTTGACCGGGTATAATCTACTTTTATACTGGTCCCTAAATTATCATTCCTAAATAAATGGTGGTATGATGTTGGTGAATTTCGACTAAAACAACATTAATTGTTTTCCCATAGAATGATCCGCACTAGCCTGTCGGTCGGGGAAATTAACAATTATATGGACATACATCTATTTTCTTCCCTACACTGACACACAGGGAACTATAGCGCCTTGTGTTGGCACAAACCCCCTCCACTAAGCTCAGGGTCTATTTAGTTTTTGGTTCTAAGACCATGACACTGTTCTTTAAGGGATAAAATTTGATCCTTTTTCTTCTTTTTTCTTTTTTCTTTTTTCATCCTTTTTAATACCATGTACTTTTTTACTCACTGGATAATTAATCCTTTTAGACACGTTTTCCTTCAATATTTTTCCACTTAGTACACTTTGTAATAAATCTATGGTTTGAACACATCCCAACGATCACTTCTAGGATGGCGCTGGCTAAATTTACGATCACAACCCAGCCGCTTGGATCAATTGACACTTTCCCAAAGACGTTCTAGGCAATGTTGTGATTGTCTAGTTGCACACTTGCATGGTTTCCCTACAATAATTTTGACACTATATATAAAAGAGAGGCACGCATATAGATTTTGCACAAACACATGTTTTAATTTTCTTTTTAATCCATTTTAAATTCATACATCTTAGTCGTCAGGACAGATCTAATAATGGTGAATTGATTTACTATAAGTAAGGTTGAATGTAATAGATGATGACACATTTTTTTCTATGTATGGATTCCCGCCGATTTTTTCAGAAGGGGGTGGATCATGACGTCATCAGTAAGGTATATATTGCTGGAAGGAATCCCTGTACAGCAGATTTGTTTTGCTTGCCAGTCTGTCCTGATGAAGGGAGCTGTGACTCCCGAAACGCGTTGACTTGATCTGTATAATGAATAAAAGCAACATCAATCCATAATCTCCTGGATCGGCTGAGTCAGTGGCGCGGTTTGACATCCCTATCTATTACTCTCTGTTATCTCCCTTTACCTAACAGGAATGGCTGAAATAAAGGCAAATGGTCATGCCTTGTTGGTTTAGGGAGGCGTTTCTGCTGGTTGCCTATGAGGTCTTGCTGACTGAACACGTTGAGGTCAGCAAAACAAGGACCCAACTGTCGAACCCCTTCTACTGGTCCAAAATGGGGACACATGTTGACAACTACTGCTGGGATACGGATACGCTGGAGGCTCGGCCCTGACCACAATCAGGTCTACCGTCGGGATGAGGGAGAGTGCAGGGCCCCCAGTTACAGGGTCAGCACAGGAGAGGTAGAGTAGATAAGCTCCACTGCTTTTTCCTAGTTGTGTAGATGTAGTCAGGGGGTGCTGCTTGCTAGTTTCCAAACACTCTTGTGCTTTTCTCTTTCCCCGGGGTTTTAGGGGATCTTAGTTTTTAGAATTTCAGTGTTCTCCTGACCCCAAGCTACACTCATTGCTCTTTCTTACAAACCTAGGTATAGTCCTTTGTATCAGGTCTCCGAGAGCCCATATGCAAACAACTACAGCTGGTAACTCCTGAGTTGCAGTTACGGTCACAGTCACCCGAGTTACAGTCACAGTCACCTGAGTTACAGTCACAGTCACCTGAAGAGTATCATCACGTCATCTCCAGCCCAGAAGTCATTCTACCTGTTTGCCATGGAAGAAGATAGCAGTCCTTTGAACACTACTCAGCCAGATTGAACACCTACCTAAAGCACCAGTTGAAGATCAGTGCCCGTATGACATCACTGCTCCCTGACAAAGTCACCATCTCCCGGTGTGCGGTCCTTAATCCTGCTGAACTTCTCCCTCTTCCAAGGGGGGAGTGTCCCACCTCTGACACCTTGGTGGAAGAGGTAGTCGACTCTGGCATAGCTGAGGAAACTCTGGATTCGATACAGCGATGGATACACCTTTGGACCCTGATTTAACCCCTTTGCGGATGGATCAAGATGTGCATCAAGAAGACGGTTCCACATGGGTATGGTGCTGGTAGCAGAAGACGCTGTGCTGATAGAGCAGTCGCTACCCGCATGCCTGTCTGGGAAGAAGCAGATGTATGTGCTCTCGCTGAAGCCTGCAAGATGGCAGCCAGCATCTACTCTGTATGGAAGACAAGAGACTTGATCACTGCCAATGGAACTGTACGCCGCCATGAGGCCATAGAAGAACGGATGGAATCTTTGCTATTGCCAGACAGAGTCGCGGTGAGCAGGGTTGAGGCCAACATTGGAGGAGTAAAGGGAAGCAGTAAGAAGTGCCCTCACTGACAGAACATCCAAAGAAGCCCCAAGACCACTTACCAGAGAAACAGTCAGTCAATCTGTGCTTTTTGAATGACCCCGATGTGAAGAAGAAAGGGAAGATGGAAAGTCTTGAGAAAACGTTGTCCTGACCCTACAAGAGCAAGTCTCAGAAGAAGAAGAGGACTGAGATAGGGTGCAGCTGTGGGCTCCCGGAGACCATGGAAAGTGGCTAGTGACCTGCTCTCACTGCCAGCCAAAGAGATATGGCAGGCCTTAGACACAGAACTGACTCTACACACCCCATACCAGCCACAGAATAGAGGGAAGGTTGGGAGGATGGGGCAGTGTAGAAAGCAAGGGCATGAGAGTCTTCCCCTTGAATTGTTCAGTGTCAGACACACCCCAGCAGGGACCACTAGGTTGAGACCCTATGAAATCCTGTTTAGAAGTACCCCCAGATACTTCAACTAAGCTTGTTGTTTGTTTGTTAAAACATTTGCCTAATACACGTTTTTGAGTTTTCTCCTCCAGATCCAACCAGATCTAGATTTTTCTCTCTTTTCTTTTTCTCTCTCTCCTCTTTTCCTCTCTCTTTTCTCAATCTTTCTCTCTCTTCCTCTCTTCTCAATCTTTCTCTCTCTCTTTCTCTCTCTCCTCTCACTCTTTTTCTTTCGGACGAAGATCCATGCATTCCACTACAAAGAGATGTCGGACCTGCCTGAGACCAGGAGATGGCTGTCTTCTCTCTTCTACCCGATACTTTGTGCCAGGATGATGATATCTAAGCATGTGGACTGGAAGACGACTGTACATCTTATCTTTGATGTCCCACCATTACCACCTGAGGACTGAGGAGCATGAGACTCTGAGTGAACCCAACCCTGATAAATATTAGCCCATTAGAGGACTACTGCCACGTTCCCCCTTCCTGAATAACGTGTGCCAGCGGAATATAGCCATGAGGACAGTCTAGAGAATACGGTCAGGATCTGGCTTCCTATGCATAGTCTGTTGGGTGGGAAGATTCATCCACAAGGGATGGGGTATCTCGTATGTGAGTGAGGTAACCATCGGCATTAGGACAGATCAATAGACCTGGAAAAGTAAGGAAAGACTTTTTGGCTATCTCCAAAGGGGGGACTGTTATGGACACGATTATGAATTATTATGAGTATATAAGAGTTACATGGAGATATCCATAAAGAACAGGATTTAAGATGGTGTTTGAACTGTACCACACATATCTCTTGGCATAAGACTCAGACAGACAGTCTGGGCTATTCTTGTGACGAGTGAATCATGCTGACATTGCTTAATATAAATGAGGAACCAAGCACATTACAGTAAATTGTATATCACAGAATAAGCTGTTCTACTTTATCCAATAGGAGACGCGTTACGTATTCTTGGCACCTAGCCAATAAGCCCGGTTATATATATATTTGTACAATTTCCAGAATAAAGGCAGTCTTACTTTCTATTCATATCTGAGCACATCTCTGGTGTGGGTGAAAGAGAGTGGTTATGCATGCTACCACGAGTGACTCATAATTTGGACCGCAGACAGTTTAAGAGAGATGCATGACTGAATGGCATCAACCTAAATTAAGGCCTTATCACCTGTATCACTTGTCAAAAGATGGGAAAGTCCGGTCCTGGCCCAAAGACTCCCTTGATCCCTTTGCTGGTGATAGAAGACCTTATAGTTGTTAAGACCGTTTGGCTGGTGGCCATCTCCAGCAACTCTGGAAGTCGTTTTATATTTACTGTGGTAAACTGTGCTACCCGGTACGCAGAGACAGTGGTTCTGTCCTCAATTAGGACGAAAAAGGTGACAAATGCCCTTTAGGCCATATATTTTCAAATAAGTCCGCTTCTACCTCACTACTTCCGGTCAAGATGGCGCCTTGGTTAATTTGATAATGGAGTTGCTTGGTTTCGCCCTGACCCATAATTTTTTTGTATTTAAGGATTTATTCTATCTACAGTGGCGCGGCACTGCGATGGGCGCAGCCTGTGCGCCCGCCTACGCCAACCTCTTCCTAGGTTTTTCGGAGAGGTTGGTGTTTGGCGACGCAGGCGCTTTGGGAAGCGCCCATAGCAGTGCTGGCTCCACTTTATAGATGATATTTTTATTATTTGGCAGGGCCCGACCAAGCAACTCGATCAATTATGGATGACCTTAACCATAATTCTTTGAACATTAAACTGACCAAGTAGAACTTACTTGGACTTTTTGGACATTGGTATCTATGTGGATTGGTCGGGGGGCATTCAGACTGACGTCTTCCGTAAGGACATGTTGGTCAATGCCCTCCTTCATGCATACTCTGGTCATACCATGTCCACCATACGCGCCATCCCGACCAGACAGTTTTTGCGGATGAAGCAGATCTGCTCTACTCCCTCCACCTTTGAATCCCAGTCGTCCGATCTCCGATGCAGATTTAAAGCTAAGGGGCATAGCAATAGATGTATAAAGAAAGGCTATCTCCGTGCAAAAAATACCCTCAGGGGACAACATCTCCAATATAAACCACGTCGGCCAACCACTGTGTGATACCAATGTGATATGACTGAAGTATGAATGTGATTAGATAGGGATCATAATCAAAAGATAGGAGTGATCCCAGATATTATTTGACCTATCAATAATTCAGTATCAAAGAGATGTCCTCTGGATAACCAATTTCACTATGATGACCAAAGAATACATGTCAAACAGGTCTTGAAGCAGTTTCAAGATAATGAGGAAGTCACATTTACAGTTCCACTTACCGGAAACTTGTGGTTGGCTTAAAGACAGGTGTAAGGAAGCTTGCATATGAAATTTACGGCTCATTGCAATATTTCACTAACACTATGGTCAACTGTGGTCGGCCAGTTGACAACTGGCTAAATGTGCAGGAAATGTGCAGGAAGCTGCTGGTGCCCACAGCAGTTTGTGGTCAAGTTACATGAACATGACTCAGCTGTCACATGCTGGTGACCATTTAAACACAACCTACAAAGTTTTCCTATAAAAATACACCGGACTCGCTTAATGTTAGGGAAACCTTCCAGGACATTGAAGAGTACGCACTGTTCCTGTGATGCAAGATGCCATGTTGTTTCCTACTCATTATTCGAGTCCCTCCGATAAGGATTGCTACAACATAACGGTAATGTTGATGCATATTTCTGTTATTGTATAAGATTCTATGACTATAGTTCTAATGCCTGTGTACCATTGATTATATTCATGTGCTATTAAAATAAATAGTATCTTGCTATAAAGAATATTAGTATTCGTGCCTGATTAGGATATCAGTGAGCGCTTCGTAAGTATGGGCTTTCAGCCCCCTTTTTAGTAGAATTTAGCAAGACACACTGACAATCAGATTCGATTTATTGGAACTTTTAACCATGAATGGGACACGATGAGGGGAATCCTGGGTAAATCCTGGTCGGTACTTTTTACCGACCCTACCTTGGCTGAAGTGTTGCCCAGGAGACCCCTCATGACAGCTAGGAGGGCTAGGAACCTGGGAGATCTTCTCATCACAAGCCACTACATCCCCCCTCAGCAGAATCATTTTGGATCTAGGTGACCTCTCTGGGGCTTCTTTCCATGTGGTCATTGTGCTGCTTGTAGTAACACCATCAGAGCGTCTTCCTTTGTTTCCTCAGATGGCAAGAGGACATTCTCCATCGGCCAGTATATTACATATAGTACCACACATGTGGTCTATTATGCGACATGCTCGTGCTCCCTGATCTATGTAGGGCTCACTTCATGTGAGCTCCGCATAAGAGTCAGGGAGCACGTTAGAGATATTGTTGCAGCTGGTTCGTTGGAGGACGTCACTTTGTTAAAGACGTTCCCCGTCATTTCAGGACATTTCATAATTGCAACCCCAAATTACTTCAGATACAGTGTATTGGTGTGGTCCATGGGGGTGTTCGGGGAGGTAATCTTCGCAGGACTCTCACACAGCGGGAGTCTAGGTAGATTGTCTCCCTGAATATCCTGGTCCCATTTGGCCTGAATGAAGTGGTGAGCTATGCCCCATTCCTATAGGGACTCTTTGTTTCCTGGTCAGCTTTTGTATATAATATACATATTTGTCCATGGTAATCCGTTGCACCCTTCCGGTCCTTATCTTGTCGTCTCCCTGTACCGTGTGCTCTTTGGACTATATAATACATAGTTGTGGCAGATATGTAATATTTGGGGCTATGGGGTAATGTTTTTATTGGGTGTATGCCAGACCCGGACTGGCCAAAGGGCAAATCTTGCAAGTGCCAGATGGGCCGGTCCTTGTAGTGGGCCGCTGTTATCAGCAATGTGTGCATGCCGGGTGTTACGGTTGCTGCGAGCACTGGAGACTATGTCCAGATTTCTTGCTACTGCACATGTGCGAGCGCTGGAGACTAAGTCCAGATTTCTTGCTACTGCACATGTGCGAGCGCTGGAGACTAAGTCCAGATTTCTTGCTACTGCACATGTGCGAGCGCTGGAGACTAAGTCCAGATGTCTTGCTACTGCACATGTGCGAGCGCTGGAGACTAAGTCCTATCTTGGAGCCATTGCACATGTGCGGGTGACATCATCGCTGACACGAGGTCACATGTCTCTGACACCTTCTATGCCGATTGGTCGCTGGTCATGTGCTTGTGACGCCTTGCTCGGTGATAGGCCAGCATGACGTCACTCTTGTCGTTCTGGCAGCGGATTGGCTCTGGTGTCCTCCATCTTGGATGAGGCACAGAGTCTATATAAGACCCTGACACACGCCGCATGGCGCTCAGTCCTCTTGGTTCATGCATAAGAGTAGACGCTCTGTGTGCGTTCCTCTAGGCATTCCTCTGTCTATGCTAGGTGAGCGCTACCGGCAGGGTAGCGTTCTTATACCTTACAGCTTCGGCTGCTGTCCGTATCCTTACCTCTTAGGGGAGCGGACATAGGCAGGTGCCTGAGGCACATGGTCTGGCTGGGCCTTGTGATTCGACTCATAGGTGGACGTTGCCGCTAGGGTAACGTTCCTTATACTGCGTCTGGCAGTTGTTCATATCCTCGCACACTAGGGGAGCGAACAGAGGTAGGAGCTTTGTGCGGCTTACGCTGCTGTTCGTCTCTTTTGCACCACTAGAAGAGCGGACCTAGGCAGGTGCCATATCTAGTGGTTCGTGTCCTCGCACACTAGTGGAGCGAACGCAGGTAGGAGCTTTGTGCGGCTTACGCTGCTGTTCGTCTCTTTTGCACCACTAGAAGAGCGGACCTAGGTAGGTGCCATTTCGCACACATTGCCTTTGTCTCTGTGATTATTAACAGAGATCATTCCACACACCCTCCAAGTAAGGGAGGAATTGCTTTACTTACTTATTATATCCTTCTGTGAGTTAACAGAGGTATTGCACTCTGCCATAGTCTGCAGCAGAGTCTTTGCACGGTGGACCCTGACTGTCTGATACTCCTTTAAGTTATTATCAGACAGCCCCCCGTAACATTAGGACTGAGCCAAGGGTCTGGCAGTTATGGCAGAATATCAGCAGTTACACCGTTACATACAAGTACTTGAGTCACGGCTCAAGAGTATAGAGGATAAACCTCAGACCATGGTGACAGCTGCACATGATCCTCGACTTGCTCTGCCAAACAGATATTCTGGCGATGCCAGATCATGTCGTGGTTTCATTAGTCAGTGTCAGATACACCTAGAGGTCAACTCTTCTCGCTTCTCTACGGAGAGGTCCAGAGTAGGCTTTATCATCTCCTTACTTCATGACAAAGCCTTAGAATGGGCGACTCCCCTATGGGAGCGCTCTGATGTGGTTACTCTGAGACATCAAGACTTTCTTGATGCTCTTAAGGCGGTATTCATGGGTCCGCAGGTTACCCATGATGCGGCCCTGAGACTGTTAGATCTATCTCAGGGTTCGTTATCCACTAGTTCTTATGCCATTGCTTTTAGAACTCTGGTGGCAGAACTAGATTGGCCAGAGAAGGTGTTGATTCCTATCTTCTGGAGAGGGTTGGCAGGCTATGTCAAGGATGCTCTTGCTACTCGTGAGGTCCCTGCTTCTCTGGAGGACTTGATCACAGTAGCAACGAGGATTGATGTACGCCATAAGGAACGTAGACTCGAGGTCTCTTCCTCACGCCCTAAGCATCGGGCTATTCCAGTTGTTGAGGGTCCACTACCATCTTCCTCAGCATCTGAAACATCTCCCACTCCTATGGAGTTAGGTCATACGTCCCCCAGACTACGCAAGTCTGGTCCTCCTATATGTTACGTATGTCGTCAGGCTGGGCACTATGCCAACAAGTGTCCTAGTCGTCAGGGAAACTCCCTGGCCTAGTAACCATTAGAGGGGGGTTACTAGAGACGTCTTCTGCACCCTCTAAGTGTTGTATCCCAGGTCAGCTCTCGTTATCTGAGAATACATGGCCTATTATGGCTTTTGTGGATTCCGGAGCTGACGGGACTTTTGTGTCCTCAGGATTTGTAAAGGGACACAATATTCCCTCTATCATGTTAGAGGCGCCTATTCCTGTCCGTGTTGTTAATGGAACTATGTTGTCTGACTCCATTACATTGAGGACAGTTCCCTTGCGCCTTTCCCTGTTTCAGGGTCACATAGAGGAGATTTCTTTTCTTGTTTTGCCTGAGGGTATAGACGACGTCCTTCTGGGTCTTCCATGGCTTCGGACTCATGCTCCTCACATTGACTGGGAGTCTGACAGCATTATTAGTTGGGGTTCGAAATGTCAGTCCCGATGTCTTCCCTTACCACCTAAGGTCATTGCGGTTGCATCTACTGATCTCTCTCCCATACCTACACCCTATCTGGATTTCGCTGACGTGTTCTCCAAACAGGGTGCTGAGGTTCTCCCACCCCATAGGCCGTATGACTGTGCCATAGACCTTATCCCAGGTTCGGTTCCACCTAAAGGCAGGGTTTACCCCCTGTCGATACCTGAGTCGGAGGCCATGTCGACCTATATAAGAGAGAGTTTAGAGAAGGGGTTCATTCGTAAATCTGTCTCTCCCGCGGGAGCTGGGTTTTTCTTTGTTCGGAAGAAAGAGGGTGATTTGCGTCCCTGCATAGATTACAGGGGTCTCAACGCAATCACAATAAAGAACAAATACCCATTACCTTTAATTTCGGAGCTCTTTGACAGACTGAGAGGAGCTCAAGTTTTTACGAAGTTGGATCTGCGGGGTACGTATAACTTGGTACGAATTCGAAAGGGTGACGAATGGAAGACCGCTTTTAACACCCGAGACAGTCACTATGAATACCTCGTCATGCCTTTTGGGTTATGTAATGCACCCGCAGTATTTCAGGACTTCGTAAACGATGTGTTCAGGGATTTACTGTTATCCTCAGTAGTGGTGTATCTGGACGACATCCTGATTTTTTCTCCTGATCTGGAGACTCATCGTCAGGATGTCGTTCGTGTCCTTTCCCGTTTAAGGGAGCACTCATTGTTTGCTAAACTCGAGAAATGTGTATTCGAGCAGTCCTCATTGCCTTTTTTGGGTTACATTATCTCACAAGAGGGCCTGGCTATGGATCCTGCGAAGCTCTCTGCTGTCCTGCAATGGTCCGAACCTCATTCCTTGAAGGCGGTGCAACGCTTCTTAGGATTCATAAATTATTACAGGCAGTTCATACCCCATTTTTCTACTTTGGTGGCCCCTTTGGTGGCCTTGACTAAGAAAGGTGCTAATCCCAAAGCCTGGTCTACTGAGACATCTCAGGCTTTTGAGGCAGTAAAAAGACACTTTTCAACTGCTCCCGTTCTTCAAAGACCCGATGAGAGTAAGCCCTTCCTCTTAGAGGTTGATGCCTCTTCAGTGGGTGCTGGTGCGGTCTTGTATCAAAAGAACGGTGCAGGTAGAAAAAGGCCGTGTTTCTTCTTTGCTAAAACCTTTTCACCGGCAGAGAGAAACTATACCATTGGGGATAGGGAACTGCTCGCCTTGAGATTAGCCTTGGAGGAGTGGCGTCACTTGCTGGAAGGAGCGAAACATCCTTTCCAGGTCTATACAGACCATAAGAATCTGACGTACTTACAAACCGCTCAGCGTCTGAATCCTCGCCAAGCCCGCTGGTCCTTGTTTTTCTCCCGCTTTCACTTCTCCATCAACTATCTGTCTGGGAGTAAGAATAACAAGGCAGACGCCCTATCTCGCTCTATGCTTTCTACCCAGGAAGAGATTGACGAACCTCGTCTTATCCTTCCCTCCAGGGTTTTTCATATGCTCTCCCCTGTGACGTTAGACCAAATCCCACCGGGCAAGACCTTTGTTCCGCCTGATCGACAGAATGATATACTGTCATGGGCCCACACCTCAAAGGTGGGTGGGCATTTTGGTATTAGGCGGACACGAGAGTTACTGGAGAGGTGGTATTGGTGGCCACACTTAGCCAGCCACGTCAAGAGATATGTCGGTTCCTGCTACTCGTGTGCTCGCAACCGTCCATTACGGCAGAGACCGGCTGGGCTCTTGCATCCTTTAACAGTGCCAGATAGACCATGGGAGGTGGTAGGCATGGACTTTGTGGGTGATCTTCCATGTTCACAGGGACATAGATTTGTGTGGGTCATTACGGACCATTTCTCCCGGATGGTTCATCTCGTACCGTTATCGAGAATCCCATCTTCCAGGGTACTAGCCAAACTATTCCTCAAGCATGTCTTTAGGCTTCACGGGATGCCAGATCGTATCATTTGTGATAGAGGCCCGCAATTTGCTTCCCGTTTCTGGCGAGATCTTTGTAGCCTTCTGCAAATTGAGTTGAATCTATCTTCGGCATACCATCCGGAGACCAATGGTTTGGTTGAGCATACCAATCAATCCATGATTATATACCTTCGACACTTTGTTGCTGAGAACCACGATAACTGGTCCTCCCTCCTACCCTGGGCAGAATTTGCCCTTAACAATTCGCTGGCTGAGGCCACTGGGCAGACACCGTTCGTACTCAATAATGGGCAACACCCTAGGGTACCGGTACCGTTTCCCGCTGCTGCACCTCCTCCTCTTGTGGCCGACTGGGCAACTAATGCCAGAGAGGTTTGGGATCGGACTCAAGAGTCAATCCAAGCAGCTAAGGACCGTATGAAGACGGTGTCCGATCGGTTTCGTCGCCCGGCTCCTGTCTTTTCTCCAGGGGACTTTGTGTGGCTCTCTGCAAAAAACGTGAAACTTAGAGTGAGCTCTGTCAAATTTGCTCCTCGCTTCCTGGGTCCTTATGAAGTTCTTCGACAGGTAAATCCTGTAGTCTACCAATTGAAGTTACCCGTCCATCTTAGGATCCATGACAAATTCCATGTTTCACTGCTAAAGCCGGCAATTTTACCTCACGCTCGTGAAGTGCGCTCTCCTGCTTCTGATTCCTCTCGCTCTAGCTATGAGGTACGAGCCATAGTTGGTTCTAAGATGGTCAGAGGGCGCAGGTTCTTCTTGATAGATTGGGAGGGCTACGGCCCGGAACATCGCTCTTGGGAGCCTGAGGAGGCTGTCCATGCTCCCGACTTAGTTGCCGATTACCTGCGTCGCCGGGAGGGGGGCCCTTGAGGGGGAGGTACTGTTACGGTTGCTGCGAGCACTGGAGACTATGTCCAGATTTCTTGCTACTGCACATGTGCGAGCGCTGGAGACTAAGTCCAGATTTCTTGCTACTGCACATGTGCGAGCGCTGGAGACTAAGTCCAGATTTCTTGCTACTGCACATGTGCGAGCGCTGGAGACTAAGTCCAGATGTCTTGCTACTGCACATGTGCGAGCGCTGGAGACTAAGTCCTATCTTGGAGCCATTGCACATGTGCGGGTGACATCATCGCTGACACGAGGTCACATGTCTCTGACACCTTCTATGCCGATTGGTCGCTGGTCATGTGCTTGTGACGCCTTGCTCGGTGATAGGCCAGCATGACGTCACTCTTGTCGTTCTGGCAGCGGATTGGCTCTGGTGTCCTCCATCTTGGATGAGGCAAAGAGTCTATATAAGACCCTGACACACGCCGCATGGCGCTCAGTCCTCTTGGTTCATGCATAAGAGTAGACGCTCTGTGTGCGTTCCTCTAGGCATTCCTCTGTCTATGCTAGGTGAGCGCTACCGGCAGGGTAGCGTTCTTATACCTTACAGCTTCGGCTGCTGTCCGTATCTGTCAGGGCCGGGCGGTCGGGCAGACCCAGGAGGTGGATCCACTGGACCGAACTCTAAGATGGTGGTAGGGAGTCCGGTAGCTGAAGCACTGATGGGCAGCAGAACAGTCCGTGCAAGTGAAGGTAGCGAAGGAGTCCCTGGGACCACGGAGTCACAGATGGTAGTCCGGGTGACGTAGCTCAGGTTCGGAGGCCGAGATGATGTCAGGCGGGGTCCGGAACCTTGGGAGCGAGATGACAGGTCACCGCAGGGATCCGAGATGGTACGGACTGTCAGATGGCAGACGGACAGCGTGCGGGGCTCGGGATTCAGCAGGACTGGATGGCGAGGCGGGATCAGCTCTAGAAGAGAGATACGTAAGTATGGCAGGAAAACACAAGGAGACCTGACTCCTAGCTCAGAAAACACGAAGATCAGGCCCCGCCCCCTTGGACAAGAACCCCCTTTATACCCCGTACCTGTCTAACCTCATTTCCTGTTAATGGGCGCTGGCCCTTTAAGAAAGGGTCAGTGACCGCGCGCGCGCCCTAATGCGCGTGCGCGCGGCCCGGGTGCCAGAAGCCAGGGAAGGAGGCTGAGAGGAGGACGCAGGGGAGCCGAGCAGGGCCTGGGAGGCCGTCGGGCGCCGGGATCGGCGGCCAGGAAGCCCAGGAAGGACGGGCACAAGGGACTGGGACGCGGGGAGCGTGGCAGGTGAGCCGGGGAGCGGGGCAGGGGACCCGGGAAGGGGAGCCGAGGACCCGGGGAGCGTGACAGTATCCTTACCTCTTAGGGGAGCGGACATAGGCAGGTGCCTGAGGCACATGGTCTGGCTGGGCCTTGTGATTCGACTCGTAGGTGGACGTTGCCGCTAGGGTAACGTTCCTTATACTGCGTCTGGCAGTTGTTCGTATCCTCGCACACTAGGAGAGCGAACAGAGGTAGGAGCTTTGTGCGGCTTACGCTGCTGTTCGTCTCTTTTGCACCACTAGAAGAGCGGACCTAGGCAGGTGCCATATCTAGTGGTTCGTGTCCTCGCACACTAGTGGAGCGAACGCAGGTAGGAGCTTTGTGCGGCTTACGCTGCTGTTCGTCTCTTTTGCACCACTAGAAGAGCGGACCTAGGTAGGTGCCATTTCGCACACATTGCCTTTGTCTCTGTGATTATTAACAGAGATCATTCCACACACCCTCCAAGTAAGGGAGGAATTGCTTTACTTACTTATTATATCCTTCTGTGAGTTAACAGAGGTATTGCACTCTGCCATAGTCTGCAGCAGAGTCTTTGCACGGTGGACCCTGACTGTCTGATACTCCTTTAAGTTATTATCAGACAGCCCCCCGTAACACCGGGCTGCATTTGCCTTACGCACACTTGCACACCAGGACAAGGAGGCAGCGAGCTGCGCTGTGCTCTGCCGCCCCGGCCTGCTTTGTGATCGTGTGCCCGGCGTGCATACATTGATAAGAGCGGCGGCGGTGGTGGCGGTGCCAGTGACCGCGGCTCTCCTCAGCAGTGTGTGCATGCCGGGAGGCATTTGCCTTGCGCACACTTGCACAGCAGGACCAGGAGGCAGTGAGCTGCGCTGTGCTCTGCCGCCCCGGCCCTGCTGTGTGATCGTGTGCCCGGCATGCACACATTGATGAGAACGGCGGCGGTGGTGGCGGTGCCGGTGACTGCGGCTCCCGCCTTCCTATTCAAATGTATTTGCGTCTCTCAGACATAAATACATTTGAACAGTGAGAGCGCTGGTGCCTGCCCCTGACATGCAGCAACGTGATGAGATCAGCACCTTGCTGACGTCATCACACTGCTGCCGGCACCTAGCAGGGGGACACATCGGGCAGCATTAAGCTCTCCATGGAGGAGCCGAACATGGAAATTTTAATTAATGGGGATGAGTGAGCAAGGGGGTCAGTGGACATAATGGGGGAGAACATTTGTAAAAGGGCCAGAGCTTTGTGATAGGCAGTGAGAGGAGGTAGTTTATGCAGAGGGGCAGTGTGTGTGTGTATGTGTATATGTGGGTGTGTGTATATGTGGGCGTATATACAGTATGTGTCTATATCTGTGTGTGTATATGTGTGTAAATGTGTGTGTGTATGTGTGTGTGTGTGTGTGTGTGTGTATGTGTGTGTGTATATGTTAATATATATATATATATATATATATATATATATATATATATATATAAAAGAACGGGCTTTAGCCGCACTAAAGAACCACTGTTGTCAGGATATTAATAAAAATCTCTTTTATTTCAGCATTCCTACGCATTTCAGAGACAAAGGGCCGTCTCCTTCTTCAGGGAAAAGAGAAAATATTTCTTTTATTTATTTGGGCAAAAACTCTGCTTTTCAAAGAAGCAACATGTCAATTGTTTTTGCCATTTGCGTTTTGAACTGCAAAGCAGAGTTTTTGCCCAAATTTCTGCCACATAAAGGCAGCATTTTGAACAGCATAGTGTGCACAAGAAACCCAAATTCCCATAGACTATGCTTCAAAAACAGAACACATCCATTTTGGCATTAAACGCTGCAGTTGAAATAGCAGCAAAAAAGCAGGTAAAAAGCAACGTGGGCACATAGCCTAAAAGCTACTTGACTAAGAAGGAGAGTGATGGGGTGCTACGCCAGATGACCTGGTCTCCATAGTCACCAGACCTGAACCCAATCGAGATGGTTTGCGGTGAGCTGGACCGCAGAGTGAAAGCAAAAGAGCCAACAAGTGCTAAGCATCTCTGGGAACTCCTTCAAGACTGTTGGAAAACCATTTCCGGTGACTACCTATTGAAGCTCATCAAGACAATGTCAAGAGCTTGCAAAGCAGTAATGAAAGCAAAAGGTGGCTACTTTAAAGAACCTAGAATATAAGACATATTTTCAGTTGTTTCACACTTTTTTAAGTATTTCATTCCACATATTCTCATTCATAGTTTTGATGTATTCAGTGTGAATCTACAATTTTTAGAGTCATGAAAATAAAGAAAACTCTTTGAATGAGAAAGTGTGTCCAAACGTTTGGTCTGTACTGTATGTGTATATACAGTTAGGTCCAGAAATATTTGGACAGTGACACAATTTTCGCGAGTTGGGCTCTGCATGCCACCACATTGGATTTGAAATAAAACCTCTACAACAGAATTCAAGTGCAGATTGTAACGTTTAATTTGAAGGTTTGAACAAAAATATCTGATAGAAATTGTAGGAATTGTACACATTTCTTTACAAACACTCCACATTTTAGGAGGTCAAAAGTAATTGGACAAATAAACCAAACCCAAACAAAATATTTTTATTTTCAATATTTTGTTGCGAATCCTTTGGAGGCAATCACTGCCTTAAGTCTGGAACCCATGGACATCACCAAACGCTGGGTTTCCTCCTTCTTTTTTTTTTTTTTGAAGGTCATTTTTTTTTTTTTTTTTCAGATTTCAAACACAGTATAAAGAGACATTTCTACAAGAACAGCAGTGACTGCATTTCTCATGACACTAAAGCTATATCTTATATAAGGGATTTTATACAAAAAATCCACAAAGAACCAGCGCTAAATGGGTTTTTTTATATATATATATTTATTAAAGAAAATATTGCTATCCTTGTTCCAAGGCAAGGTGTTTAATAGTACACAATACACTAAAAAAAAATTTTAAAACCACATATACCAAAAAAACACAAATTGAAGAAATCAGAATTGAAAATAAAAAATAAAAATAAAAATAAAAATAAAAATAATAATATGACACAGATAAATCAAAATCCACACAAAGGGTTTTGGTATAAACCCGTTTCCTCAGAGGTGATCCGAAATTCACAATAATTAATATCTCACTCAGCTATCGTAATGCCCCGGCCGGTGGCATATACTTGATTTAGTAAAATATTGTGACTAATAGCATATAGGTGTACCACACCACCTCTGACTAATTTGCAAGCCTATTTTGCACACATCAAGCTTTGCACAATCTGTTATAAAAATCAAAAACCCTCAATCCACAATGTGAGATCAGTGGGATTTGCCAGCAGATTTTGGTCTGCAGTAATATAGACTTAATTCCCCCGTTAGATAACCTGAAGTCGTTGTCAATGCAGGATTAACTTGTTAAATTTTCCAAGCACCTACTTGGAAGCATGTGGTCGTGAACAATACAGGTTGTGGAGAAGATGTCAGGTTACCACAACCCCCTTAGTTAGAGTCTCTAGACCACTTTACGGTGCCACAACTAAGCGGCTCCGTATTGTCCCAGTTACCCAGCAGCTAGGTACAGCCGCTGGAAGCACCGATTATTTGCTGCAATTAGAATGTATGATCAGCGGTTTTACTCAACCTCTCCAGCGGGCAGTCCGATCTGTGTCCAGTGTGAGCTGAATGTGTCCACACACCGAAGGAGTTTACTTGGCAAGCTGTCACTACACAGGTAAAGCAGACAGTGCAAGATTCCAATCCAGTCCACTTCCAATGTGAACAATGAGTAGCCGTAGAGGGCACCACAAGTCTATATTACTGCAGACCAAAATCTGCTGGCAAATCCCACTGATCTCACATTGTGGATTGAGGGTTTTTGATTTTTATAACAGATTGTGCAAAGCTTGATGTGTGCAAAATAGGCTTGCAAATTAGTCAGAGGTGGTGTGGTACACCTATATGCTATTAGTCACAATATTTTACTAAATCAAGTATATGCCACCGGCCGGGGCATTACGATAGCTGAGTGAGATATTAATTATTGTGAATTTCGGATCACCTCTGAGGAAACGGGTTTATACCAAAACCCTTTGTGTGGATTTTGATTTATCTGTGTCATATTATTATTTTTATTTTTATTTTTATTTTTATTTTTATTTTTTATTTTCAATTCTGATTTATTCAATTTGTGTTTTTTTGGTATATGTGGTTTTAAAAAATTTTTTTAGTGTATTGTGTACTATTAAACACCTTGCCTTGGAACAAGGATAGCAATATTTTCTTTAATAAATATATATATATAAAAAAACCCATTTAGCGCTGGTTCTTTGTGGATTTTTTGTATAAAATCCCTTATATAACTTATTAAAACCTGGCTAAGTAAAGGGGTGTCTTTGCCAATAGAACCAAGCTGCAAGAATACAGCAGGTTTTTTTCAGGGTTAAGCGCTGCCATTTGCCTGCAGGCATTTTAGAATAAAGCTATATCTGGCTGTTCCTCGGCCCTCGGGTCACTGGCACGGTCGGGATGTTGTAAGTTGTGGGCAAGGCAAGAATAATAGAAAATATCGCTGTCTGGCTCCCCATGCGGTCAGGTCCGAGCACAGGACTCTCCAGCTCAATTCTTCGCAGCCAATAACCCTTCCCCCTACAGATCGCTCTCATGCGGCAGAAGGGTTAAAGCAAACTGGTGCACTAAACGACTAACGGTACAAATACATGGAGCGGGAAAGGTCATCGGCGGCTGGAGCCCCCGAGAAAGAAAGAGCCCCCCCAAGAGACCGGACACGTCCGGGGGTGGGGGGGCTGGAGTGCGAGTGAGGGGACGGGTCAGCTGGATTTAGGAGAATGCTCACAAACCTCACATGGTACCAGACGGGTGATGGGATTACGTTACAATGAGATTCGTGCACCCCCCTTATGTCGGGGTCTCTTCACCGCACTCGAGGGTTAATAGCAGTAGAAGAGTCAGACTTTACAATTCCTAATTTATTTATTATTTTCAGTGATTCTGTATAGCGCCCCTCCCCCATCTCCTGTGCCCTTTTCCAATCTGCTCCAGAAAACCCCCTCTTTTCCCCCAGTGTGCATTGTAGCTGGAGATCTGGCGGAAGCTCAGCGGATGGTGTAGCGGACGTAGGGGACCTCCACATCCTCGCCGTCATCGTCGTTGCAGCAGAGCTCAAACACCAGAGCCTTTACGTGTTTCCCGATCTTCTTTTTGGACACTTTCGTGACAATTTCGGTCATCGGGATTTCAAGCCGCTCCTTCAGCTTGGCCGCTTGCATGAAGAAGGAGTAGAGCATGGAAACTCCTTGTGACAACATGGTGATCTCCAGCTTGTGTTCTCTCTTAAAGTAGTCCAAGAAGTGTTTGAGCGTCATCTCCTCCCCGTTCTCCTGCACGCCCTTCACTTCAAACCGGTCCCAGAGAGTCCAGTCATGCTCGTAGTACTTGTGCTTCGGCGCTGCGATGGGCTCGGAGAAGCCGAAGAACGGGAGGGCCAGGTTCATGAAGCCGTTCTTAAAGGAGTCAATCTTCTTGTGTCCCTGAACGATCTTGTAGAGCTCCAAGCACACGAGGCCGACCACAGCCGCCGTGGTGGTAGCGATCGCCGGAATGATCTTCCCTGCGATCAGCTTACTCTTGTGACGGTCCGCTGGTGGGATGTCATAATTTTCAGCTCGCAGGTTAGAAGCAGCCACAATGAAGTCCATGTGAAAGTTCGTGTCATCGTCCTTTTCAAAGTCAATAGTAAACATTTTGAAGCTGGCGAGGCTTTCTGGCGTGGGGAGACTGTGCTTCAGCTCCTCCAGGCGACTGTCATCTAAGGAAGCGTGTGCGTTCTGCATCTCTTGGTCCGATACGTGGATTTTCACTCCGGACTTGGGGGTGAATTCTGCCACTCTGATAGATTTGAGGATTTCTATGACCGCGGCTCTGTCCGTGGATCCGGCGATACCGTAGGATTGTGCAAAGAGGTTAGCAGCAGCGATGATATAATCCAAGTGCAAGGGCGTGTTCCCATCGAAGGTCAGCGGGTGAGGACATCTTTTGGGGCCGGACCAGAAGGGTGCACCAGAAGAGGTCAGCTGCTCCGAGGGGAAGTTGTGCAGCAGCTGCCGGATGTTGTTGGAGTACTGGGTGTGCCAGTGGTTACAGGCCCACGACACGCAGTCCGTCCAGCTCTTGGGCCGGTCATTTATGAGGCTTTTGTACACGGCTTCGATCACCTCCAGAGGCTGGGACCCGGGCAGCTTCAGTGTCCGCTCCATGAATTTTGGATTCGTTAAATACTGGTTGACATTTTCCGCCGGCTGCTTGAAAAGTCCCTCGAATTCATCCCGGGCCCACTGTAAGGTGTGCTCGATGGCGTTGGGGAAGTTTTTCAGGGTACAGATGGGTATGGACTTTTCGGGGGGGGTCTTGGCTGGAGCTGTAGGACTCTGTGAGGAAAGGAATCACCACTTGGACGTTCCCTTTGGTTCCCAAGGTTCCGGATTCCAGAAGGGGCTTCCGGTAGTACACGCAGCGGCGGTCCATGTACATCCTAGCGTCCACGTTGTCAAGTGCATTGGCCACGCCATCAAGTGCTTCGAAGAAATCATCATCGTAGACCTTCTCGGTGTCGGTGCCCACGCGGTTCTGGTGCCCGGTGACGTTCACGCTCGGGTTCATCTGTTTCACCGCAGCGGCCGCCGTCTCAGATTTCATTTTCGTTACATCCCAGGGTCTGAAGAGGAACTGTCTGTTCAGGTTGGACTTCTCGATGGTGTCCATGTCCGTCACGATGACCTCGCCGCCATCTCCTGCCCCCAAGCCGATCATGGCAAAGTTTTTCAGCAGTTCACAGCCAATGGCGCCAGCACCAACCAGAAAGTATTTCTGTTTGCCAATTTTCTCCTGAAATTCGGATCCAAACACAGCGATTTGCCCATCATAACGCGACTTCCTAGGACTGCAACTCTCCTCGCTCAGCAGGGAATCCTCGTTTTCTTCCGGCATGCACTCAATGGCGTCAAAGTACAACCACTGCATGACTGGCATAAACTTCCCCCACAAAGCCTTCATGGCTTCCTGCGCCGCTAACCCCCCAATGAAAGCATTAACAGGGGCGAGGTTTCCAGTGGCCTGGAAGGAGAGCTTCTTCAGGACGCTTTCTTTCACTTCCTCCTGCTTTGCGGACCCCGACAACTTCTCATTGATCTCTTTGGTAAGGGCCAGCAACTCCGTAGCATCAGCCTCATTGCGTGGCTTGGGGAGCCGTCCGTTCTTCTTCTGGAAGGCATGCAGACCCTGGAAGCCCAAGTGCAGCTGACATGGATGGTCGAACTTGGCAAAGTCTGAAATAATGAACTCCGGCTCCTGGAGAGACTCTCTGATGGGTTTAAAGCTGATTTTTTTCGGCATTTTTACTTGGCTGACGATGCCCCCGCGGACGTAGTCTGAGAACTTGGTTGTGTCACAGATGCTGAAGGTGTAGGGTCCTAGTACTTTGATTTCCACCGGATCGGCGTTGTTCAGCTCTGTCATGCCTTGTAACTCGGTGAAGGTCACATAATCGCCGCTTTCGAAGCCGTGACGAGCCTCATCCAGGCAGGTGACCACTCCAGAGCCATCCTTTGTAATCATTGAGATCATGGCACTTAAGGGCTGTTCTCCGTTGGGGTCCAGTACGACCATCTCGTCCCCAAAGTCGCAGAACAGTTGCCCGAACAGACCCCGCGCGTCGGCCACGATGAACTTTACGTTGTGGCCGTGGCAGAAGTCGCCCACTCGTAGCTGCTCGTCCAGGGTCGAATCGGTCAGAATCGCGAACTGGAAGCTGGAGAGGAAGTCATCAGTCAGGGGGCTGCTGGAGGCGCATACAGGCACATAGGTGTTCAGCTCGGCCAGGTTTCCTCCTTCTTAATGCTTTGCCAGGCCTTTACAGCCGCAGCCTTCAGGTCTTGCTTGTTTGTGGGTCTTTCCGTCTTAAGTCTGGATTTGAGCAAGTGAAATGCATGCTCAATTGGGTTAAGATCTGGTGATTGACTTGGCCATTGCAGAATGTTCCACTTTTTTGCACTCATGAACTCCTGGGTAGCTTTGGCTGTATGCTTGGGGTCATTGTCCATCTGTACTATGAAGCGCCGTCTGATCAACTTTGCGGCATTTGGCTGAATCTGGGCTGAAAGTATATCCCGGTACACTTCAGAATTCATCCGGCTACTCTTGTCTGCTGTTATGTCATCAATAAACACAAGTGACCCAGTGCCATTGAAAGCCATGCATGCCCATGCCATCACGTTGCCTCCACCATGTTTTACAGAGGATGTGGTGTGCCTTGGATCATGTGCCGTTCCCTTTCTTCTCCAAACTTTTTTCTTCCCATCATTCTGGTACAGGTTGATCTTTGTCTCATCTGTCCATAGAATACTTTTCCAGAACTGAGCTGGCTTCATGAGGTGTTTTTCAGCAAATTTAACTCTGGCCTGTCTATTTTTGGAATTGATGAATGGTTTGCATCTAGATGTGAACCCTTTGTATTTACTTTCATGGAGTCTTCTCTTTACTGTTGACTTAGAGACAGATACACCTACTTCACTGAGAGTGTTCTGGACTTCAGTTGATGTTGTGAACGGGTTCTTCTTTACCAAAGAAAGTATGCGGCGATCATCCACCACTGTTGTCATCCGTGGACGCCCAGGCCTTTTTGAGTTCCCAAGCTCACCAGTCAATTCCTTTTTTCTCAGAATGTACCTGACTGTTGATTTTGCTACTCCAAGCATGTCTGCTATCTCTCTGATGGATTTTTTCTTTTTTTTCAGCCTCAGGATGTTCTGCTTCACCTCAATTGAGAGTTCCTTAGACCGCATGTTGTCTGGTCACAGCAACAGCTTCCAAATGCAAAACCACACACCTGTAATCAACCCCAGACCTTTTAACTACTTCATTGATTACAGGTTAACGAGGGAGACGCCTTCAGAGTTATTTGCAGCCCTTAGAGTCCCTTGTCCAATTACTTTTGGTCCCTTTAAAAAGAGGAGGCTATGCATTACAGAGCTATGATTCCTAAACCCTTTCTCCGATTTGGATGTGAAAACTCTCATATTGCAGCTGGGAGTGTGCACTTTCAGCCCATATTATATATATATAATTGTATTTCTGAACATGTTTTTGTAAACAGCTAAAATAACAAAACTTGTGTCACTGTCCAAATATTTCTGGACCTAACTACATATATATATATATATAAGACCCAACATGAACCTCTGTGGCACTCCACTGGTAACTAAAACCCCTATTAATTTTTTCTTTATAACAATTTGGGTTTATGCAACAGCTGTTTCAGTTTCATATATCTAATAACTGAGGGACTGAGTAATATTTCTGGATTAAAATGAGGTTTATTGTACGAACAGAAAATGTGCAATCTGCATTTAAACAAAATTTGACCGGTGCAAAAGTATGGGCACCTCAACATAAAAGTGACATTAATATTTTGTAGATCCTCCTTTTGTAAAAATAACAGCCTCTAGTCGCTTCCTGTAGCTTTTAATGAGTTCCTGGATCCTGGATGAAGGTATATTTGACCATTCCTGATTACAAAACAATTCCCGTTCAGTTAAGTTTGATGGTCTCCGAGCATGGACAACATACTTCAAATCATCCCACAGATGTTCAATGATATTCAGGTCTGGGGACTGGGATGGCCATTCCAGAACATTGTAATTGTTCCTCTGCATGAATGCCTGAGTAGATTTGGAGAGGTGTTTTGGATCATTGTTTGGCTGAAATATCCATCCCCTGCGTAACTTCAACTTCGTCACTGATTCTTGCACATTATTGTCAAGAATCTGCTGATATTGTGTTGAATCCATGCGACCCTCAACTTTAACAAGATTCCCGGTGCCGGCATTGGCCACACAGCCCCAAAGCATGATGGAACCTCCACCAAATTTTACTGTGAGTAGCAAGTGCTTTTCTTGGAATGCCGTGTTTTTTTGCCTCCATGCATAACGCCTTTTTTTTATGACCAAACAACTCAATCTTTGTTTCATCAGTCCACAGGACCTTCTTCCAAAATGTAACTGGCTTGTCCAAATGTGCTTTTGCATACCTCAGGTGACTCTGTTTGGGGCGTGCTTGCAGAAACGGCTTCTTTTGCATCACTCTCCTATACAGCTTCTCCTTGTGCAACGTGCGCTGTATTGTTGACCGATGCACATTGACACCATCTGTAGCAAGATGATGCTGCAGGTCTTTGGAGGTAGTCTGTGGATTGTCCTTGACTGTTCTCATCATTCTTCTTCTCTGCCTTTCTGATATTTTTCTTGGCCTGCCACTTCTGGGCTTAACACGAACTGTACCTGTGTTCTTCCATTTCCTTACTATGTTCCTCACAGTGGAAACTGGCAGTTTAAATCTCTGAGACAACTTTTTGTATCCTTCCCCGAACAACTATGTTGAATACAGACACATCCCCTTAGGGATGGGGTCACACACAAACATCCCTTAGTGATGGGGTCACACACAAATATCCCTTAGTGATGGGGTCACACACAAACATCCCTTAGTGATGGGATCCCACACACATCCCCTTAGTGATGGGGTCCCACACACATCCCTTAGTGATGGGGTCACAGACACATATGCCCTTAGTAATAGGGTCACACACACATCCCTTAGTGATGGAGTCACATACACATCCCTTTAGAACTGGACACACACACACACACACACACACACATCCCCTTGGTGATGGGGGTCACACACAGACATCCCTCAGTAATGGGGTCGCAGACACATCTCCTCAGAACAGAACACACATCCTTTTAGTGCTGGGCTCACAAACACAAATGCCCTTTGTATTAGGGTCAAACACACACATCCCCTTGGTGATGGGCTCACACACACACATCTTCGTAATGCTGGGGTCGCACACAAATATCCCCTTAAAACTGGGTTCACATCTTTTTTGTGCTGGGTTCATAAACATTCCATTACTGCTGAGAGCACACACACATCCCCTTAAAACTGGGGTCACACACAAACATCCCTTAGTGATTGGGTCACACACAAACATCCCTTAGTGATGGGGTCACACACAGACATCCCTTAGTGATGGGGTCACACACAAACATCCCTTAGTGATGGGGTCACACACAAACATCCCTTAGTGATGGGGTCACACACAAACATCCCTTGGTGATGGGGTCACACAGACACATCCCTTAGTGATGGGGTCACACACAAACATACCTTAGTGATGGGGTCACACACAGACATCCCTTAGTGATGGGGTCACACACAAACATACCTTAGTGATGGGGTCACACACAAACATCCCTTAGGGGCACTTTGCACACTACGACATCGCAAGCCGATGCTGCGATGCCGAGCGCGATAGTCCCCGCCCCTGTCACAACTGCGATATCCTTGTGATAGCTGCCGTAGCGAACATTATCGCTACGGCAGCTTCACATGCACTCGCCTGTCCTGCGACCGTCGCTCTGGCCGACGACCCGCCTCCTTATTAAGGGGGCGGGTCATATGGCGTCACTGTGACGTCACACGGCAGGCGGCCAATAGGAGCGGAGGGGCGGAGATGAGCGGGATGTAAACATCCCGCCCACCTCTTTCCTTCCGCATATCCTACGGGAGCCGCGGTGACGCCGGTAGGAGATGTTCCTCGCTCCTGCGGCTTCATACACAGCGATGTGTGCTGCCGCAGGAGCGAGGAACAACATCGGACCGTCGCGTCAGCGTAATCATGGATTACGCCGACGCTGCACCGATGATACGATTACGACGCTTTTGCGCTCGTTAATCGTATCATCGAGCCTTTACACACTACGATGTCGCATGCGATGCCGGAAGTGCGTCACTTTCAATTTGACCCCACCGACATCGCACCTGCGATGTTGTAGTGTGCAAAGCCCGCCTTAGTGATGGGGTCACACACAAACATCCCTTAGTGATGGGGTCACACACAAACATCCCTTAGTGATGGGGTCACACACAAACATCCCTTAGTGATGGGGTCACACATAAACATCCCTTAGTGATGGGGTCACACACAAACATCCCTTAGTGATGGGGTCACACACAAACATCCCTTAGTGATGGGGTCACACACAAACATCCCTTAGTGATGGGATCCCACACACATCCCCTTAGTGATGGGGTCCCACACACATCCCTTAGTGATGGGGTCACAGACACATATACCCTTAGTAATAGGGTCACACACACATCCCTTAGTGATGGGGTCACATACACATCCCTTTAGAACTGGACACACACACACACACACACACATCCCCTTGGTGATGGGGGTCACACAGACATCCCTCAGTAATGGGGTCGCAGACACATCTCCTCAGAACAGAACACATCCTTTTAGTGCTGGGCTCACAAACACAAATGCCCTTTGTATTAGGGTCAAACACACACATCCCCTTGGTGATGGGCTCACACACACACACATCTTCGTAATGCTGGGGTCGCACACAAATATCCCCTTAAAACTGGGTTCACATCTTTTTAGTGCTGGATTCATAAACATTCCATTACTGCTGAGAGCACACACACATCCCCTTAAAACTGGGGTCACACACAAACATCCCTTAGTGATGGTGTTGTCGCGGGTGGAGGAGGGGATGCTGCGCTCGTCCACTGCTCGGGTCCGGCCGCTACTGCGGCTGCTCGGTGGTGGCTCGAGCGGTGGGCCGGATCCCGGGGACTCGAGCGGCACTCCTCTCCCGTGAGTGAAAAGGGTGGGGATTGATTGTGGGGATTGGATATTGTCCGTGACGCCACCCACGGTTGTGGTGATATTGGTGACATCACCACTGCTCTGGACGGGGATCCCGGGAGCGATGACAGGGAGCAGCCTGGATGTTAGTTCTCCCCTCCGTGGGTAGGGGGTTGGTTGTCCCGGGGCCCGGTGAGGTGGTAGGGATGGGATGGCAGGCGGGTTACAGGGCCTGGTGAGGTGCAGGGTCGCGGGGGCAGCGCTGTGCCGCACGGCACTGTGGTACTCACTCAGCCAATGATGAGGACACGGTTCTCGGTAAAACACACGGCTGGATGGACGGGTCCCACAGATGGCTGCGGTGTTTCTCCTCCCGGCAGGTTGATGGTGACTGCCTTTCCATGCACCTGTGTAACGTGTATGGTCCCAATGGGTTCCCACCGGTAACCCGCTCCCCAGCTTGGATGGGTGCTGAAAGAGCCAATTTTGCCCGTAGGCTCTGGCCCTGGGAACTTTAGCCTTGGCGGTGACTGTGTTTACTTCTCTCGGTTGGACGGATGCCTTCAGACGGGACTTAGCTGCTGGGAAACCCAGGAGGTTCCCTTCGCTAACGGATTTGGCAAATTCACGGCGACTCCTAGCCTTGCCGGGGTCCGTAAGCCCCTGCTGGATGGTGCTGGCTTCTCTTCGCTCCCCGATTCGGTACTGGCGGGCCACCGCACGTCCCCGGTCCTTACGGTTCGCTCCAATCAGCCTCTCCTGCAGACGGTCACCACCGTCTGCCAATCTTGCTGTATGTGCCCGGGCCACGCACCCGGACACAGTCAGGCTGCTCCTCTGCCCCTTCACTTCTCCAACTCCAAAACTCATCTCCCTACCTTTCCCGCCTCCAGAACTGTGAACTCCTCGGTAGGCGGGACCAACCGCCTGGCCCACCCCCTGGTGTGGACATCAGCCCCTGGAGGGAGGCAACAAGGATTTGTGTTTGACCTAGGTGTGCCTAGCCGGGGTGTGGGGTGTGTTGTTGCAGTACCTGTGACGACCTGGCTTGTCCAGGGCGCCACATTCCCCCTTAGTAAAATGCAGACCATCCGCGGGCTGCCCGTCCATCACCGGTTTTATTTTTGTTTAACTGTAGGAAAAGGGGTAAAACACGTACAAACATTAAAACATAAGCTTTTGCATCAATCTTCCCATAACGGGAGGTATGGTACTTAAACGTTGCAAACGGTAACGGCTTCCGCTCTTCTCCCACCCAAACAACCTGGCCCTGATGCTGCCCCTAAGAAGTGGGCAACACCCCTTGACCCCAGTCCATCACCAGGCTGCCCGAGCGGGTTCTGTCTCTTTCAGGGGACCCGCGTCCATGGGGACCCCTGAACCCCCGGAGGATCGCCACCGGTTACAGTAGTGGCGGGCCTGGGCCATCCCTTTCTTCCAGGCCCATCCTCCCAAATCAGCCTCTCCGGAGGCGGCAACGGTGTCAAGCCAACACATTTTTATTTACATTCCACTAAGTTTGTGGTTGCCCTGCAAGTTCTCGGGCTTGTCCGTAAGACGTTCGTTACGCAAGGATTGCAGACAGTCCCTACGGGGACAACAGTTGCCGGCAACGGCCGGTTCAATCAACGTGTCAATCTGGTTACTTCTTCAGGTGATTCACTTATCATTCAAAACTTTTAAACTGGTGGTCCCAACGGGGACAACTTGCAGCGGGGCCCCGCTGCCATCACTCTGACCCTTCCGCTGAGGTGGCCTCATCCTCTGCTACTAACATTTCGAACATGCAGTGACAGGCCTGTTGGGAGAGGGGTGCCCGGTATCCATTTCCAACGGTGTGCGGGCTATAGAAAACCACCGTCCTTCCCTCGTAGCGGAGACGCTCACTCGCCTTCTCGAACGCAGCGGTGGGCTCGGCTTTGGTACGGGTCTCAAAGGCAGTCTGTAGCATCTCAAAGATGGTGGCTACAGAGGACCGGTCCCCCTCGGCCCAGGTCTCCGCCTCCTGCTCAGCTGTGCCGGTTTGCTGCCCCAGCACTACCGCTGCACGTTGCTTATCAGTTAGGGGGTACAGTTCTAATAGCGGGCTAAGCTTCTTTCGGAAGACCTGCAACGCATCAGGTTTCCCATCGTACTGCGGCAGCCAGGTAGCTCCGGGCACGTAGGGCAAGGAGAACGGCATCACCTGAGCGAGAGCTGGGGCCGCGGCACCTCCTGCCAGTGCTGCCGGGACCTGGGCGGGCCCATTCCCATCCGCGGGTGCCACCGCGGCTGCGACCGCCGCTCCTCCAGCGGCTCCGTCGGGCGCAGACATCTTGTTTCTGTCCCCCTTAGTCTTTTTCCGGCTCCCCCTCTACAGGGGCGGGGTTTCAGTTCTCGCGCCTCCACTACTCAGGAAGACGCTCGAGCAGGGACTTTTCGCGCCCAAAATGGCGGCTTCTCAAGATTTTCAGCCGGACACCTGCGGTGGTCACAAGGCGCACCTCTACCAGACGGCAGAGCGGTAAGATCCTGTTCGTGACACCAAGTTGTCGCGGGCGGAGGAGGGGATGCTGCGCTCACCTACTGCTCGGGTCCGGCTGCTGCTGCTGCTCGGTGGTGGCTCGAGCGGTGGGCCGGATCCCGGGGACTCGAGCGGCACTCCTCGCCCGTGAGTGAAAGGGGGTGGTGTGGTTTGGGGATATTGTCCGTGACGCCACCCACGGTTGTGGTGAGGTTGTGACACCACCGCTGCTCTGGACGGGGATCCCGGGAGCGATGACAGGGAGCAGCTTGTATGTTGGTTCTCCCCTCCGTGGGTAGGGGGGGTTGGTTGGCCCGGGGCCCCGGTGAGGGTTAAGGATGACAGGCAGATTACGGGGTCTGGTGAGGTGCAGTGTCGCGGGGGCAGCGCTGTGCCGCACGGCACGGTGGTACTCACTCAGCCAATGAATAATGCAAAGTCTCCGGTAAAACAAACGGCTGGATGGACGGGTCCCACAGACTGCTGCGGTGGTTCTCCTCCCGGTAGGTTGATGGTGACTGCCTTTCCCTGCACCTGTGTTGTGTTTACGGTTCCAATGGCTTCCCACCGGTAACCCGCTCCCCAGCTTGGATGGATGCTGAAGGAGCCCCTTTTGCCCGCAGGCTCTGGCCCTGGGAACTGTAGCCTTGGCGGTGACTGTGTTTCCCTTCACTGTGTGAGCTGTTGCCTTCAATCGGGTCTTGACTGCTGGGAAACCCCGGAGGTTCCCTTCGCTAACGGATTTGACCAGTTTTACGGCGACTCCTAGCCTGGTCGGAGTCCGTAGGCCCTGCCGAATGGTGCTGGCTTCTCTTCGCTCCCCGATCCGGTACCGGCGGGCCACCGCCCGTCCCCGGTCCTTATGGTTCGCTCCAATCAGCCTCTCCTGCAGACGGTCACCACCGTCTGCCAACCTTGCTGTATGTGCACGGGCCACGCACCCGGACACAGTCAGGCTGCTCCTCTACCCCTTCACTTCTCCAACTCCAAAACTCATCTCCCTACCTTTCCCGCCTCCAGGACTGTGAACTCCTCGGTGGGCGGGACCAACCGCCGGCCCACCCCCTGGTGTGGACATCAGCCCCTGGAGGGAGGCAACAAGGATTTGTGTTTGACCTAGGTGTGCCTAGCCGGGGTGTGGGGTGTGTTGCTGCAGTACCTGTGACGTCCTGGCTTGTCCAGGGCGCCACACATACACACATCCCTTAGTGATGGGGTCACATACACATCCCCTTAGAACTGGACCCACACACACATCCCCTTGGTGATGGGGTCACATACAGACATCCCTCAGTAATGGGGTCGCAGACACATCTCCTCAAAACAGAACACACATCCTTTTAGTGCTGGGCTCACAAACACAAATGCCCTTTGCATTAGGGTCAAACACACACATCCCCTTAGTGATAGGCTCACACACACATCCCCTTGGTGATGGGCTCACACACACATCCCCTTAGAACTGAGGTCATACATATCTTCGTAGTTCTGGGGTCGCACACAAATATCCTCTTAAAACTGGGTTCACATCTTTTTAGTGCTGGGTTCATAAACATTCCATTACTGCTGAGGGCACACACATCCCCTTAAAACTGGGGTCACACACAAACATCCCTTAGTGATGGGGTCACACACAGACATCCCTTAGTGATGGGGTCACACACAAACATCCCTTAGTGATGGGGTCACACACAAACATCCCTTAGTGATGGGGTCACACACAAACATCCCTTAGTGATGGGGTCACACATAAACATCCATTAGTAATGGGGTCACACACAGACACATCCCCTTAGTGATGGGGTCACACACAGACATATCCCCTTAGTGATGGGGTCACACACAGACACATCCCCTTAGTGATGGGGTCACACACAGACATCCCTTAGTGATGGGGTCACACACAAACATCCCTTAGTGATGGGGTCACACACAAACATCCCTTAGTGATGGGGTCACACACAAACATCCCTTAGTGATGGGGTCACACACAAACATCCATTAGTGATGGGGTCACACACAGACACATCCCCTTGGTGATGGCGTCACACACAGACATATCCCCTTAGTGATGGGGTCACACACAGACACATCCCCTTAGTGATGGGGTCACACACAGACACATCCCCTTAGTGATGGGGTCACACACAGACACATCCCCTTAGTGATGGGGTCACACACAGACACATCCCCTTAGTGATGGGGTCACACACAGACACATCCCCTTAGTGATGGGGTCACACACAGACACATCCCCTTAGTGATGGGGTCACACACAGACACATCCCCTTAGGGATGGGGTCACACACAAACGTCCCTTAGTGATGGGGTCACACACAAACATCCCTTAGTAATGGGGTCACACACAAACATCCCTTAGTGATGGAGTCACACAAAACATCCCTTAGTGATGGGGTCACACACAAACATCCCTTAGTGATGGGCTCACACACACACATCCCCTTGGTGATGGGCTCACACACACACATCCCCTTAGAACTGAGGTCATACACATCCCTCGTAGTGCTGGGGTCCCACACAAATATCCCCTTAAAACTGGGTTCACATCTTTTTAGTGCTGGGTTCATAAACATTCCCTTACTGCTGAGGGCACACACACATCCCCTTAAAACTGGGGTCACACACAAACATCCCTTAGTGATGGGGTCACACACAAACATCCCTTAGTGATGGGGTCACACACAAACATCCCTTAGTAATGGGGTCACACGCAAACATCCCTTAGTGATGGGGTCACACACATACATCCCTTAGTGATGGGGTCACACACACACACAAACATATCCCCTTAGAACTGGAGTCACATACATCCCCTTAGAATTGGGGTATCACACACACATCCCCTTAGTAATGGGGTCACACACACAAGTCCTTAGTGATGGGGTCCCACACATACATTCCTTAGTGATGGGGTCACAAACACACATCACTTAGTGATGGGGTTACACACACACAAACCCCTTTAGTGATGGGTTTGCAGACACACATCCCCTTAGAACTGGACACACAAACATCCTTTTAGTGCTGGGCTCACAAACACACATGCCCTTAGTAATAGGGTCACACACACATCCCCTTAAAAATGGGGGTCGCACACACACATCTCCTTATTGATGGGGGTCACACACATCCCTGTTATGATCCGGAACCATGGAAGATCACAATAGATCATTGTCAAAAAAGGTGACAAGAGCATTGGCAACTAATCTGGCCGCAAACCCTTACTAACCATCAACACTAGAAGTAGCTGAGGGGTGAACTAACATCCTATGCACCGCGAACCCAGCCGGAGAACTAGCTATCCTAAAGGAAGGAAGGATTAATAACTCTCTACTTCAGAAATAGACCGCAAAAGGTATAGCAAGCCCCCCCCATTCAAAGACTACGGTGATATAGGAACATACAATACACAGATGGATGATAGGATTAGCAAAGGTGAGGCCCCACTGACTAAATAGGAAAGGACAGGAAAGGGGCTGATGGTGGCCAGAGAAAAACCCTACAAAAATCCAAATACCTGATAGTACAAAAAGTCCTCAGAACGCACGATCTGAACTCCGTCCTATATCAGGCGCTCTTGTCAAACCAATGAACAGAAAACAGGAAAAGTTTCAAATTCAAGAAGCAACAAACACATGGACTTATAGGAGCAAAACTCCAAACATAGCTGCAGGGAGCTTCCCAGCAAAGCAACAAAGAGGGAAGATTCCTGCATGCAAAGGAATGGACAAAAACCACAGTAAATGACAAACCCAGATAAGAACAAAAGAACAAAATAACATAAGAAAGAACCAAGCACTTATCTGTGGTCACACACAAACATCCCTTAGTGATGGGGTCACACACACATCCCCTTAGAACTGGGGTCAAATACACATCCACTTAGTGATGGGGTCACACACACACACACATTTCCTTAGTCATGGGGTCACACACACATATCCCCTTAATGAAGGTCACACACACATTTCCTTAGTGATGGGGGTCACACATACACATCCTTTCAGTGCTGGACTCACAAACACACATGCCCTTAGTAATAGGGTCACACACACATCCTCTTAATACTGGGGTCGCACACACACACACACATCCCCTTAGTGATGGGGTCACACACACATCCACTTAGAACTGGGGTTAACACATCCTCTTAGTGATGGGGTCACACACATACACATCCCCTTAGTGATGGGGTCACAGACACACATCCTCTTCGAACTGGACACACACACACACATCCTTTTAGTAATGGGCTCACAAACACACATGCCTTTAGTAATAGGGTCACACACACATATCCCCTTAGTAATGGGATCACACACACATCCCCTTAGTGATGTGGTCACACACAAACATCCCCTTAGTGATGAAGTCACACACACATCCCCTTAGAACTGGGGTCAAATACACATCCCCTTAGTGATGGGGTTACACACAAACATCACTTACTGATGGGGTCGAAGGCACACATCCTCTTCGAACTGGACACACACATCTTTTTAGTGCTGGGCTCACAAACACACATGCCCTTAGTAATAAAAACACACACACATCCCCTTAGTGATGGGGGTCACACACAAATATCCCTTAATGATGGGGTCACACACACATCCCCTTAAGGCCCCGTCACACTAAGCAACATCGCTAGCAACATCGCTGGTAACGAACAACTTTTGTGACGTTGCTAGCGATGTTGCTGTGTGTGACATCCAGCAACAACCTGGCCCCTGCTGTGAGGTCGTTGGTTGTTGCTGAATGTCCTGGGCCATTTTTTAGTTGTTGCTGTCCTGCTGTGAAGCACAGATCGCTGTGTGTGACAGCGAGACAGCAACAACTAATGTGCAGTGAGCAGGGAGCCGGCTTCTGCGGAGGCTGGTAACTAATGTAAACATCGGGTAACCAAGAAGCCCTGTCCTTGGTTACCCGATATTTACCTTTGATACCAGCCTCCTCCGCTCTCACTGCCTGTGCTGCCGGCTCCTGCTCTGTGCACATGTAGCTGCAGCACACATCAGGTAATTAACCCGATGTGTGCTGTAACTAGGAGAGCAAGGAGCCAGCACTAAGCAGTATGCGCTGCTCCCTGCTCTGTGCACATTTAGCTGCAGCACACATCAGGCAATTAACCCGATGTGTGCTGTAACTAGGAGAGCAAGGAGCCAGCGCTCAGTGTGCGCTGCTCCCTGCTCTGTGCACATTTAGCTGCAGCACACATCGGGTTAATTAACCTGATGTGTGCTGTAACTAGGAGACTGGGGGCTGGTCACTGGTTGCTGGTGAGCTCACCAGCAACTCGTGTAGCCACGCTCCAGCGATCCCTGCCAGGTCAGGTTGCTGGTGGGATCGCTGGAGCGTCGCAGTGTGACAGCTCACCAGCAACCTCCTAGCAACTTACCAGCGATCCCTATCGTTGTTGGGATCGCTGGTAAGTTGCTTAGTGTGACTGGACCTTTAGTGATGGGGTCACACACACATATCCCCTTAGTGATGAGGTCACACACACACATATCCCCTTAATGAAGGTCACAAACACATCCCCTTAGTGATGGGGTCACACACCCATATCCCCTTAATGAAGGTCACACACACATTTCCTTAGTGATGGGGGTCATACATACACATCCTTTTAGTGCTGGGCTCAGAAACACACATGCCCTTAGTAATAGGGTCACACACACATCCCCTTAAAACTGGGGTCGCAGAAACACATCCCCTTAGTGATGGGGTCACGCACATCCGCTTAGAACTGGGGTCACACACACATTGTCTTAGTGATGGGGTCACACACATACACATCCCCTTAGAACTGGGGCCACACACACACATCCCCTTAGTGATGGGATCACACACAAACATCCCCTAAGTGATGGGGTCCATACACAGACATCCCTTTAGAACTGGATTCACACACACACACACACACACACACACACAAATATCTCTTAGTGATGGGGTAACACAAACATCCCTTAGTGATGGGGTCACACATACACACCCCCTTAGAACTGGGCTGACACACATCCCCTTAGTGATGGGGTCACACACACATCCCCTTAGAACTGGGCTCACACACATCCCCTTAGTGATGGGGTCACACACACATCCCCTTAGAACTGGGGTCAAATACACATCCCCATAGAGATGAGGTCACACACACATGGTAGCACAAGACCCACTCCCACCTAGATGATTAAATCCCCAAATAAATACACTGGACACATTAAATTTGGAAGAAACAGGCTGTGATGTTTAATAAGGGATTACCAAAAATTCCAATAAATATAAATATAAAAATTAATTAATTCCATAAAAATACATTGACCATAAAAACCATAAATAACGACCAAATCCACCCAGCAACTAGCTGGGCGATTATCCCACTAAGAAACATCACGACATAGTCTAACAGCTCGATCCAAAGGGCGGGCGGGCGGGTGCTTCTTTCTTCTTGATCTTGCGGCGACTCACAGCTGACGCCACAATCCAGGTACTTAAATACTCCTATCTTTCCCGCACTTTCTCTATACAGCCAATGAGATGTCCTTAAAAGCCCGCAAAAATTCAAACTGACGAAACCGGTTTAAACTTGCTCGTGGCAGATTACCACAGCTAACTAGTAAAGAAACACATTAACCCTTGAATCACCACAGCTAAAGTAATAAAAACTGAGCTATAACAAATAATTTGAATTAAAATTCCCAAATAAATGAGGGGGGCCTGTGCGACCATGTGTCCCCCAAGCTATACAGCTATTGGGGGGCCCTGACATCCCCTTAGTGATGGGGTCACACACACACATCCCTTAGTGATGGGGTCACACACATCCCCTTAGAACTGGACACACACATTTTTAGTGCTGGGCTCACAAGCACACATGCCCTTTGTAATAGGGTCACACACACAACCCCTTAGTGATGGGCTCACACTCACACACACACACACACACACACACATCCCCTTAGTGATTAGGTCACACACAAAAATCCCTTAGTGATGGGGTCACACACAAACATCCCGTAGTGATGGAGTCACACACAAACATCCCGTAGTGATGGGGTCACACACAAACATCCCTTAGTGATGGGGTCACACACAAACATCCCTTAGTGATGGGGTCACACACAGACACATCCCTTAGTGATGGGGTCACACACAAACATCCCTTAGTGATGGGGTCACACACAAACATCACTTAGTGATGGGGTCACACACAAACATCCCTTAGTGATGGGGTCACACACAAACATCCCTTAGTGATGGGGTCACACACAGACACATCCCTTAGTGATGGGGTCACACACAAACATCCCTTAGTGATGGGGTCACACACAAACATCCCTTAGTGATGGGGTCACACACAAACATCTCTTAGTGATAGAGTCACACACACCCACAAACATATCCCCTTAGAACTATATGGTGTGTGTGTGTCCAGTTCGAAGAGGATGTGTGTCTGCGACCCCATCACTTAGAGGTGTGTGTGTGTGTGTGTGTGTGTGTGTGTGTGTGACCCAATCACTAAGGGGATGTGTATGTGTGTGACCCCATCACTAAGAGGATGTGTGTGTGACCCCCAGTTCTAAGCGGATGTGTGTGTGACCCCATCACTAAGGGGAGGTGTGTGTGTGTGTGTGTGACCCCATTATTACAGATAGAATACCAGCCTGCTTTTTCCCTAAGTAGTTCATGCATAATTTGGAGGTGTGCTTTGGGTCATTGTCCTGTTGTAGAATGAAATTGGCTCCAATCATCTGCTTTCCACAGGGTATGGCATGGCATTGCAAAATTGAGTGATAGCCTTCCTTATTCAAAATCCCTTTTACCTTGTACAAATCTCACACTTTACCAGCACCAAAGCAACCACAGAACATCACATTACCTCCATCATGCTTGACAGATGGCGTCAGGCACTCTTCCAGCATCTTTTCAGTTGTTCTGCATCTCATAAATGTTCTTCTGTGTGATCCAAACACGTCAAACTTCAATTTGTCTGTCCATAACACTTTTTTCCAATCTTCCTCTGTCCAATGTCTGTATTCTTTTGCCCATATTAATCTTTTCCTTTTATTAGCCAGTTTCAGATATGGCTTTTTCTTTGCCACTCTGCCCTGAAGGCCAGCATCCCGGAGTCGCCTCTTCACTGTAGACGTTGACACTGGCGTTTTGCGGGTACTATTTTATGAAGCTGCCAGTTGAGGATCTGTGAGGCATTGTGCCGCCCCTGCAGCGGTCGAAACGCTCGGATCCAGGGTCTGCTGTGGCTCGAGGGTTTCCGGACCCAGGGCCTTGCGGCCACTCAAAAGTAAAGGGGGTATTTACAGGGGATAAGAGTTTGTGACGCCACCCGTGGTTCGCGGTAAGGAGAGTACCGCCACTGTCAATGGGAGTACCTGGGGGAGATGGAGTGGGGGCAGCCAGATGACGTTTCCCTCCATGGGTAGGGGAGACCCCGGGACTCTGGATGGTGGTGTTGGGGAGCGGGATGCGGATTGGAAGCAGGGGAGGACCATGTACTCACTCAGGCAGTGTTGGTGATAATGCAGCCGCAAAGCAAACTTTGACAACAAGGTGAACGAAGTCTCTGGGTGCCGCTGCCCTCTTGGGGGAGCCCGTCCAGGTATCAATCCCCTATAGTACTGCTGGGTGGTCCGGCAGGCAGGCCCGTGCACAAATTTGAAGTGTTCTGGTGGCCCGTTGGCATAAAGCTGTCCGGGCCCCGCTCCCTACTGTTTGTAGTGGAGCTGTGCTCTCAAGGGCTCACGCTTGGGATTTCAGTGGGCTGCTTGGGTTGGAAAGCTCTATCTCCCTCGTTGCGCTAGTGCCCATGATCTCTGAGCTTCTTGGGGATAGTCCATAAAGTCATTATTCTCCGCAGGTTAATTGCCGGGTTTGCTTGAAGCTACTCCCCGACCTAGGGTCCAGTACCCCGCCGTGCTTTTGGTCCCAGACCGGTTATTAGACTCATATGCCTCCCGTCCTCCAAGACCGGGTCCAGGCACCCAGCCTCAATACCCTGCGATCGGGTCTCCGACTCCTCCGGTCCCAGACCACCGTCTGCAACCCAACCTGTAACTCCCCGGGAGCCACACACTCCCCTAGCTCCTCACCATTCAAGGGCTACACTCAACTCCTGCTTCCTCTCCCTTCGCTCCCCTGGAGCCGACTCCTCTCCTCTACTCCCTCCCACCAGTCTATCTGACACCTAGGTGGGTGGCCCTATTCCAGCTTAGCAGCCCACTGGTGTGTCTGGCAGGGTGTGGTGTGAGGTGTGGTTGGGATTTGGATGCTGATAGAGACAGTACCATAGATTAGGAATGCAGAACCATGGGGGGTTGAGTCCTGCACTAAGAGATAAAGAGCGTGCAGTACCCTGTGACGCCCTGACTAGTCCAGGGGCGTCACCTTCCCCCTTGGTTAAACGTAGCTCGTCCCCAAGCTATATATATATATATATATATATATATATATATATATATATATATATATATATATATATACACACAAAGAAAGTAGAAAATGATAAAATAGAAAATTATATATATATATTTTATCCAGTGTGAGCAGATGCAGTGTGTGCAGTGCCCGGAGTAATAATAGCAGTGTGCCGCCTTCTTCTCTCTTCTCTGTGGCGTTTATAGAATAAGAAATTACTTAATCAATACTGCGCTCCTCCAGGTGACCGCTAGCGAGACGTCCTTGAGACGCACGGGGCTCGTCACATTACTCAACACAGAACACCTCTGATGGATCCTATCCAACATCTGAGAAAGGAGCTCCAGATTCCATCCTGAGGGTATGTGCGCACGTTGCTTTTTACCTGCTTTTTACCTGCTTTTTTGCTGCTTTTTCTTCTGCGCTGTTTAATGCCAAAATGGATGTGTTCTTCTATTCAAGCAAAGTCTATGGGAATTTGGGTTTCTTGTTCACACTATTGTTGTTCAAAATGCTGCCTTTTTGTGGCAGAACTTTGGTCAAAAACTCAGCTTTGCAGTGCAAATCCCAAATGGCAAAAACAATTGACATGTTGCTTCTTTGAAAAGCTGAGTTTTTGACCAAAGTTCTGCCACAAAAAGGCAGCATTTTGAACAACATAGTGTGAACAAGAAACCCAAATTCCCATAGACTTTGCTTGAATAGAAGAACACATCCATTTTGGCATTAAACAGCGCAGAAGAAAAAGCAGCAAAAAAGCAGGTAAAAAGCAGGTAAAAAGCAACGTGCGCACATACCCTGACATGTTATCTGACCCTGGGAAAGCTGGGTGACTGCTCATATGACCGCAATTACAGGAACAGCCACTCCTTGTGCAGTAATTTATGCTAACACACACCACAATTATCATGATTTTTCACATGTAAATATAATAATCCAGGCCCAAACAGCTGCCGTTAACTACAATGAGACATATATCACACAAGGAAGTGTACACTTCAACCCTTTTTGGGAAGAAAAAAAAAGGCTATTTCACTTTTTTTCCTCCATCGTTTTTCTATAATATTTTAAATGTTTGTATGAAGTACAAAAACGTGAGGTTTTCATTTTATTTTCTTTGATTGTATTATGTTTTTGTTTTTATTTATTTTTTTTCTTTAAATCCGGTTGGATTCACTGTTCCCGGATATTTGTGGATGTGAGATTTTTTTTTTATTTTCGGATTATTTATTTTTATTGCATTTTATTTGTTTTTTGGGGTTTTTCTTTTGTTTTTTTTTAAACCTGGTTGGATTCACTGATCCCTGGTATTTTTGCATGTGATGTTTTTATTTAGTTTATTACAATTTTCTATTCTCTTTGATTGTATTTTTTTTTTTTTTTTTTTAAACCCGGTTGCATTCATTGATCTTGGATGTTTGTGCATGTGAGGTCTCTGTTTTTTTATTTTTAATTATGTTTTTTTGGGGAAGGGGGGTTAAACCCAGTTGTATCCAATCATCCCGGATATACTGTGAGGTAGTTATTTTTTTTAATTTTGTTAATTTTCTGTTTTTGTTTTTTTTTTGTTTGTTTTTTTTTTTAAACCCAGTTGCATTCACCAGGTATTTTTGCATGTGATGATTTTATTATGATTGTATTTTGTTTATAAGGTTTTTGTTTTCTTTAAACCCGGTTGGATCCACTAATCTTGGATATTTGTACATGTGAGATCTCTGTTTTTTTTATTTTTAATTTTCTATTTGTTTTTTTTTGTTGTTTTTTTGTAAACCCAGTTGGATCCACTCATCCCGGATATTTGTGCATGTGAGTGAGGTTTTTATTTTTTTTTTATTTTATTTTCTTCGATTGTGTTTTTTTTTGTTTTGTTTTTTTAAACCCAGTTGCATTCACTGATCCCAAGTGATGTTTTTATTTTATTATTTTTTAATTTTCTGTTTATTTTCTTTATTTGTATTTTGTTTTTTTAGGTTTGTTTTCTTTTCTTTAAACCCGGGTTGCATTCACTGATCCAGGATATTTGTGCATGTGAGGTTTTTGTTTTATTTTCTGTTTATTCTCTTTAATTGTATTTTGTTTCTTGGGTTGTTTTCTTTTTGTTTGTTTTTTTAAACCTGGTTGGATTCACTTATTTTTGAATGTGATGTTTTTATTATAATTCTTACTTCTTTAATTATTTGGGGGTTTTTTTGTTTTTCTTTTTTCAAACCCTGTTAGATGCACTGATTCCGGGTGTTTGTGGTCCCAACCATCACTAATCATATATTTCCATCCAACTTAGTGGAGATTTTTTTTTTTTTTTTTTAATAAAAGTTTAACAATGGGGTTTTAATATTTGTCACTTTGTATTTACAGATATGAGCTGATTTTAGACCCTGGATCGTTAAGAGCCTGATGCCGGCCATATCCTCTGATGTGTGGTGTCCTGCAGCTCATCAGTGTTGTCTCTATGCAGGAACACATGCCTGCTAGAAGAACCCCGGCCCCCCTTTAAGATCCCACATACCTGCAAGAAGAACCCCGGGGCCCCCCTTTAAGATCCTACATGCCTGCAAGAAGAACCCCGGCCCCATTTAAGATCCCACATGCCTGCAAGAAGAACCCCGGCCCCCCTTTAAGATCCCACATGTCTACAAGAAGAACCCTGGCCCCCTTTAAGACCCCAGCTTAGATAAAGCACAAAAAGATTGAGGCGTTTTACTAAACAAAAACAACCAGAACAGAAGAGTTTTTGCGCCTTAGGTTTATTAAGAGATATCTCCAGCGACATCCAGCGTCTTTTAGACTCAGCACGGGTTTGGTGAAGCCTTCAGTAAGTATTTTGGACTCAGCATGGGTTTCGTAAAGCCTTCAAGCGATATTTTGGATTCACTACGGTTTTGGTAGAGTCTTCAGAAGTCTTTTGGATTCACCCAGGGTTTGCTGAAGTCTTGAGACGCGGCGTCGCTGTGTGGAGACCTCTTCACCGTTTGTGATGGTGCCTTCTGCGCCTGTGAACTGAGACAAGAAGCCATCATTACTACACATTCTGTCCACAGGCAAGTGTGTACATAGATATTTACCTGTCCTACGGCCGGGGTGGCTATTTATGGGGGTCCTCCTGGCTCTGCGTCGCCGCTGATGTCCACGGTGTTCATTCTGCATTCTAGATGGCATGGTGACAGCTGGAGCTTTGTTCTTCAGCGGTCCGGTCCAGGAGTATGAGGATAAATGATAGCCGCATTGCTTTTTATAGTCTCTGACTACTGTGACCTCATATGATGATATAGCAAGTGGGTGTGGCCCCTTTATTTAGTCAGCGAGCGAGGCTCCAATATTTACTTAGTGAGGCTCCATTATTTACTCAGCGAGGCTCCATTATTTACTTAGTGAGGCTCCATTATTTACTCAGCGAGCTCCATTATTTACTCAGCGAGCGAGGTTCCATTATTTACTCAATGAGGTTCCATTATTTACTTAGCGAGGCTCCATTATTTACTCAGCTAGGTTCCATTATTTACTTAGTGAGGCTCCATTATTTACTCAGCGAGGCTCCATCATTTACTTAGTGAGGCTCCATTATTTACTCAGCCAGGTTCCATTATTTACTTAGCGAGGCTCCATTATTTACTTAGCGAGGCTCCATTATTTACTCAGTGAGGCTCCATTATTTACTCAGCGAGGCTCCATTATTTACTTAGCGAGGCTCCATTATTTACTTAGCGAGGCTCCATTATTTACTTAGCGAGGCTCCATTATTTACTTAGTGAGGCTCCATTATTTACTCAGTGAGGCTCCATTATTTACTTAGTGAGGCTCCATTATTTACTCTCGAGCTTCATTATTTACTAAGCAGTTCCATTATTTACTAAGCAGCTCCATTATTTACTCAGCGAGCAAGGTTTCCGGGGAGGGGAGTGGGGGGGCACTGGCACTATTAATGGTAACATTATGGCTGACGTCATGGGGACAGTCAAAATACTTCTTCTGTTTTACTGCATAAGTGGACAAGACAATAATTAAAATAATACTGCTCCCCATATACAAATATACTGCCCCTATGTACAAGAATATATCTACTATAATACTGCCCCTATGTACAAGAATATAACTACTAGAATACTGCCCCCTTTGTACAAGAATATAAATACTATAATACTGCTCCTATGTACAGGAATATAACTACTATAATACTGCCCCTATGTACAAGAATATAACTGCTATAATACCGCCCCTATGTACAAGCATATAACTGCTATAATACTGCTCCTATGAACAAGAATATAACTACTATAATACTGCCCCCTATGTACAAGAATATAACTACTATATTACTGCCCCTATGCACAAGAATATAATTACTATATTACTGCCCGTATGCACAAGAATATAACTACTATAATACTGCCCCTATTATTAGCATAATTTTAGCCATACTAGATATCAGACTCATGGGACCACTTAGTAGTGTCCCATGAGAGAATGCCTACTCCAACAAGCATATGAAACTGGAGAAAAAACGGAGATAAGGGAACAACCATAAGTAGAAAATTCCATTTTATTCATTAAAAAGTTACATATAATTTATTACAAAATTACATCAATAGACAAGGTCAGGACCTTTGGTGGGAAAACGGAGAAAGAAGTAAGGTGGAGGGGGATGGGGGGGTGGAATTTTGGGGACAACCCCTGCCACACAGAACCAAGTGGGTAGTTCTATTATATAGTGGCTGCAATGCCTCCAGTCACATGAAATTATCTCAAGATACTGTGGAAAGGTGTCAGCCCAGCGGGAAGGCTGTTTCCCTGCCCCCAGAACCAACCATCAGGTATTGTTATCTGCTCTGCCCCCACCGCATGTTTATTCAGTCTGACCTGTGCGCTGCTCCAGACGGCTGTATTGTGACAGCACACTTTGCTTTATATACCGTTCCAGCACAATCTTCACTGCAGCCCTCTGCAGCTCCGTGCTGTGTTGCCTTATCTCCGTTTTTTCTGCAGTTTCATATAATACTGCCCCTATGTATAAGAATATACAGTGGCTTGTAAAAGTTTGGACACCCCTGGTCAAAATTATTATTGAGAACAGTTAAACAAGTTGAAGATGAAATTATCTCTAAAAGGCATGCTGCACTCCTCGCAGCGGCCGTTTTTGGATCGCATGCTGCACCTCCTTGCGGCATAAGTTTTGGAATCGCACGTTGCACCTCCTCGTGGCAGCAGTTTTTGGTTCCACGCTGCACCTCCTTAATATACCCCCCACACTGCGACTCTCCTTAATATACCCCCCATGCTGCCACTCTCCTTAATATACCCCCCACACTGCGACTCTCCTTAATATACCCCCCATGCTGCCACTCTCCTTAATATACCCCCACGCTGCCACTCTCCTTAATATACCCCCACGCTGCCACTCTCCTCAATATACTCTCCTTAATATACTCCCACGCTGCCACTCTCCTTAATATACCCCCCACGCTGCCACTCTCCTTAATATACCCCCCACGCTGCCACTCTCCTTAATATACCCACACTGCAATGTCCTTAATATACCCCTATGCTGCCACTCTAATTGATATACCCTCATGCTGCCACTCTCCTTAATATACCCCCACACTGCCACCCTCCTTAATATTACCCCACACTGCCACTCTCCCTAATATACCCCCACAGTGCTACTCTCCTTAATATACCCTCACACTGACACGCTCCCTAATATACCCCCACAGTGCTACTCTCCTTAATATACCCCCACACTGCCCCTCTCCTTAATATACCCCGACACTGCCACTCTCCTTAATATACCCCCATAGTGCCACTCTCCTTAATATACCCCACGCTGCCACTCTCATTAATATACCCCCCACGTGGCTCTCCTTAATATCCCCCCAAGCTGCCACTCTCATTAATATACCCCCATTCTGCCAGTCTCATTAATATACCTCCCCCCCACAGTGCCCTTTTGTAAAATATCCTACACACACACACACACACACACACACACACACAGCGCACTCTGAATAAAGTACTCACCCCACTACCTCTCAGAAAGCCGGGTCCCTTTCACGATTGTTCTCCCCTTCTCCAGTACAGTTCATCTTCCGCTCTTCCATGGAGTGCTCACCACTGCCCGACGTGTCTCTGTGGCGCCTGCAGCAGTGTGATGACGTCAGCAAGCTGCTGATCTCATCACGCTGATGCACGTCGGAGCCCAGACCCGAGCACCGCGCTACACTGTTTAAATGTATTTATGGCTGAGAGACACAAATACATTTGATCAGGAAGGAGAGAGCTGCGGTCACCATCGCTCTCCTCAGCAGTGTGTATGCCGGGCGCAGAATCGCACAGCAGGGCCAACACAGCACAGCGCACACTGCGGAGGAGAGCGGCGGTGACTGAAGATTGAGCGGCCACTACAGGCACCAGCCCACTACAGGCACCGGCCCTTCTGGTATTTGCCAGAATTGCCCTATGGCCAGTCCGGCCCTGGTTGGATCCCTGCACAAATATAACCAAGAACACAAGTAACACACATGCAATTTTTCACAATTTTAAAACATATGTTTTTTTCACAATTGAGCATCAAAATTTTGAATTTAATTTCTCCAAAACAAAATATAAAGAAACAGTCTTGTGACATATCAAATGAAGGCCAGTACCGTTCTGAGAAAAATTATGCCTCTCCCACCTCTTTATCTTAGGCTCCTTTCAGATTGTGTTTTTCACTACGTCCACAGATCCCGTCGGAGCATCCGTCCGAACCGCCCCTCCCCCATTCTGCAAAGCGTGCTCTGGACGCATGCGCCGGCATGGCTATTCACAGTAATGGAGCACACTGTATTAGCGTGTGCTCTGTTTTGTGCCATTTTTGCACATATACGTTTTCTGCAGACGGACACCCGAACGTAGTCGACTATGTTCGGGTGTCCGTCTGCAGAAAATGTACCGTATATGTGCAAAAATGGAACAAAACAGAGCACACGCTAACGCAGTGTGCTCCATTACAGTGAATGGCCCTGCCGGCGCATGCGTCCGGAACACACTTTGCAGAGTGGGGGAGGGTCGGTTCGGATGGATGCTCCGACTTGACCAGTGGACGTAGGGAAAAACGCAATCTGAAAGGAGCCTTACTTCTAGCCCGAGATATGATAAAAAATGTAAAGCCATACCAGGCCAAAATTCGCACTTTAAAACTTTAAAAGCCTGTAAAAAATTAACTGATGAAGAAAAAAATTCAAAACTTTTAATTTGTAATTAAAGGGGTTATCCGGCTTAATTTGTTTTTTTTTATTATTTCCCTATTGGGCTACATTGGGGCAGGTAAGTAGATAGAGACCACTTACCTGCCCTGCTGTCAGCCCCTCTCCCCCAGCTCAGAGCGGTCATGTGACCGCTCCTGCCGCGATTTTGCTGCTTCCGGCCATTTCATGTCAACATGGGCAGGGCCATGTTGACATGCAAATCTGGAAACAGCATGTCGCCTCCCTGCTGGGCTGTACAGTGCGTGGAGTCCCCGCCCCCTTCCCTGCACCCTCCCACACATTCCCCCGCACCCCGTACTCTGCCCACAATCTCCCCCTGCACTGTTGTGGGACCCGTGACCTGGGAGAGGGGCCTAGCGGCAGCTGCAGCGGTGTCAGCGCCAGCACCGGGCCCCTGCTCAGGATCACACATTCACAGATCACAGATGCCGGTATATTTGAAAGCGCTGATGAGAAGGAGCGTTGCGCTGCTTCTCATCACTGCACGCTGTCTGTGCTCTCTTCAGCACAGCGGTGACGTCACTACTGTGCTGATATGTCCAGAGCACAGACAGCGCGCGAACGTGCAGGAGCGGCGGGGACCGAGGAAGGGTGAGTATGTACTCCCTATGGGGGGGGGGGGGGAGTCGGTGCACAGCCCGATGTGTGTGTGTATGCGTGTGTGTATGTATGCGGTGCACAGCCCGATGTGTGTGTGTGTGTGTGTGTGTGTATGTGTGTGTGTATGCGGTGCACAGCCCGATGTGTGTGTGTGTGTGTGTGTATGTGTGTGTGTATGCGGTGCACAGCCCGATGTGTGTGTGTGTATGTGTGTGTGTGTGTATGTGTGTGTGTATGCGGTGCACAGCCTGATGTGTGTGTGTGTGTGCGGTACACAGCCTGATGTGTGTGTGTGTATGCGGTGCACAGCCCGATGTGTGTGTATGTGTGTGTGTGTGTATGCGGTGCACAGCCCGATGTGTGTGTGTGTGTATGCGGTACACAGCCTGATGTGTGTGTGTGTGTATGCGGTACACAGCCCGATGTGTGTGTTTGTGTGTATGCTGTACACAGCCCGATGTGTGTATGTATGCGGTACACAGCCCGATGTGTGTATGTGTGTGTGTGTATATGTGGTACACAGCCTGATGTGTGTGTGTGTGCGGTACACAGCCTGGTGTGTGTGTGTATGCGGTACACAGCCCAATGTGTGTGTGTGTGTGTGTGTGTGTGTGTGTGTGTGTGTGTATGTATGCGGTGCACAGCCTGATGTGTGTGTGTGTGTATGCGGTACACAGCCTGGTGTGTGTGTGTGTATGCGGTACACAGCCTGATGTGTGTGTGTGTGTGTGTGTGTATGTATGCGGTACACAGCCTGATGTGTGTGTGTGTGTATGCGGTACACAGCCTGATTGTGTGTGTGTGTATGCGGTACACAGCCCGATGTGTGTGTGTGTGTGTGTATGCAGTACACAGCCTGATGTGTGTGTGTATGCGGTACACAGCCTGATGTGTGTGTGTGTGTGTGTGTATGCGGTGCACAGCCCGATGTGTGTGTGTATATGTGTGTGTGTGTGTATGCGGTGCACAGCCCGATGTGTGTGTGTGTGTGTGTGTATGCGGTACACAGCCTGATGTGTGTGTGTGTATGCGGTACACAGCCCGATGTGTGTGTGTGTATGCGGTACACAGCCCGATGTGTGTGTGTGTATGCGGTACACAGCCCGATGTGTGTGTGTGTATGCGGTACACAGCCCGATGTGTGTGTGTGTATGCGGTACACAGCCCGATGTGTGTGTGTGTATGCGGTACACAGCCCGATGTGTGTGTCTGTGTGTATGCGGTACACAGCCCGATATGTGTGTGTATGTGTGTGTGTATGCGGTACACAGCCCGATGTGTGTATGTGTGTGTGTGTGTATATGTGGTACACAGCCTCATGTGTGTGTGTGTGTGGTACACAGCCTGGTGTGTGTGTGTATGCGGTACACAGCCCAATGTGTGTGTGTGTGTATGTATGTATGTGTGTATACGGTGCACAGCCTGATGTGTGTGTGTGTGTATGCGGTACACAGCCCGATGTGTGTGTGTGTATGTGTGTGTGTGTGTGTATGCGGTGCACAGCCCGATGTGTGTGTGTGTGTGTATGCGGTACACAGCCTGATGTGTGTGTGTGTATGCGGTACACAGCCCGATGTGTGTGTGTGTATGCGGTACACAGCCCGATGTGTGTGTGTGTATGCGGTACACAGCCCGATATGTGTGTGTGTGTATGCGGTACACAGCCCGATGTGTGTGTGTGTGTGTATATGCGGTACACAGCCTGATGTGTGTGTGTGTATGCGGTACACAGCCTGACGTGTGTGTGTGTGTGTATGCGGTGCACAGCCCGATGTGTGTGTGTGTGTATGTGTGTGTATGCGGTGCACAACCCGATGTGTGTGTATGTGTGTGTGTATGCGGTACACAGCCCGATGTGTGTGTGTGTGTATGCGGTACACAGCCCGATGTGTGTGTCTGTGTGTATGCTGTACACAGCCAGATATGTGTGTGTATGTGTGTGTGTATGCGGTACACAGCCCGATGTGTGTATGTGTGTGTGTGTATATGTGGTACACAGCCTGATGTGTGTGTGTGTGCGGTACACAGCCTGGTGTGTGTGTGTGTATGCGGTACACAGCCTGGTGTGTGTGTGTGTGTGTGGTACACAGCCTGGTGTGTGTGTGTGTGTGTGGTACACAGCCTGGTGTGTGTGTGTGTGTGTGTCTGTGCGCGGTGCACAGCCTGATGTATGTGTATGCGGTGCACAGCCTGGTGTGTGTGTGTGTGTGCGCGGTGCACAGCTTGATGTGTGTGTATGTGGTGCACAGCCTGATGTGGTGTGGGGTGCAGAGCCCGATGTGGGGCTGTTATTTGCAATGCTGTAGTGATACCAGGTCAGGTGCTGGGGAAGAATACTGACAGGGAATGTGTGTGCAGGGGGCGGGCAGGGGGCGAGGCTGGACACTGAGGCCGGGCGGTGCCAGCTGTGACTGGGAGGTTTTGCACAGGAAGTGGTCAGTTTGCTGGAGCTGAATGTAAACAAAGAGCTGCAGAGAATAAAGGGTGAATTCAAGAGGAACAAAAGTTAGAAAACAAAAAATAACAATATAGGGGTGATTAATATGACAATACAGCACAGATTAGCTTAAACTCAAACATTTTTGTTATGTCGGACAACCCCTTTAACTGAAGTTGTACTTCATAAAAAAAAAAAATAAATAAAAAAAATCTAAAGACATCAGGTAAAAAAAAAAATATATTCATATTCGGATCACTTGACATGGAATGACCCAAAACAGCCCTACACAAGGACACATAACATTATAGCCATCTTGCGCCTGTTTGTATGTGCAAAGCCGTATTGTGGACTCTGTGGACTCCTGACCGCGCAGCCACTGTCTCTGGATGAAGTAGATATGAAGAGAGTGGCCGCCACTGCTGGGACTTCCACTAATAACCCCTCAGTACAGCCTACAGAGGGGGCTGCGGCCCCATCACCATTCCTGCAGCCAGTCCTCAGTACAGCCTACAGAGGGGGCTGTGGCCCCATCACCACTCCTGCAGCCAGTCCCCAGTACAGCCTACAGAGGGGGCTGCGGCCCCATCACCATTCCTGCAGCCAGTCCTCAGTACAGCCTACAGAGGGGGCTGCGGCCCCATCACCACTCCTGCAGCCAGTCCCCAGTACAGCCTACAGAGGGGGCTGCGGCCCCATCACCATTCCTGCAGCCAGTCCCCAGTACAGCCTACAGAGGGGGCTGCGGCCCCATCACCATTCCTGCAGCCAGTCCCCAGTACAGCCTACAGAGGGGGCTGCGGCCCCATCACCATTCCTGCAGCCAGTCCCCAGTACAGCCTACAGAGGGGGCTGCGGCCCCATCACCATTCCTGCAGCCAGTCCCCAGTACAGCCTACAGAGGGGGCTGCAGCCCCATCGCCATTCCTGCAGCCAGTCCCCAGTACAGCCTACAGAGGGGGCTGCGGCCTCATCACCATTCCTGCAGCCAGTTCCCAGTACAGCCTACAGAGGGGGCTGCAGTCCCATCACCATTCCTGCAGCCAGTCCCCAGTACAGCCTACAGAGGGGGCTGCAGCCCCATCACCACTCCTGCAGCCAGTCCCCAGTACAGCCTACAGAGGGGGCTGCGGCCCCATCACCATTCCTGCAGCCAGTCCCCAGTACAGCCTACAGAGGGGGCTGCAGCCCCATCACCACTCCTGCAGCCAGTCCCCAGTACAGCCTACAGAGGGGGCTGCGGCCCCATCACCATTCCTGCAGCCAGTCCCCAGTACAGCCTACAGAGGGGGCTGCGGCCCCATCACCATTCCTGCAGCCAGTCCCCAGTACAGCCTACAGAGGGGGCTGCGGCCCCATCACCATTCCTGCAGCCAGTCCCCAGTACAGCCTACAGAGGGGGCTGCGGCCCCATCACCATGCCTGCAGCCAGTCCCCAGTACAGCCTACAGAGGGGGCTGCGGCCCCATCACCATTCCTGCAGCCAGTCCCCAGTACAGCCTACAGAGGGGGCTGCAGCCCCATCACCACTCCTGCAGCCAGTCCCCAGTACAGCCTACAGAGGGGGCTGCAGCCCCATCACCACTCCTGCAGCCAGTCCCCAGTACAGCCTACAGAGGGGGCTGCAGCCCCATCGCCATTCCTGCAGCCAGTCCCCAGTACAGCCTACAGAGGGGGCTGCGGCCTCATCGCCATTCCTGCAGCCAGTCCCCAGTACAGCCTACAGAGGGGGCTGCGGCCTCATCGCCATTCCTGCAGCCAGTCCCCAGTACAGCCTACAGAGGTGGCTGCGGCCCCATCGCCATTCCTGCAGCCAATCCCCAGTACAGCCTACAGAGGGGGCTGCGGCCCCATCACCATTCCTGCAGCCAGTCCCCAGTACAGCCTACAGAGGGGGCTGCGGCCCCATCACCATTCCTGCAGCCAGTCCCCAGTACAGCCTACAGAGGGGGCTGCGGCCCCATCGCCATTCCTGCAGCCAGTCCCCAGTACAGCCTACAGAGGGGGCTGCGGCCCCATCACCATTCCTGCAGCCAGTCCCCAGTACAGCCTACAGAGGGGGCTGCGGCCCCATCGCCATTCCTGCAGCCAGTCCCCAGTACAGCCTACAGAGGGGGCTGCGGCCCCATCGCCATTCCTGCAGCCAGTCCCCAGTACAGCCTACAGAGGGGGCTGCGGCCCCATCGCCATTCCTGCAGCCAGTCCCCAGTACAGCCTACAGAGGGGGCTGCGGCCCCATCACCACTCCTGCAGCCAGTCCCCAGTACAGCCTACAGAGGGGGCTGCGGCCCCATCACCATTCCTGCAGCCAGTCCCCAGTACAGCCTACAGAGGGGGCTGCGGCCCCATCACCACTCCTGCAGCCAGTCCCCAGTACAGCCTACAGAGGGGGCTGCGGCCCCATCACCATTCCTGCAGCCAGTCCCCAGTACAGCCTACAGAGGGGGCTGCGGCCCCATCACCATGCCTGCAGCCAGTCCCCAGTACAGCCTACAGAGGGGGCTGCGGCCCCATCACCATTCCTGCAGCCAGTCCCCAGTACAGCCTACAGAGGGGGCTGCAGCCCCATCACCACTCCTGCAGCCAGTCCCCAGTACAGCCTACAGAGGGGGCTGCAGCCCCATCACCATTCCTGCAGCCAGTCCCCAGTACAGCCTACAGAGGGGGCTGCGGCCCCATCACCATTCCTGCAGCCAGTCCCCAGTACAGCCTACAGAGGGGGCTGCGGCCCCATCGCCATTCCTGCAGCCAGTCCCCAGTACAGCCTACAGAGGGGGCTGCGGCCCTATCACCATTCCTGCAGCCAGTCCCCAGTACAGCCTACAGAGGGGGCTGCGGCCCCATCACCACTCCTGCAGCCAGTCCCCAGTACAGCCTACAGAGGGGGCTGCGGCCCTATCACCATTCCTGCAGCCAGTCCCCAGTACAGCCTACAGAGGGGGCTGCGGCCCCATCACCATTCCTGCAGCCAGTCCCCAGTACAGCCTACAGAGGGGGCTGCGGCCCCATCACCATTCCTGCAGCCAGTCCCCAGTACAGCCTACAGAGGGGGCTGCGGCCCCATCACCATTCCTGCAGCCAGTCCCCAGTACAGCCTACAGAGGGGGCTGCGGCCCTATCACCATTCCTGCAGCCAGTCCCCAGTACAGCCTACAGAGGGGGCTGCGGCCCCATCACCACTCCTGCAGCCAGTCCCCAGTACAGCCTACAGAGGGGGCTGCGGCCCCATCACCACTCCTGCAGCCAGTCCCCAGTACAGCCTACAGAGGGGGCTGCAGTCCCATCACCATTCCTGCAGCCAGTCCCCAGTACAGCCTACAGAGGGGGCTGCGGCCCCATCACCATTCCTGCAGCCAGTCCCCAGTACAGCCTACAGAGGGGGCTGCGGCCCCATCACCATTCCTGCAGCCAGTCCCCAGTACAGCCTACAGAGGGGGCTGCGGCCCCATCACCATTCCTGCAGCCAGTCCCCAGTACAGCCTACAGAGGGGGCTGCGGCCCCATCACCATTCCTGCAGCCAGTCCCCAGTACAGCCTACAGAGGGGGCTGCGGCCCCATCACCATTCCTGCAGCCAGTCCCCAGTACAGCCTACAGAGGGGGCTGCGGCCCCATCACCATTCCTGCAGCCAGTCCCCAGTACAGCCTACAGAGGGGGCTGCGGCCCTATCACCATTCCTGCAGCCAGTCCCCAGTACAGCCTACAGAGGGGGCTGCGGCCCTATCACCATTCCTGCAGCCAGTCCCCAGTACAGCCTACAGAGGGGGCTGCGGCCCCATCACCACTCCTGCAGCCAGTCCCCAGTACAGCCTACAGAGGGGGCTGCGGCCCCATCACCACTCCTGCAGCCAGTCCCCAGTACAGCCTACAGAGGGGGCTGCGGCCCCATCACCACTCCTGCAGCCAGTCCCCAGTACAGCCTACAGAGGGGGCTGCGGCCCTATCACCATTCCTGCAGCCAGTCCCCAGTACAGCCTACAGAGGGGGCTGCGGCCCTATCACCACTCCTGCAGCCAGTCCCCAGTACAGCCTACAGAGGGGGCTGCGGCCTCATCACCACTCCTGCAGCCAGTCCCCAGTACAGCCTACAGAGGGGGCTGCGGCCCTATCACCATTCCTGCAGCCAGTCCCCAGTACAGCCTACAGAGGGGGCTGCGGCCCCATCACCACTCCTGCAGCCAGTCCCCAGTACAGCCTACAGAGGGGGCTGCGGCCCCATCGCCATTCCTGCAGCCAGTCCCCAGTACAGCCTACAGAGGGGGCTGCAGCCCCATCGCCATTCCTGCAGCCAGTCCCCAGTACAGCCTACAGAGGGGGCTGCGGCCTCATCACCATTCCTGCAGCCAGTTCCCAGTACAGCCTACAGAGGGGGCTGCAGTCCCATCACCATTCCTGCAGCCAGTCCCCAGTACAGCCTACAGAGGGGGCTGCGGCCCTATCACCATTCCTGCAGCCAGTCCCCAGTACAGCCTACAGAGGGGGCTGCGGCCCCATCACCATTCCTGCAGCCAGTCCCCAGTACAGCCTACAGAGGGGGCTGCGGCCCCATCGCCATTCCTGCAGCCAGTCCCCAGTACAGCCTACAGAGGGGGCTGCGGCCCCATCACCATTCCTGCAGCCAGTCCCCAGTACAGCCTACAGAGGGGGCTGCGGCCCCATCACCATTCCTGCAGCCAGTCCCCAGTACAGCCTACAGAGGGGGCTGCGGCCCCATCACCATTCCTGCAGCCAGTCCCCAGTACAGCCTACAGAGGGGGCTGCGGCCCCATCACCACTCCTGCAGCCAGTCCCCAGTACAGCCTACAGAGGGGGCTGCGGCCCCATCACCACTCCTGCAGCCAGTCCCCAGTACAGCCTACAGAGGGGGCTGCGGCCCTATCACCATTCCTGCAGCCAGTCCCCAGTACAGCCTACAGAGGGGGCTGCGGCCCTATCACCACTCCTGCAGCCAGTCCCCAGTACAGCCTACAGAGGGGGCTGCGGCCTCATCACCACTCCTGCAGCCAGTCCCCAGTACAGCCTACAGAGGGGGCTGCGGCCCCATCACCATTCCTGCAGCCAGTCCCCAGTACAGCCTACAGAGGGGGCTGCGGCCCTATCACCATTCCTGCAGCCAGTCCCCAGTACAGCCTACAGAGGGGGCTGCGGCCCCATCACCACTCCTGCAGCCAGTCCCCAGTACAGCCTACAGAGGGGGCTGCGGCCCCATCACCATTCCTGCAGCCAGTCCCCAGTACAGCCTACAGAGGGGGCTGCGGCCCCATCGCCATTCCTGCAGCCAGTCCCCAGTACAGCCTACAGAGGGGGCTGCGGCCTCATCACCATTCCTGCAGCCAGTTCCCAGTACAGCCTACAGAGGGGGCTGCAGTCCCATCACCATTCCTGCAGCCAGTCCCCAGTACAGCCTACAGAGGGGGCTGCGGCCCTATCACCATTCCTGCAGCCAGTCCCCAGTACAGCCTACAGAGGGGGCTGCGGCCCCATCACCATTCCTGCAGCCAGTCCCCAGTACAGCCTACAGAGGGGGCTGCGGCCCCATCGCCATTCCTGCAGCCAGTCCCCAGTACAGCCTACAGAGGGGGCTGCGGCCCCATCGCCATTCCTGCAGCCAGTCCCCAGTACAGCCTACAGAGGGGGCTGCGGCCCCATCACCATTCCTGCAGCCAGTCCCCAGTACAGCCTACAGAGGGGGCTGCGGCCCCATCACCACTCCTGCAGCCAGTCCCCAGTACAGCCTACAGAGGGGGCTGCGGCCCCATCACCATTCCTGCAGCCAGTCCCCAGTACAGCCTACAGAGGGGGCTGCGGCCCCATCGCCATTCCTGCAGCCAGTCCCCAGTACAGCCTACAGAGGGGGCTGCGGCCCCATCACCATTCCTGCAGCCAGTCCCCAGTACAGCCTACAGAGGGGGCTGCGGCCCCATCACCATTCCTGCAGCCAGTCCCCAGTACAGCCTACAGAGGGGGCTGCGGCCCCATCGCCATTCCTGCAGCCAGTCCCCAGTACAGCCTACAGAGGGGGCTGCGGCCTCATCACCATTCCTGCAGCCAGTTCCCAGTACAGCCTACAGAGGGGGCTGCAGTCCCATCACCATTCCTGCAGCCAGTCCCCAGTACAGCCTACAGAGGGGGCTGCGGCCCTATCACCATTCCTGCAGCCAGTCCCCAGTACAGCCTACAGAGGGGGCTGCGGCCCCATCACCATTCCTGCAGCCAGTCCCCAGTACAGCCTACAGAGGGGGCTGCGGCCCCATCGCCATTCCTGCAGCCAGTCCCCAGTACAGCCTACAGAGGGGGCTGCGGCCCCATCACCATTCCTGCAGCCAGTCCCCAGTACAGCCTACAGAGGGGGCTGCGGCCCCATCACCATTCCTGCAGCCAGTCCCCAGTACAGCCTACAGAGGGGGCTGCGGCCCCATCACCATTCCTGCAGCCAGTCCCCAGTACAGCCTACAGAGGGGGCTGCGGCCCCATCACCACTCCTGCAGCCAGTCCCCAGTACAGCCTACAGAGGGGGCTGCGGCCCCATCACCACTCCTGCAGCCAGTCCCCAGTACAGCCTACAGAGGGGGCTGCGGCCCTATCACCATTCCTGCAGCCAGTCCCCAGTACAGCCTACAGAGGGGGCTGCGGCCCCATCACCATTCCTGCAGCCAGTCCCCAGTACAGCCTACAGAGGGGGCTGCGGCCTCATCACCACTCCTGCAGCCAGTCCCCAGTACAGCCTACAGAGGGGGCTGCGGCCCCATCACCATTCCTGCAGCCAGTCCCCAGTACAGCCTACAGAGGGGGCTGCGGCCTCATCACCACTCCTGCAGCCAGTCCCCAGTACAGCCTACAGAGGGGGCTGCGGCCCCATCACCATTCCTGCAGCCAGTCCCCAGTACAGCCTACAGAGGGGGCTGCGGCCCTATCACCATTCCTGCAGCCAGTCCCCAGTACAGCCTACAGAGGGGGCTGCGGCCCCATCACCACTCCTGCAGCCAGTCCCCAGTACAGCCTACAGAGGGGGCTGCGGCCCCATCACCATTCCTGCAGCCAGTCCCCAGTACAGCCTACAGAGGGGGCTGCAGCCCCATCGCCATTCCTGCAGCCAGTCCCCAGTACAGCCTACAGAGGGGGCTGCGGCCTCATCACCATTCCTGCAGCCAGTTCCCAGTACAGCCTACAGAGGGGGCTGCAGTCCCATCACCATTCCTGCAGCCAGTCCCCAGTACAGCCTACAGAGGGGGCTGCGGCCCTATCACCATTCCTGCAGCCAGTCCCCAGTACAGCCTACAGAGGGGGCTGCGGCCCCATCACCATTCCTGCAGCCAGTCCCCAGTACAGCCTACAGAGGGGGCTGCGGCCCCATCACCATTCCTGCAGCCAGTCCCCAGTACAGCCTACAGAGGGGGCTGCGGCCCCATCGCCATTCCTGCAGCCAGTCCCCAGTACAGCCTACAGAGGGGGCTGTGGCCCCATCGCCATTCCTGCAGCCAGTCCCCAGTACAGCCTACAGAGGGGGCTGCGGCCCCATCGCCATTCCTGCAGCCAGTCCCCAGTACAGCCTACAGAGGGGGCTGCGGCCCCATCACCATTCCTGCAGCCAGTCCCCAGTACAGCCTACAGAGGGGGCTGCGGCCCCATCACCATTCCTGCAGCCAGTCCCCAGTACAGCCTACAGAGGGGGCTGCGGCCCCATCACCACTCCTGCAGCCAGTCCCCAGTACAGCCTACAGAGGGGGCTGCGGCCCCATCACCATTCCTGCAGCCAGTCCCCAGTACAGCCTACAGAGGGGGCTGCGGCCCCATCGCCATTCCTGCAGCCAGTCCCCAGTACAGCCTACAGAGGGGGCTGCGGCCCCATCACCATTCCTGCAGCCAGTCCCCAGTACAGCCTACAGAGGGGGCTGCGGCCCCATCACCATTCCTGCAGCCAGTCCCCAGTACAGCCTACAGAGGGGGCTGCGGCCCCATCACCATTCCTGCAGCCAGTCCCCAGTACAGCCTACAGAGGGGGCTGCGGCCCCATCACCACTCCTGCAGCCAGTCCCCAGTACAGCCTACAGAGGGGGCTGCGGCCCCATCACCATTCCTGCAGCCAGTCCCCAGTACAGCCTACAGAGGGGGCTGCGGCCCCATCGCCATTCCTGCAGCCAGTCCCCAGTACAGCCTACAGAGGGGGCTGCGGCCCTATCACCATTCCTGCAGCCAGTTCCCAGTACAGCCTACAGAGGGGGCTGCGGCCCCATCGCCATTCCTGCAGCCAGTCCCCAGTACAGCCTACAGAGGGGGCTGCGGCCCCATCACCATTCCTGCAGCCAGTCCCCAGTACAGCCTACAGAGGGGGCTGCGGCCCCATCACCATTCCTGCAGCCAGTCCCCAGTACAGCCTACAGAGGGGGCTGCGGCCCCATCACCATTCCTGCAGCCAGTCCCCAGTACAGCCTACAGAGGGGGCTGCGGCCCTATCACCATTCCTGCAGCCAGTCCCCAGTACAGCCTACAGAGGGGGCTGCGGCCCTATCACCATTCCTGCAGCCAGTCCCCAGTACAGCCTACAGAGGGGGCTGCGGCCCTATCACCATTCCTGCAGCCAGTCCCCAGTACAGCCTACAGAGGGGGCTGCGGCCCTATCACCATTCCTGCAGCCAGGGCTCATGTATAGACTTTTTCAGTCTTGAAGCCTATTCTCCAGCCGCACTACGTGAGGCGCTGGGGGAGGGGCTGTGTGTAACATGGAGGCAGGCTGAAGTATCATTTCCTCCTCCGCCGCCATTTTGTGTCGGATGCTTTACAGGAAAGGAAGAGCGCCTTGGAAAACGGGGAGAACAAATCGTTAAGAGCGGGAAACGGAGAGTGTGAGAATCCTTAACGGACCGCGGAAACACCGGTAGAAGCTGCGTGACCGCCACAGAACAAGCGGCTCCACAGGATTCCTCGGTAACGTTCCTGAGCGGGCGGTGAAGACCGCAGGAGCCGCCCGGGCGGAGGAGCTCCCGCTGTAGGTAAGAGGCTCCGTGCGGCACTCGGCGCTGCCAGTCATGAGGCGAGGGGCGACCGCGCTACATGGCGGGGACGCCTCATCTTCCGTGTGGGAATTTGTTGTTTTTCATGTCTAAGTGTTAAAGATGGCGGGCGGAAGATTGTGCGGCCTTCACGGTCCTGACCTCCACTGAGCATGGCGCCTGCAACAGAGCGACTTACTGAGGGCGTGAGATCCCCGGGGGCTGAGGCGCCATACTGGCAGCAGTGTCCCCGAAGATTACTATGGCAGGTGTGTACGTGATTAATCGAGCAGTGCACATCCTAGGATGGGTGGGGGCATCCCTGTGTAATAGAGGGGGTGGGGGGCATCCCTGTGTAATAGAGGGGGTGGGGGGCATCCCTGTGTAATAGAGGGAAGGAGAGGGGGTGGGGGGCATCCCTGTGTAATAGAGGGAAGGAGAGGGGGTGGGGGGCATCCCTGTGTAATAGAGGGAAGGAGAGGGGGTGGGGGGCATCCCTGTGTAATAGAGGGAAGGAGAGGGAGTGGGGGGCATCCCTGTGTAATAGAGGGAAGGAGAGGGGGTGGGGGGCATCCCTGTGTAATAGGGGGAAGGAGAGGGGGTGGGGGGCATCCCTGTGTAATAGAGGGGGTGGGGGGCATCCCTGTGTAATAGAGGGGGTGGGGGGCATCCCTGTGTAATAGGGGGAAGGAGAGGGGGTGGGGGGCATCCCTGTGTAATAGAGGGGGTGGGGGGCATCCCTGTGTAATAGAGGGGGTGGGGGGCATCCCTGTGTAATAGAGGGGGTGGGGGGCATCCCTGTGTAATAGAGGGGGTGGGGGGCATCCCTGTGTAATAGAGGGGGTGGGGGGCATCCCTGTGTAATAGAGGGGGTGGGGGGCATCCCTGTGTAATAGAGGGGGTGGGGGGCATCCCTGTGTAATAGAGGGGGTGGGGGGCATCCCTGTGTAATAGAGGGGGTGGGGGGCATCCCTGTGTAATAGAGGGGGTGGGGGGCATCCCTGTGTAATAGAGGGGGTGGGGGGCATCCCTGTGTAATAGAGGGAAGGAGAGGGGGTGGGGGGCATCCCTGTGTAATAGAGGGGGTGGGGGGCATCCCTGTGTAATAGGGGGAAGGAGAGGGGGTGGGGGGCATCCCTGTGTAATAGAGGGGGTGGGGGGCATCCCTGTGTAATAGGGGGAAGGAGAGGGGGTGGGGGGCATCCCTGTGTAATAGAGGGGGTGGGGGGCATCCCTGTGTAATAGGGGGAAGGAGAGGGGGTGGGGGGCATCCCTGTGTAATAGGGGGAAGGAGAGGGGGTGGGGGGCATCCCTGTGTAATAGAGGGGGTGGGGGGCATCCCTGTGTAATAGAGGGGGTGGGGGGCATCCCTGTGTAATAGAGGGGGTGGGGGGCATCCCTGTGTAATAGAGGGGGTGGGGGGCATCCCTGTGTAATAGAGGGGGTGGGGGGCATCCCTGTGTAATAGAGGGGGTGGGGGGCATCCCTGTGTAATAGAGGGGGTGGGGGGCATCCCTGTGTAATAGAGGGGGTGGGGGGCATCCCTGTGTAATAGAGGGGGTGGGGGGCATCCCTGTGTAATAGAGGGGGTGGGGGGCATCCCTGTGTAATAGAGGGGGTGGGGGGCATCCCTGTGTAATAGAGGGGGTGGGGGGCATCCCTGTGTAATAGAGGGGGTGGGGGGCATCCCTGTGTAATAGAGGGGGTGGGGGGCATCCCTGTGTAATAGAGGGGGTGGGGGGCATCCCTGTGTAATAGAGGGAATGGGGGGGCATCCCTGTGTAATAGAGGGAATGGGGGGGCATCCCTGTGTAATAGAGGGAATGGGGGGGCATCCCTGTGTAATAGAGGGAATGGGGGGGCATCCCTGTGTAATAGAGGGAATGGGGGGGCATCCCTGTGTAATAGAGGGAATGGGGGGGCATCCCTGTGTAATAGAGGGAATGGGGGGGCATCCCTGTGTAATAGAGGGAATGGGGGGGCATCCCTGTGTAATAGAGGGAATGGGGGGGCATCCCTGTGTAATAGAGGGAATGGGGGGGCATCCCTGTGTAATAGAGGGAATGGGGGGGGCATCCCTGTGTTATACTTGAGCTCCTGTATTTGTATTCATTGCATACACTACTGGCCAGAGACATGAATACCTTCATTTATCTCTGGTTGGAATTATGAAAAGCCACCACTTCTTTTTTTTTTTTTTTTATTTTTTTTTTTTTTAACGGACTGTTGTCTTTGGCCACCTCCCAGTTGTCCATATTCGTAGTTGTGCCACAATGTAATTGGCCAATATTTACAAATGTTCTGTAAAGAAAAGGCTTATCAATAACTGTTTAATTCTACTTATTTTGAAGCAGCTTTCAAACCTAAAGGTACCGTCACACTAAGCGACGCTCCAGCGATCCCACCAGCAACCTGACCTGGCAGGGATCGCTGGAGCGTTGCTACACGGGTTGCTGGTGAGCTGTCAAACAGGCAGATCTCACTAGAAACCAGTGACCAGCCCCCAGCGACGCGTGGAAGCGATACTGCGCTTGGTAACTAAGGTAAATATCGGGTAACCAACCTGATATTTACCTTGGTTACCAGCGCACACCGCTTGGCGCTGGCTCCCTGCACACCTAGCCACAGTACACATCGGGTTAATTACCCGATGTGTAGTCTGGCTATGTGTGCAGGGAGCCGGCATTGACAGCGTGAGAGCGGCGGACGCTGGTAACGAAGGTAAATATCGGGTAACCAAGGAAAGGGCTTCTTTGTTACCCGATATTTACATTGGTTACCAGTGTCCGCAGAAGCCGGCTCCTGCTTCCTGCACATTCAGTTGTTGCTCTGTCACACACAGCGATCTGTGCTTCACAGCAGGAGAGCAACAACTAAAAAATGGTCCAGGACATTCAGCAACAACCAACGACCTCACAGCAGGGGCCAGGTTGTTGCTGGATGTCACACACAGCAACATCGCTAGCAAGTCACAAAAGTCGTGCCTCAGCAGCGATGTTGCTTAATGAGACGTGGCCTTAAGTTTATCAATTTATACTGGTGATATAACCATGTGACCACCTGTCGGTAATGCTCAGCACTGAAGCTTACATACAAGTGCATCTCAATAAATTACAATATCTTCAAAAAGTTAATTTATTTCAGTAATTCAATGCAAAAATGGAAACGTATATATTATATAGTCACAACAGAGTGCTGTATCTAAGCATATTAATGGACAGTTGAGTGGAAGGAAAAAGTGTGGTAGAAAAAGTTGCACGAGCAACCGGCATAACTGCAGCCTTGATAGGATTGTTAAAGGCAACCAATCACCAGGATTTTTATATACAGTATAAGCTAAAGCCAGTGCTATACCGGCACTATCAGGCTGAGTCTATACATGCCTGTAGTGGTCAGCTCGGATGTTTAGGTTTTGAAATCCAAAAAAGTAGTTTATAAAATTAGCTGCTTGTTGAGTGGCAGTTACAATGAAGCAGATCATATATTCAAAGTTATCCCTTCACCCTGTTAGAATTAGCATAAGTATAATACAAAAGATTCACTGTTGCAGGACCTGTGTGAGGTCATACCCATGTGACCAGAAGGAGCTGCGCCTCAGCCAACAAAGTTGGATACCAGGTCACATGGGTATGTCCTCACCACAGGTCCTGCAACAAAGTGGATCGTTTGTATAATACTTATGCTAATTCTAACAGAGGGAGAGCATAACTATGAATATATTATCTGCCACTCAAGCAGCTAACGATTTATTTTTTTTTTAAAAAAACTTTTTACTTTTTTGGATTTGAAAGCCTAAACATCCTAGCTGACCACTAATGGCATGTAGCGAATGAGCCTGATAGTGCCAGCACAGCACTGGCTTTAGCTTATATACGAACATCCTGGTTATTGGTTTCCTTTAAGAAAGGGCCCTTCAAAAATTTGGGAGAGATTCACAAGAAGTAGACTGGTGCTGGAGTCAGTGCTTCCATAGCCACCACACACAGACGTATCCAGGACATGGGCTACAACTGTCACATTCCTTGTGTCAAGCCACTCATGACCAATAGACAACGCCAGAAGCTTCTTACCTGGGCCAAGGAGAAAAAGATCTGGACTGTTGCTCAATGGTCCAAGGTGTTGTTTTCAGATGAAAGTAAATTTTGCATTTCCTTTGGAAATCCAGGTCCCAGAGTCTGGAGGAAGAGTGGAGAGGCCACAATCCAAGCTGCTTGAGGTCTAGTGTGAAGTTTCCACAATCAGTGATGGTTTGGGGAGCCATGTCATCTGCTGGTGTAGGTCCACTGTGTTTTACCAAGACCAAAGTCAGTGCAGCCATCTACCAGGAAATTTTAGAGCAGTTCATGCTTCCCTCTGCCGACAAGCTTTTTGGAGATGGAAATTTCATTTTCCAGCAGGACTTGGCACCTGTCCACACTGCCAAAAGTACCAATACCTGGTATAACCACCACAGTATCTCTGTGCTTGATTGGCCAGCAAACTCGCCTGACCTAAACCCCATAGAGAATGTATGGGGTATAGTCAAGAGGAAGATGAGACACCAGACCCAACAATGCAGACGAGCTGAAGGCTGCTATCAAAGCAACCTGGGCTTCTATAACTCCTCAGCAGTGCCACCGGCTGATCGCCTTCATGCCATGCTGCATTTATGCAGTAATTCATGCAAAAGGAGCCACGACCAAGTATTGAGGCATTTACTGTACCGACTTTTCAGGAGGCGCCATCTTTTCTGAGATAATGACTTTTGGGTTCTCATTGGCTGTAAGCCATAATCATCAACATTAACAGAAATAATTACATGAAATAGATCACTCTGTACTGACGCGATATGTTTCCCTTTTTGTATTGAATTACTGAAATAAGTTAACTTTTTGATATTCTAATTTTTTGAGATGCACTTGTAGCTTGATTGTCAGAACAAAAATACGTCATACAGAAAATATGAAATAACCCCTTAATTACTGGGAGATGTAGTATTTGTGAATGACACTATACATTTTATCATGCAATGTTCTTGAAATCAGGAAAAATTCCAAGTGTGACGTTTAGAGCAAAAATATAATGAAATGCTGTATTTTTTAGGTTTTGCTTTGGCAGCATGAATTATGATTTGGTGGACATACTTAGTTTTGTTTTTTTTCAAATGGTGAAGAAAAATGCGGAAGTTCATAAACAAATTTTGATTGTGTTGCTTCAGTTTCCAGTCAGTGGAGCTGTGTGAGGGCTTGTTTTATGCCCTATAAGGCTAAGTTCACACATCCTGTGTTTTGCATCAGTCACAATCCGTAGTCTTGAGGAATTACGGAATCCTGCAAAATATTTTGCAGGAATCCTGTATTTCCCCATAGACTTCTATTAGTGACGGATTGCGACTGATGACCCTGCGTTGCATCCGCTGCGTCGCGGTCCGTCGTTTTTGACTGACCGCCGAGCGGGGAGCAACGCAGAATGTAACGTTTTTCGGGCCGTCAAAATGAACGCGCCGCGCAGGAATCCGTCGCCATCCGTCAAGCTTGTAATGCATGTCTATAGTGCTGGATTCCGTCGTAATCCGTCTTACAACGGAATCCAGCGCAGGATTCCGTCATGCTCTACTGAGCATGCCCAGCATGCTTGGCACGCCCACTGGGCTGTCCCAAACACAGACGGATCATGACTGATCCGTCAAAAAACGGACGCACAGCGGATGTAACGGACGCAACTGATCCGTTTTTTCACAGGATTCCTGTGAAAGGAATCCTGTGAAAAACACATCAGTTGCATCAGTTGACATCTTGAAAATGACTGATCCGTTGCTGACGGACCTGACGGATTGAAAACACAAGATGTGTGAACTTGGCCTAAGCTGAAGATTTTCTTGATACAATTTTGGGGTATATACAAAATGTGGATCACCTAGTATTGCATTTTTTTTTTATTTATATTTTCATGTGTTCTGACAAATGAAAAATTGCAATTCTGGCATTTTTTTTGTCTTATTACAGTACTTACCAGTTGGGTTCTTTAGTTATATCTTTTGATAGATCTGATTTTTATGGATCTACCACGTGTATTATTTTTAAGTTATCTACTTCTAATGGTGGGTGAAATGGTTGACGCAATGTGGTTTTCTATATAATATATATTTTGTCATCCCTGTTAGGGGGTTAAAACCATTGTTAGTGTTATACCCAGGGCTGTGGAGTCGGTAAACCAAACCTTTGACTCCGACTCCTCAATTTCTCTTGCTCCGACTCAGACTCCTACATATATTGCTTATAGTTAGGTGAAAAATTTATTGTAATACATGAACATGTGTATGTGAACATCAGACATTTCATAGTTTTTATGATACAATAATCAAGATATTTGGATAGAACATAAAATATATTGGAATACAACTTTAGAACACAAACTGTAATAAATTGTAAATATGTAATACACTATGTAATATACAGTAGATTACATATATATCTTTGTGTATATGTATGTATATATATATCACACACACGATATATATGTAATCTACTGTATATTACATAGTGTATTACATATTTACACTTTATTACAGTTTTGTGTGTTGTATTCCAATAAATATATTTTATGTTCTATCTAAATATCTTGATTATTGTATAATAAAAATAATTAAATGTCTAATCTTCACATTGTACTACAATACATTTTTCAATTCAATATAAGCATTATACTAAATGTTATTATTTAGTAAAATATTCAGCACATTCTGCATTGCACTACTGTCCCCAATTTATTATATATTTTAGGAGTCGGAGTCGGTGCATTTTATACCGACTCCGACTCCACAGCCCTGGTTACCGTATATACTGGCGTATAAGACGACTTTTTACCCCCTTAAAATAATGGCTACAGTGGGGGGTCGTCTTATACGCCGGATATACGGGGGGGCGGTGTGTATGTACACTGCAGCGTCCAGGGGAGGTGGGGGCAGCAGCTCTGGAGCACAGGGGAACGCTGCGGCCTGCAGCCTTTGATCTCCTGCACCCGCTCATATAATATGCACAGCCGCTGTCCATCTCCAATGGTGCTGAAATCGCACGCAGTGAGGGGCTGGAGCAGCGGTGCATATTTTATGAGCCTGCGTCCCAGTGTGATCGCACATGTCCCCCATGTGTTAGATTTGGCCCCCAGGCTGCTGCTCATTCTAAAATAAAAAAGCTTTACTTACCCCTGCAGCGTGTCTCCCCGTGTCCCTGCTTCCACTGTGATCAGGCAGAGATCTCAGCCTGCTGTGCCGATCACATGACCGCACTGACAACCAGGAAGTGGAAGAACAGAAGCACGGAGCCAGACAGGAGGGAGCTCAGCGCTGAAGGAGATAAGGAAAGAGGGTTTTATTTTACTATGGGCAGCAGCCTAGGGGCCATATCTGACACAGGGGGACTTGTGCGATCTATAGGGGCCATGGGCAGCACTATGGGGGCGATATCTGACACAGGGGGACTTGTGCGATCTATATAGGGGCCATGGGCAGCACTATGGGGGCGATATCTGACACAGGGGGACTTGTGCGATCTATAGGGGCCATGGGCAGCACTATGGGGGCGATATCTGACACAGGGGGACTTGTGCGATCTATATAGGGGCCATGGGCAGCACTATGGGGGCGATATCTGACACAGGGGGACTTGTGCGATCTATATAGGGGCCATGGGCAGCACTATGGGGGAGATATCTAACACAGGGGGACTTGTGCCCATTATGGGCCCCGGTGAGCTGCTTCTAACCCCCCAGATGTATGCCCTGCCAATCCCCCCCCGCCGATGCCGCGGGTGCTGTACCCGCCGAGCCGCGGGTGCAGGCCCCACAGAGCAGCAGAGTTGTGTGTATTTGTCTGTATGTAGCAGAGTTGTATGTGTTTGTCTGTATGTAGCAGAGTTGTACGTGTTTGTCTGTATGTAGCAGTTGTATGTGTTTGTCTGTATGTAGCAGTTGTATGTGTTTGTCTGTATGTAGCAGTTGTATGTGTTTGTCTGTATGTAGCAGAGTTGTATGTGTTTGTCTGTATGTAGCAGAGTTGTATGTGTTTGTCTGTATGTAGCAGAGTTGTATGTGTTTGTCTGTATGTAGCAGAGTTGTATGTGTTTGTCTGTATGTAGCAGAGTTGTATGTGTTTGTCTGTATGTAGCAGAGTTGTATGTGTTTGTCTGTATGTAGCAGAGTTGTATGTGTTTGTCTGTATGTAGCAGAGTTGTATGTGTTTGTCTGTATGTAGCTGAGTTGTATGTGTGTGTGTTTGTCTGTATGTAGCAGAGTTGTGTGTGTTTGTCTGTATGTAGCAGAGTTGTGTGTGTTTGTCTGTTTGTAGCAGAGTTGTGTGTGTTTGTCTGTTTGTAGCAGAGTTGTGTGTGTTTGTCTGTTTGTAGCAGAGTGTAGTACCATTGTTTCAGTCCAGTTGTGGCTTTATACAGCAGGGAGGAGCATTCCTTGCTGTACTAAGTGAACATTGGAGCGATTGATCTGTCAATGGCCCTTTAAAAACATATTGTACGGCTCTCGCGGAATTAAAATTAACATGTTGCAATCAAAGCAGACTTTTTTTCATTTGGGAGCGGGGTAGTCTTATACAGTGAGTATATCCCAAATTCTATATTTTTAGGGCAGAAGTTGGGGGTCGTCTTATACGCCCAGTCGTCTTATACGCCGGCATATACGGTATACCCAGCAAGAACAGTGTTGCTCAATGTAGGAAAAATCAAAGTCTCCTATGAATTCCAGCCTCAGGCTGATTTTCATAGGAGGGCCAAGTGTAATTGTAACTTCAGCACAGACAACATGCAGGCTTTTGAAATGCTGCTGAAATTTTTTTGAACTCCGACCAAGATAAGAGATTAAAGTCCAATGTTAAGACCTTTTGTCGAGGCAATCTGTAGAAGTGGTGAGGATGACAGGATGGAGGAACATATGGGTCCTGTGTTGTTTTTTTGTTTTTTTTTTGTAATAACTGCATAAACTGACCTGTGTTGCTTGTTTCAAATCCACAACACGTCAATTGTCAATTTTTTGTTCAGATTTTCCCCATAGACTTGCATTAGATGTGGAAAATCTGCAAATAAAAATGCTCGTTTTAAGTGCGTTTTCTTAACAGAAACTAATAAGACACATGTATTCACATGATTGTATCCATAGTTTTGCCAAAGCCAAATAAAAGGATCAAAAATGAAGCAGCTTTAAGTACATGATACACCAACCTGAGATAAAAAAATGCATTTTTAAATACACATGGGGGGAGGCACTCAAAAACATGGAAATACCGCAAATAGCTGCAACATTTCAAAATCACCTAATTATGGGAATATAACTTAACGGGAACCCTCTCACCAGTTATTTGTGTATGAGCTTGATACCACCACGTTACGCAGCTTCTGCTGCATTCTAAAAAGTGGGTTAAACTGTACCCTTTACCAGCATGACCCCACTGAGACCATAAGGTTTAACCATGAGGCTCTTTGTTTGGATTCTAAAAAGTTGTATATTACCGTATTTTTCGCTTTATAAGACGCACTTTTGTTCCCCCAAATTTTGGGGGAAAGTAGGGGGTGCGTCTTATAAGCCGAATATATGGGGGGGTAGATATATATGTACACTGCAGGATCCAGGGGAGGTGGGGGCGCTGTGCTGGGGGCAGGTGAACGCTGCGGCGGCAGCGTTAGATTTCCTGCTCCCGCTCATATAATATGCACAGCCGTTGTCCATCTCCGGTGGTGCTGAAATCGCACCGCAGTGACGGGCTGGGGGAGCGGTGCATATTATGTCTCTGCGTGCCCCTGTGATGGTACATGCCCCCCATGTGTTAGATTTGGCCCCCATGCTGCTGCTCATTCTAAAATATTAAAGCTTTACTTACCCCCTCCAGTGTTTCTCCCCGTGTCCCTGCTTCCACTGTGATCAGGCAGGCAGAGATCTCAGTCTGCTGTGCTGATCACATGACCGCACTGAGAACCAGGAAGTAGAGGAAGAGAAGCACGGAGGGAGACAGGAAGGAGATAAACGCTGGAGGAGGTAAGGAAAGAGTGTTTTATTTTACTATGGACAGCAGCCTGGGGGCGATATCTAACACAGGGGGACTTGTGCGATCTATAGGGGCCATGGGCAGCACTATGGGGGCGCTATCTAACACAGGGGAATGTGTGCAATCCATAGGGGACCATAGGCAGCACAGGGGAATGTGTGCAATCCATAGGGGACCATAGGCAGCACAGGGGAATGTATGCAATCCATAGGGGGCCATAGGCAGCACAGGGGAATGTATGCAATCCATAGGGGGCCATAGGCAGCACAGGGGAATGTATGCAATCCATAGGGGGCCATAGGCAGCACAGGGGAATGTATGCAATCCATAGGGGGCCATAGGCAGCACAGGGGAATGTATGCAATCCATAGGGGGCCATAGGCAGCACAGGGGAATGTATGCAATCCATAGGGGGCCATAGGCAGCACAGCGGAATGTATGCAATCCATAGGGGGCCATAGGCAGCACAGAGGAACGTGTGCCATCACAAGGGGGCTATATTCAATATAAGGGGGCCATATCCAGATTAAGGGGGCTAATTTTAGGATGGGAGGCTATGAGGGACATATACCCTATATGATTTGTTAGAGGGACACTGGCATTATAAGATGGACCCCATTTAACATTAAAAAAAAATAATTCTCTTTTCCTTCAGCAAATTTGGGGGTGCGTCTTATAATGCGAAAAATACGGTATGTCCGGACTAAACCCCCCCCATATCCCCCTAAAAAGCTTTTGAATAGCTCACACTCCGTATGAAAATCCGACCTGCCCAGTCTGATTGCAGCGGCTCGTGTTCCTACTCTCCGCTGTGAATTGCCATCCTCCCGCCCTGCTTCATCTACATAGCCAAAATCTTGTGCACTGTCATCGCGGTTCACGCAGGCGCACTTTGCTCTGCCTTACTGCGGGCAGAGCATGAAACCTGAATGCACATTACTTGGGGTATAGAATAGAAAAGAGTTACTCTTAGGCTATTTTCACACATTGCATTTTTGTAGTATTTATTTCACTTTTCTTTTCATGCAAATTAACAGCTGTTTCTTTGTCGCTCCATTGGGAGACCCAGACACTTGGGTGTATAGCTATGCCTCCGGAGGCCACACAAAGTATTACACTAAAAGTGTAACGCCCCTCCCCTTCTGCCTATACACCCCCCGTGCATCACGGGCTCCTCAGTTTTTATGCTTTGTGCGAAGGAGGCTGACATCCACGCATAAGCTCCACAGCTTAGTCAGCAGCAGCTGCTGACTAGGTCGGATGGAAGAAAAGAGGGCCCATAACAGGGCCCCCAGCATGCTCCCTTCTCACCCCACTTTGTCGGCGGTGTTGTTAAGGTTGAGGTACCCATTGCGGGTACACAGGCAGGAGCCACATGCTGTTTTCCTTCCCCATCCCTTAATGGGCTCTGGGTGAAGTGGGACCCGGATCGGTCTCCAGGCACTGGGACCGTGCTCCCTCCGCAGCCCCTGGGAATCTGCTGGATAGGAGCTGGGTATCGTCAGGGACAAGACCCTGCTACTATGAGGTACTCTGTGTCCCCGTGGGGACCGCGCATGGAGCGCTTGTGCCATACACATTACAGCACTGCTGGGTGTGTTAGTGCGCCGGGGACTACCGCGCATGGAGCGCTTGTGCCATACACATTGCAGCACTGCTGGGTGTGTTAGTGCGCCGGGGACTACCGCGCGGCCGCTCTTATTGCCGGCCGCGCTTATAACTTTAGTCCCCGGCTTCTGCGGCCTAGTGTCGTATATTCCCGCCCACAGGCCTGCCAGTCAGGGGAAGGGCGGGACGCTGCACAGATCGTCAGCGCTGAGGGCTGGAGCATACATTAGTATCCTCCTCCCTCCTCACTCAGTACACTGGGGCACTAGATTCCCGCACTTTTCTTGGGCACGCCCACGGTCCCCTCCTCCCCACAGAACGCCGGCAGCCATTCCTGTCAGCGATTCAGACGCTGGAGAGGAGAGACAACACAGGGAGACCCAGGCAGGGAATCTGGTGATCACACAACCGCTCTGAGCGGTCGGTAAGCAGCACCTGTTGTGCTGGCCCCACTGAGTGCCGAAGTGTGTATATGTATATATGTATATATGTATATATGTATGTATATATATATATATATATATATATATATATATATATATATATATATATATATATATATATATATATATATATATATATATATATATATATATATATACATATATGCGCTTATAGGCTATACATTTGCACTGTACGGTCGCTCTGTTGATTTTTGGCTTTATACCCTCCTGGATTGTTCTCAGAGGAGACAACAGCATGTCGTCTGCAAAAAGCAAGGGTGCCAAAGCACAGGCGTACTTTGCAACCTGTACCTCATGTGCAGCTAAACTACCGGCAGGTTCCACTGACCCTCATTGTGTGCAATGCTCGGCCCCTGTGGCACTTGCTCAGCCGGAGCCTCTGCTAATGGTGGCCCAGGTGGAACCACCTGCTACCACTGTCCAGGTGACAGGGACGGAGTTTGCAGCTTTTGCTGACAAACTGTCTGAGAGTATGGATAAATGGTCTGCTAAAATACTAGAAGCCTTACAGTCCAGACCGGTGATTCAGGCCCCGGGCACTGTTCAATCTTTGACCCCTGGTCCCCCTCAATTGGAACAGCAAAGTGCCCCTGGGGTGACCCATAGGTCCCAGGGTGAGGTCTCTGACACGGACCGCAGTCCCAGGCCGCTCAAGCGGGCTCGCTGGGAAATTCCCTCCACCTCATCACACTGTTCAGGGTCTCAGCAGGACTCTCTGGAGGATGAAGCGGAGGTAACAGATCAGGATTCTGATCCTGAAGCCGCTCTCAACCTTGATACACCTGACGGTGACGCTGTAGTGAATGACCTTATAGCAACCATCAATCAGGTGTTGGATATTTCTCCCTCAGCTCCTACAATTGAGAAGTCAGCGTCTCAGGAGAAATTCCGTTTCAGGTTTCCCAAGCGTACATTGAGTACGTTCCTGGATCACTCTGACTTCAGAGAGGCAGTCCAGAAAAACCGGGACTGTCCAGACAAGCGTTTTTCCAAGCGCCTTAAGGATACACGTTATCCCTTCCCCCCTGATGTTGTCAAGGGCTGGACTCAGTGTCCTAAGGTGGATCCTCCAATCTCCAGACTGGCGGCTAGATCCATAGTTGCAGTGGAAGATGGGGCTTCGCTCAAAGATGCCACTGACAGACAGATGGAACTATGGTTGAAAAACATCTATGAAGCTATCGGCGCGTCTTTTGCTCCAGCATTCGCAGCCGTATGGGCACTCCAAGCTATCTCAGCTTGTCAGGCGCAGATTAATACAGTCACACGTACATCTGCCCCGCAAGTGGTGTCCTTAACCTCTCAGGCGTCGGCGTTTGCGTCCTACGCCATTAATGCTATCCTGGACTCTGCGAGCCGTACGGCGGTAGCATCCGCCAATTCGGTGGTAGTCCGCAGGGCTATGTGGCTACGTGAATGGAAGGCAGATTCTGCTTCCAAAAAGTTCTTAACCGATTTGCCATTGTCTGGCGACCGCTTGTTTGGTGAGCGATTGGATGAAATCATTAAACAATCCAAGGGAAAGGACTCATCCTTACCCCAGTCCAAACCAAACAGACCTCAACCACGGAAGGTACAATCGAGGTTTCGGTCCTTTCGGACCGCGGGCAGGTCTCAATTCTCCTCGTCCAAAAGGCCTCAGAAGGATCAGAGGAACTCCGATTCATGGCGGTCTAAGTCACGTCCTAAAAAGACCGTCGGAGGAGCCGCTCCCAAAGCGGCCTCCTCATGAATTTCGGCCTCCTCAAACCGCATCCTCGGTCGGTGGCAGGCTCTCCCGCTTTTGCGACGCCTGGCTGCCACAGGTAAAAGACCGATGGGTGAGAGACATTCTATCTCAAGGTTACAGGATAGAGTTCAGCTCTCGTCCTCCGACTCGTTTCTTCAGAACATCTCCACCCCCCGAAAGAGCCGATGCTCTTCTGCAGGCGGTGTGCACTCTGAAGGCGGAAGGAGTGGTGATCCCTGTTCCTCCTCAGCAACGGGGTCACGGTTTTTACTCCAACTTGTTCGTGGTGCCAAAAAAGGACGGATCCTTCCGTCCTGTTCTGGACCTAAAACTGCTCAACAAGCATGTGAAAACCAGGCGGTTCCGGATGGAATCGCTCCGCTCCGTCATCGCCTCAATGTCCCAAGGAGACTTCCTAGCATCAATCGACATCAAAGATGCTTATCTCCACGTACCGATTGCACCAGAGCATCAGCGCTTCCTGCGTTTCGCCATAGGGGACGAACACCTTCAGTTCGTGGCACTGCCTTTTGGCCTGGCGACAGCCCCACGGGTCTTCACCAAGGTTATGGCAACAGTGGTGGCAATCCTACACTCAGGGACACTCGGTGATCCCTTACTTAGACGATCTACTTGTCAAGGCACCCTCTCAAGGGGCATGCCAACACAGCCTGAACATCGCTCTGGAGACTCTCCAGAGTTTCGGGTGGATCATCAATTTTCCAAAGTCAAATCTGACACCGGTCCAATCACTGACATATCTTGGCATGGAGTTTCATACTCTCTCAGCGATAGTGAAGCTTCCGCTGAACAAACAGCGTTCACTACAGACAGGGGTGCAATCTCTCCTTCAAGGCCAGTCACACCCCCTGAGGCGCCTCATGCACTTCCTAGGGAAGATGGTAGCAGCAATGGAGGCAGTTCCTTTTGCGCAGTTTCATCTGCGCCCACTTCAATGGGACATTCTCCGCAAATGGGACAGGAAGTCGACGTCCCTCGACAGGAACGTCTCCCTTTCGCGGGCAGCCAAGGCTTCCCTTCAGTGGTGGCTTCTCCCCACTTCTCTGTCGAAGGGGAAATCCTTCCTGCCCCCATCCTGGGCGGTGGTCACGACGGACGCGAGCCTGTCAGGGTGGGGAGCGGTCTTTCTCCACCACAGGGCTCAGGGGACTTGGACTCAGACAGAGTCCTCCCTTCAGATCAATGTTCTGGAGATAAGGGCAGTGTATCTTGCGCTAAAGGCGTTCCAGTCGTGGCTGGAAGGCAAACAGATCCGAATTCAGTCGGACAACTCCACAGCGGTGGCATACATCAACCACCAAGGCGGGACACGCAGTCGGCAAGCCTTCCAGGAAGTCCGGCGGATTCTGCTGTGTGTGGAAGCCACAGCCTCCACCATATCCGCAGTTCACATCCCGTGCGTAGAAAACTGGGAAGCAGACTTTCTCAGTCGCCAGGGCATGGACGCAGGGGAATGGTCCCTTCACCCGGACGTGTTTCAGGAGATCTGTTGCCGCTGGGGCATGCCGGACGTCGACCTAATGGCGTCCCGGCACAACAACAAGGTCCCGACATTCATGGCACGGTCTCAAGATCACAGAGCTCTGGCGGCAGACGCCTTAGTTCAGGATTGGTCGCAGTTTCAACTCCCTTATGTGTTTCCTCCTCTGGCACTGTTGCCCAGAGTGTTACGCAAGATCAGGGCCGACTGCCGCCGCGCCATCCTCGTCGCTCCAGACTGGCCGAGGAGGTCGTGGTACCCGGATCTGTGGCATCTCACGGTCGGCCAACCGTGGGCACTACCAGACCGACCAGACTTGCTGTCTCAAGAGCCGTTTTTCCATCTGAATTCTGCGGCCCTCAACCTGACTGTGTGGCCATTGAGTCCTGGATCCTAGCGTCTTCAGGGTTATCCCAAGAGGTCATTGCCACTATGAGACAGGCTAGGAAACCAACGTCCGCCAAGATCTACCACAGGACGTGGAAGATTTTCCTGTCATGGTGCTCTGCTCAGTGTTTTTCTCCCTGGCCATTTACCTTGCCCACTTTTCTGTCCTTCCTTCAATCCGGATTGGAAAAGGGTTTGTCGCTCGGCTCCCTTAAGGGACAAGTCTCTGCGCTCTCTGTGTTTTTTCAGAAGCGCCTAGCCAGACTTCCACAGGTACGCACGTTCCTGCAGGGGGGTTGTCACATCGTCCCTCCTTACAAGCGTCCGTTAGAACCCTGGGATCTGAACAGGGTGCTGATGGCTCTTCAGAAACCACCGTTCGAGCCAATGAGAGATATTTCTCTCTCACGCCTTTCGCAGAAAGTGGTCTTCCTAGTAGCAGTCACTTCACTTCGGAGAGTGTCTGAGCTAGCAGCGTTGTCGTGCAAAGCCCCTTTCCTGGTGTTTCACCAGGATAAGGTGGTTCTGCGTCCGGTTCCGGACTTTCTCCCTAAGGTGGTATCCCCCTTTCATCTCAATCAGGATATCTCCTTACCCTCTTTTTGTCCTCATCCAATTCACCAATGTGAAAAGGATTTGCACTTGTTAGATCTGGTGAGAGCACTCAGATTCTACATTTCTCGTACGGCGCCCCTGCGCCGCTCGGATGCACTCTTTGTCCTTGTCGCTGGCCAGCGTAAAGGGTCACAAGCTTTCAAATCAACCCTGGCTCGGTGGATCAAGGAACCAATTCTCGAAGCTTATCGTTCCTCGGGGCTTCCGGTTCCCTTAGGGCTGAAGGCCCATTCTACCAGGGCCGTGGGGGCGTCCTGGGCCTTGCGGCACCAGGCTACGGCTCAGCAGGTGTGTCAGGCGGCTACCTGGTCGAGCCTGCACACTTTCACGAAACACTATCAGGTGCATACCTATGCTTCGGCAGATGCCAGCCTAGGTAGGCGAGTCCTTCAGGCGGCGGTTGCCCACCTGTAGGACGGAGCCGTTTACGGCTCTATTATGAGGTATTATTTACCCACCCAGGGACTGCTTTTGGACGTCCCAAGTGTCTGGGTCTCCCAATGGAGCGACAAAGAAGAAGGGAATTTTGTTTACTTACCGTAAATTCCTTTTCTTCTAGCTCCAATTGGGAGACCCAGCACCCGCCCCTGTTCCTTTCGGGCTGTTGTTCTTTGTGTACACATGTTGTTCATGTTGAATGGTTTCAGTTCTCCGATATTCCTTCGGATTGAATTTATTTTAAACCAATTTATAATTTTTTCCTCCTTCTTGCTTTTGCACCAAAACTGAGGAGCCCGTGATGCACGGGGGGTGTATAGGCAGAAGGGGAGGGGCGTTACACTTTTAGTGTAATACTTTGTGTGGCCTCCGGAGGCATAGCTATACACCCAAGTGTCTGGGTCTCCCAATTGGAGCTAGAAGAAAAGGAATTTACGGTAAGTAAACAAAATTCCCTTCTTTTTTGGGTGCGTGCCCACGATCAGTGTTTGCAGCATTTTGGACGCAGCATGCTTCAGCTGTGTCCAAAACGATGCTTTGTACAGTACAAGCAGAGTGGACAGGATTTCTAGAAATCCTGTGCCCACTGTACTTGTTTTTTCTGCAGCAAACGCTGACCTGTGGGACGTCTTTCCAGAACGCAGCGTGTCAGTTTGCTGCGGATTCAAATGCGTCCTCCGTAGGGAGAACACAAGTGAGAGACCGCAGTGCACTGAACCCTGATTGTGGGACGAGCAGCTGCGGTCTCCTGCGTTCTCCTACGGAGGAGACTCGAGGCCCTGCAGGTCAGGACCCGCTGCGTCCTGGACTAGTGATGGGCGAACCCGAACTGTAAAGTTTTGTGGGAAGCTCGTGTTACAGTTCGGGTCCAGGGGCTGTTGAAAAAAAAAAAAAAAAAGCACATTATTTAAAAAAACATTATGATCATGCTAGCAGGTTAATTTCATTCACCAAGAAAGCCGCTCTAAAATAAAGAATATAGTTTATAATAAACATTGTCGTTATACTTACAGGTTCAGTTTTTCGCTTTTTATAGATATATTTTTGAGTAAAATGTAATTTGTTTTATTCTATAAACTAGTATTTTCAGAAAATAAATAAAACATTTTTTGCTTGTAAATTTGGAGACCTGTTGTCAGTAGTTTATAGAATTAAAAGAACAATTTACAGTTTTCTCAAAAATATACCTATGAAGACAAAAATCAGAAAAACCATTTTGCAGTGGTCTCAATTATTGCAGAGCTGTTTGTATGTAAAATTGTGTGTGTGTGTGTGTACAATACAGGGCTGTGGAGTCGGTAAGCCAAACCTTCGACTCCGACTCCTCAAATTCTCTTGCACCGACTCCGACTCCGACTCCGGCTCCGGCTCCGACTCCTACATATATTGCTTATAGTTAGGTGAAAAATTTATTGTAGTACATGAATATGTGTATGTGAACATCAGACATTTAATAATTTTTATGATACAATAATCAAGATATTTGGATAGAACATAAAATATATTTATTGGAATACAACTTTAGAACACAAAAAACTGTAATAAATTGTAGATATGTAATACACTATGTAATATACAGTAGATTACATATATATCTTGTGTGTGTGTATATACACTGTATATATATATATATATATATATTATATATTACATATTTACAATTTATTAGTTTTTTTGTGTTCTAAAGTTGTATTCCAATAAATATTTTATGTTCTATCCAAATATCTTGATTATTGTATCATAAAAACAATTAAATGTCTGATGTTCACATTGTACTACAATAAATTTTTCACTTAACAACATTTAGTATAATGCTTATATTTAAGTGAAAAATTTATTGTAGTACATGAATATGTGTATGTGAACATCAGACATTTAATAATTTTTATGATACAATAATCAAGATATTTGGATAGAACATAAAATATATTTATTGGAATACAACTTTAGAACACAAAAAACTGTAATAAATTGTAGATATGTAATACACTATGTAATATACAGTAGATTACATATATATCTTGTGTGTGTGTGTATATACACTGTATATATATATATATATATATATATATATATATATATTATATATATTATATATATTACGTATTTACAATTTATTAGTTTTTTTGTGTTCTAAAGTTGTATTCCAATAAATATTTTATGTTCTATCCAAATATCTTGATTATTGTATCATAAAAACAATTAAATGTCTGATGTTCACATTGTACTACAATAAATTTTTCACTTAAATATAAGCATTATACTAAATGTTGTTATTTAGTAAAATATTCAGCACATTCTGCATTGCACTCCTGTCCCCAATTTACTATATATTTTAGGAGTCGGAGTCGGTGCATTTTATACCGACTCCGACTCCACCAAAATGAGCTCCGACTCCGACTCCACGACTCCGACTCCGACTCCACAGCCCTGGTACAATATATAGTTGTATAAAAATAAATCATTAAAAAAAAAGACTTAGCGCTCCGTGGTATTTTTGATTCTCAGCGCTGATAAAGTGGATGGCTTTGGGCTGCCACCCACATCTGCCTGGCCTTACCTTGGCTGGCAATCAAAATACAGGGAAGACCATTAATCTTAAATTATTTTTTAATAAAAAAAAAAAAAAAGAAAAAAAAACACGTGGGCTTCCGCCGTACTTTGATCACCAGTCAGGTAAAACCAGGCATCTGGGGGTTGGGATTCTCAGCAGCCGCCCCTGGAAATGGCGCATTGTTTCTTAGCACCATTTCCAGGCGCTTAACCCGTCTCGTCCAGCGGCCCTTATGGCATGCCAAATTAGACATAGCCACCATGATTTTCTAGTAAACCCTAAAAAAAACAACTTTTTAATTAGAAATAAAACAAAAAAATATTTAGAGACTCCATCTTTATTATAAAAAAAATTCCTTAGCCCAACGTAGTCCACAGGTAGTGCATTGTCAGCTCTGCTTCATCACTCTGTACAGACAGCGCCTATCCAGAGTGAGAAGCAGAGAGCCATGTCAGCTCTGCCTCATCGCTCTGTACAGATTGAGAAGCAGGCTGACAGTGAGGGTATGATTCCACTTGCGTCTTGCATTGCATCACCCCCCTCGGCCTGACGCTCTCAGGACAGGAGCGCCTCAGCTGCATGGAAATACATGCAGCCGACCCACTCCTGTCGGGACAGTATGCGACACTTGCACAGTGACAGTCAAATTTCAGTTAACAGGACCTTTGATTATCTCATAGCTATGTGACCAGTCTGTAAGCCAATGTCTGTACAACATTCACACCAGACTGGTCACATGGCTATGACTTCATGGTAGGTCCTTTAGGCTACTTTCACATTGCATTTTTCCCTACGTCCACAGGTCCCGTCGGGGTATCTGTCCGAACCTCCCCTCCCCTATTTTGCAAAGCGTGCTCCGGACGCATGCGCCCAGCAGGGCCATTCACTGCTATGAAGTGCACTGCGTTAGCGTGTGCTGTTTTGTGCCATTTTTTGCACATATACGTTTCTGCAGACGGACACCCGAATGTACTCCTCTACGTTCGGGTGTCCGTCTGCAGAAACGTATATGTGCAAAAAATGTCATAAAACAGCACACGCTAACGCAGTGCGCTCCATAACAGTGAATGGCCCTGTCGGGCGCATGCGTCCGGAGCACGCTTTGCAGAGTGGGGGAAGGGCGGTCCGGACGGATGCCCCGACGGGACCTGTGGACGTAGGGAAAAATGCAATGTGAAAGGGGCCTTAGCCTGTGGTTACCCGGGGGCACAGCAATAAGCGGAAGCGGCCGGGAAACAGAGTCTGCAGGACGCGTTGTGGGACCTGTAAGTATAATGACAATGTTTATTAACTATATTCTTTATTTTATAGCTGCTTTCATGGTGAATAAAACTAACTTTTTATTTAAAAATTTACTGTAGACAAAAGACATACCAAAAAGGTAGCAAAGTCTGCTTTTTGGGAGCAGCTTTTTTTAATGCCGAGAGAGCGTTTTTTGCTGAAGGAAAAAAACCGCAGTGTGAACATATCCTAAGGGTTAGCTCCCACTGGCATATACAAGATCATTCTCATTCGTAAAAGTGAGAAGAGTGAAATTTAGTGTTCACAATGCATGATGCGTTTTGGTTTTTTTTCCCCCCTTCCTTTTACCTAGTATTCTACGTACCAGTTTCTTTCTCGCACCCATGCACTTGCATTGGCAAGTCTTCGATTCATGAGTCCACTTACAGCATGTGGGGTTTTTTTTCTGCTGCTTCTACGATTACTAGGAGGCTGAAGTCTACAATATGAATATTGCAAAGTTATGGGTAACTCTCCTTTTGGAGGTCCTAAAGCATATTCCACAAGCAGTTTCAATTATACTTGGGCAAGTGGTCTAAAGCATCCTCCTGGTCTTCTTGAAAGCTTATTGGAGGATTATAAATTCAGAGACTGTTTTTTGTGACATTTTATACTTCATGATTAGTAGTACATTTTAGAGAAGGATGATTTGTAATTTTGAAAAATTCTCAATTTTTTCATTCATACCATATAGAATAGTTTAAAAAATTCAACACGTCTGCTTTGCATCAGCAAAACATTTTTTTTTTTTTTTACACTTTCATTGAAATTTATAAAACCTATATTTGTAGGGTTATAAACGACTCCATGACCACGTGGAGTTTATTCCTGGTATGGACTATGTTGGCGGAGGCCCTGCCCCTTCTGGTCACATGGTTATGTCAGCAGAGGTCCCTTTGCCCCCTGGGATTTAGCCTCTACCATATTTGTAGGGACCACTTCACTTTTGAACTGACTTTAAGGGGCCTATATGTCAGAAATCTGCAAACAGGACCTCATTTTAAAAGGGCAGGCGGCGGGTCTGGGGAGACGCAGACTGGGAGAAGACCTAGTGCACCGTCCAGCCCCCGTGCTCAGAAATCTATTTAGCAGAAAACGTCAAATGATGATCAACGAGGAGCAAAGTGGATTTCTTCACATAAGGTTTCAATTTAATCTGTTAAAGCGCCATTACAGCTGTGTTTTTACTTTATATTACAAAATTGTGCTGACAGGTTCTCTAAGTACTTCATACTAAGTAATTCAAACTCTAAGAAAAAAATTGTTTCCTATAGAATTACCAAATCTTTAATTTCACAAGGGTTAAAAGAAGAAATGGACATCACAATTTTTAGTGTCAGGCTATGTGCCCATGGGGACAGTGTCCTGCGGATATATCCGCAGGACATTCCGCAGGAGCTCCCAGAAAACCGCAGCATAATTTTGTCTGTTTACATGCTGCCGTTTTATTGCGGAATGTCCTGCGGATATGGTGCGGGTATTCTGCATTGAGGATACAGTATCATGGCTTCGGCACTGCATACTCAATGCAGAACATGTGCTGCAGTGATCGGGAGTTCATACTCACCTCCATCACGCATTACCTCGCTTTCCGGCGGCCGGGTCACTCTGTCAGCGTTTGCAGGAGAAGGTGGGCGGGCCTGAACTAGCTCCGGCTGTCACATGACCGGAGCTCGTGCAGGCCACGCCCACCTCTTCCTTCCTGTACCTGGATTCACGGCGCTGCTGTACACCGGACGGAGAAAGTGACTCGGGTGTCTGCTATGGCAGGTAAGTATGCGGGACCCTGCGGAGAAATCCGCAGGAATAATTGACATGCTGCTGATTTTTCCGCAGGGAAATCCGCATTGTTTCCGCTGCGGAAAATTCCGCAGCGTGGGCACAGAAGTTCCCAAATGCCATAGAAATGGCTGGTGAGTAGCTGTGCTGCAGATTTTTGAAAAATCCGCGGAATTTCCGCCAAAAATCCGCTGCAAATTCCGCCCATTTTCCGCAGCGTGGGCACATAGCCTTAATTCTAAGCACACATTGCTGACACTCTGCACTCAGATCTGCATGTTTTGGCAACAAAAAACGCTGTGGAAAGAGTGGATATTTTCCTTTCCCCCCCCCCCCCCCCAATGATAAAAACACAAATTGACATGCTGCATATTTTTTTCTTTAACTTGTGCACAGCACAGAATTCTCAGCCTTTGCTGGCATCAGAATCTTTGCAGAGTACTGAAAATCTGCAAGAAAAAAAACACACCGTGTGCACACGGCTTTGTGGTTAGAAACTACAATTTGAGTACACGACAGGTATCCGTAGTGGAAAAGCGCTAGTTGATTTTTGGAGCCCAAATTTGGCTAGAATAGATTGCAAATGGAACATGGCATCCCCAGAGCCACCAAAATTCCAATATATCAGAAACACCCCCCAAAGTGACCCCATTTATGAAATTACACACCTCAATTAATTAATGGATGTGATGACCTTTTTACTACTACAATATGCTTCACAAAATTTTATGATATTGGGTTGTGAAAATGAAAGATTATGTATGTCAATACTTTTTAAGTGGTCAGAAACTGTTGGGCAAACAGAAGAGAGAGCTCCAATTGAACTTTGGTTCACAATTTTTATTGTAATAGATTGTGGACGCTATGTCCATTTGGAGAGCCTCAATACGGCAAACCAGCAGAAAAAAAACCCCACTAGTGACCCCAATTTAGAAATTGCAATTCTCGAGTTATTAATCCTGCAGGTGATCCATGAATTTAGGTAACTTTGGCATAGAAAATCAAACATATATTTTTTCCAGCACCCATGACGGCACCACGAGAGAGGGCATCCGCCCTTCAAGGACAGGAAACCTCCAGAATAAAAAGGGGCAGCACCTCTCCCCGCATCAGTTGGTTTCCTGTCCTTGAACAGGGAGCCTCCAGAGATCCACTGGATCCAAGAAGGTCCTGATGGGCCGAAGATTCAAGTCCGGCGCCCGGCCGGCCGACTCGGGCAGCGGCACAGGTCCTGCTGCGGTCGGCCGAGGTGCGGTGGAGCTGCCGCAGCGGACCCATGGGGGCCAGGATTGCGTGCAGCGCGCCCGATAGGAGCGCCAGGAGCCTGCGGGGACCAGGTAAGTCCGGTCGGCCGCAGGGCTCTCCCGACGCAGCGTGCCCACGGGGGTCCTGTCTGCGCGCGGGCTCCTTCCCTCCCTACTCCCGCCCCCCCCTCTCCTTACCACGCGTACCGGCACCAGGGGCCGGGATAAGGGTGGCTGCTGCTGCGCTCCCTGCGGGGCGTCCTCGTGGCGGCATATGCTATGGCACTTCCGGGTGAAGGAGCGCCATGTTGTGTGTGGCGGAGGGGATGTCCGGGCTGTGCGCATGCGCAGCGCGCTTTTTCCTATTGGACGCGCGGATGGGTCGTCATCCACCGGAAGTAGGGGGCGGAGTTGCCAAGGTTTCTTTTGAAAATCAGAGCGGCAATCTTCTCTATGGTGCCTGTGCTCTGTTTCCATGGCTGACAAGCAGTCAGCTGCGTCACCTTCGCCTCCCTCCTCCCCAAAACCTCCCTCTGATCATGATACTGCCTCTCTGAAGCGGCAGCAGAGGGGTGGCAAGGATGACAGTGTCACCGGCTCAGTGGTCAAGGGTGGGGTGACTGATGACCGGTCCTCCAAGCGGAAGGACCTTGACTCTCCTGACAGAAAACGGCCCTCTAAAGGAGGGAAGTCAGATGATGTCCCTGCTGACCCGGTATAGCCTCTTGCATCTGTGGGTGAGTGCAACTCATGAGTTCCGCTTCTAACCGGCGGTCGTCTTGTCTGTGTTTTTTATAGGATCGCAGTAAACCTAAAAAGTGTTTATCTAAATCCAGACATAAGGAATGTGCCTTGTGCTGTAAAGAACTTTCTGGTTCCTGGACTAAGACTGTGCAAAGGCTGCATTCAGCAGACTTTGTCGGAGGAACAGTCGGGATTTGCCTCCGATCTCCGGTCCCTCATACGGGAAGAGGTCAGGGACTCCCTCCGATCCCTGTCTGGAGCGCAGAGTGCTGGGGGTTCTAGGCCCCCTTCGCCTACCCACGAGGACTCTGATAAATCTGATGGGGAATGTGATTCCTCTGGCTCTACTTCCCGCTCCTCTTCTGATAGTGACTCGGGGTCGCCAGTGCTTCCCAATCGAAAATATGAAGAAGTTAGTTAAGGCGGTGCGGATCACCATGGGCCTCCCGGATGAGAAACCTGAAAAATCTATCCAGGATAGGATGTTCGGGGGCATGGAGCAGAAAAAACGACGTTCCTTCCCGGTGGTGGATAAAATACAAGCCTTAATTGCCCGGGAATGGAAGAGACCTGATAAGAAGCATTCCCTTCCAGGCGCCTTTAAGAGAAAATATCCGTTTGAGGAGGCCTCCTGCTCCACATGGGATAAGGCGCCAAAATTGGATGTGGCTGTAGCTAAGGCATCTAAAAAGTTTGCCTTGCCATTTGAGGACATGGGCTCCTTGAAAGACCCGTTAGATAAGAAAGCTGATCACTTCCTAAAGAATACCTGGGAAGCTTCTGCCGGAGGACTGAGACCCGCCATTGCGGCTACATGTACGGCTAGATCCCTGATTATATGGATTGACGAACTGGAAGACCAGTTTAGATCACGAGCACCTAAGGAGGAGATTGCTTCCTCCCTCTCCAAATTGCGGGGGGCGGCGGCCTTCCTTGCGGACACCTCGGCGGACTCCACTAAGTTGGCTGCAAAGTCAGCGTCCCTCTCCAATGCGGCTAGAAGAGCTCTCTGGCTGAAATGCTGGCCGGGGGATCTGCAAACTAAGTCTAAACTCTGCAATATCCCTTGTCAAGGTGAATATCTGTTCGGGCCGGTCCTGGATGACATCCTGGAAAAAGCTAGCGACAAGAAAGGCGGCTTTCCCTTTCCATCGTTTCCTTCTTCACGGCGGTCCTTTCGGAGGAAGCCAGTTCGCCGCCCCACCCGGCCACGGGATCGGAATACCTGGTCCGATAGAAAGAATCAGGGAAAGGGGTTCATGTTCAAGGGCCCCTCAAAAGATCAGAATAAGTCGTCCAAGTGACTCGCTTTCCCAGGTCGGAGGGAGGCTCTCTCAGTTCCTTCCGGCTTGGGAAAGGATTTCATCCAGTGCATGGATACTGGGCCTCATACGCTCCGGCCTCCGGCTCCCCTTCCATCACCCTCCTCCTCCCCGATTCCTGGTTACCCCTCTGCGTCGTTCTCCGGCGGAACAGCTGGTTTTTGGAAGCAGAGGTCCGTCACCTCCTCTTCAAGGGGGTTCTAGTGGAAGTTCCCGCAAGGGAACAAGGAGGATTCTATTCCACCCTCTTTCTGGTGGGGAAGCCCGACGGTTCCTATCGCACAATCATCAACCTAAAAGCCCTCAACCGGTTCCTTCAAATAGACAGCTTCAAGATGGAGTCCGTGCGGTCCATCGTGAAATATCTGTATCCTCACTGTCACATGGCTGTCATAGACTTGCGCGATGCATATTATCATGTCCCAATCCACTGTCTCTTCCAATGCTTCCTCAGAATAGCCCTCCACATGGACGGTCGGGTCTGCCACTTTCAATACAAAGCCCTCCCCTTCGGTATGGCCATCGCCCCGAGAATTTTTACAAAGATAATAGCGGAAATGTCGGCATATCTGCGTCAGAGAGAGGTCCTTCTGATTCCTTATCTGGACGACTTCTTGATTGTGGGCGCCTCAGCTCTCCATTGTGCGGCTCTTCTCCGGCAGGTGCAAGCTTCCCTACGGGAGTTGGGCTGGTTGATCAACGAGGACAAGTCCAGATTACTCCCGTCCAAGGTTCAGCCGTTTCTGGGACTCACTTGGGACTCCAACACTCAACTTTGTCGGTTGCCTCCTTCCAAAGTGGAAGCCCTCCAGACCCAGATAGACCGGACTCTGCGGCACCGGCGCATGTCTCTCCGGGGTGCGATGTCCCTCCTGGGCTCCTTGACTGCGGCCATCCCGGCCGTCCGATGGGCTCAGGCACACACCAGGGTCCTGCAGTGGAATATCTTGCAGCATCAGACCGCTCACGGAGACCATCTGGACAGACTCATCATTCTCGACCATCGCACATTGCAGTCCTTCTATTGGTGGCTAGATCCGGTCCACTTGGGCAGAGGGGTGCCTTGGAGGGCACAGGAGCCCGTGGTGGTAACCACCGACGCCAGTCTCTACGGTTGGGGTGCACACTTGGACACTCAGTTCATTCAGGGACGATGGTCTGGAGGAGAAGCTCAAAATTCCTCGAATACAAGGGAATTGCTGGCGGTAGAAAAGGCGTTAGGTCGTTTCCTGCCGTTGTTGCAGGGTCGCCATGTGAAAGTTCTGTCGGACAACCAAGCGACAGTAGCATATCTCAACCACCAGGGGGGTACTCGCTCCAGACACCTCATGTCCATCACAAGCAGGATCATGTCTCGGGTAGAGGCTCATCTGGGCTCCCTGTCGGCAGTGCACATCCGAGGGAAGGAGAACAATTTGGCGGACTTTCTCAGTCGCACCCAGTTTCACCAAGGCGAATGGTCTCTAAATCAGTCCGTTTTCGACCGGATAACGGAGATGTGGGGGGTTCCCGAGATAGACCTCTTTGCAACACGAACCAACAGGAAGGTTCCCCGATTCTGTTCCCTGGATCCGAGGGATCATCCCCACTCGGTGGACGCACTATTGCTCAGATGGGACTTCCGCCTCGCATATGCCTTCAGTCCACTCATCCTACTCCCTGCAGTGCTCAGGAAGATACGGGAGGATCAAGCAGTCGTGATTCTCATAGCACCCTTTTGGCCAAAGAGACCTTGGTTTTATTGGCTGACGCATCTGTCCATCGCCAATCCGTGGGTTCTCCCGGACCTACCGGATCTCCTATCCCAGGGTCCAGCCTTCCACCCGCAGAACACCAGGTTGCGCCTGACGTCTTGGCACTTGAGCGGTCACTGTTAGGCAACAAGGGGTTTTCTCAGGGTCTGATCTCCACCTTGATGCAGTGCAGAAAGCCTGTCACTACTCGTATTTATGGGCACATTTGGGCCAAATTCCTGACCTCTACGGGTGCGGATCCTACTAAGCCACCCTCTGTCCCGGTTGTCCTGGAATTCCTCCAGAGGGGTTGGGAACTGGGTCTGTTGGTTAGTACCCTAAAGGTGCAAATCTCCGCACTGAGCGCCTTGTATAACCATGCCCTGGCCGGAGATCCCTGGGTGTCTAGGTTCATTAGGTCCTGTACTAGGTCTAAGCCTCGGGGCAACATGCCACTACCGTCCTGGGACCTTAACTTGGTCCTTTCAGCTTTAACACGGCCCCCCTTTGAGCCCTTAGATTCTATCTCTCTCAAGCATCTGTCCCTTAAGACGATTCTCCTGGTCGCCCTCACTTCTGCCCGTAGGGTTAGTGACCTTCATGCCTTATCCATTTCTCCTCCGTATACCCAGTTTTTTGATGACCGAGTGGTTTTACGAACTGACCCTGCCCATTTGCTGAAGGTGCATTCCCACTTCCATAGATCACAAGAAATAGTGCTCCCCTCTTTTTATGCCAACCCTTCTTCTCCGGAGGAGATGGGATGGCACTGCCTGGATGTTAGGCGTTGTCTTCAACGGTATCTGTTGGTCACCTTGGAAGGGAGGAGGGATAAGTCTCTGTTTTGTAGTCTTCCAGGGTTGTAGGAAGGGGCTTAAGGCTTCTAAATCCACCTTGGCCAGGTGGATCAGGGATGCCATCTCTGTTGCTTACACTGCCGGGGGTGAAGCCGTACCTCCTGGTTTGAGGGCACACTCCACGTGAGCGATGGCATCTTCCTGGGCGGAAAGGTCGGAGGTCTCCATCGAGCAGATGTGTAAGGCGGCAACCTGGTCTTCTCCGTCCACCTTTTTTAATCACTATCGCCTTGATTAGTCGTTCACCGACATCACCTTTGGAAGGCGGGTTCTGCAAACTGTTGTCCCTCCCTAGGTCTTCCTCTCAGTAATTCTCTCGTGGTGCCGTCATGGGTGCTGGAAAAATACGTAATTACTTACCGGTAATGTGTTTTTTCTGAACCCATGACGGCACCCTTACATTCCCTCCCTGCACTTGGGGGTTGCTAGTTTGCTTCCTTTTTCGCTCCTCTTCACTGGGTGGTTATGGTGGCGGGATATGTTTTAACGATGTTCCTTGTTTCGGAGGTCCTGTCATGCTCGGTAATCAACTGATGCGGGGAGAGGTGCCGCCCCTTTTTATTCTGGAGGTTTCCTGTCCTTCAAGGGCGGATCCCCTCTCTCGTGGTGCCGTCATGGGTTCAGAAAAAACACATTACCGGTAAGTAATTACGTATATTTTTTTTTTATTTTAGTTTTTTTCAACTAAAATCTTTTAGTCCAGAGTTTTATTATTCAAATGGAGAAAATGGACAACATAATTTGTTACACTAGGAGAGGAGTGATCTGTCCTTTTTAGATTCCTTTAGGATTTTGTAACTTCTCTGACATGCGTGTAACAGCTGTGTGCGCGCCTGCGTGCTCATATTGCAGAGAAACACTAACAATTGATTTTACTTTTCTATTCTAACCTAGTACATTAGAATTGATAATGACCACTCCACCTTAAACCACCAGGGAAGTTTTGATTAATAGGGAGACTGGATTTCCTATTTTCTGCGTGTCTTAACCCCTTAACGACCGGCCGATTTTTCGCTTTCCGTTTTGTTTGTTTTTTTTTTTGCCATTCTTTTTCTGAGACGCAACGTTTTTTTTTTTTCTTTTTTCAGTCAATATGGTCATATGAGGGCTTGTTTTTTGCAGAACGTGCTGAACCTTTGAATGAGACCACAAGTTTTACGATATAATGTACTGGAAAACTGCAGAAAAAATCCAAATGCAGAAACATTGCAAAAAAAGTGCGATAGCACTATGGATTTTGAGATTTTATTCACTGTGTTCACTAAATGGTAAAACTGATGTATTGGTGTGATGTCTGACGTCGTTGCGAGTTCATAGACCCCAAACATGTATAGGTTTGCTTTTATCTAAGGGATAAAAAAAAAATCAAAAGTTTGTCTGGAAAAAGTGGCGCACGTTTTACACCATATTCCGTGACCTTTAGTGTTCTCATTTTTCAGGATCTATGACTCAGTGACGGCTTATTTTTGCGTCTCAGGCTGACTTTAACGGTACCATTTATGTGCCGATGCTACATTTTGATCGCCTGTTATTGCATTTAGCGCAACATTTGTGGCAACCAAAAAAAATAATTTTGGTGTTGGTATTTTTTTCGCGAGTACGCTGTTAACAGATCATTATAATGATTTTATAGTTTGATCGGGCATTTCTGAATGCAGTGATACCAAATGTGTTTTTTTTTTTTTTAACCTTAGGGGCGAAAGGGGGGTGATTTGAACTTTTTAGATTTTTTTTTTTATTTTTTTAAAACTTTTTTTTTTTTACTTATTTTATTAGTCCTCCTAGTGGGCTATATGGATCAGCTGTCTAATCGCTCTGACATATCTGCTGATCACAGCTGTGAACAGCTGATATGCTCCTAAGCTGTCTCACCCAGCTCTTGGCTGTGTGAGGCAGGAAGTGAGTCATGTGAGCTACAGGAGTTATCACATGACTGTGCTACCATGACAACTGCAAGTCACATGATCACGTGACTTCCGGTATCAGCCGGTGAGTAAATGTTTACCGCCGGTGCCATTCTAATGGCGCTGTCACATATTGACAGTGCCATTTAAGGGGTTAAATGGCACGGGAGGATAACGGTTCTGCTCGTGCCTGGCAGGCACACGTCTCAGCTGTAATAATCAGCTGAGATGTGCGCCGATTGCTACAAGCTGCTTGCAGCAGACCGTGGGCAGTAACCCTATGAAAGCTAAAGACGTAAGATTACTGCCCAAGATTAAGGGGTTAAAGTACAAAAAATACAGTACATCTATACCACTTCAAATGTTGCTTTAGTCCCATATTTTCGTTTTTAAAAGGAAAATGGGAAAGAATATCGATTTTATTAAATTAACCATTTTTCCTGAATGTGGCAATATTCCCTATGTGCTGTACTATACTGTTTGGACACACAAGAATGGCTTGCAGACTACATTTGCAATGCCCCAAGTTCAGAAACAGCAGAAATGCCATCAATTGACCACATTTTGACGATTACACCCTACTGGTAATTCGTCTGCTGGTAGTGGATTTTTACTATATGTTTTCCAGTAACAAGAACGCATGGGTTTTGTCTTTTGAATTGTTCGTAACTCTGTTCACATTTATCCTGTGCTGTACTCTGAGTACCTACAATAGGGTTTCAATCTAAATCTCAGATGTACGTAATTCAGATGAAACCCCTGATGGATCCATTCACTATGAGGCAGCAGAATTACTCTGAACACCACCTGGCATCTGTTTTCTGAGATGCAAAAAACTGGTCGACCGTAGACGGACACTGCCGGATCAAAAGGCAGACGTAGTCCACAATAACTGTTAGCCTTATTATAGTGAATCTTCCATTGTGGATTTCATCTGAATAATGTATTTTAGAGGTTGACAGAAAAAGCAATGTAGGTGCTCAGCTTAAAGCGCAGGATAAATGTTGACTGAGTGAATCACGATTGTTTTGTTTGTTTTTTTTCTTTAATATAATATGCATGATTTTTTCCTTAACTTTTTTTTTTTTTTTTAAACCCCCATAAACTTAGTCCCTCTATCGGACTTTTGACTTTTATTTACATAATCACTGGTCTAATGCATTACAGTGCATTGTATCAGTGTGACACCTTTTAAACCCTTATTATTCCACTGTAGGTCATTATTTGACTTGATTTTGCCATGACTTTAATTGGCTCTCCACGATCACACCAAGGGGATGACAATGGGGGTTTAAACTTTTAAATGTCACGATTGTGATAGACAGCGGCACTTAGTGGGTTAGACAGTCAGGAGCTTGGCTATCAATTGAACCACGCTCCCAGTACTGATTTGTGCAGGCACAAAGCTGGGTTCACACTAAGCGACAGCGACGTCGCTGTTACGTCACCATTTTCTGTGACGTAACAGCGACCTTGTAAGTCGCTGTTATGACCGCTGCTTAGCTGTCAAACACAGCGACGCAGCAGCGATCATAACGTCGCTGTGCTACATGTGCAGAGAGCAGGGAGCCGCGCTTAGCGCTGGCTCCTTGCTCTCCTAGGTACAGTACACCGAGTTAATTAACCCGATGTGTACTGCAGCTACATGTCACAGAGCAGGGAGCCGCGCACACTGCTTAGCGCTGGCTCCTTGCTCTATTGCTACAGTATACATCGGGTTAATTACCCGATGTGTACTGCAGCCACATGTGCATAGAGCAGGAGCCGGCGCTGGCAGCAAGGGCGGAGGCTGGTAACGAAGGTAAATATCGGGTAACCAGGGAAAGGTCTTCCCTTGGTTACCCGATGTTTACGCTGGTTACAGCTTACCGCAGCTGCCAGACGCCGGCTCCTGCTCCCTGCTCGCTTCATTTCGTCGCTCTCTCGCTGTCGCACACAGCGATGTGTGCATCACAGCGGGAGAGTGACGACCAAAAAATGAAGCTGGACATTCAGCAACGACCGGCGACCTCACAGCAGGGGCCAGCTCGTTGCTGGATGTCACACACAGCGACAGCGACGGGACGTCGCTGCAACGTCACAGAAAATGGTGACGTAGCAGCGACGTCGTTGTCGCTGTGTGTGACACCACCTTAACTCATGTCTGCATAATCTCCAAAATGCATTAGGACATCCATTTGCGGGGATACACTACAAAATAGGAGATATCAGTATGTCCATTGTCAGGAAGATGTCAAAGACCAATAGATCAGATTGTATATGGAGAATTGTAAAGGTGAAATATCTTAAAGGGGTTTTCCACTTATTTTTCACCTCGCCATATATCCTAGCTCTTAAGGGGGCTTTACACGCTATGATATCGTTAATGTTTTATCGTCGGAGTCACGTTGTTAGTGACGCACATCCGGCGTCATTAACGATATCGCAGCGTGTGACACTTACCAGCGTCCTTAAGCGACCTCAAAAATGGTGAAAATCGTTCACCATGGAGAGGTCGTCCCAAACTCAAAAATCGGTAAGGGTTGTTTATCCATGTTGTTCATCGCTCATGCGGCAGCACACATCGCTGTGTGTGACACCGCAGGAGCGAGGACCGTCTCCTTACCTGCCGCTGGCCACAATGCGGAAGGAAGGAGGTGGGCAGAATGTTACGTCCTGCTCATCTCCGCTTTGATTGGCCGGCCGCTTAGTGATATCGCGGTGATGCCGAACGTCCCTCCCCCTTGAGGGAGGGATTGTTCGGCAGTCACAGCGACGACGACGACCAGGTAAGTGCATGTGACGCTGCCGTAGCAATAATGTTCGCTGCGGCAGCGATCACACGATATAGCATGTGCGACGGGGGCGGGTACTTACACGCCCGACATCGCTAGAAATTGCTAGCGATTATTGTAGCGTATAAAGTCCGCTTTAAATACAATGCTTGCTTTTCCAGAATAGAAATCAGACAAAATTATAGGAAATTGTCACTGGGCTCCTAGTGATTGGTGTGGACATTTTGGAGTGAATCCCAATTCTGACTCTCACAAGCTGAGCTGACCGTTTCATTCAGCGATATCGGCAGGGGCAGACACCTAGTGATGTGCTGCTATCTGCATTTCAAAAGCCAAGGATTTAGGTAATCCAATCACTGACATGGACAGCTGAATAGTGCTGAAACTTGCATAAGGCCTCAGTTCCACTTGCGTTTTGCATGGTCGAGTGCAATCCGATAAAACATCGGACTGCACTAGCGCAAAACTATCGGGCAGTGTCCATCTGCGATTGATTCCTCGGCCTGAGAAATGTATTGCAGCATGCTGCATTTGGCATACAAGTCTATGGGAGTGTGTGAAACATCGCACTGCACTCGCTTGTCATCTGACTGCAGTGCGGTGTATGCAGAGACAGGCAGCGGACGAGAGGAAGAAAGTGCGCGGCATTATGGGCGGCGCTGTGTATGACCTCACCAGCGTCTTCCTCGTACCCACCCATAATCTTGCGTTTGCGCAACTACATCACCTTTATGCTCAGCCCCACGACAGGGGCATAGCGAAATGCGCCTGCACGAGACTCCAGCAGCGTGGGGCGGCATCATCCATGTAAATCATGACTGGGGACGGCGAGCGTCAGGAGGGGGACAGGAGCCGAATTAGAGCCCGCGCATCTGGCCAACCAAACTCATTTGCATAGGAAGCAGTAAGATTTTATAAAGTTCTTTTAGGGGTCTGCAAGGGGGGCAGCAACAAGGTGCACCTTCCTAGAATGCAGCCCAGGAGCTGCAGAAGGTGATATTTTTGGTTTAATAAGGAAAAAACTGGTGACAGGATCCCTTTAATTATTTTTTCATGGCCCCACAGACTTGTTTTGGCAATTTTGAAAATTGGACATATGTTTTTTGGCCGACTACCCTGTTCAGACATGTGAGCAGACCCATAGAAGTCGTACCCTTAGGCTGTAGGCACAGTGTGTTTTTATTTGTTTTTGTCACAAATTTGCAAGGAAATCCTTAAGCCAGCAAAGTCAATGATACATTCAGGATTTTTTTTCCTTGCAGATTGGTTGCAGAAAAAAATATGCATGTCCATTCTTTCTACTTTTGTGGCTGCATTTTCACCATTGAAAGCAATGAGGAAAAAAAAAGTATTAACAGCTTCAAATCGCTGAAGAAACGTGTTTTTGCTGCCAGAAGGGCAGCTATTTCTGCCACCAAATTTACGTGTGCACATGACCTTATCTTGGTGAAAAACACGGTAGAACTTGCGCTACAATTGAAAAAACAAGATTTCTGAATGAGGCCTATCTTTGTATCACTTGTTTTTGTATTGATTTTGAGTTACAACTTGTTTTGTAATCAAAAGTTGTATATTCAGCTTGTTGTTAAGTAGAGCCTTAAGGTACCGTCACACTAAGCAACATCGCTGCTGAGGCACTACTTGCTAGCGATGTTGCTGTGTGTGACATCCAGCAACAACCTGGCCCCTGCTGTGAGGTCGTTGGTTGTTGCTGAATGTCCTGGACCATTTTTTAGTTGTTGTCCCGCTGTGAAGCACACATCGCTGTGTGTGACAGCGATAGAGCAACAACTAAATGTGCAGGCAGCAGGAGCCGGCTTCTGCGGACGCTGGTAACCACGGTAAACAGCGGGTAACAAAGAAGCCCTTACCTTGGTTACGCGATATTTACCTTCGTTACCAGCGTCCGCCGCTCTCAGCTGTCAGTGCCGGCTCCTGCTCCTTGCACACATAGCCAGACTACACATCGGGTCATTAACCCGATGTGTACTGTGGCTAGGTGTGCAGGGAGCCAGTGTGGTTGGTTACCCGATATTTACCTTAGTTACCAAGCGCAGCATGCTTCCATGTGTAGCGAAGCTCCAGCGATCCCTGCCAGGTCAGGTTGCTGGTGGGATCGCTGGAGCGTCGCTTAGGCTATGTGCGCACGTTGCGTACAAGCCCTGCAGAAATTTCTGCAGCGATCTGAAGAGCACATGTGCGCTTTAGATCGCTGCAGAAATGTCCGTAGTGAGCGCCGATTCCATGCGCTCTGCCTGCAGCTCCTGCCATAGACAGAGCAGGAGCTGCCGGCAAAGTGCAGGAAAGAAGTGACATGTCACTTCTTTTTGCGCAGCGCTTCGGCAGTAGCCGAAGCGCTGCGCTCTTAGACGCCACGTGCGCACGGCCCCTGCACAATCTCCATAGACTGTGCAGGGGCCGCAGGACGCATGCAGTTACGCTGCGCTACAAAGCGCAGCGTAACTGCATGTTTTTACGCAACGTGCGCACATAGCCTTAGTGTAACATCTTACCAGCGATCCCTATCAGGTTGTATCGGTGTTGGGATCGCTGGTAAGTTGTTTAGCGTGACTGGGCCTTTAGGCATTTAGGGTACCTTTTCATCAGTAGAACAGCCATTAATATTCCGTGATCTAAGGCTATGTGCATGCAGTTACGCTGCGATCTGCACCGCAGCGTAACTGCATGCGTCCTGCGTCCCCCTCATAATCTATGAAGATTATGCAGGAGACGTGCGCACGTGGCGTATTAGAGCGCAGCGCTTCGGCTGTTGCCCGAAGCGCGCATTCTAAGAAGTGAAATGTCACTTATTCCGTGCGCTCTGCATGCAGCCCCCGCTCTGTCTATGGGAGGGGCTGCACTCAGAGCGCATGAAATCAAGGTTTGTTTTTTTTGTTTTTTTTTTTTCATTACGGACTCTTTCTGCAGCGATTTGAAGTGCACATGTGCTGTTCAAATCGCTGCAGACATTTCTGCAGGGACAAACGCTACATGCGCACATAGCCTTAAGCGGTCCCAGCATACAGATTGCTAGATAACACTCTGCTCGCACTTTGACCTAGTGAGGGATGCAGGGAGCCTTCAGCTTTGATGCCTATACAATTGTGATTTCTGCTCTGTAATAATCAATTGGTTCTCAGCAGATCCAAAATATTAAAAGCAACCTATTTAAAATACTAGTTAATTTATGTGATTGTCTTTTAACATTCCAAAAGTTAGCACCTCTATAATGGATATTTAGCCAGCCCATCTGAATATTGTCGAAAACAGGATCTTTCAAATTAATCATTGTTGTCAGTCTATATAGATTTGTTGATTATGTATATAGTAAAATTTGACTGCAAAAATGTTTACATCTATGCTAGTCCTAAAATTTTAAAGGGTCCCCACAGTTTCACTAGCCCTACAATGAGGGAGTGCTGATCAGTCACGTGACTCCTGCAGCAAATTAAAGAGGACCAACCATCAGGATTTTCCTATGTAAAGTAAAGCCAGTGCTATAGTGGTGCTATCATGCTGATAATATACATACCTTTAGTTGTGAGATCGGATGTATACTTTGAAATATAGGCATGCAAATTTTGTGCAATACACTGTTATTTGATGAGAGGTGCAACAGAATATCTAATAGTCTGGTTTTGCTAGTTATTTTCGCCCCTGAATGCCTGCCTGTCCTTCCTCCCCCTTTTCTGTTATTACAGATGGAGGAAGGACAGGGGATGGGGGGGGTGACAGGCAGGCATTCAGGGGCGAGAATAACTAGTGACTGAAACCGCCGTTTCAAAAATGACAGGGTTAAACTTGTGACGGTCGAGTGTCACCTTGTCATGATCACTGTAGAGTTAGTAGAGTCCCCAACTGTGCTCTGAATACCTGATTTTAAGAACATTGTGTGGTAAAAATGACGTGGCAGTTTTATTCTCATCAGGATAATTGTTGCAATGCCAAAATTGACATTTTTCACCAAATTACAAAAATCTGAAACTTGTGACTGAATTTTCTTTGATTGTCGACATTTTTCAAGGCCTGTGACATTTTCATTTTTCAGTTGATAACTGTGTGAGGGCTTATTTTTAACTATTTACGCTTTTGGGGTAAAAATGATATTTGGAAAGCTTCTTTCAGAATATTTTTATTTTCAAAGCTTTTTACTGTATTGGCACGTTTAGGGGACTTGAACCTACCATCATCTGATCACTTTTATTATACATGGCAATACCTCAGTAATGTTGCATTATAGTAAAAATCTCGGTCTCCTTTGAAGCCCTTCCACCATGAGCTTGAAAGCCACAGTGGTTTTCTACAACCCCCTCTGGCTAATAGTCTACTAGCAGCTGTTAGAGGCAGGTGTTGGCTGTATCACAGCCATTGTTTGCCAGGCATGGGACAGGCTTTCATCATGAGCCAGCTCTATACACTTACAAACCGACTTGTGCCATTAAAGGGTGGTTCACCCATATTTTTTATTGTCTAGATCAGTGTTTCTCAACTCCAGTCCTCAAGACCCACCAACAGATCATGTTTTCAGGTTTTCCTCAATCAGGTTTTCAGGATTTCCTTAATGTTGCACAGGTGATGGAATTATTCCCTGTCTAACATTGAGGAAAACCTGAAAACATGATCTGTTGGTGGGTCCTGAGGACTGGAGTTGAGAAACACTGGTCTAGATCGATATTATATTGAGAAACAATGTTTCTGTCAAATGCCTTGTGTTGGCAATAGTGCCTGTGAGAGGCGCTATTGCAGACTTCTGTTCCCTGCTCCAGTGACATAACGTCAAGTGCCGCAAACGTCACATCTGTGCAGCCGGCTGCATTCTTCCAGACTCACTGGGCTTTGTGCGGTGGTACACCGCTGTCACAGGCCATCTGCTCCCTCCTTCCTCACAGCAGAACGCTGAAAGCAGGAGACCTGACACGCTGTGCTGTGAGGAAGCAGGGAGCAGATGGCCTGTGACAGCGGTGAAACGCTGCTCACAGCTCAGTGAGTCTGGAAGAATGCAGCCGGCTGCACGGATGTGACGTCACTGGAGCGGGGAACAGCTGTCTCGGTCTACAATAGCGCCTCTCACAGGCACTATTGCCAACACAAGGCATTTGACAGAAACATTGTTTCTCAATACAATATCGAACTAGACAATAAAAAATATGGGTGAACCACCCTTTTAATGTACTGTGGATGTCAGTAAGGACTTGAGGAGGCAACTCCTTTATTACCTACTGTAGTGTATTGATTAGTGAAGGGCCCTATGTTTTTCCCAAAATCTTGCTGTAGGCTGGGGATGTTCAGTAGGACAGGGCTAAATTCCAGCACCACAGGTCCTGACTAACTGCACCTGGTTTGGTGTTCACTTTAATCTTTCAGCGTGTGGAGGGAGAAAAGACATATCCCTGAGAGGAGCAAGTTACAGATAAGGGTACTTCAACAAAGTATTATTTTATGGGTGTGCATTTTCAACCACATTATTTTACTTCTTTTTATTTTACCTTCCATAAAGACTTCAGGTTACAAACTAACAAGCTAAATGTATTTTTCATTATGTAGTGTAAGGTGTTTGGGGGGGATATAATTATTTTTTGTACAGTGAGTTTCGTTACATAGAAGTAATTCTATTATTATATATCTATCCACGATGTAGTATTCTTCTTGGTATGATTTTCAGGGGTATGTAGACTTTTATATTCACTGTCTGTGTATACTAGCTCCCAGCAATAAATAACATATGGTTTCTTCACTGCTTTGTAGAAGTACCCTGTAGTTATTGTCGTAGTCATCCATATACCCCACCCTTGGGTATTAGCATAGTATAATAACAATAATTTCAAGTTGTGACCCATCCTATGTCTTTGCCTACCGCACTGCCTCCTGCCATTAAGTCAAAGACAATAACCATGGTAATGTGCAGTAATCATCCACCCCATGATCTTTAGCCCTCAGACAATAACCATGATGTGCATTAAATAATCATAAGCCCATCCAAGGGCTGATGAATGATGTTCCTTTCATTATCATTTATTAAGCTTTGCTTACACAGTGTCATCCGTTGCGGTTTACATACATTATAATAACTGTCCCCATTGGGGCTCATAATCTAAATTCCCTATCGGTATGTCTCTAGTGTGTGGGAGGAAACTGGAGAACCCAAAGGAAACCCACGCCAACACAGTGCATTTAAACTCCTTGCAGATGCCATGGTTACTGTTTTGAGGGGGGACTAAGACCACCTGGTGCCCCACCCTTCCTCCTTCCCACTTCAAGCAGAAACCCTAGCAGATTGTGTCCAGTTAAAGGGAACCTGTCACCACTTTTTTGGCCTATAAGCTGCAGCCGCCACCACCAGGCTCTTATATACAGCATTCTAACATGCTGTATATAAGAGCCCAGGCTGCTGAGCAGAACATAAACACTTTATAATACTCACCTAGAAGGTCGCTCCGGTGCCCACCAGTCGGATGGGTGGCACCGTTCTCTGGTACCGGCAACCCCCCCCCCCCTTTTGGTCATCTTGGTCTTCCTTATTCTGAAGCCGCGGTGCATGACGCGTCTACGTCATACACACTCGCCAGTCCTGCTACAATACTTTGATCTGCCCTGAGGAGGCCAGATCAGAGTCCACCTTCGCAGTACCTCAATGCCGACGAATCATGCACCGCGGCTTCAGAATAAGGAAGACCAAGGTGGCCGAAAGGGGAGATGTCGGTCCGGAGAACGGCACCACTCATCTGACTGGTGTGCACCGGAGCGACCTTCTAGGTGAGTATTATAAAGTCATTTTTATGTTCTACACAGCGGCCTGTGCTCTTGTATACAGTATGTTAGAATGCTGTATATAAGAACCCAGTGGTGGTGGCTGCAGCTTATAGGCTGAAGAAGTGGTGACAGGTTCCTTTTATTAATCTGTTATCCATTCTCACCCTCCCTCATTGGTTTTTAAACTGCGTTATGTATGATTGCAAACCCTTCCAGACCTCGCCTCCCAGCAGTCAGTGTGGGGGAGTGAGAGCTGACAGCACTTTTTCAAATGAGATCTGGAAGAGTTTGTAATGATTCATAATGTGTCTCTGCTGTAACTTTACAAAGCTGCAAAGAAGTTAAGCGATGGGGGCAAATTCATTATTCCTGTTTCCCTGCTTTTGATTGTTCAACCTCATGCAGGTGAAGGTGTACGTGCCCAGCTGTGATAGTGTTCTCAAGGAATCTGGTTGTGGTGAAACTTTATAACATTACCTTATGTGAACTATAGAAATAAAATAGATTGCATGCATTTGAAGATGTTTGTTCTGAATTATTTACATCATATGTCCTGAGTGCCTGATATGTGTGGGCCTTAGTTCTGGGATCTACACCTGTCTGTCTCATGAGGGGGCTCAGTGTTTGTGGTGACTGGGCAGGCTAGTGGCCAGGAGAAGATTGAAGGGACAGGTGGCCAAACGTGTGCAGCTGTCTCCTTTCACTTCTATTAGCATTCTGGAAACAGGCCTTTACTTTCTTGCAGCAGAGGGGATACAATTTACTTCTGCGAGATGAACAGGCTGTGATTCTTGAAAATCCATGCAGATGATATTCCTGGTCTTTGCCCTTCTAGGTTATTTCTTTGCCTACTGAATTTGAGTGTAGTAGTTTGTGTTTTTTGTTGGTTTTTTTTTTTGTCTTTTATTTGAATTAAATGAATAAGCAATGTAAAATCTTTTTTTTTTTTTTTTTTTTTCTTTCCTTAGGTCACAATGACCAACGAAGAACCACTTCTGAAAAAGGTTAGTGTAAAATGCTGTTTTGTCCGTTTTATCCTAGAGGTTTTCTTTTTCTCTTACAATTGAGCTCAATACTGTGCATTTGGCTTTGTGCAGGTTCGCCTTAACGAAGCAGATTTCAAAGTTTTGCCAAGGGAAGAACTTCTTCAAAGGTATAAAATGTACTGCTCTGCCTGAGCAAAACATTGCTTAGTTGTAACTATTTTGTCCTCCTCTTAGGACATTAATATATATTAAATTAGATACATCTTATGCATGCATAGTTTAACATGTGACTATATTTTCCTAATGCAATAAATATACACACCATATAAAAGTTGCTGCAGAGCAGAAAAAACGTACTTTCTTTGTCGCTCTATTGGGAGACCCAGACAATTGGGTGTATAGCTACTGCCTCCGGAGGCCACACAAAGTATTACACTTAAAAGTGTAAGGCCCCTCCCCTTCTGCCTATACACCCCCCGTGGGATCACGGGCTCCTCAGTTTTCATGCTTTGTGCGAAGGAGGTCAGACATCCACGCATAGCTCCACTGTTTTAGTCAGCAGCAGCTGCTGACTATGTCGGATGGAAGAAAAGAGGGCCCATACTAGGGCCCCCAGCATGCTCCCTTCTCACCCCACTTTTGTCGGCGGTGTTTGTTAAGGTTGAGGTACCCATTGCGGGTACGGAGGCTGGAGCCCACATGCTGCTTTCCTTCCCCATCCCCCTCAGGGCTCTGGGTGAAGTGGGATCTTACCGGTCTCCAGGCACTGAGACCGTGCTCCATCCACAGACCCGGAGAACCTGCTGGATATGGAGCTGAGTATCGTCAGGGACAGGGCCCTGCTACATTAAGGTACTCTGTGTCCCCGTACAAATCGCGCACACACACACCAGCATTGCTGGGTGTGTTAGTGCGCCGGGGACAACAGCGCGGAGCGCTTGTGCTATTACTCACTGCAGCTTTGCTGAGTGAGTTAATGTATTGGGAACTGCCGCGCCGGCCGCTGCTGGCTGTTTTTACACTGCGGCGCGGCTGGGACTTGTGGTGCGCCGGGGACTTCCGCGCTGGCCGTGCACATAGGACGGCCGCGCTTATTACTCGAGTCCCCGGCTTTGCGGCCTAGTTTCGTTTCGTTCCCGCCCCCAGGCCTGCCAGTCAGGGGAGGGGCGGGACGCTGTACAGAACGTCAGCGCCGAGGGCTGGAGTCTGCTTAGCATACTCCAGCCCCCTCACTGGACACAGTGGGACGACAGTTTCCCGCACTTTGTCTGGGGCACGCCCACGGCCCGCCCCTCTCCACAGGACGCCGGCAGCCATTCCTGTGTGCAGTCTGAGCTGGAGAAGAGAGACAAGCTCTGGGACACCCAGTCACAGGATTCTGGCGACCACACACCCGCTTTTGAGCGGGCGGTAAGCAGCACCTGAAGTGCTGACCCCACTAATGCCGAAGTGTTCATTTGTACTTTATGCTTGTATGCTATACATTGCACTGTACGGTCGCTATTCTTGGCTATATACCCTCCTAGATGGCTAGACAACAGCATGTCGTCCGCAAAAAGCAAGGGTGCCAAGGCACAGGCTTTCTTTGCTGCTTGTACTGCATGTGAGGCTGTTCTACCGGCAGATTTCACTGACCCCCATTGTGTGCAATGCTCCCCTGTAGCACTTGCTCAGCCAGGGTCTCTGCTAGAGGTGGCCCAAGGAGAACCACCTGTGAACACTGTCCAGGTGGCAGGGACGGAGGACTTTGCAGTCCAGACCGGTAACTCAGACCATGGGCACTGTTGATTCAATGCTCCCTGGCCCCCCTCATTTGGAACAAATCCGTGCTCCGGGGGGGTCCCATGCATCCCAGGGTGAAGGCTCTGACACGGACGACAGTCCCAGACAGCCTAAGCGAGCTCGCTGGGAGCGGCCCTCGACTTCATCACACTGGTCAGGGTCCCAGCAGGAGGACTCTCTGTATGATGAGGCAGACGTAGCTGATCAGGATTCTGATCCTGAGACCGCTCTCAATCTGGATACACCTGATGGTGACGCCATAGTGAATGATCTTATAGCGTCCATCAATGGAATGTTAGATATTTCTCCCTCAGCTCCTCCAGTGGAGGAGTCAGCTTCACAGCAGGAGAAATTCCATTTCAGGTATCCCAAGCGTAAATTGAGTACTTTTCTTGACCACTCTGACTTCAGAGAAGCAGTTCAGAAACACCACGCTTATCCAGATAAGCGTTTCTCCAAACGTCTTAAGGATACACGTTATCCCTTTCCCCCTGACGTGGCCAAGAGCTGGACCCGGTGTCCAAAGGTGGATCCTCCAATCTCCAGGCTTGCGACTAGATCCATAGTTGCAGTGGACGATGGGGCTTCACTTAAAGATGCCACTGACAGACAGATGGAGCTCTGGTTGAAATCCATCTATGAAGCTATCGGCGCGTCGTTTGCTCCGGCATTCGCAGCCGTATGGGCACTCCAAGCTATTTCAGCTGGTCTTGCGCAGATTGACACTGTCACACGTACATCTGTTCCGCAAGTAGCGTCCTTAACCTCTCAAATGTCTGCATTTGCGTCTTACGCTATTAATGCTGTCCTGGACTCTACGAGCCGTACGGCAGTGGCGTCCGCCAACTCTGTGGTTTTACGCAGAGCCTTGTGGTTAAGGGAATGGAAGGCAGATTCTGCTTCCAAAAAGTGCTTAACCAGTTTGCCATTTTCTGGTGACAGACTGTTTGGTGAGAGATTGGATGAAATCATTAAACAGTCCAAGGGTAAGGATTCTTCCTTACCCCAGCCCAAACCTAACAAACCCCAACAGAGGAGGGGACAGTCGAGGTTTCGGTCCTTTCGAGGCTCGGGCAGGTCCCAATTCTCCTCGCCCAAAAGGACTCAAAAGGATCAGAGGAGTTCAGATTCTTGGCGGGCTCAGTCACGCCCAAAGAAGGCGGCCGGAGGAACCGCTACCAAGGCGGCTTCCTCATGACTTTCGGCCTCCTCTCTCCGCATCCTCGGTCGGTGGCAGGCTCTCCCGCTTTGGGGACATTTGGCTGCCACAGGTCAAAGACCGTCGGGTGAGAGACATTCTGTCTCACGGGTACAGGATAGAGTTCAGTTCTCGTCCTCCGACTCGATTCTTCAGAACTTCTCCACCTCCCGACCGAGCCGGTGCTCTTCTGCAGGCGGGTGCTCTCTAAAGGCAGAAGGAGTGGTGATCCCTGTTCCTCTTCAGGAGCAAGGTCACGGTTTTTACTCCAATTTGTTTGTGGTGCCAAAAAAGGACGGGTCTTTCCGTCCTGTTCTGGACCTAAAACTGCTCAACAAGCATGTGAAAACCAGGCGGTTCCGGATGGAATCCCTCCGCTCCGTCATCGCCTCAATGTCTCAAGGAGATTTCCTAGCATCAATAGACATCAAGGATGCTTATCTCCACGTGCCGATTGCTCCAGAGCACCAGCGTTTTCTACGATTCGTTATAGGAGACGAACACCTTCAGTTCGTAGCCCTGCCTTTCGGTCTGGCGACAGCCCCACGGGTCTTCACCAAGGTCATGGCAGCAGTAGTAGCAGTCCTGCACTCTCAGGGTCACTCTGTGATCCCTTACTTGGACGATCTACTTGTCAAGGCACCCTCTCAAGAGGCATGCCAACACAGCCTGAACGTTGCGCTGGAGACTCTCCAGAGTTTCGGGTGGATCATCAACTTTTCAAAGTCAATTCTGACCCCGACCCAATCGCTAACATATCTTGGCATGGAGTTTCATACTCTCTCAGCGATAGTGAAACTTCCGCTGGACAAACAGCGTTCACTTCAGACAGGGGTGCAATCTCTCCTTCAAGCCAGTCGCACCCCTTGAGACGCCTCATGCACTTCCTAGGGAAGATGGTAGCAGCAATGGAGGCAGTCCCTTTCGCGCAGTTTCATCTGCGTCCACTACAATAAGACATTCTCCGCCAATGGGACGGGAAGTCGACGTCCCTCGACAGGAACGTCTCCCTTTCTCAGGCGGCCAAGGAATCTCTTCGGTGGTGGCTTCTTCCCACCTCATTGTCAAAAGGAAAGTCCTTCCTACCCCCATCCTGGGCGATGGTCACGACAGACGCGAGTCTATCAGGGTGGGGAGCAGTTTTTCTCCACCACAGGGCTCAAGGCACGTGGACTCAGCAGGAGTCCACCCTTCAGATCAATGTTCTGGAAATCAGAGCAGTGTATTTTGCCCTACAAGCCTTCCAGCAGTGGCTGGAAGGCAAGCAGATCCGAATTCAGTCGGACAACTCCACAGCGGTGGCATACATCAACCACCAAGGGGGGACACGCAGTCGGCAAGCCTTCCAGGAAGTCCGGCGGATTCTGACGTGGGTGGAAGACACGGCATCCACCATATCCGCAGTTCACATCCCGGGCGTAGAAAACTGGGAAGCAGACTTCCTCAGTCGCCAGGGTATGGACGCAGGGGAATGGTCTCTTCACCCGGACGTGTTTCAGGAGATCTGTCGCCGCTGGGGAATGCCGGACGTCGACCTAATGGCGTCCCGGCACAACAACAAGGTCCCAGCTTTCATGGCACGGTCTCACGATCACAGAGCTCTGGCGGCGGACGCCTTAGTTCAAGATTGGTCGCAGTTCCGGCTCCCTTATGTGTTTCCACCTCTGGCGCTGTTGCCCAGAGTGCTACGCAAGATCAGGTCCGACTGCCGCCGCGCCATCCTCGTCGCTCCAGACTGGCCAAGGAGGTCGTGGTACCCGGATCTGTGGCATCTCACGGTAGGACAACCGTGGGCACTACCGGACCGGCCAGACTTGCTGTCTCAAGGGCCGTTTTTCCATCTGAATTCTGCGGCCCTGAATCTGACTGTGTGGCCATTGAGTCCTGGATCCTAGCGTCTTCAGGATTATCTCAAGAGGTCATTGCCACCATGAGACAGGCTAGGAAACCAACCTCTGCCAAGATCTACCACAGGACGTGGAAGATATTCTTAGCTTGGTGCTCTGATCAGGAAGTTTCTCCCTGGCCATTTGCATTGCCTACTTTTCTCTCCTTCCTGCAATCCGGGTTGGAAAAAGGTTTGTCGCTCGGCTCCCTTAAAGGACAAGTCTCTGCGCTATCTGTATTTTTTCAGAAGCGCCTGGCCAGACTCCCACAGGTACGCACGTTCCTGCAAGGGGTTTGTCATATCGTCCCTCCTTACAAGCGGCCGTTAGAGCCCTGGGATCTGAACAGGGTTCTAATTGCTCTCCAGAAGCCGCCTTTCGAGCCTATGAGGGATGTTTCCCTTTCTCGCCTTTCACAGAAAGTGGCCTTTCTAGTAGCGGTCACGTCTCTTCGGAGAGTGTCTGAGCTAGCAGCGCTGTCATGCAAATCTCCCTTCCTGGTGTTTCACCAGGACAAGGTGGTTCTGCGCCCGATTCCGGAGTTTCTCCCTAAGGTGGTATCCCCCTTTCATCTCAATCAGGATATCTCCTTACCTTCTTTGTGTCCTCATCCAGTTCATCAATGTGAAAGAGATTTGCATTTGTTGGATCTGGTGAGAGCACTCAGAATCTACATTTCCCGCACGGCGCCCCTGCGCCGCTCGGATGCACTCTTTGTCCTTGTCGCTGGTCAGCGTAAAGGGTTGCAAGCTTCCAAATCCACCCTGGCTCGGTGGATCAAGGAACCAATTCTTGAAGCCTACCGTTCTGCTGGGCTTCCGGTTCCCTCAGGGCTGAAGGCCCATTCTACCAGAGCCGTGGGTGCGTCCTGGGCATTACGACACCAGGCTACGGCTCAGCAGGTGTGCCAGGCGGCTACCTGGTCGAGTCTGCACATTTTTACCAAGCATTATCAGGTGCATACCTACGCTTCGGCGGACGCCAGCCTAGGTAGACGAGTCCTTCAGGCGGCGATTGCCCCCATGTAGGAAAGGGCCGTTTTACGGCCCTATCACGAGGTATTATTTTACCCACCCAGGGATTGCTTTTGGACATCCCAATTGTCTGGGTCTCCCAATAGAGCGACAAAGAAGAAGGGAATTTTGTTAACTTACCGTAAATTCCTTTTCTTCTAGCTCTAATTGGGAGACCCAGCACCCGCCCCTGTTTTTTTGTGTACACATGTTGTTCATGTTGAATGGTTTCAGTTCTCCGATATTCCTTCGGATTGAATTTGCTTAAACCAGTTTATTGGCTTTCCTCCTTCTTGCTTTTGCACTAAAACTGAGGAGCCCGTGATCCCACGGGGGGTGTATAGGCAGAAGGGGAGGGGCTTTACACTTTTAAGTGTAATACTTTGTGTGGCCTCCGGAGGCAGTAGCTATACACCCAATTGTCTGGGTCTCCCAATTAGAGCTAGAAGAAAAGGAATTTACGGTAAGTAAACAAAATTCCCTTCTTTTTTTTTTTATAAAATTTGTATTCCACTCTGCTGCCATTATTTCATCATGTGTCCAGTTCAACTTAAAAATATTTGAAAGAAAAAGAAGGAAGCAGCGCTCCAAATGACAGTTTCTATAAATGTATAGTATGATCCAAGGTGCAATCTTTCAACTACATTACAGCCTTCCTTGAGCAGTTAGACTGTAGATAGATTTTGACACAATCTGAGAACAGTAGGATGTAGCGACAGACCCAGTTGCAAGCAATGTGTCAGTAACTGAGCTGCTTATTGTAGCTCTGAGGATCTGCTGATAAGTGATTTTATCTCTATAGAGGACTAGAAAACCTGCTGCCATGTAGTCAAGCATATTCATGAGTTCTGTATAATCCATCTGCCACCACTGGCAGCTTTCTGTGTGTACTATGCATAGGCAGAAAACTATCAGTGTTGTGGGCAGGGTTATACAGAGATCCGCATACAGTGACCTATTGGATCTGCAGCAGATATGAGCGATTTTATCAAAATCACAGCAAGCAGACCAGTAAGGGTATGTTCACGCATCCGTTTTTTGCTGTGCGGCACAATCTGGCGCTTTGTGGGAAAAACGCATCTGTTTTGGGGGGGGTTTTCCCGCCGGGTGCTGTTTTTCCTCATAGACTTTTATTAGCGCCATATTGTGCTACATGTACTTTGGTTTGATCCGGTTTTTGCCGGATGCGGCAAAAATCGTCACTCAGGCGGCCGCACAGGACGCAGAGAAGAACCGTTTTTTGCCAGCGGCAAAAAACAGCATAGCGCTGTGCGGCATGGTGCATAATGAAACTATGCACGCCCTGAATCGTGTGGCACGCGTCAAACGCCGGAAGCATGTTCCGGTTTTTACTTCTGAGCATGCCCAGAAATGAAAAAAATTCATTGCTTGTCAGAAAATCACTCACCGATCACCGGCGCTGCGCTGCACGGTTGTCACAAAGCTCCGGCGGCTTCTCCTGATTTGAAAATGCCGACCGCCCATTATTCAATCTTGTATTCACTGCTTCCCCCGCCCACCGGCGCCTATAATTAATTGCAGTCACACTCCCCTACGCTGAGTGACAGCTGTCTCACTGCAACCAATCACAGCCATCGGCGAGCGGGTCTACATCGTGCAGTAAAATAATTTAAAAAAAGACGTGCATTCCCCCCAATTTTGATACCAGCCAAGGTTAAGTCAGACTGCTGGAGGCTGGTATTGTCAGGATGGGGAGCGCCACGTTACGGGGAGCCCCCAGCCTAACAATATCAGCCAGCAGCCACCCGGAATTGCCGCATCCATTAGATGCGACAGTTTCGGGACTCTACCCAGCTCATCCCGAATTGCCCTGGTGCGGTGCCAATCGGGGTAATAAGGGGTTAATCATGGCAGGCGTCTGAGACACCCACAATGATTAACCTGTAAGTGAAAGTAACAAACACATACACCCAAAAAAATACTTTATTTGGAATAAAAGACAAAACAAACCCTCTTTCACAATTTTATTAATATCCCCAAACACCCGTTAAGGTCAGACGTAATCCACAGAGGTCCCACAACGATTTCAGCTCTGCTACATGAAGCTGACCAGAGCGGCAGTAGAGCACCGCCACTCCTGGGAGCTCCACGCAGCAACTGAAGGGAGTCGCACTGTCAGCGGTGACGTTACTGAGGTAGTGCCTGCGTGTACGGTGATGGTGGGGGCGGTAGTGCCTGTGTGTGCGGTGATGGTGGGGGCGGTAGTGCCGGTGTTTGTGCGGTGATGATGTGTGGGGTAGTGCCGGTGTTTGTGCGGTGATGTGTGCGGTAGTGCCTGCGTGTACGGTGATGGTGGGGGCGGTAGTGCTGGTGTTTGTGCGGTGATTATGTGTGCGGTAGTGCCTGTGTGTGCGGTGATGGTGGGGGCGGTAGTGCTGGTGTTTGTGGGGTGATGATGCGTGCGGTAGTGCCTGCGTGTGCGGTGATGGTGGGGGGCGGTAGTGCCTGCGTGTGCGGTGATGGTGGGGGGCGGTAGTGCCTGCGTGTGCGGTGATGGTGGGGGCGGTAGTGCCTGCGTGTGCGGTGATGGTGGGGGCGGTAGTGCCTGCGTGTGCGGTGATGGTGGGGGCGGTAGTGCCTGCGTGTGCGGTGATGGTGGGGGCGGTAGTGCCTGCGTGTGCGGTGATGGTGGGGGCGGTAGTGCCTGCGTGTGCGGTGATGGTGGGGGGCGGTAGTGCCTGCGTGTACGGTGATGGTGGGGGCGGTAGTGCCTGCGTGTACGGTGATGGTGGGGGCGGTAGTGCCTGCGTGTACGGTGTTGGTGGGGGCGGTAGTGCCTGCGTGTGCGGTGATGGTGGGGGCGGTAGTGCCTGCGTGTGCGGTGATGGTGGGGGCGGTAGTGCCTGCGTGTGCGGTGATGGTGGGGGCGGTAGTGTTGGTGTTTGTGCGGTGATGGTGCGTGCAGTAGTGCCTGCGTGTTTGGTGATGGTGGGGGCGGTAGTGCCTGCGTGTTTGGTGATGGTGGGGGCGGTAATGCCGGTGTTTGTGCATTGATGTTGGGCGCGGTAGAGTGCCTGCGTGTGCGGTGCTGGTGGGGGCGGTAGTGCCGGTGTTTGTGCGGTGATGGTGGGGGCGGTAGTGCCGGTGTTTGTGCCGTGATGATGGGGTCTCTCTCTCGCTCTCACAATAAAAAACCAAAACAAGGATCTGTTTTTTACCGGATCCGTCACATCAGTTTTTACACACTCTGAGACTGATCCGTTGCATCAGGTACAAACCGGATTGTGCCTGATTGGAAAAAACGGATGTGTGAACTTAGCCTTAGTGACACATTGCTGTAACCAGGGTCTCTGCTTTTACACTATGCTGCTCTCAGATGGGGGAGCAGAAACTGCTGACAGATCCCCTTTTCAGGTCTAGTAATATGGGCAGTTTGCAGACTCTAGTGTCTGATACTTGTGCTGCTCCTTAAGGGGGGTTTTGTGATTTGTTTTAAACACTGTAAATATAGGGAAAAATAAGACCAATGGGAGGGAAAGGTCTTTCTGCATTTTTGTTAAACTTTTCATCCTGTTTTAGGTGGAAACAATATGAAGCTTATGTTCAAGCTCTCGAAAGCAAGTACAGTGATCTGAATTGTAAGTTTGTTGCGTCAAATTACTGAAATCTATCAACTAGTGTAAATGCAATTTAATTAGTATCTTCTATTGGAACAAGATTAATTTGATGGCATTTTTAGGAGACAATGCTCATTATCCAGTGACACTGCTATGTATTTGTTACTCTGCATTGTGTGAATGCATGACACTTTCTAGATTCAGTATGGCCTACAGCATAGGAATTTAGGGACCATATCCAACCCATCTCCTATGGAGCCAAACAAACTGCGTGCTGGCTCTGACATGTGCCTTGTACAGGTCATAGCATTTAGATTATTACAAGGGGCAGCCCATTACAATGGTTGGTGCCCATCCACAGTTCACCTCTTGTAGTGCTGCATCCTCACAGCAGTGTTGTGCAGTACGGGGGTGGTAAGATTTAGCACTGGAGTCTACAACTAGTTTACCGTTTAGCTTTTACATAGAGGGCTATGTCCGTGTCTATGGCAGGAGGTGGACAGCGGTGGCCTCATCTAGACGGACAAGATCCCCCATTTACAGCAATTGTTGTTCATGTTGCTCTCCAGGAATGATTTGAAGACCAGTTGCTAAATGAAAACAGGAAAAAATATCACTTTTTTTTAACCACCATGGTAATGGAAAAAAAAAACCCAAAAAACAACTAAAATACCTGTGACAATTGAAAAATATTTTTGGTAAAACATTCCTAATGATGTATCTGACAGAATTGTGAACTTGCTTAGATTTAAAGGTGTTTTTGTTTTTTTTTTTATTTTTTTGTTTCTGACAAACATGAATTGTCTCCAGCCTTTCTGATGTTGGTAAAAGCACAGGGTGGACCCTTAACCCCTTCACAACCAATGTCAGATCTATCCGTCATGGATCATGTGAGGTTAATCCCCACCCCCTGCCATGGGCAGGTCGCAGCGATCCGCGCACATATCAGCTGTTTTCAATAGCTGACATGTGTGCCTGCAAATTACGAGTGGAATCTCTTCCACCCGCAACATTTAACCCATTACATCTCGCTGCCAAAGTCTGGCAGCAAGATGTATTTGCGCGCGGCCATTTTTTTTTTACTTACCGCCGCCCCCACCGGAAGTCACGGTCGTGATCACGTGACGTTCGGTGGTTGCCATGGTAGCACAGGGTCATGTGATGACGCCTGTAGCTAACATGAGTCACTTCCTCTCATTGCCGGCATAGTACCAGCACTGAGGGTAAAGCAGCATATCTGCAGTTCTCAGCTCTGTAGCTGAGATCTACAGATAGGGCAGAGTGATTGGATTGCTGATCGCTATAGCCCCCTAGGGGGACTACTAAATTAACCCCTTCATGACCGGCTGATTTTTCGCTTTCCTTTTTTTTTTCCGCCACTTTTTTTCTGAGACGTAACTTTTTTTTATTTTTCAGTCAAATATGGTCATGTGAGGGCTCATTTTTTGCGGAACGAGCTGTACTTTTCATATGGTGTACTGGAAAACGGCAAAAAAATTCCAAATGCAGAAAAATTGCAATAAAAGTGCGATAGCACTATAGTTTTTGAGATATTTTATTCAATGTTCACTATATGGTAAAACTGATGTGTGGGTGTGATGCCTCAGGTCAGTGCGAGTTCGTAGACACCAAACATGTATAGGTTTACTTTTATATAAGGGGTTACAAAAAAATCGGAAGTTTGACCGAAAAAAGTGGCGCACGTTTTACGCCATTTTCCGTGACCCGTAGCGTTCTCATTTTTCGGGATCTATGGCTCAGTGACAGCTTATTTTTTGCGTCTCGAGCTGACATTTTTAACGGTACCATTTTTGCGCAGATGCTGCGTTTTGATAGCCTCTTAAAGCATTTTGCGCAAAAGTTGCGACAAAGTCGTTTTGTCGTTTGGAATTTTTTGCCGCTACGCCGTATACTGATCAGATTAATTGATTTTATATTTTGATTGGGCGTTTCTGAACGCGGCGATACCAAATGTGTGTAAATTTATTTTTTAACCCTTTAATTTTCAATGGGGCGAATGGGGGGTGATTTGAACTTTTAGGTTTTTTGTTTTTTTTTAATTTTTTAATTTTATTTTACTAGTCCCCCTAGTGGGCTATTGCGATCAGCAATCCGATCTCTCTGCACGATCTGCTGATCACAGCTATACAGCTGTAAACGGCAGATACGCTCTTTCTCTTTTGCTGTGCCGCTGGCACAGCGAAAGTGAAAGCAATTCATGTGTAGTACAGGAGTCATCACATGACCCTGTGCTACCATGACCACTAACATAAGTCACGTGATCGCGTCACGTGACTTCCGGTATCGGGCAGTAAGTTAAAGTTTACCGCGATCGTGCTTATAATGGCGCTGTCACATATTGACAGCGCCATTTAAGGGGTTAAATGGCACGAGCAGATAACGATTCTGCTCGTGCCTAGCAGGCACACATCTCAGCTGTGAAAATCAGCTGAGATGTGTGCCGATCGCGGCATGCTGCCGCCAGCAGACCGCGGGCAGTAACATTATGACCGCTAGGACGTAATTTTACGACCCACGGTCGTTAAGGGGTTAAAAAAAGTGAGATTTTTTTTAAAAAAAAACCAAACCCTAAAAGTTCTAATCACCCCCATTTCGCCCCATTGAAAATTAAAGGGTTAAAAAATAAAAATATACACACATTGGGTATCGCAGCGTTCAGAAATGCCAGATCTATCAAACTGTAAAATCAATTAATCTGATCGTTAAACGGCGTAGCGTCAAAAAAATTCCAAACGACAAATTTACGTTTTTTGGTCCCCGCAAGATTTGCGCAAAATCCAATAACAGGCGATCAAAAAGTAGCATTTGCACATAAATGGTACCATTAGAAACGTCAGCTAGAGACGCAAAAAATAAGCAATCACTGAGACATAGATCCCGAAAAATGAGAACGCTACGGGTTTTGGAAAATGGCGCAAAACGTGCGCTGCTTTTATTTGACACACTTGTGAATTTTTTTTTAAGTCCTTAGATACAAATAAACCTATACATGCTTGGTGTCTACAAACTAGCACCGACCTCCGGCATCACAATGACATCAGTTTTACCATATAGTGAACACGGTGAATAAAATATCCAAAAAACTATTGTGCGATCACACCTTTTTTGCAGTTTTTCCACACTTGGAATTTTTTTGCTGTTTTCCAGTACACTATATTGTAAAACTTATGGTTTTATTTAAAAGGACAACGCGTCCCGCAAAATAACAACTCCTCATATGGCAAGATTGACGATAAAAAAAATGTATGGCTCTCGGAAGAAGTGGAGCAAAAAAAACCCAAAAACTGAACATGTTCTGGGGCTGAAGGGGTTAAAGGGAACCGGTCAGGTGCAAAATGTACCCAGAACCATGAGCAGTTCTGGGTGTATATTGCTAATCCCTGCCTAACCGTCCCTGTATACACTAGCATAGATAAAAGTATTTCTAAAGATCTTTTATCTTATACTAATGAGCACGGAGACTAGTCCCAAGGGCGTTATATCCCCCGACTAGCCGCCCTCTTAGCATGTTAGCATGCCCATAGGGGGCGTTCTAACATGCTATTCAATGCAGTGTCATCAGCGTTTCCGTGCGTACCTGTGTTTGCTGTGACCGTGCTTCTGAACGCCCTGCCACTTCCAGTCATTCCATGTTTTATTTATTTATAGAGCACCATTGATTCTATGGTGCTGTACATGAGAAGGGGTTACATACAGAATACATATCCAAGTTACAATAGACAGACTAGTACAGAGGGAAGAGGGCCCTGCCCTTGCGGGCTTACATTCTAAAGGATTTTGGGGAGGAGACAGTAGGTGGGGTGTAGGTTGGGTGGTTGGTCTGCACGGTGGTGAGGCTGTGGTGGTGGTAAAATAAGTTTCTTTTTCGCTCCTAATTGGGAGACCCAGACAGTGGGTGTATAGCTACTGCCTCTGGAGGCCGCACAAAGAACTACACTTAAAAGTGTAAGGCCCCTCCCCTTCTGGCTATACACCCTCCCGTAGGAGTACGGATTCCTCAGTTTTAGCTTTGTGCGCAAGGAGGTCAGACACGCACGCATAGCTCCATTGTTTTTAGTCAGCAGCAGCTGCTGACTATGTCGGATGGAAGAAAAGAGGACACATACAGTGTCCCCAGCATGCTCCCTTCTCACCCCACTTATGTCGGAGGTGTTTGTAAGGTTGAGGTACCCATTGCGGGTACGGCGGCAGGAGCCCACATGCTGATTCCTTCCCCATCCCTTTTTACAGGGCTCTGGGTGAAGTGGGATTTACCGGTCTCCAGGCACTGAGACCGGGCTCCATCTACAGCCCCTGGAGAAGATGCTGGATGGAGCGGAGTACGTCAGGGACATGGCCCTGCTTCCTTAAGGTACTCTGGGTCCCCGTGCATTTGGCGCTCACACCGCAGCATGCTGGGTGTTGTAGTGCGCCGGGGGACGTCAGCGCTGCGGCGCCTGTGCCATGGCCTCATTCAGCTTAGCTGAAGCAGGCACACTTATGGGATCGGCCGCGCCGGCCGCTGGGGCTGCGGCACGGCTGGCACTTGTAGTGCGCCGGGGACTTCAGCGCGGCCTGCGCTTTTACGGCGGCCGCGCTGATAACTACAGTCCCCGGCTTTTTGCGGCCTGTTTCCGTTCGTTCCCGCCCCCGGACCTGCCAGTCAGGAGAGGGGCGGGACGCTGCCCACGTCTAGGACTCGGTCGCGCCGGCCGCTGGAATAGCGGCGCGGCTGGCACTTGTAGTGCGCCGGGGACTTCAGCGCGGCCCGCGCTTTTACGGCGGCCGCGCTGATAACTCGAGTCCCCGGCTTTTGCGGCCTGCTTTCGTTCGTTCCCGCCCCCAGACCTGCCAGTCAGGAGAGGGGCGGGACGCTGGCCAGTGCATCAGCGCTGAGGGCTGGAGTCGTTTTTACATACTCCAGCCCTCACAGTCAGCACAGAGGGGACACTGTTCCCGCACTTTCGTTTGGGAACTCCCACGGACCGCCCCTCTCCACACAAGCCGGCAGCCATTCTTGCCAGACACGCTGCGCTGCAGAGGGGAGCCGGGGAGACCCAGACAAGGCATTCTGCAGCCTCTTACCCGCTGCAGCGGGCGGTAAGCAGCCCTCAGGGCTCACCCCCTCTTGTGCTCGTAGTATTCTCAGTATTTTGTTGCTACAAATACTTTGTACTGCATAGCGCTGGTCGCCTTTTTGGCTATAGACTCTCTCACATGCAGAGAGCCAGCAGCATGTCGCCCGTAAAACGCAAGGGTGCCAAAGCACAGACATTATATGCTTCCTGCACCGCATGTGGGACTTTTCTATCGGCAGGCTCCACGGACCCCCATTGTGTGCAGTGCTCGGCCCCTGCGGCGCTTGCACAGTCGGGACCTCTGCTGGACGTGTCCCAGGGTGTACCACCTGTGAATGCTGTCCAGGTGACAGGAACTGAGTTTGCAGCTTTTGCTGACAGAATGTCTCTCACTATGTCACAAATTCTTGACACATTGCGAGCTAGGCCTGTACTTCAGACCACGGACACTGTGCAATCATTGCCCCCTGGTCCCCCTCAGCTCCTAGCTCCGGGACGGGCATCTACACCTCAGGGTGAAGACTCTGACTCGGACGATGGCCCCGGGCAGCCTAAGCGGGCTCGTTATGACGGGCCTTCACATTCATCTCAATGGTCTGGATCCCAGCGGGATGAATCTATGGGTGATGAGGCGGACGTAACTGATCAGGATTCTGATCCTGGGACCGCTCTCAATCTAGATACACCAGATGGTGACGCCATAGTTAATGATCTTATATTTAACATCAATAAGATGTTGAATATTTCCCCACCAGCTCCTCCTGTAGAGGAGTCAGCTTCGCAGCACGAGAGAATCCATTTCAGATACCCTAAGCGTACATTAAGCACTTTTCTGGACCACGCTGACTTCAGAGACGCAATCCAGAAACCCCACGCTTATCCTGAAAGGCGTTTTCCTAAACGACTTAAAGATACACGCTACCCTTTTCCCTCTGAAGTGGTCAAGGGTTGGACCCAGTGTCCAAAAGTGGATCCTCCAATTTCCAGGCTTGCAGCTAGATCCTTGGTTGCTGTTGAAGATGGAGCGGCACTTAAAGATGCCACTGACAGGCAGATGGAGCTCTGGCTGAAATCCATCTATGAAGCGATTGGAGCGTCATTAGCGCCTTCTTTTGCGGCCGTATGGGCACTCCAAGCTATCACGGCCGGGCTTGCGCGAGTCGACTCAGTCACACGTGCATTTGCCCCGCAGGTAGCACCATTGACCTCGCAAATGGCGGCATTCGCGTCGTACGCGATTAATGCTGTTCTGGACGCTACAAGCCGCACGGCAGTGGCGTCAGCCAACTCAGTTGTTTTGCGTAGGGCTCTGTGGTTGAGACATTGGAAAGCAGATTCTCATTCCAAGAAGTGCTTAACCAATTTGCCTTTTTCTCGTGACCGATTGTTTGGAGAGCGTTTGGATGAAATCATCAAACACTCCAAGGGTAAGGACTCTTCCTTACCGCAACACAGACAAAACAAGCCCCAACAGAGGAGGGGTCAGTCTGGTTATCGGTCCTTTCGAGGACAGGGCAGGTCCCAATTCGCCTCGTCAAAAAAGACTCAAAAGGACCAGAGACGTTCAAATCCTTGGAGGTCTCAGTCACGCCCAAAAAGACCAGCCGGAGGAACCGTTGCCAAAACGACGTCCTCCTGACTTGCGGTCTCCGATACCCACGCCCGCGGTCGGTGGGAGGCTGTCCCACTTTGGCGACATTTGGCTAGCAAGCGTCAAAGACCGTTGGGTGAGGGATATTCTATCTCACGGGTACAGGATAGAGTTCAGTTCTCGTCCGCCAACTCGTTTCTTCCGAACTTCTCCACCACCAGACCGAGCCGATGCTCTGTGGCAGGCGGTGGCCGCTCTAAAGGCGGAAGGAGTGGTGACCTCCGTCCCTCTTCAGGAACAGGGTCACGGTTTTTACTCCAATCTGTTTGTGGTCCCAAAAAAGGACGGATCGTATCGTCCCGTCCTGGATCTGAAGTTGCTCAACAGACACGTAAAAGTCAGGAGGTTCCGGATGGAATCCCTACGCTCCGTCATAGCCTCAATGTCTCAGGGAGATTTTCTAGCATCAATAGACATCAAAGATGCGTATCTCCACGTGCCGATTGCACCAGAGCATCAGCGTTTCCTACGTTTCGTCATACACGACGAGCACCTACAGTTCGTGGCGTTACCCTTCGGTCTGGCAACAGCCCCCCGGGTCTTCACCAAAGTCATGGCAGCAGTAGTAGCTGTTCTGCACTCGCAGGGTCACTCGGTCATCCCGTATCTAGACGACCTGCTTATAAAGGCATCCTCTCAAGAAGCATGCCAACACAGTCTGGAGGTGGCGCTAGACACTCTCCAGACTTTCGGGTGGATTATCAACTTTCCAAAGTCTCATCTAATCCCGACCCAATCTCTGACTTATCTTGGCATGGAGTTTCATACTCTATCAGCGATAGTGAGGCTTCCACTGGACAAGCAGTGCTCGCTACGGACTGGAGTGCAATCTCTCCTTCAGAGCCAGTCGCACTCACTGAGGCGCCTCATGCATTTCCTAGGAAAGATGGTAGCAGCAATGGAGGCAGTCCCGTTCGCGCAGTTTCATCTGCGCCCTCTCCAATGGGACATTCTGCGCCAATGGGATGGGAGATCGACGTCCCTCGACAGGACGGTCTCCCTCTCTCAGACTGCCAAGGACTCTCTACGTTGGTGGCTTCTCCCCAACTCATTGTCACAGGGAAAGTCGTTCCTTCCCCCGTCCTGGGCAGTGGTCACGACAGATGCGAGCCTATCAGGGTGGGGAGCGGTGTTTCTCCACCACAGGGCTCAGGGGACGTGGACTCAGGAAGAGTCCACCTTGCAGATCAATGTTCTGGAAATCAGAGCAATCTATCTTGCTCTGCGAGCCTTCCAACAATGGCTGGAAGGCAAGCAGATTCGGATTCAGTCGGACAACTCCACAGCGGTGGCGTACATCAACCACCAAGGGGGAACACGCAGTCGCCAAGCTTTTCAAGAAGTCCAGCGGATTTTGACGTGGGTGGAAAGCAGAGCGTCCACCATATCTGCAGTTCACATACCAGGCGTGGAAAACTGGGAAGCGGACTTTCTCAGTCGCCAGGGCATGGACGCAGGAGAATGGTCCCTTCACCCGGACGTGTTTCAACAGATCTGTTGCCGCTGGGGGTCGCCGGACGTCGATCTGATGGCGTCACGGCACAACAACAAGGTCCCAGTTTTCATGGCACGGTCTCACGATCACCGAGCGCTGGCGGCAGACGCATTGGTTCAGGATTGGTCGCAATTCCGACTCCCCTATGTGTTCCCACCTCTAGCATTGTTACCCAGAGTTCTCCGGAAAATCAAGTCCGACTGCCAGCGAGCCATACTCGTCGCTCCAAATTGGCCAAGAAGGTCGTGGTACCCGGATCTGTGGCATCTCACGGTAGGCCAGCCGTGGGCACTACCAGACCGTCCAGATCTGCTGTCTCAAGGGCCGTTTTTCCATCAGAATTCTGCGGCCCTGAACCTGACTGTGTGGCCATTGAGTCCTGGATCCTAGCGGCCTCAGGTTTATCTCAGGGAGTTGTTGCCACAATGAGACAGGCTAGAAAACCATCCTCAGCTAAGATCTATCACAGAACGTGGAAGATATTCTTAGCGTGGTGCTTGGCTCAAGGGTTTTCTCCCTGGCCATTTGCATTGCCAATTTTTCTTTCCTTCCTGCAGTCTGGGTTGGAAAAAGGTTTGTCCCTTAGCTCGCTTAAGGGTCAAGTCTCCGCGTTATCCGTATTCTTTCAGAAGCGCTTGGCACAGCTTTCTAAGGTACGCACGTTTCTCCAAGGAGTTTGTCATATCGTGCCTCCTTACAGACGGCCATTGGAACCCTGGGATCTGAACAAGGTTCTCCTTGCTCTTCAAAAGCCGCCTTTCGAGCCCTTGAAAGAGGTTCCCCTTTCTCGGCTTTCACAAAAGGTAGTTTTTCTTGTAGCGGTCACATCTCTTCGAAGAGTGTCCGAGCTGGCGGCGTTATCTTGCAAATCTCCCTTCCTGGTGTTTCACCAAGACAAGGTAGTACTGCGTCCAATTCCAGAGTTTTCTCCCAAGGTGGTTTCTTCCTTTCATCTCAATCAGGATATCACTTTGCCATCTTTGTGTCCGCATCCAGTTCACCAATTTGAAAAGGGTTTACATCTGTTGGACCTGGTGAGAGCACTCAGGATTTACATTTCTCGCACGGCGCCTCTACGCCGTTCGGATGCGCTCTTTGTCCTAGTCGCTGGTCAGCATAAGGGATCGCAAGCTTCCAAATCCACCCTGGCGCGGTGGATCAAGGAACCAATTCTTCACACATACCGTTCTGCTGGGCTTCAGATTCCATCTGGACTGAAGGCCCATTCTACCAGAGCCGTTGGTGCGTCCTGGGCGTTGAGGCATCAGGCTACGGCTCAGCAAGTGTGCCAGGCGGCTACCTGGTCGAGTCTGCACACGTTTACCAAACACTATCAAGTGCATACCTACGCTTCGGCAGACGCCAGCCTAGGTAGACGGGTCCTTCAGGCGGCGGTGGCCCACCTGTAGGAAGAGGCTGTATGACAGCCCGTTCATGTGGTATCTTTTTACCCACCCAGGGACTGCTTTTGGACGTCCCACTGTCTGGGTCTCCCAATTAGGAGCGAAAAAGAAGAAGGGAATTTTGTTTACTTACCGTAAATTCCTTTTCTTCTAGCTCCAATTGGGAGACCCAGCACCCGCCCTATTTGTTTTTAGGGTTTCGTTTTTTTCGGGTGCACATGTTGTTCACGTTGTTTCTTAAGTTCTCCGATCTAGTTATCGGATTGAATTTGTTTTTGAAACTGTTATTGGCTTTCCTCCTTCTTGCTTTGGTACTAAAACTGAGGAATCCGTACTCCTACGGGAGGGTGTATAGCCAGAAGGGGAGGGGCCTTACACTTTTGAGTGTAGTTCTTTGTGCGGCCTCCAGAGGCAGTAGCTATACACCCACTGTCTGGGTCTCCCAATTGGAGCTAGAAGAAAAGGAATTTACGGTAAGTAAACAAAATTCCCTTCTTTGTTGGTTCATTTTTTTTAAAGGAGACTTCCTACCCATAATTCTTAAAGGGAACCTGTCACCTTGGAAAACACCACGTACTAATTAGAGTTAACCCCTTAAGGACGAAGCCAGTTTTGTACTTAATGCCCAGGCCATTTTTTGCAATTCTGACCAGTGTCACTTTATGAGGTTAAAACTCTGGAACGCTTCAACAGATCCCAATGATTCTGACATTGTTTTTTCGTGACATATTGTACTTCATGATAGTTATACATTTTGAACGATATTTTTTGCTTTTATTTGTGAAAAAATCGGAAATTTGATGAAAATTTTGAAAATTTTGCTATTTTCAAACTTTTAATTTTTATGCCCTTAACCCAGAGAGTTAGGTCACACAAAACAGTTAATAAATAACATTTCCCACATGTCTACTTTACATTAGCACAATTTATGAAACAAAATGTTTTGGGGTTAGGAAGTTAGAAGGGGTCAAAGTTCATCTGCAATTTCCCATTTTTTCAACAAAATTCCCATTCATTTTTTTAGGACCACATCACATTTGAAGTGACTTTGAGAGGCCTAAGTGACAGAAAATACCTAAAAGTGACACCATTCAAAGTACTCAAAACCACATCCAAGAAGTTTATTAACCCTTCAGGTGCTTCACAGGAACTAAAGCAAAGTGGAATAAAAAAAAAAGCAAAAAATAAAATTTTACCTAAAATGTTGCTCTACCCCAAATTTATTCACTTTTAGAAGAAATAACACAACAAAATGAACCCCAAAACTTGTTACCCACTTTCTTATGAACGCGCCAATACCCCACATGTGGTCAGAAACCTTTGTTTGGACAAATGGGAGGGCTTGGACCAGAAGGAGCAATATTTGAATTTTGGAAAGCAAATTTGGCTGAAATAGATTGCGGGCACCATGTTGCATTTACATGTCCGCTAAGGTACCTAAACAGCAGAAACCCCTCACAAGTGACACCATTTTGGAAACTGGACCTCTCAAGGCTTCTATCTAGGGGTATAGTGAGCATTTTGGATCCACAGGTACTTCACAGATTTTGATAACGTTACATTGTCACATTGAAAATTTTCATTTTTTTTCTCAAAAATGTTGCTTTAGCATCAATTTTTTTTCACTTTTTCAAGAGGTAATTCCAAAAATTTTACCCCAATGTTTGTTACCCACTTTTTTATGAGCACGGTGATACCTCACTTGTGGTCTGAAACCTTTGTTTGGAGAAATGGGAGGGCTTGGAACGGAAGGAGCAATATTTGAATTTTGGAAAGGAAATTTGGCTGAAAAAAAATGCGGGCACCATGTCGCATTTGGAGGACCTCTAAGGTACGTAAACAGAAAAAAACCACCACAAGTGACCCCATATTGGAAACTAGGCCCCTCAAGGAATTTATCTAGATGTTTGGTGAGTACCCTGAACCTCCAGGTGCTTTACAGAAGTTTATAATGTTGAGCCATGAAAATAAAAAAATAAAATTTTACCACAAAATTGTTACTTCAACCAGGTAGCTTTTTTTTCACAAGGGTAACAGGAAAAAAATCACCATGAAATTTATTGCGCAATTTCTCCTGAGTTTGGTGATATCTTGTACGTGGTGGAAATCAATTGTTTGGGCACACAGCAGGGCTCGGAAGAGAAGGAGTGCAATTTGACTGCAAAATTGGCTGGAATCAATAGCAGACGCCATGTTGCATTAGTAGAGCCCCTGAGGTGCCTAAGCAGTGGAGGTCCCCCACAAGTGACCCCATTCTGGAAAATAGACTCCACAAGGAATTTATCTAGATGTTTAGCGAGTACCCTGAACCCCCAGGTGATTCACAGAAGTTTATAATGTTGAGCTGTGAAAATAAAAAAAATATATTTTTACCACAAAATTGTTACTTTAACCAGATAGCTTTTTTTTTTTAACAAGAGTACACGGAAAAATATCAGCATAAAATTTATTGTGCAATTTCTCCTGAGTATGCTGATACCTTATGTGTGGTGGAAATCAACTGTTTGGGTGCACAGCAGGGCTCGGAAGGGAAAAAGTGCCATTTGACTGAACAATTGGCTGGAATAATTAGCAGACGCTATGTCGCATTTGGAAAGCCCCTAAGGTGCCTAAACAGTGGAGGTCCCCCACAAGTGACCCCATTCTGGAAACAAGACACCTCAAGGCTTTTATCTAGGTGTATATTGAGCATTTTGAATCCACGAATACTTCACAGAATTTGATAAGCTTAGGTTGCCATATTGAAATTTTCATTTTTTTCACAAAAATGTTGATTTAGCGACACATTTCTCACTTTTTCAAGAGGCAACAACAAAACGTGTACCCCACAGGTTGTTATCTAATTTCTTGTGAGCGCAGGGATACCTCACATGTGGCCAAAAACCTTTTGTTTGGATAAATGGGAAGGCTTGGAATGGAAGGAGCACCATTTGAATTTTGGAAAAGTTGAAGTAAATTGCGCGCACCATGTCACATTAGCAGGGCCCCATGGGTACCTATACATCAGAAACCCCCCACAAGTGACCTCATTTTGGAAACTGGATTTTATTTAGGAGTATAGTAAGCATTTTGAATCCACAGGTACTTCAAAAAAATTTTGCTGTAGCAACAATATTCTCACTGTTAGGCTATGTGGCCATGATCCAGCGACACGGCGTCTAGTACACAGTGTCAGCCTTCCTGCAGAGATGTGAGTGTTGTCCACGTGAGAACGCAGCTGCCCATGCCCACGATTTGGGTTCAGGCTGCTGTGGACTTTAGCTCTATTCTACCTGCAGAAAACACTCATCTCCGCAGCATAAATTGATATGCTGAGGCTCGGTAGCTGAAACCCCCGGTAGCTGAAACCCCCGGAGATTTTCTGGCGCTGGGGGGCGCTATTCACTTATTTCTGCCCGCCGTTTTAAAACGGCAAAAAGGAATAAGTACCCTTTTTTGGTGCCGTTTTAAAACGTAACGCTGTCGTAATGGGGTTAAAGGGAATGTATCGCGTTTTTTTATTTTTGTATTAAAAATAGTGATTATGAAATAAAGTATACAAAATGAAAATCGCATCTTATTTAGTTTTTATCTAATTTTAATTTTACTGTATGCACTGGGGGCCATGTTGGATTTGCTGTGTGTGTAACGACAGTTACTCACTTCTTTATGGCAGCCCCTGTTCATAGAGAACAGTGGTCGGGATCTGACCCCTTCAGTAACGTTACAGTGGGCGTCTGCTGTGACCTGGATGCGCCCCCTGGGCTGTCCAGATCACAGCAGAGGGAGGAGATCAGCGCCATCATTGTGGAGCTCACAGCCATGCTGTTTACTTTACACCTGTCGCCTGCCGGGATGTGTGAGTACGGGCCGCCTCCCCTCCCCCGTTACCGTCTCCGCTGACACCCCCTTTCTCCGCTCTACCAAACCCCCGCTATGCCCGCAGCCGCTGTTTGTGTGCCACTGCATGTGAGTACCGCCGCTGCTACTGTCTACAAAAACACCCCCCATTTAACCCTCCCGCCCCCCCTTCCGTCGGCCTGTGTGTGTACCGGTGATGTCTGCTAAGCCGTGTATCTAATCCTGTCCTGGGTGATGCTCCTGCTGTCCTTGGTGACACTTTAGACATTTCTGGTCACCAACAAAATTGCTCTGAACTGTGTCCTTACATGTCATTCTTTATCTGTTGTAAACACTCAGATTAGGAGTGGGGAGGCGTGCCATCACACACACAGGAGAGCAGACTCCGCCCACTTTACTGCAGCTGTAATCTGAGTTTTTTCTATAGTTGGATTTCTGTAGGATTTCGGAAGCTGCTCCTCAAGTGTTTAACAGTGGAAACAGTGGAAAATATCAAACTTTTTAATTTTTTTTTTATATTTTGCTAAATTAAAAAAAAAATTTATACAAAACATTATTACTTTACATTTTTTCAGTAGATTAACCAAATGACAGCAGGTAAATGGCATATTCTAAGGTGACAGGTTCCCGTTGTCTTATCCACTGGGTCGTCTGATAGATGTTTGTCCTACCTATAAGACCTGCACCTGTTGGGGTAACAGCAGTCCCCAGATCTGCCTTGTGACAATGTCACATGCATGATGAGAATGGAGCAATGACTGCTCATGAGTGTGGTTCTCTTACTGTCAAAATAACACATGCAATAGGCAGTGTTTCTGCTTTGTTGTTGAATTCTTTCCAGATTTTCTTTCATCTGAAGAAAGACCATGCTATTTCATCAAATTTTAATATAATATGTGACTGGCCACATTGTCCCGCTCAGCTCAACTTAAAGGTTGTGCTTTTGTTGACCATAACTAAGTTTGAGGGGTTGCCTCCTTTCAGAAAACTATTGCTTGCATGCCAAGTTCACTGTAATGTAAAAAAAAAAAAACACAAACAAAAGCAGACTTGTCCTCAGTGTGCCATTATCACAAAGCTACCTATATACCGTGTTTCCCCGAAAATAAGACATCCCCCAAAAATAAGACATCCCAGGAGTTTTCAGGGAAGCTTTAATATAAGACATCCCCTGAAAATAAGACATAGCTGCGGTCTATAATGAAGTGTCATGCAGCGGTGAAAGAGTTAGACACTGCAGGACACTTCGTTATAGGCAGCGGTCACCCCCAGAAGAGAGAAGGCAGAAGACCCCCGATCATACTCACCAGACGCCGACCGGGAACAGGTGAGCGCATCAAGGTCCTGCAGCGGCGGAACACACACACACACCCATCAGATCACACTCACTCTCACACACACATTAGATCGCATCCACACACTCACAACATACGGTGGTATCGCTTGCTTCTCGGCGGCGATACTGTGTGTGCAGTGACCTTCCAGGACCTGCCAAGGATCACATGGCCGGAAGCATGTGGTATCTCCGGATGTTGAGTATGTGAGCGCGTATGTGCGATATCGTGTGTGTGTGTGTATATGCTGTCTGATGTGTGAGTGTGTGTGTGTCAGTGTATGCGATCGGATCTGTGAGTGTCGGCAGAGGAGCACGGCGTGCAGCACAGCTGCTGGGACCGCCCACCGGAGGGCACAGGGAGAAGTGGGGTGTGTGTGTGTGAGTGTATGCGATCAGATGTGTGACTGTGTGTGAACGTAAGCGATTGGATCTCTGAGTGTCGGCAAGAGGTAGAGGAGCACGGCGTGCAGCACAGCTGCTGGGATCGTGGGGTGGGTGTGTGAGTGTGATCTCAGCCAGACACAGGGGAGCACAGCTGCAGGGAGATCACAGGGAGAAGTGTGTGTGTGTGTGTGTGATCTGATGTCAACCAGACGCAGGGGAGGCATGCAGCGTACCTGATGGGAGATCACAGAAGGATCTGGGAGCCATGCAGACGCCCTGGGCTGGTAAGTATGACGATCCTGGGATGGGGGGGGTCTGCTTTTTGTGGGGGGGTAAACCTACCCCAACCATGTCTCCTCGTGAATAAGACACCCCTTGAAAATAAGACATAGTGCTTTTTTCAGGGCAAAAAACAATATAAGTGTCTTATTTTCGGGGAAACAGGGTATGTGGAGATAAGCAATTTTTCTTAATATTGTCAGATGAGTTGCTGTCTTTGGCTTCCAATGTTTCAGCTATTGTGCATACAGTTCATGGAATTTAAGTCTTTTAGTTCTTGAAATGTTTTGTGACTTTTTGCCACTAAAAGTGATACATTTCACACAGTTACTCAAAAATTATGGCATAATCAAAATACACTGAATGGACTGGTGTAGATTTGCTTCAGATTTCACGACCTTTCATTAACCCTTTAATGCTATTACCTGCATATATAGGGTTATTCTGCAGGTTAAAGAGCATTTGTGAGATCAGTCACTAATGTTGAATATTTTATTATTCTCTGAACACTGATCATAGGGAGCCTAGCCCAGTATTTATCATATTTTCAGAAACCACAGTATATTCTGGTAGTTAACGTTCTTAGAGAAGCTGAACTTTTTGGAAAACTGTGGCCCAAAAAAATGCATTGTGCAAACCTACCTTTAGGGTAAGGTCAGACAGTGTGGCTGTGACATGGTTTTTTCTTAAAACATCAGCTGACGATGTTTAAATATATAAACCCCCTAAAATGTTCCCAAAAAACGTTCAAAAGCCATAAAGGAAATACAATATAGCTGAAAATGTCATCTTGTTCCACAAAGAATTCAGCCCATCAAATAAAATTTGTATTATTTGATGCATGGCCCATTTACACAGCAGAGTTTGAGACCACTGGTTTACATGGACCAACCGGCTTCAATAAACAACCTTTACCAATCGGCGATCATTTACAGGGCACCTGTCATCAGGTTTTTGCACCCTTATCTGAGAGCAAAATACTGTGGGCAAACAGACTCAATGATTTATCACTTAGATTCCTGGGTGCAACCATTCTGACACAGAGCTCTTTTAGATATAGCAGAGCTGAGAGCTGCCCCCACCCACATCAGGCTCTTCTATAGAGATTATACATCAGTGAGGTGTAAGTCATAGGAGGGAGCGTGCTGGACTGCTGTGCACAAGACAATGTAGTCCAGCAATGAAAATTGCTTTCTATGTACACACAACCTGATAAGGCATACGGTACTTTATTTTTTTTTTATTTTTTTTTTTGTTTAATCCCTGCATGCTGTCCTTAGGGTACCATCTCACTAAACGACGTACCAGCGATTCCGACCACGATATGACCTGGTCAGGATCGCTGGTGCGTCGCTGGTGAGCAGTCAATCAGGCAGATCTCACCAGCCACCAGCGACTCGTGGAAACGATGCTGCACTTGGTAACCAAGGTAAATATCGAGTAACTAAGCAAAATGCTTTGCTTGGTTACCCGATATTTACCCTGGTTACCAGCGCACACTGCTTAGCGCTGGCTCCCTGCACTCGTAGCCAGGGTACACATCAGGTTACTAAGCAAAGCGCTTCGCTTAGTTACCCCATGTGTACTCTGGCTACGTGTGCAGGGAGCCAGTACTGGCAACCTGAGAGCGGCGTACGCTAGTAACCAAGGTAAATATCGGGTAACCAAGCAAAGCGCTTTGCTTAGTTACCCGATGTATACCTTGGTTACCAGTGTCCGCAGCTGTCAGATGCCGGCTCCCTTCAGATTGTTGCTCTCTTGCTGTCAAACACAGATGTGTGCTTCACAGCGTGAGAGCAACAAGCAAAAAATGAACCAGAGCAGTGTGTAACGATCAGCGATCTCACAGCAGGGGCCAGATCGCTGCTTAGTGTCACACACTGCGAGATCGCTAATGAGGTCACTGGTGCGTCACAAAACCTGTGACTCTGCAGCGATCTCGCTAGCGATCTCTCTGTGAGAAGTACCCCTTAGATTACATAGCAGCAAAAACCTGCTGCGAGATTTCCCTTAATGACCTATCTATACTGGCACACCTCAGTAAATGATGTGCGCTGAATAATCTGTAATAATTGTTCAGGGACTATAGGCTGCCATTGTTCTCCACATTCAGTCCTATTTACACAGAATGATTCACAGCCAAGAACCATGATGTCTTGTACTGCGCAAAAAATAATTTTACCTGATGATTGAGAGCTTTGCTGGTTTAATAGATGATCAGCAGCCTGTTGGTTATAGAAGATTAAGATGAAACAAGCGTTAAGAACGCTCAATCATGGTTCTCTTTGTGTCAATACAAGACTGCAGTATCCTGAAGCTACAAATAGATATCCACATGCTACAGGTTTCAGAATCTTGACTTTGCCTAATGTATTAATGTATGGTAAATTTCTTCCTATTTTCCAGCAGTTTTTTTGCAGTTGTTCTGCCAAAATTACTTATTCTACTAAGTGCTGGTCGTTTTTTTTTGTTTGTTTTTTTTAACCTAATGTCAGTGCTGTTCATGTGACTCTTAGGGGTACTTTGCACGCTGCGACATCGCTAACCGATGATAGCTTTGCCGAGCACGATAGTACCCGCCCCTGTCGCACATGCGATGTCTTGTGATGGCTGCCGTAGCAAACATTATCGCTACGCCAGCTTCACATGCACTTACCTGCCGTGCGACGTCGCTCTGGCCGGCGACCCGCCTCCTTCCTAAGGGGGCAAGTCTTGCGGCGTCACAGTGACGTCACACGGCAGGCGGCCAATAGAAGCGGAGATGAGCGGGATGTAAACATCCCGCCCACCACCTTCCTTCCGCATTGCTGGTGGAGGCAGGTAAGGAGAAGTTCCTCGCTCCTGCGGCTTCATACACAGCGATGTGTGCTGCCGCAGGAACGAGGAAAAACATCGTACCTGTCGCTGCAGCAAAATTATGAAAATGACCGACACTACACAGATCACCGATTTACGACGCTTTTGCGATCGTTTATCGGTGCATCTAGGCTTTACACGTTGCGACGTAGTTACTGGCGCCGGATGTGCGTCACTTTCGATTTGACCCCGACGACATCGTAGTAGCGATATCGCAATGTGCAAAGTACCCCCTTAGGCTGCTTTCAATCAGTCACAATCCATTGCCTTGAGGAATTATGGTATCCTGCAAACTATTTTGCAGGAATCCGTTTTTTTGCCCATAGACTTCTATTAGCGATGGATTTGTGACCGATGCTTGCCCTGCGTTGCATCCGCCGCTTGACGGATCAGTCGTTTACTGACTGACAGGCGGGAGCAACTCTGAATGTAACGTTTTTTGTGTGCGGCGGATCAGTTTTTTTACTGTGAGCATATTCACAGTAAAACACTGATCTACTGTAAATTCAGTTCCAACAGCCGTAACGATGAGCTGATCGCCCGGCGGCCTTTTTTTGTGAACGATGAGCTGATCGCCCGGCGGCTTCTTTTTGTGAACGATCAGCTGATTGGATGGTGGACGGCTTTTACAAAAGCCGGCCGATCAGCTGATCGCCCGGCAGCCGCCTTTTCTAAACGATCAGCTGATCGCCCGGCGGCCGCCGCCTTTTGTGAACGATCAGCTGATCGTTCACAAAAGCTTTGCCGCCAGTAACACAGTAAAAAAAAAAACCAAAGCAAGGGATCTTTTTTGCAGCATCAGTCACATCAGTTGTGCCACTATCTGCAACGCATCCATTGCATCAGTCACACAACTGATTGTGATGGATGCAAAACAACGCAAGTGTGAAAGCAGACTTGGGGTACTTTCATTTAACACTTGCGTTGTTTGGCATCCGTCACAATGCGTTGTGTGACGCATGTGACAGATGCGTTGTAAATAGTGTGATAAGGGCAACGGATTCCTGTGAAATAACACGTTGCGTTAGTTTTCTTTAGCCGAGAGAGAGAGCCCCCCTCATCACCGCACACACGCCGGCACTACCGCCCCCCTAATCACCGCACACACGCCGGCACTACCGCCCCCCTAATCACCGCACACACGCCGGCACTACCGCCCCCCTAATCACCGCACACACGCCGGCACTACCGCCCCCTCATCACCGCACACACGCCGGCACTACCGCCCCCCTCATCACCGCACACACGCCGGCACTACCGCCCCCCTCATCACCGCACACACGCCGGCACTACCGCCCCCCTCATCACCGCACACACGCCGGCACTACCGCCCCCCTAATCACCGCACACACGCCGGCACTACCGCCCCCCTAATCACCGCACACACGCCGGCACTACCGCCCCCCTAATCACCGCACACACGCCGGCACTACCGCCCCCCTAATCACCGCACACACGCCGGCACTACCACCCCCCTAATCACCGCACACACGCCGGCACTACCGCCCCCTCATGACCGCGCACATGCCGGCATTCCCGCCCCCCTCATCACCGCACACACGCCGGCACTACCGCCCCCCTCATCACCGCACACACGCCGGCACTACCGCCCCCCTCATCACCGCACACACGCCGGCACTACCGCCCCCCTCATCACCGCACACACGCCGGCACTACCGCCCCCCTCATCACCGCACACATGCCGGCACTACCGCCCCCCTCATCACCGCACACATGCCGGCACTACCGCCCCCCTCATCACCGCACACACGCCGGCACTACCGCCCCCCTCATCACCGCACACATGCCGGCACTACCGCCCCCCTCATCACCGCACACATGCCGGCACTACCGCCCCCTCAGGTGACACAGAATTGAAAAAGGATTGCACACAGATGGCAAGTGACTACAAAATCGTACCACATTTCTGGATAAAAATCTGACTTTGTTTTGCTTTTTTATTTTTTTTTAATACTGACGTGTCCCTAGCCCAAGGGTGACTTCACAGAGAGATCCATTTTTCTTTGGAAAAATACTGCATCTTTATGCAATATATAATATAAAATTCAAGCTTGAAGGGAATTAGTCGCTATGTTTTGGGACCCCACATGAAAGCATCATGATGTAGGGGCTGAGAACCTGATGAAGAATTTGGCGAAGAATCACTTACTGGGTTAAATTTTCTTATTTTATTAAAAAAAAAAAATCTCTATCGAGATAGATAACCTAATATTTATAATTTGTAGCAGATACACTGATTCTCTGACTGCTGAGCTCTGTATAATTCTGTCCACACCATGATTTTCAGCTTTGTGTATACTGGCAGCTTTATGACCATGTACAATCAGTGGGGGGCCTTTTTTCGGACTGCTTGGTAAGATTTCAAGCTAATTGGGGATTATGACAGGTTTACTACTAGGAGTCATGATCTCCTGCTGATTAAAACAGTGATTTTTATCAAAACTACAAAGTGACGCTTTGCTGGAATCAGGGGCTCTGTCTCTACAATGAGGTAGCAAACACCTGGTGACAGATTGTTAGAGTTCACATTTGTTTTAATTCCGTAAATCAATAATGCACATGAAAATAAAACATTGTAAGGCTATGTGCCCACAGGAGATTAAACCTGCAGATTTATCTGCGGAAAATCCGCGGCTTTTCCAGATAAATCTGCAGGTTTCAGCATGTACAGACACTCCCCATGTTATCCTATGGGACATGGGGAGTGCTGTGTCCACGCTGCTGTTACGTGCAGCTGCGGAATATGCTGTGGATGTCTCGCAGTCGTACTTAATTGCATGTCAATTCTTTCTGCGGAATTACCTGTGGAAATCCCGGCCCTCCACTATGGAGATAGAGGTTGGGACTTCCGCAGCAATGTCCGCAGGTTTACCGCAGCAATTCCGCTGTACTACCGCAGCTAACAATAGCTGCAGATTCCGGGGAGCAGCTTCGGAAAACCTGCGGTTCCCCCAGGTGCGAGCTCCCGTGGGCACATAGCCTAAGAGTGTGTGCGCGCAGTGAGCATTTTTCGGGTGCATTTTGTGCGTTTTTGGGCTCAAATCTGCATGACTTTGCTTCCCCAGCAAAGTCTGACTTTTCATTTTTGCTGTCCGCACACAGCTTTCTTTTTCTTTTTTTTTTTTTTTTTAGCTGCGCTTTTGAGCTAAAAAAAATGGACATGTCAATTCTTTCCTGCGTTTTTCACCCATACAATGCATTGGAAAAATGCAGCAAAATGCAGCCAAAAAACTTACCGAAACGCCGTAAAAACGCATGCGGTTTTGCCGTGGGTGGGTTTTTGAGCCTTTTTTGCAGCCAAAAACACAGTGTTTTTGAAAAGTTCAAAAACGTCATAGTGTGCACATAGCCTAGTATGTTCTCTGCAAAATCTCCTGTCTTCTTCTCCAGGACTTATTCATTTTCAAAATTCCTAATTCGCAGGTAAAATGTGTTCAATGAAGACAGATTTTTAGGCTATGTGCCCACGTTGCGTATTTGCATGCAGTTACGCTGCGTATTGCACCGCAGCGTAACTGCCTGCGTCCTGCGTCCCCAGCACAATCTATGAAGATTATGCATAATCCATGCGCACGTTGCGTTTTAGAACGCAGCGATTTGTATGCTGCCAAATCGCTGTGTTCTAAAAAGCAACATGTCACTTCTTTCGTGCGCTTTGCATGCTGTCTCCATTCTGTCTGTGGGAGAGGAAGCATCCAGAGCGCACGAATTCTGTAGGAATTCTGCAGTCACCAAAGTTTAAGAACGCAGCTTTTCAGCTGTGCTCTGAAGCGCACATGCAGTGACTTTACGCTGCGGTGCAGAGCGCACACACGTGTGCACATAGCCTTAGCTAAGGGTACTTTCACACTTGCATTGTTTTCCTTCTGTTACAATCCGCCCTTTCAGAAAACAGCGGAATCCGTTAACGGATTCCGCTGTTTCCCATAGACTTGTGTGGATGACGGATTGTGCCAAAAGGACCTGCTTTGCTCCCGCTGGGCGACGCTCCGTTGCTTCCGCCCAGCGGGAGGAACGCAGCTTGTAACGTTGTTTTGAGCAGCGGAATCCTCAGGATTTCACTGCACATGCTTTTTTTTTTTTTTTTAAAATCAGAAACTTTATTTTGTCTTGCGGTGGCCGAACGTTCAGCTGAACGCCAGCCCGGCCGCCGGCAAGTGACAGCGCTCGGCTGAGCGCCCGCCCGGCCGCCGGCAAGTGACAGCGCTCGGCTGAGCGCCCGCCCGGCCGCCGGCAAGTGACAGCGCTCGGCTGAGCGCCCGCCCGGCCGCCGGCAAGTGACAGCGCTCGGCTGAGCGCCCGCCCGGCCGCCGGCAAGTGACAGCGCTCGGCTGAGCGCCCGCCCGGCCGCCGGCAAGTGACAGCGCTCGGCTGAGCGCCCGCCCGGCCGCCGGCAAGTGACAGCGCTCGGCTGAGCGCCCGCCCGGCCGCCGGCAAGTGACAGCGCTCGGCTGAGCGCCCGCCCGGCCGCCGGCAAGTGACAGCGCTCGGCTGAGCGCCCGCCCGGCCGCCGGCAAGTGACAGCGCTCGGCTGAGCGCCCGCCCGGCCGCCGGCAAGTGACAGCGCTCGGCTGAGCGCCCGCCCGGCCGCCGGCAAGTGACAGCGCTCGGCTGAGCGCCCGCCCGGCCGCCGGCAAGTGACAGCGCTCGGCTGAGCGCCCGCCCGGCCGCCGGCAAGTGACAGCGCTCGGCTGAGCGCCCGCCCGGCCGCCGGCAAGTGACAGCGCTCGGCTGAGCGCCCGCCCGGCCGCCGGCAAGTGACAGCGCTCGGCTGAGCGCCCGCCCGGCCGCCGGCAAGTGACAGTGTAAAGAAGAAAAAAAAAAATAAAAAAAAGCTTTCCGTTGTTTTGTACGATCCGTAGCATCCGTTGCATCCGTCACACAATGCAATGCTATGGAAGCCGTCCAACGCAAGTGTGAAACTAGCCTAAGAGAATCTAATCAGTAGCTCATGCCTTTACCTATGTCAGTAATGTAAAGATCTGTCCTCTAACTACAGATTTTAAAAATGATCCGTCCCTCAGCAGAGAAAAAGCAGATTTCTCTTAGATTTATTACAGATTTGCAAATTTTTACATGTATAATTGATTTATGAGATAAAAAATTAAAACCATAGTTACTCTAAGTCATCACATCCAAACCACCGAGCGTTTGAGCTTTAGATGAGTTAGATCATTGGCCTTTTTCGCCAGGCTGAGAAGTGTCTGACGTTTCCAATGGACAATCGTTTCCCAATTATTGGATCGTGTAAATGGAATTTTACTTGTAACTTGTTTTATAGGGATTATCCAGGTTTATGACAACAGTCTGACTACAGACGTGTGAATCCTCACATCATGCACAGAATGTTGCCAGTATCCATGTATTTGTAGTCACATAGTGACTGCAAATTGTCAGGATAAACATGTGCAACCCCTTTAATATGCAATATTATCAGTCTATTGTGCTTACTACTTAATACCCAATTGCCTAAAGGCCACATCTCACTAAGTGACATCGCTGCTGAGTCAGTTTTTGTGACGCAACAGCGATCTTGCTAGCGATGACGCTGTGTGTGACATCCAGCAATGACCTGGCCCCTGCTGTGAGGTCGCCGGTCCTTGCTGAATGTCCTGGACCATTTTCTTCAAAGTCGATGTCCTGCTGGGCAGGACACATCGCTATGTTTGACACTGTGTGACAGGGTCCCAATGACAGCAGAGATCGTTATACATCTCACCAGCGACCTCCCAGTGACTTACCAGCGATCCTTATCGGGTAGTATCGTGTTTCGGGATCGCTGATAAGTCGCTAAATGTGACGGGGGCTTTACTTATTCCTGGGTGTTTAACTTTTTTTTTATAAAGATTAAAACACAGTCTCTATTTTTATTGTTCCAGTATCAAATATTGTACATTTGATTATCAGCTTCCATTTGTTTTATATTTTATCCCCCCAAAAATGAAGTCTTATGTGTGTTTTGAACTTGTGTCTGCAGCTAATGATGTGACTGGACTTCGAGAATCTGAAGAAAAACTTAAGCAGCAACAGCAAGAGTCTGCCAGAAGAGAGAATATATTAGTCATGAGATTGGCTACTAAGGAGCAGGAGATGCAGGAATGCACGGTTAGTTCCAAGTGAATTTCTACACAATCCTTACAGTATTTTTATTTTTTCTAACTATGTTTGGAATATTAATGGAATCATCTAAATTGAGAAAAAGGGATTGAATTTGTTTGGAAAACTGTACAAATGTATTTATATGCTGTCTGGTATTGCTGCAGCTCTTTAATATCTGCAGCATGTGAACTCTTTCAGCAGGTTTTTTTTTTTTTGTTTTTTTTTTTATCCTGTAAAAAGTAATGCGTGAGATAAGGCTGCAACATTTTTGGTAAATAAAACTTAACTTTATTAAACATTATTAACAATTATTTTTTGTCTGTATGGACGAAAAAAAGATGTATCAGGACTTTAAAGGCAATCTGTCAAAGCAAAGCACCCTCAAAACCGATCTGTTTTAATTATCTAAATGTGGCCTTGAGTGTTGTCAAAGCCCTTCTCAAGCCTCTGAATCTAGCTACAGTTCAATGACTGCTCAATGGCTTTTAGTCAAGAGTGAAGGACATTATTTCGGAAAGCAACTTGACCATATAACAAAGGTGGGGGAAAATCGCTCTGGCTGATTCCCTTTACGCTATTTATTTTACTTAGAACATCCTTTTTTACTAGGCTATTTCTTATGCAGGTATGCTGGGGTTTTTATTTTTTTTATTTTTTTAGATACCAACTCCAATCCAACTTTAGGACAAACTCTTAAGTAGAACTCCTCTAAAACACCAGAATGATTTGGAGAAAAATATACCAATTGCAATCATGCAGCCAGGCTCCACTTCATGCTGCTCGCATCATGAATCAGGTGACAGGTTCCCTTTTAAAAGGAACCAACCATCAGGATTCTCATGTACAAAGTAAAGCCAGTGTTATACTGGCTCTGGGAGGCTGAATATAAGCAGAGCTTATGTACTGAGATTGGAGGTTTTATTTCAGAAATGTGTAAGTTGAGTTACAGGAATGCACTGCTATTTGATTGCAGCTTCAGAATAGCTAGTATGTGGGTTGTGTTTTGCTTGTTATTCCTGCCCCTGTCTGCTGCCAGGCCTCTGTAGATGCTAGACTGTATGGGCTTCTTCCAAGTGAGTCATGTCTCTCACGTGATAGGGCGTGTTGAAAATGCAGCCCATACAGTCTAAAGGCCCAGTCACACACCACGACTTACCAGCGATCCCGAAAACGATGCGACCTGATAGGGATCGCTGGTAAGTCGCTGGAAGGTCGCTGGTGATATGTCACACAGTTAGATCTTACCAGCGATGCAGGAATGATACAAGTCACAGTAGCGACCCGTATAACGATCTCAGCAGTCCCTGTGACCCTGTCACACAGTGTCAAACACAGCGATGTGTCCTGCCCAGCAGGACATCGCCTTTGAAGAAAATGGCCAGGACCATTCTGCAACGACTAGAGATCTCACAGGAGGGGCCTGATCGCTGGTAGGTGTCACACATAACGAGATCGCTAACGAGATCGCTACAGAAACCGTCACAGACTCAGCAGCGATCTCGCAAGCGATCTCGTTATGTGTGACGGTACCTTAACATTTACCAAGGCCAGGGAGCAGACAGGGGCGGGAATAAATCGCAAACCCCGACCCACCTATTAGATATTCTGGGGCTGCTATCAATCAAATAAAGTACATTTCTGTAACTTGCACATATTTCTGAGATAATACATGCAATATCAGAACAAAAGCTATGGCTCCATTCAGCATGCTAGTGCCAGTATACCACTGGCTTTACTTTATATATGAAAATCCTGCTGGTTGGTCCTCTTTATTTAAAGTCTAGAACAAATCTGTCGCATAACTAATGCATACAGAAGCAGTAGGACCATTGATGATGGGATCTGTCTGGGTTCTGTTGTGTGTACGTTCTTTAGAACTGAAAATTACATTCTGCATGATGCCTTTTTTGTCCATTCTAAAATGGACACATGATGGAACCCAGACCAACCCCGGTTTTTCTTCTTCTTAGGGCTAAGCCACACGGCGAGAAAAACAGTGCGAGTGGAGTGCGATAAAACATCGCATTCCCCTAGGACCAATTCTAGCCTGTGTGTCAGCACACATGGGCGATTATTTTCTCAGCCCTAATCGGACCGAGAAAACAATCGCAGCATGCTGCGATTGTAAGCGGAGTCTCTTTCTCTCGCAACCATTCAAGTGAATGGGGCGAGAGAAAAATCGCACTGCACTCGCGGTACACCGGTGTACTGCTAGTGCAGTTCGAGAATGGCAATAGCCGGCTACGCAGTAGAGAGGGAGAGAAATCCCTCCCTCCCCTCCTGAGTGCCGGCCAGCCCCCCGCAGCTGAGGTCTGCTCGCACGAACGGACCTCAGTTGCAAGGACACAGGCATGACACTCGGCTCTGCTGTACTGCCAGCACGAGCCGAGTCTCATGCAAGTGGATCGCAGTAGTGCCCGTGTGGCCCCAGCCTTACATGTGCAGCAATAATGCAAAAGATCCCTTTTAGCCATTAAAGAGCAACTGCCTGATTTAACTCCTATTGCTGTACTTTTTTTGTTTTTTTGCTTCTGAATAAGTCTTTTTAGAATACATATATTATTGTTCGGTAATAGTTTTCAATAAACAAATTTAAAAGAAAAGACGGCTCGCCATATGGAAGCCTCATATAGTAAGAGTAAATATATCCCTTTCTCAATTGATATTTAGGAAAATTAAACGCTTTCCTCACCTATTTGGTGTTGCAGGTTCTGGCACCTTAAGAGCCTGGACTCTTCACTGTGTGTGTGTGACACTTTGTGAAGCTTCCTGGTTTGAGCTATAAGGTAACATTGTGAGACAGTTTGGGGGGCCAGGATAGTGCTGCATGGTAATACAAGAGTGACTCTTAATTTATGCTGAATGTATTTTATGTGACAATGTAAGATTCTATGTACACTGTGGAGCCGCAAGAGGAGGTGGTGTCCGAATGTGAATTGTGCTGGTCAATTCCTCTATTCATTTTCAATGTATGATATGTACTAAAGATTGCTTTCTCTGGTTTGGTAGATGTCGATCTCATGTCGAGGGTTTAACATTGGCTTGCAGGGTAGCCCTTGAGATTTTTCTTTCTGGAGGAGAGTTATTTTGTAGCTAAGGCTGCTTTCACACATCCGGTTTCTTCATCGTTCCTATGGGAGACCCAGACCATGGGGTGTATAGCTTCTGCCTCCGGAGGACACACAAAGTACTACACTAAAAAGTGTAGCTCCTCCCTCCGAGCATATACACCCCCTTGGATAACCAAATATAGGCAGTTCAATGCTTTGTGTTCAGGAGGCATCCTGGATCTCAAGCTTCTCAACAAGCATGTTCAGGTGCGGCATTTTCGCATGGAGTCTCTGCGATCAGTCATTGCCTCAATGACCCAAGGAGATTTCCTGGCATCCATCGACATCAGAGATGCCTATCTGCATGTGCCAATTGCAGTTTCACACCAGCGTTGGCTACGTTTTGCAATCAAAGAGGAACATTTCGAATTCGTGGCTCTCCCCTTCGGGTTAGCCACGGCCCCGCGACTATTCACCAAGGTCATGGCAGCAGTGGTTGCGGTTCTGCACCTCCAGGGGTTGGCAGTGATTCCTTACCTGGACGACCTTCTTGTCAAGGCTTCATCCAGTGCGGACTGTCAGCGGAGTGTCTCGCTCACTCTCGCCACTCTTGTTCAATTCGGGTGGCTTGTCAATCTGCCCAAGTCCACTCTGACCCCGACCCAAAAACTCACGTACCTAGGGATGCAATTCGAGACTCTGCCGGCACTTGTCAAGCTGCCCTTAGTCAAACAGCAGTCCCTCCATCTGGCGGTGCGCTCTCTGTTGAGACCCCGCCGTCATTCCATCAGGCACCTCATGCAGGTGCTGGGTCAGATGGTGGCGTCAATGGAAGCGGTTCCCTTTGCCCAGGTCCATCTGCGTCCTCTGCAGCTGGACATTCTCCACTGTTGGGACAAGCGGACTTCTTCCTTGCACAGGTTGGTGGCTCTGTCGCCACAGACCAGGAGCTCTCTTCAGTGGTGGCTTCGGCCCCTCTCTCTGTCTCAGGGACGCTCCTTCCTGGCCCCGTCCTGGGTGATCCTCACCACGGATGCCAGTCTATCCGGCTGGGGAGCGGTATGTCTCCACCACCGAGCGCAGGGCACTTGGACTCCGTCCGAATCAGCCCTCTCGATCAATGTGCTGGAAATCAGAGCTGTGCTCCTAGCTCTCGTAGCCTTTCACCACCTGTTGGCGGGCAAGCACATTCGAGTCCAGTCAGACAACGCGACAGCAGTTGCCTACATCAATCACCAGGGCGGGACTCGCAGCCGCCTGGCAATGTTGGAGGTTCAACGCATCCTTCAGTGGATGGAGGACTCCAAGTCCACCATATCCGCAGTCCACATCCCAGGCGTAGAAAACTGGGAGGCAGATTATCTCAGCCGTCAAACCGTGGACAGCGGCGAGTGGGCTCTGCATCCGGCAGTGTTCCGGTCGATCTGCCGGAAGTGGATCTAATGGCATCCCGGCACAACAACAAGGTCCCGGTTTACGTGGCTCGCTCCCACGATCCTCAGGCCTTTGCAGCGGACGCGCTGGTTCAGGATTGGTCCCAGTTCCGTCTGTCTTACGTGTTTCCCCCTCTAGCTCTCTTGCCCAGAGTCCTGCGCAAGATCAGAATGGAGGGCCGTCGGGTCATACTCATTGCTCCAGACTGGCCCAGGGGAGCTTGGTACCCAGACCTGCTCCGTCTGTCCGTAGCGGTGCCGTGGCATCTCCCGGACCGCCCAGACCTTCTCTCACAAGGTCCGTTTTCCGCCAGAATTCTGCAGCTCTCAGATTGACGGCGTGGCTCTTGAGTCCTGGATCCTGACGGCTTCCGGCATTCCTCCCGAAGTCATCTCCACTATGACTCAGGCTCGGAAGTCTTCCTCGGCCAAAATTTACCACAGGACTTGGAGAATTTTCCTGTCCTGGTGTCGTTCTTCCGGCCATGCCCCTTGGCCTTTTTCCTTGCCGACCATCCTGTCCTTTCTACAGTCCGGTCTGCAGCTAGGACTATCCCTCAATTCCCTTAAGGGACAGGTCTCGGCTCTGTCAGTGTTGTTCCAGCGGCGTATCGCCCGACTGGCTCAGGTGCGCACCTTCATGCAGGCCGCATCTCACATTATTCCACCTTACCGGCGGCCTTTGGATCCCTGGGACCTTAATCTAGTCCTCACGGCCTTACAGAAGCCCCCCTTTGAGCCTCTTAGGGAGGTTTCTTTGTTTCGACTTTCACAGAAAGTCGTCTTTCTGGTGGCCATAACTTCTCTCAGGAGAGTCTCTGATTTGGCTGCGCTCTCTTCGGAGTCACCTTTTTTGGTTTTTCATCAAGACAAGGTGGTTCTCCGTCCGACTCCGGACTTTCTCCCTAAGGTGGTGTCTCCTTTCCACCTTAACCAGGACATTTCATTGCCTTCCTTTTGTCCGGCTCCTGTTCATCGCTTTGAGAAAGCGTTGCATACTTTAGATCTGGTGCGGGCGCTCCGGATCTGTGTCACGCACCGCTGTTCTTAGGCGGTGCACCTCTCTTTTTGTGCTGACCACAGGTCAGCGCAAGGGTCTCTCGGCTTCTAAACCGACCCTAGCTCGTTGGATTAGGTCGGCCATATCCGATGACTACCAGTGTACTCGGGTGCCTCCCCCGCCGGGGATCAAGGCACACTCGACCAGAGCTGTCGGTGCCTCTTGGGCTTTCAGGCACCAGGCTACGGCTCAGCAGGTCTGTCAGGCTGCCACTTGGTCTAGTCTGCACACCTTTTCGAAGCACTACCAAGTGCATGCTCATGCTTCGGCAGATGCGAGCTTGGGCAGACGCATCCTTCAGGCGGCTGTCGCCCATTTGTGAAGTTAGGTTTTGCCTACTTCTCAGTTTTCTGTTTTATTTCCCACCCATGGACTGCTTTGAGACGTCCCATGGTCTGGGTCTCCCATAGGAACGATTAAGAAAGAGAATTTTGTTTACTTACCGTAAATTCTTTTTCTTATAGTTCCGTAATGGGAGACCCAGCACCCTCCCTGTTGCCTGTTGGCAGCTCTTGTTCTGCGTGTTATCACCGGCTGTTGTTGTAGACAGAGGCTCCGGTTGTTCCGTTTTTTTGCTCTATCTCTACTTGTGGGTGGCTACTCTCCTTCATCTTTTGCACTAAACTGGCTAGATTTGGTTATCCAGGGGGTGTATATGCTCGGAGGGAGGAGCTACACGTTTGAGTGTAATACTTTGTGTGTCCTCCGGAGGCAGAAGCTATACACCCATGGTCTGGGTCTCCCAATACGGAACTATAAGAAAAAGAATTTACGGTAAGTAAACAAAATTCTCTTTTTTTGCAGTGTGGCACAATCCGGCTCAAAAACCTATGCAACGGATGCGGTGGGAAAAAAACGGATCTGTTGCATATGTTTTTCCATGCGCAACGCAACCAGATGTGTGAAAGCGGCCTAAGGCTGTGTGTCCACGGTAGAATGTTGCTGCGGATTTTTCTGCATGAAAATCCGCATCGTTCCCGCAAAATCCGCACCTTTTCAAAGGTGCGGATTTTGGTGCGGATTTTTTTTCCCCCCAATTCTGAAGCCAAAATCCGGATCAAAATCCGCAACAATAATTGACATGTTGCAGATTTTTCTGGATCAAAATCCGCACCAAATCCGCTGCGGAAAAATCCGCAGCATGGGCACAGCATTTCCAAAAAGCCATAGAAATGGCTGGGAAGTGCCGCTGCTGCAGATTTTCGGCAAATCCGCGGCTTTTCCGCCAGAAATCCGCGGCAAAATCCGCGCATTTTCCGCAGCGTGGGCACATAGCCTTAGGTTGAAGATTTTTTTGTTATTCTAAAGCTCAAATGCCTGGATGTCCTGAACAGACTGCTCCAGTCATGTAGACAGCATATTTTAACATTTATATAAAGGCATATGCAATCGTCCATGCAAATAGGTCCAGTTTCAGGCTGCGATGCATGGACTAGCCGTGGGTCTCCTGACAGGAGTCTGACATCTTCATGCATCTTTCTAGGAGGGGAGAGCCGCAGCGAGGTGGAGCATTCTTGCTCCTAACATCTATACTGGGTCACCCGCCTATGTATTCTTTAAAGCTTCATTTTGGCCTCCTCTCTGCACATGTCCCCAGATCATTCAGGGATTTTTGGCAACAAAAATATTGTTCGATAAAATCAACAAACAAAGGACTTATTCTTCTGCAAGACTTTAAAAAAAAATGTAATTGTTTTCCATCTGGTTATTAACGCATTCTAATGTATGTCTAACCCATGGGGACACTTTCGGTCTGTAATCTTCCTTGCCTGATAAGCTGGTAATTGTTTTTATTGGCTCCTCTATCCAGAACCAAATTCAGCATCTCAAGCAAGTCCAGCAGCCAAGTGTTGCCCAGCTGAGAACTACTATGGTTGACCCGGCCATCAACTTGTTTTTCCTCAAAATGAAAGGCGAACTGGAACAGACTAAAGACAAACTGGAACAAGCCCAAAATGAACTGAGTGCCTGGAAATTTACGCCTGATAGGTAAACAATCCAAATACTCCCCAGTCAAGACTTCCCTGACAATCCCACTGCGAGAGTGCTATGGTGGGATGGCCAAGTACTCCTTTTGCACACCAAGACTCAGACTCTGTGAGCCAAAAAAGCCTCTTTCTTACATTGTCCAGCTTGTAATGCTTAATGTAAAACTTATCAGATGAACCTTCTATTTCAGCTTTTTATTTTCCTCCCTTCATTTGCTTCGGAGGCCTGAGCGCATCGGACTAATCCGAAGAAGAGGCCGCAACCGACAGTGTCCCCATTTTCTAGAACACTTAGACACTTGCAAAAATGGTTCTGATTGAAGAAAATACAGGCAGAAAAAGAAGTGTGGCACATTGTGTCAGTGTCCATTTATGGAGGAGAGAACCTAGTTTTGTTTTTCGTTTTTCTTTTGTTTTTCTTTTGCCATACAGCATGTAATTGAACATGTAAAATTCCCGTAAAAAGTGGGATGTTCATTGCTCTTTACATTGAGCCTAGTGACTTATAGACATTTTAAGTCCGCATGTTCAAATAAGACTCTGGACTTCATGATTGTTCAATGAACTTCTGGGCCCAATGTCAAACCTTAAGGTGATTTTTGATTTTAAGGGGTTGCCGATCGATAGCTTTTGACACTTTATCTCGACACCGGAGTAGTGTTTGCTTTTGAACAACCACCTTTTTGGTGCATGTAGCACAAGGTTGGCATTTGTTTTAAGCACACTTCTCTCTCGTGTGGTATTACTTTGGGAATTCATTACATCGAGGTATTTTAGACACCTCCGTGTGAAATGAGCTCGGTCAACAAATAATGTTATGCAACTAGACTGTTGTAGCCAGCGTTAGCAAGTTACTGTAGTAAAGAGTCAACTAGATGAGCTGAAATACTTAGACATGCTATTATATTAAGCTTGCTGGTATTTTCATGTGCACTTTCTCTACATGTTTTAATACTGCTCTTTGTATCTTATGTGCTTTTCTACTTCAGGTGCGGCCAAGAAAGACTATTGGCAAAAATGCACTGAGTTTGTTTGCCACTAAGGGTTTACATATTTACACTTTTAACTTTTTTTTTTTTTTCTTGGATGACAGAAGCCTTTCTAATCCAGTTTTAGTAATTTGATTGTCTAATCAAATATTTGATATATTTGTCTATCTTTGATATGGTATTATTTCCCCTCCAATATGAAAATGACATTTCTGGAATAGATATGATGTATATGAAAACGTTCTTTGTGTGTGAACCATATTTTTAAGATTAGGGTCTTAAACAAAAACAGGTAAGTTAGAGTTTGCACATACAGTTTCTGTTCACAAATGTTTTAGCTGATTTTTTTTATTTTTTGGGTTTTTTTTTATTTATTTTATTTGATTGTTATAATTGAAAACCTAAAAGCAGTAAAATCCAAGAGTGCACCAAAGTCAGATTCTGTAAACCCTAAGGCTCCTTTCACATTGCGTTTCAGTGGCTCCGTGAGGGCATACGTCCGAAATCCCGCCCCTCCCCCCACAATATGTTTTGGCTGTATGCACCGACAGGGCCATTGAGTATAATGGAGCAGACAGAGCAAGAATATGCTCTGTATTGCACCATTTTCAGGTGTATACGCTTTTTGTTTGCAGGTGAACACCCGATCGTAGTCTGCTACGTCTGGGTATCCGCCTGCAGAAAGCGCATACACCCGAAAATGGTGCAAGACAGAGCATACGCTTGCTCTGTCTGCTCCATTATACTCAATGGCCCTTTCGGCACATAAGTCCGAAACTCGTTTTGTGGGGGGAAGGGGCGGGATTTCGGATGTATGCCCCGACGGAGCCACTTAAACGTAATGTGAAAGTGGCCTTATTAGCAGCCCAGCTGCAGCATTAAAGCCCCTCTGTATAATGTATGGGGGTCTCGTACATTATGCAGAGGACTGTGGGGTGGGATGTACAATCTTTAGTGCACAGTTTTGTGCCTCTGTAAATCCCTGTGTTGCTCTTCAAGAATAAGGGAGCCAAATTTAAAAAAAAATAATAAAATTGTGGAGAAGTGGTTTGCTGCAAAGCTTTCCACCAATTAATCTCACACTTCTTTTGATAGTGCTGTATCTAGTGTGTATGTAATTCTAGTCTGAGCATTTTCAGGCATTAAAGTAATTTGACATTTCCCAGTAAAAGTGGTTACGATACTGGATGTTTTGTGCATTTGCACTTCTGTTTACCTTTTTAAAATGGTATAGAGCAATTGGGTCGATTAAACTACTGACCAGACTTATTAAAATGGCACAACAAAAATTGTGCCAATTTGCTCAACCACGTCCTCCTTGTGTAGTGACCGATGGGGAACTGTTTTGACACTTATTTGTAGCGGCTGCCCTGAGAGGAAGCAGACCACTCCACTGCCCTCCTTGTGACTAAACAGGACCCATAAATGTGATCTGTATTCTGTGTGTTCCCAGTAGCCAGATAGAAAAATGGTTGAAGTGGCAGAACCACGAAGCTCTACAGTTACTAGTGATCAAGATTACTATTCAATTCAAAATAGCTTTCACAGGACCAAGGACATGTTGGCATTGCCAAAGCTCTTCCTTTAGGACAGCGGCTGTCACCTTACCAGATTTCCAGTAGTTATTTGCATAACAAGTGTAAATACGTAATTAGTGCTTTTTTCTTCTGTAAAAATTCAGATGTCACTTCACAATTCTCCCATATAGCCTTAACAGTAGTTTGACTTAGGGGTGCTTCACACACAGCGAGCTCACTGCCGAGATCGCTGCTGAGTCACGCTTTTTGTGACGCAGCAGTGACCTCATTAGCGATCTCGCTGTGTGTGACAATGAACAGCGATCTGGCCCCTGCTGTGAGATCGCTGCTCGTTACACACAGCCCTGGTTCGTTTTCTTCAAAGGCGCTCTCCCGCTGTGACACACAGATCGCTGTGTGTGACAGCAAGAGAGCGACAAATGAAGCGAGCAGGGAGCAGGAGCCGGCGTCTGACAGCTGAGGTAAGCTTGTAACCAAGATAAACATCGGGTAACCAAGGTGGTTACCCGATATTTACCTTAGTTACCAGCCTCTGCAGCTCTCACGCTGCCTGTGCTGCCGGCTCCGGCTCTCTGCACATGTAGCTGCTGTACACATCGGGTTAATTAACCCGATGTGTACTGTAGCTAGGAGAGCAAGGAGCCAGCGCTAAGCAGTGTGCGCGGCTCCCTGCTCTCTGCACATGTAGCTGCAGTACACATCGGGTTAATTAACCCGATGTGTACTGTAGCTAGGAGAGCAAGGAGCCAGCGCTCAGTGTGCGCGGCTCCCTGCTCCCTGCACACACAGCTAAGTGGTGTGCGCTGGTAACTAATGTAAACATCGGGTAACCATACCCGATGTTTACCTTAGTTACCAGTCTCCGCAGCTTCCAGACGGCGGCTCGATGCAAGCGCAGCGTCGCTTGCACGTCGCTGCTGGCTGGGGGCTGTTCACTGGTCGCTGGTGAGATCTGCCTGTTTGACAGCTCACCAGCGACCATGTAGCGATGCAGCAGCGATCCTGACCAGGTCAGACCGCTGGTCGGATCGCTGCTGCATCGCTAAGTGTGAAGGTACCCTTAGAGTATTGCTCACTAATATATACATGATCTGCCATAAATGTCCAACCTCTGGGACCTTCCTTGTCTCCTATACCGCTGGAAATCAAAAATTACTGGGTATATGCTGCTTTCTCAATGGGAGCTGAAATTGTGGGGTTTCTCCCATAAAGTTAAATGATGCAAGCTGTACTTCTGCTCTTTTTATCACTATTATGGGTTTAAGCCACTCAATGGAATAAGGCTCGCAGTATAAGTCCACCAGCCTTGATCAAGCTGAATAAGAGTGAACCCCTCCAATGCAAAAAATGGTTCCAAAAGGACATCCTCTTTATTACATTACTCATAAAAAAACCAGTGCTCCCACTCGCATGCGAGTCTTTATCAAGGTTATTAAAAAACTACCCCAGTAACTTCATCAATTGAGTATGCAAATGAAACACTATATTTCTTGATTTTGTAGATGAATTTGCACATTCGATTGATCATGAGCTGGAACAGTGCTACACACACACACACATCTCACACACACACACACACATCTCATACATACACACACACACACACACACCCGACATAATCTGGTTGTTTGTCAATTTTATTAGTCTTACTAATGACTCAGATATGAGTCTAAACATTGCTGTGTTTAATGTAATAAAGATGTTCCTTTTAAATCAGTTTTTGCATTGACGCTTAGGGGGATCATTTCTCCTTATTTGTATGGTTTTGGGATAGTGATAAGATTGCATGAAAGCGTTCAGGAAAAACTTAATAATTAGGTTTTTGATGTATGAGTTTTTTTTCTGGTCATTGTTGTTCATAGTACATCCACATACTTGATAACTAAAAGTATTCTCATCTTTCAGTTTTTTTATTTCAATCCTAAGGGCCACAAGGACTCTTCTGGCAGAGCAAGACAATAAGAGTATCTGGCTTTTCAAGTCCAGTAAGATTTTATAGCACTTACTATGCTAAAATTTTAGTTTACAATACATCAAGTAAATAAGTATATTTATTCCTCATAAAATAGTGCTGCGTCATCTTGTTGCACAACTATTTTTTTTCTTTTTCTCTTTTATTTCTCCTAGAAATATATGATTAAACTGACTCGCACGAGGGTAATGCCAGAAAATCGTGCACTGCACCCGGCCCTATGTAGGACAATGCTGCAGCTCAGATCTGCAAGTTTTTCCTGAGCCCTAATTGGACTGAGGAAAAAATTGGATCACTCACACCCAAACAAGTCTGGAGGTGCAAGTGAAACAACTGACTACACTATGATGTCATCCAAGTGTAGTGTGATCTCCGCACAGGCTGACAATGGAGGAGATGGAGAGATCATTTCTTCTCTTCCACACCTGTGATCTGACTTCGAGATCGGATCACAGTTGCATGACACTTGGATCACGCTCGTAGTAGAGCAGGAGCCAATGGTCATTAGCATATCCCATCCGATGCTCTCGCATTGCCTGCCCTATGCTAGTATGACTCCAGCCTATGGTGCGTTTTGCCATTGATTGTAAGGCAGTGAAGTTCCTTTTAATCATCTCAGTTATAAGCTCAGCAGACATCTGTTGTCATTGATTTTGATTCACTCAGTCATAGAAAGTGTGCTCATTTTACCATAGAAGTAATTTTAGTGGGTTTGTGATCTAAATTATGGGACTGCTGTTGGGGTTCTTAAAGTGAACTCGACAGTCGATTTTATGCTGGTATTTCAACAGTATATGCATTACCCTTTAAAGCTGCAATGTTTCAGAGAAACAATACTTAAAGAGAGCAGCTGGGGACAATGCAACACTAATGACTATTAGGGCTAGGACACACTGCAAGTAAAACAGTCCGAGTGGAATGCGATAAAAAAATCGCATTCTACCAGGACCAATGTTACTTGATGTGGTTGTTCCCATTGACAGTGTTTGAGTTTTAAGAAGATCGGAAAATGTACGTCCTGTCTTTCAGTAGCAATCTGTTTACTTCCATTGTATATATGTCCTGGATTGTATCTAATCAATTTGCAGGATTGATGAGGTACTTTGTGTCCATCATACAAACCTGAAGAATTATTAATAAATTCTGCATGGGAAAATAGTATAAATGTTTCTATTGAAAACTTTAAAGGGGTCTTCTCAGGTTGAGCAGCTCACAATTCTGTAGTCTCCTTATTTCCAGGCTTCTGGAGATTTGGCAAGTCCTGTTTTGAATTACCTTTTTCATTAGTGACAGAGCTGTAGCATTAGCAGAACTTGTGTTTAGCTTTATAGTTGTGTATTAGTTAACACATCCCACTACCGTGTTTTTCCAAAAATAAGGCTTATTTTTGGAGGAGATCTTAGTAAGTTTACCCCCCCAAAAAAGCAGACACCTCCCCCCACCCCCACCCCCCACTTCCCAGGAGACGCCGCCCTACCCTGCTCCTAGCTGACATACTGACACACACACACGATCACACACACACACACACGATCACACACACACACGATCGCAGGCACACGCGCAGCCGATCGCAGACACACACACACACACACACACACACACCTCCAATCGCGTGCGCGATCACATCCAGCGCTTATGGCCACAGGGAATGAGAAGCAAGTCACGTGTCCCGCTGCAGGTCCTGTTCGCTGCGCTCCACTGCATTGCCTCTCAGGATTCTGCCGCCGAGAAGAGATTGGTGTCGCTGGATGAGGTGAGTGTGTATGCGATCCGATGTTTTGTGTGTGCGATCTGATTGTGTGCGATCCGGTGTGTCTGTCTGTCTGTCTGTCTGTGTGTGTGAGCTGATGTGTGCGGGTGTGCGATAGCTACAGGTCCTGCCGTTCAGTGTCTGGTGAGTGTAATTGCCGGGTGCCGCTGTGTATAATGAAGTGTCCTGCAGTATCTGTAACCTTTTTAGCTGCACGGACACTTCATTATTGATCCGCAACTAGGGCTTATTTTCAGGGGAGGGCTTATATTTAAGCCTTGCTCCGAAAATGCTGAAAATCCCTGCTAGGGCTTATTTTTGGGGGAGGTCTTATTTTTGGAAAAACATGGTATCATTAACACAACCTATCACTATCTGTCCTTATAGAGAAAACCGTACATATGAACAAGTAAAAGGCTCAGGAAACTGTTATTACGAGGTTTTTGTGGATGGGACTGTGATTCTTCAGGACTAAGCACCTTGGTCTTGGGCTATAGGAGGGCGGTAGTGAACAGCTACAAGTGCATCTCAATAAATTAGAATATCATCCAAAAGTATATTTCAGTAATTCAATACAAAAAGGGAAATGCATATATTATATAGTCATTACATAGTGATCTATTTCATGTAGTTATTTCTGTTAATGGTGATGATTATGGCTTACAGCCAATGAGAACCCAAAAGTCGTCATCTCAAAAAATTAGAATATTATATAGGACCAACTGAAAAAAAATAATTTAAACTCAGAAATATTGTCCCCCCCTGAAAAGTCTGTACAGTAAATACCTAAATACTTGGTCAGGGCTCTTTTTGCATGAATTACTGCATCAATGCGGCGTGGCATGGAGGCGATCAGCCTGTGGCACTGCTGAGGTGTTATGGAAGCCCAGGTTGCTTTGATAGCAGCCTTCAGCTAGTCTTCATTGTTGGGTCTGATATTTTCCTCTTGACAATACCCCATAGATGGGGTTTAGGTCAGGCGAGTTTGCTGGCCAATCAAGCACAGTGATACTGTGGTTATTAAACCAGGTATTGATACTTTTGGCAGTGTGGACAGGTGCTAAGTCCTGCTGGAAAATGAAATTTCCATCTCCAGAAAGCTTGTCAGCAGAGGGAAGCATGAAGTGCTCTAAAATTTCCTGGTAGATGACTGCGCTGACTTTGGTCTTGATAAAACACAGTGGACCTACACCAGCAGATGACATGGCTCCCCAAACCATCACTGATTGTGGAAACTTCACACTAGACCTCAAGCAGCTTGGATTGTGGCCTCTCCACTCTTCCTCCAGACTCTGGGACCGCGATTTCCAAATGAAATGCAGAATTTACTTTCATCTGAAAACAACACCTTGGATCACTGAGCAACAGTTCTTTTTCTCCTTGGCCCAGGTACGATGCTTCTGGCATTGTCTATTGGTCATCAGTGGCTTGACACAAGGAATGCGACAGGTGCTAGCCCATGTCCTGGAATACGTCTGTGTGATGGCTCTTAGTCCACTCCTTGTGAATCTCCCCCAATTTTTGAATGGCATTCTTTTTTTTTTTTTTTTTTAACAATCCTATCAAGGCTGCAGTTATTTCAGTTGTTTATGCACCTTTTTCTACCACACGTTTTCCTTCCACTCAACTTTCCATTTATATGCTTGTATACAGCACTCTATGAACAGCCAGATTCTTTAGCAATGGCCTTTTGTGGCTTACCCTCCTTGTGGAGTGTGTCAATGACTGCCTTCTGTGGCACCTGTCAAGCCAGATGTCTTACCCATGACTGAGTAGCCTACCGAACCAGACTAAGGGACCATTTTTATGGGAAGCCTTTGCAGGTGTTTTTTGGTAATAATTCTAATTTTCTAAGATAATGTTTGGGTTTTCATTGGCTGTAAGCCATAATCATCAACATTAACAGAAATAAACATTTGAAATGGATCACTGTGTGTAATGACGCTATAAAATATATGCATTTTACCTTTTTTGTATTTAATTACTGAAATATCTTTTAGATGATCTAATTTATTGAGATGCACTTGTAGCTGCTGTGTAAAAGTCAATGGGCTAGAAACAGGTGGCTTAGATGGTAGGAGTTGACTCCTCTCTTAAAATGTTGCTACTGTGCACCCTGTGCCAGACACTGGTGGCCCGGCTCCTTGGAGCCGAACTGTAAGACATTTGTCCCAGCAGGAGAATTTTATAGGCGGTTGGTTATTTTTATGCTAAGTAAAGCATTTTAATAAGACAGGATTACCCCTTTAAAGGACCTATCATTAGATTTGGCAGTATCCAAAAGTTTATTGTACAACTACTGCAAATTCTACAAAAAATGTCCACTCTTTTTAAATATATTAATGTGCAAAACAATTGTTACAACTATCTTTAAAATGCCCATTTTAAAAGAATCTTGGAACAAAGTAAGCAATAGTAGGTAGTAAAATATAAAAACTACCATGTCACCACGTTTTTGCCAGCTATTCGGAGAGCAGCATGATGAAGTAAAAGACGCCCTGATTCCAGTAATGTCACTTACTGGGCTACGTATTGTAGCTTGTATTCACTGCTTCCACCGTCCACCGGCGCCTATGATTGGTTGCAGTCAGACGCGCCCCCCACACTGAGTGACAGCAATCTCACTGCCACCAATCACAGCCACCAATCACAGCCACCGGTGAGTGGGTCTATATCGTGCAGTAAAATAAATAATTAAAAAAAAAAGAGCCGTGCGCTTCGTCCCCCTTCCCCAATTGATACCCAGCCAAGATAAAGCCTCTCAGCATCTGGCTGGTATTCTCAGACTGGGGAGGCCTATCGTTTGTAGGCTGCCCTCCAGCCTTAAAATATCAGCCAGCAACCACCCGGAATTACCACATCCATTAGAAGCGATAGTCCTGGGACCTTACCCGGCTCATCCCGATTACCTTGGTGCAGTGGCAATCGGGTAATAAGGAGTTAATGGCAGCACATAGCTGACATAAAGTTCTAGGCTAATCATGGCAGGCGTCTGAGGGACACCCCCCCCCCCATATGATTAATCTGTAAGTAAAAGTACATAAACATACACCCAAAAAATCCTTTATTTGTAATAAAAGACAAAAAAAACACCCTCTTTCACCACTTTATTAATCCCCAATACCCCTCCAGGTCCAGCGTAATCCACACGAGGTCCCACGATGCTTTCAGCTCTGCTACATCGGAAGCTCACAGCGAACGGCCATAGAGCATGACCACTAGCTGTGAGCTCCACGCAGCAACTGAAGTGAGTCGCACTACAAGCGGTGATGTCACTCAGGTTACCTGTAGCCACAGCTTGAGCCCTCCACCTGTGACAGCAAGTCGCCCGACGTGAGCCGCGTGATCAGCGGTGCTGTCACTCAGGTGATTTGTGGTCTTAAGTGAGTCCTTCAGCTGTGATCGCAAATCAGACTGCGAGACAGAGCCGCGCAATGACCGTGAACTCTGGTGAAGCTCTGGCACAGCTGCGGGGCCCCACACTACTGCCTGTGTCGCAGCACTGACATCAGAGGTTCACCCGAGTTCTTTGTCATTGCATGGCTCTGTCTATCAGCGGGCAGTCATGTTACCGTATTTTTCGGACTATAAGACGCACCGGAGCATAAGACGCACCCTGGTTTTAGAGGAGGAAAATAGGAAAATAAAATTTTAAGCAAAAAATGTGGTCATGATACACGGTTATGGGGCGAGGATCTGCTGCTGACACTGTTATGGGGGTAATGTCCCCAAATTCTCTACGAAGGTACCCCATCCTGGTAATGATCCTCCTGCCTTGTATATACAGTATATGTATATATGTATGTATATGTCCCTCATCCTGGTATATACCCCATCCTGCTCATAATATACCCCGATTTTGCTCATAATATACACCCATCCTGCTATATAGAATGAATAGAAAAGAGTTCCAGCTCACCCCTCTTCACTCCATGGAGAACCGGCGGCGCGCAGGAAAACGCCCGGACTTAGGCAGGAACATATGGTACAAAAGCAAATCCAGCGCCTTGGCAAGGAGACTCGAGTGATAAAACTCCAAACTTTATTGTATCAAAATTAAAAAAATACAGACCACTATGTGGGGGGGACAAGAAAAAGTGATCCACAGACAGAGGAAAAATTCCTACATGTTTCGACCAGTAGAGGTCTTAGTCATGGAATGAAGGAAGGTCTCCAGTGGAGGTGATTTAAAACCACATGCACACCATGTCATCAGAGCAGGTGCTCTAATTAGGAAATATGTGTATATGTGTATAAAAAAAAAAAAAACTACACAATGTGGCAGTCTATAGGAAAAAATTAATTTTTTCCTATAGACTGCCACATTGTGTAGTTTTTTTTTATTTTTTGTCTCTATTATGTCTTGTTACATATGTTTGCACACATTCATTTTGAATGGACTGGTAACACATATTTCCTAATTAGAGCACCTGCTCTGATGACATGGTGTGCATGTGGTTTTAAATCACCTCCACTGGAGACCTTCCTTCATTCCATGACTAAGACCTCTACTGGTCGAAACATGTAGGAATTTTTCCTCTGTCTGTGGATCACTTTTTCTTGTCCCCCCACATAGTGGTCTGTATTTTTTTAATTTTGATACAATAAAGTTTGGAGTTTTATCACTCGAGTCTCCTTGCCAAGGCGCTGGATTTGCTTTTGTTTTTGTACCATCCTGCTATATGCCCTCATCCTGGTATACGGGCCGCATCCTGTGGCACATAAACAAAAAATAATAAACGTTCATACTCACCTTACCTCACTCCCTGCAGCATCGTGATGTCCTCCTGTCTGTGCCGGTGGCAGCTGCGTGTGGACACGTGCGCACAGCGATGACGTCATCGCTGTGCGCACTGCTAGTCTCCACACAGCCACCGCCGGCACACAGGAGGACATCGCGGTGGTGCAGGAATCGTGGCCGGTGAGTATGCAGATTCACTGCCCCCCGCGCTGATGATGGTGCGCGGGGGGCAGTGAATACAGCCGCACATGATCACTCCAGGCTGTAGTTGCTAGGGATGATCATGCGGGCCAGCTGTTTAGTATGCGCGCATCCCCCGCCCACCTGTCAGCGCCAGCTTCAGCGCCGAGAGATGATGGGCGGGATGATGGGCGTGCATATTAAATGAGCGGGTCCACGTGGTCACTGCAGGCTGCTGCTGCCGGCTCGTGCCGCCCGCTGACCCGCTCCACCGCAGCACCCTCATTCCCCGCAGCCACATTCAGACTATAAGACGCACCCTCCACTTTCCCCCAACTTATAGTCCGAAAAATACGGTATCTATTCTATCTGTTTTCTAGCTATCTATCAAATCCTATCCGATCATATTATATTTCTCCTTTGAAAACACACTGTCCAAAACGCACGGAAAACTCATCGAAAACACATCCATTTTTACCGTGGTTTTTATTTTCCTTAGTAACAATCATTTCAATTTTTATTTCATAAATCAATAGTAGACATGAAAATTTTCTCTAAGTAATGGTACAGTATTCACTAAATACAGATTTTTACCTCAGAATTGAGAATTTTGATAATGACTGATAAATTCTAGCAGAGAAAGAAGCAAACGTGTCTGATAAGATTATTGCAGAGTCTCTTTCCTTGTGCACTATTGATTTATGAAATAAAAACTGTTATGCTTTACATAACGAAGGTTCCTCTTCTTCCGTTATGGTTTTTGGCTGTAGCAGTGATCACACATCACTGTCACCGCTGCAGCCAATTACTGAGCGGCTTGTGCAGTTTAAGGCTAAGTTCACACATCCTGTGTTTTCAATCCGTCAGGTCCGTCAGCAACGGATCAGTCATTTTCAAGATGTCAACTGATGCAACTGATGTGTTTTTCACAGGATTCCTTTCACAGGAATCCTGTGAAAAAACGGATCAGTTGCGTCCGTTACATCCGCTGTGCGTCCGTTTTTTGACGGATCAGTCATGATCCGTCTGTGTTTGGGACAGCCCAGTGGGCGTGCCAAGCATGCTGGGCATGCTCAGTAGAGCATGACGGAATCCTGCGCTGGATTCCGTTGTAAGACGGATTACGACGGAATCCAGCACCATAGACATGCATTACAAGCTTGACGGATGGCGACGGATTCCTGCGCGGCGCGTTAATTTTGACGGCCCGAAAAACGTTACATTCTGCGTTGCTCCCCGCTCGGCGGTCAGTCAAAAACGACGGACCGCGACGCAGCGGATGCAACGCAGGGTCATCAGTCGCAATCCGTCACTAATAGAAGTCTATGGGGAAATACAGGATTCCTGCAAAATATTTTGCAGGATTCCGTAATTCCTCAAGGCTACGGATTGTGACTGATGCAAAACACAGGATGTGTGAACTTAGCCTAACTCTATACAACCACTGGGTTCATTAATTGGCTGCAGCAGTGACGTATGCTATCGATGTGACAACACCACTGCAGCTCAGAGACCTGAGCAACGGCCAGGATGATTGGAGCCTGCTCTGCTTTATTTTAGAGCATTTCCGGGAATGTGAAATATAGAAGCAGGTTGTGATTTGTCTATTTTTTTTTTTTTTTTTCTTCTCTGAAGTTTAAAAAAAGTCTGATCTAATCTGAAGTACTGGACAGCAGTTGATGATATTGCTTGCAAGCAGTGCACAGCCAGCTGGTCTTTATGGTGTGGGCAAGTCTGGTTAGCTAAACACAAATGCATTTGTTTTCTGATTATGTCCATTAGATGAGTTTTGCATTCTGAGCTTAAATCATGTTCAGAGCGTAAAAATAGTCCAACCTGTCAAAGTACACAGACTGTTGTCTAACGTATGAACGGGAAGCAGAGAATTTAGAAAGCTGCGTATTAGAATACCTCATGTGCAGGGCATTGCAGCTTAGGTACATTTCTAATTGGAGGTATTTGTTCAAATTATTCTTACACCTACTGCATATTGGTTTAGGATCTTGGAGATAGGAATACTCCTTTAGGCTATATGCGCACTAGGCCGTTTTACCCGCGGATTTACCCACGGATTTGCTGCGGAAATTTCTTGAGGTTTGAAATCTTTCTTTCTGCAGACATTTCCCAGCAAAACCTATGTGAACAAAAAATAGCTGTGCGCACGCTGCGGATTTTTTTCAAGAAACTTTCTTGAGAAAATGAGCATGTCCATTATTTTCTGCAGGTACCTGTGGTATACCCCCGGAATTTCACTCCATTCACTGTAATGTAATCGCGAAATTCCGGGGGTATACCGCAGGTAGCAAATGATGTGCAGTATACCACCGGTATAGCCGCAATTTACCTGCGGTAATGCTCATCGCGGTCTGCGGTTTTGCAGGGAGTGATGTCATTATGCCAGAAGAGGAGGCGGAGCAGAGTAAACAGATGTCACACTCCCTGGACGCCGCACAGAAGCGCTTCCGTGTGACGTCCGGCGGTTGCCCGTGCAGTCTGTGTCCCGCTCCGGCCCCGTGGGCTGCATGCTCTGCAGTGTGTGTCTGCCCGCAGTATCGGCAGCTTGTCACGCTGCAGCGCAGGCAGACACTGACACACAAAAGTGCGTGCAGCCGCGGGGATGCCGAGCGCTGCTGTCAGGAGGTGAGATGAGATCATTACCTGCTGTGACGATCTCCTGCCTCCTGACGTTACCGCGGTCACTGCTGTCTATGCCCGTCTCGCGAGCGGCCCGAGACTGTCACTAGCGGTGACGTCACGGACTCTCGCGATACTGCTGACAACGCGGCGGGCATAGAAGGCAGTGACAGCGCTGATGGCAGAACTGCAGGAGGAGATCATCACAGCAGGTAATGATATCATCTATCCTCCTGACAGCAGCGCTAGTCATCCCCTGCAGTGACCTGGGCTATTGATGTTAGCTCAGGTCACTGCATTGCTCTCCCAGCCAATGGGGAACATTCTGTTCTTCATGGACTGGGACAGTGACTATGGTATGGATCGCCGTGGGACGCCCCTCCCTTATTGGATTACGCCGGACGTGGAATTGATTGTTCTTATCAATAAATTGGTGAAAGAGGGAATGTGGAGGAGTGTTTTTTATTTGAAAAAAAAAAACAAACTTTTTTGTTGTCTATTTTATATTTCTTACTGACTGGGTTGGTGATGTCAGGTATCTGATAGACGCGTGACATCACTAACCCTAGCTTTTCTACAAAAATAGGGGGACCTCACGTCATTTTTTTTTTATTTATTTTTTGGCTAAATACAAGGCTAGGCACCCTTTAGTGCCACATGAAAGTCACTAAAGGGTGCCAGCTTAGAATATGCGGGGGGGTGGGACATTATATAGGTCTTATCTATCTATCTATTCATCTATCCATCTTTCCCTCTATCCATTGTCTATCGATTATCTATCTATTATCTATATTATTTATTTCTGTTCAGCATAAAAAAAATGCAGGGACCAACCTGCGGCAAAAACGCATGCGTTTTTCCCGCGGATATGGTGCGGTTTTTTTAGCGCAGGTGCGGTAATCTTCAACTCCCAGAAGTTTCTCAAGAAATTTTCTTGAGAAAAATCACTTTTCTAGTGCGCACATAGCCTTAAAAGGAATGTTGGTAAAATGGCCATCTTCTAGTAATGTGATTGGTGGTAGATGAGCTTGTGTTTGCCTATTAGGTCTGTTAAGTACAAAAACTTAAATTAAATCCTGTTTTTCTTCTGCTGAATTAACAAACACATATAATACATTATATTTCAGTCTTATTTTACACATTTATGCAAAGTAAAATACTCTTGGGCCACGTGCACACATTGAGTGTTTGATGAGGTGTTTACCTCTGAATTTCTAAGTCAAAAACAGGAAGGGAACAATCAGGAAAAGTGTGATTTATTACTGGCTTATACAAAGGTAAAATACTCAGTGTGCACGTGGCCTTATACGCTTCTTAAGTCAGAAATGTATGTTACTTGTTGGGCTCTGTTCACATGTTTAACTTTTTCTATTTGCTATGAAATGGCCCCATTGATTTATATAAATCAGTCTTAAAAGCATCCACAACTTGTCTATTGTGCTTCATGAGATCTTACATTAGATTAAAGCTGCGGCTCGAATTAGACAAAATGATGCTGTCGAATCCAGTAAGTCTTACATGTGATAAATGTCTTAAGCATGAATAATGGCAATGTAAGTTTGTATTAACTCTAGATTGTCCCGTGTACATGGCTGCTGCATCATTACATATGAAGGTGAATGTGAGTACTGACTGTACCCTATTTTATATTACTATGTGGTCCATTTCTCAGGGTTTTCCTACCTTGTTAGGGGACATGCCCACAATTGATGTTCAATGTGTTCGCCACGTCCAAAATGCTCCATGTGCAGTACAAGCTCAGTGAATGAACTTATGGAAATCCCATACATAGTGTTCCCTCCCCCCACAGTGTAAACTGATATGCAGTGCGGCTTCCCAAGCACCACATTGTCAATTTATGCTGCAAGGACGCGATAGTTTTCCGCAGGGAGAACAGAAAGAAAGTACTTAGCTGCCCAATCCCTGATCATGGGCACGGGCTGCTGCAGTCTCCTGTGGAGAGCACTTGCAGCCCTGTAGGGGAGAGGACATGCTGCCTCCAGGCCGCAGCTTGTCCGGATCGTGGGCACGTACCCTTATTGTTGCAATTTAAAATATACATTAAGAACAAAAAGCCTTAGGCTATGTTCACACACTGCGTTTTTTACCTGCGTTTTTGGTCCGTTTTTGCTGCAGAAATTTCTTGAGAAATTCTTGTAACCTTTCTGCAGACATTCCCCGGCAAAACCTATGGCAAAAAAAATTAGCTGTGCGCACACTGCGTTTTTTTTCTTAAGAAAATTCTTTCAGTAGATTTTCTTAAGAAAAAGAATGAGCATGTCACTTCTTTTCTGCAGCTAACTGCGTTATTTGCCATAAATAATTGGCACAATAAAGCAGGGAGCAACCAGCGGTAAAAACGCACAGAAAACGCACCAAAAACGCAGGTGCGTTTTTTAACACAGGTACACTCTTAAGAAATTTCAATCATTTTTCTAGTGTGAACATAGCCTTATACTTTTCACGCCTTGTCTAGTCTGGTGTAGCTATATCCCTTTCTCTAACAAGATTGTATAGACAACTTTTGTTTTTAGCTCTTTAATTACTGTTGTATGGATTAGCATAATGTATGTTTGGGGTTGGTTTTTTTTTTTTTAAAAACAATATTGCCAGTGATTTAAGCAAAAAAACAAACATTTGGCTTCCATCCAGTTAGGCCTAAGCCACACGGCGAGAAAATCGGTGCGAGTGGAGTGCGATAAAACATCGCATTCCCCTCGGACCAATTCTAGCCTGTGTGACAGCACACATGAGCGATTATTTTCTCAGCCCTAATCGGACCGAGAAAACAATCGCAGCATGCTGCGATTGTAATCCGAGACTCTTTCTCTCGCACCCATTCAAGTGAATGGGGCGAGAGAAAAATCGCACTGCACTCGCAGTACACTGGTGTACCGTGCGTGCAGAGCGAGAATGTCTATAGCCGGCTACACAGGCGAGAGGGAGAGAAATCCCTCCCTCCCCTCCTGAGTGCCAGCCCGCCCCCCGCAGCTGAGGTCTGCTCGCACGAACGGACCTCAGTTGCAAGGACACAAGCATGAGACTCGGCTCTGCTGTACTGCCAGCACGAGCCGAGTCTCATGCAAGGGGATCGCAGTAGTCCCCGTGTGGCCCCAGCCTTAATGTAACACTATGGGCGCATTTAGTGTATATGCCCTGCAAGTACACTAAGGCCTTGATTCATCAATGCTTTTAGGCCCACACTGCGTTTTCACCCGCGGTTTTGCGTTTTTTTTGCAGTTTTGCTGCAGAAATTTCTTGAGAGAATGGTTGTAACCTTTCTGCAGACATTCCCCAGCAAAACCTATGGGAAAAAAAATAGCTGTGCGCACACTGCGTTTTTTTTTCTCAAGAACATTATTTCTGCAGAATTTGTTAAGAAAAAGAATGTGCATGTCACTTCTTTTCTGCAGGTACCTGCGTTTTTTTGCTATAGATAATGCACTTGCATTCAAAAACACACCGAAAAACACGACACTTTACCGCATCTTTGATGCGTTTTTTCCACAGGTTGATACCTGCGGTAAAAACGTTTGTGTTTTTCGGTGCATTATTGGTGCGTTTTTTGAACGCAAGTGCATTAATCTTTCAGACAAGAAATTTCTTGAGAAAAATCCTTTTTCTAGTGCGCACAGGGCCTTACACCATGGAACTGGTGTAAAGCTTTGAAAAGTTGCAAAATGGGTGGAGCTGGGATGGCATAGGGGCATAATGTCACTGCTCATCTAATTCTTGTTTTTCACATCAGAAATCTTACTCCAGTCGCTCTACCTCGCCTTCTTAATTTTGGCTTGCAAATTGCCTTTCTTGATCAATCGAGGCCTAACAATACATAAATCAGATGTGCATTAAGCTGCCATTATTGCTTTACATGTGTTTGCATTGTGTAAAATGTTGATAGTTGCTACAGATCACACTTGCATGTCTATACACAGTACGTATCCTCACTAGCGAGTCAGAGGAAACATGCGTGATAACTGTATCTGCAGGATCCCTTGGTAAGATTTTATCCATAATAATAATTAAAAAAAAAAAAATTTTGTGAAACGTGACAGCGTCTGAGGTAAAGCATGCCCGGCTGAAATCGTGCAGCATGTTTGTGTATGTGTATATATATATATTATTATTATATAATTATATTATACATTTTTCAGTAATAAGCTAAAATACTGTTCCTAGTATGCAATTGGCACAACTATAAGGGGTTTTGCCACCTTTTAAAGTTTTGAGGATATTCTTTGGGCGTAAACACAGATTCAGAGGTTAAAGGGAACCTGTCAGGTGTAATATGCACCCAGACCCACGAGCAGTTCTGGGTGCATATTCCTAATCCCTGCCTAACCGTCCCTGTATACACTAGCATAGATAGAGATCTTTAGAAAGTGTTTCTAAAGATCTTTTACCGTATGCCAATGAGCGCAGGGACTAGTCCCCTGGGTGTTAGTTCCCCTTGCCGTCAGCTCCTTTAGCATGTTAGTATGCCCCTGTGAGATTGCTAATGAATGCACAGCGCCACAGGATGATCTCACTCCTCTCCACTACCATCGCGTCCAACGGGGAATTTTGGCTCAGTGTGCATGACCCCAGAGTTTGGGTCATGCGCACTACTTCAGTTTGAAGCCAGGACGCGTACACCCGGCTTCATAGTGCGCATGACCCAAACTCCGGTGTCATGCAGACTGAGCCGAAATCCAGCGTCTGACGTGATGGGAGTGGAGAGGTGAGATCATCCTGTGACGCTGCACTTTCATTAGCATCTTAGGACATCCACAGGGGCGTACTAACATGCTAATGGGGGCCGACTAGCCAAGGGAACTAACGCCCAGGGGACTAGTTCCCTCTCTCACTAACATACGGTAATAGATTTTCAGAAATACTTTTTGTAAAGATCCCTTTATCTATGCTAGTGTATACAGGGACGGTTAGGCAGGGATTAGCAATATACACCCAGGACTGCTCATGGGTCTGGCTGCATATTGCACCTGACAGGTTCCCTTTTAAATCCTTGTAATATTGTATTTTAGATTAGCCATCCATCTAATCTTTTTTCCAAAAGATGTCGATAATCATATTTTAATGGTTTGTTGAAGATGTAAAAAATGAGCAACAGCCCCAAAACAAATTGTTCCAATCAGTAAATGAGGTCTGGATTATGGAGATACTATGGGACTGCATAGAAATAACAAGAAAGGGATTGAATCCAGCTCACCAAGCATTGTTCAGGGAATGCATGCTATCGGGACTTTGTTCCTTATTAAACAAGGCAATGCAAAAAGAAAAATAAATTTGGTTCTAGCTCCTGATAAAAATGACATTTTATTGGGACAAAAAAATCAAAACCATTTTGCTCCGAGCAAAGCAGCGGTTTCTGAGAGCAATATGGAATATTATAATTTTAATACATTTTTCTCCAAATAAAATGTCATTTTATCCGGGATGCAACCAATTTTTTTTTCTTTTTGATTGCATAGAAATACAATTAAAAGAATCTGCAAATGGTCTCATAAAGTAAAAGGGGTCAAGAAAAGGAAAGCGATGGTGACGGAGGTTAAATCTGCCAGTCCTTATGTCATTTTGTATCTCTGGTATTGCATCCCGGTGGTAACCTGAAGATAGTGTAGTACCAGGGGTTGTTCTACTTTAATATTGATGATCTAAGCTCCTATTCAGTTGAATAGGAGCTAAGCTAAAGCTCTCAATAGCCTCCACTACGCGGAGTGCTATGCGCCATACACAGTTTGCAGCCGGCCGCTGAAGAAACTGCAGAGGGCTGACGAATGAGCGTACTGGGCGTTAGTTCTCCACCAGTCTAATATTACTGAACCTAGGCATAGGTCATCATTTTCAAAGTAGTGGACAATCTCCTTAAGCTTATTTTCCTTATGACAGTTGAATAGATGCAAAGAACAAATGTGACCAGATCTCAAACTGTTAAATGTCTAAGTAAATGCTACAAGAATTTTAGTACAGGTTATTTTCAAGAACTATTTTTAAATCCTAGTTTCACCCAGCATTGCTTTTCCATGGCTTCCCCTGGTCCTTATCAGGCTACAGTAGTGGACTAGCAGCTGGTAATTGCCATATTAAGAGCATCATATAGTATGTGCGACCTGACTATTCTCCAAACGCCTCCTAGCTGTATCTAACAGCCAAAGAAAGTGTGTAGGGGGTTTCTGGCCGTCGGTGGAGGTCTCAGTGTTAGGATACACCAATCTAAGGTCATGTTCATACGTTGAGTATTTGAGTTTTTTACCTCTGTATTTGTAAACCAAGATCCAGTGAGGAACAATTTGAGGAAGCATAGAATAGAAACTCGTGCACCACTTATGTATTTTTCACCCACTCCTGGTGGGTGAAATACTGACCAGATACTGACCGTGTGAATGTGACCTAGCAGATTACTACCTATCTGTTTAGACTGACCTAACCATTTAAGTTCCTTTTTGTGCTGGATTAATTGTACATGCCCAAGCTTTTGCAATATTAGCATTTAGAAACTTAAGGAATTATTTTAGTAATTTCTAGGATGTTCATCAGGTGGATTCACGTGCTGAACATTTAGTTTACAGAAAAGCACAAAGCATATTGCCTTCGATGAATATACAGTGGAACCTCGGTTAACGAGTAACCCAGTTAGCGAGTATTTCGCTTTACGAGCAAAGCTTGCTGTACGAGCAAATACCGCACACACTTCTGGTTCCTTACTTATACCGCGCTCTAACTCGCTCAAACACGTACACACACACACATTATGCTCACCTTACCTTCCGTTCCCTCGCCGGCCTCCCAATTCTTGTAGTTTGCCGCAACCGGATGTGTATCGGGTAACCATCGCGATGAGGGAGGAACTTCCGCTGTCAGCCGCTACTCAGTCATCGCACTGACCAGAGGCAAGCAACTCTTGCCTTTGAGTAGCGGCTGACAGCGGAAGTTCCTCCCTCGTCGCGATGGTTACCCGATACACATCCTGTAGCGGTGAACTACAAGAACCAGGAGGCCAGCGATGGAACAGAAGGTAAGGTGAGCATATTATGTGCGTGTGTGCGCGCGTGCTTGGAATGGGACATTGAACAAGTTGTTCAACGAAGTGTCTGCATTCCAATGATTTCCTATGGGAAATCTTGCTTTGCTAGACGAGTAACTTGGTTAACAAGCACACTCCCAGAACGGATTGTCCTCGTTAACAAAGATTCCACTGTAGCTGGATCAGTAACAGAAAATTTTGCAACAAAACCTGCACCATGAGCATCTACCCTAATGTTCCCACTGGGAGTTGTGCAGGTCTGTAATGACTTGCCATATTTTTTTAAAATTTGATAAAGTAAAGCTTTAATTTTACAGACTTTTTTTTTTTTTTTTTTTTATACCGAAGCTTCACCAGGCCTTTGCCACCTAATCTGAGAGGAGCTAATGTAGGGACAAAAACCCTGATTCCAGGGATGTCACTTACTGGGCTTCTTGCTGTAGTTTTGATATCTTACTGATAAAACAGATTTCATCACTAGAGGACTAGTAAGCATGCTGCCATGTAGTCCTCCATATTCAGGAGCTCTCTAGCCTTCTCCATCACCACTATTTTGCAGCTTTCTGCCTATGCAGTGCACACAGCTGCAGCTCTGCTGAGGCCAAGGTTATACAGAGCTCAGCATTCAGTGAACTGGGAAGTTTGCAGCAGATAACTGATTTTAATAAAATGAAAGCATGCATATCAGAATGGGGGGAGGGGTGAAACATCGGACTGTTGTACAACTCCCTCTGTAGAAAGTAAACTTAAATCATGTTTAAGTGAATCTGTCCACTGGTTTTTGCTACCTTGTTTGAGAGCAGCATGGCGTTGGCAGAAAGCCCCTGAATCCAGTGATGTATCATTTCATTACTGGGGTTCAGTGGTTCTTGAACACTCAGGTTTTTTCATTTAGCAATACAACAGAGCTGAAAAAGATGCCACCGCCCACACCAGGTTCTCTATGTAAATTTCTATAAACAGTGAGCTGCTAATCACAAAAGGGAGCAGAATCCGACAACATGGCATGAGCCAGCAAGTGACTGCAATGATGATGTCCTAGTGCAGAATTCTGTTAACCCTTACAGCATGCGGTCCTCAGATTACATAACAGTTCTTGCATGACATGAACAGGGTCACAAGATTGCTGAGGGAAAGTGCTGCCTTTACTTATTTTGCACATTGGGGACATTAGAAAGGGGCTGTCTGGCAGTGCACAACCATTTTTAACTGTAAATGAAAAGTTGTACAACTATCTAATATATCTGGTCTTTCAGTTCCTTAATATTTTCATGGTGTGTATTTGCTGTCTGTAAACAGGAGTACTTAACATTTAGAGCAAACAAAAATTACATTTACTAATCTGCTCTCATTTACTGATTTAGATGCAATTTAATGTTCTGTCAATGAAGTACAAAAAATCAATCTGATGGCTTTCTACAACTGCTTTCTGAGGTTTTCCGTCAGATGTATGAATGGGGAATTTAGCCTTACTTGTACTTCCAGCATATATGAACACCCTCCCCTACACCCAGGAGATCTGATTTGTACCTGACACTTTTAAGGCCTTCCATACAATTAGGCCAGTTTCAGACACGTGTGACATCCTTTTTTAACACGGATGCCACATGTGCTTATATTATTTGCTGTTTTCCACACGGACAGTGTGACCTGTCATGACCCCGCACGCACACACTCAGACATGTCTGTTTTTTCTCCGGCAGCACGGGTGTCACACAGATCGCACACTGATGTGATCTGTGTGACATCAGTATGACACTGACTGGAGGAAACTGGGGTCTTTTTTTAATTAAAAAGGATTTTCTATATTTACCTGTATCCAGTGATGTCTCCGGCTCCTGACCCCTGCTCATTATACTCACTGAATATTCACTGCCCTGTGGAGCTGGAAGCAGGAGCAGCGCTGGGGACTTCAGTGCCGGGGACTGCATCGCTGGGTGAGTACACAGCAGTGTGTGTGTGTGTGTGTGTGTGTGTGTGTGTGTTCGTTCATTCAGTGTATGCGCTTGGTGTGTCCATGTGTGTCTGCTTGGTGTGTATACATGTGTGTGTATATGTACTCGGTGTATACGTGTGTGTGTAGTGAGAACCTGGAAACCGGAGCATCGCGGGGACAGCATCGGGGACCCGCAGTTCCCAATGAACTCTGATGGACCCGTGAAGCTGTAATGCTGGGGTCATCAGGATGTAATCAGAGTCCATTGGGAACTCCAATGACCTCCTGGATGTCACTGTGCTTGCAGAATACTCACCTGTCCCCCGCGGTGCTGTCCCCGCTTTCAGGTCCTGAGTGCGGTGAATAATAGATTTCTTAATCCAGGAGAATTAAAAGAAGTGATATTAGATGGAACCTATATACAGCAATATTGTTTTGACATTGCTGTTCATTTTATGCTGCACTTTTCAGGCAGAATCCGCTTAAACGTGTGCATGTAGCGTTATCTAGGCAAACTATTGGATGAACGAGATTTGTGTGATTTCATTCCCTTTCTGTGGCAGTACCTGAAAATGAACAACTTCTATACAATCTGATTACTGTTGATTTTTGGAGATCTTTGTGACCTGTCAGCCTTCTCCCAATAATTAACTGTTTAATCCCTTGTCATTTTCTGTTTTGTTTTTTTTGTTTTTTTTTTTCCATTTTTATTCTTTCCTCCTATTATTAAAAAGCGATAATTTTTTATTTCCCGTTAACTTAGCCATATCAGGGCTCGTTTTTTTTAGGGATAAATAAATGACACCATTATATTATCATGTGATGTACTGTGAAGAGGGGGAAAAATGTGTGGTATAAGAGCACAATTCTGCAATTTTTTATTTTTTTTAAATTTGTATCTGCAGGAAAACATGCCGGCTCTCATGGCGAGCCCGCAAGCGAGTACACGACCTATAACGTTCCAGTAAGTCATAGGTTGTGAGGGGGTTAAATAGGGGTAAAGGTAGTTTTGAACTTAAAGAAAAAAGTTTTCACTATTAATCGCTTAAGGGAATTTGACCCTGCGATCATCTGATCTCTTGCACTACAACACAGCAAAACTTCTGTGTATAACCCAAATGATAATTTCCTTTGAATACCAGTAAGAAGCTGGCGTTCACAGGAGAACCATCATAACAGGCATGGGTGCGGGTGGTAGATAGTTGCTGGCTGGCATAACCTTCATCATAACTTTCATCTGCCAGAAAAGATGCCGGCTTGGCTTGTGAGCCTGCATCAATACCGGGGAGCCGCAGAAGGATGTAACTGTACGCCCTACTATGGCAAGGCATTAAAACAGACACTCTTCTTGAGAATGGCTTAGAAACTTTAACCCATTTGTGACATTGATCGTACTGGTGCGTCCACGATCGTGTCCCTGCCTTTGACGTGGGCGTGCAGGCCGAGCCTGCATTTTTCCCTGCACATCTCTGCTGATCTGATCAGCCGACTTGCCTCTAGCAACCAGGGTTGAAGATGCACCAACGGGGAATTCCCATCAGCAACCCTGTGATGTGATCTCGAGGCGCCCATGGGTAGTCATGACAGCCAAAGTTCAGCTGATGACCCCTGTGTCTGTCATGTCAAACTTCCTGTGAATGGCAGCTGCAAGACAGCATTCGTAGAGAATATCTACTGTATACAGAAGAGCTGATGGGCTGTTCATTACAGCACAAGCGATCGGATGATGACAGCTTCATGACTCCTAAGGGGACTAGTAAATACAATTAAAAGTGAGTTTTTAAAAATAAGATAAAACCCACAAGTTTAAATCATCCCCTTTTTTTTTTTATTCATTGAAAATTAAGTTTTAAAATAAATAATGCATTTAGTATCTCCGCGTTCAGAAACATCCGAACTATCAAAATAAAAAATAATCCAATCAATAAACAGCGGAATGGAACAAAAATTCAAAACGCCAGCTAAGGGTTTTTGTTAGCACATTACAATGCAATAAGAGGCGATCAGAACATCGCGTCTACCCAAAAATGGTATCTGTAAAAACGTCAGCTCAGGACCCGAAAAGTAAGCTCTGACGGAGCCCCAGATATCGAAAAATAAGAATGTTCCAGGTTTTGAAAAATGGCATTAGAGGTTTTTTATTTATTTATTTTAACTAGTTCTATTCATATTTGCTATTTATGTACTCCTGAACTGGATAATCCTACAATATGGTTTTTCTGCAATTTCACTGCACTTACAATATTTTTCCAGTTTTCTAGAACACTATATTGTAACATTAATGGTTTCATTTAAAAGTTAAACTCATCCCGCAAAAAACAACCCCTCATATGCCTATGCTGACAGAAAAATAAAAAAACGTTATGGCTCTTGGAAGAAGAGGAGGAAAAAATTAAAACGCCAGTTTGTGAAGAGGTTAAGTTGAATACATGGGTTGTTTTTTGTTTTCTCTTATGCAGCTATGGCCTGTGTCACACATCCAGCATTTCGCCTGATCCGGCATGCAATACAGTATATTCATTTACAGTGGAAGCGTGACACCATGCGGGTGTGTGCTTCATGCACAACCGCATTTGTCCACATGGTGTCGCCCTTCCACTGTTAATGTATTGTACTGCATGCGTGCCGCTTCCGGCGAAATGCCGGATGTGTGAAACTGGCCTAAGTAATCTGTTTAGTTTCATTCCCTCAGGTTTCTAGCAGAACAGGCTCTGTTCCTGGAGTGACAGTTCTGGTGAATAGTAGATCTGTAGTATTAGGCCTCACTTTCATTAGCATATGGTATCTGATGTGATATGCTAATCACACTGCGCTCAACCTCTGCTGCGAGCGTGAGTCGACACTCATGTTGCTGCAATTTGATATTCTTGCATGCAAGAGTCTGATCATAGGTGCGGAGAAGATGGAGAGATTAATTTCTCCACTGCTTTTCTCTGTCATCAGAGTGCAGTCGATGTTTCACACGTACCCAGACACTTGTATGGGTGTGAGTGATCGATATACACTGCCAAATGCAGCTTGCTGGAATTTTATTTTTTATTTTATTCTTCATAACAAAAAAAAAAATCACAGATGAACATTGCCTAATTGTTTAACAGTGGTGCGAGTGCAATCTGATGTTTTATCAGATTGCACTCGTCCATATTAAATGGAAGTGGGAGGGAGGCCTATGGAGAACTATAAAACTGCTGAATGAGTGATAGATTTTTTGTATCAGTGATTTATTCTTAGTCTGCACTATATTCACACATAGCTAACAAAGCATTTGAATAAGCAGAGCAGATAGGCAAGATTAGGAGACTTGCTATAAGCTGATGATTTAGCAAGGTGTATTACTGCATTCTTTCAAAAGCTGAATGGGCAATGGGAAAGCGTGAGCAGCTTACTGCTGGATAGATATCGATGGGCTGCAGATGGCTTACTGGGGTGTTAAAGGGAATCTGTCAGCAGGTTTTCTGGTATGTTAGCTGAGGACTGCATGATTGAACTACAATGTCAGGAGCATGGCAGTCCAACCTGCCATCTCCTCTTGACACCTCGCTGTCAATGTACAATCTTTATAGAGAGCCTGGTGTGGGTTGGGGCAGCTCTCTGAGCTCTGCTAAATCTAAAAATTCTGATTGTGTCAGAACGGCTGCACCCAGTAATCAAAGTGATACAGCGTTGGAATCAGGATCTCTTTGCCTACATCATTCTGCTATCAGATGAGGTAGCAAAAACTTGCTGACAGATATTCACTTAGTTAAGTCCTCTCCTGGAATGTAACCACTTGCATTCTCTGTAGGGTTTGGTCAAGTTATGGTGGTGAAGCTCCATAGAAGCAAGCTATACATTATAAGGCCCTGTGCGCACTAGAAAAAGGATTATACTCTAGAAATTTCTTGAGTCTTAAAGATTAGCGCACTTGCGTTCATAAAACGCATGCGTTTTTTCAGCAGGTTGGTCCCTGCATTATTTTACCATTTATCTATGGGGAAAAAACGCAGGTACCTGCAGAAAAAGAATGAGCATGTCACTTTTTCTCAAGAAATTCTGCAGAAAGAATTTTCTTGAGAAACAAACGCAGTGTGCGCACAGCTATTTTTTTTTTTCCATAGGTTTTGCTGGGGAATGTCTGCAGAAAGGTTACAACCATTTGCTCAAGAAATTTCTGCAGCAGAAACGCAAAAAAACGGGTAAAAACACAGCGTGCGCACAGGGCCTTTGGTTTCCCATTTGTGAGTGATTTGCGTGAGTATGGAGTCACATCACCCGGCACAGTAGGCTGCTTTCCAGACAGGAGCGTGCAGGCACACGTATTTCTATGCCACTGCATGCTCCTGTTCGGAGAGCAGCCTACTGTGCCGGGTGATGTGACTCGACAAAATTATGTATTTTTTTAAATGTAGTATTGTCTTAGTGGTCCCTCTGGAGGAGCTGATAGAAATGGTGATCACCAGTGAACTTTTTTTCAATATTAATATAATGCCTCTGCTTGGAATAAAGTACATTTTACAAAGGAAAGCACTAAATCAGAGATGGGATTAACCCTTTAGTTTTTATTTATTGCTTTTTACTTAAATTAGAGAATGTCATTTGCTTAGTAGCTCTTGTCAATAGAACTTGAGCTTTGCTTTGAAGATGGCCAGCTTAATTTGCTATGATCGTGCACTTCTACAGAGGCAAAGTTGTCTCCTATTCTGTAGCTACACTGGAGAGCGCACAGTGTGAGCCAGAGGGGACAACGATGCTTCTGGTCCAGTTATCCATCAAGCAGGAATGCTCTACCATCGGCAATGCAGAAGTCTTTGGAGGGGTGAGCTCCTACATCAGATCATGATAGCACCCCTTTTAACACTAGAACTACTGGACTCGTGACACCTATATAGAAATACATGGTGCAAAGTAGTCAAAATGACTACCTCAGTAGTTCTAGTGTTAAGTGGTGACTACTTTGTTTTCCTTTCACAAAGAACAGTATAAGCTTTCATTTTAGTCAAAGAATCTGTAGAGATTGGCAATGTGAATACTTCCTGCTTTCCGTTAATCACAATTTGTCTGCAGGGTTTTGCCCCTATACTGTTTATATGCACATATAGCTTTTTCAAAGCCAAGTCCAGTAATCACTTTAAATGGCCAGTTTGTTTCTCCATTACTGAGAAATCTACGTGGATATTCAAGTGAGGCTGAAGTGCTATTGACTTGTGGAAGCTCCTCTCCATCCTCTGTCACTTTGGCTTCATTCCCTCCATTGCACGGCCTTCTGCTCGACTGGTCGCTCTTTTGCTTGAAGTCACCCAGCATCGAGGGTGTCAATCGAGCAGGAGGAGTCGACGCTGGAATAGAACCGGAGCGACAGAGGCATGGAAAGATCTTCCATACCCAAAAAGCACCTCAACCTCATTTACATACTCGTTAAAATACTGATTTGTCACAAATGATCTGCCTAGGTAAAGGTATTCCTGGATTTTCAGGGATTAAATCCTGCTAATTGGTTTCCCTTAAATGTTTGTTTACCAAGCTATCGACTAAGACTGTACATATTGTATTAAAAAAAAAAATGTTACAAATCCAGTTAAATTGGATCCAGGAAATTCCAATGTTGTCTAAATCAAGCGGTTTGATAATGTATCATTATGGTAATTAATCTAATGTTGCCTTTAACACTTCTGTATTCTCCACCACAAGGAAGGTTTTGTCATCTAACTCCACATAATTCCTTTATTACTTGTATGGACTTAACATGTTGGGCCTTTTGTTTTCGAGGTACAAGTGTGACCAATTTGGTTTTTCTAGTGTACCAGTAATCGTGAAGAATTCCAGACTCTAGTGAAGCACTTGGGTAACTAAAAGCAAAACTTTTCCAGGTTTTCATATTGGTGGGGAAATACGATATTTTAGGGAACATTTTGACTAATGGTAAAATCTCATTTGTAATGCTAATATATACTTAAAACCCTTTTTGCCTTTTCAGCCAAACAGGCAAAAAACTAATGGCGAAGTGTCGAATGCTTATCCAAGAGAATCAAGAGCTGGGGAGACAGCTGTCCCAGGGTCGTATTGCTCAACTCGAGGCAGAGTTGGCTTTGCAGAAGAAATATAGTGAGGAACTTAAAAGCAGTCAGGATGGTAAGGGTTTGGTTACAATAGGGTCTATAACTAACATTTTATCTGTGTAACTTAACATGCACCCACAGTTTCTTCTGCTCAGCACCAAAGATTCATTCTTGGCTGATCATTGTCTTGTGTAAATAGGATCCGCACTAAGAATTGTTGCAGTCTATGCTCACTAAGCAATCTAGTATATCTGTTTGCACAATTTAATTTGGCCTACCTGTGTAATGACCACCGATCAGTAAAAGTTTACCAATCAGTGCATTTAGGCTGGGGCCACAAGGGGATTACTGCGATCCCCTCGCATGACACTCGGCTCACGCTGGCAGTACAGCAGAGCCGAGTGTCCCTGCAACTGAGGTCCGATTGTGCGAGCGTACCCCGGCTGCGTGGGGTGGGTCGGTGCTGCAGAGGGGAGGGAGGGATTTATCTCCCGCTCTGCTCCGTTGCCGGCTATTGCCATTCTCGCCCTGCACTCGCGGGATACCGGTGTACTGCGAGTGCAGTGCAATTTTTCTCTCGCACCCATTCAAGTCTAAGGGGCGAGAGAAAAAAAACAGGATCACATTAGTCGCAGCATGCTGCGATTGTTTTCTTGGTCCAATTAGGGCTGAGAAAATCGCTCATGGGTGCTATTGGTCCGAGTGAAATGCGATTTTAATATTATTTTTTTTTTTATCGGACTCCACTCGCACCGATTTTCATGCCATGTGGCTTAGGCCTTATTGTGCTGCTGGTCGGACCGTGTAAAGTAACCCTGAGGGTCCTGTCTCACGTTTTGACGTTCCAGCGATCCGACCTGGCAGGGATCGCTGGAGCGTCGCTGGTAAGCTTTGAATCAGACAAAGACTGGAGGACAAGGAGTAAAGTGCAAATATGTTTAATAAATAGCGACTGGCACGAAGGAATCAGCGGCAAAAACAGGCCGGCAGATAAAGTATAGATGTACTAGATGACAATTACATATAGGGCACAAGTAAAATGATTTTACTTGTGCCCTATATGTAATTGTCATCTAGTACATCTACTTTATCTGCCGGCCTGTTTTTGCCGCTGATTCCTTTGTGCCAGTCGCTATTTATTAAACATATTTGCACTTTACTCCTTGTCCTCCAGTCTTTGTTTGATGTTCAGAGTGTGCTCAGACAGGTGCCATGCAGTGGCTTTCTTGCTTCTTTTTCATTGTTTGTTCCTTTTGCATATTAAGCTTTGAATCAGGCAGATATCCACAGCGATCAGAGACCAGCCACCAGCGACCCGTGTAACGATGCTGTGCTTGGTAGCCAGGGTACACATCGGGTAACTATGCAAAGCGCTTTGCATAGTTACCCGATGTCTACCCTGGCTACATGTACAGGGAGCCGGCGTCTAGCAGTCTGTAAGCGGCATACGCTGGTAACCATGGTACACATCTGGTAACTAAGCAAAGCGCTTTGCTTAGTTACCTGATGTGTACCATGGTTAGCAGTGTACCACCGCTTACAGGCTGCCAGACGCCGGCTCCCTGCACATTTAGATCGTTGGTCTCCTGCCGTCAAACACGCCGATGTGAGTTGCGCATCGGGAGACCGAGCAAAACATGGTCCTGATTGATTTGTAACGATCAGTGATCTCGCAGCAGGGGCCCACTTTCTGCTGCTTGACACACACAGCAATATTGCTGGCAAGGTCGCTGATACGTCACAAAACCTGTGACTTTTCAGCAATCTCGCTAGTGATCTCTCTGTGTGACGGGGCTTTTAGCTCGTTCAGTTATCTAATCCTATCTGAGAAGATACTCCCACAAATAGGGATGATCTTCGTCTGGAGCTTTGAGGGCCTAACAGGCTAAACCAGAAATAAATCTTATTACAGTTTAGCTCTAATCAACTGGCTAATTTCCTGCCACACTCACATTGCAGGTCTCAAGTCGTTTCTCCGTAGAGCAACTGAAGGGATGGTAAGGGCAATTTGCAAATGAAATTGCTCACTTTATAGTTTCTTGATAAGCTTGTCTTTTCCAACCAAAGATGGTCTTGGCTCTTGTCTCAAATAGTTTGTTAGACCACTCCAGTGTGAAATGGGCTGGCCACTACTACTGGGGGCTGCCCCGCCGATCAGCTGTTACCAGTGCCGACTGGAAGTTCTTGGAGGCTGCTGGAACACAACAGCTCATTCATTACTGTAGTGGCTACAGCTGGGTACAGCAGATCCACTCCCTATCAAATTAATAGAGGGTGGGTCTCCAGCTATATCAGATCTATAGTGACCACGGCCGAGTACAACTGTGTTACAGCAGTATCTGAGAACTTGTAACCTTTGCCAATAACGGTTGCCGAGGCAAGTGTCATACCCCCACCGATTAGATCTTCGTCCTATTGATATGCCATTACCAAAATAGTAGTGATCATCCTCTTTAGGCTTATGCTTATTTTTGTATATGTAAGCAGAATAAACATTGTTTTACTATATAAGTCTGGGCAATGTTTTTCAATGACTAGTATGCCTGTAATAACTGTATTCTGGTAATTGTATGGAAATTGTCTGCAGCAGAAGATTTATCAGGTTCGTGAGATGGTTGAAGGAAAGGTTTTGTGTAAAAAGTGCAGTGCCTAGTTTTTTTTGGGGCTGGGTTTTTATTTTTGTTCAGACCATGTTCTGCTTAGCTTTCATAGCACTCAACGTGCACCTTTTGTTTATAGTGTATGTTCTAAATCTAGGGTCAAGCAAGAGTACTACTAGGAAGGCATTACAGATATATTTTATGGATTACGGCTGTATACCTGTTTCTCAACTCCCTTCCAGGTTTCCAAAACAGCTCATGTATCCTGGAGTTTTAGTATTGCACAGCTGATGGAAATGTCGATGCCTGAGAATGCCATAGCTGGTCTTCATAGGTTCGCTTCAAATCATGACCTGTAGGGGTTACTTGACAAATGTGGTAAAAGCACTGCAATTTGTGGGTTAGTTAATCTGGCAATATATGAGCATAGGGCTAGATGATGTAAATTGTCTTAACTATTATATCCAATATATAATTCTATAAGTACCATAATAACTTGTCAGATTTTGCTCAGTTTGGAATCAGTAGGGTTTCTGATGATACTTGTATGCTCAATTTGTCTTGTTTTGATTATTTTGTTCAACAGAGTTAAATGATTTCATCATTCAGCTGGATGAGGAGGTGGAAGGCATGCAAAGTACTATCCTAGTTCTTCAGCAGCAACTTAAAGAATCCCGTCAACAACTCTCTACACTTCAGCAACAATCTCAACTTTCTGCAAACAGGACCCCTACAGAGGGTAAAGAAGAGGGAGAGACCCTAAGCAAGGACTGCAGCCGTGTGGCCAATGGACCAAGCAACGGTGGCTCTACCCATCAGAGAAGCCATACCTCTGCAGCGCTTTATAGGGAGGGTAGTAGTGCAGAAGAAGACTTCCCTGGGTCACCTGTAAATGAGGGAAAGCCGTCCAACCACTCAGAGGAGAGAACTGGTAGGGGTGGGTCAAGCTACTTAAACCAACTTAGTACTGGGTATGAAAGTGTAGACTCACCTACTGGAAGTGAGAACTCTCTCACTCACCACTCTAATGATACAGACTCCAATCACGACTCTCAGGAGGAGAAACCGAGGAGTGTGAAAGGCAACAGAACTGTGAGCTCCCGCCACATTCAGAACGGCTTGGACTCTGGAGCAAATGTACAGTGATCTGTTTTGTAAAAAAAAAAAAAATGTGTTTATTTTTGTTTTCTATAAATCCCAAGTCAATTAATTTCACAGTTCATGCTGTCCAAGAATAGTATATATTTTGTCATAATTTTGCCTTTCTAAGTTTTGTTTTTCTTTGTCGCTTAATATAATACCTCTGCCAATTGGTTATTTTAACAGTTGATTTGCATTGAGAGGTGCAAATAAGTGACATTTATGTGGACAGTTATTTTTATGTAAGAATTATAAATTGGAAAAATAACTTTGTAAAATCTTCACATTTACTGATGTCTGTACAACTGCTAATATCTTTAATCTTTGCCGTGTAGTGGGATATCTAGCCTTTCATTACCATGTTTTCATAGTACTGGGTGGGTATGACAGATAAATATGCCCAGTAATAGTTTTATCACAAAAAGTTCCTTGGTAGTTTCTGTTTAACTCTATTTTATTTTCTTCTTCTGCAAAACTGTACATACTTTTCCTTCTTTAGATGGCTGAATGTTTGACACTAGTGTGCAGTTATTCAGTTTCCAGATCGTTGTACCTTGTTTATGCATATGATCCTGTGACCCCAATATTAACATGCCTGTACTGACCAAACCAAAATAAAGATTTTTAATATGAATAATGTCACTTTATACACCTTTTGTGAATGTTTGCCATGTAAAGTATCATGTAATGCAGGGGTGGGGAACCTTTTTTCTGTCGGGGGCCATTTGGAAATTTCTACCAACCTTCGGGGGCCGCACAAAATTATCAATGTTTAAATGACCCTGCTATATTGGGTGAAGCAATTAATTAACTGGGGGCATGGGGCTGGGGGCACAGACACCACACGCGGGGCTGGGGGCACAGACACCACACGCGGGGCTGGGGGCACAGACACCACACGCGGGGCTGGGGGCACAGACACCACACGCGGGGCTGGGGGCACAGACACCACACGCGGGGCTGGGGGCACAGACACCACACGCGGGGCTGGGGGCACAGACACCACACGCGGGGCTGGGGGCACAGACACCACACGCGGGGCTGGGGGCACAGACACCACACGCGGGGCTGGGGGCACAGACACCACACGCGGGGCTGGGGGCACAGACACCACACGCGGGGAGGCACAGACACCACACGCGGGGAGGCACAGACACCACTGTGGGGAGGCACAGACATCACTGTGGGGAGGCACAGACATCACTGTGGGGAGGCACAGACATCACTGTGGGGAGGCACAGACATCACTGTGGGGGGCTGCACAGACATCACTGTGGGGAGGCACAGACATCACTGTGGGGGGCTGCACAGACATCACTGTGGGGAGGCACAGACATCACTGTGGGGAGGCACAGACATCACTGTGGGGAGGCACAGACATCACTGTGGGGAGGCACAGACATCACTGTGGGGGCTGCACAGACATCACTGGGGGGGCTGCACAGACATCACGGGGGGGCTGCACAGACATCACGGGGGGGCTGCACAGACATCACGGGGGGGCGGCACAGACATCACGGGGGTGGCTGCACAGACATCACGGGGGTGGCTGCACAGACATCACGGGGGGGGCTGCACACACGACTGGGGGGTGTGCACACAGGACTGGGGGGTGTGCACACAGGACTGGGAGGGGTGCACACAGGACTGGGGGGGGTGTGCACACAGGACTGGGGGAGGGGTGCACACAGGACTGGGGGAGGGGTGCACACAGGACTGGGGGAGGGGTGCACACAGGACTGGGGGAGGGGTGCACACAGGACTGGGGGAGGGGTGCACACAGGATTGGGGGGGTGCAAACAGGACTACTGGGTGATGGGCTGCACACAGGACATTGGGGGGCTGCACACAGGACTGGGGGAGGGGTGCACACAGGACATTGGGGGCCACACTGCGCTGAGAGTTTCATGCAACTCTGGGGGAGAAGGTTTACAGAACTGGTGTGGGGAGGCACAAAGCATTGGGCAGGGCACATAGCAGCAGAGGGTCGGCGCTGGACTCACAGCAGCATTGCACTCACATCACCGGAGTGCAGGAGCCGGACACACTGCATCAGAACTTGAAGGAGAAGGCAGGCACTGATCTCCGGAGGGCAGGGGGCGGACACACAAGGCTAGAAACTGTGAGGCTGCTGTGGACCCGCCCACAATTTGCACTGGCCGACGGGAGAACACATTGCAGCACAAACAGCAATGTGTGGATTTAAAGGGCCGGCGGCAGCAAACCGCGGTGACAGCACCAGCACTGCCTCCCCCGGGAATCTGCCCGGGGGCCACATAAAAGGTCATGGCGGGCCGCATGCGGCCCGCGGGCCGGAGGTTCCCCACCCCTGATGTAATGGATACTGGCGGTATGCTTTTAGAGGTCAAGCATGTAGACCAGTGTTCCCCCAACCCCAGTCCTGAAGGCCCACCAACATACCATGTTTTCAGGATTTACTTTGAATTATCACCTATACAAAACTAACAAAACATGGATGTAGACAGCTAGGGGCAGGAATAAATGTTGGAATCAAGTGTCAGTCCACTTTTGACTACAGCTAAAGTATTTTTGTTTGGTTTTTTTTAATAGCACATCCCTAACTAGCAATCTGCCTCAAATTACTCAGCTATTTAACCCCTTCATTTTCAGGCTATTTTCCTTTTTTTTCCTTTTGTTTTTGTGGGGGTTTTTTTCTTCCAAAAGTCATAACTTTTTAAATTCCAAGTTTGTTAAAATTTACAAACAAAATGCAATTTCACAATGTTTCTTTTTAGTATTTTTTATAAAATTGACCTGGCAATGATTTAATCAGGTCAGTACAATTATGCAGATATTAAACATGTAATGATAGTTGTTGATTTTTGAAGTTTTTGTTGTTTATTTTTTTACACTTTGACTTATACCACTTTTAGATACAATCTATGCCTCTTATGGCATTTTATTTCCAATTTTCGACTGCCAAAAAAACCATAATTTTGGCTTTTTGATTTTATTTTTTTTTCTCGTTCCTTTTATTTACCAATTTGGATTATTTTATATTTAGTTCAGACTTTTACAAATTCTACATCAGTCTGAAATTTCAGGGGTTTTTTGTTTTTTTTTGAGGGTCTCCATTAGTTTTTATATAAAGAACATGCCTCCAACTGGGAAGATTTTGTTTTTCTTTTTGAAGCAAACAAATAGGACAACATAACTGAAAACTTCAGTGTGCATTGCTGTTCATCCCACTGCAGTCAGTACTTTGTAGAGCCTCCTTTTGCGGCAATTACAGCTGCAAGTCGCTTTGGATAAGTCTTAAGCTTTTCACATCTTGTCACTGGATTTTTTTTGCCCATTCCCCAAGGCAAAACTGCTCCAGATCTATCAAGTTAATTTCCTCTGGTGAGCTGCATTCTTCAAGTCTAACCACAGGTTCTCAGGGTATGTGCGCACGTTGCTTTTTACCTGCTTTTTACCTGCTTTTTTGCTGCTTTTTCTTCTGCGCTGTTTAATGCCAAAATGGATGTGTTCTTCTATTCAAGCAAAGTCTATGGGAATTTGGGTTTCTTCTTCACGCTATGTTGTTCAAAATGCTGCCTTTTTGTGGCAGAACTTTGGTCAAAAACTCAGCTTTGCAGTGCAAAACCCAAATGGCAAAAACAATTGACATGTTGCTTCTTTGAAAAGCTGAGTTTTTGACCAAAGTTCTGCCACAAAAAGGCAGCATTTTGAACAACATAGTGTGAACAAGAAACCCAAATTCCCATAGACTTTGCTTGAATAGAAGAACACATCCATTTTGGCATTAAACAGCGCAGAAGAAAAAGCAGCTAAAAAGCTTGTAAAAAGCAACGTGCGCACATACCCTCAATTGGGTTAAGGTCTTGGCTTTGACTAGACCACTCCAATACATTTACACTTTTTCCCTTAGGGTATGTGCGCAAGTTGCGTTCTGGCGTGATAAATAGAATGCAGTCTTTTGTCACTGCATGTGCGTTTCAAAATGCAACCAAAACACTGCGTTTTGGCTTCATTTTGAATGCATAATTGATGCGTTCTGGATACTTCCTCTCCCATAGAAAGGGAAAAGCATCCAAAATGCACAAAAGTGACATTGCTTTTTAGAACACAAAGATTTTGTAAAAAATTTGGCATCCAAAGCGCTGCGTTTCAAAACACAACGTGCGCATGGAATTTTCTTAATTTTCATAGACTTTGCTGGGGACGCAGAATGCATGATTTACGCTGCAGTTCAAAACTCTGCGTAAACGCATGTAAATACGCAATGTGTGCACAGACCCTTAAACTCGAGTGTTGCTTTAGCAGTATGCTTTGTGTTATTGTCTTATTGGAAGGTGAACCTCTATCCCAGTCTCAAATCGCTGACAAACTTGTTTGGCTCAAGAAGCTTCCTGTATTTTGCACCATCCATCTTCACCTCGACTTGGACCATTTTCTCTATCCCTGCTGCCATAAAACCTCCCCACAGCATACTACCACCACCATGTTTCACTGTGGGGATAGTTTTCTTGGGGTGATGAGCTGTGTTGGTTTGTCGCCAGACATAGCGTTTATCTTGGTGGCCAAAAAGTTCAATTTTGGTCTTTTCTGACCATAGCACTTCCTCCTTACATTTGGGGAGTCTCCCACATGTCATTTGGCAAAAGTAAAAACAAGCCTTCCAATTTTTGGCTGTGAGTAAAGGCTTTTTTTTTCTGGTCACTCTTCCATAAAGGCCAGCTCTATGGAGTACATGGCTTTTTGTGGTCGTATGGACTCCAGTCTCTGGAAACTCTGTAGCTCCTTCAGGGGTACCTTTTGGGCTCTGTGCTACATCTCTGATTAATGCCCTTCTTGCCCGGTCTGAGAGTTGTGGTGGGCGTCCCTTTCTTGGCAAGTTTGTTGTGATACCATTTTCCATTTGATAGTGCTCCAGGCAATCATCAGAGATTGGGATATTATCTTTAACAACACAACCCTGACTTGATCTTCTCAACAACCTTGTCTCTGACTTGTTGGAGATTTCCTTGGTCTTCATGGTGGTGTTTGGTTTGTGGTGCCTCGGTGTTGCAGCCTCTGTGGCCTTTTAGAAAAGGTGTGTATATACTGACAGACCATGTGGCACTTAGATCACACACAGGTGGACTTCCATTCACTAAGCATGTGATTTATGAAGGTAATTGCTAGTACCAGATATTTTTAGAGGCTTTATAGAAAAAGAGGTGAATACATATGCATGTTGCAATATTTACTTATTTTATACCATAAAATTGTGTGCCTATATATTTGTCACTTCCTCAACTTAACTATTTAGTGCTGATGCATCACACACAAATCAGATTACAAAAATATTTAAACACAGGTTGTAATGTAACAAAGTAGGTAAATCACCAAGGGGGTGAATACTTTCACAAGGCACTGTACATAGTTGCATGAGCACTGCAATTTATAGCCAATATCACGGTCAACAAATGGCTAAACGCTGCCTCTCACAAGACAGCAGTCATGACTGGCATGGGCCTTCAGCAGACCCTTGGATGTCATGGAACCCATAAACACCCTGCAGTAACGTCATGGGTGCGGCCCCTCCCCTTCTGGAGCACATATCATCTGTGGGCTAGCATCAAAGTCAGGGACACAACCTATGATGTAAACATACGTTATATGTCGGTAAGGGGATAAGATATGGCAGAATTTATGCTACCATATATCTTTGAATAACGAATTTAAAGGGTATTTGTCATGAAGTTCAACCCAGTCCTCCAAGCTACATAAATGGGCATTGCAGGACTTTCAGATGTAAGTTTGTGAACACCTATCTGTTGTGCTTTCTCAGATAATGATCAATTTAATGTGCAAAAGGAAAAAGAGGTCCTAAGTGCTTTGGGTGTGCCAGAGCACTTAACAAGCCACTGCCTCCCCAGGTCGTTAACCCTTTCCACCACCCTAAACCAGCTTTTAGCTTGATTAACCCGCTGTCTGATTTCCTTGCCTGGTATCTTACATCATTCAGAAAATGTAGATACAATCTGGGGAGTTAGTGGCTTGTTACATGCTCAAAGCAAAATGTCTTGAAAATAAAAGATTCAAAACAAGAAAGCCTGCGGGGACACCATCACATGTTTCTCAACGCTGGCAGGAAACTAGCCAGGTCTTTCACCAGGATGGAACAATCACGGGAAGGGCTGTTTCCAGTCAAGGAGACCACCTATGCCAAACATGGTATCCATCCACAGACAGCGGTTTCGGGGTATTTGCCCCTCATCAGTGTGGAGTAGGAAACTGGCTAGTGGGAGCATTGCCTAGTAGAAGACTACATAAGCAAGAATGGTTGACCTTCGGGAGATCAACATCCAACACTGCGGAGACACCATCACGTGTTTCTCAAGACAGTGATTCTAGAGCACACCACACTGATGAGGGGAAAATACCCCGAAACAGCTGTCTGTGGATGGATACCATGTTTGGCATAGGTCGTCTCCTTGACTGGAGACTGCCCTTCCCGTGGTTGTTCCTTCCCGGTGAAAGACCTGGCTAGTTTCCTGCCAGCGTTGAGAAACATGTTGATGGTGTCTCCGCAGGCTTTCTTGTTTTGCATATTTCCAAGGGGGGCATTGCTCTAGAATCACTGCGTTGAGAAACACGTGATGGGGTCTCCGCGGTGTTGGATGTTGATTTCCCTAAGGTCAACCATGCTTGCTTATGTTGAAATATAAAAGATGCACAACAAATTAACAGAAGCTGGAGCTATGTATATAAAATGTCTGTCTAAGGAATGTTTTGCTATGCTGAATGTACATGGGCGTGCAAATTTTCAAGATCCACTGCTGGCTGCTATTGCAATTGCTGATTTAAGATATCCCAGATATGCTAGGTGGGAAACTTGAAGAATGGCAAGTAATGATCCATTCTGTGCTTTGAGATTGGTCATCACATATTAAGCCTAAAGCGGGCTTTACACGACATAGCTAATGAGATGTCATTGGGGTCACGGAATTCGTGACGCACATCTGGCCTTGTTAGCGACGTTGTTACGTGTGAAACGCACGAACGACCATTAACTATCAAAATTACTCACCTAATCGTTGACACGTTGTTCTAATCCCAATTATCGTTGCAGGACACAGGTTCGTCATTCCTGAGGCAGCACACATCGCTGTGTGTGACACCGCAGGAACGAGGAACATCACCGTAGCGGAGTCCACCGGCAATGAGGAATGAAGGAGGTGGGCAGGATATTCCGCCCGCTCATCTCTGCCCCTCCGCTTCAATTGGGCGGCTGCTTAGTGATGCCGCTGTGACGTCGCACGAACCGCCCCCTTAAAGTGACATTGGTGAAGAGGTAAATGCGTGTGACGCTGTCGTAGTGATATTGTTCGCTACGGCAGCGATCACCCCGTGACGCGCCACCGACGTGGGCGGGTGCTATCGCGACATCGCTAGTGATGTCGCAGTGTGTAAAGCCCGCTTTAGGCTACGTTCACACAGGGCATCTTTTATTGCATTTTTGAGGTCACAAAGATGCACCAAAATGCATGCATTTCTCTCCCAGCAAAGTCTGAGATTTCTATTTTGCTGTCCACACTGTTATCTTTTTTTGTCTGCATCTTGGCTTCATTTTTGAAGATGCAGCATGTCAATTCTTTTTGCGTTTTTCCAGCATTTTTGAGCCCTTCCAGTTTAATAGATTTTTACTTAAAAACGCATTGGGCAAAGTGCGGTAAAAACGCATGCGTTTTTTTATGCATTTTTTACTTCGGGTGTATTTTTTTTGCGTTTTTTTTTTTTGGGCCAAAAACACTGCATCTCTGTGGTTAGAAAAGATGCACTATGTGAACATAGCCTAAAGGCCCAGTCACACTAAACAACTTACCAGCGATCCCAACAACGATACAACCTGATAGGGATCGCTGGTAAGTTGCTAGGATGTCGCTGGTGAGATGTCACACTTAGCGACGCTCCAGCGATCCCACCAGCAACCTGACCTGGCAGGGATCGCTGGAGCGTCGCTACACGTGGAAGCATGCTGCGCTTGGTAACTAAGGTAAATATTGGATAACCAACCCGATATTTACCTTGGTTACCAGCGCACATCGCTTAGCTCTGGCTCCCTGCACACCTAGCCACAGTACACATCGGGTTAATTACCCGATGTGTACTCTGCTACGTGTGCAGGCAGCAGGGAGCCGGCTTCTGCAGACGCTGGTAACCACGGTAAACATCGGGTAACCAAGAAGCCCTTCCCTTGGTTACCCGATATTTACCTTCGTTACCAGCGTCCGCCGCTCTCACACTGCCAGTGCCGGCTCCCTATTCCCTGCACTCCTAGCCACAGTACACATCGGGTTAATAACCCGATGTGTACTCCAGCTACGTGTGCAGGGAGCAGGAGCCGGCACTGACAGCTGAGAGCGGTGGACGCTGGTAACAATGGTAAATATCAGGTAACCAAGGAAAGGGCTTCTTGGTTACCCGATATTTACATTGGTTACCAGCGTCCGCAGAAGCCGGCTCCTGCTGCCTGCACATTTAGTTGTTGCTCTGTCACTGTCACACACAGCGATGTGTGCTTCACAGCGGGAGAGCAACAACTAAAAAATGGCCCAGGACATTCAGCAACAACCAGCGACCTCACAGCAGGGGCCAGGTTGTTGCTAGATGTCACACACAGCGACATCGCTAGCAACATCGCTGCTACGTCACAAAAGTTGTTCCTTAGCAGCGATGTTGCTAGCGATGTTGCTTAGTGAGACGTGGCCTTAAGTGTGACGGTACCTGTAGGTGTTAAACAGTGTTTACACAAACATCAGGTGTTTGCACAGCATTGGTTTACAACCCAGACATCCATTGACCTCATGCCACTGCTCTCACAGGCTTTCTTGATGCAGAACAAGATAGCAATTCAGGCTGGAATGGAGCTCTATCCTCCAGCGATGAGCACCACTTTTGACTTGAATGCATTGATAGCTGAAGATTAGTCTAGAGACCATGTAGATAATGCTATGAATAGGCCTTCGCGAACAAGGCAGTAATATTTAACATGAGAACACCAGGCTGTATGTTGCTTGTGCCAATGTGAGTACCCTGCTTGGTCTAAACGTGCTACCATGGACAACAGCATCTTTGAACTAGTCTTCCATTGAACATACACATGTTGGATGTCATTGGCTTGTAATTGCAAAGGGAGCTTCCAGCAGTGGATGTTAATAATTTGCGTACCCAAGTGCATATAGAGTGGCAGAACATTCCTCAGACAACCACCTCATTGTAAGCATGCTAAGGCGTGTAGGGGGGTGTGCTTCTGCATGTACTGATCATACTCAAAATTGAACATCTTTTCAATATTTTGTTTCAATCTTTTCATCATTAACATGTCTATTTATCCTGTAATTTCCATAATTACACCACTTTTTCATGTATACAGTCATGGCTGAAAGTGTTGGCACCCTTGAAATGGTTTCAGAAAATGAAGTATTTCTCCCAGAAAATTATTGCAATTGCGTATCTTGTCATGCGCATGTTTATTTCCTTTGTGTGTATTGTAATAACCCAAAAGAAAAACTGAGAAGAAAAGGCAAATTGGACATTATTTCACAGAAAACCAGAAAAAGGGGCTGGACAAAATTGTTGGCACCCTCAACTTAATATTTGGTTGCACACCCTTTGGCATATATAACTGCAATGAATTGCTTCGCTGCTTTCACACATCCGGTTTTTGCTATGCGGCACAATCCGGCACTTTGCAGGAAAAACGCAACCGTTTTTTTTTTGCTGCCGGTTGCGTTTTTCCTGCATAGACTTTAATTAGTGCCGCATTGTGCCGCATGGCCTTGCGTTCGGTCCGTTTTTTGCCGCATGCGGCAGATTTAGCCGATGCGGCGGCCGGATGGAACGTTGCCTGGCACTTTTTTTGTGCGGCAAAAAAAAAAATGCATCGCGCCGCATCCTGCCGATGCGGTGCTTTTCCCAATGCATCCCTATGGATGCCGGATGCGGCAAAAACCGCATCCGGCCGCCGCATGTGGTTTTTGCCACTGCGCATGCTCAGTAGCATGCCGCAAGCGGCAAAAAACGGACGGGCCGCATGTAAAAAAACTTATGCAAAGGATGCGGTATTTTCACCGCATCCGTTGCATAGGTTTCACAGCCGGATTGAGCCGCACTGCTCAAACCGGATGTGTGAAAGCAGCCTTACACATCTCAACTGGAAATTTGGACCACTCTTGTTTTACAAACTTCTCCAAGTCTCTGATATTTGAAAGCTGCCACCTTCAAACAGCAATTTTAAGATCTCTCCACAGCTGTTCTATGGGATTTACATCCAGATTCATTGCTGGAAACTTCTGAATTTTCCAGCCCTTTGTTTCCATTGATTTCAGGGTGCTTCTTGAATTATGTTGCTGACTTAGAACGTTAAGCCAGCTTTCTGACACGGGGCACTACATTGTGACCCAAAATTATTTTTTTTAATCTTCAGATTTCTTGATGCCTTGCACACAGTCAAGATCCCAGTGCCAGAGGCAGCATAACAACCTCAACCATATTTGACTGAAGGTATTGTGTTCTTTTCTTTGTAGGCCTCATTCCATTTTTGGTAAAAAGTACTGTAGAATGATGTACTTTACCGAAAAGCTTCATCTTGCTCTCATCTGTCCACATTACGCTTTCCCAGAAAGATTTTGGCAAACTGCAGTCTAGCTTTTTTTATGTCTGTGTCAGCAGTGGGGTCCTCCTGGGTCTCCTGCCATAGCGTTTCATTTAATTCAAATATTGACATTTTGCACTGACACTGATGCGCCCTGAGCCTGAATGACCACTTCAATTTTTTTGGGAACTTGATTGGGGCTGCTTATCCACCATCCAGACTGACCTGCATTGCAACATTTCATCAATTTTTCTCTGCTATCCACATCCTGAAAGATTAGCTACAATGCCATGTGTTCTTCAAACTTCTTATGTTGCCCAACTTGGACAAAGGAACGAACATCAAGTCTCTGGAGATGGACTTCTAAGGTTTAGATTGTTGATTTTCATATTGCCCACACCTGTTGCTGCCACAAGTGAGTTTGAATGATCATCACATGCTTAAAACAAGGTTGTTCACCAATAATTTTGTAAAGGTGCCAATTCCTTGTTCCAGCCCATTTTTGGGATTTTGTGTGGAATTCTATCCAGTTTGCCTTTTTTTCTTCTTTTTTTTGTGTTCTTTCAATATGCACAAAGGAAATAAATATGTATAACAAAACATGTAATTAAAATAATTTTTCTGGGATAAATACTTCATTTTCTGGAAGAATTTCAACACTGTTATAGTATAAAAAAGCAGGCAGCACATTATAGAAATTTCAAAAATGTTCACTAGAGCTTCCCAGGTTGCCACTGGAATCCTCTTACACTCCTCCATGACATCACGGAGTTGGTGGATGTTGGAGACCTTGCGCTTCTCCAACTTCCGATTGAGGATGGCTCACAGTTGCTCAATAGAGTTTAGGTCTGGAGACATACTTGACCAGTCCAGCACCTTTATCCTTTGTTTCCTTAGCAAGGCAATGGTTAACTTGGACGTGTATTTGAGGTCATTGTCATATTAGAATACTGGCCTGCGTTCCAATTTCCAAAGAGGGGGAATCATGCTCTGTTTCAGTTTGTCATCATATATGTTGGCATTTATGGTTCCTTCAATGAACTGAAGATCCCCAGAGCCGGCAACACTCATACAGCCCCAAACCATGACATTCCCATCACCATGCTTGACTGTATGAACGACACACTTGTCTTTATATTCCTCACATTGTTGCCATCTTACATGCTTGATACCATCTGAATCAAATAGGTTTATCTGGGTCTCATCGGACTACAGGGCATAGTTCCAGTAACCCATGTTCTTAGTCTGCTTGTCTTTAGCAAACTTTTTGTGGGTTTTCTTACCCTTCATTTCTAGAAGAGGCTTCCTTCTGGGACTACAGACATTCAGACCAATTGGATGCAGTGTGCGGCTTATTGTCTGTGCACTGAAAGGCTGGCCCCACCCCCTAATCTCTGGAGCAATGCTGGCAGCGCTTGTACATCTATCCTCTGGATATGACGTTGAGCACATGCACTCAATTCATTTGGTTGACCATGGTGACGTTTGTTCTAAGTGGAACCTGTTTTGTTAACCCCTTAAGCCCCGGGGCACTTTCCGTTTTTGCGTTTTTGTTTTTTGCTCCCCTTCTTCCGAGAGCCGTAACGTTTTTATTTTTCCGTCAATCTTGCCATATGAGGGCTTGTTTTTTGCGGGACAAGTTGTACTTTTAAATGAAACCATAAGTTTTACCATATGGTGTACTGGAAAGCAGCAAACAAATTCCAAGTGTGGAAAAATTGCAAAAAAAGTGTGATGGCACAATAGTTTTTGGGATGTTTTATTCACGGTGTTCACTATATGATAAAACTGATGTGTAGGTATGATGCCTGAGGTCAGTGCGAGTTTGTAGACACCAAACATGTATAGATTTACTTGTATCTAAGGGGTTAAAAAAAATTCACAAGTTTGTCCAATAAAAGTGGCGCACGTTTTGCGCCATCTTCCGAAACACGTAGCGTTCTTATTTTTTGGGATCTATGGCTCAGTGACGGCTTATTTTTTGTGTCTCGAGCTGATGTTTCTGATGGTGCCATTTTTGCGCAGATGCTACGTTTTGATCGCCTGTTATTGCATTTTGCGTAAAACTTACGGCGACCAAAAACCGTAATTTTGGCGTTTGGAATTTTTTTGCCACTACGCCGTTTACCAATCAGATTAATTGATTTTATATTTTGATAGATCGGCCATTTCTGAACGCGGCAATACCAAATATGTGTATATTTATTTATTTTTTAACCTTTTAATTTTCAATGGGGGGAAAGGGAGGTGATTTGAACTTTTAGGTTTTTTGTTTTTTTTTAATTTTTTAAAACTTTTTTTTTTACTTTTTTTTATTTTATTTTACTAGTCCCCCTAGGGGGCTATAGCGATCAGCAATCCGATTGCTGATCACTATCTGCTGATCACAGCTATACCGCTGTAAACAGCAGAAATAGTCACTTTCTTTTTTCCTCTGCTCCGTGCCGAGGAAGAATGAAAGTGAAACTTCATAGCAGCAGGCGTCATCACATGACCCTGTGCTACGATGGCAACCACTGAACGTCACGTGATCACTCACGTGACGTCCGGAGGGGGCGGCGGTAAGTAAAAAACATGGCCGCGCGCATATAGATCTCGCTGCCAGACTTTGGCAGCGAGATCTAAGGGGTTAATGTTCCGGGTGGAATGCGATTCCACTCGGAACATGTAGGCACACATGTCAGCTGTTGAAAACAGCTGATATGTGTGCCGATCCACGCCGCCTGCCCGAGGCAGGGGGCGGGGCTTACCGGGACACGATCCATGACGGAAAGATCCGTCCATGGTCGTGAAGGGGTTAAAGGGAATCTGTCAGCAGGTTTTAGCTATGCAATCTGAAAACAGCATACTGCAAGTGTTAATACATAGAATCTTAACAAGTCAGACATCCCTGAATTCTATCTGTTGTTTATTTGCTAAGTTTGTTTAAGCAGCAGTACTTCTTTCCTTAAGGCCCCGTCACACTAAGCAACATCGCTAGCAACATCGCTGCTAACGAACAACTTTTGTGACGTAGCAGCGATGTTGCTAGTGATGTTGCTGTGTGTGACATCCAGCAACAACCTGGCCCCTGCTGTGAGGTCATTGGTTGTTGCTGAATGTCCTGGGCCATTTTTTAGTTGTTGCTGTCGTGCTGTAAAGCACAGATCGCTGTGTGTGACAGCGAGACAGCAACATCTAAATGTGCAGGCAGCAGGAGCCGGCTTCTGCGGAGGCTGGTAACCACAGTAAACATCGGGTAACCAAGAAGCCCTGTCCTTGGTTACCCGATTTTTACCTTTGTTACCAGCCTCCGCCGCTCTCACTGTCAGTGCCGGCTCCTGCTCTGTGCACATGTAGCTGCAGGACACATCGGGTTAATTAACCCAATGTGTGCTGTAACTAGGAGAGCAGGGAGCCAGCGCTAAGCATTGTGCACTGCTCCCTGCTCTGTGCACATTTAGCTGCAGCACACATCGGGTAATTAACCCGATGTGTGCTGTAACTAGGAGAGCAGGGAACCAGCGCTAAGCATTGTGCGCTGCTCCCTGCTCTGTGCACATTTAGCTGCAGCACACATCGGGTAATTAACCCGATGTGTGCTGTAACTAGGAGAGCAGGGAGCCAGCGCTAAGCATTGTGCGCTGCTCCCTGCTCTGTGCACATTTAGCTGCAGCACACATCGGGTAATTAACCCGATGTGTGCTGTAACTAGGAGAGCAGGGAGCCAGCACTCAGTGTGCGCTGCTCCCTGCTCTCTGCACGTGTAGCTCCGTGCGCTGGTAACCAAGGTAAATATCGGGTTGGTTACCCGATATTTACCTTAGTTACCAAGCGCAGCATCTTCCACGCGGCGCTGGGGGCTGGTCACTGGTTGCTGGTGAGCTCACCAGCAACTCGTGTAGCGACGCTCCAGCGATCCCTGCCAGGTCAGGTTGCTGATGGGATCGCTGGAGCGTCGCAGTGTGACATCTCACCAGCAACCTCCTAGCAACTTACCAGCGATCCCTATCATTGTTGGGATCGCTGGTAAGTTGCTTAGTGTGACTGGACCTTTAGACTACAATGTCAGCTAAATGGCAGTCCGGCATGCTCCCTGCTGTGATTGACATCTCACTGTCAATGTACAGCGAGTCCGCATTAATGGGACAGACACAGCCAAGGACATTCTTATACAACCCTTGGTCATGAAGGGGTTAAAGCGTAACAATCATTTTAATTATTTAATGAATCAATACTGCACATGAAAATAATCAACTTTATGATATATCTTATCTGACAAAATTGCTTCTTTCTCGTCTCGGACAGATCTGTAATTCTCAAAATTCTCAATTCCTGGGTAAAAATTCTCTTCAATGAATAAACATTTTTATATTACTGAGATAAGAGATGGCAGTAACTACTGACAAGATTCTGTTGTAGAAGAGAGGAGCAAGGAGGTGAAAGGAGTTATAGAAAGAGCTCCTCCCTCTCCCCTTCTTTTTCCATAGGATCTTGTGAAAACCAACTGCTATCTTGATCTCCGTAATAAAAAAAAATCTGTATTCACTGAAGACAGATTTTGCCTGGGAATTAAGAATTTTGAGATGAAAAGATCAGTCCAGGAGGAGGAAGAAATAGATTCACTAAGAGGGAACCGACATAAAGTCACGGGGAGGCAAAAGTAAGGTAAAAACACTCATCTTTACTTAAAACAGTTAAAATACTTGATGAGCTTACAGCAGGAAGGACACCACACGCAAGTGATATGGAGTGCTTGCAAAAATATATCTGACTGGTATGCGGAAAATTGCGGTCTCATAAATCTGAAATATTATTATTTATGTATTTATTTACTCCATGGCGCTTTAACATGTGAAAAAGGGTAATAAAAATATGTACAATAATCATGAACAATACAAAAAAAAACCCACACATTGGTACAGGAGGAGAGAGGTCCCTGCTCACGAGGGCTCATAGTCTGCAAGGGATGGGTGAGGATACAGTAGGTGAGGGTAGAGATGGTCATGCAGTGGTATAGTGGACTGAGGGTTACTGCAGGTTGTAGGCTTGTCTGAAGAGGTGGGTATTCAGGTTCATTTTGAAGGTTTCCATGGTAGGTGAGAGTCTGATGTGTTGGGCTAGGAAGTTCCAGAGTATGAGAGATGCACGGCAGAAAATTTCTATGCGATTGTGGGAAGAGGAGATAAGATGGGAGGTGAGAAAAAGATCTTGTCAGATTCAGAGGTTGCATGTAGGTAGGTACCGGGAGACTAAGGCGAGCTTTAAACGCTGCGACATCGCTAGCAATTGCTAGCGATGTCGAGAGCGATAGCACCCGCCCCCGTCGTACATGCGATATCTGGTGCTTGCTGCCGTAGCGAACATAATCGCTACGGCAGCTTCACGCACATACCTGGTCAGCGACGTCGCTGTGACCACCAAACAATCTCTCCGTCAAGGGGGAGGTGCGTTTGGCGTCACTGCGACATCACTAAGCGGCCGGCCAATAGAAGCGGAGGGGCGGAGATGAGCGGGACATAACATCCCGCCCACCTCCTTCCTTCCGCATTGCTGGTGGACGCAGGTAAGGAGATGTTTGTCTTTCCTGCGGTTTCACACACAGCGATGTGTGGTGCTGCAGGAACGACATTATGGAAATGAACGATGTGACGAAGATCAGCGATTTTTTTACGCTTTTGCGCTCGTTCATCGTCGCACCGAGGATTTACACGTTGTAATGTCGCTACCGGCGCCGGATATGCGTCACTAACGACATGACCCCGACGATATATCGGTAGCGATGTCGCAACGTGTAAAGCTCGCCTAAGTTACAGATGTAAGGAGGAGACAGATTGTGTGGGTGGCTTTGTATGTTATGGTTAGTGTTTTGAACTGGAGTATTTGTGCACTGGCAAGCCAGTGAAGGGATTGGCAGAAAGGGGAGGTCAGGAAAAAAATTAGTCTGGAAGCAGAGTTTAGGATAGATTGTAGGGGTGCGAGAGTGTTAGAAGAGAGGCCACAGAGCAGGAGGTTGCAGTAGTCAATTAAGGAGAGGATGACTTTTTTCAAATTCTTGGTTATGGAATGTACGGATCTGGGAAATATTTTTAGGTTGAAGTAAACAGGAAGTGGAAAGGGCTTGGATGTGTGGCTTGAAGGAGAATGCACAGTGAAGAGTCACCCCAAGGCAGCGATCTTATGGGACTGAGAGTGAGCAGTCATTGACTATGATGGATAGATTTGTTGGGGTGGTTGAGTGAGATAGTGGAAAGATGATTAATTTTGTTTTGTCCACGTAAAGTTTTAGAAATCAAGCAGAGAAAAAGGATGATATACTGTAGCAGACAGACATTGTGGGATTCTGGATAGTAAGGCGGTGATGTCAGGTTCAGAGAGGAAGATCTGCGTATCATCAGACTATTATCTCCCGCCTGGATTATTGCAACCTCCTGCTCTGTGGCCTCCCTTCTAACAGTCTCACACCCCTACAATCTATTCTAAACAATGCTGCCCGACTAATCCACCTGTCCCCCCGCTACTCCCCGACCTCTGCTCTCTGCCAATCCCTTAGGCTACTTTCACACATCTGGTTTTTGCTCTGCGGCACAATACGGCGCTCTACAGAAAAACCGCAACCGTTTTTTTTGCCGCTGGTTGCGGGTTTTTTTGCATAGACTTACATTAGTGCCGCATGGGCTTGCGTTCGGTCCGGTTTTTGACGCATGCGGCAGATTTAGCCGATGCCGCGGCCGGATGGAACGTTGCCTGGAACGTTTTTTGCTCCGGCAAAAAAAACGCATTGCGCCGCATCCGGCCGCTGCGGCTCATTTTTCAATGCATGCCTATGGACGCCGGATGTGGCGCAATGTGGAAAAAATGCATCCGGACGCCGGATGCGGTTTCTTCCACTGCGCATGCTCAGTAGCGTGCCGCAACCGGAAAAAAACGGACGGGCCGCATGTAAAAACTTATGCAAAGGATGCGGTGTTTTCGCCGCATCCGTTGCATAGGTTTCACAGCCGGATTTAGCCGTACTGCTCAAACCGGATGTGTGAAAGTAGCCTTAACTGGCTTTCCATTGTCCAACGACTCCAGTTCAAAACCCTAACCATGATCACAAAGCCATCCACAACCTGTCTCATCCCTACATCTGTGACCTAGTCTCCCAGTACTTACCTACACGTAACCTTTGATCCTCACAAGATCTCCTTCTCTACTCCCCTCTGATCTCCTCTTCACACCATTGCATCCAAGATTTCTCCCCCATACTCTGGAATGCTCTGCCACAACATATCAGACTCTCTCCTACCTTCACAAGCTTCAAAAGGAACCTGAAGACCCACCTCTTCTGACAAGTCTACAACCTGCTGTAACCCTCAGTCTGATATTGCGCCGCACGACCACCTCCACCCTCACCTACTGTATTCTCACCCATCCCTTGTAGACTGTGAGCCCTCATGGGCAGGGTCCTCTCTCCTCCTGTACCAGTCTGTGCCTTGTATTGTTTATGATTATTGTACTTGTCTCTATTATGTATACCCCTTTCACATGTAAAGCGCCATGGAATAAATGGCGCTATAATAATAATTAATAATAATCGCGTAGAGATAATATTGAAAACCATAGGTCTCTATGAACTGTCCCAGGCTGAAGAAAGGAACCTTAGGGGACACCAACAGATAGGAGGCGAGAAGGTGGTGTGATAGTGGGAGATGCTGAATGTCAGTCTTTTAGTCAGGAAGAGATCCAAGATAGGGTAAAGTCTGTGATGCCTAGAGATGAAAGAATCTGTAATAAGAGGGAATGGTCCACTGTGTCACAGACAGAAGACAGGTCCAGGAGGAGGTGGAGGACAGAGTAGTGGCGCTTGGCTTTGGCAGTTAGTAAACATAATATATTGGATATAAACAGTAGAAAACCAAATAGGATATCAATCACAAAGGTACATATAAAGGTTCATTTCTGAATGATAAATCACTATAATAGGTAGATTGGAGTATGTGATGTAGTCATTTACTATTAAAAAAAAATGTCTTATTTGTCAAAGAAATTGTACAAAGTGAAAAACATTCTGAGATCAGCTACAGTATATGGTAAAAATCTACTAGAAGAAGTGTGAATATACTATTGGCCAAAGACTAAAGAGAATCCAATAGAATATAGACTGTTTAGCTAGAGACAAATGCAATGCAAAAATGGTACTGAATATGATAGCAAATAATATGACAAGAAGAACCTTGTTATGTACCGGTATCAAATGAGCTCTCAGATGTGCCATGCCCAACCCCAACTTCCTCAAGGGGGTAGCATAAGAGAGCCAGACGTGTGGTAACACATGGGCAGGCTGATGACTCTGGGGGCCCAGGCTGAACACCTCCCATGACACGCCGCATCACAAAGGGGTTTGCAAAATCGTGGCCCATGAGAAGACACAGAGCGGAGGGATTGCCGGCTCTTGTCCGCGCAAGTGTCACGAAAGACATTCATTCTAATGAATATGCCATAGAGGGTATACGTTGAGATGCCATGTTGGAGGAAGCCACACGGTGGCAACACAGATCAACAACTTGGTCGGAGTTGGAAAGTATACATCATGCAGTACCCAAAAATTCCACAAGATGGTAGTGAGGAGCAAAAAAAACCACACAAGATGCCAAATAATATGTTTATAGTACCAAAAGTTAGATGTATGAAGAAAATTATATATTATAGGGAAAATAGATAAAAGTAAACTATGATGATGATAGATTCAAAATGATAAAAATAATATTGAGTATAAATAATGCAAAATATACATTAATATAGGACTTAGAAGTGTATATAAAATGATATTTGGTTGGAAATCATGAATAATGGTGAGAACATAATGTACAAAAATAAGTGGAATATAAATAGTGGTTGTGACAACATATATATACGGTAATATCAATTTATATTATAGAGAGAATATATTTAAAGCAAAGGGAAATAAAGTACCACGAGGTGGTGATGATGATGATGATGATAATGAGATATATTAAGTGCATTGAAAGTAACAGAAAAGTGGTACAGTAAGGTACAATAAGGTAATTTGCAAAAATACAAATAAATAATAAAAAAATATATATAATAGTCAGATCACAGGACAATGTACATTTTTTATAGTAACTGACTCCATTACATACTCCTGTTTACCTTATATAATCATTTATTATTCAGAAATGAACCTTTATATGTACCTTTGTGATTGATATCCTATTTGTTTTTCTACTCTTGTTTATATTCAATATATTATTTCTATTTCATATTTATGAGACCGCAATTTTCTGCATACTAGCCAGAATTATTTTTGCGGGCACTACATATAACTTGCATGCAGTGTCCTTGATTTGAATAAAGATGACTGTTTTTACCTTACTTTTGTCTCCCCATGACTTTGTCAGTTCTCTCCTAGTGAATCTATATCTTTAACCACCAACATGGCATTCATGCTGCCCTAGACACTTTAAGTGGCCATACCACTTACTGACAAGTCAAACTTTTATTATGTCCACACGATATCTACTTAAGGCAGATCTACTCTGTAAAATGCTGGAAAAGGCGATAATTAAACACTAAAAGTATAAACACCTGCACTTTGCTGCGCTGCGCATATACTCAGTCTTTTGAGCTTCTTTTAACAGCTTCAGGTTTTCAAATACACCAAGCGGTTAAAATAGGTAACCTAACCATTTTTCGGGCTGCTACCGCTAGAAAAAAAACAGCAGCCAGTGTGTCCTAAACTGTCTTCCACTTGAAAAACTCAAAGAATTTGCAGATGTCTAATACTTGTTTGGCTCACATATGACTTCATTGAAACAGCTATATTTTTAGCCTGCCACACTGACACTATACTGATTTGCTATCAAGTCTAATAAATTAAATATTGCTACACCTACATGACTTTATCACCAGAACTAACCTCACTTCACAACTACATCACCAGAATCACCATCAGTACATGACTACATCACCAGAATCACTATCAGTACATAATAATAATAATAATATAATACATGACTACATCACTAGAATAAACCTTGACTCACAACTGCATCACCAGAACCACTGTCGGTACATGACTACATCACCAAAACTAACTTCTATTCACAACTACATCACCAGAATCATCGTTAGTACATGACTACATCACCAGAAACACCACCAGCTCAAAATACCATTGTATTGCATGAAACTGCAGCTGCTAGTATGTCTTTAACAATGGTAAGGAGATAGTAGGAGTTGTTGTTACCAGCCATCATCAGACTGTGGAACATACAGGAACCACAGCACTGGTGAGGTGCAGTCAATATTTAAAAATATCTTAACTTTGTGGGAGATATCTTATATGTTTTAGGTCCAGTACTTCTGAGCACATCGGTGTGGTTCTGGGTCCTGAGACCCCCATAGATAGCTCAAACACCTCTTAGAAGTGCAAGGCTCTGGAGACAAGACTTTGACTTCAACTGCATCTGCTCTGTGCTGTGTGCGCTCTTCTAAAAGAACTTTTCAGCTGTTGTTCGGGGGTTTCAGGAACAGATACCCCACCAATCTGCTGAGAATTATTGGTCATAAAACATAAAAAATCTCTCAAAAGTTTAGTTACTCTTTGAGGTACATTTCCAATGCTGCCAATAATTAGGAACCAATTATTGGCCTAACTAAACCGGCTGTCAGATCACCGGAGGCACAAGCAAAATGTTCGTTTGCCTGGTGAAACATTTTTTCAGCTTACCTAAAGGGAGTCTGTCACCCAAATGCCAATTAAATTGTATAAACATGTATGTAGGGAACGTAGCATATACAAAAATCATACACATTTTAACTTAAAGGGGTTGTCCAGTCTAGAATGACAAGTCACCAGTCAGTCTGTGTGACTGCAAACTTGTGAATCTACCCAGTAAACTCACTGTGGGCTACGAGGATTTGCCGGTGTCTGCGTCGGGAATCCGGTCAAGTATACGATATGCATACTGCCGGTTAGAACTCGTCTAGTGGGTACGGACTCATTTAATGTACTTGTATTGATCGAACCAGCTCCCACTAGACGGGTTCTAGCCAGAAGTATGCATATTGTATACGTGACTGGAACCTAATCGAGAGACCCCCCACACTGCCCCATTCTTCATACTGAGTGCCCTAAATTGCTCACATTCTTACTGAGCCTTGCTGCTCCCTTTGTACAGTGAGCCCCCCACACTGTACCCTAACTGTTCTGAGTCCTTATACAGTCCCCTATCCATTTTGTCGCTTGCACTGTCCCTCACTCTGAAAGCTACACTAAACCCCAGTCTGCAGTAATAGGCCCTCTAAATCCCCATCTACAGCAATAGTCTCCCTAACCCCAGTCTACAGTAGGCACTGGTCTCTAAAAACAGTCTACAGTAATAGCACCCTTTAAACCCCAGTCTATTGTAATAACCCTCTAACCCCTGTCTACAGAAATAACCTCCCTAAATTTCAGTCTACAGTAATACACCCTCCTAAATCCCAATCTACAGTAATAGCCCCCTAACCTCAATATACAATAACATGCCCCCTAACCACAAGACTACACTAATAGGCCCCCAAAACCCCAATTATATGTCGTCTATGTCAAAATACGTAAATCCACCTCATCCTCTTTTCCCCGGAAGAAGATTTGTACCGAAACGTACATGTATTGAGTGTTGGTGCCTCTCCACAGAAGGTAATGCTGTTAATTAACTTACAGATGATATATCCTGTTACCCCATGGGCTAATAGTCAATAAACAGTTTCTCTATTTTGCATATCCTTTGGGATCGACCTTAGGCATTAACAGCGTGTATTGATTTAAAAAGGTAGATGTTTAACCCCTTCAGCCCCCGGGCACTTTCCGTTTTTGGTTTTTGCTCCCCTTCTTCCGAGAGCCGTAACTTTTTATTTTTCTGTCAATCTTGCCATATGAGGGCTTGTTTTTTGCGGGACGAGTTGTACTTTTAAATGAAACCATAGGTTTTACCATATAGTGTACTGGAAAACAGCAAAAAAATTCCAAGTGTGGAAAAACTGCAAAAAAAGTGTGATCGCACAATAGTTTTTGGGATGTTTTATTCACCATATTCACTATATGGTAAAACTGATGTATGGGTATGATGCCTCAGGTCGGTGCCAGTTTGTAGACACCAAACATGTATAGGTTTACTTGTATCTAAGGGGTTAAAAAAAATTCACAAGTTTGTCCTATAAAAGTGGCGCACGTTTTGCGCCATTTTCCGAAACACGTAGCGTTCTCATTTTTCTGGATCTATGGCTCAGTGACGGCTTATTTTTTTGCGTCTCGAGCTGACATTTTTAATGGTACCATTTTTGCGCAGATGCTACATTTTGATCGCCTGTTATTGTATTTTGCGTAAAACATGCGGCGACCAAAAAACAATTTTGGCGTTTGGAATTTTTTTACCACTACGCCGTTTACCAATCCAATCAGATTAATTGATTTTATATTTTGATAGATCGGGCATTTCTGAACTCAGCGATACCAAATATGTGTATATTTATTTTTTTTTAACCCTTTCATTTTTAATGGGGTGAAAGTGGGGTAATTTGAACTTTTAGGGTTTTTTTTATTTTTTAAAACTTTTTTTTACTTTTTTTTTTTTTATTTTATTTTACTAGTCCCCCTAGGGGGCTATAGCGATCAGCAATCCGATCGCTCTGATCTATCTGCTGATCACAGCCACAGAGCTGTAAACAGCAGATACGGTCACTTCCTGTTTCATTCGGCTCCCGGCCGGGTGAAAACAAAAGTGAAACGTCATAGCTGCAGGCGTCATCACATGACCCTGTGCTACCATGGCAACCACCAAAAGTCACGTGATCACGCACGTGACTTCTGGTGGGGGCGGCGGTAAGTAAAAATCATGGCCGCGTGCATATAGATCTCGCTGCCAGACTTTGGCAGCGAGATTTAAGGGGTTAAATGTTGCGAGTGGAAGTGATTCCACTCGCAACATGCAGGCACTCATGTCAGCTGTTGAAACCAGCTATGTGTGCCGATCGCTGCCGCCTGCAGGGGGCGTGGCTTAACGTGACACGCTCCATGACGGATAGATCCGTCAAAGGTCATGAAGGGGTTAATCATCCATAATAGCCAATGGTTGGTGTCAGCACGCTGTCTATGCTGGTATTTTGATTAAAAAATATAAATAAAAAGTGTTTATATTTTACCATATTATATGTGATCTATCTCTAAGGAATTTTTTCAATATATAAAAATATCCCATTGTTATCCCATGTTAGATTTACCATTATTTGATCATGGATGTTTAGATCATCTGTAGCTTACTTGTCTGTGGGGTGTTAGCACCACTTGCTGTCCATCTATAGCGATGAATTTTTTATGACTCATTGACCGAGGAAGATCCGAAAAAAGGACAAAAACTGGGAAATCCAGAGTGTTACCAGAGTGGTTGGAATCTTAGCGGACTGCAGACCTCACGCTGACACACAACTAGAAGTAGCCGTGGGACGTGCCTACGATGACCTGGTCGCCTCGACACAGCCGGACAGGGCCGCCACTAGGAATTTCAGGGCCCCATACTGGCAAAATTTTTGGGCCCCCTTGGGACTCCGCCCAGGCTCCACCCCCGGCTCCGCCTCCACCACTCAAACTTCCTACAGTCTCACTGCCACTCTTGCAAAAACATGTATGTATGTATATACAGTATAATAGATTATACATATATAATATACAGTCATGGCCAAAAGTGTTAGCACCCTTGAAGTTGTTTCCCTAAGAAAATTACACAGACAGACAGACTGCGTAGACAGGACAGACAGACTGCGCACACAGACAGACTGTGTACACAGACATACACAGTATACACAGACAGACTGTATACACAGATAGTGTACATAGACAGACAGCTACATATTGCACACTATACAGGACACACATATATACTTATAGATATCACATGCAGGCAGCACATAACACAGGCAGCACATAACACAGGCAGCAATTAACACATACAGGCAGCACATAACACAGGCAGCAATTAACACATACAGGCAGCACATAACACATACAGGCAGCACATAACACATACAGGCAGCACATAACACAAACAGGCAGCACATACAGACAGCACATAACACATCAGACAGCACATAACACATACAGGGAGCACATAACACATACAGGCAGCACATAACACATACAGGCAGCACATAACACAAACAGGCAGCACATACAGACAGCACATAACACATCAGACAGCACATAACACATACAGGGAGCACATAACACATACAGGCAGCACATAACACAGGCAGCAATTAACACATACAGGCAGCACATAACACATACAGGCAGCACATAACACAAACAGGCAGCACATACAGACAGCACATAACACATCAGACAGCACATAACACATACAGGCAGCACATAACACATACAGACAGCACATAACAAATACAGGCAGCACATAACACATACAGGCAGCACATAACACATACAGGCAGCACATAACACATACAGGCAGCACATAACACATACAGGCAGCACATGACACATGATTCACATTATACTTACCTGCCCGTGATGCAATTCAGCGCCCTCCCGCGCATCTAGCTGAGGCAAGACAGGGGTTGGGGTCGGCAGGCCCCCCCAGTCTGAGATCAGCTGACCCTGACTGGGATCAGCCCCCTCCCGGGCTCAGATCACAGTGGGCCCCCCCGGGCTGAAATCAGCGGGCGTGCCACCTCATCAACCCCCCCCAACCCTGAGATGAGGGGGCGGGCAACCTCATCACCCCCCCGAGCTGAGCTGAGATGAGCGGGCGTACCACCTCACCACCCCACCCCCCCAGGCTGAGATGAGCGGGTGGGCCACCCAGGCTGAGATGAGCGGGCGGGCCACCTCACCATCCCCCCCGGGCTGAGATGAGTGGGCGGGCCACCTCACCACCCTCCCCTCGGGCTGAGATAAGCGGGCGGGCCACCTCACCACCCCCCCACCCCCCCCCCGGGCTGAGATGAGCGGGCGGGCTGCCTCACACCCCCCCCGGCAAATGTCTTCAGCTCACAGCGCTTACCTATCCCCGCTGGCTGCCGACTCCTCGCCACCTCTGCCGCTGTTACTTGCAGGAGTGTAATGAGGTCGCAGAGTGATGACCTCACCACACTGCTGTAAGGCCCAGCGATGACGTGCCCTGCTCTGCTCCAATGACTCTGCCTCCACTCCACCACATGGCTAATTTGCATACTCCGCCCCATCACATGCAAATTAGTCATGTAAGGAAGTGAAGCGACACCGCTGGGCCTCTCTGCTGCTGCTACTGTGACTGAGGCCTGGTGAAGAGAAGGGGCCCGTCCTGCTGAGGGCTTAATAAAGATAAGTATTTACCCCGGGCCTGTCCGGGCCCCTTCTCTTCACCAGGTCCCCTACACCAGGCACAGTAGTAATGCCCTGATGGCGGCCCTGCAGCTGGAGAACTAATTATTCCTACAGAACAGAGAGAAATACAAGAAAAGCTATGTGCCTTGGAGCAGTCCCCCAAAGAAATAGATAACCTCCCATATAAAAAGATTATGGTGATGTAGGAAAACACAATACTCAGGAAGAAAACAGATTCAGCAAAGATGAGGCCCAAACTATATAGGAAAGGATAAAAAGAGCACTGTCTGCAGCCGTACAAAACCCTAGAAAATACCAACATGCCTGATGTGGAAAAATACTGAGTCCACACGTACTCTGCCCCCACTACATCAGTACTCTGGTGTTACTGGAATCCAAGCAAAACACTAATATAGAGGAGGGACTGAAATCAGTACCAAGCATGACAAAACAAAATATATTGCAGAAAATAAAGCAAGGTACACAGACATACCCAGCAGGGAATGATCCAACTCCACCCAGACTCCACACAAGCAAAATCAGAAAATAAGCCTAAATACCTAAACAGCAAACAACAAGTAAGTGGAAGCAACCAGCAGGATACAAAGACTAGACTTATCTGTAATGAGTGGAGGTAGAAAAAGAAGGTTAGGATGGCTTCAGGATGTCCTAGAACACAGGAGGAAACATTGAGCACCGGCCAGGAACAAGAGAACACTACACAGTTATATAGGCCAGTTAGAATAACCTAATTTCCAATACTCATCAGCTGTCTGGCTTCTATTAAGCAAGCCAACTCCACTACCAACATTGGCCACAAGAGGGAGTCCAAAACTGGAACCCAGTCAAAATGTATTCACAACAGAATGTTTTTTTACTATGTAATTTAGTATGTATTAATAAATTTATTGTTATTTAAAATTTATGGTGTGGTACAGAATTTTTTCTTATGTCCCTCATCCTCTCTCCCCATACTGTGTCCATATACATCCCCCTTATGTTCTCTCCCCATACTGTGTCTATATACATCTTCCCTCACCCTCTCCCCATACTATGTCCATATACAGTCATATGAAAAAGTTTGGGCACCCCTATTAATGTTAACCTTTTTTCTTTATAACAATTTGGGTTTTTGCAACAGCTATTTCAGTTTAATAACTGATGGGCTGAGTAATATTTCTGGATTGAAATGAGGTTTATTGTACTAACAGAAAATGTGCAACCCGCATTTAAACAAAATTTGACTGGTGCAAAAGTATGGGCACCTCAACATAAAAGTGACATTAACATTTTGTATATCCTCCTTTTGCAAAAATAAAAGCCTCTAGTCGTTTCCTGTAGCTTTTAATGAGTTCCTAGATCCTGGATGAAGGTATATTTGACCATTCCTGTTTAAAAAACAATTCCAGTTCAGTTAAGTTTGATGGTCGCCGAGCATGGACAGCACGCTTCAAATCATCCCACAGATTTTCAATGATATTCAGGTCTGGGGACTGGGATGGCCATTACAGAACATTGTAATTGTTCCTCTGCATGAATGCCTGAGTAGATTTGGAGTGGTGTTTTGGATCATTGTCTTGCTGAAATATCCATCCCCTGCCTAACTTCAATTTCGTCACTGATTCTTGCACATTATTGTCAAGAATCTGCAGATACTGAGTTGAATCCATGCGACCCTCAACTTTAACAAGATTCCCGATGCTGGCATTGGCCACACAGCCCCAAAGCATGATGGAACCTCCACCAAATTTTACTGTGGGTAGCAAGTGCTTTTCTTAGAATGCTGTGTTTTTTTGCCTCCATGCATAACGTCTTTTTGTATGACCAAACAACTCAATCTTTGTTTCATCAGTCCACAGGACCTTCGTCCAAAATGTAACTGGCTTGTCCAAATGTGCTTTTGCATACCTCATGCGACTCTGTTTGTGGCGTGCTTGCAGAAACGGCTTCTTTCGCATCACTCTCCCATACAGCTTCTCCTTGTGCAACGTGCGCTGTATTGTTGACCGATGCACATTGACACCATCTGCAGCAAGATGAAGCTGCAGGTCTTTGGAGGTAATCTGTGATTTGTCCTTGACTGTTCTCACCATTTTTCTTCTCTGCCTTTCTGATATTTTTCTTGGCCTGCCACTTCTGGGCTTAACAAGAACTGTACCTGTGTTCTTCCATTTCCTTACTATGTTCCTCACAGTGGAAACTGACAGTTTAAATCTCTGAGACAACTTTTTGTATCCTTCCCCTGAACAACTATGTTGACTAATCTTTGTTTTCAGATCATTTGAGAGTTGTTTTAAGGAGCGCATGATGCCACTCTTCATAGGAGATTCAAATAGGAGAACAACTTGCAAGTGGCCACCTTAAATACCTTTTCTCATGATTGGATACACCTGCCTATGAAGTTCAAAGCTCAATAAGGTTACAAAACCAATTTAGTGCTTTAGTAAGTCAGTAAAAAGTAGTTAGGAATGTTTAAATCAAGAAATTGATAAGGGTGCCCATACTTTTGCACCGGTCAAATTTTGTTTAAATGCGGATTGCACATTTTCTGTTAGTACAATAAACCTCATTTCAATCCAGAAATATTACTCAGTCCATCAGTTATTAGATATATGAAACTGAAATAGCTGTTCAAAAACCCAAATTGTTATAAAGAAAAAAGGTTAACATTAATAGGGGTGCCCAAACTTTTTCATATGACTGTACATCCTCTTTCACCCTCTCTGCCTATAATGTGTCCATATACATCCCCTTCATCTTCTCTCCCCATACTGTCCATATACATCTGTCCTCACCCTCTCCCCATATTGTGTACATTTACATCCCCCCTCACCATCTCTCCCCATACTGTGTCCATATGCATCCCCCTCACCCTTCCTCTCCATACTGTGTCCATATACATACCCCCTAACCCTTACTCCCCATATTGTGTACATATACATCCATCTCACCCTTTCTCCCCATACTCTGTCCATATACATCCCTCTCACCCTCTCTCCCCATACAGTATCCCTATACATCTCCCTTCACCCTCTCTCCCCATACAGTATCCCTGTTGAGGAGAGCCATAAGATGAAATACTTAATTAACCTCTGGACATAGAGCATTGTGGGAAATATGTCGATTTGCCTTACATAATTCAGCTCTCAGATCATACACATGACACAGATATAAAGATGGCTGCCATTTCCTGTTCACCACACCTTGCTTGGAATGCAGGGAATGAAAGAAGATACCATATAAGGGAAGACCCCTGGTCAAGCTAGAAGACATCACAGACCAAACCATCAGCATGGATGCACCAGATGATGTCCCTCCCATCATCATGGTTTCATCCACTGAAGTCAGACGCACCCATCAACAGCAACACGGATCTCCCCATTGGCTAGCTCATGAACTGTCCCACTAAATGGGCATAGCTGAACTTGTGTACGCCCCTAGCCTATATCAAGAGGACACATGTTCCTTCTCTGTCTGTTTGGTGCCATTTCTACTGTGACCAAGAAGAGACTTCATATCCGACTGTGTCTGGTGTGAATTCATTTATGCATGCACTTGGCCCATATCAATTCGGCCAGGCAGTAGGCAACTAGTGATCTCTGGCTAAGAGTTCACCTTAACATCCCTATACATCTCCCTTCACCCTCTTTCCTCATACTTTGTCCATATACATCTCCACTCACCCACTCCCCATACTGTGTCCATATACATCTACCTTCACCCTTCCTCCCCATACTGTGTACATATACATCCAACCTTACCTCTCCCCATACTATATCCTTATATATCCCCCCTCACCCTCTCTCCCCATACTGTGTCCATATAGATCTCCCCTCACCCTCTCTCCCTATATGTGTTCCTCTTCTGTGTCTTCAGCTCTCCTGAAGCACTTGCCACCAATGCTTGTGTGTGCCTCTGTGGCGCCAACAGCATGATCAGCTGACCTGATCACGCTGCTGACGTCACCCTGACCCAGAAGTGCTGGCAGACAGGGCTTCAATTGTACTCGTGTCTGAAAGACAACTCGGACTGCTGCATCAAGGGAACCAATGGTGCCTCCAGTCGGCTGCACACAGGCCCCGCTTGCCCCCCTTAACCTCCCCCACCCCTTCGATATGCTTCTGTCCAACCCACTGTCTTCTCCTCACTATCCTATAAATGTAGAATCCTCTGTACCAGTCTGGGATTGTAAGTTTGTTTACTGTAATTTATATTGATACGTTGTATGTAAGGCTATGTGCCCACGGGACATTGTACATGCGGATATATCTGCAGGTATGTCTGCAGGTATCCCACAGCGGCTCCCCGGAATCCGCAGCTATCCATAGCTGCGGGATTCCAGTGAAAATAGTGAAATATCTGCGGTAAACCTGCGGACATTCATGCGACTTACCTGCGGAAGTCACGGCCTCTGTCTCCATAGTGGAGGACCGGGACATCCGCAGATATTTCCGCAGGAATAATTGACTTACAGTTACATGTGGCTGCGGGATATCCGCAGCATGTTCCACAGCCGCACATATCGCAGCATGGACACAGCACTCCCCATGTCCCATAGGATAACCTGTCTGTACTTGCTAAAACCTTCGGATTTATCTACAAAATCCAGAAAAATCTGCTGATTTTCCGCGGCAAAATTTGCTGGTACATTGTCTTGTGGGCACATAGCCTAACACTTCTCATGCGCAGCACCATGGAAATCAGTCAGGCTCTATTATTATCATCATCATCATCATCATCATCTAAGAACTCTGAGTGTGTCACAAATACTGCGCCCAGTACACTAAAGGCTACTTTACACGCTGCGATATCGATCCCGATATCGCTAGTGTGGGTACTCGCCCCCATCTGTTGTGCGACACGGGCAAATCGCTGCCCGTTCCGCACAACATCGCGCTGACCCGTCACACATACTTACCTGCCCGGCGACGTCGCTGTGACCGGCGAACCGCCTCCTTTCTAAGGGGGCGGTCCGTGCGGCGTCACAGCGACATCACTGAGCGGCCGCCCAATAGAAGCGGAGGGGCGGAGCTGAGTGGCCGGAACATCCCGCCCACCTCCTTCCTTCCGCATAGCGGCCGGGAGGCAGGTAAGGAGAGGTTTCTCGTTCCTGCGGCGTCACACATAGCGATGTGTTCTGCCGCAGGAGCGACGACCTACATCGTACATGCTGCAGTAACGATAATCGAGAATGGACCCCCATGTCACCGATGAGCGATTTTGCACGTTTTTGCAACGATGCAAAATCGCTCATCGGTGTCACACGTGGCAACATCGCTAATGCGGCCAGATGTGCGTCACAAATTCCGTGACCCCAACGACTCCACATTAGCGATGTCGCAGCGTGTAAAGCCCCCTTAAGTGGCACATCGCTGGAATCAGGGTCTCTGTCTCTACATTTTGCTGCTCTCAGATGGGGGAGCAATATCCTGGTGCCTTTTATTTTCTCTCTACACTGTAATGTCAGTGTTACCAGACTTGTCTCCTCCATGCCAGTAGATGTCGCAGTTTCCTTATCTTCAGCACCCTCTTGTCATCCAGGAACACACAGCACAGTAGTACAGCGCACGCCTGCAGTCAGTGTCAGTGTGCAGAGAGACAGCCTGGAAGATGAGCTCAGCCCCGGAGCCGGTGGTGATTGTGGCAGCGGTCCGCACTCCTATAGGTAATGGCCGGTGTGCACGGGCTCATGGTGTAGGGCTCATTACAATGGCGCTTTTTGTTGTATTTTTCAATCACTCTCCTTGCATTTTTAAATTACAATGTCATTTTTACACTTTCCTTTTCAGAGCACTGTGGGCGAGGGGTGGAATGGGGCATTACTGCGTGGGTCACTACTGTGTGGGGCATTACTGCGTGGGGCATTACTGCGTGGGGGCACTACTGTGTGGGGCACTACTGTGTGGGGCATTACTGCGTGGGGCATTACTGCGTGGGTCACTACTGCGTGGGTCACTACTGCGTGGGGCACTACTGTGTGGGGCACTACTGTGTGGGGCACTACTGTGTGGGGCACTACTGTGTGGGTCATTACTGTGTGGGTCATTACTGTGTGGGTCACTACTGTGTGGGTCACTACTGTGTGGGGCACTACTGTGTGGGGCACTACTGTGTGGGGCACTACTGTGTGGGGCACTACTGTGTGGGGCATTACTGTGTGGGGGCACTACTGTGTGGGGCATTACTGTGTGGGGGCACTACTGTGTGGGGCATTACTGTGTGGGGGCATTAGTGGGGCACTACTGTGTGGGGCACTACTGTGGGGGCATTACTGTGTGGGTCACTACTGTGTGGGGCACTACTGTGTGGGTCATTACTGTGTGGGTCACTACTGTGTGGGGCACTACTGTGTGGGGCACTACTGTGTGGGGCACTACTGTGTGGGGCATTACTGTGTGGGGGCACTACTGTGTGGGGCATTACTGTGTGGGGGCACTACTGTGTGGGGCATTACTGTGTGGGGGCATTAGTGGGGCACTACTGTGTGGGGCACTACTGTGGGGGCATTACTGTGTGGGTCACTACTGTGGGGGCACTACTGTGTGGGTCACTACTGTGTGGGGGCACTACTGTGGGGGCATTACTGTGTGGGTCACTACTGTGTGGTCACTACTGTGTGGGTCACTACTGTGTGGGGGCATTACTGTGTGGGGCATTTTCATAGCTCGTGTTACTGCCGGCTTGTGTCCCATGCTGTTTGCTGTTGATAGAAGTTCTGTCATGGACCCCAGCTCTCTGTACACACTTGTATCTGTGGAACATCTGCGTGAATCCTGGAATCACGGCTGGATGTTCGTATTGTAAACGCCTTGCATTTGGCCAGAGATTAAAAAAAAACAAACAACCCTTCTGCCAATCTATGGTGGAGAATGCCGGCGCCTGTGTTTACATTATGTGCATAGTCGCCACCTGCACACGGCGCAGAGAAGCTGCTAAGGTCCAGGAAGGGTCGGAGGAGCCAAAAGTGGAGTCAGTCAGCTTTCCTAAACTCTGCTGCTGATTGGCTGTTTACAGTAGACCCATGTGTGGTACTGGCTTTGCCATTGGCTGGTGCAGTTATCCAACTGTGCTCTGATTGGCTGTGGGTGTAGGACCATGTGTTGTGATTGGCTGTGGGTGTAGCACCATGTCGTACTCTGCGCTGTCAGTGGATGAGCTGCTGCCGGCCGGGTCCAGTGTGTGCGGATAGTGCGGTGCTGGGCGGCTGCCGGCCGGGTCCAGTGTGTGCGGATAGTGCGGTGCTGGGCGGCTGCCGGCCGGGTCCAGTGTGTGCGGATAGTGCGGTGCTGGGCGGCTGCCGGCCGGGTCCAGTGTGTGCGGATAGTGCGGTGCCGGCCGGGTCCAGTGTGTGCGGATAGTGCGGTGCTGGGTGTTTTTGTTTTTTATATAGCAGTGGACTACTGAAATATATTTTACATTTTCTCCCTTTCTCCATAATAAACTCGCCGTGCTTTTATTTAGCGGACACAGTTTTGTTTCCAGCAGAGGTGGGGTCAGTATCTGGCAGTGGTATCTTTATTTTCCTGCTTTCTATTTATGTATTGATTTCCTATTTTACGTATCACATGTGCCCCCTGATAATGTCATAAAAGACTCTGGGGGGTGGGGGTATTTTAACACTTAAATACATGATTGCGCGGTGTGGATGACGAAGCCCCGTTTGCACTTCCTATTAGGCCGGTTTCAGACGTCCGTGCTTAATCAAGTACCAGTCACACGCATGGTTATGGTCACACGTGTGACATCCGTGTTTGCATACGTGTGACATCCGTGTTTGCATACGTGTGACATCCGTGTTTGCATACGTGTGACATCCGTGTTTGCACACGTGTGACACATACCGGGTAAAACACGTGTCTCTGTAATGAAAAGATGTTCTATATTCACCTGTATCCAGCGCTGTTTTCTTCAGCTCTGCTGCCTCCCGCTCCTGACCCCCGCTCATTATATTCATCACTGCCCGAGGATTTGGAAGCCACCGGGGTATCGTGGGAACATTGCCGGTGACAGGTGAGTATACAGCAGTTTGTGCAGTGACATCCAGGGGGTCATCGGAGTTCCCAATGAACTCTCATGAACCCCTGGAAAGTCACCATTGTGACACTCGCTGTAATGCAGTTGTCGCAGGGGTGTCATCAGAGTTCATTGGGAAATCTGATGACCTCCTGGACGTCCCTGCGCACACACTGCTGGCAGGATACTCACCTGTCACTAGCGATGTCCCCAGCGATGCCGTCCTCGGTGGTGCCGTCTTCTGCAGTGCTGTCTCCAGCGCAGTCACCGCAATGCCCCTGCTCCCAGCTGCTCACTGCAGTGAATAATCAATAAAAATAATGAGCGGGAGGCAGCAGCGCTGGATACAGATAAATATAGAAAATCTTTTTATTTAAAAAACAGTGTTTTCTCCAGTCCGTGTCACACGGATCACATCAGTCTGCAATCCATGTGACACCCGTGCTGCTGGTGAAAAAAGGGGCACGTCTCCGTGTGAAATAGCAGGGCCACACGGTCAGTGTGAAAACACGGCCGTGTTAATACACAATAGGGTAACATGGGTATGTGTGACATCCATGTTAAAAACTGATGTCACACGCACCTAAAACACGGATGTCTTAAACCAGCCTTAGGCTGGTTTCAGACGTCTGTGTTTTAGGTATGTGTGACATCCATTTTTTAACACAGATGCCACACGTACCCATGTTGTTCTATACTGGTACTCACCTGTCCCTGCGATGCTGCCCCTAGCGCTGCTCCGGCTTCCAGCTCCTCAGTGCAGTGAATAATGAATGGATATAATGAGTGGGGGTCAGGAGCGGGAGGCAGCAGAGCCGAAGAAAACAGCGCTGGATACAGGTGAATCTAGAAAATATTTTTATTTCACAGACACATGTTTACTCTGGTACCTGTCACACGTATGTAAACACATATGTCACACATGTTACATATGTTACAATATGTCCATGATTTCACTGCAACCACAGATCTGCCGCAGATTTATCTCTGCGTGTAAAGTGGCCTATACTCCATGCACAGTGCTTGTTCAGGTCTGGGTAGAGCGATAGGGAAGACAGCAATGGTAATAACAGTCTCTGCCTTCCCTCCCTCCACTCACACTCTTATTATCTAAGGGCAGTCCAGAAGTAGTTACGGTAATTCACAACCCAAATTCAAATTAAAAAAAAACGTATAGTTGCCGCTGCACCAATCAGTGGCCAGATAACACAAAAGTGTCATGTCACCTGCTGGAATAGAGGAATAAATAAATAACCGTTTTGCACACTTCTGATTTATTTTTACTACTAAAAAATCTGGACATGTTTGGTATCTGTGTAATCGCAATGATGAGGAGAATCTTATTGTGAGGTCTTTTTACCACAAACTGTACAGTATAGAAACGATTCCCAAAAAGACATGCCAGAATTGGGTTGTTTTTTTTTTTATTTTTTTTCTCCACAATCTCTCCCCATTTGGAATTTTTTGTGGTAAAATGAATGGTGTTTTTCCAGAGGATGAGTTGTACTTTTGAGTGAGAAGTCTTCATATGTCCGTATGGTCAGAAAAATAAAAAAGCTGGGTCTGGGAAGAAGGGGAGTAGTGCTGAGCGGACCCGTTTGAATATTCAGAATCGCAGAATCAGCTCAAACTAAACGAAAATTCGCCATCTACGTCCGAACTTGACCCCGAACAACGAACCCCATACAAGTCAATGGGGACCAGAAGTTTGGGGCTGTAAAATGGCCTTAATAAGCTCTTGGGGGCTGCAAATGGAAGTTAAATGGTAATAAGAGCAGGATAGTTATACATACTGTGTTTCCTGGAGGATCATGCTGCAGCCAGGTTTTCTTCTGGGCCTGCTAATTAAAGTTCATGAATATTCACTGCTTCCCCCGCCCACCCTCTGTGCCAGTGCCAGTGCCAGTGTCTGTGTTTTGTTGCAGTGAGTTTGCTGTTTAATAGTATAAAAATAAATAATATAAAAAAAGAATATTTTGATAGCCAGTGCGGCTAAAACAGCTGCAGGCTCCAGCCCCCACCTGTCAGCTTTACTGTGGCTGGATAGCAAAATAGTGGGGACGAAAAAAGACATAGGGACCTCCCCATTTTTGATATTCAGGCACGGTAAAGCAGACAGGTGGGGGCTGGTATTGACAGGATGACAGGAGCCATTGATATTGTCCCCTCCCCCAAGGCTGTTTTGATGTGGGGGGTTTGCCAGGAGATGCAGATTTGGTGCAGTAATTTGGTTTATACATTCCAGCACCAAATCTGCATCCCCTGGCGTTAAATAGCATAAAAATCACAGTTTTGATGCCATTTCGGTGCATTTTTTGCCAGGAGATAGAAATCTGGTGCAGACATTTCTGTACCATATCTGCATTTCCTGGCAGAAAACCGCACCTAAACTGCGGGGGGGGGGGTTTGCCAGAAGTTGCAAATATAGTGCTGAAATGCAGGAATGTGCACACATTGCCTAATCCAGCTTTGAATTCAATGACTTACCTTAGGTGAGGTGAATGAATTTTATCCTGCACATGTGATGGCTTTCTATGATCCTGCCTGGATCTGCCTTTTCTTCATTTTTAAATAAAGGATTTTTCTCCGTGTTTGTGATTTTATTTATTTTAAGTAACAGGAATAGTAATGGGGGGGGATCTCATAGACCCCTACCCATTACTAATCCAGGGCTTGATGACAGCTGACAAATCACAGCTGTCATTAAACCCTTATATTATATTGATTGCCACTGCACCAGGGCAATCGGGATGAGCTGGGTAAAGTGTCGGAATTGTCGCATCTAATGGATGCTACAATCTTGGACTGCTGCGAACTGCTATATTTAGGCTGGGGAGGGCCCAATAACCATGGGCCTCCCCAGGCTGACAACACCAGACCCTAGCTCTCGGCTTTATTTTAGCTGGGTATCAAAATTGGGGGAGGAAGGATGAATGGCATTTTTTAAAAATGATTTAAATAACTAAAACAAAACCTACATGGCGTCCCTTTTATTCTGATACACAGCCAAGATATCACACACAGCTAGGGGTTCAGTCTGTAGCCATGTGCTTAATCTGCGCTGGTTATCTATATAAAGGGCATACATCATTTCATTTATTTATTTTTACACTTTACTCAGGCGGGCAGACAGCCTCTGTGAGGGCAACCAATCAGCCGCCGGCAGTCTGACTGCAGCCAATCACAGACTTGACATGGCTGTGATGGGGCCGGATGTGCCCACATCGGAAAAGCTTGCTCATTGGGTACCCTGCAACCTTTCAACAAGCTTTATTTGGATGATAAACCTGCACAGGAAACGGACATACAGGTAAAAGTCTGTGTCCGGGACCTGGAAAGCTGGTGTCCGATATGAACCCTAAACTTTACCGTTTGGGTTCACTGATCCTAAAGGGGAGATAAAAACTAAAACACAAAAATGGAAATTGTCCCCGTTGTGTGGGTTAGATGATCGCGGATCAACTCGATATGTGGCTAATTGATTCTTTAAAGCTGAGTTCACATGTTGCCTCCATAATAATAAATAATAATAAAAAAATATATGGAACTTCTTCATATTTCCCACTGCGACTCCGGCCTGTAAATGCAACCTAAGAGCATAAATGTGCCTATGTATAGAAGCCTGTATGAATGGCCAGTTTCAAGCTGTAGGGATAGGGTACTACAAACTCAACTCACGGAGACCTATTTGGTTTTAGGTAAATTAGTGTAACGTGGATGAATATTTGTATAATTACTTATTGATAATGGCTATGTTTTTTTCGTCTATAGGTACATTTAATGGAGCTCTGTCAACGCTACCTGTACATACCCTGGGTACAGTTGTGATCAGAGAGGCTCTGAAGAGAGCCAGTCTTAAGTCAGATGAGATCTCAGAAGTGATATTTGGCCATGTTTTAACTGCAGGTATGTATATGGTTGTATATTATGGATTTTACACATAATTGGTCACTGCCTCCGTGAGGATATTTCCAGCCTGAAGCAGAATGAGAATTAGTTCTCCTACCCCTGAAGATCTGTCCGAAAGGAAAAGGCGGTTATAAATGATTTAATGACAAAATGTATAATTGGTGGAGGAAGCTTGTACTAGATGGACCTAGGTCTTTTTTTCAACCTATGTAAGTTGTATGTGTATGTGTTGACCAGCGCTGAGTGGAGTCATGAGGATTAAAAATGTCTGTTCTTGAGTCTACACCTTTCAAAGTCTCGGTCTTCATCAGGACTTTAAACAGAGATATACCCCATAATATGGAGCCGCAGGCATTACACGTGATGCTGCACAGGTTCAGTGCATATGATTTAGCTGCACGAGTTGGTGATTAGTGAACCAGCGTTATCATTACAGTCTAGTATGTGAGACGTCAGTAAAGGATGACCAGCAGCACACTTGATTGTGCAATTAAACTGGGGTGAAAAATGACTTTCAGCTATTGATTCTTTTTTTTTTCATATATATCAATTGTAGGTACTGGACAAAACCCTACTCGTCAGGCCAGTGTGGGTGCTGGAATTCCCTACTCTATTCCAGCATGGAGTTGCCAAATGATCTGTGGGTCCGGCCTAAAGTCTGTAAGCCTTGGAGCTCAAGCTATATTAACTGGAGAATCTGATATCGTGGTGGCAGGGGGTATGGAGAACATGAGTCAGGTAAGAATATTATGTATGATGTTCAGCGGACACATGGAAACTATTATAGATATTAAAGCGAATCTGTCACCAGGTTTTTGCTCTCTCATCTGAGAGCAGTATAATGTAGGGGCAAAGCTCCTGATTCCAGCGAAGTATCACTTATTGAGCTGCTCTCTGTCATTTTAATAAAATCAATGTTTTCTCTGCTGCAGATCTAGCAGTTATCCAGAGCTTATGAATATGCTGGACTATCTGGCAGCACACCAAGTAGTCCTCTAATGATAATCTACTGCTGACTAAAATGTGATTTTATCAAAACTACACTAAGCAACCCAGTAAGTGATACATTGCTGGAATCAGGATCTCTTCCCCTACGTTATGCTGCTCTCGGATTAGGTGGCAAAAACCTGATGACTGATTCCATTTAAATGTAGAAAAATTGTTATTGATTATTTGGAGGTGTAAGGTTTCAGGCTTTAGATGTATGAAGTGACTTTGTTTGGCAAACAGACTAACATGAATTCGCAGTCTGCGGAGTAGTGACCAGTAAATCACAGCTGCAGGCAGACAGCAAAAATTGCTTTTATACTGGCTTCCAGATTGGTGTACGACAATGACTTCTCTCGTGGTTGATGTTTTCACTGATGTCTCACTGTCCTTCATTTAATCTTGTTTTGTGCCTGACACTTTATAATTGTTCGTATATTATGTTCTGGAAATAACGCTTGCATTATACAAATCATACAAAAAAAATATATACCTGCATGTGAAAATATACATTTACGACATGAAGGATCACCAGTCAGTGGCAAAACAGTATCAGTTTTGTTCTCATTACTTTACACATGCAAACTAACCCATATCCTTTATAATTGTTGTGTTTTTTTCTGTTTGATTTTATTTTCAGGCGCCTCATTTAGTGCACATGCGCGCTGGTGTGAAAGCAGGGGATGTTCCATTGCAGGACAGTATTTTTTGTGATGGGCTTAATGATGCATTTTACAAGTATCCTATGGGAATAACTGGTAAGACTTGTCTATTGTAAATCGTTTACCCATTTCCTATGTAAGGCCGTCCATTATTCTCCGTGTTCTATTCGTGTGTTTGCCAATGTATGTAAAGCGATGTGGAATTAATAGCGCTATATAAATGAATAAATATTATGATATTATTGTGTTTCAAAAATAAGGCATGTACTCATTCCATACTGAGCAAAGTCACACGCCTAGAAAAAGGAGCATATGATATGTCGCCATCTATGTGTCAAATTAATGCTGTTCAGTAGTTGATATAGGAGACGCTTTGAAAACCCTCTCATTTTTTTTTCCCCTGTTGAAACAAAAAAATGTGGATGACGCACAGACCAAAAAAGACTGAAGATGCTGAAATATAAAGTGTCCGAGAAAAATACCTGACTTCTGAATGAGGCCTTATATATAGTGTTATCTAAATCTATCATGTTGTCTTTTTAGCTGAAAATGTGGCCAAACAGTGGAAAATCTCCAGAGAAGAGCAGGACCAGTTGGCAGTTGAATCACAGAGAAGGACTGAAGCTGCACAGAAAGAGGGCCATTTTGCCAAGGAGATTGTACCCGTTGAAGTTCCTTCAAGAAAAGGTAGAAAGTAGTGTGAATCAGTAGTGAAATAGGGCTGCTATAAGGAGTTATCATATAATGCCTACGTGATTCCATGTCGAACATGCGCTCCTTGACCATATTAATATCGTTAAAGAGTTGTCTGGTCTAGAGTAATAAGTCTGTAGTCACACTGAGTCACTATATGACTGTAGACTTATGAATCCTTCCAGCATAAGCACTGTGCGTTGTGCGGATTTGCTGGTTTCTGAGCTGGGAATGGCAGTTATGTGATTGCAGTTGTGCAGTATTCATTTCTTTTTCGCTCCTAATTGGGAGACCCAGACAATTGGGTGTATAGCTACTGCCTCCGGAGGCCGCACAAAGTACTACACTTAAAAGTGTAAGGCCCCTCCCCTTCTGGCTATACACCCTCCCGTAGGAGTACGGATTCCTCAGTTTTAGCTTTGTGCGAAGGAGGTCAGACACGCACGCATAGCTCCATTGTTTTTAGTCAGCAGCAGCTGCTGACTATGTCGGATGGAAGAAAAGAGGGCCCATACAGGGCCCCCAGCATGCTCCCTTCTCACCCCACTGTATGTCGGAGGTGTTTGTAAGGTTGAGGTACCCATTGCGGGTACGGAGGCTGGAGCCCACATGCTGATTCCTTCCCCATCCCTTTTTACAGGGCTCTGGGTGAAGTGGGATTTACTGGTCTCCAGGCACTGAGACCGTGCTCCATCTACAGCCCCTGGAGAAGATGCTGGATTGGAGCGGAGTACATCAGGGACATGGCCCTGCTTCCTCAAGGTACTCTGTGTCCCCGTGCATTTCACGCTCACACCGCAGCATGCTGGGTGTTGTAGTGCGCCGGGGACATCAGCGCTGCGGCGCTTGTGCCATGGCCTCATTTCAGCTTCGCTGAAGCGGGCACACTTTTGGGGAACGGTCGCGCCGGCCGCTGGGACTGCGGCGCGGCTGGCACTTGTGGTGCGCCGGGGACTTCAGCGCGGGCCGCGCTTTTACGGCGGCCGCGCTGATAACTCGAGTCCCCGGCTTTTGCGGCCTGGTTCCGTTCGTTCCCGCCCCCAGACCTGCCAGTCAGGAGAGGGGCGGGACGCTGGTCAGTGCATCAGCGCTGAGGGCTGGAGTCGTTTTTACATACTCCAGCCCTCACAATAGGCACAGAGGGGACACTGTTTCCCGCACTTTTGTTTGGGAACTCCCACGGGCCGCCCCTCTCCACAGACGCCGGCAGCCATTCCTGCTGACACGCTGAGCTGCAGAGGGGAGCCGGGGAGACCCAGACAAGGAATTCTGCGCCTCTTACCCGCTATTCAGCGGGCGGTAAGCAGCCCTCCGGGCTCACCCCCTCTTGTGCCAGTAGTAATCTTAGTATTTTGTTCCTGCAAATACTTTGTACTGCATAGCGCTGGTCGCCTTTTGGCTATAGACTCTCTCACATTGCAGAGAGCCAACAGCATGTCGTCCACAAAACGCAAGGGTCAGACATTATATGCTTCCTGTACCGCATGTGGGACTTTTCTACCGGCAGGCTCCAATGACCCCCATTGTGTGCAGTGCTCGGCCCCTGTGGCACTTGCACAGCCGGGACCTCCGCTGGACGTGACCCAGGGTGTACCACCTGTGAATGCTGTCCAAGTGACAGGAACTGAGTTTACAGCTTTTGCTGACAGAATGTCTCTCACTATGTCACAAATTCTTGACACATTGCGGGCTAGGCCTGTACTTCAGGCCACGGACACTGTGCAATCATTGCCCCCTGGTCCCCCTCAGCTGAATTACTTCCAAGCTCCGGGACGGGCACATACACCTCAGGGTGAAGACTCTGACTCGGACGATGGTCCCAGGCAACCTAAGCGGGCTCGCTATGAGAGGCCTTCACATTCATCTCAATGGTCAGGATCCCAGCGAGATGAATCTATGGGTGATGAGGCGGACGTAACTGATCAGGATTCTGATCCTGGGACCGCTCTCAATCTAGATACACCAGATGGTGATGCCATAGTTAATGATCTTATAGCATCCATCAATAAGATGTTAAATATTTCTCCACCAGCTCCTCTGGTAGAGGAGTCAGCTTCGCAGCACGAGAGAATCCATTTCAGATATCCCAAGCGTACATTAAGCACTTTTCTGGACCACGCTGACTTTAGAGACGCAATCCAGAAACCCCACGCTTATCCGGAAAGGCGTTTTTCTAAACGGCTTAAAGATACACGCTATCCTTTTCCCCCTGAGGTGGTCAAGGGTTGGACCCAGTGTCCAAAAGTGGATCCTCCAATTTCCAGGCTTGCAGCTAGATCCTTGGTTGCAGTTGAAGATGGAGCGGCACTTAAAGATGCCACTGACAGGCAGATGGAGCTCTGGCTGAAATCCATCTATGAAGCTATTGGAGCGTCGTTAGCGCCATCTTTTGCTGCCGTATGGGCACTCCAAGCTATCTCAGCCGGGCTTGTGCAAGTCGACTCAGTCACACGTGCATTTGCCCCGCAGGTAGCACCATTGACCTCGCAAATGGCGGCATTCGCGTCGTACGCGATTAATGCTGTTCTTGACGCTACAAGCCGTACGGCAGTGGCGTCAGCCAACTCCGTTGTTTTGCGTAGGGCCCTGTGGTTGAGACATTGGAAGGCAGATTCTCATTCCAAGAAGTGCTTAACCAATTTGCCTTTTTCTCGTGACCGATTGTTTGGAGAGCGTTTGGATGAAATCATCAAACACTCCAAGGGTAAGGACTCATCCTTACCGCAACACAGACAAAACAAACCCCAACAGAGGAGGGGTCAGTCTGGTTATCGGTCCTTTCGAGGACCGGGCAGGTCCCAATTTTCCTCGTCAAAAAAGACTCAAAAAGATCAGAGACGCTCAGATTCTTGGAGGTCTCAGTCACGCCCAAAAAAGACAGCCGGAGGAACCGTTGCCAAGACGGCGTCCTCATGACTTGCAGTCTCCGATTCCCACACCCTCGGTCGGTGGGAGGCTTTCCCACTTTGGCGACATTTGGCTGTCACGCGTCAAAGACCGTTGGGTGAGGGATATTCTGTCTCACGGGTACAGGATAGAGTTCAGTTCTCGTCCGCCAACTCGTTTCTTCAGAACTTCTCCACCACCAGACCGAGCCGATGCTCTGTTGCAGGCGGTGGCCGCTCTAAAGGCGGAAGGAGTGGTGACCTCCGTCCCTCTTCAGGAACAAGGTCACGGTTTTTACTCCAATCTGTTTGTGGTCCCAAAAAAGGACGGATCGTATCGGCCCGTCCTGGATCTAGAGTTGCTCAACAGACACGTAAAAGTCAGGAGGTTCCGGATGGAATCCCTACGCTCCGTCATAGCCTCAATGTCTCAAGGAGATTTTCTAGCATCAATAGACATCAAAGATGCGTATCTCCACGTGCCGATTGCGCCAGAGCATCAGCGTTTCCTACGCTTCGTCATACACGACGAACACCTGCAGTTCGTAGCGTTACCTTTCGGTCTGGCAACAGCCCCCCGGGTCTTCACCAAGGTCATGGCAGCAGTAGTAGCTGTCCTGCACTCGCAAGGTCACTCGGTCATCCCGTATCTAGACGACCTGCTTATAAAGGCACCCTCTCAAGAGGCATGCCAACACAGTCTGAAAGTGGCACTAGACACTCTCCAGAGTTTCGGGTGGATTATCAACTTTCCAAAGTCTCATCTAACCCCGACCCAATCACTGACTTATCTTGGCATGGAGTTTCATACTCTCTCAGCGATAGTGAAGCTTCCACTGGACAAGCAGTGTTCGCTGCGGACAGGAGTGCAATCTCTCCTTCAGAGCCAGTCACACTCACTGAGGCGCCTCATGCATTTCCTAGGAAAGATGGTAGCAGCAATGGAGGCGGTCCCGTTCGCGCAGTTTCATCTGCGCCCTCTACAATGGGACATTCTACGCCAATGGGATGGGAAGTCGACGTCCCTCGACAGGACTGTCTCCCTCTCTCAGACTGCCAAGGACTCTCTGCGTTGGTGGCTTCTCCCCACCTCATTGTCACAGGGAAAGTCGTTCCTACCCCCATCCTGGGCAGTGGTCACGACGGATGCGAGCCTATCAGGGTGGGGAGCGGTGTTTCTCCACCACAGGGCTCAGGGGACGTGGACTCAGGAAGAGTCCACCCTGCAGATCAATGTTCTGGAAATCAGAGCAGTCTATCTTGCTCTGCGAGCCTTCCAACAATGGCTGGAAGGCAAGCAGATTCGGATTCAGTCGGACAATTCCACGACGGTGGCGTACATCAACCACCAAGGGGGAACACGCAGTCGCCAAGCCTTTCAAGAAGTCCGGCGGATTTTGACGTGGGTGGAAAGCAAAGCGTCCACCATATCCGCAGTTCACATCCCAGGCGTGGAAAACTGGGAAGCAGACTTTCTCAGTCGCCAGGGCATGGACGCAGGGGAATGGTCCCTTCACCCGGACGTGTTTCAGCAGATCTGCTGCCGCTGGGGGACGCCGGACGTCGATCTGATGGCGTCACGGCACAACAACAAGGTCCCAGTTTTCATGGCACGGTCTCACGATCACCGAGCGCTGGCGGCAGACGCCTTGGTTCAGGATTGGTCGCAATTCCGACTACCCTATGTGTTCCCACCTCTAGCATTGTTGCCCAGAGTTCTCCGGAAAATCAGGTCCGACTGCCATCGAGCCATTCTCGTAGCTCCAGACTGGCCAAGAAGGTCGTGGTACCCGGATCTGTGGCATCTCACGGTAGGCCAACCATGGGCACTACCAGACCGTCCAGATTTGCTGTCTCAAGGGCCGTTTTTCCATCTGAATTCTGCGGCCCTGAACCTGACTGTGTGGCCATTGAGTCCTGGATCCTAGCGGCCTCAGGTTTATCTCATGAAGTAGTTGCCACAATGAGACAGGCTAGAAAACCATCCTCAGCTAAGATCTATCACAGGACGTGGAAGATATTCTTAGCTTGGTGCTCGGCTCAGAGGGTTTCTCCCTGGCCATTTGCATTGCCAATTTTTCTTTCCTTCCTGCAGTCTGGGTTGGAAAAAGGTTTGTCGCTTAGCTCTCTTAAGGGTCAAGTCTCCGCGCTATCCGTATTCTTTCAGAAACGCTTGGCACGGCTTTCTAAAGTACGCACGTTTCTCCAAGGAGTTTGTCATATCGTTCCTCCTTACAGACGGCCATTGGAACCCTGGGATCTAAACAAGGTTCTCATTGCTCTCCAGAAGCCGCCTTTCGAGCCTTTGAAAGAGGTTTCCCTTTCTCGGCTTTCACAAAAAGTGGTTTTTCTTGTGGCGGTCACGTCTCTTCGTAGAGTGTCCGAGCTAGCGGCGTTATCTTGCAAATCTCCCTTCCTGGTGTTTCACCAAGACAAGGTAGTACTGCGTCCAATTCCAGAGTTTTCTCCCAAGGTGGTTTCTTCCTTTCATCTCAATCAGGATATCACTTTGCCATCTTTGTGTCCGCATCCAGTTCACCAATTTGAAAAAGGTTTACATCTGTTGGACCTGGTGAGAGCACTCAGGATTTACATTTCTCGCACGGCGCCTATGCGCCGTTCTGATGCGCTCTTTGTCCTAGTCGCTGGTCAGCATAAGGGATCGCAAGCTTCCAAATCCACCCTGGCGCGGTGGATCAAGGAACCAATTCTTCACACATACCGTTCTGCTGGGCTTCCGATTCCATCTGGACTGAAGGCCCATTCTACCAGAGCCGTGGGTGCGTCCTGGGCATTGCGGCATCAGGCTACGGCTCAGCAGGTGTGCCAGGCGGCTACCTGGTCGAGTCTGCACACGTTTACCAAACACTATCAAGTGCATACCTACGCTTCGGCAGATGCCAGCCTAGGTAGACAGGTCCTTCAGGCGGCGGTGGCCCACCTGTAGGAAAGGGCTGCCTGACAGCCCGATCACGAGGTATCTTTTTACCCACCCAGGGACTGCTTTTGGACGTCCCAATTGTCTGGGTCTCCCAATTAGGAGCGAAAAAGAAGAAGGGAATTTTGTTTACTTACCGTAAATTCCTTTTCTTCTAGCTCCAATTGGGAGACCCAGCACCCGCCCTATTGTTCTTAGGGTTTCGTTTTTCGGGTGCACATGTTGTTCATGTTGTTTCTTAAGTTCTCCGATCTTGTTATCGGATTGAATTTGTTTTTGAAACTGTTATTGGCTTTCCTCCTTCTTGCTTTGGTACTAAAACTGAGGAATCCGTACTCCTACGGGAGGGTGTATAGCCAGAAGGGGAGGGGCCTTACACTTTTAAGTGTAGTACTTTGTGCGGCCTCCGGAGGCAGTAGCTATACACCCAATTGTCTGGGTCTCCCAATTGGAGCTAGAAGAAAAGGAATTTACGGTAAGTAAACAAAATTCCCTTCTTTCCCGGTCCAACAAGTGGGCTTGGCCTCGCTCTGTACAAGTGTGTGAAGTAGGCACGTCAGACGGCGCGGCCTTGCACAACACATTTGTATTGCGCCCGCTACTTGTGTCCTTGCCGGGAACATGCATAGCGCACACTTGTGGTCACATGACTGGCGTTTCCAGCTCAGAAACCAGAGATTCCTCACTGTGCACCAGGAATCTGCAGTCACACAGAGTGACACAGTGACTGCAGACTTATTATTTTAGACCTGTCAACCCCTTTAATGTATTAAAGTTTGTAGATGCTGCATAACATTTCACCCTTTATAGGCCCTGTGACCGTCACAACTGATGAGTTTCCCCGACATGGAAGCAGCTTAGAGGGAATGGCAAAATTAAAACCCTATTTTCTGAAGGATGGAACTGGTACTGTAACCCCAGCTAATGCCTCAGGTTAGTATTGTGGTCAATAAATACTTAAGATTTAAGGCTGCCCAAAATATGCCATGCTGTAGACTGTTATCTCTGGCGGGCTCCTCCTGTATCAATCTGTGCCTTGTATTGTTTATGATTATTGTACTTGTCCTTACTGTGTATACCCTTTTCACATGTAAGGCATCATGGAATAAATGGTGCTATAATAATAATAATTATTAAATTGGTAAATAAACATCTAAATAATGTCTCTAATTTCTGTAGAGTCAGAGAGAGATAATATAATAATGTGTTTCCAGACCATCACGTACTGATTCTTGTAATTTCTACAATGATTGCCTCTGCTCAGGTATAAACGATGGAGCTGCAGCGGTTATACTTATGAAGAAGTCTGAAGCCCAGCGCAGGCATCTGTTACCCATGGCACAAATAGTCTGCACCGCTCAAGCTGGTTTGGACCCATCTATCATGGGAGTTGGGCCAATTCCTGCTATTAAGAAAGCTGTAAGTTTTTTTTTTCCATTTACTTATTCAAATAACAGCATTATGGAAGCCTTAAGATCGCAGTGATGCCTAATTCATCATAGCTTCTTGAAGTGTTTAAAAATAATGGTTTGTTATGTAAAATTACATATAAATTGCAATAAAAACAAATTTTAAAGGGCTATATATAGGGGTCCAGAAATCAATATATGTAATAAAATTTGATCATGGAGACTGTGTGTAATAAGCGCTCTCCTGACGTGTCAATGTCTGTATTACGTAGAAACATCTGTATAACAGCTGAGCCGCACCATTTTCACCATTTAATCCAACTTGGAACTTGTTTCCCATTTTTCAGTACTTTATATGGCAAAATAAACTGTCATTTGAAACTACAACTTGTCAACGGAAAAATGTAAAGATGAAAATGGCTGTAAAGTCGAGGACTTGAGTGAGGACATCAAAGCCTCAACCAGCTACACAATGATCAATATGTCATATAAAATTATGCATGGTGTATCTTGCAGGTTCAAAAAGCAGGATGGAGCCTGGATGAGGTGGATGTGTATGAAATTAATGAAGCTTTTGCAGCACAAGCAATAGCAATTGTTAAAGAGCTTGGATTGAACCCCGCTAAGGTAATTTTCCAGAAAACATGCGTAAGGCCCTGTGCGCACTCTGCAAATTTACCGCAGATTTGCTGCAGAAAATGCAAATCCTATGGGTTTTAAAAAAATGCTGGGCGCACACTGCGTTTATTTGTCACTGCGGATTTACCCGTGGATTTTCTGCTGTGGAATTAATGAGCATGTCACTTCTTTTCTGGAGGTACCTGCGTTTTTTGCCATAGATAATGGTAAAAACCCGCAGGGACCAACTTACGGAAAATCCGCGGCAAATCCGTGGCAATCCGCAGTAAAACCGCATGCGGATTTCGTTGTGTTTTTGGTGCGTTTTTTTACCGCGGGAGCGGGATTCTTTAAGAGGGTCCGGATTTTCCTTAAGAAAAAGGCACTTTCTAGTGCGCACATAGCCTAAAATTGGAAATTTAGTCAATGGTGAACTCTGATCACTGCTGGATTCCACAATGAAGCTTTACAGTGCCCCTATAATTTCCTCAAAGAATTTTATTCCATTGAAATCTGACAGTTTGTAAACTATCACTTGTATTATCAGATTTCTATTAAGATAAGCTCTTGGGAAAACAATTATTTTTATATACAATAAAGTAATATCACTGGTGCTAACTGAAAATATCTTAAGGGTACTTTACACACTGCGACATCGCTAGCGATCTCATTAGCGATGTGAAATTCTAGATCGCAAGTGCGATCTTTTGAGATCGCACATGAGTAAAATAACCTATGTGCGATCTCGAAAGATCGCACTTGCGATCTAGAATTTCACATCGCTAACGAGATCGCTAGCGATGTCGCAGTGTGTAAAGTACCCTTTACAAGTCCCCGTCTGCAAATAGACGTCCATGACCACTACGGGGTTAATATCTATTATAGGAAATTAAACGGGGCTATTACGCACGGTGACAAGGTATAATAACCCACCAAGCAGTTGCCAAAATAAAGCTCCACAAGTACCTTAATGGGTGTTGAAGTACTGAAAGCTGACCTGCCAGTCCAGACTTTAGATAGCAGAGAGTAGAAAGTCCCCATACAAAACGGCCATTTCCTTTGTAGGTTTAAATTTTCGCCCGCGCTTCTGAGATATTGCCCCAGCCGGCAGCTACTATCCCAATGTCTGCGAGACACATGAGAAACTCCAAATGCAAATGGTGACATCCCCTTAATTAGCTACAAAGTCCCGCTATGTCCAGCACACTGCGCTACCTACGCGTTTCAGAGAACACGGTCTTCTTCCTCAGGGATGCGCAGCTGTCTCATCCTTTTATAAAGTTGTGTCCTCAAGCTTGATTATTCAGGGTTACGGGCCCAGCCACTCAAATTTGTATACCTATGAGCTACCATTAATCAGATCAACAACTTAATGTCCAAAGCAGAATACAAAATATTTTACTAGTTGTGCAAAACACAATCAATATTGCTGAAATATCTCATTAAAAACACCCCAAAACCCATAAAAACAAGGCAGTGTGGCTGATGACAGCAAGCAACGTGACAGGTTGTTTTTAGGCATATTCTAACATCATTAATGCAGGCAGTTTGACTTAGAGGCTACATAGAAAGTAGTATATAATATAAAGTGTATAAAAAAAAAACAACCCTGCAAGAATTGTCAGAGTTAATAGGCATGCCGTAAACCATATGACTCTAATAAAACATTAAAACATGTAGTCAAACATCATGTTAGTTGAACAAAATGATATATTTGTACATGTGATTTAATTCTAAGTACGTAAGAAAAGACCCAAAAGAGTTAACATAGGGTTAAAAAGCCTACGGTAAACCATATGACTCTAATGAAACATCAATATATTTAGTCAAACATGATGTTTATTGAATATATTGATAATTAGAATTGGATGACATGTACAAGTATATAAGAATAAACCCGCAAGAGTTGTCATGGGGTTGAAAGGCATGGGGTAAACCATATGATTCTAATGAGTCATTAATACATTTGGTCAAACATGATGTTAGTTAAACATAATGATCATTAGAATTGGATAAAATGTAATTCAGATAAGGAGAGTTATCAAATGGGTAATCAACATATAACGTAGCATGTATTCATGCCAGGAAGGGTTATCAGAGGGTTTTGCACTATGAAAATCACAAAGTTTTGTTATGTTACCAGAAGGGTTGTCATAGGAACCGCAGCAATCAATGGTGAACTCTGATCACTGCTGGTTTCCACAGTGAAGCTTTACACTGCACAGATCCCTGTAATACCACAAAGAATTCTATCACATGGAAATCTGACACTTTGAAAACTATCACTATTATCAGATTTCTAGTAGCATAAGCTCTAGGAAAACACTTTTTCTATACAATAAACTAATACCACTGGTGCGAACGGAAAATATCTTACAAGCCCCTTCTGCAATTAGATGTCCGAGATCACCACGGGGTTAATATCTAATATAGGAAATAAAGCGGGGCTATTACCCATGGTGACAAGGTATAATAGCCCACCAGGCAGTTGCCAAAATAAAGCTCCACAATTACCTTAATGAGTGTTGAAGAACTAAAAGCTGACCCGGCAGTCCAGACTTTAGATACAGAGTAAAAAGTCTCCATACAAAACGGCCATTGCCACTGGGCTTTGCCTTTGAAGATATTGCTCCAGCCAGCCGCTATCCCAATGTCTGTGAGACACACGAGGAACTCCAGATGCAAATGGTGATGTCCCCTCAATTAGCTACGAAGTCTTGCTATGTCCAGTACACTGTTGCCCTACGCGTTTCAGAGAACACTGTCCCTTTCCTCTGGGATGCGCAGCTGTCTCATCCTTTTATAAAGTTGTGTCCTCGTGCTTGATCATTCAGAGTTACCGGCCCAGCCACTCAAATACAAATAATGCTATGCTTTCAGCCCTTGACATGCTCTCGATATAATCACCGCGCACCCCCTCCAGTGTGCTCTAACCCAGAGGTTCCCAACTCCAGTCCTCAAGGCACACCACAGTGCAGGTTTTCAGGATTTCCTTAGTATTGCACAGGTGATAATTTAATCACCTGCAAAGGTGCTGAATCCAACACCCATGCAATGCTAAAGAAATCCTGAAAACATGCACTGTTGGTGTGCCTTGAGGACTGGAGTTGGGAACCTCTGCTCTAACCGATAGTATCGTCCACACTTCTGATCCTATAAATTGACGACCATGTTTATGTACATAATTCTTTGACAGGGGGTGATCTTTTGATTTATTTATTTATTTATTTTTTTACAATATTTCTTGTGTTCACCAATTCTTTTCTGTAGTTGTCGTTTGGTGCGTCCCACATATATTATGTCTCATGGGCACCTAATTGAATATATTACCCCTTTTCAAAAACATGACAAATTTTCCTTAATCACATATTTGTGATCATTATTTAAATTAAAAAAAAAAAAAAGTTTTTCTAGATTTTAAGACATGACAAATACCACATTTATGACCTGGGGGAAAAAAATTCATTAATGGCTTATTATACCTCGTCACCTTGTGCAATAGCCTTGTTTTATATACATCCTACACCTTTCACCTACGTGAATCTGCACATGTTGAAGGTGGGGGAATGTGATTTAGATCAACATTTACTATTTAGGTGCAATTTGAGCAGAATTACTATTTTAATATACATGGCACTATAGAATGTTCAGTTAACCCTATTCAAATTGTCTCAAATTATTTCTCTGAGGAGCATTGCAGCTATAAGACTCCTCACCACTGACAGCCAGATTGGTTTAAGAAATAACGTCTGGAACACCATTCTAAGTCTGAACTGGGTGCAAAGACCCTAAAAAGCTTCACCATATAGAGAGAAGGTATGCACACCTATCGCCAGTCCACATTATACATGTATAGTCTGGGTCTCAGCCTCCCACACATGGTAAGTTTTTTAACTGCAAGAGAGGACACACATTAGCTAGGGACCCCAATGTAAGAGAATACCATGACGAGGTGTTGGGGCTCTGTTGCATTGATCAATTCAATAGCTAAGTTTCTCTTTATTCTTAAGGTAATGGCAGTTATGCAGATTCCATTTCATATTTTCATTTTCAAATATAGCTATTGTATTTTTCATGCCAGTATTCACACAGCAGTTTCTGCTTTACATTTATTCCCCTTGCACTGTCACTGGTGTGCAGCCCTTCTCTCTATATAGCCAGATTGGTTTGTCAGTCTCCGCAAGGAGAATAGTTTTCCCCTGAGACCCAGTTAACCCTATAGATTTCCATTTTTGGTTGTTCTACAGGTAAACATACAAGGAGGAGCTATAGCACTCGGTCACCCTCTCGGAATGTCTGGCTGTCGTATCTTGGTTACTCTCCTTTATGCCTTGGAGAGAACTGGGGGGAAGAAAGGAGTTGCTGCTCTGTGTATTGGTGGTGGCATGGGCATTGCCATGTGCGTTGAAAGAACAAGCTAAGCATTTAGATCCGTACACTTCAGAAGGCACTTGTTCCCATGGAACATACAAGTGACTTGATAACCAAATCCATTCCAAGATAATTGCTTTTTTGCCTCGGCTCAATTCCTTTTAATATGTTTTGTTAAATCACAAGTTTAATAATTTCCCATTTGAACTGCACCATGCGCCTGAATCAGAATGGTGTGCACTACATTGTGGAGGGATATGTTTAATGCAGTTTTTATCTCAGCATATCTGAAAAATTAACCCCTAGATTGGAGTACGCACAAAACACTTACATGAATGTAAGTACGTATGATTTGTCGGTAAAGTTAGTCTGTTTGAATTACTTTGTCGTTTAAGTTCAACATGTTACACAAGCAAAAAAATAATTGTTAAAAATATCAAACCTAAGTGTTTTTGTAATGATTTCTGCTATTTTAATAAAGTATTATGCAATCCTCTTTACCACCTATTTCCATTCAAGTTGTGCTTTTGCTATAAGACTAAAACCTTACACACAGCTATATTTCCTATTCACTCAAATCTCAAAAGGGTAATAAATTATTTGTCTTCTTTATATAGTGCCTACATATTTCTGACATCATCACCGTCCTCATTAAAGCTGACAACTAGTGATGGGTGAGAAATAAAATGCTTGGTTGCTTGCTACTTGAACCGAGCAATTTCTAATGCTTGGGTGCTCGAGTAACAAGCATAATGGCAGTTAATGGGAAATTTTTCCGGTAGCCCCCCTCCCCCGGGAGGTCTGAAGGGGGCATGGAAGTCATTGAAAGGCTAGGTTTGCATGCTGAGTTTTTGGTGCAAAAATTATCTTGTGGCAGAAACTCACCAAAAAATGCATTTTTATTTTTGGTTTGGTTTTGTTTTTTTTTTTTAGGCCAGTTTCACACATCAGTGAAAAACACTGACGTTCTTCACTGACGTGTAAAACACGCATATGTCCCTCCATGTTCCGTGATTCACGGCACATGTGGGTTGTCCATGTGCAATCCGTGAATGCAAATGGACATTACTCACCTGCCTTTGCTCCTGCTGCCCATGGTGCTGAACTCCTCGGCTCTGCAACGTCCACCCACCGCTCTCTGCAGATACTTCCAGGTCGGCTGTTCCTGCTTTCATGAATATTCATGAGCCGGGCAGGAGCTGCAGAGAGCGGAGGCTGCACAGCCCGTCGCTGGAAAGGTGAGTTGAAAATGTTTATTATTTTATGTCAGTGTTTTTCTGGTACGTGTTTCATGGATCACACACGGATCGTACCATAGTGTGGTCTGTGGGTCATCAGTGATGCCAGAAAAAAACGGAGTTGTCTCCGTGCAGAATCACGGACACGCGTGTACGCTGTACGGAGACACGTTCAGTGAAAAATCACTGATGTGTGAGCAGACCCATTGATTATAATGGGTCTGCGTAAGTCAGTGATTCTGGAACGTATAAAAAAAAAAAACATACGTACCAGAATCACTGACGTGTGAAGGAGGCCTTAGTGAAATCATTGCCTGGTAGAGTTATAAAACAGGAAAAACAACACCTCACCAACAAATTAACTACTGCTTTTTTTCCGCACCCAAAACTGCATGGAAAAAAAGCAACGTTAGCACAGGACTTCAGATTTCTCATGGACTTGGCTGGCAAAAATAGACATGCAGATTTGGGCAATTGCACCAAAAAACAGTGTGCGCACAAGGCAAAATGGATGCAAACACCACTGTAATGGAATGAGTACAGCACTGGGAAGACACCTGGACACATCTGACTCCCAGGTCGCTGATGTTGTCACGAGTATTACGCCACTATAATGGACTGGGAATAAAATGTACAAAACAGATAAAATTGATTGTAATGGACAAAATGTTAAACATGTTATTACACAGGAAACAATGTTTCCTAAGGCAAATTTAACTAGAGAAAAACCGCCTCCTTCACAACTTTGGCTATATCCGCACTTCGCATTCTTTCAAAAACGCAGCACTTTCCCAATTCAGTCAGGCAACATAAACAAATGTGAAGACAAAAAGGAAAAAGGGCGCTCGTGTGTGTGTGTGTGTGTGTGTGTGTGTGTGTGTGTGTGTGTGTGTGTGTGTGTGTGTGTGTGTGTGTATCTAATGGTCCAAAAAAAGGTTAATAGGTGAGTGTACTTTGTCAGTTGTGTTGGGGTCTCTGGATCCTCCCTCTACAATTCAGGTATTATACACATTTGATTTCTAGAGATTTTTTTGTTATGCTTGCATTGGCCTCGTATCTTGTCTCACTGTTACTATATGTCACGCTGTTCCATACATATATTTTCTGCCACTTTAGTATTGAACAGCTATATTTGTGTATACTCTTGATATACAGGAGACATTTGTTTTTTTTGCGGCTTACTTTCCAGTATTTTCATTTAGTTACCATTTACTACTGAATTGTGGAGTAAGTGCGCCACCTGCTGCTCCAAGGCTTTTTTTTTTTTTTTCCTTTTTTCAGTGTACTTTTCTAAATATTAAAATTTATACAGATCGCTTTTGAATTGCCGTTGTATAGAAATTCTTTAACAACAATCAAAAGGGATTTTTAGGCAGCCCTGGCCTGCTGGATCACGAACAGCTCCAATGATCACCGGACTAGGCAGCTGACTGCGAGCTGAAGCAATTGATGGGTACTCCTGCACTCCAAATACAAACGTGAACCACCGAATTACCCAGTTAGCTAGACGTTTTCTGTCTAGGTCAGGTGGCTACAATGACTATGGTTCTTTCGTGTCAAGTCTTCAGTGAGCAGACAGTTCCTCTGCAGCACTAGCTGACAAAGACAGTGGTAAAGTAAAGAGGAAATACAGCAGCAGAAAAACACAAGCAGGGTGGGTGCTGTGTCCCCCAATGAAGACTCAGAGAAAGAGATTTTACGGTGAGTACACAAAAATCCTTCTTTCTCTATCGTTTCATTGGGGGACATAGGACCATGGGACGTCCAAAAGCAGTCCCTGGGTGGGAAGAGAACCATCACCTGAGATAGGCAGGAACCGCTTCCTCCTGTCGGGCTTGACCCAGACCTACAAACCCTACCTTGTTACAGGTGTGCTACTGCCGGCCATCAACCTTACATCAAGACTGGCCTCTGCCAAAGCTTGGGTGTGAACCTGGTAGAAACTAGTAAAGGTATGTCGACTAGACCGGGTGGCGGGCCGATGGACATGGTCGGTCGACGACTGAAGTCCAATCATCCAAGAGGCTCCCCTTGGACGGTGGCAAGCGGCGGAGGTCCGTCCTTCATGCGATAGGCTTCACATATGGCGGAATGGATCCATGTGGCAATCTTGGCCCTGGGCGCCGGCATGCGCCTCCTGGAACCGGGTGAAAAGATGAACTGACTGTCGGTGTAAACCGAACAGTGCGGTCCTGAAGACAAATGACTGAGGGCTCGTACCAGCACAGGAACGAACCAGGCCCCTTTCAGGCTGAGAGAAGAGACTAGGACCGAAACCCATTCTCCTTATCTGGAAGGAACTGCGAGCTGCTTTGGACCGAAAAGGAGGGTTGTGGCCAGAGCACCCCCCTTGTCCTGCTGGAGGACCCGGAAAAAAGGGGGGGAAAAAAACGACAAGAGAAAGCTGTCCGCCCTGATGCTCCTTTGTAGCAAAGAGACGGCCACGAGGAGCCCACCTATCAAAACAGGTGGGAGCCGGAAGAACTCGGAAAGGTCCAAACAGGGTGCTTGGAAGCGAATCCATCGCTAGATTAAGGTGCCACGTTTCCAGTGGACGGTGATGCCGCTGAGCCAGATGGACGCTTCTCTGAGTGAAAACCTTGATCGTGGCACGAGAAGTGAGAGGTCTCTGAAATCTAAATGACAGAGTCGACACCTGGCCCTTAGAGGGACGCGCGAGAGAGCCGCATGCAGATCTGACTGCAAGCATGGCAGCAGTGAAGAGAGGGAGAGAAGATAAGATGTGTTCCTCCCACCACCGGAGGAGCTCTTCACGTGTGGTAATAAATCTTCGAGGAAAACAGTTTCCCAGCCTTCATCATTGTCTGCATCCTTCTTGCTAACTGGCCTGTGAGAGCTAGTACCCGGGATCCACTAGTAAGGTCGTCAAACTTAGGACTTCTGAGTCCTGGTGGAAGAGAGGGCCCCGACACGGAAGAACTGGACGGTCTAGAAGGCGCCATGGGCATCTGCGAGGAGTTGAGTGAGTTTTGTGAACTATGCTAGCCTGGGCCACTCCAGAGCCTCTTTCTGCCTTGGTCCATCTTGAGAACCCTCGAGATCATGGGAAGATGCCAGAGAGCCTGAACTGGCTTCACGACCGGGCGAGGGCGTCGTCATCTAGTCCAGAGAAGGGGGCACCCTCGATGCACCGCTGACTTGAAAGCTGGATCGGGAGGCCAATAGGTCCACGACTGGAGGTCTTCCTTCGCCGGAGATCTGGCTGGTGACTTCCCTGTTGAGGAGCCATCTGCCTAAGCGAGGCCTTTCCTGCCGAGAACAAAAAACGGCCGTCCAAACGTTCACGCTAGGGATGCGCACTGCCGAGATTAGAGAGTGAAGAGATCCGGCGCAGAGCAAGGTCTTCTTGACCTCTTCCCTTGCCATGACACTCACTGCGCCTCCCTGGTGGATGATGCACGCCACCGCTGTGGCATGGTCCGACTGGAACCTGACTGGGCAACCTCGTCCCAGTGAAGAAAGGCGGATGTGATTTCCGGACGTTGAAGGGGAGACAACCCTAAAGGGATGATCCACCGTGCCGGGGTCTGAGAGGACTCCATCCGGTAGCTCAGCTACCCTAGTGGCGAAAAAGTGACGAGACAGTCTAAACATCAAGACGAGGGTCCTTGCAGGAAGAACTGTGGACCACCAGGTCGCTTCTGGGCGGAGTGAACCAAGCCGCCCTGTAGGGTAGGATGTGCAGGGACAGAGGTGCCCCGACGGTTGTGGCGCGAACGGACTGGAACCGAGCGGTGAGGCGACGATCCTGATGCGTCCGGGCCGATGCTGGGAAAGAGATGTACTCTTCCCTCACGTAGCCTAGGGGATCCACGGGACGTGCACCTCAGGGCAGAAGGGAAGTCAGCGACTCCTTAGATGTCGCCACCGCGTTCCAGATCCTAAGTCAGAGGGCTCGACGGGTGGTCACACTGCTGCTAGAGGCTCAGGCCGTGCAGCTGGCAGACGCCAGGGGCTGCGATGAGAAGGTACTCACTGAAGATGTCAACCAGTTCTGGGTCGGCATAGATGGAGCGTAGACCGCTGCGTAGGGTGTCCGCGGAGTCCCTGAGGAGTGTCACGTTAGAGACGAGAAGCCAGGCGGAACACTGGCGGGTCGACTATAGGGTAGCGTGCCCCTTCCTTTCAGCGCCCTTTGGAGAAGGGGTAAAGACAAATAAAGAGACCTACCGCTGGTAAACGGTGTCCGGGTATTGTCCGTGATCACGCAATCACACAGCGAGGTCTGGATGACCAGTGAAAACCGCAGGGGGCCCGCCACCTTCGTCGCTCCAGGGTAGCATGCCCATTCTCTGCGGAGCCCTTTGGAGAATGGCTAATGACAATAACACGACTTACCGCTGGTAAACGTCGTGTCCGGTTGTTGTCTGTGATCCCTCAGCGACTCCAGTGTAGCATGCCAGTTCTCTCTGGAGCCCTTTGGAGAAGGGATAATGACAATAACACGACTTACCGCTGGTAAACGTCGTGTCTGGTTGTTGTCTGTGATCACGCAGTAACTCAGCGAACTCTGGATGTCCTCTGAATACATCAAGGGTTCGTCACAAACGCCTTAAAGGAGACCTGTGTGCACGGAGAGAAGAGGGCTGTCCGTACCTTTACGGCTTGACTCACCATCTCTACCAGGCTATTCGTCATGCGCCAAACATCCGGGTCCTGCTCGGAGTCCAGCAGAGGTGGAACGCCTGGGCCATCTCCCGAGAGGTCGAAAGGCTACCGGAGGAAAGGCAGTCTGGACCTGGGGATTAAGGTGAGACCTGGGGGGCCGCAGAAGACGAGACCTGGCGGTTCCGCTTCGATCAGAGGAAAAGGTCCCTGGTACGGGACTCGCCACCCTGAGGGGATTGCGCCAGTCCTGTGGATGGTATGACAGAGCGTCGGCCGGGGACGCAGCGCATGCGCACCAACCCGAGGGACGTCAGCGAGGGGATTTATGGCCTGAGACAGGGGCGCTAACCAGCCAGCAGGGGCGGGAGGTGCCAGGGGCTGTGGCAGTTGTAAACACTAATGTGACATATTTGGGGGAATTCACAATTGAGGGAACCGCAAACTGAGCTTATCGGTCCAAAATAAAGGGAATTTTGTTTACTTACCGTAAATTCCTTTTCTTCTAGCTCCTATTGGGAGACCCAGACAATTCGGGTGTATAGCTTCTGCCTCTGGAGGCCACCCAAAGTATTACACTTTAAAAAGTGTAACCCCTCCCCTCTGCCTATACACCCTCCCGTGGATCACGGGCTCCTCAGTTTTGGTGCAAAAGCAGGAAGGAGAAAACTTTTATAAATTGGTCTAGGGTAAATTCAATCCGAAGGATGTTCGGAGAACTGAAGACCATGAACCAAAAGAACAATTCAACATGAACAACATGTATACACAAAAGAACAACCAGCCCGAAGGGCACAGGGGCGGGTGCTGGGTCTCCCAATAGGAGCTAGAAGAAAAGGAATTTACGGTAAGTAAACAAAATTCCCTTTTTCTTTGTCGCTCCATTGGGAGACCCAGACAATTGGGACGTCCAAGAGCAGTCCCTGGGTGGGTAAAAGAATACCTCGATAAAAAGAGCCGAAAACGGCCCCCTCTTACAGGTGGGCAACCGCCGCCTGAAGGACTCGCCTACCTAGACTGGCGTCTGCCGAAGCATAGGTATGCACTTGATAGTGTTTCGTGAAAGTGTGCAGACTAGACCACGTAGCTGCCTGACACACCTGCTAAGCCGTAGCCCGGTGCCGCAATGCCCAGGACGCACCCACGGCTCTGGTAGAATGGGCTTTCAGCCCTGAAGGGAGCGGAAGAACGGTAGGCCTCGAGAATCGGTTCCTTGATCCACCGAGCCAAGGTTGACTTGGAGGCCTGAGAGCCCTTACGCTGGCCAGCGACAAGGACAAAGAGCGCATCTGAACGGCGCAGGGGCGCCGTGCGAGACACGTAGAACCGGAGTGTTCTCACTAGATCCAAAGAGTGCAAATCCTTTTCACACTGGTGAATTGGATTAGGGCAAAAGGAAGGCAAGGAGATATCCTGATTGAGATGAAAAGGGGATACCACCTTAGGGAGAAATTCCGGGACAGGACGCAGAACCACCTTATCCTGGTGAAAAACCAGGAAGGGGGCTTTGCATGACAGTGCTGCGAGCTCAGACACTCTCCGAAGTGATGTGACTGCCACTAGGAAGGCCACCTTCTGCGAAAGACGTGAGAGAGAGACATCCCGCAGCGGCTCGAAAGGCGGTCTTTGAAGAGCCGTCAGAACCCTGTTAAGATCCCAGGGTTCCAGCGGACGTTTGTAAGGTGGGACCATGTGGCAGACCCCCTGCAGGAACGTGCGGACCTGCGGAAGCCTGGCTAGACGCTTTTGAAAAAACACGGAGAGCGCCAATACTTGGCCCTTGAGAGAGCCGAGGAACAAACCCTTGTCCATTCCAGATTGAAGGAATGAAAGAAAAGTGGGTAAGGCAAACGGCCATGGAGGAAAACCGTTATTAGCGCACCAGGATAGGAAGATTTGCCAAGACCTGTAATAGATCTTGGCGCACGTTGGCTTCCTGGCCTGTCTCATGGTGGCAATGACCTCCTGAGATAACCCTGAAGACGCTAGGAGCCACAGAATTCAGATGGAAAAACGGGCCTTGTGACAGCAAGTCTGGGCGGTCTGGAAGCGCCCACGGTTGACCCACCGTGAGATGCCACAGATCCGGATACCACGACCACCTCGGCCAGTCTGGAACGACGAGAATGGTGCGACGGCAGTCGGACCTGATCTTGCGTAGTACTCTGGGCAGCATCGCCAGAGGGGGAAACACATAAGGCAGTCGAAACTGCGACCAATCCTGGACTAACGCGTCCGCCGCCAGAGCTCTGTGATCCTGAGACCGTGCCATGAAGGCCGGGACCTTGTTGTTGTGCCGTGACGCCATGAGATCGACGTCCGGCGTTCCCCAGCGGCGACAGATCTCTCGAAACACGTCTGGGTGCAGAGACCATTCCCCCGCATCCATGCCCTGACGACTGAGAAAATCTGCTTCCCAGTTTTCTACGCCCGGGATGTGAACTTCGGGGATGGTGGAGCCTGTGGCTTCCACCCACTGCAGAATCCGCCGGACTTCCTGGAAGGCTTGACGACTGCGAGTGCCACCTTGGTGGTTGATGTAGGCGACGGCAGTGGCGTTGTCCGACTGGATTCGGATCTGCCTGCCCTCCAGCCACCGATGGAAAGCCAATAGGGCTAGAAATACTGCCCTTATTTCCAGGATATTGATCTGAAGGGACGATTCTATCGGAGTCCAGGTTCCTTGAGTCCTGTGGTGGAGAAAAACCGCTCCCCAACCTGACAGGCTCGCATCCGTGGTGACCACAGCCCAGGTTGGGGGTAGGAAGGATTTTCCCCGAGACAGAGATGTGGGTAGGAGCCACCACTGAAGTGATGTTTTGGTTGCAAGGGAAAGATGTTCTTGTCGAGGGAAGCCGCACTCTTGTCCCATTTGCGAAGAATGTCCCATTGGAGTGGCCGTAGATGGAATTGCGCGAACGGCACTGCCTCCATAGCTGCCACCATCTTCCCCAGGAAGTGCATGAGGCGCCTTAAGGGGTGTGACTGACTCCGAAGAAGTGATTGCACCCCTGCCTGCAGAGAAAGCTGTTTGTCCCGCGGTAGCTTGACTAACGCTGGCTGGGTATGAAACTCCATCCCGAGGTAAGTCAGTGATTGGGTCGGTGTCAACTTGGATTTCGGGAAATTGATGATCCACCCAAACTGCTGGAGAGTCGCCAGAGCGACGGTAAGGCTTTGTTGACACGCCACCCGAGAAGGGGCCCTGACTAGGAGATTGTCTAAGTAGGGGATCACAGAGTGGCCCTGAGAGTGCAGGACCGCCACGACGGATGCCATGACTTTGGTGAAAACCCGTGGGGCTGTCGCCAGGCCGAAAGGTAATGCCATGAACTGGAGGTGTTCGTCTCCGATGGCGAAACGCAGGAAACGTTGATGTTCGGGTGCGATCGGCACATGGAGATAAGCATCCTTGATGTCGATCGATGCTAGGAAGTCTCCTTGTGACATCGAGGCGATGACCGAGCGGAGAGATTCCATCCGAAACAGTCTGGTTCTCACATGTCTGTTGAGTAGCTTGAGGTCCAGAACGGGACGGAATGACCCGTCCTTTTTTGGCACCACGAACAAGTTGGAGTAAAATCCGCGACCACGTTCCTAAAGGGGAACGGGAATCACAACTCCTTCGCTCTTTAGAGCGTCCAGCGCCTGAAAAAGTGCGTCGGCCTGTGCAGGGGGCGGAGAGGTTCTGAACAAACGAGCCGCAGGACGAGAGCTGAACTCTATCCTGTAACCATGAGACAGAATGTCTCTCACCCATCGGTCTTGAACATGTGGCCACCAGGCGTCGCCAAAGCGGGAGAGCCTGCCACCGACCGAGGATGCGGCTAGGGGAGGCCGAGAGTCATGAGGAGGCCGTCTTGGAGGCAGTGCCTCCTGCGGCCTTTTGGGGGCGTGACTTGGACCGCCACGCATAGGAGTTCCTCTGGCCTTTCTCCGGCCTGTTGGACGAAGAGGATTGGGGCTTGGCGGAGGGACGAATGGACCGAAACCTCGATTGGATTTTTCTCTGCTGAGGTCTCTTAGGTTTGGACTGGGGTAAGGAGGAATCCTTTCCCTTGGATTCCTTAATCTCATCCAATCGTTCGCCAAATAAACGGTCGCCAGAAAAGGGCAAACCAGTTAAGAACCTTTTGGAAGCAGAGTCTGCTTTCCATTCGCGCAGCCACATGGCCCTGCGGACTGCCACGGAGTTAGCAGATGCTACAGCCGTACGGCTAGTGGAGTCCAGGACGGCGTTCATGGCGTAGGACGAAAAAGCTGATCCCTGAGAGGTCAAAGACGAAACATGCGGAGCAGAATTCCGTGTGACAGCATCTCAGTCAGACAAGCCGAGATTGCTTGGAGAGCCCACACAGCTGCAAAGGCCGGGGCGAAAGACGCGCCCGTGGCCTCATAGATAGACTTCACTTCAAGAGCTCTGTCTGTCAGTGGCATCCTTCAGGGATGAGCCATCGGCAACAGACACAACGGACCTAGCAGCCAATCTGGAGACTGGAGGATCCACCTTGGGAGAGTGAGCCCAGCCCTTAACGACTTCAGGTGGAAAGGGATAACGCGTGTCAGTGTGCCGTTTAGCAAAGCGCTTGTCCGGAACCGCTCTGGGCTTCTGGACAGCATCCCTGAAGTTAGAGTGATCAAAAAACGTATTGTGCGTACGTTTGGGGAACCGAAATTGGTGTTTCTCCTGCTGAGAAGCCAACTCTTCTACAGGAGGAGGCGGTGGTGAGAGATCCAACACCTGGTTGATGGACGAGATAAGATCATTTACTAAGGCGTCCCCCTCAGGTGTATCAAGGTTAAGGGCGAAGTCCGTGTCAGAGCCCTGAGCTCCCCCGTCCGCCTCGTCTTCCTGAGAGTCCTCAAGCTGGGATCCCGAGCAGCGTGAGGAAGTCGGGGAAGAGTCCCAGCGAGACCACTTAGCCGGTCTGGGACTGCGGTCCGGGCAGGAGTCCTCCGCCTGAGACCTAGGGGCTAACCTGGGAGCGCGCTGCGGCACGGACCGAGAGGGCCCTGGAGGAGACAAGCTAACAGGGGCCGGGGCCTGTGAAGGGTCCGGTCTGGACTGCAATGCCTCAAGGAGCTTAGAAGACCACTTGTCCATAGACTGTGCAATGGATTGAGAAAGTGACAGAGTTTCTCAGCGAAAGAGGCCAACACCGGTGACTCTGTCCCTGCAGCCTGCTCAGGGGGAGCAGGGGGGTCTACATGAGCCGAGGGGCCCACCAGTGCCCGAGGCTCCGGCTGAGCAAGCGAGGCAGGAGTCGAGCATTGCTCACAGTGAGGGTAGGTGGATCCCGTAGGCAACATAGCCCCACAAGAGGTACAGGCCGCGAAAAAAACCTGTGCCTTAGTAGCTTTGCTCCTTGTGGACGACATGCTGTTGTCTCCTAGGAGAGTGACCACTGAGGGTATATGGGAAAAGGGTATACAGCCTGACCGAACAGATATATATCTATTATATATATATTCTATCTATCTATCTATAATCTATTCCGGCACCCTAGGGGGACCAGCACCGGGTGACCGGTGTGGCTTACCGACCGCTAACGAGCGGAGTGTGTCCTCCAGATTCCCTGTCGTGGATCCCCCGGAGCTGCAGAGCTGTGTTCACTGAGAAGCGTCCACCGGCAGAATGCCAGAAAATGGCCGCCGGAGCTCTCAGGGGAGGAGTGGGGCCGAGGGCGGCACCAGCAAAGAGCGGGAATCTGGGGTCCCCACAGTGGTCAGTGAGGGGGGAGGGAGACATGCAGGATGCTCCAGCCCTCACATCCGACGTCATGTCGGTAATCCCGCCCTTACCCCTGACAGGCAGGCCCGGGGGTGGGATTTTCGCGACTAGGCCGCGGCGAAGCCGGGGACTAAATTTGAGGCCGCGCCCGACAAGCAGGTATGGCCGGTGCGGAAGTCCGCCGGGCTCCTCAGTTTTTCAACTACCGCGGCTTCCGGGAAGAAGGTGCGCTCCCTGTACAGTCCCCCATGGGGACACAGTACCTTTAGGTTGCAGGGCCCAGTCCCTGGGGATGAAGAGGCTCCGGTCCGGCAGGTTCCACCAGGGGCTGCGGATGGAGCACGGTCCCAGCAAATGGATGACCGCTCAGGATCCCACTTCTCCCAGAGCCGCATAAGGGATGGTGAAGGAGACGGCATGTGGCTCCAGCCTGCGTACCCGCAATGGGTACCTCAACCTTAACAACACCGCCGACATAGTGGGGTAAGAAGGGAACATGCCAGGGGCCCCATCGGGGTCCTCTTTTCTTCCATCCGACATAACTAAGTATGAGAATGCATGAGTGGATGTGTGCCTCCTTCCACACAAAGCATAAAACTGAGGAGCCCGTGGTCCACGGGAGGGTGTATAGGCAGAGGGGAGGGGTTACACTTTTTAAAGTGTAAGGGTATGTGCGCACGTTGCTTTTTACCTGCTTTTTACCTGCTTTTTTGCTGCTTTTTCTTCTGCGCTGTTTAATGCCAAAATGGATGTGTTCTTCTATTCAAGCAAAGTCTATGGGAATTTGGGTTTCTTGTTCACACTATGTTGTTCAAAATGCTGCCTTTTTGTGGCAGAACTTTGGTCAAAAACTCAGCTTTTCAAAGAAGCAACATGTCAATTGTTTTTGCCATTTGGGTTTTGCACTGCAAAGCTGAGTTTTTGACCAAAGTTCTGCCACAAAAAAGCAGCATTTTGAACAACATAGTGTGAACAAGAAACCCAAATTCCCATAGACTTTGCTTGAATAGAAGAACACATCCATTTTGGCATTAAACAGCGCAGAAGAAAAAGCAGCAAAAAAGCAGGTAAAAAGCAACGTGCGCACATACCCTTATACTTTGTGTGGCCTCCGGAGGCAGAAGCTATACACCCAATTGTCTGGGTCTCCCAATGGAGCGACAAAGAAATCTCAATTTCTGGACCATATCATTCGTATCACTCACACATGACGGCAGCGACTCCATTAACGGGGATAGCAGCTCATCCAAATACAGACTTGTTCCCTTAGTAAATTAATTGTTTACAGATATGATCAGTCTTCCTTGTATTGGGCTTATATTCTTATGCACCTTCGATAGTGCATTAAAGTTTGCCATCATGGGGTGGGAGTTATATTTAAATTTAAATTCATCCTCCGATAATTTGTCTTGTAAGGCCTCCTTTAAAAGAATGTGTAGCTTATTCAACTAAACATTAGTGGGATCATTTTTAAGTGCCTAATAGGCATTTTTGTCACTTACGTTTCTGCCATACCTCTATAGTCAAAAAACATCCATCAGCACTATATTTCCCCCTTTGTCAGAGGAATTTATTAAATGCCAATTGTTCAATTGCTTCATGGCCTTTAATTACTCCCAACCCAAATTCCTATAGAATTTTTAATAGTTACATAGTTACTAAGGTTGAAAAAAGACCTAGGTCCATCTAGTTCAACCTTCCTCCACCAGTTCTACACCTGGTCACCAAGTCATTTATAACCAACAATGTTGTGTGCACTGAGGAAATCATCCAGCCCTTTTTTAAAAGCTGTTATAGTGTGCCATTACTACCTCTTGCGGTTGTTCCCGCCGAAACGCGTTGTATCAGTTTTTTATTTCCGTATGTTTGAGTAATAAATTCCATTTGAGGACAAGAGTTTTTAAAATCATTACTACGGGGAACGCGGCCACTACAGAATTGGTTTACTTCATTTTTAACTTTTTCACCTGTGGTAATCCGAGCCAGGACCATACACAGGATCAATTCAAGGCAAGCAGCAGACCCGGATAAGGAGACTTTGGAAAAGTCATATATGCCTGAAGTTTTGTGGCAAAAGGTGAGTGCATAAAACTTCAGTAAAAAAAAGGGCACCAGAGAGTCGCTTTGATAACGCGCTGAGATTGGCGCCGCATGTTTGTTTTTTATTATATACCCTGCAGGGAATCACCTTACCTCTTGTGGTAGGGCATTCCACAGTCTGACTGCTCTAACTGTAAAGAAACCTTTCCTATTTAGCTGTCGGAATCGCTTTTCTTCCACTCGCAGTGTATGCCCCCTAGTCCTTAGTATTGTCTGTGGAAGGAATAAGTCATGTGCCAGTCCTTTATATTGACCACACATGTATTTATACATATAAATGAGATCTCCTCTGAGACGTCTTTTTTCTAAGCTAAAGATATCTAACTTTTTCAACCTGTCATCATATGGGAGGCCTTCCATCCCTTGTAGTAGTCTAGTTGCCTGCCTTTGAACTGACTAACTTCTGAATGTCCTTTTTATAATGTGGAGCCCAAAACTGGATCCCATATTCCAGATGTGGCCTTACAAGTGATCTATAGAGGGGTAACAATACGTTGGGATCACGGGATCTAATCTCTTTTTATACACCCTAGAATCTTGTTTGCTTTTGCAGCTGCTGCTTGACATTGAGTGCTGCTGCTCAGCTTATTTGTAATGAGAATACCCAAGTCCTTCTCCTGATCTGTAGTCCCAAGTTTACTTCCATTTAATGTATACGCAGTTATAGGATTACTCCGTCCTAGGTGCATTACTTTACATTTATCAACATTAAATCTCATTTGCCAAGTATCTGCCCATTCTGACATCTTATCCAGATCTTTTTGTAATATTGTACTATCAAGGTCAGTTTTTAATATCCTACATAGTTTGGTGTCAACAGCAAAGACTGACACTTTATTAATGACCTTGTGGATGGGATTAATAGTAAAGAGATTAAAAAGAATTGGTCCTAGCACAGATCCCTGCGGCACCCCACTGCTGACTATAGCCCATTTAGAGAATATACCATTTATGACTACCCTTTGTTTCCTATCTTTTAGCCAATTCCTTACCCAGTTGCATATAGTTTCTCCTAGTCCTTGCTTCTGGAGCTTTAGTATAAGGCTATTATGTGGTACAGTATCAAATGCCTTTGCAAAGTCCAAATAAATCACATCAGCTGCATTACCAATATCCAGGTTTGCACTTACCCCCTCATAGAACCCCAACAGGTTGGTTAGACACGACTTATCTTTCATGAATCCATGCTGTCAGTTATTATATTATTTTCTGCAACATATTTTTGCATGTCATCCCTTAAAATGCCCTCAAAAACTTTGCATACTACTGATGTCAGGCTTACTGGACGGTAGTTGCCTGGATCTACCCTCTTAACTTTCTTAAATATCGGTACCACATCAGCAATCCTCCAATCCTGAGGCACCAACCCTGTTACAAGAGAGTCTAAAAAGAGGAGATACAGCGGTCTGTCAATTACGGAGCTCAATTCCCTCAATATTCGTGGATGAATGCCATCTGGCCCTGGGGATTTGTCAAGGTTTAATTTACTCAGACGTAGGCGTACTTCTTCTTGTGTTAAATTAATTATATCTGGTGGGGAACTTTGATTTTTCACTTGTTGAATGATCCCTGGTACAGTTAGTTCCTTGGTGAACACAGATGAAAGGCTTATTTAATATCTCAGTCTTTTGTTTGTCCTCTATAACTAACCTGTTATTATATTTTAAGGGGCCAATACTATCCTTTGTTTTCCTTTTGGCATTAATGTATTTATAAAAGATTTTGGGATTTATTTTAATGTCATTGGCGATTTTTATTTCAGTAGCTAGTTTTGCTTGTTTGATTTCTTTTTTGCATTTCCTATTGATATCTTTATACTCCTGAAATGCTATTTCTGTATTCTCAGCCTTCAAGATTTTAAACTCCCTTAGTTTTTGTTTTATTATACTTTGTACAGTCTTATTTATCCATAGTGGTTTCTTTTTATTCTGTTACATTATTGGTCTTTGGGTAGGGGTCAACATCTTGTTGACTTTGGCAAAGAAGGGAATTTTGTTTACTTACCGTAAATTCCTTTTCTTCTAGCTCCAATTGGGAGACCCAGACAATTGGGTGTATAGGCTATGCCTCCGGAGGCCGCACAAAGTATTACACTAAAAGTGTAAAGCCCCTCCCCTTCTGCCTATACACCCCCCGTGCTCCCACGGGCTCCTCAGTTTTGGTGCAAAAGCAAGAAGGAGGAAAAAAAATTATAAACTGGTTTAAAGTAAATTCAATCCGAAGGAATATCGGAGAACTGAAACCATTCAACATGAACAACATGTGTACACAAAAAAACAGGGGCGGGTGCTGGGTCTCCCAATTGGAGCTAGAAGAAAAGGAATTTACGGTAAGTAAACAAAATTCCCTTCTTCTTTGTCGCTCCATTGGGAGACCCAGACAATTGGGACGTCCAAAAGCAGTCCCTGGGTGGGTAAATAATACCTCATAATAGAGCCGGAACAGCTCCGTCCTACAGGTGGGCAACCGCCGCCTGAAGGACTCGCCTACCTAGGCTGGCATCTGCCGAAGCATAGGTATGCACCTGATAGTGTTTCGTGAAAGTGTGCAGGCTCGACCAGGTAGCCGCCTGACACACCTGCTGAGCCGTAGCCTGGTGCCTCAAAGCCCAGGACGCACCCACGGCTCTGGTAGAATGGGCCTTCAGCCCTGAGGGAACCGGAAGCCCAGCAGAACGGTAAGCTTCGAGAATTGGTTCCTTGATCCACCGAGCCAGGGTTGATTTGGAAGCCTGTGACCCTTTACGCTGGCCAGCGACAAGGACAAAGAGTGCATCCGAGCGGCGCAGGGGCGCCGTACGAGAAATGTAGAGTCTGAGTGCTCTCACCAGATCTAACAAGTGCAAATCCTTTTCACATTGGTGAACTGGATGAGGACAAAAAGAGGGTAAGGAGATATCCTGATTGAGATGAAAGGGGGATACCACCTTAGGGAGAAATTCCGGAACCGGACGCAGAACCACCTTGTCCTGGTGAAACACCAGGAAGGGGGCTTTGCATGACAGAGCTGCCAGCTCAGACACTCTCCGAAGTGAAGTGACTGCTACAAGGAAAACCACTTTCTGCGAAAGGCGTGCGAGAGAAATATCCCTCATTGGCTCGAACGGTGGTTTCTGAAGAACCATCAGCACCCTGTTCAGATCCCAGGGTTCCAACGGACGTTTGTAAGGAGGGACGATGTGACAAACCCCCTGCAGGAACGTGCGTACCTGTGGAAGTCTGGCCAGGCGCTTCTGAAAAGAAGGGAATTTTGTTACTTACCGTAAATTCCTTTTCTTCTAGCTCTTATTGGGAGACCCAGACGATTGGGTGTATAGCACTGCCTCCGGAGGCCACACAAAGCAATTACACTAAAAAGTGTAAGGCCCCTCCCCTTCTGGCTATACACCCCCAGTGGGATCACTGGCTCACCAGTTTTAGTGCAAAAGCAAGAAGGAGGAAAGCCAATAACTGGTTTAAACAAATTCACTCCGAGTAACATCGGAGAACTGAAAACCGTTCAACATGAACAACATGTGTACCCGCAAACAAACCAACAATCCCGAAGGACAACAGGGCGGGTGCTGGGTCTCCCAATAAGAGCTAGAAGAAAAGGAATTTACGGTAAGTAACAAAATTCCCTTCTTCTTCGGCGCTCTATTGGGAGACCCAGACGATTGGGACGTCCAAAAGCTGTCCCTGGGTGGGTAAAGAAATACCTCATGTTAGAGCTGCAAGACAGCCCTCCCCTACGGGGAGGCAACTGCCGCCTGCAGGACTCTTCTACCTAGGCTGGCGTCCGCCGAAGCATAGGTATGCACCTGATAATGTTTGGTGAAAGTGTGCAGACTCGACCAGGTAGCTGCCTGGCACACCTGTTGAGCCGTAGCCTGGTGTCGCAATGCCCAGGACGCACCCACGGCTCTGGTAGAATGGGCCTTCAGCCCTGATGGAACCTGAAGCCCCGCAGAACGGTAGGCTTCAAGAATTGGTTCTTTGATCCATCGAGCCAGGGTGGCCTTAGAAGCCTGCGACCCTTTGCGCTGACCAGCGACAAGGACAAAGAGTGCATCCGAACGGCGCAGGGGCGCTGTGCGGGAAATGTAGATTCTGAGTGCTCTCACCAGATCTAACAAATGTAAATCCTTCTCATACCGATGAACTGCATGAGGACAAAACGAAGGCAAAAAAATATCCTGATTAAGATGAAAAGAGGATACCACCTTCGGGAGAAACTCCTGAATGGGGCGCAGCACTACCTTGTCCTGGTGGAAGACCAGGAAGGGAGCCTTGGAAGACAACGCTGCTAGCTCAGACACTCTCCGAAGAGATGTGATCGCTACCAGAAAAGCCACTTTCTGTGAAAGTCTAGAAAGTGAAACCTCCTTCAGAGGCTCGAAGGGCGGCTTCTGGAGGGCAACTAGTACCCTGTTCAGATCCCATGGATCTAACGGCCGCTTGTACGGGGGAACGATATGGCAAACCCCCTGTAGGAACGTGCGCACCTTAGAAAGTCGTGCTAGACGCTTCTGAAAAAAGACGGATAGCGCCGAGACCTGTCCTTTAAGGGAGCCGAGCGACAAACCCTTTTCTAACCCCGATTGCAGGAAAGAAAGAAGGGTAGGTAATGCAAATGGCCAGGGAGACACTCCCTGAGCAGAGCACCAGGATAAGAATATCCTCCACGTTCTGTGGTAGATCTTAGCAGACGTGGGCTTTCTAGCCTGTCTCATGGTGGCAACGACCCCTTGGGATAAGCCTGAAGACGCTAGGATCCAGGACTCAATGGCCACGCAGTCAGGTTGAGGGCCGCAGAATTCCGATGGAAAAACGGCCCTTGGGACAGTAAGTCTGGTCGGTCTGGAAGTGCCCACGGTTGGCCGACCGTGAGATGCCACAGATCCGGATACCACGCCCTCCTCGGCCAGTCTGGAGCGACGAGTATGACGCGGCTGCAGTCGGATCTGATCTTGCGTAGCACTCTGGGCAAGAGTGCCAGAGGTGGAAACACATAAGGGAGCCGGAACTGCGACCAATCTTGCACTAGGGCGTCTGCTGCTAGAGCTCTTTGATCGCGAGACCGTGCCATGAATGTTGGGACCTTGTTGTTGTGCCGGGACGCCATTAGGTCGACGTCCGGCCTTCCCCATCGGCGACAGATTTCCTGAAACACGTCCGGGTGAAGGGACCATTCCCCTGCGTCCATGCCCTGGCGACTGAGGAAGTCTGCTTCCCAGTTTTCTACGCCGGGGATGTGAACTGCGGATATGGTGGAGGCCGTGGCTTCCACCCACATCATAATGCGCCGGACCTCCTGGAAGGCTTGCCGACTGCGAGTCCCTCCTTGGTGATTGATGTATGCCACCGCTGTGGAGTTGTCCGATTGAATTCGGATCTGCTTCCCTTCCAGCCACTGCTGGAAGGCCAGTAGGGCAAGATACACTGCCCTGATCTCCAGAACATTGATCTGAAGGGTGGACTCCTGCTGAGTCCACGTACCCTGAGCCCTGTGGTGGAGAAAAACTGCTCCCCACCCTGACAGACTCGCGTCTGTCGTGACCACCGCCCAGGACGGTGGTAGGAAGGATCCTCCCTGTGATAATGAGGTGGACAGGAGCCACCACTGCAGAGAGTCCTTGGCCGTCTGGGAAAGGGAGACTTTCCTGTCCAGGGATGTCGACTTCCCGTCCCATTGGCGGAGAATGTCCCATTGAAGTGGACGCAGATGAAACTGCGCAAACGGAACCGCCTCTATTGCCGCCACCATCTTCCCGAGGAAGTGCATGAGGCGTCTTAAGGAGTGCGACTGACTTTGAAGGAGAGCCTGCACCCCTGTCTGTAGTGACCGCTGCTTGCTCAGCGGAAGCCTCACTATCGCTGAGAGAGTATGAAACTCCATGCCAAGATACGTTAGTGATTGGGTCGGTGACAGATTTGACTTTGGGAAGTTGATGATCCACCCGAACGCCTGGAGAGTCTCCAGTGCAAAATTCAGGCTGAGTTGGCATGCCTCCTGAGAGGGTGCCTTGACCAGTAGATCGTCCAAGTAAGGGATCACAGAGTGTCCGTGAGAGTGCAAGACTGCTACCACTGCTGCCATGATCTTGGTGAACACCCGGGGGGCTGTCGCCAGACCAAATGGCAGAGCCACGAACTGAAGATGTTCGTCTCCTATCACGAAGCGTAGAAAGCGTTGGTGCTCTGTAGCAATCGGCACGTGGAGATAAGCATCTTTGATGTCTATTGATGCTAGGAAATCTCCTTGGGACATTGAGGCAATGACTGAGCGGAGGGATTCCATCCGGAACCGCCTGGCGTTCACATGCTTGTTGAGCAGTTTTAGGTCCAGAACAGGACGGAAGGAGCCGTCCTTTTTTGGAACCACAAAGAGATTGGAGTAAAATCCTCGCCCCCTTTCCAGAGGGGGGACAGGGATCACGACTCCTTCTGCTCTTAGAGAGTCCACCGCCTGCAGCAGGGCATCTGCTCGGTTGGGGTGTGGGGAGGTTCTGAAGAACCGAAGTGGAGGCCGAGAACTGAACTCGATTCTGTACCCGCGAGACAAAATGTCTGTTACCCACCGGTCTTTGACCTGTGACAGCCAAATGTCGCAAAAGCGGGAGAGCCTGCCACCGACCGAGGATGCGGAGGGCGGAGGCCGAAAGTCATGAGGTAGCCGCCTTGGAAGCGGTTCCTCCATTTGCTTTCCTGGGGCGTGAGTGAGCCCGCCAGGAATCTGAGCTCCCTTGTCCTTTCTGAGTCCCTTTGGACGAGGAGAATTGGGGCTTGCCCGAGCCTCGAAAGGACCGAAACCTCGACTGCCACTTTTTCTGTTGAGGTTTACTTGCTCTGGGCTGTGGCAAGGAAGAGTCCTTGCCCTTGGACTGTTTTATGATTTCAGCCAATGGCTCACCAAACAGTCTGTCTCTAGATAATGGCAAGCTGGTTAAACATTTTTTGGAACCAGCATCTGCTTTCCAGTCCTTTAACCATAAGGCTCTGCGCAAAACCACAGAATTGGCGGCCGCCATAGAGGTACGGCTCGTAGATTCTAGGATAGGTCGCAAACGCAGACATTTGCGAAGTTAGGGACGCCACCTGCGGTACTGCTGGATGCATGATAGCATCCACCTGTGCCAGACCAGCTGAAATAGCTTGGAGTGCCCACACGGCCGCGAATGCTGGAGCAAACGACGCGCCGATGGCTTCATAGACAGATTTCAACCAAAGGTCCATCTGTCTGTCGTTGGCATCTTTAAGTGAAGCGCCATCCTCTACTGCGACTATGGATCTAGCCGCAAGCTTGGAAATTGGTGGATCCACCTTTGGGCACTGGGTCCAGCGTTTGGCTACTTCAGAGGGAAAAGGATAACGGGTATCCTTAGAACGTTTAGAGAAACGCTTGTCTGGATGAGCGTCGTGCTTCTGGATTGATTCTCTGAAGTCAGAGTGGTCCAAAAAAGCACTTAATTTACGCTTGGGATACAGGAAATGGAACTTCTCCTGCTGTGCAGCTGCCTCCTCTGCAGAAGGGGCTGGGGGAGAAATATCCAACAGTCTATTAATGGCCGATATAAGGTCATTAACCATGGCGTCACCATCAGGGGCATCCAGATTGAGAGGGGCCTCAGGATTAGAATCCTGATCCCCGTCCTCAGTCTCATCACAGAGAGATTCTTCTCGCTGAGACCCTGAGCAGTGTGATGACGTGGAGGGTCTTTCCCAGCGAGCTCGCTTAGGCTGCCTGGGACTGTCATCTGAGTCAGAGACTTCAGCTTGTGATGCCTGAGACCCCCTTGAAGTACGGATTAGTTCCAACTGAAGGGGACCAGAGAGCATAGCCACAGCAGTGTCCATGGTCTGAGGAACTGGCCTGGCCTGCAAGGTCTCCAGGATTTTTGTCATGGCCTCAGACATCTTATCAGCAAACACTGCAAAGTCTGTCCCAGTCACCGGGGCAGGGTTCACAGGCGTCGCTGCCTGGGCTACCATCACAATAGGCTCTGGCTGACGAAGTGCCACTGGGACTGAACATTGCACACAATGTGAATCATTGGAGCCTGCCGGTAGATCAGCCCCACATGCAGTACAAACAGTGCACACAGCCCGTGCCTTGGCAGCCTTGCGTTTTGCGGATGACATGTTGCTGCCTCCTCAGAGCAGTACAGGGTGTCCAGCCAAGAAGCGACCTACAGTGCAACTATATATATATATATATATATATATATATATGGTACCAAGAAAAAAGTACACTAATATGTCACTGAGGCACTAGAGGGGCCAGCACTACTGTGCAGCTTACCGCCCGCTTAGGAGCGGTGTGTGGTCGCCAGAAATCCCTCTAGTCTGGGTCTCCCAGAGCCTGCTGCCTCTCCCCAGCCAGATCGCATGTGTAATGGCTGCCGGCGTCCTTGTGGAGAGGGGGGGCGGGCCCTGGGCGTACACCGACGAAGAGCGGGAAGTCTGCTTCCCCCTGTGCCTAGTGAGAGGGCTGGAGCATGTAAATAAAGCTCCAGCCCTCGGCGCTGTGATTGAGCAGCGTCTCTCCCCTACCCTGATTGACAGGGTGGGGGCGGGAACGAAGCGGCGCTAGGCCGCAGAAGCCGGGGGCTAAAGTTAGAAGCGCCGCCGCCGTAAAAGCGCGGTCGGCGCAAAGCCCCCGGCACACCATAAGTCGCAGCTGCGCCGCCGCTCCAGGAGCGGTCGGCGCAGTAGTTCCCAATACACAACGTCACCCAGCAAAGCTGCAGTGACCTAACCCCCAGCGTACATCGCCACTGTCCCCGGCGCACTACAACGCTCAGCAGGCCCTGAGAGTGTCCGTGCCTGCCGGGGACACAGAGTACCTGAAAGTTGCAGGGCCTTGTCCCTGAACGGCACTCCCGCTCCCAATCCAGCAGGTTCTATGGGTCTGTGGATGGAGCCCGGCCCCAGGGCTTGGGGGCCGGCAAGATCCCACTTCCACAGAGCCCTAAGGGGATGTGGAAGGAAAACAGCATGTGGGCTCCAGCCTCCGTACCAGCAATAGGTACCTCAACCTTACAAGCACCAACCGCGGGTGAGAAGGGAGCATGCTGGGGGCCCTATATGGGCCCTCTTTTCTTCCATCCGATAGAGCCAGCAGCTACTGCTGACTACAAACAGTGGAGCTATGCGTGGATGTCTGACCTCCTTCGCACAAAGCAGAAAACTGGTGAGCCAGTGATCCCACTGGGGGTGTATAGCCAGAAGGGGAGGGGCCTTACACTTTTTAGTGTAATTGCTTTGTGTGGCCTCCGGAGGCAGTGCTATACACCCAATCGTCTGGGTCTCCCAATAGAGCGCCGAAGAAAACACAGAGCGCAGAGACTTGTCCCTTAAGGGAGCCGAGTGACAAACCCTTTTCCAATCCGGACTGAAGAAAGGACAGAAAAGTGGGCAATGCAAATGGCCAGGGAGAAAAACCCCCAGCAGAGCACCACGACAGGAATATTTTCCACGTCCTGTGGTAGATCTTGGCGGACGTTGGTTTCCTGGCCTGTCTCATAGTGGCAATGACCTCTTGAGATAATCCTGAAGACGCTAGGATCCAGGACTCAATGGCCACACAGTCAGGTTGAGGGCCGCAGAATTCAGATGGAAAAACGGCCCTTGAGACAGCAAGTCTGGTCGGTCTGGCAGTGCCCACGGTTGGCCGACCGTGAGATGCCACAGATCCGGGTACCACGACCTCCTCGGCCAGTCTGGAGCAACGAGGATGGCGCGGCGGCAGTCGGCCCTGATTTTGCGTAACACTCTGGGCAATAGTGCCAGCGGAGGAAACACATAAGGGAGTTGAAACTGCGACCAATCTTGAACTAAGGCGTCTGCCGCCAGAGCTCTGTGATCGTGAGAACGTGCCATGAATGCCGTGACCTTGTTGTTGTGCCGGGACGCCATTAGGTCGACGTCCGGCATCCCCCAGCGGCAACAGATCTCCTGAAACACGTCCGGGTGAAGGGACCATTCCCCTGCGTCCATGCCCTGGCGACTGAGATAATCTGCTTCCCAGTTTTCCACGCCTGGGATGTGAACTGCGGAGATGGTGGAGGCCGTGGCTTCCACCCACATCAAAATCCGCCGGACTTCCTGAAAGGCTTGCCGACTGCGTGTCCCTCCTTGGTGGTTGATGTAAGCCACCGCGGTGGAGTTGTCCGACTGAATTCGGATCTGCTTGCCTTCCAGCCACTGCTGGAACGCTTTCAGGGCAAGATACACTGCCCTGATCTCCAGAACATTGATCTGAAGTGAGGACTCTTGCTGGGTCCACGCACCCTGAGCCCTGTGGTGGAGAAAGACCGCTCCCCACCCTGACAGACTCGCGTCCGTCGTGACCACCGCCCAGGATGGGGGTAGGAAGGATTTCCCCTTCGATAATGAAGTGGGAAGAAGCCACCACCGAAGGGAAGCTTTGGTTGCCTGAGAGAGGGAGACATTCCTGTCGAGGGACGTCGGCTTCCTGTCCCATTTGCGTAGGATGTCCCATTGAAGAGGACGCAGGTGAAACTGCGCGAAAGGGACTGCCTCCATTGCTGCCACCATCTTCCCCAGGAAGTGCATGAGGCGCCTCAAGGGGTGTGACTGACCTTGAAGGAGAGATTGCACCCCCGTCTGTAGTGAACGCTGCTTGTTCAGCGGAAGCTTCACTATCGCTGAGAGGGTATGAAACTCCATGCCAAGATATGTCAGCGATTGGGCCGGTGACAGATTTGACTTTGGAAAATTGATGATCCACCCGAAACTCTGGAGAGTCTCCAGAGTAGCGGTGAGGCTGTGCTGGCATGCCTCTTGAGAGGGAGCCTTGACCAGCAGATCGTCTAAGTAAGGGATCACCGAGTGACCCTGAGAGTGGAGGACCGCAACTACTGCAGCCATGACCTTGGTGAAAACCCGTGGGGCTGTCGCCAGGCCGAACGGCAGTGCCACGAACTGAAGGTGTTAGTCTCCTATGGCGAAGGGCAGGAAGCGCTGATGCTCTGGAGCAATCGGTACGTGGAGATAAGCATCTTTGATATCGATCGATGCAAGGAAATCTCCTTGGGACATTGAGGCGATGACGGAGCGGAGGGATTCCATCCGGAACCGCCTGGTCTTTACGTGTTTGTTGAGCAGTTTTAGGTCCAGGACAGGACGGAAAGACCTGTCCTTCTTTGGAACCACAAACAGGTTGGAGTAAAAACCGTGACCCTGTTGCTGAAGAGGAACAGGGACCACCACTCCTTCTGCCTTCAGAGTGCCCAGCGCCTGCAGAAGAGCATCGGCTCGCTCGGGAGGCGGAGATGTTCTGAAAAATCGAGTCGGAGGACGAGAGCTGAACTCTATCCTGTAACCGTGAGACAGGATGTCTCTCACCCAACGGTCTTTTACCTGTGGCAGCCAAATGTCGGAAAAGCGGGAGAGCCTGCCACCGACCGAGAATGCGGTGTGAGGAGGCCGTAAGTCATGAGGAAGCCGCCTTGGTAGCGGCACCTCCGGCGGTCTTTTTAGGGCGTGACTTAGACCTCCATAGATCGGAGTTCCTCTGATCCTTCTGAGGCCTTTTGGACAAGGAGAATTGGGACCTGCCCGTACCCCGAAAGGACCGAAACCTCGACTGTCCCCTCCTCTGTTGGGGTAATTTTGGTTTGGCCTGGGGTAAGGATGTTTCCTTTCCCTTGGATTGTTTGATGATTTCATCCAGCCTCTCACCAAACGGTCGCCAGAAAATGGCAAACCGGTTAAGCACTTTTTGGAAGCCGAATCTGCCTTCCATTCCCGTAGCCACAAGGCCCTGCGGATTGCCACCGAATTGTCGGCTGCAACCGCCGTACGGCTCGCAGAGTCCAGGACAGCATTAATAGCGTAGGACGCAAATGCCGACGTTTGAGAGGTTATGGACGCCACTTGCGGCGCAGACGTACGTGTGAGTGCGTCAATTTGCGCTTGACCCGCTGAAATAGCTTGGAGTGCCCATACGGCTGCGAATGCTGGAGCAAAAGACGCGCCGATAGCTTCATAGATGGATTTCAACCAGAGCTCCATCTGTCTGTCAGTGGCATCCTTGAGCGAAGCCCCATCTTCAACTGCAACTATGGATCTAGCCGCCAGTCTGGAGATTCGAGGATCCACCTTGGGACACTGAGTCCAGCCCTTGACCACGTCAGGGGGGAAGGGATAACGTGTATCCTTAAGGCGCTTGGAAAAACGCTTATCTGGACAAACTCAGTGTTTCTGGACTGCCTCTCTGAAGTCGGAGTGATCCAGAAACATACTCGTTGTATGCTTGGGGAACCTGAAACGGAGTTTCTCCTGCTGAGAGGCTGACTCCTCCACTGGAGGAGCCGAGGGAGAAATATCCAACATTTGATTTATGGACGCGATAAGATCATTCACTATGGCGTCACCATCAGGAGTATCAAGGTTGAGAGCGGCCTCAGGATCAGAATCCTGATCAGCTACCCCCGCTTCATCATACAGAGAGTCCTCCCTCTGAGACCCTGAACAATGTGATGAGGTCGAGGGGATTTCCCAGCGAGCTCGCTTAGGCGGTCTGGGGCTGCGGTCCGTGTCAGAGACCTCACCCTGGGATCTACGAGACACCCCGGGGGAACATTGTTGTTCCAACTGAGGGGAACCAGGGGGCAATGATTCCACAGTGGCCATGGTCTGAGATACCGGTCTGGACTGCAAGGCTTCTAGAATCTTAGCCATAGTCTCAGAAAGTCTTTCAGTAAAAACTGTAAGCTCCGTCCCGGTCACCTGGACAGTGTTAGCAGGTGGTTCCCCCTGGGCCCCCCTTAGCAGAGGCTCCGGCTGAGTAAGTGCCACAGGGGCCGAGCAGTGCACACAATGAGGGTCAGTGGAACCTGCCGGTAGCGAGGTCGTACATGCGGCGCAGGCAGCATAGTAAGCCTGTGTTTTGGCACCCCTGCTTCTTGTGGGCGCCATGCTGTTGTCTCCCCTGAGCAACACAATAGGGTATATAGCCAGAATCAACCGTGCACCATACAGTGTAAAGTATAGCCTATAAACATATAATCTATAACTACACTTCTGCACAAGTGGGGCCAGCACCTCAGGTGCTGCTTACCGCCCGCTTAAAGCGGTTATGTGGCCACCAGAATCCCTGCCTGGGTCTCCCAGAGGTTGTCTCCCCTCTGCAGCGTCAGAGGAGCTGACAGGAATGGTTGCCGGCGTCCTGAGGAGAGGAGGGAGCCGTGGGCGTGACCCAGAAAGTGCGGGAACTGGTGCCCCACTGTGCACAGTGAGGGGGGTGGAGTATGCAAAGCATGCTCCAGCCCTCAGTGCTGCCGTCCTGTACAGCGTCCCGCCCTTCCCCTGACTGGCAGGCCTGGGGGCGGGAGGAAAAAGAGACTAGGCCGCAAAAGCCGGGGACTCGAGTTATAAGCGCGGCCGCCGTATAAGCGCGGTCGGCGCGGAAGTCCCCGGCGCACTAACAGTCCCAGCCGCGCCACAGTGATAATGGCAGCGGCGGTCAGCGCGGTAGTCCCCATACACTAACACACTCAGCGACGCTGCAGTGTGTAATGGCACAAACGCGGTCAGCGCCGTGGTCCCCGGTGCACTAGCACGCCCAGCAATGCTGGAGTGTTGCTGTGCGCGGTCCCCACGGGGACACAGAGTACCTCAAAGTAGCAGGGCCATGTCCCTGAACGATACTCGGCTCCTATCCAGCAGAGTCCTCAGGAGCTGTGGATGGAGCACGGTCTCAGTGCCTGGAGACCGATTAGGATCCCACTTCACCCAGAGCCCTAGGGGGGATGGGGAAGGAAAACAGCATGTGGGCTCCAGCCTCCGTACCCGCAATGGATACCTCAACCTTAACAATACCGCCGACAAGAGTGGGGTGAGAAGGGAGCATGCTGGGGGCCCTGTTAAGGGCCCTCCTTTCTTCCATCCGACATAGTCAGCAGCTGCTGCTGACAAGCTGTGGAGCTATGCGTGCATGTCTGCCTCCTTAGCACAAAGCAAAAAACTGAGGAGCCCGTGGGAGCACGGGGGGTGTATAGGCAGAAGGGGAGGGGCTTTACACTTTTAGTGTAATACTTTGTGCGGCCTCCGGAGGCATAGCCTATACACCCAATTGTCTGGGTCTCCCAATGGAGCGACAAAGAAATTTAGTTAACTCTATGCTGACTGGGAAACATGACCACTCTAAGCCAGGGGAGAGGGGCTGAGAGAAGGGCAGGTAAGTAGTCACTATCTACTTGCCTGCCCCAATGTAGCCCCATAGTGAAATTACAAAAGGCAAAATAAGCCGGATAACCCCTTTAATTTAACTCCTTTGCCCTTTGTTTGTATATTGGGCTATGTTGAGGATCTAACCACAGAAGATCATGGCAAATCTGCAGTGTTGTGTATGATGTGTACGGCCAGGAAGTTAATAGCATATTGGATATCAGACCCAAGTCCCACTAGTATGGAATTAATCAAGAAAATCAACTGGGTGGTAAATTTGGAAAGAGGCATTTATCTGAAAAAGAATCCTATTGCCAAGTTTGATAAGCTGGAGTGATGAAATCGGACCTGGCATCCAGGGAATTATGGCAATATCGTCTGGGTCTCTATTAGCTGATGGAAATGCCTATTCTTTCGAACCCAAAAGTATAAATGTGATATGATGAGTTATCTATGATTATTATTGATCTTTTAGCCTGTTGAAAAACTATTCACCCGTGTATTGGCAAAACCCTTGTTACCGTACTGTGACAGATCATTCTGTATTTGACATTGTGGTGTGCAGTATTTGGTGTGGGACTGGGAAATTTTGTCTATTGAAGTGCATTTAAAAAAAAAAAAATAATTCTACTGAAAAACAACCAATCAAAAAATTAGCTCACACTTTGTTTATTAAGTGTTTGGGTGATGTGTTTTTGGTACAAGACCAAGAAGTGCAAGATAAACAATAAAGAGTTACTAGTTATAAATTACAGTAATACAAAAAGGAAGGCCCACATTTCTATGACACATTAGCCATCGATTGATCCAGATTGCACTGCCTCATGATATTTGCCTTTATCCTCTTTACTTTCCGGATGTAATTTGATGAGATCATCAATTCGCAGGATTGTAATTGCAGCTTCCGTGGCAAACTTCAGGCTTTTTGTCTTGACAACAGTGGGTTCAAAGACCCCTGCCTGCTTATTATCCCTTGGCTTTCCATTCAACAGGTCAAGACCAATCCTGGAAAAAAAAAAAAAAAAAAAAAAAAAAAAAAAAATACCAAATTGATTAGATCAAAAACATTTACTGAAAGTAAGAGAAATAGGCTACATCTATAGCCTCACTGATATGCAGGTAAGTTTTTACTAAAACTCAGGGTCACACAATTGTCCTTTTCAAGTAGGTTGACCGGTCATCCATTAGGTTTCTGGAGACCGTACTAAAAGACTGCCATCCTCTATAAAGGGTATAAGACATGTGCGGACATCAAGATTCAGACCAGCCCTGATCAAATCATTTATGGCATGTAAAAAAAATCAAACTACAAAAAATACATAGTTTAAAATCCTATTTGTAAAGCTAATGCCCAAACATGTACAGAAGAAAAAAAAATTACAGGTTAAAGTTTGAAGATAATACAGTACACAGATTCTTGCACTGGCTCTGGTATATCATGAAGTATAGCCAGCAAAATGGATTTAACAGGGCTGTAATGACTACTAGGTAGATCTAAGATTCTGATCAATGAGCAGGAACGTTGTGGCGCTCTGCTGCAGGCTCACCTCTTATGGCAAGAACTACAGAATGAAAACACATGGTTTACTGCTGAACAGCAAATCAGTTCACCCATAGAGGCTTAAATACTGAGGAATTAGGGGGAATATGTACATTGTGTGTACGCACACAGAGAATGTGTATCACATTTGAGACAAAGTAACCAAAAAAAAAAAAAAAAAAAAAAACAAAATCGCATGCTTTGCTGGGGATATGATTGAGCTCAACTTTCCTCGCTGTACATTAAACACCAAATGATGCATAAAGCTGTAGTAAGTTACTTTTCTTACCACTTTAGATTTTTGCGCTCTGGGTTGACTTGCGCCTCGTTATGGAAGGCTCGCAGCTTTGCAACCAGGTCAGTCGAGTCTTGTGCAGCATTCACAGCAAGGGTTTTTGGAATAACCAGAAGTGCTCTTGCAAACTCTGCAATTGCTAGTTGTTCCCTAGAGCCCTGAAAGCATTTAAGCAAAACAAGTCAACAACTATCAAACGATTGGCAGAGGAGGGAGTAGTGGGCAATGGTGTATAGACATATTGCATGATAAATACCCTGAATTTCAGGGCCATTACACCCCAACAGGGTTTATTTACTATGCTCCATTGGCATGCCGCTGAGGCCAGTAGTGGGCTGAAGTGCTCAAGTAGAGTAATGTCAATGCAAAAGAAGTGGCATTGCTAGAACTAGTCATTTTACAATGCCCATTCACGGCCCAATTGTGACCTTATAGTATTGCACATGTATTCTCTTTTTAAAGAGACGCTCTAGGTGATTTACCCTCCCCCATTAACTTCTAAGCATAATTTGTTCAATTACTTATAATTGGTGCCTATTCCCTTGTGGCATAAAACAACAATAGCTTGTGAGCCAATTGATGGAACTGGAGGAGTGAATATCTTTTGGCATCCACACCCAAGTAGTTTTTTGCCTAATGTTATACAGATGTTTGTCAGTATTTGTAGGATTTTAACTATAGAAGTATAAGGATTTCTATTTTTAAATTTGTTGACTTAGAACAAAACCATTTTCTGTCTCAGTTGCTAAATACACAACATGCTCTGAGAATATAAGACAAATAGCATTCATTAATACCGCCACTGGTTATCACTGGCTTCAGATTCAGAACCTGCTCCGTATAGAAGTTAAACTCCTTGGTAGGGCTGTCAGAAAATTACCTAATATTTAAGTCAGGTATTCATGTTAAAGGGAGCCTGGCACCAGGTTTTTCCCCCATATAAGCTGCGGCCACCACCAGTGAGCTCTTCTATACAGTATTCTAGAAAGCTGCATATACGTGCCCAGACAGCTCTGTATAATGTAAAAAACAGCTTTCATTATACTTGCCTGTGGGGCAGTTTGGTCCAATGGACGTAGCTGGTCTCGGTCTGGCGCCTCCAGTCTTCCATCGCCATCCTCCTTCCCAGCTCTGCGTCGAAGACGTTTCCTACGTCATCCACAGAGGCCTCTCTAGTGCTCCGCAAAGTACTGTAATGCGCAGGGAACGGTCAAAGACCACCCGCACATGAACATTTCAGTACTTTCCCCAGTCCTCAGCAGGGCAGAGAGAAGTGCACGTGCACAGGAGCGCAAATGGTGGACTCTCTGGGGATGACTTAGGTCATGTCATCTACAAGGAACAGGAAAAGAGCATGGCACTGGAAGGAAGATAGGAGGCGCCAGACAGACTAGTGGTGCCCATCAGACCCGATTGCCCCACAGGTGAGTATAATAGGCTTTTCATGCTATACAGAGCAGCCTGTGCTCTTATATATACACAGCATTTTAGAATACTGTATAAGAGCATACTGGTGGTGGCCACAGCTTATAAAAAGGGACAAATCTGGTGACATTTTTTATGTTTAAAAAAAAAAAATAAAATCAATACACACGCAAAATAAAACCAGAAATCTTTCAAAGCACACTGGCCACAAAGCCCATGAGACTGATTCATAAAAGCCAGCGTGGTGGTGTAAAAAGCTACGAAATCTGGGCTGCAAGGGAGAGGTAGTAGGAGCAGACTGGTGGGGCTGTGATGTGTGGGCACTGCCTCAATTAGCCCCTACAGTCACAACACAGGGAGATAAGTAAATCAATGTCTACTACATCCCCTTACCAGGCTTGTGGAGTCAGTCTGTCTATATACTGACTCAGACTACTAAAATAAATAATAAATTAATGAAATTTGTGTTGATTATTTTTTTCATGAGAATTTGGGAAAGTTATGAAATTTCCTATAAACGTCTGCTCTATTCCTGATCTAAGGATCTAGACATAGTTGAGATTCCATCTTGAAGTGAAGTGCTGGGAAAAGTGCAATTGTAGATTAAGCCACTCAGTGGGACAGTAGCTATGTAATGATTGAGCTGAAACCCTTTCTTGTAGACATGGCCAACCATCAGGTAACACTAAATGAAGGTCAATGGACACAGGTGGCTGAACTGAAGGAATTGCTTCATCACCCATTTATAGTGACTAAAAAAAAAAAAATGTCAAGCTGAGGATTTATCTTCCAGCATTTTCATAAAGTAGTGGAAGAACTTGCAGTGTTTCCCTGTCCCAAAGAGGAGGAGGTTTAATCGCAGATGGTATTGATGCTTCAATGAAACAGAAATAGACACTGCTATTAGATAAAACTCTTCTGCCTGCTGTTTATGTGGACCCAAGTCAATGTATATTGTTGAATGATCAACAGCTTACTAAAGGAAAAAAAAAATAAAATAAATTGACAGCAGTTAGGATGGCCAAGAGGCAAAAGGGATTGTCATCCAGGGCTACCTCTTCAACCTCATCAGATGAGGAGTTGTGACATCCATGGCCACTGCTGCTGTATCTTTAGCCTCATCAGATAAGGGGGTTTCATTTTGAAAAGTATTTGTACAACATGGAGCAGGAAAGCATTGTTGCAAGCGGGGGGGGGGGGAATTCCACTCCCATAGCAAATAGACTGACCAGATTCCAGCAAAGTTTTTTTTCACTTGCTCTCAAAAGAAGTAGCAGAGTTCAACTATTCATAAAAATTAACTGTACATGAGGCAATTAATTTGTACCCCAAGATGCTGATGTGTGGTTACTGCTTTGCCACCAACCCAGGTTAGTGTAGAGATGTTGTTCTCCAGCCTCAAAATACTTTGGTCAGATTTGAGGTCATCTATGGAGGATCTGATGGAGACCATACTATTTCTAAGAACAAATTCATATATTCATAGACTGCACAAATGGTCAGAACATTTTGTTAAACACTGTTCCCACCCCCCACTTACTGCATACTGTATATTGCATATTTACAATTTACTGTGGTACTAAAAACCAGTGTTTGATAGTATGATCTAAGAGGTTAACAGGAGTGTGTGGATCTTCAGAGATACACCTGTGCCTGTTTGCTGATATGATCAGCAGACGTGCAACTGACATGTGCGGGGATTACTGCAGCCTCGTCATCTGAGACCGTAGTTACCCAGGGACATGGCCAATCACGTAATAGTAAGTAATTGGTGAAGGGGTTAAATAGGTTTTTTGATTAAACACTAGTTGAAATCATTAAAATGTAAACGTTTTTCTATAAAGTTAGTCTTACCATGCTAGTAGCATAATTCTCAAGATAAATGGAAAGTGCAGCTTCCACAGCGCCTCCGCCTGGCACCACAGACTTTGATTCTAATACTCTCTTCACTACACATAGGGCATCGTGGACAGATCGTTCCATCTCATCACACATGAAGTCATTGGCACCGCGAAGAATAATGGATGCACATGTTCGGGCCTTTGTACTGTAACATATATGCAATTAATACACCATTTTATGGCCAAGGGAAAGTGCAATACTACATTAATTATACCATCAGGTTTTGAGTAAGGCGATTCAGCCTTGATGCAACTCTATGTGAAACCCCTGTCCCTAGTGACTGACTTCTGTATAGAAAATATACCCAGTGCACTAGATCTACAGAGATCTAAAAACAATATGCAGTCTATGTTCTAGGTTAAGGAATATGAACAAGCTCAGACTTTTATCAAAAAGACTTATTTAGCTCAGGTGCATAACTACAAAATATTCAATAAAACACCCTCCCTCCACCTCCCCCGCAAACCGCAACAAAACCCCAGAGTATTACATCCCCAAAAAACACCTTAACTGCACTTGCCATGGCACAACACGGCAACAAAGAAAAAGGGAAAGAAGGGAATTTTGTTTACTTACCGTAAATTCCTTTTCTTCTAGCTCCAATTGGGAGACCCAGACAATTGGGTGTATAGGCTATGCCTCCGGAGGCCGCACAAAGTATTACACTAAAAGTGTAAAGCCCCTCCCCTTCTGCCTATACACCCCCCGTGCTCCCACGGGCTCCTCAGTTTTGGTGCAAAAGCAAGAAGGAGGAAAAAGAATTATAAACTGGTTTAAAGTAACTTCAATCCGAAGGAATATCGGAGAACTGAAACCATTCAACATGAACAACATGTGTACACAAAAAAACAGGGGCGGGCGCTGGGTCTCCCAATTGGAGCTAGAAGAAAAGGAATTTACGGTAAGTAAAAATTCCCTTCTTCTTTGTCGCTCCATTGGGAGACCCAGACAATTGGGACGTTCAAAAGCAGTCCCTGGGTGGGTAAAATAATACCTCGTAAGAGAGCCGTAAAACGGCCTCTTCCTACAGGTGGGCAACCGCCGCCTGAAGGACTCGTCTACCTAGGCTGGCATCCGCCGAAGCATAGGTATGCACCTGATAGTGTTTCGTGAAAGTGTGCAGGCTCGACCAGGTAGCCGCCTGACACACCTGCTGAGCCGTAGCCTGGTGCCTCAAAGCCCAGGACGCGCCCACGGCTCTGATAGAATGGGCCTTCAGCCCTGAGGGAACCGGAAGCCCAGCCGAACGGTAGGCTTCGAGAATTGGCTCCTTGATCCACCGAGCCAAGGTTGATTTGGAAGCCTGTGACCCTTTACGCTGGCCAGCGACAAGGACAAAGAGTGCATCCGAGCGTCGCAGGGGCGCCGTACGAGAAATGTAGAGTCTGAGTGCTCTCACCAGATCTAACAAGTGCAAATCCTTTTCACATTGGTGAACTGGATGAGGACAAAAAGAAGGTAAGGAGATATCCTGATTGAGATGAAAGGGGGATACCACCTTAGGGAGAAATTCCGGAACCGGACGCAGAACCACCTTGTCCTGGTGAAAAACCAGGAAAGGGGCTTTGCATGACAGCGCTGCTAGCTCAGACACTCTCCGAAGTGAAGTGACTGCTACTAGAAAAACCACTTTCTGCGAAAGGCGTGAGAGAAATATCTCTCATTGGCTCGAATGGTGGTTTCTGAAGAACCAGCAGCACCCTGTTCAGATCCCAGGGTTCTAACGGCCGCTTGTAAGGAGGAACGATGTGACAAACCCCCTGCAGGAACGTGCGTACCTGTGGAAGTCTGGCTAGGCGCTTCTGGAAAAACACAGAGAGCGCTGAGACTTGTCCCTTAAGGGAGCCGAGCGACAAACCCTTTTCCAGTCCAGATTGAAGGAAGGACAGAAAAGTGGGCAAGGCAAAAGGCCAGGGAGAAAAACCCTGAGCAGAGCACCACGACAGGAAAATTTTCCACGTCCTGTGGTAGATCTTGGCGGACGTTGGTTTCCTAGCCTGTCTCAGTGGCAATGACGTCTTGAGATAACCCTGAAGACGCTAGGATCCAGGACTCAATGGCCACACAGTCAGGTTGAGGGCCGCAGAATTCAGATGGAAAAACGGCCCTTGAGATAGCAAGTCTGGTCGGTCTGGTAGTGCCCACGGTTGGCCGACCGTGAGATGCCACAGATCCGGGTACCACGACCGCCTCGGCCAGTCTGGAGCGACGAGGATGACGCGGCGGCAGTCGGCCCTGATCTTGCGTAACCCTCTGGGCAACAGTGCCAGCGGAGGAAACATATAAGGGAGCTGAAACTGGGACCAATCCTGAACCAAGGCGTCTGCCGCCAGAGCTCTGGGATCTTGAGACCGTGCCATGAACGTCGGTACCTTGTTGTTGTGCCGGGACGCCATGAGGTCGACGTCCGACACCCCCCAGCGGCAACAGATCTCCTGAAACACGTCCGGGTGAAGGGACCATTCCCCTGCGTCCATGCCCTGGCGACTGAGATAATCTGATTCCCAGTTTTCCACGCCTGGAATGTGAACTGCAGAGATGGTGGAGGCCGTGGCTTCCACCCACATCAAAATCCGCCGGACTTCCTGGAAGGCTTGCCGACTGCGTGTGCCGCCTTGGTGGTTGATGTATGCCACCGCTGTGGAATTGTCCGACTGAATTCTGATCTGCTTGCCTTCCAGCCACTGCTGGAACGCTTTCAGGGCAAGATACACTGCCCGTATTTCCAGAACATTGATCTGAAGCGAGGACTCTTGCTGGGTCCACGTACCCTGAGCCCTGTGGTGGAGAAAAACCGCTCCCCACCCTGACAGACTCGCGTCCGTCGTGACCACCTCCCATGATGGGGGTAGGAAGGATTTCCCCTTCGATAATGAAGTGGGAAGAAGCCACCACCGAAGGGAAGCTTTGGTCGCCTGAGAGAGGGAGACGTTCCTGTCGAGGGACGTCGGCTTCCTGTCCCATTTGCGTAGGATGTCCCATTTAAGAGGACGCAGGTGAAACTGCGCGAAAGGAACTGCCTCCATTGCTGCCACCATCTTCCCCAGGAAGTGCATGAGGCGCCTCAAGGGGTGTGACTGGCCTTGAAGGAGAGATTGTACCCCTGTCTGTAGTGACCGCTGCTTGATCAGCGGAAGCTTCACTATCGCTGAGAGGGTATGAAACTCCATGCCAAGGTATGTGAGCGATTGGGCCGGTGTCAGATTTGACTTTGGAAAATTGATGATCCACCCGAAACTCTGGAGAGTCTCCAGGGTAGCGTCGAGGCTGTGTTGGCATGCCTCTTGAGAGGGTGCCTTGATCAGGAGATCGTCCAAGTAAGGGATCACCGAGTGACCCTGAGAGTGGAGGACCGCTACTACAGTAGCCATAACCTTGGTGAAAACCCGTGGGGCTGTTGCCAGGCCGAACGGCAGTGCCACGAACTGCAGGTGTTAGTTTTCTATGGCGAAGCGCAAGAAGCACTGGTGCTCTGGAGCAATCGGTACGTGGAGATAAGCATCTTTGATATCGATCGATGCAAGGAAATCTCCTTGGGACATTGAGGCGATGACGGAGCGGAGGGATTCCATCCGGAACCACCTGGTCGTTACGTGTTTGTTGAGAAGTTTCAGGTCCAGGACAGGACGGAAAGACCCGTCCTTCTTTGGGACCACAAACAAGTTGGAGTAAAAACCGTGGCCCTGTTGCTGAAGAGGAACAGGGACCACCACTCCTTCTGCCTTCAGAGTGCCCAGCGCCTGCAGAAGAGCCTCGGCTCGCTCGGGAGGCGGGGATGACCTGAAGAATCGAGTCGGGGGACGAGAGATGAACTCTATCTTGTAACCGTGAGACAGAATGTCTCTCACCCAACGGTCTTTTACCCGTGGCAGCCAGGCGTCGCAAAAGCGGGAGAGCCTGCCACCGACCGAAGATGCGGAGTGAGGAGGCCGAAAGTCATGAGGAAGCCGCTTTGGTAGCGGCACCTCCGGTGGCCTTTTTAGGACGTGACTTAGACCGCCATGCGTCAGAGTTCCTTTGATCTTTCTGAGGCCTTTTGGACGAGGAGAATTGGGACCTGCCCGCGCCCCGAAAGGACCGAAACCTCGACTGCCCCTTCCTATGTTGGGGTATGTTCGGTTTGGGCTGGGGTAAGGATGTATCCTTTCCCTTGGATTGTTTGATGATTTCATCCAAACGCTCGCCAAACAATCGGTCGCCAGAAATTGGCAAACTGGTTAAGCGCTTTTTGGAAACAGAATCTGCCTTCCATTCCCGTAGCCACAAGGCCCTGCGGAGTACCACCGAATTGGCGGCTGCAACCGCCGTACGGCTCGCAGAGTCCAGGACAGCATTAATAGCGCAAGACGCAAATGCCGACGTCTGAGTGGTTATGGACGCCACCTGTGGCGCGGACGTGCGTGTGGCTGCGTCAATTTGCGCTTGACCTGCTGAGATAGCTTGTAGCGCCCATACGGCTGCGAACGCTGGGGCAAAAGAAGCGCCGATAGCTTCATAGATGGATTTCAACCAGAGTTCCATCTGCCTGTCAGTGGCATCTTTGAGTGAAGCCCCATCTTCCACTGCAAGTATGGATCTAGCTGCCAGTCTGGAGATTGGAGGATCCACTTTGGGACACTGAGCCCAACTTTTGACCACGTCAGGGGGAAAAGGATAACGTGTATCCTTAAGGCGTTTAGAAAAACACTTATCTGGACAAGCATGGTGATTCTGAACTGCCTCTCTGAAATCAGAGTGGTCCAGAAACATACTCGGTGTACGCTTGGGAAACCTGAAACGGAATTTCTCCTGCTGAGAAGCTGACTCCTCCACCGGAGGAGCTGAGGGAGAAATATCCAACATACGATTGATGGACGCAATAAGGTCGTTCACTATGGCGTCCCCGTCCGGAGTATCAAGATTGAGAGCGGCCTCAGGATCAGAATCCTGATCAGCTGTCTCCGCATCATCAACCAGAGATTCCCCCCTCTGAGACCCTGCACAATATGATGATGTCGAGGGAAAATCTAAGCGAGCTCGCTTAGTCGGTCTGGGGCTGGGGTCTGTGTCAGAACCCTCAGCCTGGGATCCATGAGATACCCCGGGAGGACATTGTTGGTCCAGCTGAGGTGGGCCAGGGAACAAAGATTCAACAGAGTCCCTGTGCTGAGATACCAGCCTGGACTGCAAGGCTTCTAGTATCTTAGCCATAGTCTCAGAGAGTTTTGCAAACTCCGTCCCCGTCACCTGAACAGTGTTAGCAGGTGGCTCCCCCTGGGCCCCTCTTAGCAAAGGCTCCGGCTGAGTAAGTGCCACAGGGGCCGGACAGTGCACACAATGAGGGTCAGTGGAACCTGCCGGTAGCGGGGTCGTACATGCGGCGCAGGCAACATAATAAGCCTGTGTTTTGGCACCCCTGCCTTTCGTGGGCGCCATGCTATTATCTTCCCTGAGTAACACAATAGGGTATATAGCCAGAAATCAACTGTGCACCATACAGTGTAAAACATATATACCATAAACATATAATGTTACACTACTGCACAATGGGGCTAGCACCACAGGTGCTGCTTACCACCCGCCTAAAGTGGTTGTGAGGCCACCAGAGTCCCTGCCTGGGTCTCCCAGACTTTGTCCCCCTCTGCAGCGTCCGAGGAGCTGACAGGAATGGCTGCCGGCGTCCTGAGGAGAGGAGGGAGCCGTGGGCGTGACCCAGAAAGAGCGGGAACTGGTGCCCGCACTGTGCACAGTGAGAGGGGTGGAGTATGCAAAGCATGCTCCAGCCCTCAGTGCTGCTCGTTCTGTGCAGCGTCCCGCCCTTCCCCTGCCTGTCAGGGCTGTGGGCGGGAGGAAAGGAAACTAGGCCGCAAAAAGCCGGGGACTCTAGTAATAAACGCGGCCGCCGTAAAAGCGCGGCCGGCGTGAAAGTCCCCGGCGCACTACAAGTCCCAGCCGCGCCGCAGTGTTTCCATGGCCGCGGCGGTCAGTGCGGCAGTCTCTATACATAAACACACTCAGCAACGCTGAGTGTGTAATGGCACATATTAACCCGGTCAGCGCCGTGGTCCCCGGTGCACTAGCACACCCAGCAACGCTGGAGTGTTGCTGTGCGCTGTCCCCACAGGGATACAGAGTACCTCCAAGTAGCAGGGCCATGTCCCTGAACGATACCCGGCTCCTATCCAGCAGGCTCCACAGGAGTTGTGGATGAAGCACGGTCTCAGTGCCTGGAGACAGATAGGATCCCACTTCACCCAGAGCCCTGAGGGGGATGGGAAAGGAAAACAGCATGTGGGCTCCAGCCTCCGTACCCGCAATGGATACCTCAACCTTACAACACCACCGACAAGAGTGGGGTGAGAAGGGAGCATGCTGGGGGCTCTATATGGGCCCACTTTTCTTCCATCCGACATGGTCAGCAGCTGCTGCTGACCAATCTGTGGAGCTGTGCGTGCGTGTCTGACCTCCTTCGCACAAAGCAAAAAACTGAGGAGCCCGTGGGAGCACGGGGGGGTGTATAGGCAGAAGGGGAGGGGCTTAACACTTTTAAGTGTAATACTTTGTGCGGCCTCCGGAGGCATAGCCTATACACCCAATTGTCTGGGTCTCCCAATGGAGCGACAAAGAAATTTACATTAATGTAAAGAACACTTACTTTTTAACGAGAATCAGCTCATCGTCACATATTCTCTCTTGCACAACCTCTTCAGCTTGTCCCAACATGGAAACCTCAAAGCTTTCTTCACCCTCCAGATTTGCAAGGGTTGAACAAACCGTACCTGTTGATTGGAAGTATAGAATAGTCAGAAACAGGAAACATGAAAATGTTAATTACTTGATGTTAAAACTCGAGAGCAAAACCTTCATTGCCAACCTTTTTTTTTCCATGAAGTGTTACGGCTGACTATAGGTAAAACAAGAAAATGATAAAGAAAACACTCACCGCCAGTAGCTTTTGCAATGCGCTTCAAATCCTTTTTCAGTACTCTTCGTACAGCCATTGCACCTGCATCAACAAAATACTTGAGGCACATGTCATCAATACCACCAGTAGTGAGGATGACATTAGCCCCAGTTGCCAAAATCTTCTGGATACGCTCTTTGGTAATATCAGATTCCCTACAGAAAAGAAAAAAAAACAATAAAATCAGTAATTGAGGATTCACCAGTTACCTATAGTCTTCTCTACTTTGAAAATAAAATGGACATCAATAAAAGCAATTTATGAGCACTCTCGTGTTTGGAACTTATTCCCTATATACATCACGTGATAGGGTATAAGTTAATGATTGTTGGGGGGAGACAGGGGTCCAACCAGTGGTCTCTTCCCAGATCCCATAAATCTGGGCTCTGAAGACTGAATGGATACAGCTTTATCATGCATATTGCCACACAATTCATTCCTAAGGGAGTGTTGAAGACCAGCGAAGTGCAGCTTCTGGCTATCTCCAGCAGTCCCATTAAGAGTAAATGGAGCAGCAGTGTGCGTGATTAACCTCTACTCCATTTACACTGGACTCTTCAGAGAGTCGGTTCTTAGGATCAATGGGGGTTTCAGTGGCTGGACTTCAGTAATAACAAATAACGTGTAATATTGAAAATACCCCTTATATAGGCTAGCCATGGAGGAGTTGTGCTCATAGGTTACTCTTCATTCTTATTCCTCTCTGTAAGAATCCGTATATGCAGCCTGATTGATGGTGAAGAGAACCGGTCAGCAGGATTCAGCACTAAAAATACATGACCATAATGTCGCTGTGATTCCGAATAAATACTTGAGGTGAAGAAATCTTGTTCGCCTACCTCCTTTGTTTCTTGTACACACCATTGATTATTCAGAGACCTGCCTCCTTTTTGAAATTGTACGCCACCAACAATTGTGGTGGGCAGCACGTGCGCCGTTATTCTGCAGGTGGTCTGAAGATCTTTAAGAAAATGGCACCGAAATCTTGAGCATACGCTGCATATGACACCATTTTAGTAAAGACTGTACACAGTGTTGAAAAAAATGACGCTTTGGCAGTGCATGCACAGATTTAAGATTTTGGCTGAATTTTGAGGCCATTGAGCTCAAATCTCGATCTGTGCATGCACTGCGTCCGGCGCCATTTTACTGAAGATCTACAGACTCACAGTACGCATGTGCTACCCACTGCAATCAGGCGGCGGCAAGGAATTTAAAAAAGGAGGCAGGTCACTGAATAATCAGTGACCTGTAGAAGAAGGTGAGCAGGCGGAGAAGAAGAAGGCATAATTCTTACAGCCAAGTCCCATCCAGATGCACAGATGACATAAAAACTTTGGAAGATTATTCAGCAACAAAAGATCAGATTTCTTCACTGCAGGAATCCATTTAATCAGTGTCGTTAGGACCATGGCTTTATAGTGCCAATTCCTGCTGACCTTTTTAGGATGAGCTTGTAGGGAGTTACAGTAGCTGGAACTGCATTTAATATGACTTCCTTTACTATTGGGTTAGACAATGCAGTTGGGAAACCACTTTTTTTTAGAAGCATCTGGAAATCTTGAACAATTTCAAGTTATAAAATTTACTCTACAGGTACAGCTGCCTTCACCACACATTGTATGAGAGCAAATAAGAAAACAGCACATTACCCATGGATTTCAAGGCACAGAAAAAACAAAATGACGATGCAGCACATGCACTCGCACAGCTGGAATATATACCTCTGCCGGATTTGGTCCAGTTTGGTTGGATCTGAAATAATTACTTGTACTCCGAGTTTCATTTTAGTTTTCTGCAAACTAAAGTCCAGGCAAGCAATTTTTGCATTAGTGATCCTCTTACTCATTCCTGGAAACAAAGAAACAAGGCATTTCAGGCAAGCACTGATATTCTCCAGGCATACTCCAGAATCACCAGTGCAACAGCACAACGCAAAATACCAGTACAATGCATGTAACATTAAACACATCCCTAAGAGAAACTGGTCAGGTGGTTTCATCCACTTGAAGGGAATTTGTCACCCGTTTTCTGCCCCTGTAGGGGTGGACCTGGAGACCAGCATATCTGCTCTTCCAGATTCACTGCTAATTACCACAGTCAATGTAATTATAAAAGCATCTTTAGAAACATGACGAGATCGTACATAATGACGTTGCGGCTGTTTAGGGGGCTAAAGCAACCTCAATGGTTCATTTTAAAAAAAAGTATTCATCACCAGGATACCCATAGGATATCTGTAAATGCCTTTTATGCCAAAGCCAGTGTTCAAGTGCCACGAAAAAAGTGAGTCTTGTATGTAACCTTAGTAGTTATTGTTTGGAGAAATTGCGTCAGCTATGTGGTTCTGCATATAACATGCTGTCAGTTTAAGAACCTCTCCTGGTGACGTGCCTAATAACCAGCGCTATATGAACAGATTTGTGGATAGGTTCCAGTACATTTGTGAAAAACAATGTGTTATTTACTAATATGCTGTATTATATATTTCCATTTCCGCTCCAAATGCTCTTTCTGAAGCATCACCGTCTTATGGGCAACCTTTCCCACCCACTCATCCTTTACTGTAAGGGTACTTTCACACATCCGGATTTTTGCTCTGCGGCACAATACGGCGTTCTGCAGAAAAACCGCAACCGGCTTTTGTAACGCCGATTGCGGTTTTTTTTTGCATTGACTTACATTAGTGCCGCATTGTGCCGTAGGGGCTTGCGTTCGGTCCGGTTTTTGCCGCATGCGGCAGATTTAGCCGATGCGGCGGCCGGATCGAACGTACCCTGCAACGTTTTTTGCTCCGGCAAAAAACACCGCATCGCGCCGCATCCGGCCGCTGCGGCGCATTTTTCAATGCATCCCTATGGAGGCCGGATGCGGCGCGATGCGGAAAAAACCGCATCCGGTCGCCGCATGCGGTATTTTCCACTGCGCATGCTCAGTAGCATGCCGCAACCGGAAAAAACCGGACCGGCCGCATGTAAAAACTTATGCAAAGGATGCGGTGTTTTCACCGCATCCGTTGCATAGTTTTCACAGCCGGATTGAGCCGCAGGGCTCAAACCGGATGTGTGAAAGTAGCCTAAATGGTCACTGATAGAGGCCCCTGCTGAAAAACACTGTACATGGGAAATTAGCACATCTGCAGTTTTGCTTCAATTGGGTCACATAGCCTAACTTGGATACTGATGGGGCCATGTGCACAGATTTCTTGCAGAAATGTTCTGCATGAAATCTGCACCTTCTAACATGTGCTTTTTGTGCCATGCGTTTTTTTTTAAGAAGTCACGGGGTGGAAGCGCTACAAAATGCAGGAAAAAATTTTTAAAAAAATGCAACAATTGGCATGCTGCAGATTATTTTCTGTACCAAAGCTGCAAGTAAAATAAGCAATATGCGCACAGCACTACAGAATTCTCAGACTTTCCTGGCATAAAGATAGAAATAATGCAGATTTGGGCCCCAGTCTGCACCAAAAATGCACCGCGCACACAAGGCCTTTGTGACAAGACTGCAATGCAGAAGAGTAAAAGGGACCGCATTTCTCCATACATATCTTCAATAAACATAGGATACATGAAAATGTGTTCTATAAAAGGTATATTCACCTTGCGAGCCCACAGTGCAGTTAAGTGCATAGCCATTAACAAGGATGCTCTCCTTCTGGCTCCGGCCATGCGCTTTCAGCACATTGATGGAGTTAATCGGGTAACGGGCTTGACCTTTTGGATCCACATATTTTACAGCAAGTGCAGCTTCGACCACCATAGAAGAAAAGAAGTCGCTATCACTGAGCAAATGAGTCAAGGATAAGAGTCTGATCTGGCGATGCTTGTATTCTAGTGCTAACCATCTGACGTCCTAAAACATGCAGCCATGTTACCTAACTGACGGCGTTAATTTCCTATACATAGACTAACTGGAGACACCATTTATCAGCCAGTTATCTGAATATAAGCTGCCGCAAAGAATGACTGGCATAATGCAAGCAAGTACTAACAGAGATTGTATCAATAAAACATGGAAAAGGATACACTCCAATGATTTTAGAAGACATAGAAGTCTTAGCAGCATTAAGGAGACAGTCCTTCCCGAGCTCATCGGTGTTAATGGTGAGGTTTTCATTGATGTATCTAACAGCTTCTCTATATGGGAAATCAGAAAACATTACATTTTTAAAAGCAGCAAGAATAAAGTGGTTGTGTATAATTACACAGCTTGCTTACACACGTAAAAGGAAATGGAGAAGCTTAAATGATTAAAGAAAAAACCCTCCATATCTATTAACCCCTTTCTGACATGGAGCAGGTTTGGGAGCGGAGCCCACTTTATACAAGCCCTGTGCTACCTATATTATAGAGCCGATATTCATCTGTGCCACGGCTGTAGTTAAACAAATGTGGCACTTTAACCACTTAAATTCTGCAGTCAATAGGAACCAAAGAATGTAAAAACACCCCTTTGCCATCGCTGCAGGACGTAGATGGGCTGTCATGACAGCCATGGGGCTGCTGACTTAGCATTATGTTTCACAAGGTTTCTTTTTAGAACAAAGTGAGAAATGAGGCACTAATGGGTGGTCCAGAGCGTAGCACCGTCCACCTGATAAAGAAGCGATGCTCATTTTCCATAATTGTAGATCTGTTTATCATACCAATACTAGTAATTTACTACGGAAAGTAAAAGGCATTTTCCTCAATACAATGAATTGTAATTTGCCCAGCGATGCGTTTATCCCCCTTCCTTTCCTTACACAGCCGCAATGAAAAATAGATGGGATAAGTAATAATGCTACGCACTTGCAGGCCAGACGATAGCCTCCAATAATGGACGTGGGGTGGATTTTCTGTTTCACCAGCTCATCAGCATTCTTCAGCAACTCTGCGGCAATAATTACCTAGGTATAGAAAGTTACTATGTTAAAAGTGAACTCAATCTTAAAAAGGACAAGAGTGTATGGAAAAGTCTGATGTTCCTGCAGGACAGCACAGCTCTGTACACTGGAGAACTGCAGCTCAGCTCCTACTGAAGTGAATAAGAGCTGAGCTATGGCAAGCGGGAGAAGCAAATAGTGCACACAGCCGTGAAGCTCCAACTCCAAACATCTGGTAACAGGTTGTCAGACCCCCGCCGATCTCGTATTGATGACCTACCAGCAAAAGTTGTCAATATCGAAGTAGGGATGTTGCTGACAACCCCATTTAAACATCTCAAAGAAAACAATTACGTTACAGCTTTAAAGACTTTTTTTCTAAGCATTTACAGTGAGATCTATAGCTTTATTGTACAAGCTGTTAAAGATGGCGTGGTTCCCAATATATAGTTTCCATATTAGTTATTAGTCCTCCAAAAGGAATGTCACCATATACCGTATTTTTCGGACTATAAGACACACCGGACCATAAGACGCACCTTGGTTTTAGAGAAGGAAAATAAAATTTTAAGCAAAAAATGTGGTCATGACACTGTTATGGGGCGAGGATCTGCTGCTGACACTATTATGGGTGTAATATCCCCAAATTCTCTACTAAGGTACCCCATCCTGGTAATGATCCTCCTGCCTTGTGTATATATTTATGTCCTTCATCCTGGTATAGCCCCATCTTGCTATATACTGCATCCTGGTATGTGCTCCCATCCTGCTCATATGCCCCCATCATCCTGCTCATATGCCCCCATCATCCTGCTCATATGCCCCCATCATCCTGCTCATATGCCCCCATCATCCTGGTATATGGCCCCATCATCATTTGCTCATATACCCCCATCATCCTGCAATATGCCATCATCCTGTTCATATACTCCCATCATCCTGGTATATGGCCCCATCCTGCTCATATACCCCCATCATCCTGGTATATGGCCCCATCATCCTGCTATATGCTATCATCCTGCTCATATACCCCCAATCCTGCGGCACACACAAAAAAATAAACGTTTACACTCACCTTTCCTCGTTCCACGCAGTGTCGCTCCTCCTCCTGTCTGTGCCGGCAGTGCTGTGTTGAGCCGGCCACGTTCCCTGCAGCACTGCGATGTATTATCCTCCAGTCTGCCGGTGCGGCTGTGAAGACAGTGCGCACAGCGATGACGTCATCGCTGTGAGCACCACTAGTCTCCAGTCCACACAGCGCGGCAGGCACACTGGAGGACATCGCGATGCTACAGGGGAACGGTGAGTACATTGATTCACTGCACCCCGCGCTGATGATTATACGCGGGGAGCAGTGAATACAGCCGCACATGATCACTCCAGGCTGTAGTTGCCAGGGGTGATCACGGCCGGTTGTTAATTATGCGCGCTTCCCCGCCCATCCCGCCCACCTATCAGCCCCGGCTTCAGCGCTGAGAGATGGGCGGGAGGATTGGCGTGCATATGTAGTGAGCGGGCCCACGTGGTCACGGCAGGCGCTGCTGCTGCCTGCTCGTGCCCCCGATGACCCGATCCACCGCAGCACCCTCATTCCCCGCAGCCATGCCCTACATTCAGACCATTAGACGCACCCCCCACTTTCCCCCAACATTTGGGGGGAAAAAAGTGCGTCTTATAGTCCGAAAAATACGGTAATCACTTACATAAACACTGCATAACCTACTTAGGCCCCGTGCACATGCAGAGTGTTTGCGGACTTTTTAACCTCAGCATCTGTAAGGCAAAACCAGGAGTGGGACAGAGGAAAAGTAGAATAGAAACACTGAGACCAGTTCTGTATTTTGGCTACAAATACTGAAGTAAAGAAACTTACAAAATACATGGATGTGGCCTTACGTAGTGCAGAAACATCAAGAAAATTCTTATTATCTGACCTAATTAGACCTAACATTTGCAAAATATTCCCAATGCTTCTAGTATAGTCAAACAACAGTAGTAACTGGAAACCAAGCTGCTCCCTAAAGGTGCCCGACTGTAAAAAGAGATGTCCTGCTATTTCATATAGGAGAAGGCGAGACACACATTCCCCTTCAGACAATAGCAGATTTTACTCTTCCCCATTAGCATAGCCACTCATTCTAAGAGAAGAAGCGGTACTAAAATGGGGTTATTACACAGCTATATAAGCTCCAATCAATTCATGGAAACTTGGGCACCTATAGACTTATAAGGCTCAAATCATGAAAACTTTCACTCCAGAATTCTGCATAAAAACAGCACAAGTTTGGCACGACTCGAGGCTGCGCAGTAATGTTGCGACCTCAGGCTGTGTCATGCCATTTTCACCCTCCGCCTACACAGAGGATGTGGCTTTGGAGGGATGGTGGCGTGGCAACTGCTGACCAAATTTATGACAAGCAGCGACACTCACTACACTACAAATCTGATAATGAATCAGGAGCCTCGCACTCCACCCCGCGTGAAGATGGCCAGTCTTGATGAATCGTGGCCTTCATGATAACCGTCATTCTTAAGACGCTCTAGTCCAATGGGCTAACAACCAGCTGGGTTTATTTAGGAACTATTCTGCAGTCGGAAAAAGTGAGGAACTACATCGAGTGCTACAACCTGACAGTGTCCTGAGATATGCAATCATACCTGTCTCTGGCAGATACTTTATTTAAACTGTAAACATTGTTTTAATTTTTATTTCATAAATCAGACAAATTACTTCTTTCTTTGCCAGAATTAATCAGTCATCAAAATTCTCAATTCTGAGGTAAAATCTGAATTCAGTGAACACTTTCCCATTTCTGAGATAGGAGATGGCAGTTGTTACTGATGAGATCTTGTGTAAATCAGGGCTGTGGAGTCGGTAAGCCAAACCTTCGACTCCGACTCCGACTCCTCAAATTCTCTTGCACCGGCTCCGACTCCGGCTCCGACTCCGGCTCCGACTCCGGCTCCGACTCCGGCTCCGACTCCGGCTCCGACTCCGGCTCCGGCTCCGGCTCCGACTCCGGCTCCGACTCCGGCTCCGACTCCGGCTCCGACTCCGGCTCCGACTCCGGCTCCGACTCCGGCTCCGACTCCGGCTCCGACTCCGGCTCCTACATATATTGCTTAGTTAGGTGAAAAATTTATTGTAGTACATGAATATGTGTATGTGAACATCAGACATTTAATAATTTTTATGATACGATAATCAAGATATTTGGATAGAACATAAAATATATTTATTGGAATACAACTTTAGAACACAAAAAACTGTAATAAATTGTAAATATGTAATACACTATGTAATATACAGTAGATTACATATATATCTTGTGTGTGTATATACACTGTGTGTATATATATATATATATATATATATATATATATATATATATATATATATAATTACATATTTACAATTTATTAGTTTTTTGTGTTCTAAAGTTGTATTCCAATAAATATTTTATGTTCTATCCAAATATCTTGATTATTGTATCATAAAAACAATTAAATGTCTGATGTTCACATTGTACTACAATAAATTTTTCACTTAAATATAAGCATTATACTAAATGTTATTATTTAGTAAAATATTCAGCACATTCTGCATTGCACTCCTGTCCCCAATTTATTATATATTTTAGGAGTCGGAGTCGGTGCATTTTATACCGACTCCGACTCCGACTCCGACTCCACCAAAATGAGCTCCGACTCCGACTCCGACTCCACGACTCCGACTCCGACTCCACAGCCCTGGTGTAAATAGGATGAAGGGGCGGAGCTTGCCTCTAGCTCCTCCCTCTTCATCTAGCCCATCCTTCCTCCTGTCATAGAATCTCATCAGTGACGTCTGCCATCTCCTACTGCAGTAATGCGAAGGTTGTCACTGAATACAGATTTTACCTCAGAATTGAGAATTTTGATAATGACTGATCAATTCTGGCCGAGAAAGAAGAAAATTTTCATTGTCTACTATTGGTTTATGAAATAAAAACTACGTTGTTGGGTTTGAACGTCCGGTGCTGTGGGATCCCGGAATGCAGACAGGATCGTACAATCCCCCAAGGCCGCCGTCACCGAGATCTCAGGCTCTCAACTAAACCAGCATTATCACATCATTTCCTAAACAATTTTTGGCCAATATAAGCATCAGATCAGTTACTGATCAGTATTTAGCAAATGATGTAGTTTGTTTAGTTCAGAAAGGGGAAATCTTGCACTTTCACAGGAAGGGACCGCAGAAGGTTGAGAGATCCCGCTCTACATGCTGCGACCTGGATGTTCAGACCCAACTTCTGCCACAATTGTGAGCCTATTACTAAAAAAAACTTAAATATCAGCCGTCTGTTAAATTATAGGTACTCCAACTCTGTGCCCCTTCCATCGGAGAATGAGCAAAAAACCATGACAGAAGAACCTTTCACTCATTGAACCAAGCACTGGTGATAGTTCTCTTTGTTCAAATCGGATAACCCTCTTCCAATATAAATAAACTATAGAAAGACCAAAACCTACAACAGAGGTCGTCCCATCTCCAACTTCATTGTCTTGCAGATCCGCAAGTTCACAAAGGACTTTTGCAGCAGGATGTTCTACTTCTAGCAGCTTTAATATTGTTGCGCCATCGTTTGTTATGGTAACATCCTGGAATAAAGAAAGAATACTAAGATTTTATTAACCACTGAACTTAAAATTACTTTTTGACTTAAAAAATAAAGTGCAACATTTGTTTTGCTGCAGTCTTTTGCTTTGCTTCCTTTAAGACTGGAAACTATTAAAACTTGTCAAAAAATAATAATTGCAGAAATAACATCGGACAAGTGTGTTCTGATTCAGATGTTTAGAAAACTATTTGTTATGGATAGAGATTGTACAATTCAGAGAAATGTTCTGCCATTTCATATAGGAGAAGATACACATTCTCCTTCAGACAACAGCAGAGGTTGCTCTTCCCCATTAGCATAGCCACTCACTCCGACAAACGAAGATGTGGTACTAAAATGGGGTCATCACACAGGACTAACACAAGCGACCGACCAAGTTAGGCTAAGTTCACACATCCTGTGTTTTCAATCCGTCAGGTCCGTCAGCAACGGATCAGTCATTTTCAAGATGTCAACTGATGCAACTGATGTGTTTTTCACAGGATTCCTTTCACAGGAATCCTGTGAAAAAACGGATCAGTTGCGTCCGTTACATCCGCTGTGCGTCCGTTTTTTGACGGATCAGTCATGATCCGTCTGTGTTTGGGACAGCCCAGTGGGCGTGCCAAGCATGCTGGGCATGCTCAGTAGAGCATGACGGAATCCTGCGCTGGATTCCGTTGTAAGACGGATTACGACGGAATCCAGCACCATAGACATGCATTACAAGCTTGACGGATGGCGACGGATTCCTGCGCGGCGCGTTAATTTTGACGGCCCGAAAAACGTTACATTCTGCGTTGCTCCCCGCTCGGCGGTCAGTCAAAAACGACGGACCGCGACGCAGCGGATGCAACGCAGGGTCATCAGTCGCAATCCGTCACTAATAGAAGTCTATGGGGAAATACAGGATTCCTGCAAAATATTTTGCAGGATTCCGTAATTCCTCAAGGCTACGGATTGTGACTGATGCAAAACACAGGATGTGTGAACTTAGCCTTATAGGGATTGATTGGGTGTAAAAGCCTGCAACTTCGTGCAGAATCTGCCTGCCTGAAATAACAAAGATACTACTCATTTCTTTGATGTTTTTTGTTTAAAACAAGAAGATTTTCAGAGCTAGCCAAGTACAGCACTCGACCTCCACTCGTGTTAGTCAAGTGTCCGCAGGGCTCAGTTCTCAGGATGGATAGGGGTTAGGAAGTACCGTATTTTTCGCTTTATAAGACGCACCGGAATATAAGACGCACCCCAAACTTAGACATAAAAAAGGTAAAAAAAAGAAAAATGGGGTCCGTCTTATACTCCGGTGTTCTCTTACCGGAGGAGGGCAGCAGTGGTGGTGAAGCGGGGTCACAGGAGGCACAGGTTGTGCTGGCAGGCGCGGCAGGTCAGTGGCAGCGGGGTCCGTGGTTGCAGGTGCCGTGGTTGCAGGCGCGGTGGCGTCCGCGGTGGCAGGATCCGTGGGGTCCGTGGTGGCGGCAGCAGCCGTGGCGTGTGAGCCGTGCAGCAGGCCGGTGCAGTGAGTGTCCGCGGTCCCGGTTCAGTGGTGGCAGCGGCGGCGGCAACTGCTCAGTGGTGGCAGCGGCAGGGACTGCTCAGTGGTGGCAGCGGCAGGGACTGCTCAGTGGTGGCGTGTGTCCGCGGTCCCGGTTCAGTGGTGGCAGCGGCGGCGGCGGCTCAGTGGTGGGAGCGGCGGCAACTGCTCAGTGGTGGCAGCGGCAGGGACTGCTCAGTGGTGGCGTGTGTCCGCGGTCCCGGTTCAGTGGTGGCAGCGGCGGCTCAGTAGTGGGAGCGGCGGCGACGGCTCAGTGGTGGAGTGTGTCCGCGGTCCCGATTCAAGTAATGGCGCCCGGAGCGACGCATGCGCAGATGGAGCTCTCATCCAAGGGCTCCATCTGCGCACGCGCTGACTCCCGGAGCAGCGCGTGCGCAGATGGAGCTCTCATCCAAGAGCTCCACCGGCGCCATCATTTGAAAGTGGGACCGCGGACAACTGGTAAGCTGCACAGCCGCCCGCCCCGCATGCACAGAGTGGCAGCCAGCAGGCTGCCCGCCCACCCCGCGTACAAGCCGCCGGGTACCTGTGCTTGCGTGCGGTGGCAGCCGGGTACCCATGGCTGTGTGCGGGCGGCAGATGGGTGACTGTGTGAGGGCGGCAGCCGAGTACCTGCACGGGCACCCGACTGCCGCTCGCACACAGCACCCGGCTGCCGCCCGCACACAGCCATGGGTACCCGTCTGCCACCGCATGCAAGCACAGGTACCTGGCTGCCGACCCCACACAGCACCCGCTGCCGCCCGTACACAGCCACGGGTACCCGGCTGCCGCTGCATGCAAGTACAGGTACCCGGGCGCTTGCATGCAGCCACAGGCACCCGCCCGATCGCCTCAGACAGGACCCCCCCCCCCCGCTACCGCTTTATAAGACGCACCCCCCATTTTCCTCCCAAAATTTGGGGAGGAAAAGTGCGTCTTATAAAGCGAAAAATACGGTATGTCCTTAAATTTTGAAACGCATGACTTCAAGATTTGTTAACTACAAAACCTAATAAAAATCATTTGAATAGGAAGTTATCTATTATCCAATAAATGGGAAAAATTCCATTCTTAATACCATTGTCTTTCCCCCCAGGATAAAAATGTTCAGTTTATTCGTAATGCATTAAAAATCCAAAAAGGTGCACAACACGAGATTTGGGCTAGGCTCACTTTCGTGTTTCAATCTCCACTCAGCGCTTGCTCTTAGCAATTAGCGTAGCCCATGTAAGGGTTAAAATACAAATGGATTCACATTAAAATATCATCATCATGCTGCCCACAAACCACATTATCATAAAAGCACAAAAGAATATATTGTAAACCAGTACAAAAGAAATCATACTGTGTAGTGATACAACCAGTTACATTCCTTGAGTAGGCAATTTTTCCTCCCCTTCTAAGAGCAATAACTATTTTTATATTTCCACCCTCAGCTATATGAGGGCTTGTTTTTTTATGTGCAATGGAAGGACATTCAAAATCCTGATGACAGATGTCCTCTAAAGGGAATCAGTCACCAGGTTTTTAGCAGAGAGCAATAGAGATGGGTTTTCAACACCGCGCCAATGGCCAAGGACGGTTGGAACATAAGATTAATGTTGCTTTATTTTCATGCTCAGGTCAACGCGTTTCAGGAGACTCAGCTCCCTTCATCAGGACAAACAGGCAAAAGAACATCAAATGAGTGTGGAAAGCAGTAATCAAAGCAAAAAGGTGGCTACTTTGAAGAACCTAGAATATAAGACATCTTTTCAGTTGTTTCACACTTTAAGGCTATGTGCGCACGTTGCGTACAAGCGCTGCAGAAATTTCTGCAGCGATCTGAAGAGCACATGTGCGCTTTAGATCGCTGCAGAAATGTCCGTAGTGAGCGCCGATTCCATGCGCTCTGCCTGCAGCTCCTCCCATAGACAGAGCAGGAGCTGCCGGCAAAGCGCAGGAAAGAAGTGACATGTCACTTCTTTTTGCGCAGCGCTTCGGCAGTAGCCGAAGCGCTGCGCTCTGAGACGCCACGTGCGCACGGCCCCTGCACAATCTCCATAGACTGTGCAGGGGATGCAGGACGCATGCAGTTACGTTGCGCTGCAAAGCGCAGTGTAACTGCATAAATTTACGCAACGTGCGCACATAGCCTAAGTATTTCATTCCATATGTGTTAATTTATAGTTTTGATGTCTTCAATGTGAATCCACAATTTTCAGTCATGACAATAAAGAAAACTCTTTGAATGAGAAGGTGTGTCCAAACTTTTGGTTTTTACTAGTCTAGTGATAAAATCACTTAGCAGAAGATGAAAACTACAGCAAGCAGCCCTGTAAGGCTACTTTCACACATCCGGTTTGAGCACTGCGGCTCAATCCGGCTGTGAAACCTATGCAACGGATGCGGCGAAAACACCGCATCCTTTGCATAAGTTTTTACATGCGGCCCGTCCGTTTTTTTCCGGTTGCGGCACGCTACTGATCATGCGCAGTGGAAGAAACCGCATGCGGCGGCCGGATGTGGTTTTTGCCGCATCGCGCCGCATCCAACGTCCATAGGCATGCATTGAAAAATGCGCCGCAGCGGCCGGATCAAAAGACGTGCCAGGGAACGTTCCATCCAGCCTCCGCATCGGCTAAATCTGCCGCATGCGGCGAAAACCGGACGGAACGCAAGCCCATGCGGCGCCAATGCAAGTCAATGCTGGAAAAAACAAAACCGGCGGCAAAAAAAAAAAAAAAACACCCGGTTTCGTTAATTCAGCAGAACGCCGGATTGTGCCGCACTGCTACAGCCGGAAGTGTGAAAGTAGCCTTATAGACATCACTAGAATCAGAGTCTTTACATCATACAGCTTTCATTATGTGGCAAAGGAAATCTGTCACCAGGTTTTTGAGTAGCTAATATTGTGCTCTAAGGTAATGTGGTTCATAATTTAGTTGTGCACTTACCCCAATATCATCCACCAACATTTTATCCAGGCCAACAGGACCAAGTGAGCTTTTAACAATATTAGCAATGGATGCTGCTGCCATCACTGAAAGAAAAAAAAAAAAAAACATTTGCATTACAGTGAAATTTTATCCTGAAAGTAGAAGCATGCAATGGTAATTTGCTCATCTTAAACAAATCTATTGAAACAAAAGCCAACAGTGGTGAGTTTACACACACACACACACACACACACACACACACACACACACACACACACACGTCTGAATGACTTGTCATGTGCAGTTGACCATCAATTTCAGCTTGAGAACATCTCATGCTGTTCACAAGTGGAGTTATTGTCTGCTGAGGCATGGCATCCCACTCTTCTTGAAGAGCACCCCCAGATCACTGATGTTCTAGGGTACAGATTTCCAAGCCTCTACATGGTGACACCGCTAATACCATAGGTTTTCGCTGAGAACACCCACGTCGACACCACCATAAATTGATATGCTGCGACTCGAAAAGCATGCCATTTTACTCTAAGAAGCACAGTAGGTATGAGATTACTATAAATCCCATCCACTGTTCTTGTACAACGCAGAGCTTAGGAGGACAACAGTGGGTGATGCATAGTGCTCTCCTTGGCGTCTCCAACATAGTTGTCAGCCATCATTTCTGCTCAGCGTGAACAGCACAGAGCCACTGGTCCCTCGGTTAACACGACAATGACGCTTGTGCCTGGTGGTGTGATCAAGTACCTTTAGGCTGCTTTCACACCTCCGGTTTTTGCTGTGCGGCACAATCCGGCTCTTTGCAGAAAAAACGCAATCGTTTTTTTTTGCCGCCGATTGCGTTTTTTCCGCATAGACTTTCATTAGTGCCGCATGGCCTTGCGTTCAGTCCGGTTTTTGCCGGATGCGGCATATTTAGCCCATACGGCAGCCGGATGGAACGTTGCCTGGCACTTTTTTTGTCCTGCAAAAAAAAAAAAAAAAACGCATCGCGCCACATTCGGCCGATGCAGCGCTTTTTCCAATGCATGCCTATGGATGCCGGATGCAGCACGATGCGGCAAAAACCGCATCCGGCCGACGCATGCGGTTTTTTGCACTGCGCATGCTCAGCGTGCCGCAACCGGCAAAAAGCGGACGGGCCGCATGTAAAAACTATGCAAAGGATGCGTTTTTTTGCCGCATCCGTTGCATAGGTTTTAGAGCCGGATTTAGCCGCACTGCTCAAAACGGATGTGTGAAAGCAGCCTTACAGGTTGTCTAGCACGCAGGCCACGCTGATGTAAAAGGTTTTGAATGGTCTGATGTGACACTTGGGTGCCTCGCACCTTCCTTAACTCCTTCACAACCTATGATGTTCTGGTACCTGCCTTTGATGAGGGCTTGGTTTGCGAGCCTGCATCCTTCCCTGCACATGTGGCTTAAACAGCAGAGTGGATCAGAGATCAGCCAGAGGCTGGTAACTAGTCAAATCCCACTGTCAGTCTCTGACAGCGGGATTTAACATGCGAAAAGTGGAGTGACAATGAGTTGCCATGACAGCCGGGGGTCAGCTGATGACCCGTGTTTATCATGACAAACTTTCTGTGAATGCCGGCTGTGAACCTGCGTTCATAAGAAATCACCATTTCTGCTGTACAGAGCTGTGCCGATGGACCTCTCTGTACACGTGATCAGACGATCGCAGCTTCAAGTGCCAAGGAGACTTAAATACACAGACAAAAGGGAAAAAGTTTTCAAAAACATGAAAAAAACCTAAACAATTGGTACGGCTGCATACAAAAATGTCCAAATCAAAATAATTAATCCGATCAGTAAACAGGGTAACGCACAAATTAAGTTTTTTGTTCCCCGCAACAGTATAATAAAATGTAATAATAGGCGATCAAAACAGCACATCTGCCAAAAAATAGACTCGGTAAAAACATCAGCTTAGGATGCAAAAAAAATAAGCCCTCACACAGCACTAGATACCAAAAATAAGAATGTTACAGGTTTCTGAAAATGGCACCAAAAGAAATTATTATATTTTACAAGTTTCTGATTTTTTTCCAAACAAATTAAATAAACTATACACATTTAGTAACTACACAGTCGTAGTGACCTGGATAATCATACTGCCCGGTCAGTTTTACCATGTAGTGAACGTGCTAAATTTAAAACAATTGTGAAGTTGCACTTTTTTTTGCAATCTCACAATACTGGAATTTTTTTCCCCGTTTTCTAGTATACCAAGCTAAAATTAATGGTTTCATTCAAAAGTACAAGTTATCTTGCAAAAAAACAAGCCCTCATACGGCTGGGTTGACAAAAAAATGAAAACTGTATGGCTCTTGGAAGAAAGCGGAATAAGGCCTCTATCACACATCAGTTTGTGGCAAAACTGATGAGATAGATAGAGTCGCCCGAGTCATCATCTTCCATTCTTTCGCCGGTCCCAAACAACATTCCTTTGGACGTTGCTTCCGGTGGCCGCACAGATAATTTTTGCCAGATCAGTCGTACCACGGATGAAACGTGAGACCATGTGTCACAATCCAGCGCTAATACAAGTCTATGAGAAAAAAGCGGATCAGGTGCCAGAACCGGGTTATTTTTCAATTCGCCAGATTGCACCTGACGGCAAAAAACTGATGTGTGAAAGGCCTAAAAAAGAAAAACCGCTGGGTGCTGAAGGGATTAAACCACCTGTTTCCAAAGGGCACTGTTCACATTGATGCGGTCATCAATGTGGGATTTGGCCAGAAGACGGCCACTTCTATGCCATTCTGTGACACTTGCAGTCTCTCTGTTGTAACCTGCTGACACTGTCACACTAACATCAGTGTCCACTTTTGTCTGAGAATATCCTGCTGTAAGCTTCGCAAGTGTGAGGTACTGTTGATCAATTGGTGGGCGTTTTCTTGGTCTCATGTCAAAATGTGAACAGCATGAAGAGAAGGACTGATTCAATACCAATTCTAATGAATCTGCCTAGCTGCCATCCCAGAAGGATACCTTTTGTAAAGATGATGCACAAGATGTTCCACACACAGTTTGCTGAAGAAAAGCAGACTAAGGACATGGATTACTGGAAACATATTCTGTTGTCTGATGAGACCAAGACAAACTTATGAGGTTCAGATAGGACAAGTGTGTTTGATGGAAACCAGGTGAGGAGTACAAAGACAAGTGTATCTTGCCTACAATCAGGCATGGTGGTTGGAGTGTCATGGTTTGGGGCTGCATAAGTGCTGCAGGGAGCTACAGTTTATTGAGGGAACCATGAATGCCATCATGTACTGTGACATACTGAAGCAGGGCGTGAACCCCTCCCCACAGAACTGGGCCATAGGGCAGTATTCTAACATGATCTTTAAATTATTATTATTATTATTTATTATAGCGCCATCAATTCCATGGCACTTTACATGTGAAAGGGGTGTACATAATAGGGACAAGTACAATAATCATAAACAATACAAGATACAGACAGGTACAGGAGGAGAGAGGTCCCTGCCCGCGAGGGCTCACAGTGTACAAGGGATAGGTGAGGATACGGTAGGTTAGGGTACACTTAAATGCACCTTCAAGACCACTGCCTTACTAAAGAAACTGGGGGTAAAGGTGCTGGATTGGCCAAGCATGTCTCCAGACCTAAAGCCTATTCCTCAAATGGAAGGTGCACTAGGTCTCTAACATCCACCAGGTCTGTCATGTAGTCATAGAGAATTGGAAGAGGATTCCAGTGACTCCTGTGAAGCTTTAGTTACCTCCATGGCCAAGAGAGTTAAGGTAGTGCTTGAAAATAATGGTGTCCATTAGTGATAAGCGAGTACTACCATGTTCAGCACTCAAAACGAGCAACTCGGATGCTCGGAAGGGCTGGACTCATGTACAGAGTATATTGGAAGCAAATGGGAAAGTAGCACTTTTCGTGGAAGACGAAAGAGTATCTATGACCGATCTCAGATGTCTGACTGACTGCTTCCCTCTGCTAGCTCACAGCAGTTGCACAGATATACAGCTGAGATGGCAAGTAGTGTTATATAGTGAAAAAATTACTATACAGGCCATAAACACTGCATGTGGGTACCTGCTCATTATTCCTCAATGCCTGGTATACTCACAGCTCTGCTCTCCTCCCTTGCACAGTAATCGCAGGCAGATGTGTGACTTGGTTACACAAGCCAACTCATACAGTCTCTGGGGCATTTTCCTAACACCCCTTTAGTTATAGCAGTAATTAGCATATGAAGTTCATAAGGCAACATATCAGATGAGAAATAAAATACGTTTTATTCAGATCTTCAGCTTCACCATCATTCTGGAGGCAGTTTAGGACATAAAATGTGGGGAAAGGTCCTCTTTAAAGAAATGTCACCAGAATTTTGCTACCCCTTCTTGAAGCCACATAACGTGGGGCCAGAGACTCAGATTGCAGTGATGGATCACTTTCTGGGCTGCTTGCTGAAGTTTAGATTAAATCAACCTCAACCTGTGGTAGATCTACCTGTTCTCTAGATGCTGATCTCTGTATAACCCCGCCCACAGTACCAATTGGTTGCTGTGTGCACTGAGTAGGCAGAAAGCTAGCAATCAGTTGTGGAGTTAGGCTATGTGCATACAGGAGCTTGCTCCTGCGGATTTTGCCGCAGAAAACCTGCGGATTTATCTGGATTTTCCAGATAAATCCGCAGGTTTCAGCAAGTACAGACACTCCCCATGTTACCCTATGGGACATAGGGAGTGTCTGTGTTCACGTTGCGGAATGTGCGGCTGCGGAATATGTTGCGGATGTCCCGCAGCCGAACATAACTGCATGTCAATTACTCCTGCGGATTTACCTGCGGAAATCAGCCTTGGTCCCATACTTACCTGACTTGATAGACACCCGGTCACTTTTCCTCGCTGCAGAGAAGCGCGGTGGAGCTAGGAGCAGGAAGTGGGCGGGGCCTGCACAAGCTCCGGTCATGTGACAGCCAGAGCTAGTTCAGGCCCGCCCACCTCCTCCTGCACAGTGCAGACGCTGACAGAGTGACACGGCCGTAGAGAAGTGCTGCGTGATGAGGTAAGTATGAACGCCCCGATCACTCAGCACTTGTTCTGCATGGAGGATGCAGTGCTGAAGCCATGGTACTGTATCCTCAATGCAGTTTACCGCAGTATATCCGCAGGAAATTCCGCAATAAAACCGCAGCATTGAAACAAAGTTGTGCTGCGGTTTTCTGGGAGCTCTGCGGAATGTCCTGCGGATATATCCACAGGACACTTTCCCCGTGGGCACATAGCCTTAGGCTATGTGCGTACTTTGCGTCGAGGTAGTTGCAGTTCAAAAAGCATCCTCTGGCAGAAAGGACAATGATTTTGGCTTTAAAAATGCATGTAAAAAGCAAAGAAAGTAGCCTATGCGCACCTTGCGGTTTTCATGAGTTTTTAGTGCTTTTAGAAACACTGCAGTTTTGTATTAAATTGAATGGATGGGAAACGCTGCCAAAATGGCAAAAACAATTGACACGCTGCTTCTTTAAACGCTGAGGTTTTTGCCCAAATTTATGCAAATTAAAAGCAGCGTTTTGAACAGCATGGTGTGCACAAGAAATCCCAATGTCCCAGTGACTTTGCTTGAAAAGCATAACGCAAGCATTTTGGCATGAAAACGCTGCAGTTGAAAAAGCAGGTAATAAAGCAAAGTGTGCACATAGCCTTATAGTCTCCTAAATATGGAGGACAACATGGCTGTAAGGTGATAATCTCCTGCTGATAAAACAATTTCATTAAAAGTACAGGAAGCAGCCTAGTAAGCAGCTGCTTTCACATCACATGGTAAAGGCCTGCTGGAAAGATCCAGCCTCTATGTCCATATAACGGTACTTTCACACTTGCACTTTTTCCTTCAGTCGCAATCTGCCATTTTGGAAAACAGCGCAATCCGTTAACGGATTCCGCTGTTTCCCATAGACTTGTATGGACGACGCATTGCGACTGATGGCCCTGCAAGGCATCCGCTGGCTAATACTGCGTTGCATCCGCCGGGAGGAAAGAACGCAGCATGTAGCATTTTTCTGCGCTTCTCAGAGCGTCAAAGAAACACAATGTGCTGGATTCCGTCGGCGTCCGTCATTTTTATAATGGAAGCCTATGGTGGCGGAATCCGTCATTTGATGGATTCCTGTGACGGAGCCGTCTTTACACAATGGCACATGCTCAGTTGAGTAAATTGCTGGAAAAATAAGCTACAACGGATTCCGTTGTTTTGCAGGATCCGTTACGTCACACAACGCAATGCAACGGATGCCGTTCAACGCAATGCAACGGATGCCGTTCAACGCAAGTGTGAAACTAGCCTAAGCCCGGTTTCACACTTGCATTGAACGGCATCCGTCACAGTGCGTTTTGTGATGCATGTGACGGATGCGTTGTAAATAGTGTGATATAAAGGCAACAGATTCCTGTGAAATAACGCTTTGCGTTAAGCCGAGAGAGAGCCCCCCATCATCACTGCGCACACCCCGGCACTACCGCACTCATCATCATCACTGCACACACCCCGGCACTACCGCACTCATCAATACTGCACACACCCCGGCACTACCGCACTCAATACTGCGCACACCCCGGCACTACCGCACTCATCAATACTGCACACACCCCGGCACTACCGCACTCATCAATACTGCGCACACCCCGGCACTACCGCACTCATCAATACTGCGCACACCCCGGCACTACCGCACTCAATACTGCGCACACCCCGGCACTACCGCACTCATCAATACTGCACACACCCTGGCACTACCGCACTCATCAATACTGCGCACACCCCGGCACTACCGCACTCATCCTCATCACTGCACACACCCCGACACTACCGCACTCATCCTCATCACTGCACACACCCCGACACTACCGCACTCATCATCATCACTGCGCACACCCCGGCACTACCGCACTCATTACTGCGCACACCCCGGCACTACCGCACTCATCATCACTGCCCACACCCCTGCACTACCACAGTCATCACCGCACAAACAGGCACTTTCGCACCCATCATCACCGCACACGCACAGGCATTACCTCAGTGACGTCCCTGCTGACAGCGCGACTCACTTCAGTTGCTGCCTGGAGTTGACAGTGAGCGGCGGTGTTCTACAGCCACTCCTGTCAGCTTCATGTAGCAGAGCTGGATGTGTCACGGGACCTCATATGGATTACGCCGGACCTGGAGGGGTATTTGGGGATTAATAAAGTGGTGAAAGAGGGTGTTTTTTTTATCTTTTATTCCAAATAAATAAAGTATTTTTTCGGGTGTGTTTATTTACTTTCACTTACAGGTTAATCAGTGTGGGTGTCTCAGACACCTGCCATGATTAACCTAGGACTTAGTGGCAGCTATGGGCTGCTGCCATTAACTCCTTATTACCTCGATTGCCACCGCACCAGGGCAATTCGGGATGAGTTGGGTAGAGTCCCGGAACTGTCGCACCTAATGGATGCGGCAATTCTGGACGGCTGCTGGCTGATATTGTTAGGCTGGGGGGCTTCCCATAACGTGGGGCTCCCCATCCTGAGAATACCAGCCGTGTGATTTTACCTTGGCTGGTATCAAAATTAGGGGGGACCGCACGTCTTTTTTTTTTATTTATTGTACTGCACGATATAGACCCGCCCAACAGACCAGGAGTGATTTTAAACTATTTAGTTCTGCTGGGCATGCTCAGTAGAACGTGACGGAATCAATCAGCAGATTCCACCGCTTAGCGCATAGCGGCGGAATCCGCCACCATAGACAGTCATTAGACACCGTGGTGGATTCCACCGGAATCCGTTAAGGTGCGCTATTTTAACGACACAAAAAACGCTACATGCAGCGTTCCCTCCGCCCGACGCTGCGTCATGCACCGGATGCAAAGCAGACACTTGCGTTACAGTGCATTGTCAATTCAAGCCTATGGAGAATAGCGCAGTGCATTAACAGACTGCCCTATTCTCCATAGCGAGGGATTGCGCTGAACGCAAATGTGAAACCGGCCTAACACAGGGTCGCAGCCTCGGCGGTGCTATGCAGGGCAGCTGCTCCGGCCGCCCGAGGATTACACAGGACATGCAGGAGACAGGCGGACTGCCAGCTGTGCACGGCTATTACTGGAGCCCGGAGAGGCCGAGCCGGCGGCACAGCGCGGCCCTCCCCCATTGCCAGCCCCCCGGCTCAGGCCGCTCCGGGAGAACAGCGCCGCCCTCACCACCATTGTCAGCCGTCACACTCATAGCTACCATTTTGGCTCCTGACGGCCTCTCCGGTGCTGCGCTCCCCGAACACGGCTAGCGGCCCTTCCATCCTCAGCTGTCTGTACACTGCCGGCCACACTCCGCTACAACGTGCTCAACAACCGCCGCTGGCCGCAAAGCGAGCTGGGTAGAACACTTTGCAGCTTAGCCACGTGACGCCGTCCTCTGCATACACCTTTTCACTGCCAGGCATAAAGCTGCACAAGCCAGCTGAAAGCATGGGTGGACGTCGCAGTCAGCAGCGAATGGGTTAATTACGTGCGAGCGTCGCCGGCATCTGGGTGTGACCTGCTCTCCAGATAGAGAATGTTCTAGTCTGGGGCGGCCGTGCGCGGCCTCGTTACTTTAGCAGCACCTCGCGCCTCCCCTCATCCAGAGTCTCGGGAGCGCGCAAATAACGGCAGATGGCGTCAGCTTGTTGTCATAATACGCCAGGAACTGTCAGAGCAAGCGGTGAATTGTAGTGCTCTAAACCCATGGAATTCCTGCCAAACATGGGGGACACTAGATGAGCCTAGGCAGAGACTGGCGAGGACATTAGACAGGGGCGTACATAGACAGCATGGGGCCCCATATCAGAAGATCTAACTGAACCCCTCCTCCCATTGTCCTCCGTGTATTACACTGCACCCCACAGTCCTCCGTGTATTACACTGCACCCCACAGTCCTCCGTGTATTACACTGCACCCCACAGTCCTCCGTGTATTACACTGCACCCCACAGTCCTCCGTGTATTACACTGCACCCCACAGTCCTCCGTGTATAACACTGCACCCCACAGTCCTCCGTGTATTACACAGCACCCCACAGTCCTCCGTGTATTACACTGCACCCCACAGTCCTCCATTACACTGCACCCCACAGTCCTCCATTACACTGCACCCCACAGTCCTCCGTGTATTACACTGCACCCCACAGTCCTCCGTGTATTACACTGCACCCCACAGTCCTCCATTACACTGCACCCCACAGTCCTCTGTGTATTACACTGCACCCCACAGTCCTCCGTGTATTACACTGCACCCCACAGTCCTCCGTGTATTACACTGCACCCCACAGTCCTCCATTACACTGCACCCCACAGTCCTCCGTGTATTACACTGCACCCCACAGTCCTCCGTGTATTACACTGCACCCCACAGTCCTCCGTGTATTACACTGCACCCCACAGTCCTCCGTGTTTTAGGCCCCTTTCACATGTCAGTGATTCTGGGACGTTTGTGCTTTTTTTTAAACGTACCAGAATCACTGACATACGCAGACCCATTATAATGAATGGGTCTGCTCACACATCAGTGATTTTTCACTGCACGTGTCTCCGTGCGGCGTACCCGCGTGTGCGTGATTGCCGCACGGAGACATGTCCATTTTTTTCTGGCATCACTGATGTCCCACGGACCACGCAGTGGTGTGATCTGTGAAACACGTGCCAGAAATAAACGTGCTTTTAAAATAAAAAACATTTTAACTCACCCGGCGTCCAGCGATGTCCTCTGCAGCCCGTGCAGCTTGCTGCTTCTGAGCCGGCTCATTACTGTCGTGCATATTCATGATGCGCGACACAGCCGACCCAGAAGCAGCTGCTGCAGGGGTCACCGCCGGCCGGATGCTGCACCACGGGAGCGATCAGCACCATGGAGAGCGGGAGTGGGCACAGGTGAGTTAATCTCTATGTGCAATCACGGGCCACGGAGAACGGAGCCCGGATTGCACTTAGACAACCCACGTGTGCCGTGATTCACGGCACATGCAGGGACATGTGCGTGTTTTACACGCCAGTGAAAAACGTCAGTGTTTTACACTGACGCGTGAAACGGGCCTTACACTGCACCCCACAGTCCTCCATGTATTATATACTGCACCCCATAGTCCTCCATGTATTACACTGCACCCCACAGTCCTCCATGTATTATATACTGCACCCCACAGTCCTCCGTGTATTACACTGCACCCCACAGTCCTCCATGTATTACACTGCACCCCACAGTCCTCCGTGTATTACACTGCACCCCACAGTCCTCCGTGTATTACACTGCACCCCACAGTCCTCCATGTATTACACTGCACCCCACAGTCCTCCATGTATTACACTGCACCCCACAGTCCTCCATGTATTACACTGCACCCCACAGTCCTCCATGTATTACACTGCACCCCACAGTCCTCCATGTATTACACTGCACCCCACAGTCCTCCATGTATTACACTGCACCCCACAGTCCTCCAAGTAGTATTAGGCCCCTCTCAGACGTCTATGTTTAAACAGGTGCAAGCCACACGTACTGGTATGGTCATCAAAATTAGATGAAATAGAGGAAATCCCACGCTTATTTTTAAAATTATTAGATAAAAAAAAAAACATAAGATCCCCTCCATTTTACTAAAACCAGCCATGGAACAGCAGACAACGGGGGGCTGATATTCTTAGGGTGGGAAAGGCCATGGTAAGGCTAGTTTCACATCAGCAGTATTTTGCCGCACTGTCGGATCCGGCACAAATGCGGTACAGTTCTATAGAGTTCACAGGCATCGCAGCAAGCTCCAGTCACATGACCGAATGTGACTGGAGATTGCCACGATGCATGTGAACTGTATAGAACTGTACTGCATTTGTGCCAGATCTGGCAGTGCGGCAAAATACTGCTGATGTGAAACCAGCCGTATTTGTCCCTTTCCAGCCTAATAATAGCAACCCACAGCTGCCCCAGAAGTGGCGCATTCATTGGATGCCCCAATTCTGGTGCTGGGTCCGGCTCTTCCCCTTGGCCTGGTGCGGTGGCAGACGGGGTAACATTAGTGGGGTTGATGTCAGCTCCAGCTGACATCAAGCCCTGATATTGGTAATGGGTAGCATCTAGCAGACACCACCATAACTAACCCAGTAGTTGAAAGGAAAATAAACTTTATTTTAACAACCCCCCCCCCCCGACTCCAGCACTTGTTCACAAATTTATTTGATTTTTAAAAATTAACATAAAAAAAAAGGTCCGCCGCAATCCATGGTGAGGTCCCAAGATGTTCCCCAAAAGCAACCTGGACAGACATAAAAATAAAAAATTATTCAATAAATAAAGACAAAAGACACACTGTTTTCCAATTTATTTTCCTATCAAAGCCCTAATCCTGGTCCACCGTAATCCAATTAGGGGGGCCCATGTCGATCCCATACTGCTGTCACATTCAATGGGGAACCGAACATTCCCCATTGTGAGAGAAGCCCCTGCAGGCACACATACTGCTGTGCATGCTTCCCTGCTGTGCCCTGGACCTCATAAGGTGAGCCCAGGTCACTGCAGCGGCGCAGTGTGTGTGGGGGCCCAGCAGTGACGTCATGGGTTCATTAGCGTTCACAATGAACTCTAATGAACCCATGAAGTGACAGCCGCTAAACTCGCTGTAGCGCGGGTGTCACGGGAGTGTCGTCAGGATGTCATCTGAGTTCCTTGGATACTCCAACGATCTCCTGACCTCACCGCACACTCACCTGTCCCCAGCGATGTTGTCCCCAGCGATGTTGTCCCCGCAGCTGATGTCCCAGAGCTGCTGCTTCCAGCTCCTCATCGCAGTGCATATTCAATGAGTCTAATGAGGGGGGTCGGAAGAAAGTGACAGCAGCACTGGATACAGGTGAGTATAGAAATTCATTTTATTTCAGAGACACGTGTTTTCTTTGGTACGTGTCACACTGATCTCACACGGATCACATCAGTATGTGGTACGTGTGACACCCGTGCTGCCGGAGAAAAAAAAACGGACATATCTGCGTGTGTACGGAGAAATGCAGGCCACACGGTCCGTGTGAAAACACGGACGTGTGGGTAAAACCATAGAATAACATGGGTACATGTGGAATCCGTGTTAAAACGGATGTCATACGTACCTGAAACACAGCCGTCTGAAACCAGCCTTACATTGACTACAGAAAACATATGCAGTTTGTATGAACAGAAGCCAAGGTGGATCCGCAGAATAGAGCCACTCCTTATGAATACCCATGTAGAGCGGAGCAGGTGAGGCCAATGCAGCTGTTCACACGTTTTTTCCCAAGGATATTCGAAGGGAAGTTATTCTTAGCAAATTTAATATCCCCCTTTTCTCGTCAGACCCCAGAGCAAAATAAGCGCAATAAAAAAAACGAAAAATCTTAATTACTTACCGGTAATGGGATTTTCAGTAGCCCATGACAGCACCACCTGAGAGATAGGTTCCCCCCACATCAGGACAGGAAACCCACTGATAAAAAGGCGGTACCTCTCCTCCGCATCAGTAGGTTCACAGAGCCAGAGAGGACCAACAAAACAAATAACGTTAATCATACCACCACCAAGGAATACACCACTAACTAACACTCCCCGAAGGGTATCCATAACCAGTGAATAGGGGGGGAAACTAAGGATGCTGTCATGGGCTACTGAAAATCCCATTACCGGTAAGTAATTAAGATTTTTCCCCTTCGCCCATGACAGCACCACCTGAGAGATTCTATAGACCAATCACCTTAGGGAGGGACCACCACCTGTAGAACCAGTCTACCAAAAGATAGGTCAGCCGTGGAGGATAAGTCAAGTCTATAGTGACGAACAAATGTAGAAGCAGAAGACCAAGTGGCGGCTCTGCAAATTTGTTCAACAGAGACCTCAGGCCTTTCAGCCCACGAGGTGGAAATGGACCTAGTAGAGTGAGCCCTAATCTGAAAAGGGGCAGGGATACCCTTAGATGAGTAGGCCAGAGAGATAGCGTCTCGGATCCATCTAGCTAGAGTAGCTTTAGATATCTGACAACCTTTAGATCTGCCCTGAAATGCCACAAAAAGGGCCTGAGATTTCCGCCAGTACTTAGTCCTATCCAGGTAGGTAAGACGGGCCCTTCTCACATCTAATCCATGAAGCCTGGCTTCCTTGTCATTTGAAGGGTGGTGGGGGAGGGGGTCACAAGAAGAGAGAAAAATAATTTCCTGGGATCTGTGAAAGGGTTTAACAACCTTAGGCCTCTTTCACACGTACGTGCCTCCGGTACGTGTTTTGGCAGTTTTCTCACGTACCGGAGACACGTACACACGTAGACCTACCTATGCATTCCTATGGTTTTGGACACACAAGTATTTTCGCACAGAACGTGTGTCCGTTCCGTACTTACGTGTGTCTGTGTGTTTCTCATGGCAACATTGCGCAGAAAGTCAGCTCGGGCACTCAAAGGATTTGAAAAGACGAGAATATTGATGCTTATAAATGCCAATTTTTATTCATGCAAAGGTCTGTGCTATTATGACGTTTCGGCCATACAATTTTGGCCTTTATCAAATAAATGTACTGAAAAAATAAAAGAAAAATACAATATCAAATCTCATAAACATGTACAGTTAATTTTACACGTACAGTCAATTTTACACGTAATACATGCAACAAAAATTCGGCCAATGTTTTTGGCGTTGAACAATTTGTACAATAAACAGAAAAACCATGATGCATACTTGTATGAATCATCAATTCATGTTTGTTCAATTAAGAGACCCTAGTATACACGATACATATGTATAGAGACATTCTAAAGAAAAAATACGTACCACATGAAACGTATATGAGGTTAGACTGGTGAAATTAGGTTCACATATGTTGACCAATGGTACCTTAGTGATTAACCTGAAGCAGAAAACAAACTCATCTTGAGAACATTATAGGTACTTCATGTATAAGTGTATGAAGGGGACCGTAAGGAAACATGAAGATTATGTGAATTATATAAAATAGTTTTTACTATTTACCTTTGCTATTGTCTATATGATAAGTCTCTTGGAGACCCAATGTTCACTAGCAAACTGTGGTATAAGGTCCACTACAACGCTTGAGATACAGAGAGAATGATAAGAGTTAGATTACAACCTCCATCCAGTGAAGGAAAAGGGGGGGGAAAGGGGGGGGGGGAAGGGGGAAGGGGGGAAGAAGCCAAGGCTTACTACAGATTCAGTCACCATGTTGGGCACAAAGAGTAATGTAATGTTACCTTGATTACCGTCATTTAACCTCTCAAAGGGGCTCATGCTCATGTTGCTGCTGTACTATGGGACCAAGTTCCTTCAGATATGAAGAATAAGAGACAAACTGAGTAACATGGAAAAGATGAAACATATGTAAAGGATGGGGTTTTCATCACTCACCACTATGTGTGTTCAAATTTAGTCCTTCGTGTACTGTTAGAAATTCTTTAAGGAATAAAGACCCAGTGTCTATCGCTTCTCTTTGAGAATCTATAAGTTTTTTATAGAAAAATGTCAATAACTTTTCTGCAAGGAATATTAATAAACCTGTTCGTTACTAGTGATGAGCGAGCATGCTTGTAACTACTCGGTACTCGCACGAGTATCGCTGTACTCGGGCTGCTCGGCGGGGACCGAGTAATCTCGCGATACTCGTGCTGTACTCGTGGTCTTCATTTCTGCATGTTGGCGCTCTTTTGAGAGCCAGCCCTCATGCAGAGATTGGCTGGCAGACCACTGCAATGCCACAGCCCTGTTAGTTGTGGAATTGCAGTGATTGGCCGGCCTGCACAGCGTGACCGAGCCTTTATATCGGCCGGCGCGCTGTGCTCTGCTCACAGCTATCCAGACTGTCAGTGCAGGGAGAGTGTCGCTGATTCAGGGAAAGCTTTGCGGCCCTTTATAGCTTTTTCAGTTGCAGGGCTGCAAACAGTGTGACCAAAAGTCCTTCTCAGGACTATTCTAGTTGTATACAGGCAGGCAGGGTATAGCCAGGTCGGAGTACAGTAGCAGAGTCCTTCTCAGGACTATTGTTGCTATATACAGGCAGGGTATAGCCAGGTCTGAATACAGGCTAGTGACCAAAAGAGTCTTTGCCAGGACTATTGTACCAGTATACAGGCAGGCAGGCAGGCAGGGTAGTGATGACCGTATACCAGCCTTCATCATATCTGGGGCTGGTGTACACAGTGTAAAACAGTCCAGATAGTGTCTGACTTGTCTGTAATTGTCGCTCCCCAAAAAAACCTGTTAGGTTCTTATTGCGTCCGTGCTTGGTTTTTAAAACCGCACGTGTGTGCCTGTTGGTGGCAGCGTACAGGTGCACTTGTGTGCAATTTCCAGAAACTTTGATATAACGCACAAGTAGTGAATATACACGTCAGCAGTGCACAGCATTGCAAAATGCGCAAGGGCATTGGCAAGGAACAAGGAAGTGGACGTGATGGTGGTGCAGGCAGAGGCCGAGGTCGTGGGCAAGCTCTAATTTCGCCACAACAAAGGGCCACATCTAGTCGCTCGCACGTCCTGTCCCAAATTCTTGGGGACCGCAGCAGTACACCGCTCTTGAACCAAGACCAGTGTCAACAGGTTGTTAGTTGGATAGCGGATAATGCTTCCAGTCAGATTGGCACCACCACAAACACTCTGTCTTCCACACGGTCAAGTGTCAGTAGCCGTGATACTGCACCGCACATTTCTGAACCTGATCCTCCTTCCTACCACCAGGCTGAGTACACGTCCTCCTCGGACATTAATGATCCCACACTTGGACACTCGGAAGAGCTGTTCACGTTTCCATTCACACATTCTGGCCTCTCGCCAGCTCATATTGAAGTGGGTCATGAGGAGATCGTCTGTACAGATGGCCAAATATTTGAGCAGCCACGTTCTCACGAAGTTGGCAACGTGTCTCAACAAGTGGTGGACGATGATGAGACACAATTGTCAGGAAGTCAGGAGGAGGAGCAGGGTGCGGAAGAGGAAGACGACGTGGTGGATGATCCAGTAACTGACCCAACCTGGCAGGAGGATATGCAGAGCGAGGACAGCAGTGCACAGGGGGAGGGAGGCGTAGCATCACAACAGGCAGTAAGAAGCAGGGTGGTGGCCCCAGGCAGAAGTCAGGCAACAGTTCCCCGGAACAACATGACGACACAAGGTGCCTGTACAAATGTTAGGTCTTCCCGAGTCTGGCAGTTTTTTAAGTTGGATCCAGATGATTCAAAAAAGGCCATTTGCAACACCTGCCGTGCCAGCATCAGCAGGTGTACCAAAACTAGCAGCCTGACCACCACCAGCATGATCAGGCACATGTCAGCCAAGCACCCGACTTTGTGGGAAGTACAACAGAGTCGAGGAGCAGTGCTTGCTGATGTCACTGCTACGTCTTCGCTGGTTGTGCATGCGAGCCAATCCTCTGTCCATGCTGCCTGCGAACAAGCCTCCTCCACTCCTGCACCTGCAGTTGCCTACGCAGAAAGAACACCATCATCAAGCACGTCCTTGTCCCAGCGCAGCGTTCAGTTATCCATTCAGCAAACCTTTGAACGCAGGCGCAAATACACTGCCAACACCCCACATGCCACAGTTCTAAATGCTAACATTTTGCGACTGCTTGCGCTGGAAATGTTGCCTTTTAGGCTGGTGGAGACAGAAGCATTCCGTGACCTGATGGCGGCAGCTGTCCCACGTTACTCGGTCCCCAGCCGCCACTATTTCTCCCGGTGTGCCGTCCCCGCGTTGCATAACCACGTGTCACAAAACATCACACGTGCCCTGAACAACGCTGTTTCACCCAAGGTCCACCTAACCACAGACACGTGGACAAGTGCTTGTGGGCAAGGCCGCTACATCTCGTTGACGCACACTGGGTTAATATTGTGGAAGCTGGGACCCAGTCTGAGCGAGGGACGGAACACGTCCTTCCCACACCAAGGTTTGCAGGCCCTACCTCAGTCAGTGTTTCACCCACACTCTACAGCTCCGGAATGTCATGCTCTTCAGCCTCCTCCTCCTCCTGCGCATCCTCATCCACTGTGCCCTCCACACCAGTCACAAGCTGGAAGCACTGCAGCACTGCCTCGGCGAAGCGGCAACAGGCTGTGCTGAAGCTAATCTGCATAGGTGACAAACCCCACAATGCAGAAGAGCTGTGGACAGCTCTGAAACAGCAGGCAGATCACTGGCTCACACCTCTGAACCTAAAGCCAGGAAAGGTCGTGTGTGACAATGGCCGGAACCTGGTGGCGGCTTTGAGGCGAGGCCAGCTGACACATGTTCCATGCGTGGCCCATGTGCTCAACCTCGTGGTTCAGCGGTTTATAAAGTCATACCCAGAGCTGTCTGATCTGCTGGTAAAAGTTCGCCGCCTGTCTGCACATTTTCGAAAGTCACCTACTGCTTCAGCCGGCCTTGCCGGCTTTCAGCGCCGTTTGCATCTTCCGGCTCACAGACTGGTGTGTGATGTCCCCACGCGTTGGAATTCAACTCTGCACATGTTGGTCAGGATATGTGAGCAGAAGAGGGCAGTTGTTGAGTACCTGCATCACCTAAGCCGTCGGGAAATGGGTCAAACTCCACACATAACACCTGAGGAGTGGAGATGGATGTCAGACCTATGTACCATCCTCCAAAACTTTGAGGACTCCACCAAGATGGTGAGTGGTGATGACACCATTATTAGCGTCACCATACCGCTACTCTGCCTTCTAAAACGGTCTCTGCTGAAAAACAAACATGATGCATTGCAGGCGGAGCGCGATGAGTTGCAGCAAGAAACAGTAGTGGGTGTGGGTGATAACACACAGCCCAGCCTCGTCTCATCACAACGTGCAGTGGAGGACTATGACGAGGAGGAGGATGAAGACATGGAGCAACTCTCCGGCCAAATTGAGGATATGACATGCACACCAGTCATATCCTCGGTTCAGCGTGGCTGGCCAGAGGACAGGGTAGATGAGGAGGAGGAGGAGGAGGCGGAGGAGGACAGCATGTTCAGTCATCTTGTTGGTCAGGCTACTGAAGTCCTGGCTGTTAAGAGTCTGGCGCACATGGCTGACTTTATGGTAAGCTGCCTGTCTCGTGACCCTCGCGTTAAGAACATCTTGGCCGACAATCATTACTGGTTGGTAACACTGGTAACACTGTTAGACCCACGCTACAAGGAGAACTTTTTGTCTCTTATTCCCGTGGAGGAGAGGTCAACCAAAATGCAGCAGTTCCGGAAGGCCATACTCACGGAAGTAGGCAAAGCATTCCCCTCACAAAACGCTAGCGGCATAGGTCAGGAATCAGTGGACAACCGAGGCGTACAGCCGAGAGAGGCACAAGTCCAATCCGCCAGAGGTAGGGGAACAGTCTTTAAGATGTGGGACAGTTTTCTCAGCCCCTCACGTACCACAGCCCCTGAGGTGCGGGGTAGTGCCACAAGAAATCCTAAGTTTGCCCAGATGCTGAAGGAGTACCTTGCAGATCGAACAACTGTACTCCGACATTCCTCTGTGCCTTACAATTATTGGGTATCCAAGCTGGACACGTGGCATGAATTGGCTCTCTACGCCTTGGAAGTCCTGGCCTGCCCTGCTGCTAGCGTTTAGTCAGAGCGTGTTTTTAGTGCCGCAGGTGGAATCATTACAGATAAACGCACCCGCCTGTCAACTGAAAATGCTGACAGGCTGACTCTGATCAAGATGAACAAGGGTTGGATTGGGCCAGACTTCACCACACCACCAGCAAATGAGAGCGGAATTTAAAGTTTGCCATGTACCTCCACTCACCCATGGGTACACACTTCTGGACTTTGGATAATCGCTGGACTGCTCCTCCTTCTCCTCATGCGCCACCATGATGATGACCGTTACAAATTGCAATACTTAGGCCTTTGTTTCAGGTATACCCCCAGTGGTAAATTTTTTTGCCCATTCTTTGCAGAATGGACATTACAACGACAGGAGACCCGCTCCTTTGCAATGGGAACAATGTTTTGAGGCCCTCTTGCACGTCTCTACCCAGGGACAACATGGAGCCTCCCAATTTTTGGCTGCCCTGCCTAAGGGCTATACTATAATACACCCACTTCCTTAAAATGGACACTTAATGTTTTGAGGCCCTCATGCACGTCTCTACCCAGGGACAACGTGGAGCCTCCCAATTTTTGGCTGCCCTGCCTAAGGGCTATACTATAATACACCCACTTCCTTAAAATGGACACTTAATGTTTTGAGGCCCTCATGCACGTCTCTACCCAGGGACAACGTGGAGCCTCCCAATTTTTGGCTGCCCTGCCTAAGGGCTATACTATAATACACCCACTTCCTTAAAATGGACACTTAATGTTTTGAGGCCCTCATGCACGTCTCTACCCAGGGACAACGTGGAGCCTCCCAATTTTTGGCTGCCCTGCCTAAGGGCTATACTATAATACACCCACTTCCTTAAAATGGACACTTAATGTTTTGAGGCCCTCATGCACGTCTCTATCCAGGGACAACGTGGAGCCTCCCAATTTTTGGCTGCCCTGGCAAAGGGCTATACTAAAATAGACCCACTTCCTTACAATGGGCACTTCAGGTTTACAGGCCATCATGCACGTCTCTATCCAGGGACAATGTGGAGCCTCCCAATTTTTGGCTGCCCTGGTAAAGGGCTATACTGAAATAGACCCACTTCCTTACAATGGGCACTTCAGGTTTACAGGCCATCATGCACGTCTCTATCCAGGGACAATGTGGAGCCTCCCAATTTTTGGCTGCCCTGGCAAAGGGCTATACTGAAATAGACCCACTTCCTTACAATGGGCACTTCAGGTTTACAGGCCATCATGCACGTCTCTATCCAGGGACAATGTGGAGCCTCCCAATTTTTGGCTGCCCTGGCAAAGGGCTATACTAAAATAGACCCACTTCCTTACAATGGGCACTTCAGGTTTACAGGCCATCATGCACGTCTCTATCCAGGGACAATGTGGAGCCTCCCAATTTTTGGCTGCCCTGGCAAAGGGCTATACTGAAATAGACCCACTTCCTTACAATGGGCACATCAGGTTTACAGGCCATCATGCACGTCTCTATCCAGGGACAATGTGGAGCCTCCCAATTTTTGGCTGCCCTGGCAAAGGGCTATACTAAAATAGACCCACTTCCTTACAATGGGCACTTCAGGTTTACAGGCCATCATGCACGTCTCTATCCAGGGACAATGTGGAGCCTCACAATTTTTGGCTGCCCTGGCAAAGGGCTATACTAAAATAGACCCACTTCCTTACAATGGGCACTTCAGGTTTACAGGCCATCATGCACGTCTCTATCCAGGGACAATGTGGAGCCTCCCAATTTTTGGCTGCCCTGGCAAAGGGCTATACTGAAATAGACCCACTTCCTTACAATGGGCACTTCAGGTTTACAGGCCCTCATGCACGTCTGTATGCAGGGGCATTGGTGAACCTCACAATTTTGGACTGCCCTGGCAAAGGAAAATACTACAAAGACTCACTTCCTCAAAATGGGCACATTAGACTCAAGAGGCCTTCATGTACGTCTCTTCTCAGGGACATCGGAGTGCCACACAATGTTTTCACGTAAAATCTTTCATGTATTAATCTCAAAAAGTAACATACACCAGCTCTATCTCACTATTGGGTATGTGCCCTTAACATTTCTGCCATGAAAAATCATTTTGGGGTCATTTTGGAAGGTTTTCTGGTGAGTCCGTAAAAATGGCGTGAAACGCGGACAAAATTGTTCACAGCTGTGACTTTTGAGTGATAAATGCTTCAAGGGGTCTTCCCCATGCTGTTGCCATGTCATTTGAGCACTCTTCTGAGACTTTTGTGACATTTTTAGGGTTTCTCCATGCTGCCGGGGGGTCATTTCACAAAAATACTCGGGTCTCCCATAGGATAACATTGGGCTCGTTGCTCGGCCCGAGTACACGAGTATCTTGGGAGGCTCGGCCCGAGCTTCGAGCACCCGAGCTTTTTAGTACTCGCTCATCACTATTCGTTACCTGGGTATGCCAGATGCAGTGGTGGTTCAGTGGAAATACACTGTCAGTGATCCTATAGGCCCCGTATCTACAGCCCCCCTGTGTGGATCTGTAGGATTAACATAATCAATATATATATCATAGTGATCATTCAAAGAAAGAGTAGAGGGATAGACCCCCTATCCATTACCTGAGTACGCAATTGCAGTGGTGATTCAGTGGGGAAGAAAGCTGCGTGGTGACCGGAGGTACCGGCAGGTGTAAGGCGGCCGCCATTTAAAGCCGAATCATGTGCCCAGGAAATCCTGTGTGTGACACGCAGCGCCGTCCGTGGAACGCACTCGCACGCAGGCGCAGGAGGCACCCCGGTCAGGAACGCCCCCCGCGCATGCGCACAGGCGGACCACAGGCGGCGTGATGCCGGACGTGGAACGGGAGCGCGCGCCCGGGCGGACGCGCGCCCGAGCCCCACACCCGGCATGTGGAAGTGAATGGGGCGTGTTACCCTCGTATGACTGACGTAGGCGCGGGCACGGGTATAGGTCCCCGCGGCCGCGCATGCATGTGTGCATACTCAGGATAAGTGTGTTCAATACATTAGGTGATACGGGAGTGATCCAAAGGTAAACGTGATGTGGTGGTAACGTGACATCCGTGCTGGCGTATTAAGGTGCCTAAGGAATAAAGGAAAAAAGGAAAAAAGTGATTAGTCTTATGGAAAAATAGAACTACATGTCCACAATATCAATGAACTAATAATATCAATTATCCAAATACCTCTTGAAATCAAAAATAGAAAATAGGTGTGCCCATATAATCTAAATGTAAATACCCCCTATATACCCCTATTAAATCTACGTTCTACCCCTTATATACCCCTATTAAATCTACGTTCTCAAGTCCCCTCTTACCATATAAATTTCTGCTACAAAATTCTGCTATATTCTAAAAAGACACCTCATACTCACGATTGAGGCCATTAGGCTCAAGTGTCTGTAAGGTGTAGATCCAGAATGATTCCCTTTCTTTTAGTTTTGAGAGCCTATTGCCCCCCCTCCTGCTAAGTGGGATGTGCTCAATTACTTGATAACGTAATTGTGAGACCGAGTGGCCTGCCTTCATGAAATGTGCTGGGATTGGTAGAAGTTCGTATTTACATCGGATAGTTGACTTGTGTTTACTTATCCGGTCTCGGATATGTTGGGTGGTCTCCCCAACATACCCGAGACCGCAAGGACACTTTATGAGATAGATCACGTATGATGAATCACATGTATAAAAGTCCTGAAGATGGAAGATTCTGCCTGTACGTGGATGGGAAAAAGAGCTACCTTTAGTCATATTTGAACATTGCATACAATGTAAACATGGGAAATTGCCCTTTCGTGCAGTATGAAGAAACGTTTGACGGGGCTCCTTCTTTTGGGATCCTACATCTGCTCTAATTAATGAATCCCGCAAGTTTCTCGGTCGTTTATCACAAAACAACGGTGGATTGTGGAAGGCTGGCACGTCGGGATAAGATTTACCCAGCAAGGACCAATGGCCAAGAATGGCCTTTTTTATCTGCGATTGAAAGGGGTGGTATGTAGAAACATACGCAACCCTAGGGCCCTTAATTACGGGTTTCTCTCTATCAGAGGGGCAAGGGACTGCAATGCTTCATGGGTAACCCCTGTTGATAAATTTTTGGCTGATTTCTGCACAGCGTTCTGTTTGAGTGACTGGATCAGACACTATGCGTTGTACCCTTTTAATCTGTGACATTGGAAGAGCCTTTTTCACATGTTTAGGATGTGCACTTGTGAAATGTAAGAGGCTATTTTTATCGGTTGGTTTTGTATATAAATCAGTGATTAGTCTGCCGTCCGGGCACTTCACTACCATAGTGTCTAAAAAGCTAATATTTTGTAAGTCATGATGCAACGTGAATTGTAGACCCTCCAAGCAGCTATTAAGGTCCATATGAAAGGAAAGCAGTGAGTTCAAATCGCCGTGCCAGATCAAGAATATATCATCTATACATCTGCACCAAGTGGTGACATGGGAAGCATGTAGATGATGGTTATAGACAAAATTGTCCTCGAAATGTGCATCACGCCGCCTGTGGTCCGCCTGTGCGCATGCGCGGGGGGCGTTCCTGACCGGGGTGCCTCCTGCGCCTGCGTGCGAGTGCGTTCCACGGACGGCGCTGCGTGTCACACACAGGATTTCCTGGGCACATGATTCGGCTTTAAATGGCGGCCGCCTTACACCTGCCGGTACCTCCGGTCACCACGCAGCTTTCTTCCCCACTGAATCACCACTGCAATTGCGTACTCAGGTAATGGATAGGGGGTCTATCCCTCTACTCTTTCTTTGAATGATCACTATGATATATATATTGATTATGTTAATCCTACAGATCCACACAGGGGGGCTGTAGATACGGGGCCTATAGGATCACTGACAGTGTATTTCCACTGAACCACCACTGCATCTGGCATACCCAGGTAACGAACAGGTTTATTAATATTCCTTGCAGAAAAGTTATTGACATTTTTCTATAAAAAACTTATAGATTCTCAAAGAGAAGCGATAGACACTGGGTCTTTATTCCTTAAAGAATTTCTAACAGTACACTAAGGACTAAATTTGAACACACATAGTGGTGAGTGATGAAAACCCCATCCTTTACATATGTTTCATCTTTTCCATGTTACTCAGTTTGTCTCTTATTCTTCATATCTGAAGGAACTTGGTCCCATAGTACAGCAGCAACATGAGCATGAGCCCCTTTGAGAGGTTAAATGACGGTAATCAAGGTAACATTACATTACTCTTTGTGCCCAACATGGTGACTGAATCTGTAGTAAGCCTTGGCTTCTTCCCCCCTTCCCCCTTCCCCCCCCCCTTTCCCCCCCACTTTTCCTTCACTAGATGGAGGTTGTAATCTAACTCTTATCATTCTCTCTGTATCTCAAGCGTTGTAGTGGACCTTATACCACAGTTTGCTAGTGAACATTGGGTCTCCAAGAGACTTATCATATAGACAATAGCAAAGGTAAATAGTACAAACTATTTTATATAATTCACATAATCTTCATGTTTCCTTACGGTCCCCTTCATACACTTATACATGAAGTACCTATAATGTTCTCAAGATGAGTTTGTTTTCTGCTTCAGGTTAATCACTAAGGTACCATTGGTCAACATATGTGAACCTAATTTCACCAGTCTAACCTCATATACGTTTCATGTGGTACGTATTTTTTCTTTAGAATGTCTCTATACATATGTATCGTGTATACTAGGGTCTCTTAATTGAACAAACATGAATTGATGATTCATACAAGTATGCATCATGGTTTTTCTGTTTATTGTACAAATTGTTCAACGCCAAAAACATTGGCCGAATTTTTGTTGCATGTATTACGTGTAAAATTGACTGTACGTGTAAAATTAACTGTACATGTTTATGAGATTTGATATTGTATTTTTCTTTTATTTTTTCAGTACATTTATTTGATAAAGGCCAAAATTGTATGGCCGAAAGGTCATAATAGCACAGACCTTTGCATGAATAAAAATTGGCATTTATAAGCATCAATATTCTCGTCTTTTCAAATCCTTTGAGTGCCCGAGCTGACTTTCTGCACTATTGACTTTTTTCTCGGTGGCACCTAACCTAGATTTGTGAGCCAGATTCTATTCTATCTCATGGCAACATGTCCGTTTTCTCTCCAGCATCACGGGTGTCACACAGAACGCAAACGGGTCACATGTAATGCAAACGGACCACACGGATGTGTTCCATATGACACGCACTGGAGAAAAGACGTGTCTGTGAGGAAAAAAAAAAGCTTTACTCACCTTCTCCTGCCCTGCTGTCTCTGTCGCTGCTGTCACTTGCTGCCGACCGCCGCTCATTATGCTCATTGCATATTTACTTCACTGCGACCGGAAGCAGCAGCAGCGGGGAGTGGGCAGAACCGGAGACCAAAGTTCAGCACCACGGACAGCGACGCTAGGGACAGGTGAGTAGAAAGTTCCCGTTCTCCGTATGTTATAACGGATAACACACGGAGAACACACCGAGGGCAATTTGCACCTTTGACACGTCCGTGAAAAACGTGCGTGATTTTCACGGACGTGTGAAAGAGGCCTTAGGAAGTTAAGAAGGGTCTGTACGCAAAACCACTCTATCTGCCAGAACCTGGGTATATGGATGGACAATAGAGAGTGCCTGTAAATTCCCCACCCGCCTAGCTGATGTCAGTGCTATGGAGGAGCGCCACCTTTAGGGATAGGATGTTAAGGGGGATCTCCGAGAGGGGCTCTAAGGGAGTGTACACAAGGGCATCTAGGATGAGATTTAAATCCCAGGGGGGCATACGAGGAATGGAAATCGGGGCGGATCTAGCACAAGATCTAATAAACCGGCTAATCCAGCGATTTCCAGCTATGTTCTGATTAAAAAAGGGCACCCAGGGCTGAAACCTGGACTTTTAAAGTGCTAGCAGCCAGGCCCATTTCTACTCCTTTCTGAAGAAACTCCAGTATAGCCGAGATAGGAGGAGGACCCATCACAAGTGCACCGGAAACCTGCAGAAATTTTCTCCAGACCCTGCCATATATACCTGTGATAACTGCCTACCTAGGAGGGTAGACACCAGGTTCTCCGAGAATCCCCTAGCTAAGAGGAGTTGTCTCTCAAATGCCACGCTGTCAGGTGGAGGGCAGGATCCCTGGGGTGGCATACTGGGCCCTGCATGAGAAGGTCCATCGTTTCTGGAAGGACCCAAGGGTCCGATATTGCTAACTTCTGAAGCCGGTAAAACCAGTCTCTTTTCGGCCAGAATGGAGCAATGAGGATTACATGGGCTTTGTCCTCCCGTATCTTCCGGAGCACTGCCGGGAGAAGGATCAAAAGGAGGAAAAGCATAAAGACCCTGAGACCAGGAGATCTGCATTGCATCTATTGCCCAGGGACGATCCTTGGGATTGAGAGAGCAAAATCTCTCCAGCTGCGAAAAGGTCTAAAATTGGCATCCCCCAAAGATCTGTAATTAACTGAAAAACTCGGGGGTTCAGCGCCCATTCCCCCTGACGGAGATGATGTCTGCTGAGGAAGTCGGCTTCTATGTTGTCTCTCCCAGGAATATGAAGTGCACAGAGGCAGAGACGGTGGGACTCCATCACTTGAAAGATCTCCATCGTTAGGGCAAGTAGCCGTGAGGACCCTTCTGGCTGAATTGGAAAGGGCCGCTGCTTTTGCTGATAACTTCAAGGAGTCAATGGAGGCGTCGGCAAGAAAGGCCGCTGCTCCTTGTATACGTGGTCTGGAGGATAGGATTTCCTTTCGGGGTGTGTCATCCTTAATCCGGTCTTCCAACTGTTGGACCCAGACCATGAGGGATTGTGCGACATGTTCCCGCTACTGCCGGTCTTTGAGCTCCTGTTGTAGTCTCCCAAGTGCTACGGAGAAAACCATCCGACTTGCTGTCCAGCTTATTACCGAGGGAACCAAAATCCTTAAAGGGGAGAGTCGTGGATTTGGATGCCTTTGCCACCACCACATCGATCCTAGGAGTCTTGTCCCATGACGTGGTAGCCGCCTCGTCAAAGGGATACTTCCTCTTCAGAGAAGATGATATCGGTATCCTCTTTTCTGGCTTCTGCCATTGTTCCCTAATTACTTCCTGGATCTTGTGAGGGATTGGGAAGACCTTCTTCTTTCTACTTTCCAGGCCCCCGAATATAAGGTCCTGCGTAGACTCGGGATCCTTATCGTCAACCAGCCCCATAGTAGCGCGGATTGCTTTAACCAGGGATGTCACTTCAGAGAGAGGAAAACACGGCCTGCCACCTTCATCCAAAGAAGATGAGGAGTCAGAGTATGAGGGAAAGGTAGGCGAAGAAAATCCAGAACCCCTCTCAGGGCTATGTGACTTATCGAATGATTCGGCCTGTTTCCTAGCCGTCTTCTTATGCTTTCTTGGAGCTAACTGGGATAGGGAGCCCATAGAATTCCTTACTTCGGCCCTGATAATGTCCCGTAATTAATCAGTGAAACTTGGTGCTTCCGCACATAGGACCTTCTTAATACAGGAGGGACAAAGGTCTTTCTGGTAATCAGAAGCCAAAGTTTCTTTGCACACCCCACATAGTTCTTCTATGGAACATATGGAAAACATAAGGATGCAATAAGACAGCAGGCACTCACCCCCCAGGATGGCGGTTCAAATACCGATTTCGGTGGAGATTTACAATTTCCAGGCTTCCTGGAACCGGAGTGACGACTCGTCGGACTGGAGGGGCTTGCCCTGCTAAAGGGGCGTTCCCTCGCTGCTGAGGTTGGGAAGGCTGAGAGTCCTTCTGTCTGTCCAGGACATCCTGCACTGGTGGGGAGCTGTCTGCCATCCTAAAAGGGAGAAGACTTACCATACCACCGCGAGCGCCACTGCTTTATACTACACCGATTCAAATCTGCCGCCCGAATCCTGCTCCTAAGCGCCGCCATCTTGAATGACCCCCGCGCATGTGCGGGGAAGCATTTCCGGGTGCCGCGTCACATCCTCTTCACCCCCAGCATTACAGCAGCAGGGTGCCCAGCTCATGGGGGCCGTGTGTGAGGACCATCGCTGGGGGCGACGCAGAGCCGAGCTCCTGCTCCAGGCTCGCGCCCCACCACCGCATAAGCCAAAGCCCTGGGGAGGTGCTTCCAGGCCCGAATGGCGGCTTTTGGTAAGTACCAAGCTTGCACACCAGGTCGGACCTGGGAGAATCCGTGGGTTATCCATCAGGACAGGAAACCAAACTGATGCGGAGGAGATGTACCGCCTTTTTATCAGTGGGTTTCCTGTCCTGATGTGGGCGGAACCTCTGAGGTGGTGCTGTCATGGGCGAAGGGGAAAAAAACCCCTTCATACTGACCCTTTTTCCCCCACCCCTCGTCACCCCCCCACCTTTAAGTCCACACCACCCACAATGGAATCTTTGGTCCTCTCGCCCTGTGGACCAATTCAGAGTGTTCCAGCGCAGGAGGGTTCTGCACAGGCGGTCATAACATCACAATATGCTCTGTGACCTCCTGCACAGAACCCACCAGGCACTGTGACACCCAGAATTGGGTGGAATAGGACCCAAGATCCCACTGCCAGCCGCAGGGATCAGAAGATGCTGTAAGCACTGGACAGGTGGGGGTAAGTAGCGAATAGGTCTCTGAGGAAAGTATAACAATTTTATTTTAACCTATTGCTGGCCTATTATTCAGAAAAATGCTGCTGGCCAGCAGGCACCTTTTTACGGAGTTTGCACATAAGTAAACTACAAAATAATCTGCAATTATTGTAAAATTAAAGTAGAATTCAATTCCACTCAAATTTATTCAGTCATCTTTATTCCCCTGCCAAACCCAGGACACAATGGCCCAATTAATCAAAGATGTAAAGCACCAATCCAACGTTGTTTGTTTCAGCGCTGGAGTGGTGCTTTAAATCCAAGTCCCTTGCTGCCTTTTATATACTTCACCTCCAGTGCTCCCATCTTTTTTCAGCTCTGCTTTGGTCTCATGGCGCCATCTTGTACCTGTAACTTCTGATTGAAAATCAGAACGTTACGTCACAAGCGCTCAATGTAAGTCCATGAGAGCCAGAATGAGGTTCTCAAACTTAGATTGATGTGAGACCTCAGGCATGCTCCATGAAACACTAGAGGTGTCGGCAGGTCACAAAGTGCCAGATACAAAACAAGAATGCCGCGGAGACACCATCAAATGTTTCTCAACGCTGGCAGGAAACTAGCCAGGTCTTTCACCGGGAAGGAACAACCACGGGAAGGGCAGTCTCCAGTCAAGGAAATCGCCTATACCAAAACATGGTATCTATCCACAGACCTCTTCTTGGGATGTTTAAAGTTGTGGAAATCCTTTTGTAACCAAATCTGGTTTTAAACTTCTTCACAACAGTATCCCAGACCTGTCTGTTGTGTTCCTTGGTCTTCATGATGCTATCTGCGCTTTAAACAGAACACTGAGACTATCACAGAGCAGGTGCATTTATACGGAGACTTTTGTTACACACAGGTGGCTTATATTTCTCATCATCAGTCATTTACGACAACATTGGATCATTCAGAGATCCTCAAATTTCTGGAGTGAGTTTGCTGCGCTGAAAGTAAAGGGGATGAATAATATTGCACGCCCCAATTTTCAGTTTATTATTTTTTACAAAAGTTTAATATTAGCAACAAATTTCGTTCAACTTTACAATTGTGTCCCACTTGTCGTTGATTCTTCACCATGAAATTAAAATGTTTTATCTTTATGTTTGTAGCCTGAAATGTGGGAAAAGGTTGAAAAATTCAAGAAGGCTGAATACTTTCGCAAAGCACTGTATATACACACACTGTATGTCACACAAAATAGTTTATAAATAACATTTCCTACATGTCTACTTCACATCAGCGCAATTTTTTAAACAATTTGTTTTAGATCAGAAAGGGTACAAAATTCATCAGCAATTTCCCATTTTTTCAACAAAATTTACGAAACCATATTTTTTTTTTAGGGACTTTGAGAGGCCTAGCTGACAGACTATACCCAAAAGTGAGACCATTCTAAAAACTGCACACCTTAAAGTACTCATAACCACATCCAAGAAGTTTATTAACCCTTCAGGTGCTTCACAAGGACTAAAGCAATGTGGAATGAAAAAAAACAAAATGATCATAACTAAAAATGCTGCTCTAGCCCCAATTTATTCACTTTTAGAAGAAATCACACAACAAAACACAAAATTTGTTACCCAATATCTTCTGAGTGCGCTGATGCCCCACATGTTGTCAGAAACCTCTGTTTGGACAAATGGAAGGGCCCGGAAAAGGAGCAATGTTTGAATTTTGGGACACAAATTAGGCTGAAATAGATTGCGGGCAACATGTTGCATTTACCGAGCCCGTAAGGTACCTAAACAGTAGAAACCTCCCACAAGTGACCCCATTTTGAAAACTAGACCCCTTAAGGATTTAATCTAGGGGTTTAGTGAGCATTTTGAATCTACAGGCACTTCACAGAATTTGATTACATTAATCCAGCATATGGAATTTTTTTTTTTCTTGCTTTCTTTACAACTAAATTGCTTGGCACCAAATTTCTCATTTTATCAAGAGGTAACACCAAAAACTGGACACCATGCTTGTTACCCACTTTCTTATGAGCATGGTGATACCTTACATGTAGGTCAGAAAAAACTGTTTGGAAATATGGGAGGGCTTGTAACGGAAGGAGCAATATTTGAATTTTGGAAAGCAAATTTTGCTGAAAAAGATTGCGGGTACCGTGTTGCATTTGTAAGAGCCCTAAGGTACTTTAACAGCAGTAAGTGACCCCATTTTGGAAACTAAACCCCTCAAAGAATTTATCTAGATGAGTACCCTGAACCCTTGGCTGATTCACAGAATTTTATAATGTTGAGCCATGAAAATAAAAAAAAAAAAAAAACAAAAACACATTTTTACCACAAAATTGTTACTTCAACCAGATAACTTTTTTTTCACATGGGTATCAAGAAAAAAAACGCACCATAAAATTTATTCTGAAATTTCTCCTCAGTACGCAGATACCTAGTTTGTGGTGGAAATCAACTGTTTGCACGCATGGCAAGGCTCAAAAGGGAGGGAGCGCCATATGACTGCAAAATTGGCTGTAATCATTAGCGGATGCCATGTCGCGTTTGGAGAGCCCCTGAGATGCCTAAACAGTGAAGCTCTCCAACATGTGACCCCATTTTGGAAACTGGAACCCTCAAGGAATTTATCTAGATGTTTGGTGAGAACTTTGAACCCCCGGGGGCTTCACAAAATTTTATAACATTGAGCTGTGAAAATAAAAAATAAGAATTATTCTTACCTTTAATTCGGTTTTGAGAAACCTTCCATGACAGCATAGGAGGTTGCCTTTCCACGTCCTAATAGGGACAGGAAGTACAAGAGAGGTTAAAAGGATCCTCCCACCTCCCATTAGCCAGCGTCTTACAAAGAACCCATAGCACATTACAGTAGTATGAAACACATTCCAGGAAATATCGATTAATAGGGAGGAAATTAAGTGCTGTCATGAAAGGTTCCTAGAAAACGAATCAACGGTAAGAATAATTCCTATTTCTCTAGTCATCACCTTCCACGACAGCATATGAGGAATACCAACAAATTAATACCTATGGGGGACTACAGCCTGCAGGACTTTCTTGCCAAAAGCCAAATCCCTGTTGGAATCCAGGTCCAGGCGATAATGCTTCGTGAAAGTATGTAGCGAAGACCAGGTAGCTGCCTTAAAAATCTGCTCAGGAGAAGCCCCTTCCCGTTCAGCCCAGGAGATAGAGGTAGATCTGGTGGAATGTGCGGTAAATCCAGTCGGTGTTGACAGATGCTGGTTGAGATAGGCTTCTTTAATGGCTCTCATGATCCAGTTGGCTGTAGTGCTTTTGGCCACCTTTTGCCGTTATTCCGACCGAAGGGTTGTGATCAATACACCAAGGCGCCGTCAGGTCTAGATAGTGTAACACCGTCCTGCGAACATCCAAGCAATGGAATACTTCCTCCCCTGGAGTCTGAGGATGCTGACAGAAGGAAGGAAGAACAATGGATTGGGAGCGATGGAAATCTGAGGCAACCTTGGGAAGGAATAAAGGGTCCAGCTGAAAGACAATGCTGTCATCTGTGATGGTCAAGTATGGTTCCCGGATGGATAAGGCTTGAAGCTCCCCGACTCTCCGAGCAGAAGTAATTGCAACAAGAAATGCAGCAGAGAGACCGTATACTACAGGATGACAGAGGTTCATAAGGAAACAGAGAAAGCCCAGTCAGGACCACCTTGAGGTCCCAAGAGAGTGTGAGGACTCTGTCGTGGACATATTCTAATAGCTGACACCATAAATCGGCGGATCCAGCGATGACTTGCCAGATCCGCATCAGAGACGGAACTGAGAGCCGAAACCTGCACTTTAAATGTGCTGGGCTTAAGGCACAGGTCTAATCCACTCTGGAGGAAGTCTACTATTTGGGATATGTCAGGCTGGAGTGGGTCAGGCACACAAGAACTACACCAGGAGGAGAATCTCATCCAGACTTTATTGTAGATATCATTAGTAACCGGTTTGCGGGTTTTTGTTTCAAAGTAGCCACAACGTTTTTCGAAAGGCCCTGGGCCCTGAGCACCTGGGCCTCAGAAGCCAGACAGCTAACTTGAGCCTTTGAGGATCTGGGTGGAATAGCGGACCCTGGGATAGTAAGCTGGGGTCTGGACTCAGGAGGATCGGGCCGTCGACTTTGAGAACCATGATCAAGTTGTACCAACTCCTCTTCAGCCACAGAGGAACTACCAGGATAGTTGGGACTCCAACCTCCCTGATTTTCCTCAGGGTTCTTGCCAGAAAAGGGAAAGGTGGGAAGGCGTAGGCAAGACAAAAGGACCAGTCGCAGGAAGGCGTCCAACCCTACTGCATCGTCCCATGGGTTCAGGGAGAAAAATGTTGCGACCTTTCGATTCCCATCTGACGCAAACAGGTCGATCTCCGGAGTACCCCACCTCGCTTTCAGTGAGCAGAACACTTTGGTCCAGGCTCCACTCTCCTGGGTGAACATCTTGGCATCAGGGTAATAAGAGGCATCTGGGTCCATGCAGCCCCCTATGAGCAGGTTGCTGGGATTCAATCACCAAAGGAGAGACGAGGTGACACTCCCTGACAGGTGAAATCTTTTGTTCAGGAAAGCAGGTAGTCTGTCCCAATGTGACAGGATATAATCCTGAAGACAACGAGATTGAGTTTGGGCCCACATGAATGATGGAATGCAGGACATCATTGATCCCAGAGCAGACATAGCTGCTTTAAGGGTGGGAGATGCTTGCCGATGTAGAGCAGATATCTTGGAAAGGAGGGTCAACCTGTGGTCCTCTGGGACAAAGGATGCCTGACTGTCGGAGTCTAACAGCACCCCGAGAAATCGTCATATGGAAGAGGGTTGCAGCTGAGACTTCTGGAGATTGAGCATCCTTCAATCCTTGGGCTGGATCCCCAAAAACTTTTCCACATGGCTCCTGAGGGTCTGAGCGGAGGGATCGATGAGAATGAAGTCGTCCAAATATGGCACCAGATAGATGCTTTGAACCCTTAGGAAGGCAACTACCTCTGCCATGATCTTTGAGAAAACCCTTTAGGCTAAGGAGATCCAAAGGGAAGTACCTTGAATTGAAAGTGAAGGACTTCTGCCTTGTACAAAATTGCAAATTTGAGGTACCTCCTGTGCCGAGGATGAATGGGCACATGGAAGTAGGCATCTTTCAAGTCGATAGTAGCCATCTGGTGGTGCAGCCCTATCAATAGAATCGCCGATTTTATTGACTCCATCTTGAAACGACGGTATCGAACCTATTGGTTGAGACGTTTCAGATTGATGATAATACAGGCGTCTTTAAACGGCTTTCTGACCAGGAAGAGGCAGGAGTAGTGGCCTACCCCTTCTTCCTGACTTGGAACCGGGCAAATGACATTTGAATGTAGTAACTCCTGTAACTTTAAGTACAGGAGATCCTGGGAACACTGTGAGGACAGGTCAGTGACTCGGAGGCCTGGTGGAGGGGGAGACCTGAATTCTATTAGGAGACCCTCTAATATGACATTTAGCACCCACTGGCAGCTGGTGATAGTCCGCCATTGATGAAGAAAGTCCGAGAGTTGCCCCCTCACCAGAACCCAGTCACTGTTTGTCATGCTCCTGACGCTGCTGCTGGGAAGGGATGAGGATATTCTTCCAGGCGGTCCGTGGCTCGAGGAGTCCCGGACCCGGGAGCACCGTCGAACAGTTTTAAATGAAAATAACAAAGTCCGACTACGCCACTCGCGGTTTGCGGCCAGGGATTGTAGGGCCGCCGCGGCGGGTTCTCACTGGGGATAATGGATTAGGGCAACGTGGATGGTTGAGCCCTCCGCGAGCAGGGCATTTCCCCAGTGGTAGGTGAAGGGTTAACGTGGAGGTGCAGTCCAGACAAAGAGGGCAGTTTGATGGTTTTTACTCACTGGAGATGTGAAGCCCCACGGGTGTTGTGTCGGTGTCGGTGCGTTACCTTCAGGGACTCCACGTTGCTGGATCTCCGTCACTGGTAGGAAATCTTCTGTTTTTGATCGTGACGCCACTCTCAGTATTGCGGCCAGTAGGGACCGCCACTGCAGGTTGAGGGTCGCCTGGGGCTGATGGTGTGTGCAGTTAGATGTAGTAGCCTCCTGAGAGTGAGGCAAGCCCCAGGGCCCTGTGTAGGTTTGTAGTACCACAAGTCGCAGAATGACCACACAGGCAGGATGTCTTTCAGGGTTTTTACTCACATTAGATGGCAGGGTGAGTAGCCCGGGCGTAGCTGAGATGAACCAGATGGGAACCAGGTGTCCTTCAGGCTGACTTTATGAGGGTGACTACTGACTCGCCTTCCTTAGCCCTTGGTGGTTTGGGGTGACCCCGACTTTGAGTCCCTATGGGGGTCACCCAGGGAAGATGCTCCAAGCCTCTCTCCCCTTCTTGTGTGCCGTGTGCTTGTTCCCCGGACCAGGCCACTCCAGCCTCTTGCCTCCTATGACCTATGGGCCCAAACTTGTGGTTACGTGGCTGCGGCTTTTGTAGTGTTGTGGTGTGGGCTGTAAGAGCCCCACACCGGCAGGTTTAGCAGAAGAAAGTTGAATCTATCCCCGCTTCGGGATCTGCCGCCCGGTTGGGCCTGGTGCTCTCTAGAAGTCTCCGTACTTCCCACTCCGTGCACTCTCTAGCTGAAGCTGGCTTTCAGGCAGCACTTCTAGTTGACCGTTCTCCCCCGTCTGTAGCCACTGCGCGGGCGCTGTTAGACAGCAACAGCCCCACAGGTCTGCTCCTCACTGAGCCCTATGGAGTTCTGCTCTAACCGACTCACTGGTGGGTTTTTCCATCTCTGCTCTTTCTGCTGACATCTCCTCAGTCCGAGCTCCAAGCTCTAACTAACTCCTCCTATCTCTCTTTCCTTCCCCACTTGTGTCTGCCTACGCCACCTAGCAACCAGACTCTCTTACCACACCCCTTGAGAGGAGATGGAAGCTCTCACCTCCCTCCACTATTCCAGTGAAGGCGTAGGCTCTGCCCCCTCCTGGGTTCCCCAGGGGTCCTCTCTTAGGTACATGTGTGAGGCCTGATCACTATGCGCCTGTGTTCCACACCCCAGCCAGCCATCTGGATTACCTGTATTGTACTGTCCCCAGCATGGGTGCAGTACTCAGTGGTGCCTGACCAGGTCAGGGGCGCCACATTCCCCCTTAGTTATCACCAGCACGTCCTCGGGCTGCAAGACAACATTTTAAAATGCATAAAACATTAAAACATGTAAAACATTTTTAAAAGCACCAGGTATCAGACATCACCACCCTCCACCCACAAGTCCGTTAACCCACCCAAAACCCTCTCACGTTGGCCGCAACTTCAGCCACTTCTGGCAGGATGTATAGGCGGCTTTCATGGGCTGGTGGTTTCAGGGTATACCTGGCCTGGTGGATCCGCGCCGTCAGCCTCTTCTGGCAGGATGCAGAGGCGGCCTCCACAGTTGGTGCTGACCAGGTACCCTCTTTGTGGTGGTGAGCCAAGGCCCCATAAACAGGCGTGCTCTCTGGTCGCAGGTGAGCCAAGGCCCTTTTCTACGGACGGGCCCCCCTGGTTGCAGACGAGCCAAGCCCCTAAACAGGCTGGCCCTGGTGGTGGTGCCACTGGTGTAACTATTTACACTGCGAGAGTTTGTGGCTATAGCAAGTTCATAGCCTTAAGTTTGTTTCTCACAATAGTTTTTGTGGGCGCATTTCTTAAACGTTGCAAAACAAAACTTTTCAAAACTGATCAAAACAGTAACTTCTCTTCTTACTTTCCTTTACTTTACTCCTCTTTTTCACTAGGGCGAGGGCACGTTGGGCACTGGCACCTGTGACTTTCCTGCTCTTTGTCTCTTTCTTCATCTGTGGTTGCCTCATCTATAGGTTCTGTGTCTTTCCTTTCTTGGTCTTCGTCTGTTTCTTTTTCTGTATCTGTTTCTTTATCTCTGTCTTTTCTTTCTTGTCTTTCTTGTCTTTCTTGTCTTTCTTGTCTTTCTTGTCTTTCTTGTCTTTCTTGTCTTTCTTGTCTTGGACATGGTGCTACATCGAGCGCATACAATCCCCTTTCACCTTCATGCAGAGTGAACTGTACTGCTTCTCCAATTTTCAAATTTCTGCCTGAATGTCCTCTGGGCAGGTGGGCTTGAACATCTCTCCTGTTAACAAATATGCCCTCTTTTATTCCTTTCGCTACAATGAAGCCGTATCCGCTTTTCAGGTTGAAGTCCTCTACTATTCCTCTGTAAAGGGGTCCTCTAGCCTGGGCTTTGGACCTTCTTAGGCACCTTTTCTCCTCCAGATCTCTGGCTGTAACCTCTTTCTGTTCTGGGGACTGTGGTGTCGGAGGACGCTTTGATCTGCTGCGCCGTGTCTTGCGGGCTGGGTTCATGCCTGCAGGCTCCCAGGTGAGGTCTTTGGGCTGATCTTCGTCTGCTGACGGTGTCAAGTCTTCCTCCTCCCAGCGGGAATAGGGCAGCATCTCCGGCTCTGGGTAGGGGTCTGCTGCGGCTGGCGTCGGAGTTAGCCCTTCTGCTTCCTGGCCTCCTCTCCCCCTTAGTTCTTCCTGGCACTCCTCTGGTGGCAGGACTGGGGATGGACTTTCTTCTGCTGGCCCGGGCGGGGGACTCTCCGGCGCGGCTGCAGGGGTTGCCTGAATCTCCTCAGGGGTGCATGGGAGGCGCAGGTACAGATCCACCAACCACTGGGGAAACTTGGCCTCCATGTCAGCCCTCATCTGCCAGTATTCTTCCTCCAGCGTGGGCTTCCTATCAGAGACCTCCGTGGATTGGGGAGCGGTATCAGCTCTGGCCTTGCAGGCCGGGGTAAATGGTATGTCTCTTTTATCTTGGCGGGCCGCGCCCTGTATGGCGGCGGCCTGGTCTTGGCGGGCCGGGCAGGGCATCGCTGCGGCGGCCTGGTCTGTGCGGGCCGGGCAGGGCATCGCTGCGGCGGCCTGATCTGTGCGGGCCGGGCAGGGCATCGCTGCGGCGGCCTGATCTGTGTGGGCCGGGCAGGGCATCGCTGCGGCGGCCTGGTCTGTGCGGGCCGGGCAGGGCATCGCTGCGGTGGTCGGAGCTTGGCGGGCCGCACCCGGCGGGGCTGCGGCCTGGTTCAGCATATCACCTGCGGCGCGGACGAGCGTCGCTGCTGCGTTGGAGTCTTGGCGGGCTGGGTTCAGCAGGGTGGCAGCCTGGGTCAGCGTCACACCTGCAGCACGGATGAGCACTGCCGTGGTGGTCGGAGCCCTGCGGGACAGGCGGGGCATCGCTGCAGCGGCCTGGGCTTGGCGGGCTGCTTCTAGCGTGGCTGCGGCCTGGTCCAGCATCGCCGCGCCGGGCGCCTCTTCGGGGACCGCGGGCGTGGCTGCAGGGGTCGGGGCACTCGCGCTGGCCGGGGCATCACTTGACTCACCCACCGGTGGCAGCATCGGGGTCTGCGTCGTCGCCGCTCGGTCTGACATGCGTCGCGCGGCTCCCTCCTCGTAGGTCCGCACCGCCGCAGCCATCCCCAGGAACTCCGCGTACTCTTCTCTGACCTGCTCTATGACCCGGGTCTCCAGTCGATCACAGAACTGGGCCAGCTCCCGATACCACCAGGCAGCGGAGCCTGGTGCTGGGTTCCCGCTGTCAGACGCCATTCCTTCTGCGCCGTCTTCCGCACGATCTCCCAGCGGTGGCCTCGTCGCTGCCTCCTGTAGCAAGCTGTCCAGCTTCTGTTCTGCCTCTTTCAGCAGCTCCTCTCCCAGCAGCAGGCTTGTGGCTCCCCTTCTGCTCCGCCGTTTCTCGACGCTTCCACTCTCATAGCTGGCAAGGTCAGAACTCTGCAGGGGATCTCTGGGTAGCCACACCTCTTCGTGGGCGGTAACTTCTTCCAGCGCGGGCTGCTGTTGTTTTTCAGCGCGCTTTTCATGGTGGCAATATGGCGGCGCTTCCAATTTTTCAAGCGGACCGCCCAGGCACATGGTCACCTGTCTGAACAGGTCTAGTCCTTATCCTGTTCGTGACGCCAGATGTGAAGCCCCACGGGTGTTGTGTCGGTGTCGGTGCGTTACCTTCAGGGACTCCACGTTGCTGGATCTCCGTCACTGGTAGGAAATCTTCTGTTTTTGATCGTGACGCCACTCTCAGTATTGCGGCCAGTAGGGACCGCCACTGCAGGTTGAGGGTCGCCTGGGGCTGATGGTGTGTGCAGTTAGATGTAGTAGCCTCCTGAGAGTGAGGCAAGCCCCAGGGCCCTGTGTAGGTTTGTAGTACCACAAGTCGCAGAATGACCACACAGGCAGGATGTCTTTCAGGGTTTTTACTCACATTAGATGGCAGGGTGAGTAGCCCGGGCGTAGCTGAGATGAACCAGATGGGAACCAGGTGTCCTTCAGGCTGACTTTATGAGGGTGACTACTGACTCGCCTTCCTTAGCCCTTGGTGGTTTGGGGTGACCCCGACTTTGAGTCCCTATGGGGGTCACCCAGGGAAGATGCTCCAAGCCTCTCTCCCCTTCTTGTGTGCCGTGTGCTTGTTCCCCGGACCAGGCCACTCCAGCCTCTTGCCTCCTATGACCTATGGGCCCAAACTTGTGGTTACGTGGCTGCGGCTTTTGTAGTGTTGTGGTGTGGGCTGTAAGAGCCCCACACCGGCAGGTTTAGCAGAAGAAAGTTGAATCTATCCCCGCTTCGGGATCTGCCGCCCGGTTGGGCCTGGTGCTCTCTAGAAGTCTCCGTACTTCCCACTCCGTGCACTCTCTAGCTGAAGCTGGCTTTCAGGCAGCACTTCTAGTTGACCGTTCTCCCCCGTCTGTAGCCACTGCGCGGGCGCTGTTAGACAGCAACAGCCCCACAGGTCTGCTCCTCACTGAGCCCTATGGAGTTCTGCTCTAACCGACTCACTGGTGGGTTTTTCCATCTCTGCTCTTTCTGCTGACATCTCCTCAGTCCGAGCTCCAAGCTCTAACTAACTCCTCCTATCTCTCTTTCCTTCCCCACTTGTGTCTGCCTACGCCACCTAGCAACCAGACTCTCTTACCACACCCCTTGAGAGGAGATGGAAGCTCTCACCTCCCTCCACTATTCCAGTGAAGGCGTAGGCTCTGCCCCCTCCTGGGTTCCCCAGGGGTCCTCTCTTAGGTACATGTGTGAGGCCTGATCACTATGCGCCTGTGTTCCACACCCCAGCCAGCCATCTGGATTACCTGTATTGTACTGTCCCCAGCATGGGTGCAGTACTCAGTGGTGCCTGACCAGGTCAGGGGCGCCACAGATTCACGCCTTGGGCACGTACTGGATCCCAGGTGCGCCCGTGTCTCTGATGGCTGTGCCTGCCGCCCTGGTGCCACTCTCCATCTTTGCACTCTGGTGTATGCTGGTCCTCCCTGGTATTGAGCACTTGGAGGTCCTCCTGGTGTCTGGGTCCTGCCGCAGGCAGCTAGGACTGTTTAAGGGAATATGTCCCGGTTCCCTCTTTGTTGCTGATGCTTTGGATGTTAGTGGTGGCAGATGAGTCCTGAAAACCCACCCGCCTGGCAGAGTTAACAGATGGTTTGAAGTCCTGATCTGTTTTGGGATCTGCAACCTGTGCATGCAAAGTACTGTGAGCCCTGGATGTCTACACCACAGGATCCCTCTTGTCCTTGGAGCTTGCTCTCTCGCTCTGCAGCTTTTTTCCTCCTCTGAGTGGCTGATCTTTCTCCACAGGTCTTTGCAGTGTTTTTATTACCACTCCGCCGACTTCCTTACTCCTCACTTTCCTTTCTGGCTCCTTACACTTTCTCTCTGTGTCTCAAGAGTCTCTAGTCTGTCTTGACACCTTTCTTACTACTCCTCTCATCACTGCCTACTACTTCCTACTCCTAAACTCAACTGACTGTCCCACTGTCTACCCACACTCCCTAAGTCACTTTCTCCTCCCCCAGGTCTGGTCTCTTCCTACCAGTTGGCTGCCTCTTATCTAACAGTGCCCAGCCCTGTCATCTGGCTAGGTGAGGCTCCCAGCCGGGTACAGCAAGTGTAAATGTCCTGGTGTGCTAGTGTGTGTGTAGTGACTGGCACAGTCATGTAGGACCCGAGCTGTTACCTTGTTATTACCTTATTTTTGTGACACCTGTTTACCGCAGGGGTGTCACACTTCCCTCTACTCTATGGGTAGCTCCACCGACCAGACTTCCCTTTCCCCTTGAAACCAAACTGCAAGGTGAATCTCAATATTCCGGGTCCCTAACTAAAATGCCACTATCTAGGTTAAAAACATCCATGCCTGGGCAGCTAGACTAAAAATCTAACTTGAAATGCCACTATCTGGACTAACCTCCATGTCTGGGCAGCTAGGACTCCTGGTATAAGGATTGTGAACACAGCCTGGTTTATAGGGCGGAGTGCTCAGTCAGAAAAAAAACTCACTGCAAATATTTCAAAAGACTGACCTGCACATCATACAAGTGTGTATAGGTGCCAGCTTACATGCATTGGCCAATTCATAAACTAAAAATCTCATTTTTTCATATAGCAGTAATGCAGTACCAGAGTTCCCTTATACATTGATGGCATTTAGTGTGCGGCTGTATCCATTTTGTATTTGCTAGGTTTTTTCAGCTGGCACCTATACACACTTGTAGGATGTGCTGGTCAGTCTTTTGAAATATTTGCAGTGAGTTTTTTTCTGACTGAGCACTCCGCCCTATAAACCAGGCTGTGTTCACAATCCTTATACCAGGAGTCCTAGCTGCCCAGACATGGAGGTTAGTCCAGATAGTGGCATTTCAAGTTAGATTTTTAGTCTAGCTGCCCAGGCATGGATGTTTTTAACCTAGATAGTGGCATTTTAGTTAGGGACCCGAAATATTGAGATTTACCTTGCCGTTTGCTTTCCGGGCTTACATGCATTGGCCAATTCATAAACTAAAAATCTAATTTTTTCATATAGCAGTAATGCAGTACCAGAGTTCCCTTATACATTGATGTTCCCTGGGGGATTTTTGCTCCGGAAGAGCCTTCTGATCAGTTGCCTTATCCAAAATATCATCCAGCGCTGGGCCAAAAACCAAGTCCTCTTTAAAGGAAAGACAGAGCCTCATTTTGGAAGTGGAGTCCCCATTCCACACTTTTAGCAACAATGACCATCTGGCGGAGTTGGACAACACCGAAGTCCTGGCCGCCAGGCGGACTGACTCTACGGACGTATCTGCCAGAAAACTGGTTGCCTTTCTGAGCAAGGGAGGGGAATCTAGCAAAACATCCCTAGGGGTACCCTGAGAAATATGTAATTCCAACTGGTTAAGCCATTTGAGCAGGGACCTGGAGATTCAAGTGAAGGCAATATTTGCTTGAATGGTGGAAGAGGACACCTCCCAAGATCTTTTCATAAGGCTTTCGATTTTGCGGTCTATCTGGTCCCTGAGTTGGGAAGTTCCTCAAAAGGGGAGTGCAGTCTTCTTCGCCAAACGCGCCAACTGCACATCCACCCTTGGGACATCCCAGTGCATCTCATTGCCCTCTAGGAGAAACCGGTGTCTGAGATCACTCTGGAATAGTTTTTCAGGAAATTCCCATTACTGAAAAATAAGACTCAAGGTGTTGGCATGGACCAGAAGCCAACTTGTTTTGTCGATTTCAGACAGCAAACATTTCATCTTGGACTGAAGGAAGGACTTGCTCCTCTTCTAAGCCCATAGTGCTCCGAACTGCGCCAATGAGATCTCTCAAATCGTCAAAGGAGAATAGTTCGCAGCTCAGTCCGCCCGGAGGACAAGGCCTCATCAGGTCCATCAGAAGCTGAATCGAGATTCTCCTCATTATCTGACTGGGCTATTTGGAGCTTCCTCTTCTTAGGGGAGGAAGGACCAGATGTAGGGAGGGAGGCTAGTGAGGCTTTTATCTCTTGCTTCACCATGGACCTCAACTCATCTACCAGGGAAGGCTGTTCAGCCCTAACAATCTTGTCTGTGCAACTCTAGCAGAGCTATTTATCTCAAACCATAGGGAGGTTTTTGTTTTTTTTTGCAGAAACTGGGCATTTGTTAATTTTTCCAGACCTCCTAGGGGCAGGCTTGTCTTAATAGAAAAAAAAACATAGTATAAGGGAGCCATCAGTAAAAGCCTGCATATCAGGCATAAGTGACCCACCCCCCTAGACTTACTGCGGCAGGGGGAACACTGGGCTCTGCAGATGCAGGGGAAGACAGGTCAGCACAGTTACCTTACAGTGGTTCAGATGCCTTCAGGGCAGCCTTTTATGTAAAAGCCCTGCCCCTCACTGTTGGAGAATTGTTCCCCGCATCTAGCACTGGGCCCAGGACAAGCCGCCGCAAGCATTGGCGTGACAAGCACGTTGTCCCCGCCAGATACTGCCCGGAAGCACCCCCCCTTGGGGGAGTGCATGACCCGGAAGAAACGCCCCCGGCAACACTTCCGGTCCACAATGGACAGTGCGCGTACAGGAGGCTGCCGGCCGGGGAGCCCACATCGCCCCAGAGGGAGTCCGAAAGGCTGGAGTAGTGGTCCTCCGCCAAACGTGAACGGAAGCAGCAGGAGGAGGAGGAGGAGGAGGAGGAGGAGCAGAGCCCGACCAACAGTGCCCGGCTGTCAAAAATAAAAAAAAATTACACAGTAGTTCGCCGGCCACCACAGTGTGAGAAAAAAGAAAACCCTTACATGCCCCATTGTGACAGGAAATACACTGGCTAATGGGAGGATCTTTTTAAGCTCTCTTCTACTTCCTGTCCCTATTAGAACATGGAAAGGCAACCACCAATGCTGTCGTGGAAGGTGACAAGAGAAATAAATTACCAGAAAATTGTGACTTCAACCAGGTAGCTTTTTTTTCACAAGGGTTACAGGAAAAACTGCTCCATAAAATGTATTGTATAATTTCTCCTGAGTTCGCCGATACCTCATATGTGGTGGAAATCAACTGTTTGGGCGCATGGCGGGGCTCGAAAGGGAAGGAGCGCCATTTGACTGCAAAATTGTCTGGAATCATTAGCAAACTCCATGTTGCATTTGGAGAGCCTCTGAGGTGCCTAAAAACAGTGGAGCTACTCCACAAGTGACCCCTATTCTGTAAATTAGACTCCTGAATGATTTTATCCAGGGGTATAGTGAGCATTTTGAACCCACAGGTACTTCACAGAATTTGATAACCTTAGGTCGACATGTTTAAATTTTCAGGGTTTTTGGTTTTTTTTTTCACAAAAATGTTGCTTTGGTACCAAATTTATCACTTTTTCAAGAGGAAACACCGAAAAGTGGACCCCACAGTATGATATCCAATCTCTTATGAGCACAGGCATAGCCCACGTGGCCAAAAAAGGGAATTTTGTTTACTTACCGTAAATTCCTTTTCTTCTAGCTCCTATTGGGAGACCCAGACAATTGCGTGTATAGCTTCTGCCTCCGGAGGCCACACAAAGTATTACACTTTTAAAAAAGTGTAACCCCTCCCCTCTGCCTATACACCCTCCCGTGGATCACGGGCTCCTCAGTTTTGGTGCAAAAGCAGGAAGGAGAAGACTTATGAATTGGTATAGGGTAAATTCAATCCGAAGGATGTTCGGAGAACTGAAGACCATGAACCAAAAGAACAATTCAACATCAACAACATGTGTACACAAAAGAACAACCAGCCCGAAGGGCACAGGGGCGGGTGCTGGGTCTCCCAATAGGAGCTAGAAGAAAAGGAATTTACGGTAAGTAAACAAAATTCCCTTTTTCTTTGTCGCTCCATTGGGAAACCCAGACAATTGGGACGTCCAAGAGCAGTCCCTGGGTGGGTAAAAGAATACCTCAATAAAAAGAGCCGAAAACGGCTCCCTCTTACAGGTGGGTAACCGCCGCCTGGAGGACTCGCCTACCTAGACTGGCGTCTGCCGAAGCATAGGTATGCACTTGATAGTGCTTCGTGAAAGTATGCAGGCTAGACCACGTAGCTGCCTGACACACCTGCTGAGCCGTCGCCCGGTGCCGCAATGCCCAGGACGCACCTACGGCTCTGGTAGAATGGGCTTTCAGCCCAGAAGGGAGCGGAAGCCCAGAAGTACGGTAGGCCTCGAGAATCGGTTCCTTGATCCACCGAGCCAAGGTTGACTTAGAAGCCTGAGAGTCCTTACGCTGGCCAGCGACAAGGACAAAGAGCGCGTCTGAACGGCGCAGGGGCGCCGTGCGAGACACGTAGAACCGGAGTGCTCTCACTAGATCCAAAGAGTGCAAATCCTTTTCACACTGGTGAATTGGATTAGGGCAAAAGGAAGGCAAGGAGATATCCTGATTTAGATGAAAAGGGGATACCACCTTAGGGAGACATTCCGGGACAGGACGCAGAACCACCTTATCCTGGTGGAAAACCAAGAAGGGAGCTTTGCATGACAGCGCTGCAAGCTCAGACACTCTCCGAAGTGATGTGACTGCCACCAGGAAGGCCACCTTCTGCGAAAGACGGGAGAGAGAGACATCCCGCAGTGGCTCAAAAGGCGGCTTTTGAAGAGCCGTCAGGACCCTGTTAAGATCCCAAGGTTCCAACGGACGTTTGTAAGGTGGGACCATGTGGCAAACCCCCTGCAGGAACGTGCGGACCTGCGGAAGCCTGGCTAGACGCTTTTGAAAAAACACGGAGAGCGCCGATACTTGGCCCTTGAGAGAGCCGAGGGACAAACCCTTGTCCATTCCAGATTGTAGGAATGAAAGGAATGTGGGTAAGGCAAACGGCCATGGAGGAAAGCCGTTATCAGAGCACCAGGATAAGAAGATTTGCCAAGACCTGTAATAGATCTTGGCGGACGTTGGCTTCCTGGCTTGTCTCATGGTGGCAATAACATCCTGAGACAACCCTGAAGACACTAGGAGCCAGGAATCAATGGCCACACAGTCAGGTTGAGGGCCACAGAATTCAGATGGAAAAACGGACCTTGTGACAGCAAGTCTGGGCGGTCTGGAAGTGCCCACGGTTGACCCACCGTGAGATACCACAGATCCGGATACCACGACCGCCTCGGCCAGTCTGGAGCGACGAGATCTTGCGTAGTACCCTGGGTAGCATCGCCAGAGGGGGAAACACATAAGGCAGTCGAAACTGCGACCAATCCTGTACTAAAGCGTCCGCTGCCAGAGCTCTGTGATCCTGAGACTGTGCCATGAAGGCCGGGACCTTGTTGTTGTGTCGTGACGCCATGAGATCGACGTCCGGCGTTCCCCAGCGGCGACAGATCTCTCGAAACACGTCTGGGTGAAGAGACCATTCCCCCGCGTCCATGCCCTGACGACTGAGAAAATCTGCTTCCCAGTTTTCTACGCCCGGGATGTGAACTGCGGAGATGGTGGAGCCTGTGACTTCCACCCATTGCAGAATCCGCCGGACTTCCTGGAAGGCTTGACGACTGCGAGTGCTGCCTTGGTGGTTGATGTAGGCGACGGCAGTGGCATTGTCCGACTGGATTCGGATCTGCCTGCCCTCCAGCCACCGATGGAGAGCCAATAGGGCTAGATATACTGCCCTTATCTCCAGGATATTGATCTGAAGGGACGATTCTATTGGAGTCCAGGTTCCTTGAGCCCTGTGGTGGAGAAAAACCACTCCCCAACCTGACAGACTCGCGTCCGTGGTGACCACGGCCCAGGTTGGAGGTAGGAAGGATTTTCCCCAAGACAGAGATGTGGGTAGGAGCCACCACTGAAGTGATGTTTTGGTTGCAAGGAAAGAGAGACATTCTTGTCGAGGGAAGCCGAACTCTTGTCCCATTTGCGAAGAATGTCCCATTGGAGTGGCCGTAGATGGAATTGCGCGAACGGCACTGCCTCCATAGCTGCAACCATCTTCCCCAGGAAGTGCATGAGGCGCCTTAAGGGGTGTGACTGACTCCGAAGAAGTGATTGCACCCCCGCCTGCAGAGAAAGCTGTTTGTCCCGCGGTAGCTTGACTAACGCTGGCTGGGTCTGAAACTCCATCCCGAGGTAAGTCAGTGATTGGGTCGGCGTCAACTTGGATTTCGGGAAATTGATGATCCACCTGAACCGCTGGAGAGTCGCCAGAGTGACGGTAAGACTTTGTTGACACGCCACCCGAGAAGGGGCTCTGACTAGGAGATCGTCCAAGTAGGGGATCACCGATTGGCCCTGAGAGTGCAGGACCGCCACGACGGATGCCATGACATTGGTGAAAACCCGTGGGGCTGTCGCCAGGCCGAAGGGCAATGCGACGAACTGGAGGTGTTCGTCCCCGATGGCGAAACGCAGGAAACGTTGATGTTCAGGTGCGATCGGCACATGGAGATAAGCATCCTTGATGTTGATCGATGCTAGGAAGTCTCCTTGTGACATCGAGGCGATGACCGAGCGGAGAGATTCCATCCGAAACCGTCTGGTTCTCACATGTCTGTTGAGCAGCTTGAGGTCCAGAACGGGACGGAATGACCCGTCCTTTTTTGGCACCACGAACAAGTTGGAGTAAAATCCGCGACCACGTTCCTGAATGGGAATGGGAATCACAACTCCTTCGCTCTTTAGAACATCCACTGCCTGAAAAAGTGCGTCGGCCTGTGCGGGGGGTGGGGAGGTTCTGAAGAAACGAGCCGTAGGTCGAGAGCTGAACTCTATCCTGTAACCATGAGACAGAATGTCTCTCACCCATCGGTCTTGAACGTGTGGCCACCAGGCGTCGCCAAAGCGGGAGAGCCTGCCACCGACCGAGGATGTGGCTAGGTGAGGCCGAGAGTCATGAGGAGGCCGTCTTGGAGGCAGTGCCTCCTGCGGCCTTTTGGGGGCGTGACTTGGACCGCCACGCATAGGAGTTCCTCCGGCCTTTCTCCGGCCGGTTGGACGAAGAGGATTGGGGCTTGGCGGAGGGACGAAAGGACCGAAACCTTGATTGGATTTTTCTCTGCTGAGGTCTCTTAGGTTTAGACTGGGGTAAGGAGGAGTCCTTTCCCGAGGATTCCTTAATAATCTCATCCAACCGTTCGCCAAATAAACGGTCGCCAGAAAAAGGCAAACCAGTTAAGAATCTTTTGGAAGCAGAGTCTGCTTTCCATTCGCGCAGCCACATGGCCCTGCGGACTGCCACGGAGTTAGCAGATGCTACAGCCGTATGGCTAGTGGAGTCCAGGACGGCGTTCATGGCGTAGGACAAAAATGCTGATGCCTGAGAGGTCAAGGAAGAAACATGCGGAGCAGAATTCCGCGTGACAGCATTAATCTCAGTCAGACAAGCCGAGATTGCTTGGAGAGCCCACACGGCCGCAAAGGCCGGGGCGAAAGACGCGCCCGTGGCCTCATAAATAGACTTCACCAAGAGCTCTATCTGTCTGTCAGTGGCATCCTTCAGGGATGAGCCATCGGCAACAGACACAACGGACCTAGCAGCCAATCTAGAGACTGGAGGATCCACTTTGGGTGAGTGTGCCCAGCCCTTTACGACTTCAGATGGAAAGGGATAACGCGAGTCAGTGTGCCGTTTAGCAAAGCGCTTGTCCGGGACCGCTCTGGGCTTCTGGACAGCGTCCCTGAAGTTAGAGTGATCAAAAAACATATTGCGCGTACGTTTGGGGAAACGAAATTGGTGTTTCTCCTGCTGAGAAGCCGACTCCTCTACAGGAGGAGGCGGGGGTGAGAGATCCAACACCTGGTTGATGGACGAAATAAGATCATTTACTAAGGCGTCCCCCTCAGGGGTATCAAGGTTAAGGGCGAAGTCAGGGTCAGAGCCCTGAGCTCCCACGTCCACCTCGTCCTCCTGAGAGTCCTCAAGCTGGGATCCAGAGCAGCGTGAGGAGGCCGGAGAAGAATCCCAGCGAGGCCGCTTAGCCGGTCTGGGGCTGCGATCCGGGCAGGAGTCCTCCGCCTGGGACCCAGGGGCTATCCTGGGAGCGCGCTGCGGCGCGGACCGAGAAGGGCCAGGAGGAGACAAACTAACAGGGGCCGGGGCCTGTGAAGGGCCCGGTCTGGACTGCAATGCCTCCAGGAGCTTAGATGACCATTTGTCCATAGACTGTGCAATGGATTGAGAAAGTGACAGCGTTTCTCAGCGAAAGAGGCCAATGACAGTGACTCTGTCCCTGCAGCCTGCTCAGGGGGAGCAGGGTGATCTACCTGAGCCGAAGGGCCCACCAGTGCCCGAGGCTCCGGCTTAGCAAGCGTGGCAGGAGTAGTGCATTGCTCACAGTGGGGGTACGTGGATCCCGCAGGCAACATAGCCCCACAAGAGGTACAGGCAGCGAAAAAAACCTGTGCCTTAGTAGCTTTGCTCCTTGTGGACGACATGCTGTTGTCTCCTAGGAGAGCGACCACTGAGAGTATATGGGGAAAGGGTATACGGACTGATAATATAAACTATTCCGGCACCCTAGGGGAACCAGCACCGGGTGACCGGTGTGGCTTACCAACCGCTAACGAGCGGAGTGTGTCCTCCAGATTCCCTGTCGTGGATCCCCCGGAGCTGCAGAGCTTTGCTGCTGAGAAGCATCCACCGGCAGAATGCCAAAAATGGCCGCCGGAGCTCTCAGGGGAGGAGTGGAGCCGAGGGCGGCGCTAGCAAAGAGCGGGAATCTGGAGTCCCCACAGTGGTCAATGAGGGGGGAGGGAAACATGCAAGATGCTCCAGCCCTCAAAGCCGACGTTATGTCGGTAATCCCGCCCTTACCCCTGACAGGCAGGCTCAGGGGCGGGATTTTTCGTGACTAGGCCGCGGCGAAGCCGGGGACTAAATTTAAGGCCGCACCCGACAAGCAGGCACGGTCGGCGCGGAAGTCCGCCGAAAGGACAACGGACTGAACTACCGCGGCTTCTGGGAAGAAGGTGCGACCCTCCCTGTATAGTCCCCGCATGGGGACACAGAGTACCTTCAAGTTGCAGGGCCCGGTCCCTGGGGGTGAAGAGGCTCCGGTCCGGCAGGTTCCACCAGGGGCTGCGGATGGAGCACGGTCCCAGCAAATGGATGACCGCTTAGGATCCCACTTCTCCCAGAGCCGCATAAGGGATGGTGAAGGAGACGGCATGTGGCTCCAGCCTCCGTACCCGCAATGGGTACCTCAACCTTAACAGCACCGCCGACATAGTGGGGTGAGAAGGGAGCATGCCGGGGACCCCATAGGGGTCATCTTTTCTTCCATCCGACATAACTATGATTGAGAATGCATGAGTGGATGTGTGCCTCCTTCCACACAAAGCATAAAACTGAGGAGCCCGTGGTCCACGGGAGGGTGTATAGGCAGAGGGGAGGGGTTACACTTTTTTAAAAGTGTAATACTTTGTGTGGCCTCCGGAGGCAGAAGCTATACACCCAATTGTCTGGGTCTCCCAATGGAGCGACAAAGAAAACCTCTGTTTGGACAAACTGTAGGGCTCGAAACGGAAGGACCTCCATTTGAATTTTGGAAAAGTTGGAATAAATTGTGGGCACCATGTTGCATTTGTAGGGCTCCAACCTATACAGCAGAAACCCCCACACATGACCTCATTTTAGAAACTAGACCCCTCAAGGATTTTATTCAGATGTATCGTGAGAATTTTGAAACCACAGGTACTTCACAAAAATGTTGCTGTAGCACCAAATTTCTCTTAGGCTGTGCCTACGATCTGGCGAAACTGTGTCTAGGACAGTGTCAGCTCTCCTGTGGAGATGACAGTGTTGTCCACCTGAGAACGCAGCTGCCCGAGCCCACGATCCGGGTTCGAGCCACTGTAGATTTTAGCTCCTATTCTCCCCGCGAAGAACATGCTTGTCTCTGCAGCATAAATTGAAATGCAGTGGCTTGGGAAGCTACACCGCTGGTTAGTTCATATTGCAGAGAAAAGAAGCACAGTAGGCAGGAGAGTTCTAAAAATCCTTCCACTGTGCTTGTACTGCGCAACGCAGCATTATGGACACAGCGAAAACATGCTGCGAACAAAAAATGTAACACTGAATGTGGACACGCAGCTTAAAAAGCTAGGATGCATGGATGGATGGATGGATAAAAAGATGTATATGGATGGGCATATATAATGACTCACCCCCCTGCATATTCTAAGCTTGCACCCCTTAGTGACCTTCTTGTAGCACTAAACTGTTTAGCCTTGTATTTAGTCCAAAAAATAAAAAATTTTTTTTTTTAAAAAAGTCATGGGGTCTCCCCCAATTTAGATAGCCAGCTATAGTAATCCAAAATTGACGGCACCCCAGGCTGTTTCTTAATTACATTAATAACGAAATTTGACCTAGTCTTATATTCATTACAACCATAAATAAAGGCAAAATGCACAAGAATATTTTGCAAAAAATACAAAAATATTTTTTATTTTTATTTTTAATTTCATGCGTGATTAGAAGAGACGTACACAAACAGAAAGTGAATTAAAATCAACACAACAAACAGGATGGACGGTGTGATTAGTAGGGGGTTTCTCCTGATATAATTCATAATATAAGAGCCTCCAGGAATATACATAATCACTGTTGCAGTGTAACTAATTACATATTTGGATATGGATATCACAAAAAAAATCGATTATAAAGTCATAATATTATATGTATATAGGAATTAGTCAATAATAATTCCAATAGTGAATCCAAAATACCATTTGCCAATAGTATCAATGGAGGCTACCGTAGAGAGCAGATAGACAGTTCAAGACAAAGTAGTCCTGCAAAATACAGCAGCAGCCAAGTTACAACATGTGATTAGAAAGGCAGTAGAATATCTCAATCGTGCAATATGGATGTTAGGTATTCTAACAGGACTAACCTATTATCATTGCATACATAGTTATAATAAATTCAATCATAATATATGACAGATAATATAAATATATCACCTACACAAGGTACTGATCGAAGCTGCCATGGAAAGCAGTATAGATTTAAAGATTAAATAATCCTGTAAGACATAGCAGCAATTTAGCTAGCAGTTGGTAATAGCAATAGGCTATATGAAGTATGCACAATTAATTAACATATACCATACCGGGTATGTCCACAATAATCAGTATAAGATAACATATGATCCTAATATAACATTTGCTACTATAGCATTTACAAGAGATGCTGATCAAAGCTGCCGTAGAGAACAGTGCAGGTGTGAAGATTAGATAATCCTATAAACCATAGCAGCAGTTTAGCTTGCAGTTGGTAAATAACAAATGAATAATATAATAGTGTGCAAGGTAAATTATTGCATCCTGTGCCAGATATATCTACAACAGACGGCTTAGAATAATACAGGATTGAATGGTCATTCAGAGCCGATAATTAGATAAGATCCCGGTAAGAGGATTAATTGTATCTAACCGGGATGGAGAATGCTCAGTAGAGGGGAGATAATACTCACAAAGATAAAGATAAAGCCCCCACCAGGACACACCGCCCACACCTCGACGCGCGTTTCGCAAATGCTTCGTCCAGACGAAGCACACTATTATATTATTCATTTGTTATTTACCAACTGCAAGCTAAACTGCTGCTATGGCTTATAGGATTATCTAATCTTCACACCTGCACTGTTCTCTACGGCAGCTTTGATCAGCATCTCTTGTAAATGCTATAGTAGCAAATGTTATATTAGGATCATATGTTATCTTATACTGATTATTGTGGACATACCCGGTATGGTATATGTTAATTAATTGTGCATACTTCATATAGCCTATTGCTATTACCAACTGCTAGCTAAATTGCTGCTATGTCTTACAGGATTATTTAATCTTTAAATCTATACTGCTTTCCATGGCAGCTTCGATCAGTACCTTGTGTAGGTGATATATTTATATTATCTGTCATATATTATGATTGAATTTATTATAACTATGTATGCAATGATAATAGGTTAGTCCTGTTAGAATACCTAACATCCATATTGCACGATTGAGATATTCTACTGCCTTTCTAATCACATGTTGTAACTTGGCTGCTGCTGTATTTTGCAGGACTACTTTGTCTTGAACTGTCTATCTGCTCTCTACGGTAGCCTCCATTGATACTATTGGCAAATGGTATTTTGGATTCACTATTGGAATTATTATTGACTAATTCCTATATACATATAATATTATGACTTTATAATCGATTTTTTTGTGATATCCATATCCAAATATGTAATTAGTTACACTGCAACAGTGATTATGTATATTCCTGGAGGCTCTTATATTATGAATTATATCAGGAGAAACCCCCTACTAATCACACCGTCCATCCTGTTTGTTGTGTTGATTTTAATTCACTTTCTGTTTGTGTACGTCTCTTCTAATCACGCATGAAATTAAAAATAAAAATAAAAAATATTTTTGTATTTTTTGCAAAATATTCTTGTGCATTTTGCCTTTATTTATGGTTGTAATGAATATAAGACTAGGTCAAATTTCGTTATTAATGCATGTTATGGTGACTTCAGTCATTTCTAATAATTAATAAATATCATGTATTCCTGGATTCTATTATTAACTGTTTCTTAATTACAGTATGTATATAAAAAAAAAAAACAAACAAAAAAAAAACAAAAACGTGGCGTTCTCCCCAAATTGGATTACCAACCAAGATAAAGCGAATAGCTGTGGTTTGGTATTCTCAGGGTGGGAAGAGCCATAGTTATTTGACCCTTCCAAGCCTAAAAATAGCAGGCCGTAGCCGCCCACGAAGTGACGCATCCATTACATGTGCTTACATTGGCGCTTTTCCCCAGCTCATGCCATTGCCCTAGTGTGGTGGCAAAGGGAGTAATATATGGGGTTGATACCAGCTATAATGTCACATAGCATCAAACCCAGCGGTTAGTAATGTTGCGGCGTCTATCAGATACCTGACATTACTGTCTGTAATAAAAAAAAAAAACTTTTTTTTTTTTTTTTATTTGAAAGACACTCCAACACATTTCCTCTTTCAACAGTTTATTGAAAAGAAAAAAAAACGGTCCTCAATAATCCATTTTGGAGGTCCCACGATGATTCTGGACCTTCCAGAATATGTGGGGAATGCTTTGTGAGCGTATCCCCCATTTTATGGAACTGCAGGCACTCCATGTGAGGAGTGTGGGTGCAGTGACCTGAGAAAACTGCACTCACACTCTGTCAGACTTCCGGGATTTCCAGTTCTCTTTTGAATGAGTTTGCCCTCTGTTAACATGGAGTTTGCTGTTCTGTTGCCCTACTTCCTGTCCATCTGTTTAAAAGGCCACCCCTAAGCTTAGTCCAGTGCCTGAGTATACTGCTTGCTGTGTACTCCTGCTTTGCTGCTCTTGGTTCCTGATTTGACATTTTGGATCCTCCTGAAAAACAACCGATACCGACTCTGGACTTCACCCGGTCTCATCAAGCTGTGCCCGGACTCAGTCTGCCGTCTTTGGTCAGCACTTCTGCCCGGTTCCTTCCGCTTCGTAACCACTCTGGACTCTCATCCCGTGCGGACATTTTTGGACTATACCTATTGCCCTTTGTGTCCCGGCTGCTGCGCATTTAGGCCTTCTGGGGTGATTGCCAGACAGTCCCTGTATAGGGGTTCGCTCTTGGTGGTCTCCCTGGGGGAGTCCGGTGCGTGGCCCCGGGAATTCCCTTCGCTACGATCCTGGAAGGTATTTCCTGTGTTTATTGTACTACTGTGTTTTTGTTCCGTTTATGTACATATCGTTGGTTACATATTATAAACATCTCTGCACCAAGAACTCGTCTCTGGTTGTCATTGCCCTAACGCCATCGAAATCCTCAGTACATACAATAGTATTACATTATACTCAGGCCATAAAAGGATTTCGCTGGGGCAATGACTGAGACACGAGTAGATCAGCTTTTTTCCATGATTAACTCATTGCAGCAGGAGATGGAGGCGGTGCAAACTAAGCTTAGAGATGTGGAGGTACAGCTGGGCCATGATCACCAGGTACTGGGTCCGGCTATTCAGGATTTGCGAACCAGAGTGGAGGCTCAGGAAGCCGCCCCCACTACGTCTGTATCAGCTGCCGGTATGCCTATGTTACCCCCATTTTGTTTCAGTGGTGATCGTAGTCAGTTTCGTGGATTTGTTAACCAGTGTATACTGTTTTTTGATGTACATGCTGATTATTACCGTTCTGACCGGTCAAAAGTGTTATGTATAATCATGTTATTAACCTCACGAGCACTGGCTTGGGCTAATCCTATGATAGAGAATCGGGATATCCGTTTAAATCACCTGGATGACTTTCTGACCGCAATGGTGCAAATGTTTGATGATCCGAATCGCCGTGCTACCGCTGAATCGGCTCTCCTTTCCTTACGTCAGGGAAAGCGGTCTGTCGTTGAATACGCCACTGAGTTCAAGAGGTTAGTGGTAGACACCGACTGGGGAAACAATGCGTTATTGTCAGTTTTCAGAAAAGGTTTGTCCGGTACCATCAAGGACGAGTTAGCTCGTTCCGAATCTCCAGGGGATTTTGAACTGTTTCTCCAACACTGTGTGCGTATTGATACCCGCTTGACGGAACGTAGACAAGAAAAATGGGCAGCTGTAAACCGGGTAACCAACTTTGCGTTTCCTTCCAGAGAACCCGCTCTCAGGACGCCACGGGAGGCAGAGGATGTTCCTATGCAAGTGGACTCTCTGCAAAAGCGAGAGACTAACGAACGTCGTGAACACCGGCTCCGTGAGCGTTTGTGTTTCTATTGCGGTCAATCGGACCATTTCCTGATTGACTGCCCAAGACGTCCAAATCGCCCAAATAAGGTATTGGCAGCCATGGCAGAGTGTGACAACACGGACGCAGAGTCCGATATCTCTGAGGCAAGTGGACACCTGGATGCGGCATTTCCCTTGACTGTCATGTCAACATCACCTAAGGACTCAGAAGGGAAATACACCCATTGCTCGCTTCCCATTCAGATACGGTGGGAGGGACAGTTAATACCTACATCTGCTATGATAGACTCTGGGGCAGGGGGAAATTTCATGGACTCGGAGACGGTAGACGGATCTCCGTTAGTTTCTGGACCAGTTGATCGGGAAACAGTACCCCTAGAATGTGTGATGAAGCCAGGTCAGCAGGAGACCCTTGTTTTTATGTTGCTTTCTTCTCCCCATTTTCCGATTATTTTAGGAATTCCGTGGCTACGGTCTACAAATCCAGTCATCGATTGGGAGACTAAGGAAATATCCTTCCCACCGCAGAGTGGTCCGACCATTAGTCCAACTGTACCGGTTCCAGTAACACCGAATGCGGAGGGCACTGTACAGGTACCTGTTCTACCCCCGGTTTATCATGACTTCGCTGATATATGCGACAAAAGAAAAGCAGATCAGCTTCCCCCGCATAGACCGTATGATTGTCCCATAGACTTACTCCCAGGGGCGGAGATCCCGTTTGGTCATGTCTACCCGTTGGCGGCACCTGAGTTAGAAGCACTAAAGGATTACATCGATGAAAGTCTAGCCAAGGGATTTATTCGCCCTTCTACCTCACCAGCAGGGGCACCCATCTTTTTCGTGAAAAAGAGGGGACTCTGAGACCTTGCATTGACTACCGGGAACTAAATAAGATAACCATCCGGAACCGGTATCCGTTACCGTTGATTCCTGAGCTATTGGAGAGAGTCCAACAGGCAAAGATATTCACTAAATTGGATCTCCGTGGGGCATATAATCTACTCTGCATACGTCCCGGAGACGAGTGGAAGACAGCGTTCAGATGTCGGTATGGACATTATGAGTATCTAGTGATGCCTTTTGGACTTTGTAACGCTCCTGCGGCTTTCCAACGCCTAGTCAACGATATTTTTAGGGATATAATGGACCAATTCATGGTGATTTACCTGGATGATATCTTGATCTTTTCTGATTCCCTACAGGAACACCAGGAGCACGTCAAGACAGTACTTACCCGTCTGAGGGATAACCACCTGTATATTAAACTGGAGAAGTGCGAATTCCATTGCTCACAAATACAATTTTTAGGATATGTCATCTCTCCTCAGGGACTGAACATGGAGTCTGGCAAGATACAAGCAATTCTAGACTGGCCGGAACCGGGAAACATCAAGGAGGTACAACGCTTTGTCGGTTTTGCCAACTTTTACAGACGCTTTATCCGTAACTTTTCAGAGATCGTCCGTCCTATCACTCTGTTAACCAAGAAAGGACAGAAGTTTGTGTGGTCCGCCCAGGCCCAGGAAGCTTTCAATCGTCTCAAGGTTTGTTTTACCTCAGCGCCAATACTAATACACCCGAATCCCGCACTCCCCTTTATTGTGGAAGTCGACGCTTCCGATTATGCATTAGGGGCTATCCTTTCCCAAAGGACTGGGGACAAGAGTCTCTTGCATCCATGTGCTTTCTTTTCTCGCCGGTTGTCCCCTGCAGAAAAGAACTATGACATTGCGGACAAGGAATTGTTGGCGATTATTTCAGCTTTTAAGGAATGGAGACACCACTTACAGGGAGCTGCGCAGCAAGTGATAGTACTCACAGATCATCGTAACCTGGAATTTCTTAAGTCTGCCAGGTGCCTGTCTCCACGGCAAGCCCGTTGGAGCTTATTCCTTAACCAGTTCAAGTTTATCGTTACATACCGTCCAGGTTCACGTAATGGGAAAGCCGATGCCTTGTCCCGAATCCACGCCATGGACTCCGTGCCTGGAACCCCGTCTCAGACCGTGTTATCAGATGCCAATTTCGTTGGAGTAATCCAGGACCAGGACTTGTGGAAGGACATCAAGCTGGCCTATGATGGTGACGTATTTCTTGCTGCCCCCCCGAATGATGTGACTCTTGTTCTTCGGAATGGGGTGTGGTTGAGAGAGCGACGTATTTATGTCCCGGAGGCCGTAAGACTTCGGGTTCTCAAGTTGGTCCATGACTCCGTGTTGGCTGGTCATAGGGGGGTACAGAAGACGCAGGAATTTCTGAGTCGTTTTTTCTGGTGGCCTACCTGTTTAAAGGATGTAAAAGACTATGTCCACTCATGTGTGGTTTGTGCCCGGTGCAAGGTCCCTCGTGTGGCTCCTACGGGACTCCTTCAACCGTTACCCGTTCCATCTCGCCCTTGGGGATCCATCTCAATGGATTTTATTGTGGAGTTGCCAGTCTCAGGCGGTCACAATACCATTTTAGTGGTGGTGGATCGGTTGACAAAAGCTGCTCACTTTATTCCGTGTACCGGTCTTCCCTCAGCCGCAGAGACAGTGGATTTGGTTATCCAGAATATATTCCGATTGCATGGGGTACCAGATGAGATCATCTCTGACCGGGGCGTGCAGTTCACGTCTAAGTTCTGGAAGGGGTTTTGTTCGGCACTCCAGATTGATGTCTGTTTGTCTTCTGCATACCATACTCAGACAAATGGGCAAACCGAACGGACTAATCAAACCCTGGAACAGTACCTCCGATGTTATGTCAGCCATCTGCAGGACGATTGGTTGAAGATGCTTCCTTTGGCGGAGTTCTCGTATAACACTCAGAGCAGCTCCACTAAGGTAACGCCCTTTTTCGCTAACTTGGGTTACCATCCGAATGTTTTGCCTAGGTCACTGGTTGCGGTTTCGGTGCCAGCGGTGGAGGACAGATTGACGGAGCTACGACAGAATCTGGAGGTTTTAAAGGACACTGTGGCTTCGGCTCAGGAGCGATACAAGAAGTCGGCAGACACTCACCGGAAACAGGCACCCATGTATAAGGTAGGGGACTCGGTGTGGTTATCCACCAAAAACCTGAGATTGGGTGTTCCTTCGCAGAAGCTGGGACAGAAATTCATCGGTCCGTTTAAGATCACCGGGATCGTGAGCCCTGTGGCCTGTCGGCTGAGGTTGCCGCACCATTTAAAGGTACACCCGGTCTTTCATGTTTCTCTACTCAAACCCGTTTCCCCTAATACGTTTCATGGTCGTATCGTGCCTCCTCATCCGCCTGTGATGGTTGACGGCGAGGAGCAGTTCGTGGTTGAGGACATTATTGACTCCCGGCTCCATCGGCATCGGCTTCAGTATCTGGTACGTTGGCAGGGGTACTCCCCCCCGAGGACGATTCCTGGGAACCTGTGGGTAACCTTCGGGCGCCCCGGAAGGTTGCTCAGTTTCATCGGCGGTACCCGGACCAGCCAGGCCCTGATCCATCCTGAGGCCGTTTCTGGGGGGGGGGGAGAGTACTGTCAGACTTCCGGGATTTCCAGTTCTCTTTTGAATGAGTTTGCCCTCTGTTAACATGGAGTTTGCTGTTCTGTTGCCCTACTTCCTGTCCATCTGTTTAAAAGGCCGCCCCCTAAGCTTAGTCCAGTGCCTGAGCATACTGCTTGCTGTGTACTCCTGCTTTGCTGCTCTTGGTTCCTGATTGACATTTTGGATCCTCCTGAAAAACAACCGACACCGACTCTGGACTTCACCCGGTCTCATCAAGCTGTGCCTGGACTCCGTCTGCCGTCTTTGGTCAGCACTTCTGCCCGGTTCCTTCCTGTTCGTAACCACTCTGGACTCTCATCCCGTGCGGACATTTTTGGACTATACCTATTGCCCTTTGTGTCCCGGCTGCTGCGCATTTAGGCCTTCTGGGGTGATTGCCAGACAGTCCCTGTATAGGGGTTCGCTCTTGGTGGTCTCCCTGGGGGAGTCCGGTGCGTGGCCCCGGGAATTCCCTTCGCTCCGATCCTGGAAGGTATTTCCTGTGTTTATTGTACTACTGTGTTTTGTTCCGTTTATGTACATATCGTTGGTTACATATTATAAACATCTCTGCACCAAGAACTCGTCTCTGGTTGTCATTGCCCTAACGCCATCGAAATCCTCAGTACATACAATAGTATTACACACTCCCCCGATCCACACCCACCACGGTAGTGTGAGCTGCAGTAAGCTCAGTGCCCCTTGCACAGTCATTGCCCTCGTATATTCGGGACTCCTCGGATTTGATTTGAGTACTGGAACCATTACAGATTCCGGATGGCACTTTATTGGTATCACTCGACGTGGAGTCCCTATATACGAGTATTTCACACGATCTGGGCATTGGGGCGGTAACACATTCTCTTAACCTCCAGTCCCAGAGGGATAGGAGACATGATTCTTTTCTTCTGGGCCTCCTGAGAATGGTTTTGGACAAGAGTCAGTGTCTTTGATCGCACCTATTACAGACAGGTATCAGGTACTGCTATGAGGGCGAGGTGAACGTCCTCGTATGAAAATGTATTTTTGGGGTGTTGGGAGGAAACTGGTGTCTATAAACAGGAAACTTTTGTGAGTTATGTACTAAAATGGGTCAGATTTATTGACGACATTCTGTTTCTATGGACAGGATCCTATGAAGATTGTGTGCATTTCATCTCCATTTTGAATCAGAATGTCTGGAATATCAAACTGACACAAAAGATCTCGGATCACCACCTGGAGTTTCTGGACCTGAACATCTGTCTTGATAACAACTCTGTCACCTCTTCGTTATTCTGAAAACCTACAGCTATAATACTACTAACCTTAGCACGACCTTCAATAGCCAATGGAAGGACTTGTACAACATCCTTAGGCAAAATTGGAGTATCCTGCAGAGCGACAAGAAGCTACGAAATTTTATCTCAGAACGCCCCAAAATTGTTGCCAGAAAAGCAAATAATTTGAAGGATCTACTAACTAGTAGTCATTTCAAATGACCAACCACAAGATTAAATAGGGGCCACAGAATACGGGGGACCTATCCCTGTGGGTCCTGCTCGGTGTGCCCTTTCATGGTTGCCTCAGATATTTTGTCTATTTCGGTCTTTCCCCATGAGGTCAAGAGCCCATCCTACTTTAATTGTAGGTCACGAAATCTCATCTATACTCTTGTGTGTGGCTAACCAAAGATTTATGTTGGGCAGACCACACAGGAGCTTAGAAGGAGATTGCAACAACATGTATCTAATATCTCCACTGCAAGGGCAGACAGAGTCAAAGGAAAATTCTTGAGCTCTGTCGCAACCCATTTTTTGGAGTTCCACCAGGGGCGACCCTCCAGTCTAAGGGTCATTGTGGTGGATTCTGTGATCCCGAGTATAAGAGGGGGAAGATATTGGCAAGACCCTTTTGTGCTGCGAATCAAAATGGATCTATAACCTTAGGAGTTTGGCTCCACACGGTATTAATGAAGAATTATTTACGGGTTTTTATAGGAATATCTGAATCCCTTTCTCTCTCTGTGGTTTAGGTATTTAGGCCAAGATGAAGTCAGTCTGAACATGCTCCCGAGACAGCCAAGAGTTGCTTGCGGGACTGTCATATATGTAGTTCATGAAGTTTTTTGTATCCCGATATGTAACACCTTGTTAAATCATGAAATTGAACCACCCCATCCCCTTTCTCCACCCCCGTTTTCTATGGAACCTTAACAAAATATTTAGCTTTTCATGACATAAGTATAATGTCATTGTGGCGAACACCTATGTATACACCTTGAGTTGTCAAGTGTAACAATAACTGCTTTTCCTCACAAGTAAATTGTCAGTTCTCTGTGTTGGGGTTAGTACATGAGTTTTTTTGTTCGTCTCAAATACCTGTATATGGGTTTCATACCTATATGCAGGTATAGATACATCTATGGGTTGTATATACATGCTTTTTTGTTGAATCATAATTTCTCATAATGCTAGCACCTCATGAGGAAATATATCCTTATCTATGTCCTTGTCCCAGTTTTGTCTATTGTACAGTTATGTGATTGCACTCCAATTATAATAGGCGTATGGTGCATATGCAACTACAGTTGATCCCACATTATAATTGTCGTGTGTGACATTGTATATCACATGCATTTACTAATAAGGTCATATATTACATTCCGACTGCCCAAAATATTGTTTCATGATGAGCGCATGCGGTAAGAGTGCTATAATAGCTGTATTTAAGATATATGTGATGTGCGCATGCGTGATGGGTATATGCAGTACGATATAAATGTATCTTTTTTTTCTGGGATTGCGATAAGTACGCTAAGCACGCATGCGCAATACTCACTAAGGGGAATCCTTGTGACGTTACTTGTAGTCTGCACAATAGCTGAAATTTCCTACTTAATGTGTGTACGCAGTTAACGTTTGGTCACATAGCCTTACAGCTTCTGCTAACAAAAACCTCATGTATACTAGCCTGGTTCTTTATAATTTTCTTGATGAACGCACGTAATATTACAGTCACTTGAGTTGTATCTAGGTAAAATAGGATGTATGCATGCGTGATGGGCGCATGCACTACGATATAAACGTGCCTTGCTTTTGGGACTGGGACGAGTGCGCTAAAGGAGTACGCATGTGCAGTAACCAAAAAAGCCATGAAGGGGATTTCCTTGGTGATGTTGCTTTGGAGCTCTACGCTATAGGTAAACCACCAACCATATGTGCGCACGCACAGCTGACAACGGCTGGTCATACAGCCTTGCAGATCTAAACATACTACCTAATGATCTTTACACATGTGAGGCACATTTACCGCTCAGGTGATGAGCGCCTCTTTATCAGCATGGGTTTAAATAGCTACCTCACACTGAACTTTTCACTTCTCTATTTTGCCCTTGAGGAAGTCATTACGTGACGATACGCGTGGGGCTTGGATCACCAGGAACACTAAGTATGGACGTGGGTTTTTCTATTAGGAATCTTATCCCTGTGCACTTAACCACATTGGGGAAGTGTTTTGCTGTGCTCCTCTGGATTCCTAGACAGTTTTCCTCTATGCATTTGTAAGATCTTGCTTTATTCATTCATTTTAACTTACTGTCATGAATTCACCTATGGGGAGAGAGGACTCAGTTGATCTACTTTGGTTAACATCAGACTATTTATCCAAACCCTAATTTTATGTGTGGGCTTATTTCCATCTCTGCCAACAGATATAACCTGCTCAGTTGATCATATTATTGTGTTCTATAGACTGTCTGGTCCATTGGATTTTCTGATTACCCAGTCCTGTATTATGCTTAGTTGTTTTGTATTGACATTCTGGTGGTCTAAATGTGTGTGTGTTTCTAAATGTTTTTAATTGTATATGTTCATTGTGTGGGTTTCCTTAACACTTAGTGTCTGGTGTGTTTTTTTTGCAAGCATCAATAAAAACTACTTTTATACACTTCTATATGTGACACCCTGGACTAGTCAGGTCGTCCCATGCACACACACAACCTCCCTGAAAAGGTGACAAAAGCCAACCAAGAAACCCTTATCACCACCCTCCAGGTTTGATGTCCACACCAGGGGGGCGGAGCCAGGTGGTTAGCTCCGTTCACCGGAGTTCACAGACCTGGAGGCGGGAAAAGACAGAAGTTCTAGAGCAGAGTAGTCTTGACAGTGAAGGAGAGAGGTTGAGTTCAAGGGCAGACCTGTGACCAGGCCTGCCAACAGTCTACTCAGGTGACTGGGTCGGAGCCCAGTCACCTTTGGCAAGGAGGCAGACGGTGGTAGCCGCCTGCAGGAGTTTGGATTACAGCCGGTGGAACCGTAGAGACCGGGGTCGGGCGGTGGCCCGCCGGTACCGAATCGGGGAACCGATTGGAAACCGGAGCACCAGGAGGGGTACTCTGACCCAGTACAAAGCCCCGAACCGACAGGGCCGAGTCAAATCAACTGATTGAGGACTGGACTTAAGGACCTATCCCACACAAGACCCGTTAGAAGACAACAGCCTAACCATACAGGGTAAAGCCACCGCCAAGGCATAGAGACCCAAAGGGCCAGCGTCTGAGGGCAAACAGGGCTCTTCCGACAACCAGCAAGCCGGGAAACGGACTACCGTTGCTTAGGCATAGGAGTCAAACACTAATATAAAAAGGTGCAGGAGAAAGGCGGAAACCACCAACCCGCTCAGGGAGAAGCTGCAGCCGGCTGCGGGACCCGTTCATCATCCCGTTTGGTTTACCAGGGACTCCAGTGTATTGTGTCATAGTGAGTACACCAGTGCCTTTGTGCCACGCACCGTGCCACATCAGCATACGCCCGCACCCGCTCCCACGCCTCAGCACCTCCCTCGGGCCCATCACTCCCCTACCCACGGAGGGGTCAACACCAAGCTGCGCAACACCGTCCCCGGGAGGCCTAGTTAACTGCAGCGGTGGTGTCCATCTATCCACCACAACCTGTGGGTGGCGTCACGAACTTACATCCCAAACCATGGCAGTAGTATATCTTTGTGGATGTATTGAGGCTAAAAGCTTAATTGTTGTTATGGATCCAGATCCGTACACCTCAGGTTAGATTGACACTGACACCGCCACCTTAAAATGTACTGCTATTACCATTAGCAATAATATGTCAATTGCTGCGGGAGGCTGGATCAAATCCTGCTAGGGTTAATGTGTCAAGGAGATAGGAGTAACTCCGGTGGGGCTGGCCTCCGTGTGCGGTGGTGATTGTGCGTGCTGCGCGCCCGACGCATATTATTGCTAATGGTAATAGCAGTACATTTTAAGGTGGCGGTGTCAGTGTCAATCTAACCTGAGGTTTACTGATCTGGATCCATAACAACAATTAGGCTTTTAGCCTCCACCAGTATAAGCACTCTATCTTAACTAGCATACTCGTGGACTAGTAGCTCCTTACTGACATATCCATTGCTACTGGCAACAGCAGTACATATGTGGAATGTTCATTAATTATCCAATCAGGAAGTAACGGATCCAGAGCCTTAATAACCAATAGGCCTTTAGCCTTATTACATCCATGCAGGACATTCTAGTCCACCCAGCCCACTGAATCACCCCACAGGACTTTTCCAAGGTCTCTATCTCCCCACAGTCAGATTGTCCGACCTGATGAAGGCCTAGGGCCGAAACGCCCTGGCGGATTTTCTATTCATGTACAGCACAACATTATTTTCCAATAAAGAAAAAACAGACTAAGACTACTTGAATTAGTGTATTCTCTTTTTTTGGGAAACAGTACAGTGTGCCGGAACTCTCTTCCTCTATGAGAAAAAAAAAAAATTGTCTGGAAAACAAAAACAGGCTCTGGCGCGAAAAGGTGAAGGGCTGTTTCAGATACCTGAGCAAATTTGTTTGAGCAATGACGGACCGTGGCTCCCAATCCAAGCGTGACAACCCCATAGACATAGCTGTCGCGCTTGGGTCCAGAGACTTGCAGCCAGTCCATGCTCAGACTGATCAGTATGAACATCTGAAACGGTCCTAGAGATCGAATGCCACATAATGCAATTGTAGAAACACTGACACGGCTGTCTCAAGGCCGTTCCGGCACGTCCTCAAAATTGAGAGGCACACAAAGTCCTTTTTATTTCTATTTTATCAGATCATGAAAAATACCAGCAGCTTTTACAAGAAAAAAAAATGAATGAATATCAGCTGCTCCTGGATGTAGAAGTCTCAACCATTGCAGAAAACAGCCTGTACTGGCGTCTGACAGGCATCATTGTCACTTGTGGTCTAAGGGCTCATGGTTGGGTTGATTTTACTTTTCTCTCTTAGGCTGTGTGTGCACGCTGCGGTTTTTATGACCACAAAGATGCAGCGTTTTTGGCCCAAAAAAACCCCAAAAGAAACAAAAAAAAAAAACAAAACAAAAAACGCAAACATTTGTCATCCACTGAAATCAATGAGGGCATCAAAAATGCAAGGAAAAACGCATGCTATCAAATTGGAGCGTTTGGCATGTGTTTTGCATATATTTTACCTGCGGTTTTGTAAAAAAAAAAAAAAACACAGCTTACCAACTTCGTTCCAGAATGACAAAACCAGTGCTGGAGTGATTTTGGCATGTCGGTGTTTGTGTCGCTCTCTCCAAGCACTGCATACTCTCAGATGCCGGCTGTCACACTGCTACTGCAGCCTCTGATCTTCTTCCGGACTCATTATGAGGCTCATTAGCCTCATACATATTCACTCCTCCTCCCATCTATGATTGATTGCAGTCAGATGTGCCCCCATGCTGAGTGACAGCTGTCTGACCAACTAATCAGACACCAGTGGGCGTGTCTACATCGTACAATACAGTACACTTAAGTAGCGGCCTGACTCACAGCAGTTTGTCCTTTTGTAGATCAATAAAAAATACATTGTAATTTATCTGGAGATCCCAAGTGTGTGCATGCCAGTCTTCTTTATTATTGATACTCACAGCAGTAAACCCGTGAAGTCACTGCTGCGACACATGCCATACTGCGGGACCCATAGTTGTGACATCAGGGGTTAACCCCAGTTCATTCTAATCGTTGCGGCTATATCTGCACTCACAGCTGGCAGTCATGCTGTATGGCCGCTCGCTGTGACAGGACAGGGATGTAGCAGAGCTGAATCACCGTGGGACCTCGTGTGGATTACTTCGGACCTGGAGGGGGTTAATAAAGTAGACCTGGAGGGATGTTCGGGGGTTAATAAAGTGATGTAAGAGTGGGTTTTTATTTTATTTAAAATAAAGGATTTTTTGGCTATTTGTGGTGATTTACTTTCACTTACAGATTAGTGATGCAGGGTGTCTTATAGACGCCTAATATTAATAACCTAGGGCTTAGTGGCAGCTATGGGCTGCTATTAACCCCTTATTACCACCGCATCAGGGCAATCGGGAAGAGCTGAATCCAGCACCAGAATTGGCACATCTTATGGATGCGCCTCTTTTGGGTCGGCTCTGGCCTGCTATTGTTAGGCTGCAAAGGGCCAAATAGTGATGGCCCTTCCCAACCTAATACTACCAGCCCCCAGTTTTCTGCTGCTCCTTTGCTGGAATTAGAAAAATTGGGGGACCCAAAGTCTGTTTTTTTATTAAATCAAATAATTAAAAAAACAAAACAAAAAAAAAAAACCATCTAGCTATTCTATTTTTTTTTCTATTATCTATTCTAGCTATCTATCCATTATCCTATCCTATTTTGTTTCTCCTTGAAAAAACGCAACACCACAAGCGCACTTACAAGTTTGTTTTTTTTTACATTTCCAGGGTCTTTCTAACAACGTGCAGTTTTGGTTGCAGTTTGTGTGCAGAAAAAACTGCAGCGCGTGGATGTAGCCATACAAGGTGTTGTATGTAGAGAGATGCTCTGCCCAAGATGGCATATTTTTAATTTGGGTGATCAGATCTTGAATATAAACCAGCGCCAAAATGAGCATAGTTCATGAGCAAAAAATGAGCAAGTACAGGCTCTGGGGGGGTTGGGTCTCGTACTAAACATTATTATGGATTTTTACCGCTTTAGACTTTTCCTTATTCACTTAGGAGCATATTTGACTTATCAAAGAGAAAGGGTTTAAACCATGCAAAAATGCCTGTGGGGGGAGTACGGTTGTATCAGTAACGTTTTGTGATTCATTTAAGTTGAATGAACTCTAAATTAAAAAAAAAAAAAAAGGTTTTTATTTATATTTTTATTATATATATATTTTTATTATATATATATATATATATATATATATATATATATATATATATATATATATATATATATATATATATATATATATATATATATATATATATATATATATATATATACATACATATATATATATATATATATACATACATACATATATATACATACATATATATATATATACATACATACATATACACACACACACACACGCACACGCACACGCACACCTCAAAAAATTACAGGGAACACAACCAACCGAATAGAACTCCAAGTTAATCAAACTTCTGTGAAATCAAACTGTCCATTTAGGAAGCGACACTGATTGACAATCAATTTCACATGCTATTGTGTAAATGGAAGACATCAGATGGAAATTGTTGGCAATTATCAAGACACTCAATAAAGGAGTGTACATCAGGAGACATGGAGGGGGCCGTAGGAGGGCAACAACCCAGCACCAGGGCCGCTACCTCTGCCTTTGCACAAGGAGGAACAGGAGGAGCACTGCCAGAGCCCTGCAAATTGACCTCTAGCAGGCCACAAATGTGCATGTGTCTGCACAAATTGTTAGAAACAGACTCCATGAGGATGGCATGAGGGCCCGACGTCCACAGATGGGGGTTGTGCTCACAGCCCAACACCATGCAGGACGCTTGGCATTTGCCACAGAACACCAGGATTGGCAAATTCGCCACTGCACCCTGTGCTCTTCATAGAAGAAAGCAGGTTCACACTGAGCACATGTGACACACGTGACAGAGTCTGGAGACGCCGTGGAGAGCGATCTGCTGTCTGCAACATCCTTCACCATGACAGTTTGGCAGTGGGTCAGTAATGTTGTGGGGTGGCATTTCTTTGGAGGGCCGCAGTCCTCCATGTGCTCACCTGTGGTAGCCTGACTGCCATTAGGTACTGAGATGAGATCCTCAGAACCCTTGTGAGACCATATGCTGGTGAGGTTGGTCCTGGGTTCCTCCTAATGCAGGACAATGCCAGACCTCATGTGGCTGTAGTGTGTCAGCAGCCCCTGCAAGATGAAGGCATTGAAGTCATGGACTGGCCCGCCCGTTCCCCAGACCTGAATCCGATTGAGGATATCTGGGACATCATGTCTCGCTCCATCCACCAATGTCACGTTGCACCACAGACTCTCCAGGAGTTGGTGGATGCTTTACTCCAGGACTGGGAGGAAATCCCTCAGGAGACCATCTGCAATCTCATCAGGAGCATGCCCAGACGTTGTAGGGAGATCATACAGGCACGTTGAGGCCACACAATACTGAGCCTCATTTTGACTTGTTTCCACTATCATTTTGTATGTGTCTTAAAATCCAGGCCTCCATTGGTTAAAACATTTGATTTCCATTGATTATTTGTGTTATTTTGTTAGCACATTCAACTTTGTACAGAACAAAGTATTCAATGAGAATACTGTATTTCATTCATTAGGATCTAGGATGTGTTGAGTGTTCCCTTTAATTTTTTGAGCAGTGCATATATTATATACACATACATACATACATACATACATACATACATACATACATACATACATACACACGGAGGACTGCTCAAACATCACAGCAACAGGTGAAAAAAAGGATTATGTCACTCACATTTGCAGCAGTGTTTAACTTTTTTTTTTTTTTTTTTTAAAGTTGAATAACCCTTTTAATATTTGGCAAAGTTTTGCCTAATAAAAACACTATCAATGCACCAAAATAAGAAATTACACATTTGTACGATTGCCAAAAATTGGGCAGATTTGTCAGAAACCATCTAATTCTTAGATAAGGCAGATTTATCAAATGGAATCAACTACGATAGATCTGGCTTGTTTTAAATCTATCTAGTTTAAAGTTTATACCACCTTTTAGTTGGATACTTTTGTGTCAAAAATGTGAGGCACAATTTTGGTGTAGTGTGTTGCTAGTTAAGCCATGCCCTGTCCTCTGATAAAAAAAATAATATACAGTACAAGCCATGACAAAATTTCTACACAATTTATGCCAGAATTCAGGAGCATTTAGCATGATGAATATACATTTATTTGACCCATCTGCCAAAGGTGGACCGTGATTGAAGTGATATTCTCCAATCTATGTCCAAGCTGTGAAGAAGACAAAAAAAAAAAAGTCTCCTGAAGACTATAAAAGTACAAGAACTGAGGCTGTCCAATACATTAATAAAGATTTTCTGTTAAACGTCCTGTGAAGATCACTTCTTTGAAGGTTTGTTTTCTAGAAGTAGGATAACAAGTTTGTTACGCAGAGGTTTTATCTTTTTAGCGTACGTTGACTGGAATGTCTTGGTCAGTTTTTCACGCAAATCTTTGAGTGGAGATGGGCTGTGACAGTCAGGGACATTCAGCAAAGTATGGAAAAAGTCTACCCACAATTCTCTATGCGGAAATCTAAAACAAAAAAAGAACATAAAATAAGATATGAAAGAGGGGACATACAGTGAGTGAAATACAGTAAGTATTGAACATGTCTCCAATTTGCCAAGTACCATATTTTTAGTTTTAGAAGACGCACCCCAAATTTGGAAAATAGAAAAAATAAAATTCCGTCTCATAATCCTAGTGCCTCTTACATTAACTTACCAGGGGAGAGCGGCGGTAGTGGAGTGGCTAAGGAATGTCACCGGAAGCAGGGTAGGCGATGCTGCGGACTCGGAGTAGGGGGTGTTGCAGCTCAAGAGGGTCAGTGTGCGGAGGTTTGGCGATACTGCGGGCTCGTGGGATGTTGCGGCGGTGAGCGCCATTGATCTGCCAGCGGACTCCATTGAATTGCTGGCTATTGACACAATAGACTAAGAAAATGGCTGTGGAGGCGGCGTGTGCGCAGATTGGCCTCCGCAGCCATTTTCTTGAAGTCCATCGCGTCAACTACCAGCAATTCAAAGCAGCCCGCAGATTAATGGCGCCCGCCGCGACACCCCACGAGGCCACAGTATCGCTGACCCTCCGCTGTCGCACACTGACCCTCCTGAACTGCTCCACGGCAGTGAAACCCCCTCTGAGCCCTCCGTATCGCCGACCCTGCACCACCACGGTAAGCCATATGCGGTTTGTAAGACGCATCCCATATTCCCCCCCAGTTTTGGGGGAGGGGGGGAGGAAAAAAATAAAAAGAAGTACACACAACGAAAAATACAGTAAATATATTTCTTAAGGTGTATTGACATGAATTTCTCATCAAGTGACTGTGAGAACTTCTATAACACAGGCAAAGAAATCAAACCATAGATGTCAATAAAGTTATTGATGTATAATAATAAGAAATAACACAGGGAAAAAGTATTAAACACGTTTACTGAAATGCATTTGATACTTCGTACAAAAGTCTTCGTTGGGGATGAACGCTTCAAGACACCTCCTGAATGGAGAAACTAGTGACATGCATTGCTCAGGTGTGATTTTGGCCCATTCTTCCATAAACACTCTTCAAATCCTGAAGGTTCCTTGGGCTCATTCTATGAGCTCTGTTCTTTAGTTCCTTCTATAAAATTTTCTATTGGATTCCAGTCAGGTTATGGGCTGGACCATTCTAGCAGCTGGATTTTCTTTCTCTGAAACCAATTGGGAGCTTCCTTGGCTGTGTGTTTGGGATCATTGTCTTGCTGAAATGTCTACCCTTATTTCATCTTCATCATTCTAGTAGATGGCAGCAGATTTTTGCAAAAATGTCTGAGTACACATCCATTTACCGTCCTTCACTTAAATGAAGTTTTAATGCTGTATGCTGAAAAACGGCCCCCCATCATGATGTTCCCACCTCCAAACCTAACTGTTGGTATGGTGTTTTAAGAGGGATTATGAAGTGGCTTTTGGCTTCCAAACATGGCATCCAAAGGAGTTCAATTATGGTCACATCGGACCAGACTATATTCTCCCAGTATTTCACAAGCTTGTCTAAATGTTGACGAGCACACTTTAAACGCATTTGAACATGCTTTTTGTTTAGCAATGGTGAGCCCTGCATACAAGCAATGGAAATTGAAACAATTGTATCTGCTGATTACAGGTCTTTCTGTAGCTCTCCAAAAAGGTTGACATCTCTTCCAGTAATTATTTTAACTCCTCTGTCTGCAATCTTGTGGGAAGAACCTGGTCATGGCAGGTTTATGGTGAAATTATGTTCTTTCCACTTTCATATTATGGCCCCAATAGGGCTCACTGCTTCAGAAGTTTAGAAATTATTCTGCAACAAATGCCATCCCTCTGTTTTGCAACATAAGGTTGCAAAGGTCTTGCTTGAGACAGCCCATCATGAGCTATTTCTTATGTGGCACTTGGAAAATGCCACACATTTTTTACAAGCCACCATTTCAACCAGCTGATATTTTTCACCAAGTCACAGGATTGCTTTCTAATTCTGAGATTTCAGCTGGTGTCATCACTTTCCATGGCTTTTGCACCTGTCTTTCCTAATGTGTTCAATACTTTTTTCCTGTGTCATTTCTCATTATTGCACAACTTAATTTATGAACATATATGGTTTGATTTCTTCACCTATGTGGATTGGATGGGTTGTTACCGACATCTAGTGAAAAATGAATGTCAATAGTGCCTTTAGAAATGTATTTAATTAGAAAATTGGTTCAATACTTATTTCACCAGCTATACATGGTATTTGGTTACAAAGTTGTCAAAATGATCTGATGTGTCATAGAAGGCTATGGATCCTGGTCCACCAAAGATTCCAGAGTTAAAAAAGTTGTATAAACTTTTTTTCAACCCCTTTGGCACTGCAAAAAAACAAACTGACATTACCAGAACACAAGGAAAAATAAACAATTCACATCAATAGTACTGTTAGATTTAAAGTTACAAATATCTGTGCACTGTCAAAAGATGTTCTTTAAAGCCCTTTTCTTTTGGAAGTTGTGAAGATACCAGATCACAGAGTAAAGCACTATTCATACATATGGTTATGAAGTAAGCCATGTGTCCTCTATGACAGATTTAGGCGCTCTTTCAGATTAGGCTACTTTCACACTTGTGTTGGACGGCATCCGTTGCCTTGAGGAATTACGGTAACCGTTGCAGGAAACCGTTTAATTCCTCATAGACTTCTATTAGCTACAGTTAGCAATGGATGGCCTTGCGTTGCATCCGGCAGCCGATGCTGCGTTGCATCCACCGGGCGAATGGAATGCTGCATGTAGTGTTTTTTCTGCGCTTGGCGGAGTGTCAAAAAAAGCAACCTGCAGGAATCTGTTGGCGTCAGTTTTTATAATGGACGCCTATGGTGGCGGATTCCGTTAACGCATCAGTCTTTACACAACTGCGCATGCCCAGATGTGTAAAGTAAAAAAAAAAACAAAAAAAACTTATAATTGATTGCGTTATTTTGTACGATCCGTAGCATCCGTCACACAACGCAATGCTATGCGGTTTAACGCAAGTGTGAAAGTAGCCTTACTCTGACGTTTCACTGGTAACGTAAGTGAATAAGATATTTTGCATGGAATAAATAAACTGCACATATTAACAAAGAATGCCAATTACTCTTTTTCGCTAAACCTGTGCAAATCTTAGTACACTTTCTGAATGCCATCTTCTCCGGTATCCTGCACTGCACTCCTCTGTCATATGATGAGGATTCATACGCTTCGGATCTCACTGGGATCTGTGTGCGTCCTGTATGGTTTTTTTATAATGTAAGAATATGGAAAGTCAGCATAAGGTCTCATAGATTTACACCGTGTGAGCTCAAAGTCTCTTACAGAGAGTAGAAATCAGTCATGTGACTCAGAAGAGGAGCAGAACGGAGCTGAATACTGTACAAAACGGTGATGGTCAAGTAAATTAACACTACACTAACATTTACACAGGTTTAGAGGATAAAAAACCAAAACCGTAGAATGCTTCTTTAAATTGACCTTAATGGCTGTCACATGATGCCCATGAGAATAATAATAATAAATAATAATATTTATTTCTATAGCGCCAACATATTCCGCAGCGCTTTACAATTCAGGAGGATCATATACAGTTAGGTCCAGAAATATTTGGACAGTGACACAAGTTTTGTTATTTTAGCTGTTTACAAAAACATGTTCAGAAATACAATTATATATATAATATGGGCTGAAAGTGCACACTCCCAGCTGCAATATGAGAGTTTTCACATCCAAATCTGAGAAAGGGTTTAGGAATCATAGCTCTGTAATGCATAGCCTCCTCTTTTTCAAGGGACCAAAAGTAATTGGACAAGGGACTCTAAGGGCTGCAATTAACTCTGAAGGAGTCTCCCTCGTTAACCTGTAATCAATGAAGTAGTGAAAAGGTCTGGGGTTGATTACAGGTGTGTGGTTTTGCATTTGGAAGCTGTGGTTGTGACCAGACAACATGCGGTCTAAGGAACTCTCAATTGAGGTGAAGCAGAACATCCTGAGGCTGAAAAAAAAGAAAAAATCCATCAGAGAGATAGCAGACATGCTTGGAGTAGCAAAATCAACAGTCGGGTACATTCTGAGAAAAAAGGAATTGACTGGTGAGCTTGGGAACTCAAAAAGGCCTGGGCGTCCACGGATGACAACAGTGGTGGATGATCGCCGCATACTTTCTTTGGTGAAGAAGAACCCGTTCACAACATCAACTGAAGTCCAGAACACTCTCAGTGAAGTAGGTGTATCTGTCTCTAAGTCAACAGTAAAGAGAAGACTCCATGAAAGTAAATACAAAGGGTTCACATCTAGATGCAAACCATTCATCAATTCCAAAAATAGACAGGCCAGAGTTAAATTTGCTGAAAAACACCTCATGAAGCCAGCTCAGTTCTGGAAAAGTATTGTATGGACAGATGAGACCAAGATCAACCTGTACTAGAATGATGGGAAGAAAAAAGTTTGGAGAAGAAAGGTAACGGCACATGATCCAAGGCACACCACATCCTCTGTAAAATATGGTGGAGGCAACGTGATGGCATGGGCATGCATGGCTTTCAATGGCACTGGGTCACTTGTGTTTATTGATGACATAACAGCAGACAAGAGTAGCCGGATGAATTCTGAAGTGTACCGGGATATACCATCAGCCCAGATTCAGCCAAATGCCGCAAAGTTGATCGGACGGCGCTTCATAGTACAGATGGACAATGACCCCAAGCATATAGCCAAAGCTACCCAGGAGTTCATGAGTGCAAAAAAGTGGAACATTCTGCAATGGCCAAGTCAATCACCAGATCTTAACCCAATTGAGCATGCATTTCACTTGCTCAAATCCAGACTTAAGACGGAAAGACCCACAAACAAGCAAGACCTGAAGGCTGCGGCTGTAAAGGCCTGGCAAAGCATTAAGAAGGAGGAAACCCAGCGTTTGGTGATGTCCATGGGTTCCAGACTTAAGGCAGTGATTGCCTCCAAAGGATTCGCAACAAAATATTGAAAATAAAAATATTTTGTTTGGGTTTGGTTTATTTATCCAATTACTTTTGACCTCCTAAAATGTGGAGTGTTTGTAAAGAAATGTGTACAATTCCTACAATTTCTATCAGATATTTTTGTTCAAACCTTCAAATTAAACGTTACAATCTGCACTTGAATTCTGTTGTAGAGGTTTCATTTCAAATCCAATGTGGTGGCATGCAGAGCCCAACTCGTGAAAATTGTGTCACTGTCCAAATATTTCTGGACCTAACTGTACAAACAAGTAACAGTTATAGAAGATAAAATATTTAAGGGAAAAAAGGCAACCCTGCTCGTGAGAGCTTACAATCTACAATGAGATGGGGGGGGGGGGCAAGGTACAAGTGCTTATTTACAATGACAATCCAGCCATCTCAAGGAAATGGGGGATAGATCATGGCTTCCTGGACCAGTTGGCCAGAGCCGTGAGATGCATTTGGGTGCCATGGAGTTTGACGTGGGGTTATTTTCTGATACGTTGTGGAGGGATTAGGTGAAATTAGTTCGGCTAGGGAGTGTGATAGGCTGCCCTAAAGAGATGCGTTTTTAGGGTGCGTCTGAAGCTGCGTAACTTGTGATTCGTCCTAACTTGGGGTAGAGCGTTCCAGAGGTTCGGTGCAGCTCGGAAGAAGTCTTGGATTCGGGAGTGGGAGGTCCGAATTCGTGTGGATATTAGTCGACAGTCATTTGCAGAGCGTAGAGAACGGGTGGGGTGATAGAGAGGAGGGTGGAGATGAAGGGGGGTGCTGCACTGTGGAGAGCTTTGTGGGTGAGAACAAGCAGTTTGAATTGGATCCTGTGCTATATGGGCAGCCAGTGCAATGACTGGCACAGAGCAGAGTCATCCGAGTAGTGGTTAGCCAGATAGGTGACCCTGGCTGCTGCTTTAAGGATGGACTGTAGATGAGAGTCTAGTTAGGGGGAGACCAATTAATAGAGTTACAGTAGTCAAGGAGAGAGTGGATCAGGGCCACGGTGAGGGTTTTTGTCGTTTCCATTGTGAGAAAGGGGCGGATTCTAGAGATGTTCTTGAGGTGCAAGCGGCAGGAGCGGGCAAGAGATTGTATGTGAGAGGTGAAGGAGAGATCAGTGTCAAGTATAACACCCAGACAGCGGGCTTGCTGCCTAGGACTTATCGTTGTGCCACACACAGAGAGGGAGATGTCAGGTTTAGGAAGGTTGGGAGATGGAGGGAAAAGAAAAAGTTCAGTTTTGGAAAGGTTAAGTTTCAGATAGAGAGCAGACATTATGTTGCAAACTGCAGTCAGTCACTTGTGTTCTGTAGTACAGCTGGGGTGAGCTCAGGGGATGAGGTGTATAGCTGTGTGTCATCAGCATAAAGATGGTACTGAAAGCCAAATCTGTTTGGTCATTGGTCATTCCAATTGGGGCAGTGTAGAGGGAGAAAAGAAGAGGGCCAAGGACTGAGCCTTGAGGGACCCCAACAGTGAGAGGAAGAGGAGAAGATGTGGAGCCAGCAAATGATACACTGAATGAGCGGCCAGAAAGATAGGAAGCGAACCAGGAAACCACAGTGTCCTTTAGGCCGATAGAATGGAGCATAGAGAGAAGGAGATGGTGGTCAACAGTGTCAAAGGCAGCAGAAAGGTCAAGAAGAATAAGCAGAGAGTGGTCACCGTTACGTTTTGCTGTCAATAGGTCATTGGTCACTTTGACAAGGGCAGTTTCTGTTGAGTGTAAAGGGCGGAAGCCAGACTGTAAAGGATCTAGAAGAGAGTGAGAGGAGAGGTAGCGGGTGAGGCGAGAGTAGACCAGGCGCTCCAAGAGTTTAGAGATGAAGGGGAGATTGGAGACTGGTCTGTAGTTGCTTGTGCAGGATGGATCAAGAGAAGGTTTTTTAATAATGGAGTAATGATAGCGTGTTTGAGGGAGCAGGGGAAGATACCAGAAGAGAGAGAGAGAGTGCATATTTTAGTTAAATGAGTAGCGACAACCGGAGAGAGGGACTGGAGAAGGTGTGAGGGAAAGGGATCAGTAGGGCAAGTGGTAGGATGAGAAGAGGACAGGAGCCTGGAGACTTCCTCCTCTGTGACTGGGTCAAATGTGGACAGTGAGCTGGATGGGATATGGGGAGGGATGAGATTCACAAAGCTTGGTGGCTGGGAGCTGATCTCTCGGCGGATGTTTTCTATTTTCTCTGTGAAATACGAGGCCAGGTCATCAGCACGAAGGTCTGTGATAGGGGTCTGTGCGTTGGGACTAACGAGGGAGTGAAAGGTGTCAAAGAGCTTTTTTGGATTGTTGGATAGTGAGGAGATAAGGGTGGTGAAGTAGGTCTGTTTGGCGAGGTGAAGGGAAGAGTTGTAGGTCCTTAACATGAACTTGTGATCTTAGCTGTATATGTTTGTCCATGAAATGCTGCGCCATTTCAGAGAAATATACACTTTAAAAGTCGCTAGAAACCAAGTCCCATGGAGACTAGTAAGAAAGGTAGGTTCCCGGTGGCTTTTCCCCACCCGCTGCCCTTAAGCGACAGTTTTCATACACAGCAAAAATGATACAGGCAGTGTGTGATATATGCTTCCCCTGGATCGAGGTCTCCTTTAAAGTCCTTATTACAGTGGATTAGCTGCATTCAATTACAACAGGTTTTATCCACATAGATTTGTTGACATTTATTGAGGTTTTATGGCCCAGTCACACACAACGAGATCGCTAACGAGATCGCTGCTGAGTCACAGTTTCTGTGACGCAGCAGCGATCTCGTTATGTGTGACACCTACCAGTGATCAGGCCCCTGCTGTGAGATCGCTAGTTGTTGCCGAATGGACCGGACCAGATTCTTCAAAGGAAATGTCCTGCTATGTTTGACACTGTAACAGGGTCCCAATGACTGCTGAGATAGTTATACAGGTCGCTACGGCGACCTGTAGCGTTACTGCGTCGTTGGTAAGGTCTGACTGTGTGACATCTCACCAGCGACCTCCCAGCGATCCTCATCAGGTCATAACGTTGTCGAGATCGCTGGTAAGTCGTTGTGTGTGACTGGGCCTTTAGCCTCGGACTCCTGCCATTGTGCCAATGTAAACGCAGACCCGTGTACACATCTATGTAAGAAGATCATTCAGACGGATCTTAACTTCCTTTGGGCTTTCAATAATAACTAACCGTTTAAATTTGTTTTCTGGTCTCCATACTCCATTCTCTTCACAAACTTTCATGTAGTTGCCAAACAGCATGCAATACACAGTTCCAGCTACTCCAAAGTAGTCCGTCTGTTACATAGGAGAAATAATAATTTGTTACAATATATAAATACACTGTATAAATACAGATTACATAATCTGATGCGATTAAAATGCATGTGCAGAATAAAATGCAATGCAGATCTATAGATAAAGGACAAATCTTACTATGTGGGGTAATATAGCTCAGCAGGAAATACAAAAAAAGGGGATTCAATAATCTGGCTAGCCGTGTCTATGCACACAAGGCTTAGGAATGATACAAACTGATTCTTAGCTTCTTCATGATAAATCTAAGCTAAATAATAAGCAATTTCTTCAAAAACAATCGGAGAACTCAATAGCAGGGCTGTGGAGTCGGAGTCGTGGAGTTGGAGCTTATTTTGGTGGAGTTGGTATAAAATGCACAGACTCCGAAAATATATAATAAATTGGGTACAGTAGTGCAATGCAGAATGTGCTGAATATTTTTTCATAGGAATTTGGGAAAATTATGAAATGTCCTATAAATGTCTGTTCTATTCCTGATCTAAGGCTGCATTCACACACAGCGTTTTTGCTGCGTTTTTTTGAGGATACGTTTTTCAGCTGCCAAAGCAGATCAGCTTTTTAAAAAAAACCGCATCACCTGAAAGGTTTTTGAGCTCATAAATAATGCTTTCAATAGCAAAAGCAGATTAGAAAAAGGCCACAAACTGACTGCTCATTCTTTGTGAGGATCCTCACAAAACGCTGTGTCTGAATGTCCTATCTTGCCTTTGCTGGGATGCCCATAGTCACTGCATTTCACTGAATTATTTTACCATTAATGTTCGATATGTTTGTGACAAGAAAGAAATTGTTAGCAAGACACTGGAAGTAAAAGATAGTAAAGCTCATCACATCAGCCAGTTTCTCCAGGCCTTATGCCAGCGTCACACGGTACGATATATCGGGCGATATGTTGTCTGAGTCACGTCGTTAATGACACACATCCGTCATCGTTCGAGATATCGTACCGTATGACACCTCGGAACGACTGTGTACGAGCAAAAATACTCACCTTATTGTTGCTCGTTGACACATCGTTCATTTTCAAAATGTCGGTCCTCCTTCTGTGCTCCGGTTGTTCATCGTTCCCGAGGCAGCACACGTCGCTCCGTGTGACACCCTGGGAACGATGAACTGCAGCTTACCTGCGTCCCACCGGCAATGCGGAAGGAAGGAGGTGGGCGGGGTAGCCACTGTGTGACGTCGCTGTGACGCCGAACGTCCCTCCCCCTTCAGGAAGAGGATGTTCGCCGCCCACACAGAGGTCGTGGTAAGTACGTGTGACAGGGGGTTATCAACTATGTGCCACGGGCAACTAATTGCCCGTGACGCACAAATGATGGGGGAAAGTACAATCGCTCGTGCGATCGCCCGATAGATCGTCCCGTGTGACGCCGGCATTAGTGGAAAAAGTTCTGCAAGATTACAAACTCAAAAAAGAACAGATTCTTGCCATTGTAACGGACAATGCTTCAAACATAAGTACAACTAAACTGATGAATGAGAGTAATGAAAAACAGCTAGAAGAAAATTTATGATTTGGTATGTGCGAGATGGAGCCACAGTGCTGTTCATTTAACGGAGGAACAAGCAGATATTACAACAGAAGAACAGCAAAATGATACTTTAGGATTACATGATCTTGCTGAAGCTGCTTTAAAAAACTTTCATATTCATCACATGCGCTGTGTTGTGCACACGCTGCAGCTGGCAATAAGAGAGAGTCTGCAAGAGGGACCCCGGTTTCACACATCCGTCTTTTCGCTGGTTTGGCAGATGCGGCGCACTCCAATACAGTGTATACAGTACAGTGGCAGTGCGACAAACAAGGGTCACATGCTTTCATGTGACCGAAGCATGTGACCTGGAAGTTGCGGCGCTGCCACTGTACTGTATCGTACTGTACTGGCGTGCACCGCATTTGCTAAACCGGCGAAAAGCCGGATGTGTGAAACTGGGCGGACATGCTGGAAATCTAATTGGAAAAGTGAGCAACTTGGTTATTGCCACCAGAACTCCTAAAATTGATTCAGTCTTGAAGAGACGTGCTGGGAAAGGGGCAATTGTTGATCAAGCCACTCGGTGAGGCAGCACTTATTTAATGACTGAGCGATTGCTTGAACTAAAATAGTTTCTTAGATATGGTAAACCCTCAAGTAACCTTAAATGAAGGTCAATGGACACAGGTGGCTGAATTGAAGGAATTGCTTAATCACCCATTTACCATGAATAAAAAATTACAAGCTGAGGATTTAACTCCTGGCATTTTCATAAAAGAGTGGAAGAACTTGCTATTTTGCCTATCTCAAAGAGGAGGTTTAATCGCAGATGGCATTTCTGCTTCAATGAAACGGAGAGACACAGCTAATGGAAAATAAAATTCTTCTGGCAGCTGTTTATGTGGACCCAAGTCATTGTATACTGCTTGATGATCAACAGCTTACTAAAGGAAAAGAAGCTTTGAGTGAGGTAGCAGTTAGGATGAGAGGCTACAGGACTGCCAGGCAGAAGAGGACTTGGGGGCCTGACAGTGCTACTGCTGCCATATCTTCATCCTCATCAGATGAGGAGTTTAACTTTGACAAGTATTTGAATGACCTGGAGCAGGCAAAGCGTTGCCGCAAGGAAAAAGATTTCACTCCGTCTCCTATAGCAAGCAGACTGACCAGATTTCAGTAAAATTTTTCACTTGCTCTCAAAAGAAATAGAAAAATTCAACCGTTCATCAAAACTGACTGTGCATGAGGCAATTTCTTTATACCTGGAAATTGTTAGAGATGTTGCCCATGTGGTTACGGCTTTGCCTCCAACCCAAGTCACTGTAGAGAGGTTGTTCCCTAGCCTTAAAATTATTAGGTTAGATTTAAGGTGATCTGTGAAGGAGAATCTGATGGAGGCAATTCTATTTCTTACAACAAATTCATAGACTGCACAAATGTTTAGTATTTTTTTGTTGAAAACGTTTTTTTGCCACTTACATAGTATATTACATAATGTTATATATAACATTTAGTAAACTATGTAAGTGGCAAACCGTTTTCAACAAAAATATACTAACTAACATTTAGTATAATGCTTATATTTAAGTGAAAAATGTATTGTAGTACAATGTGAACATCAGACATTTAATTTTTTTTATGATACAATAATCAAGATATTTAGAACAGAAAATATATTTATTGGAATACAACTTTATAACACAAAAAACTGTATTAAATTGTAAATATGTTATACAATATGTAATTTTATATTATATATTGTATAACATAGAATATAAAATATATATATATATATATATATATATATATACACACACACACACACACACATACATACACATACATACACACATACACAGTGGTACCTCGCTTAACGAGTAACCCACATAACGAGATTTTCGCTATACAAGCAAAGCTTTCTGTAAATTTGTAACCCGCTTTACGAGAAAGCTTTGCTGTACGAGTGAAATTCTCACCCCACACACTTCCAGTTTCGTCCATCCACCACACTCTGACCCGCACTTGCAGTCCACACAAGCACACACATGTACGCACAAACACACACGCATGCACGCACATACAGTATTATGCTCACCTTACCTTCAGTTCCACCGGCGGTCTCATGGATCTTGTAATTCCCGGGTACATTGCGACGTCCTCGCGGCGAACTACAAGACCCAGGAGGCCGATGGAACGGAGGGTAAGGTGAGCATATAACAGTGTACCTTACGTTTCATCGCCGGCCTCCTGGGTGCTGTAGTGTGCCGCTCCGCTCCACGCTGGGATTCTGCCTCCATAGCAACGAGGGAGGAACTTCCTGTCACCGCTGCTGAATGGCAGAGCGCTGGCCAATCAGAGGCAAGCAGCTCTGCCTTGACGTCAGCGCTCTAGCAGGGAAGTTCCTGCCTCGTCGTTATGGAAACGCGATACACGGCCCGGCCCCGTACTGGTGAACAGCAAGTCCCAGGAGACCGGCGATGGAGCGGAAGGTAAGGTGAGCATGTAATATGTGCGTGTGCATGCGTGCATGTGTGTTTGTACGTGTTTGTGCATGTGTGGAATGACAGAATAGGCGACCAGGATGGGACATTTAACCCGTTGTGGAACGGATCGTCAGCATTGCAATGATTTCCTATGGGAAATCTTGCTTTGCTGAATGAGTACCTTGTTTAACAAGCACAGTCCCAGAACGGATTGTTCTCGTTAAGCAAGGTACCACTGTGTATATAATATATATATATATATATATATATATATATATATATATATATATATATATATATATATATATATATATATATATATATATATATATATATATATATATATATATATATACACACATTTTGTGAGACAGGGGATATAGCTCAGCTGGGATCTTTGCTTTGGTCCAAGCGAGTGGCTATGGATTCACAGATGACAGCGGCAGACTGGCAGGTTCTAAACAGATACGGCCACTGCCGTGTTTATTGTGTACACTTATCCTTCAGTGTTACACATGCAAAAACAGGAAAATAAACGTCTAAGGCCGTCTGGCCACTAACTAACAACAGAATGCCAACTACAAAATAAACCTATGTAACAAACAAAACAGTATTCTCTTACTGTGTGGGTTCCTCAGCACAGCCAGTGTAGGTATGGAGTCTCAGCCCCAGCAGCCATGAGCCTGTACCTCTCTGCAGCCTCCCTGTTCTGAATGCCTCCTGATTATTTCAGCTGATCCAGTGAGGAATCAAAACCCTGGATTGAATGTAGAGAAGGAAGCAACCAGTCCCACTGCCATTCCTACTGATTGCTCCAGGAAAAACCGAGCCCAAAATTACAATGAAATAAACAGGCTTCAGTGACTAACTTATTGCTGAGCCAGACATAAAACTTTCCTAACTTTCCCAGCCCATTTGCATGGGCCAACCGCTCCACAATCAATACATGGACATAGGAAATGAACCGCGGGGGAAACATACCTGTTCTCTAGTACTTCTCCCCTCGGCATCTCACATACTCCCCCCCTCTGTTCGAGCCCATGGGGTCGGACACACTGACTTAGCAAGCAGTGCGTTCTAGACAACGCGTCTGCATTAGTGATGAGCGAGCATGCTTGTCACTACTCGGTACTCGCACGAGTATCGCTGTACTCGGGCTGCTCGGCGGGGACAGAGTAATCTCGCGATACTCGTGCTGTACTCGTGGTCTTCATTTCTGCATGTTAGCGCTCTTTTGAGAGCCAGCCCTCATGCAGGGATTGGCTGGCAGACCACTGCAATGCCACAGCCCTGTTAGTTGTGGAATTGCAGTGATTGGCCGGCCTGCACAGCGTGACCGAGCCTTTATATCGGCCGGCGCGCTGTGCTCTGCTCACAGCTATCCAGACAGTGAGTGCAGGGAGAGTGTCGCTGATTCAGGGAAAGCTTTGCGGCCCTTTATAGCTTTTTCAGTTGCAGGGCTGCAAACAGTGTGACCAAAAGTCCTTCTCAGGACTATTCTAGTTGTATACAGGCAGGCAGGGTATAGCCAGGTCGGAGTACAGTAGCAGAGTCCTTCTCAGGACTACTGTTGCTATATACAGGCAGGGTATAGCCAGGTCTGAATACAGGCTAGTGACCAAAAGAGTCCTTGTCAGGACTATTGTACCAGTATACAGGCAGGCAGGCAGGCAGGGTAGTGGTGACCGTATACCAGCCTTCATCATATCTGGGGCTGGTGTACACAGTGTAAAACAGTCCAGATAGTGTCTGACTTGTCTGTAATTGTCGCTCCCCAAAAAAACCTGTTAGGTTATTATTGCGTCCGTGCTTGGTTTTTAAAACCGCACGTGTGTGCCTGTTGGTGGCAGCGTACAGGTGCACTTGTGTGCAATTTCCACACACTTTGATATAACGCACAAGTAGTGAATATACACGTCAGCAGTGCACAGCATTGCAAAATGCGCAAGGGCATTGGCAAGGAACAAGGAAGTGGACGTGATGGTGGTGCAGGCAGAGGCCGAGGTCGTGGGCAAGCTCTAATTTCGCCACAACAAAGGGCCACATCTAGTCGCTCGCACGTCCTGTCCCAAATTCTTGGGGACCGCAGCAGTACACCGCTCTTGAACCAAGACCAGTGTCAACAGGTTGTTAGTTGGATAGCAGATAATGCTTCCAGTCAGATTGGCACCACCACAAACACTCTGTCTTCCACACGGTCAAGTGTCAGTAGCCGTGATACTGCACCGCACATTTCTGAACCTGATCCTCCTTCCTACCACCAGGCTGAGTACACGTCCTCCTCGGACATTAATGATCCCACACTTGGACACTCGGAAGAGCTGTTCACGTTTCCATTCACACATTCTGGCCTCTCGCCAGCTCATATTGAAGTGGGTCATGAGGAGATCGTCTGTACAGATGGCCAAATATTTGAGCAGCCACGTTCTCACGAAGTTGGCAACGTGTCTCAACAAGTGGTGGACGATGATGAGACACAATTGTCAGCAAGTCAGGAGGAGGAGCAGGGTGCGGAAGAGGAAGACGACGTGGTGGATGATCCAGTAACTGACCCAACCTGGCAGGAGGATATGCAGAGCGAGGACAGCAGTGCACAGGGGGAGGGAGGCGTAGCATCACAACAGGCAGTAAGAAGCAGGGTGGTGGCCCCAGGCAGAAGTCAGGCAACCGTTCCCCGGAACAACACGACGACACAAGGTGCCTGTACAAATGTTAGGTCTTCCCGAGTCTGGCAGTTTTTTAAGTTGGATCCAGATGATTCAAAAAAGGCCATTTGCAACACCTGCCGTGCCAGCATCAGCAGGGGTACCAAAACTAGCAGCCTGACCACCACCAGCATGATCAGGCACATGTCAGCCAAGCACCCGACTTTGTGGGAAGTACAACAGAGTCGAGGAGCAGTGCTTGCTGATGTCACTGCTACGTCTTCGCTGGTTGTGCATGCGAGCCAATCCTCTGTCCATGCTGCCTGCGAACAAGCCTCCTCCACTCCTGCACCTGCAGTTGCCTACGCAGAAAGAACACCATCATCAAGCACGTCCTTGTCCCAGCGCAGCGTTCAGTTATCCATTCAGCAAACCTTTGAACGCAGGCGCAAATACACTGCCAACACCCCACATGCCACAGTTCTAAATGCTAACATTTCGCGACTGCTTGCGCTGGAAATGTTGCCTTTTAGGCTGGTGGAGACTGAAGCATTCCGTGACCTGATGGCGGCAGCTGTCCCACGTTACTCGGTCCCCAGCCGCCACTATTTCTCCCGGTGTGCCGTCCCCGCGTTGCATAACCACGTGTCACAAAACATCACACGTGCCCTGAACAACGCTGTTTCACCCAAGGTCCACCTAACCACAGACACGTGGACAAGTGCTTGTGGGCAAGGCCGCTACATCTCGTTGACGGCACACTGGGTTAATATTGTGGAAGCTGGGACCCAGTCTGAGCGAGGGACGGAACACGTCCTTCCCACACCAAGGTTTGCAGGCCCTACCTCAGTCAGTGTTTCACCCACACTCTACAGCTCCGGAATGTCATGCTCTTCAGCCTCCTCCTCCTCCTGCGCATCCTCATCCACTGTGCCCTCCACACCAGTCACAAGCTGGAAGCACTGCAGCACTGCCTCGGCGAAGCGGCAACAGGCTGTGCTGAAGCTAATCTGCATAGGTGACAAACCCCACAATGCAGAAGAGCTGTGGACAGCTCTGAAACAGCAGGCAGATCACTGGCTCACACCTCTGAACCTAAAGCCAGGAAAGGTCGTGTGTGACAATGGCCGGAACCTGGTGGCGGCTTTGAGGCGAGGCCAGCTGACACATGTTCCATGCGTGGCCCATGTGCTCAACCTCGTGGTTCAGCGGTTTATAAAGTCATACCCAGAGCTGTCTGATCTACTGGTAAAAGTTCGCCGCCTGTCTGCACATTTTCGAAAGTCACCTACTGCTTCAGCCGGCCTTGCCGGCTTTCAGCGCCGTTTGCATCTTCCGGCTCACAGACTGGTGTGTGATGTCCCCACGCGTTGGAATTCAACTCTGCACATGTTGGTCAGGATATGTGAGCAGAAGAGGGCAGTTGTTGAGTACCTGCATCACCTAAGCCGTCGGGAAATGGGTCAAACTCCACACATAACACCTGAGGAGTGGAGATGGATGTCAGACCTATGTACCATCCTCCAAAACTTTGAGGACTCCACCAAGATGGTGAGTGGTGATGACGCCATTATTAGCGTCACCATACCGCTACTCTGCCTTCTAAAACGGTCTCTGCTGAAAAACAAACATGATGCATTGCAGGCGGAGCGCGATGAGTTGCAGCAAGAAACAGTAGTGGGTGTGGGTGATAACACACAGCCCAGCCTCGTCTCATCACAACGTGCAGTGGAGGACTATGACGAGGAGGAGGATGAAGACATGGAGCAACTCTCCGGCCAAATTGAGGATATGACATGCACACCAGTCATATCCTCGGTTCAGCGTGGCTGGCCAGAGGACAGGGTAGATGAGGAGGAGGAGGAGGAGGAGGAGGAGGACAGCATGTTCAGTCATCTTGTTGGTCAGGCTACTGAAGTCCTGGCTGTTAAGAGTCTGGCGCACATGGCTGACTTTATGGTAAGCTGTCTGTCTCGTGACCCTCGCGATAAGAACATCTTGGCCGACAATCATTACTGGTTGGTAACACTGTTAGACCCACGCTACAAGGAGAACTTTTTGTCTCTTATTCCCGTGGAGGAGAGGTCAACCAAAATGCAGCAGTTTCGGAAGGCCATACTCACGGAAGTAGGCAAAGCATTCCCCTCACAAAACGCTAGCGGCATAGGTCATGAATCAGTGGACAACCGAGGCGTACAGCCGAGAGAGGCACAAGTCCAATCCGCCAGAGGTAGGGGAACAGTCTTTAAGATGTGGGACAGTTTTCTCAGCCCCTCACGTACCACAGCCCCTGAGGTGCGGGGTAGTGCCACAAGAAATCCTAAGTTTGCCCAGATGCTGAAGGAGTACCTTGCAGATCGAACAACAGTACTCCGACATTCCTCTGTGCCTTATAATTATTGGGTATCCAAGCTGGACACGTGGCATGAATTGGCTCTCTACGCCTTGGAAGTCCTGGCCTGCCCTGCTGCTAGCGTTTTGTCAGAGCGTGTTTTTAGTGCCGCAGGTGGAATCATTACAGATAAACGCACCCGCCTGTCAACTGAAAATGCTGACAGGCTGACTCTGATCAAGATGAACAAGGGTTGGATTGGGCCAGACTTCACCACACCACCAGCAAATGAGAGCGGAATTTAAAGTTTGCCATGTACCTCCACTCACCCATGGGTACACACTTCTGGACTTTGGATAATCGCTGGACTCCTCCTCCTTCTCCTCATGCGCCACCATGATGATGACCGTTACAAATTGCAATACTTAGGCCTTTGTTTCAGGTATACCCCCAGTGGTAAATTTTTTCGCCCATTCTTTGCAGAATGGACATTACAACGACAGGAGACCCGCTCCTTTGCAATGGGAACAATGTTTTGAGGCCCTCATGCACGTCTCTACCCAGGGACAACGTGGAGCCTCCCAATTTTTGGCTGCCCTGCCTAAGGGCTATACTATAATACACCCACTTCCTTAAAATGGACACTTAATGTTTTGAGGCCCTCATGCACGTCTCTACCCAGGGACAACGTGGAGCCTCCCAATTTTTGGCTGCCCTGCCTAAGGGCTATACTATAATACACCCACTTCCTTAAAATGGACACTTAATGTTTTGAGGCCCTCATGCACGTCTCTACCCAGGGACAACGTGGAGCCTCCCAATTTTTGGCTGCCCTGCCTAAGGGCTATACTATAATACACCCACTTCCTTAAAATGGACACTTAATGTTTTGAGGCCCTCATGCACGTCTCTACCCAGGGACAATGTGGAGCCTCCCAATTTTTGGCTGCCCTGGCAAAGGGCTATACTGAAATAGACCCACTTCCTTACAATGGGCACTTCAGGTTTAAAGGCCCTCATGCACGTCTCTACCCAGGGACAACGTGGAGCCTCCCAATTTTTGGCTGCCCTGCCTAAGGGCTATACTACAATAGACCCACTTCCTTCCAATGGGCACTTCAGGTTTACAGGCCCTCATGCACGTCTGTATGCAGGGGCATTGGTGAACCTCACAATTTTGGACTGCCCTGGCAAAGGAAAATACTACAAAGACTCACTTCCTCAAAATGGGCACATTAGACTCAAGAGGCCTTCATGTACGTCTCTTCTCAGGGACATCGGAGTGCCACACAATGTTTTCACGTAAAATCTTTCATGTATTAATCTCAAAAAGTAACATACACCAGCTCTATCTCACTATTGGGTATGTGCCCTTAACATTTCCGCCATGAAAAATCATTTTGGGGTCATTTTGGAAGGTTTTCTGGTGAGTCCGTAAAAATGGCGTAAAACGCGGACAAAATTGTTCACAGCTGTGACTTTTCAGTGATAAATGCTTCAAGGGGTCTTCCCCATGCTGTTGCCATGTCATTTGAGCACTCTTCTGAGACTTTTGTGACATTTTTAGGGTTTCTCCATGCTGCCGGGGGGTCATTTCACAAAAATACTCGGGTCTCCCATAGGATAACATTGGGCTTGTTGCTCGGCCCGAGTACACGAGTATCTTGGGATGCTCGGCCCGAGCTTCGAGCACCCGAGCTTTTTAGTACTCGCTCATCACTAGTCTGCATTCCTATGCGTCGTGCCTGCTCTGTGCTCCACTGAAAATTTAAAATTTTGTAACGCCAAGAACCAGCGTGTCACCCGCGCATTGCCCTCTTTTACCTGGAACATCCATGTCAGGGGTGAATGGTCCGTCACTAGCCTAAATCGGCGTCCTAGTAAATAATAGCGCAGGGTTTCCAGGGCCCACTTCACACCTAAGGCTTCTCGCTCAACCACACTGTATTTTTGTTCTGCCTCCGTAAGTTTTCTGCTTAGATAGCCCACTGGGTGTACCTCGCCATTCACTTCTTGTGAAAACACCGCGCCAAGGCCAACACCAGAGGCATCTGTTTGAACAATACACTCCCGTGTAAAGTTTGGGGTAACCAACACTGGTTGGTCACATAAAGCCTTCTTCAACCTTTGAAAGGCGTCCTCTGCTTCTGCTTTCCACTTTAGTGAGATAGAGGTTGACCCCTTGGTAAGATTCGTGAGTGGGGCTGCGATGGTAGCAAAATTTTTAATGAACCGCCGGTAATAACCAACGATCCCCAAAAAGGCTCTGATCTGTCTTTTGGTGACCGGTTGTGGCCAATTCTGAATGGCGTCCACTTTGTTTGCCTGAGGTTTTATAACTCCTCTACCAATGATGTATCCCAGATAGCGAGCTTCTTCCAACCCCAATGTACACTTCTTGGGATTGGCAGTCAAGCCGGCAGTCCTGAGAGAGTCCAAGACAGCTTGCACCTTTGGCAAATGAGTTTCCCAGTTATCACTAAAGATAAATGATATTGTCCAAATATGTGGATGCATACTGGACATGGGGCTTTAGGACAATATCCATTAGTCGTTGGAAGGTGGCTGGGGCTCCATGCAAACCAAATGGCATATCCCGGTACTGGAACAGTCCCTGTGGCGTAACAAAGGCAGTTTTCTCTTTGGCAGAGTCAGTGAGGGGAATCAGCCAATAACCTTTTGTTAAGTCAATAGTGGATATGTATCTGGCGGAATCTAGTCTCTCTATAAGTTCATCAACTCTTGGCATGGGGTAGGCATCGAATTTCGACACCTCATTCAACTTGCGAAAATTGTTACAGAACCGGATCGTCCCATCGGGCTTGGGCACCAGCACGATAGGACTAGTCCACTCACTCTGGGACTCCTCAATAACCCCGAGCACCAGCATTTTCTCTACTTCCCGGGCAACGGCTTGTCTCCGAGCCTCAGGAATTTGATACAGCAGCCTCCCTGCTCTGGATGCCTCCTGATTATTTCAGCTGATTCAGTGAGGAATCAAAACCCTGGATTGAATGTAGAGAAGGGAGCAACCAGTCCCACTGCCATTCCTACTGATTACTCCAGAAAAACCCGAGCCCAAAATTACAATGAAATAAACAGGCTTCAGTGACTAACTTATTGCTGAGCCAGACATAACTTTCCCAAATTTCCCAGCCCATTTGCATGGGCCAACCGCTCCACAATCAATACATGGAGACATATGAAATGAACCGAGGGGAAACATACCTGTTCTCTAGTACTTCTCCCCTCGGCATCTCACATATAATATAATATAATATAATATAATATATATATATATATATATATATATATATATATATATATATATATATATATATATATATATATATATATATATATATATATATATATATATATATATATATATATATATATATATATATACACATACATATATATATATATATATATACACATACATATATATATATATATATATACACATATATATATATATATATATATACACACACACACACACACATACATAAACACACACAAGATATATATGTAATCTACTGTATGTTACATATTTTATAACATTTACAATTTATTACAGTTTGTGTTCTAACATTGTATTTCAATAAATATATTTTATGTTTTATGCAAATATCATAAAAATTATTAAAATGTCTGATGTTCCCATTGTACTACAATACATTTTTCACTTAACTATAAGCAATATATGTGGGAGTTGGAGTCGTGGAGTCGGAGTCGAAGGTTTGGCTTACCGACTCTACAGCCCTGCTCAATAGGGCAGATTTATTAAAGGATGGCATTTTATACGACAGCAGAATTAGAATAAATTGCACCAAATTTATTAAAAAAGCAAAAAAAAAAACAAACTAATTTTGCAGATGCATATATACACAAAGATTTGTGACATTTTCTGCCTTCATGAATTTGTTTACAGTATTTGGCCATGTCTTCTTGATACATCATGCCTAACTTTTGGCGAGCTTCATGGAAAAATAAAAATTCTTTCAAAGTTTGTGTTTAAGATATCAGTTCTCCAAAAATATTCATGGGGAAGAAATTAAAGGGAACCAGTCAGGTCAAATATGCACCCAGAACCATGAGCAGTTCTGGGTGCATATTGCTAATCTTTGCCCATCTGTCCCTGTATCTGGTAGCATAAAGAGATCTTTAGGAAAAGTATATAATCGTATGCTAATGAGTGAGGGGTCTAGTCCCCTGGGCGTTGGTTCCCTTACAAGCCGGCCTCATCAGCATGTTAGTACGCCCCTGTGGGCATGCCAACATGCTAATGAATACGCAGCGTCACATGATGATCTCACTCACCTCTCCACTTCCATTGCCGCCCAAAGCTGGATTTCGGCTCAGTGCCAAGATCGCAGACTTTCGGTCATGTGCACCACTTCTCTTTGAAGCCAGGACGCGTACACCATGCTTCATAGTGTGCATGACCCAAACTCCGGGATCATGCGCACTGAGCTGGAATGCAGCATCCGGCAGCGATAGCAGCGGAGAGGTGAGTGAAACCATCCTCTGATGCTGCGCATTCCTTAGTGGTTCTAGGTGCATAATGCACCTGACAGGTTCCCTTTAATTGTGTCATTCAAGAAATAATAAATTTAAAGTTGAAAGGGACTATTTAGAGGATATGACCCATAAGAATTATTCTCAGCAAAGTACCTGATAATTCCACGGCTTATTTGAGAGCATTTCGGTACACTGGAATCCTGAGGTCTCACACTTTCCAGTGAACACTGCTCCTTTGGGGAATAGAGTCATATCAATGCTTTGACCCAGATCAATCAGTGCCAATCCATGAGATACAAGGTCCAGATTACAGGATTCATGTTTCATAAATCTGAGAAGGTAGAAATATAAATCAGGCATAAAATATGGCAACACATTCCCGAGAGGCATTATGTAAGGCATTACGAGACCCTTCCCCTACTTATAGAAGTGCTCCAGTTGCTGGATAGCGATATTACAGGAAGTCTCGAGAGCTTCAGAACGAGGCCTCATAGGTTTACATTGTAAAAAAGGGACTTCCGAGAGGAGGGGATGATCAGAGCAGCGCTGGAAACTGGGGAAGACTACAATCAGTAATATTTCATTGCACTGACACTACACAGACTACATATTTTCACAAATATTGTAAAAAAAAAAAAAATTGAAATTAAAAAGGGAGCACGTGTTTAATGGGGTTGTCCAATAAAGAGAATTTTGTTTACTTACCGTAAATTCTTTTTCTTATAGTTCCGTATTGGGAGACCCAGACATTGGGTGTATAGCTTCTGCCTCCGGAGGACACACAAAGTACTACACTAAAAAGTGTAGCTCCTCCCTCTGAGCATATACACCCCCTGGATAACCAAATCTAGCCAGTTTAGTGCAAAAGCTGAAGGAGAATAGCCACCCACAAGTAGAGATAGAGCAAGAACCGGAACAACCGGAGCCTTTGTCTACAACAACAGCCGGTGATAACACGCGGAACAAGAAACTGCCAACAGGCAACAGGGAGGGTGCTGGGTCTCCCAATACGGAACCATAAGAAAAAGAATTTACGGTAAGTAAACAAAATTCTCTTTTTCTTTATCGTTCCTATGGGAGACCCAGACACTGGGACGTCTCAAAGCAGTCCATGGGTGGGAATAAACAGAAAACTGAGAAATAGGCGGAACCTAACTTCACAAATGGGCGACAGCTGCCTGAAGGATGCGTCTGCCCAAGCTCGCATCTGCCGAAGCATGAGCATGCACTTGGTAGTGCTTTGAAAAGGTATGCAGACTAGTCCAAGTGGCAGCCTGACAGACCTGCTGAGCCGTAGCCTGGTGCCTGAAAGCCCAAGAGGCACCGACAGCTCTGGTCGAGTGTGCCTTGATCCCCGGCGGGGGAGGCACCTGAGTACACTGGTAGGCATCGGAAATGGCCGACCTAATCCAACGAGCTAAGGTCGGCTTAGAAGCCGAGAGGCCCTTACGCCGACCTGTGGTCAGCACAAAAAGAGAGGTGCACCGCCTAAGAACAGCGGTGCGAGACACATAGATCCGGAGCGCACGCACCAGATCCAGAGTATGCAACGCTTTTTCAAAGCGATGCACAGGAGCCGGACAAAAGGAAGGCAGGGAAATTTCCTGGTTAAGGTGGAAAGGAGAAACCACCTTAGGGAGAAAGTCCGGAGTCGGACGGAGAACCACCTTGTCTTGATGAAAAAACAAAAAAAAGGTGACTCCGAAGAGAGTGCAGCCAAATCAGAGACTCTCCTGAGGGAAGTTATGGCCACTAGAAAGACCACTTTCTGTGAGAGACGAGACAAAGAAACCTCCCTAAGAGGCTCAAAGGGGGGTTTCTGCAAGGCCGTGAGGACCAGATTGAGGTCCCAGGGGTCCAAGGGTTGCCGATAAGGTGGAATGATGTGAGACACGCCCTGCATGAAGGTGCGCACCTGAGCCAGCCGGGCGATACGTCGCTGGAACAACACTGACAGAGCAGAGACTTGTCCCTTGAGGGAATTGAGGGATAGTCCTAGCTGCAGACCGGACTGTAAAAAGGACAAGGAGCTTGGCCGGAAGAGCGACACCAGGACAGGAAAATTCTCCAGGTCCTGTGATAGATTTTGGCCGAGGAAGACTTCCGAGCCCGAGTCATAGTGGAGATGACTTCAGGAGGAATACCAGAAGCAGTCAAGATCCAGGACTCAAGAGCCACGCCGTCAATCTGAGAGCCGCAGAATTCTGGTGGAAAAACGGACCTTGTGAGAGAAGGTCTGGACGGTCCAGAAGATGCCACGGCACCTCTACGGACAGGTGGAGCAGGTCTGGGTACCAAGCTCGCCTGGGCCAGTCCGGAGCAATGAGCATGACCCGACGGCCCTCCATTCTGATCTTGCGCAGAACTCTGGGCAAGAGAGCTAGAGGGGGAAACACGTAGGACAGACGAAACTGGGACCAATCTTGAACCAGAGCGTCCGCTGCAAAGGCCTGAGGATCGTGGGAGCGAGCCACGTAAACCGGAACCTTGTTGTTGAGCCGGGATGCCATTAGATCCACGTCTGGAGTGCCCAACTTGCGACAGAGTGACCGAAACACTGCCGGATGCAGGGACCACTCGCCGCTGTCCACGGTTTGGCGGCTGAGATAATCTGCTTCCCAGTTTTCCACGCCTGGGATGTGGACTGCGGAGATGGTGGACTTGGAGTCCTCCGTCCACCGAAGGATGCGTTGAACCTCCAACATTGCCAGGCGGCTGCGTGTCCCGCCTTGGTGATTGATGTAGGCAACCGCTGTCGCGTTGTCTGACTGGACTCGGATGTGCTTGCCCGCCAACAGGTGCCTTAGTGGCAGCAGCTCCTGCGGACTTCTGAGGACGCGGCTTCGTGCGCCAGGTGGGTTTTTGGTCCTTGGCTGAGTTAGTGGACGAGGCCGAGGGCTTAGAGGAAGACCAGTTGGAGGAACGAAAGGAACGAAACCTCGACTGGTTCCTACCCTGGACAGGTTTCCTGGTTTTGGTTTGTGGCATGGAAGTACTCTTCCCGCCAGTAGCTTCCTTAATAATTTCATCCAGTTGTTCACCGAATAGCCTGGATCCAGCAAAAGGGAGCCCCGCAAGGTACTTCTTTGAAGAAGCATCTGCCTTCCATTCTCGAAGCCACAAGATCCTGCGGATAGCGAGGGAATTAGCCGAAGCCACCGCAGTGCGGTGAGAGGCCTCCAGCATGGCAGGCATGGCATAGGATGAAAAAGCCGAAGCTTGGGAAGTTAAGGCAACCATTTCGGGCATGGATTCCCTGGTGAGGGTATGCATCTCCTCCAGAGAAGCAGAGATGGCTTTGAGAGCCCATACTGCTGCAAAAGATGGGGAGAATGAGGCCCCTGCCGCCACATATACAGATTTGGCCAGAAGGTCAACCTGGCGGTCAGTGGAATCTTTAAGAGAGGTGCCATCAGCCACTGATACCACCGTCAGGGCTCAGAGTCTAGACACCGGAGGGTCTACCTTAGGTGAATGAGCCCACTCCTTGACCACCTCAGGTGGAAAGGGAAAACGGTCATCAGAACCGCGCTTTGGGAAGCGTTTGTCAGGACAGGCCCTAGGCTTGGTCACAGTGGCCTGAAAACTGGAGTGGTTAAAGAACACACTCCTTGTCCTCTTAGGCAAGGTAAACTGGTGCTTTTCTGCCAGAGAGGGTTGCTCCTCTGATACTGGCGGATTGAGGTCCAGTACAGAATTAATGGACGCAATCAAATCACTAACATCTGCGTCACTTTCGGACAGATCAATGGGGCACATGGAGGTAGCGTCCGAGCCCCCAGTAAAGGCATCCTCCTCGTCCTGCGAGTCAGCTCGTGAATCAGAGCCGCGGGACGAGGAAGGAGAGGGATCTCTGCGTCTCCTCTTAGGAGGACGGGGTCTAGGACCAGATGTAGAATCCTCTGTGAGCTCCGCTGAGTGAGCCCTAGCAGCAGAGGCACCCTGAGAAGGGGGCTGATGCATGTTCAACAAAGTCCGGGACAGCTGTTCCATGGAGTCGGCAAAAGACTGGGAGATTGACCTAGAGAAGGCTTCTACCCAAGCCGGGGGTTCAGCCACCGGAGCAGCCGGGGGGACCACTGTGGGTGCGATTCCAGGCTGAGGCATTGCCAGGTTAGAGCAGGTATCACAATGTGGATATGTGCTCGGTTCAGGCAGCACGAGCTTACATGCAGTGCATATTGCGTACAGCCTTGCTCCTTTGTGTGAGACATGCTGCTGAAGTGGGGGCTCTGAGCCAGAATGACCCCCCGAGAGTATATAAGCAGGTCCACAACCGGAGGTTGTGGCATACCCGACCGTTTGTGTGCCCTCCAGATCACACAGCCCGGACCCCCAGACAGATCAGCAGGGATGCTGCAGCCAGCGCCGATCGCTGAGAGAACGCTGAAAAAATGGCGCCGGAGCGAGGAGAGGGGGCGGGACCAGCTCTGAGAGCGGGATCTGGAGGGCCAAGAAGATTTACAGGAGAGGGAACATTTGCTCAGAGAGGAGTGTCCCTCCCCTGTGCCGAACGGCCGTTGGGCGGAGCCGCACTGTCCCTCTGCATGATTGACACACAAGGGCAGTGAAATCGAAACTAGGCCTCCGGCGAAGCTGGGGCCTAAATTTAAGCGATGCAGCCGGCGCGCAGGCCCCATCGGCGCGGTTCTCAGGTGACAACCAGAGAACCGGCCGGAAATGTAAAGCACACTCTCCCCAACAATAAAGTACAAGGGACCCCCGAATATAAACGTCTCAGATACTTAGCTTGTGAGACGCAGGGTTTCCAGTCCCTGGGGATGAGTGCTCCGTCCAGCAGGATCCTGAAGGGCTGCGGATGGAGACCGGCCTCCTGCAAAGCAGGGAGAACCGTGCTGGCTCCCACTTCAAGCCAGAGCCCGAGGGATGGTGAAGGAGCGCGGCATGTAAGGCTCCAGCCCTGAAATCAACCTTAACAACACCACCGACACAGTGGGGTGAAAAGGGACATGCCAGAAGTCCAGGCTTGGACCCGCTTTTCTTCAAAAACTTTACAAAATGAAAAATCAGATGAGATGCATGTGTGGATGTATGCCTCCTGAACACAAAGCAATGAACTGGCTAGATTTGGTTATCCAGGGGGTGTATATGCTCAGAGGGAGGAGCTACACTTTTTAGTGTAGTACTTTGTGTGTCCTCCGGAGGCAGAAGCTATACACCCAATGTCTGGGTCTCCCATAGGAACGATAAAGAAAATTAAAACCACATTTCATATTTGTCATCTAATGTGAGCATTTTTTTCAAATGACCATCATTTAAACCTAGAACGCACAACCATAGAAATAAACCAAAGAAAACAAGTAACCTAGCAGGCTTGCGAGGCCCAAGGTATGCGTTCTAGGGTTAAAATGCCATACCATTAGTATTATTAGATACATCTACTTCCAGTTCATTTACTTTTTTAGCTTCTAATGACTCCCGCCATGGTTGGAGGAGTTGCAAATAAAACTGCTCCATGGGCTGGCTCTTCACTCTCCATCCTCTACCAGTTTCTCCTCCTCCTCCACCAGCGAAGGGGCCATTTACATTCTCTCCCCTCCCCTGAAACAAAGTCATAAATGACATCGGCTCCAGGAGTCCTGCTCTCCTCAGTCAGCCCCACTCCCCTCCATCATGACTCTTGTGGTCTAATATAAGGTTCTCTCTCATTCACAGTATAGGTCTTCTCTTTACCAAGCACGCAGGGAAGGGATTTCACCCTGTACACTCTGTAAAATGTAAAACGAGCGTCTAAGGCTTCCCTCTATTCAGTCTGGTGCAGGAGATCGAAGAAAGAAAAAAAGAGAATTTTGTTTACTTACCCTAATTTCTTTTTCTTATAGTTCCGTATTGGGAGACCCAGACATTGGGTGTATAGCTTCTGCCTCCGGAGGACACACAAAGTACTACACTAAAAAGTGTAGCTCCTCCCTCTGAGCTTATACACCCCCTGGAGAACCAGATCTAGCCAGTTTAGTGCAAAAGCTGAAGGAGAATAGCCACCCACAAGTAAAACAGAGCAAGAACCGGAACAACCGGAGACTCTGTCCACGACAACAGCCGGTGATAACACGCGGAACAAGAAATTGCCAACAGGCAACAGGGAGGGTGCTGGGTCTCCCAATACGGAACTATAAGAAAAAGAATTTACGGTAAGTAAACAAAATTCTCTTTTTCTTTATCGTTCCTATGGGAGACCCAGGCAATGGGACGTCTCAAAGCAGTCCATGGGTGGGAATAAACAGAAAAACTAAGAAGTAGGCGGAGCCTAACTTCACAAATGGGTGACAGCCGCCTGAAGGATGCGTCTGCCCAAGCTCACATCTGCCGAAGCATGAGCATGCACTTTGTAGTCCTTTGAAAAGGTATGCAGGCTAGTTCAAGTGGCAGCCTGACAGACTTGTTGAGCCGTAGCCTGGTGCCTGAAAGCCCAAGAGGCACCGACAGCTCTGGTCGAGTGTGCCTTGATCCCCGGCGGGGGAGGCACCTGAGAACACTGGTAGGCATCCGAAATGGTCGACCTAATCCAACGGGCTAAGGTCGGCTTAGAAGCAGAGAGGCCCTTGCGCCGACCTGTGGTTAGCACAAAAAGAGATGTGCACCGCCTAAGAGCAGCGGTGCGAGACACAGATCCGGAGAGCACGCACCAGATCCAGAGTATGTAACGCTTTTTCAAAGCGATGAACAGGAGCCGGACAAAAGGAAGGCAAGGAAATGTCCTGGTTAAGGTGGAAAGGAGAGACCACCTTAGGGAGAAAGTACGGAGTCGGACGGAGAACCACCTTATCTTGATGAAAAACCAAAAAAGGTGACTCCGAAGAGAGCGCAGCCAAATCGGAGACTCTCCTGAGGGAAGTTATGGCCACTAGAAAGACCACTTTCTGTGAAAGACGAAACAAAGAAACCTCCCTAAGAGGCTCAAAGGGGGGTTTCTGCAAAACCGTGAGAACCAAATTGAGGTCCCAGGGATCCAAGGGCCGCCGGTAAGGTGGAATGATGTGAGACGCGCCCTGCATGAAGGTGCGGACCTGAGCCAGCCGGGCGATGCTCTGTCAGTGCTGTTCCAGCAGCGTCAGAGCCGAGACTTGTTACTTGAGAGAGTTGAGGGACAGTCCCAGCTGCAGACCGGACTGTATAAAGGACAGAAGAGTCGGCAAGGAAAAAGACTAAGGAGGATGGCCGGAAGAGCGACACCAGGACAGGAAAATTTTCCAAGTCCTGTGATAGATCTTGGCGGAGGAAGACTTACGGGCCTGAGTCATAGTGGAGATGACTTCAGGAGGAATACCAGAAGCAGTCAAGATCCAGGACTCAAGAGCCACGCCGTCAATCTGAGAGCCGCAGAATTCTGGTGGAAAAACGGACCTTGTGAGAGAAGGTCTGGACGGTCCGGAAGATGCCACGGCACCTCTACGGACAGATGGAGCAGGTCTGGGTACCAAGCTCGCCTGGGCCAGTCCGGAGCAATGAGGATGACTCGACGGCCCTCCAGTCTGATCTTGCGCAGGACTCTGGGCAAGAGAGCTAGAGGGGGAAACACGTAGGACAGACGAAACTGGGACCAGTCTTGAACCAGAGCGTCCGCGGCGAATGCCTGAGGATCGTGGGAGCGAGCCACGTAAACGGGAACTTTGTTGTTGTGACGGGATGCCATTAGGTCCACGTCCGGAGTGCCCCATTTGCGGCAGATTGACTGAAACACTGCCGGGTGCAGGGACCACTCGCCACTGTCCACGGTTTGACGGCTGAGATAATTGCCTCCCAGTTTTCCACGCCTGGAATGTGGACTGCGGATATGGTGGACTTGGAGTCCTCCGCCCACTGAAGGATGCGTTGTACCTCCAACATTGCCAGGCGGCTGCGTGTCCCGCCTTGGTGATTGATGTAGGCAACCGCTGTCGCGTTGTCTGACTGGACACGGATGTGCTTGCCCGCCAACAGGTGGTGAAAAGCTAGGAGAGCCAGAAGCACGGCTCTGGTTTCCAGCACATTGATCGAAAGGGCTGACTCGGACGGAGTCCAAGTGCCCTGCGCTCGGTGGTGGAGACATACCGTTCCCCAGCCGGATAGACTGGCATCCGTGGTGAGGAACACCCAGGACGGGGCCAGAAAGGAGCGCCCCTGAGACAGAGAGAGGGGCCGAAGCCACCACTGAAGAGAGCTCCTGGTCTGTGGCGACAGAGCCACTAACCTGTGCAAGGAGGAAGGCCGCTTGCCCCAACAGCGGAGAATGTCCAGCTGCAGGGGACGCAGATGGAACTGGGCAAAGGGAACAGCCTCCATTGACGCCACCATCTGACCCAGCACCTGCATCAGGCGCCTGAGGGAATAACGGCGGGGCCTCAGCAGAGAGCGCACCGCCAGTTGGAGGGACTGCTGTTTGACTAAGGGCAACTTCACAAGTGCCGGCAGAGTCTCGAACTGCATCCCTAGGTACATGAGACTCTGGGTCGGAGTCAGAGTGGATTTGGGCAGATTGACAAGCCACCCGAATTGGGCTAGAGTGGCGAGAGTGAGCGAGACACTCCGCTGACAGTCTGCGCTGGATGAAGCCTTGACTAGAAGGTCGTCCAGGTAAGGAATCACTGCCAACCCCTGGAGGTGCAGAACTGCAATCACTGCTGCCATGACCTTGGTGAATACCCGAGGGGCCGTGGCTAACCCGAAGGGGAGAGCCACGAATTGGAAATGTTCCTCTCTGATTGCAAAACGTAGCCAACGCTGGTGTGAAACTGCAATTGGCACATGCAGATAGGCATCTCTGATGTCGATGGATGCCAGGAAATCCCCTTGGGTCATTGGGGCAATGACTGATCGCAGAGACTCCATGCGAAAATGCCGCACCTTAACATGCTTGTTGAGAAGCTTGAGATCCAGGATGGGCCGGAAGGAACCGTCCTTTTTGGGGACTAGGAAGAGATTTAAGTAGAAACCTCTGAACCGTTCCCGGGCGGGAACCGGTACAATTACTCCGTTGGCCTGCAAGGATGCCACGGCCTGAGAGCAGGCGGCGGCCTTGGAGCAGGGGGGAGTTGACAGAAAAAATCTGTTTGGCGGGCTGGAAGAGAATTCTATCCTGTAGCCATGGGAGATGATATCCCGCACCCACTGATCGGAGACGTGTTGAAACCACGCGTCGCCTAAGTGGGAGAGCCTGCCACCGACTAAGGATGTTGCAGGAGCGGGCAGATAGTCACGAGGACGCTGCCTTGGCGGCAGCACCTCCTGCGGTCTTTTGTGGACGCGCTTTTGGGCGCCAGTTGGATTTCTGGTCCTTGGCTGAGTTAGTGGACGAGGCCGAGGGCTTAGAGGACGACCAGTTGGAGGAACGAAAGGAACGAAACCTCGACTGATTCCTGCCCTGGACAGGTTTCCTGGTTTTGGTTTGTGGCATGGAAGTACTCTTCCCGCCAGTAGCTTCCTTAATAATTTCATCCAGCTGTTCACCGAACAGCCGGGACCCAGCAAAAGGGAGTCCAGCAAGGTACTTCTTTGAAGAAGCATCTGCCTTCCACTCTCGAAGGCACAAGATCCTGCGGATAGCGAGGGAATTAGCCGAAGCCACCGCAGTGCGGTGAGAAGCCTCCAGCATGGCAGACATGGCATAGGATGAAAAAGCTGAAGCTTGGGAAGTTAAGGTAACCACTTCGGGCATAGATTCCCTGGCGAGGGAATGCATCCCCTCTAGAGAAGCAGAGATGGCTTTGAGAGCCCACACTGCTGCAAAAGTCGGGGAGAACGAGGCCCCTGCCGCTTCATATACAGATTTGGCCAGAAGGTTAATCTGGCGGTCAGTGGAATCCTTAAGAGAGGTGCCATCAGCCACTGATACAACGGTCCGGGCTGAGAGTCTAGACACCGGGGGGTCTACCTTTGGGGAATGAGCCCACTCCTTGACCACCTCAGGTGGAAAGGGAAAACTGTCATCAGAACCACGCTTTGGGAAGCGTTTGTCAGGACAGGCCCTGGGCTTGGTCACAGCGGCCTGAAAACTGGAGTGGTTAAAGAACACACTCTTTGCCCTTTTAGGCGAGGTAAACTGGTGCTTTTCTGCCAGAGAGGGTTGTTCCTCTGATACTGGCGGATTGAGATCCAGTACAGAATTAATGGACGCAATCAAATCACTAACATCTGAGTCACTTTCGGACAGATCAATGGGGTACATTGAGTTAACCTCCGAGCCCCCCGTAAAGGCATCCTCCTCGTCCTGCGAGTCAGCTCCTGAATCAGAGCCGCGGGACGAGGAAGGAGAGGGAACCCTGTGTCTCTTCTTAGAACAACGGGGTCTGGGACCAGATGATGAATCCTCTGTGAGCTCCGGTCCTGAGAGACCCCTAGCAGCAGAGGCACCCTGTGAAGGGGGCTGATGCATATTCAGCAAAGTCCTGGACAGAAGTCCCATGGAGTCGGCAAAAGACTGGGAGATAGACCTAGAAAAAGATTCTACCCAAGCCGGTGGTTCAGCCACAGGAGCAGGAGCAGCCGGAGAGACCACTGGGAGTGAGACTCCAGGCTGAGGCACCGTCAGGTTAGAGCAGGCATCACAATGTGGATAGGTGCTCGGTTCAGGCAGTAGGAGCTTACATGCAGTGCATACTGAATACAGCTTTGGAGCCTTGCTCCTCGTGTGAGACATGCTGCTGGAGTGGGGGCTCTGCCAGAGAATGACCCCCAGAGAGTATATACAGAGGTCCACAACCAGACTGCTGGAGCGGTGTTGTGTGCCCTCCAGGTCCTGAAGCCCGGACCCCCAAGCACAGCACCTCAGCAGGGATGCTGCAGACCAACTGCAATGACTGATCGCAGTGGGAACGCTGAGAAAATGGCCGCCGGAGCGAAGAGAGGGGGCGGGACTTGCTTGGGAGTGGGATCTGGAGGGCCATAGAGACCTACAGGGGAGGGGACATACACTGCAGTGAGGAGTGTCCCTCCCCTGTGCAGAACGGCCGCCGGGCGGAGCCGAGCCTGTCCCTCTGCATGAGTGACATGCGAGGGCAGAGAAACCGAAACTAGGCCTCCGGCGAAGCCGGGGCCTAAATTTGAGCAGTGCGGCCGGCGCGCAGGCACCATCGGCGCGGTTCTCAGGCGACAGCCAGAGAACCCGCCGGAAATGTCATAAAACACAATCAGCACACTCTCCCACAACAATAAAGTACAGGGACCCCCAATATATAAACGCCTCAGGTACTTAGCTTGCTGAGACGCAGGGGTTCCAAGTCCCTGGGGATGAGTGCTCCGGTCGAGCAGGATCCTGAAGGGCTGCGGATGGAGACCGGTCTCCTGCCAAGCATGAAGAACCGTGCTGGCTCCCACTTCAAGCCAGAGCCCAGGAGGGATGGTGAAGAAGCGCGGCATTTAAGGCTCCAGCCTTGGAATCAACCTTAACACCACCACCGACACAGTGGGGTGAGAAGGGACATGCCGGGGGTCCAGACTTGGACCCGCTTTTCTTCAAACTCTTTCCAAAAATCAGATGAGAATGCATGTGTGGATGTATGCCTCCTGAACACAAAGCGATAAACTGGCTAGATCTGGTTCTCCAGGGGGTGTATAAGCTCAGAGGGAGGAGCTACACTTTTTCGTGTAGTACTTTGTGTGTCCTCCGGAGGCAGAAGCTTAACACCCATTGTCTGGGTCTCCCATAGGAACGAAAAAGAAAATTCAGCTCACCCGTATATGTATCCGTTCAGTTCAGATGGGATGCAGGAAACCACCGGACAGGCAGGTCCGTAGAGGCAATAGCAAGGAGAAAGGACGGGACTCAGCACCAATTACAGGATAGGAAAAATGTAAATCCAATGAAAAATATATAAAAGTGTAGAAACTTTATTCAACGATTAAAGATCCAAGAAAAACATCATCGGTTCCATAAAAACATCATGTCTTGACGCGTTTCGGACAGTTGTAATGTAGAGAAGTCCTTAATCATAAGCATAAAAATACACAGTGGAACCAAACATATAAAGCTTACCATGGAGAATGAAGGGCTGACAAAAGGTGGGTGTAGTCCCAGGAAAATGCAAATGAGAACATGATGAAATTTAACCCTTGCATAGAAGGTAAATACCTGTTTGGATGTGGAAGAAAATTAAAATTAAAATTAGGCTGTTTATTGGTTTTTTATATGTCTAAATCCATTATAATTGTGGTTGAACCATCATCTCAGTGAATCTGCTTGTTTTTGATTGAATTCTAATGAGAAACATAAGGAAATTTGATTAACAATTTAACTAATTAATTTAATATGCAGATGAGATAGGTGGGTCAGTCACAAAGGAAGTAATCCACTCAGTGTGTGTGTGTGTGTGTGTGTATATATATACATATATATACAGTGCCTACAAGTAGTATTCAACCCCCTGCAGATTTAGCAGGTTTACACATTCGGAATTAACTTGGCATTGTGACATTTGGACTGTAGATCAGCCTGGAAGAGTGAAATGCACTGCAGCAAAAAAGAATGTTATTTCTTTTTTTATTTTTTTTTTTAAATTGTGAAACGTTTATTCAGAGGGTCATTTATTATTCAACCCCTCAAACCCCAAGAATTCTGTTTGGTTCCCCTAAAGTATTAAGAAGTATTTCAGGCACAAAGAACAATGAGCTTCACATGTTTGGATTAATTATTTCTTTTTCCAGCCTTTTCTGACTAATTAAGACCCTCCCCAAACTTGTGAACAGCCCTCATACTTGGTCAACATGGGAAAGACAAAGGAGCATTCCAAGGCCATCAGAGACAAGATCGTGGAGGGTCACAAGGCTGGCAAGGGGTACAAAACCCTTTCCAAGGAGTTGGGCCTACCTGTCTCCACTGTTGGGAGCATCATCCGGAAGTGGAAGGCTTATGGAACTACTGTTAGCCTTCCACGGCCTGGACAGCCTTTGAAAGTTTCCACCCGTGCCGAGGCCAGGCTTGTCCGAAGAGTCAAGGCTAACCCAAGGACAACAAGGAAGGAGCTCCGGAAAGATCTCATGGCAGTGGGGACATTGGTTTCAGTCAATACCATAAGTAACGTACTCCACCGCAATGGTCTCCATTCCAGACGAGCCCGTAAGGTACCTTTTACTTTCAAAGCGTCATGTCAAGGCTCATCTACAGTTTGCTCATGATCACTTGGAGGACTCAGACAGACTGGTTCAAGGTTCTCTGGTCTGATGAGACCAAGATCGAGATCTTTGGTGCCAACCACACACGTGACGTTTGGAGACTGGATGGCACTGCATACGACCCCAAGAATACCATCCCTACAGTCAAGCATGGTGGTGGCAGCATCATGCTGTGGGGCTGTTTCTCAGCCAAGGGGCCTGGCCATCTGGTCCGCATCCATGGGAAGATGGATAGCACGGCCTACCTGGAGATTTTGGCCAAGAACCTCCGCTCCTCCATCAAGAATCTTAAGATGGGTTGTCATTTCATCTTCCAATAAGACAACGACCCAAAGAACAGAGCCAAGAAAACCAAGGCCTGGTTCAAGAGGGAAAAAATCAAGGTGTTGCAGTGGCCTAGTCAGTCTCCTGACCTTAACCCAATTGAAAACTTGTGGAAGGAGCTAAAGATTAAAGTCCACATGAGAGACCTAAAGAACCTAGATAACTTGGAGAAGATCTGCATGGAGGAGTGGGCCAAGATAACTCCAGAGACCTGTGCCGGCCTGATCAGGTCTTATAAAAGACGATTATTAGCTGTGATTGCAAACAAGGGTTATTCCACAAAATATTAAACCTAGGGTTTGAATAATAATTGACCCACACTTTTATGTTGAAAATTTATTAAAATTTAACTGAGCAACATAACTTGTTGGTTTGTAAGATTTATTCATCTGTTAATAAATCCTGCTCTTGTTTGAAGTTTGCAGGCTCTAACTTATTTGCATCTTATCAAACCTGCTAAATCTGCAGGGGGTTGAATACTACTTGTAGGCACTGTATATATTATATATATATATATATATATATATATATATATATATATATATATATATATATATATATATATATACATACATATACACACACACATACATACATACATACATACATACATACATACATACATACATACATACATACATACATACATACATATATATATATATATATATATATATGTATATATGTGTGTGTGTGCATTCATTTAAATCTATAGATGTGAAAAAGGCTCACTATTAGCCGAAACACGTAATTTACGCCTGTATGATATGATGGAATAAACTACAAAAATATTTCAGAAGATTTGGAGTGCCGGTCCTTTATTAATTATACTGTGGATGCCTTCCTTGGACACGTGCACCTTGAAGGATTGTGTGCCACCTGGAACTTCTGTTTCTTCAAGATGTATTTTATGTTAGATTCTAGTGTACCATGAAAAATGAAAAAGATTAAGTTCTATAGAAAGGTAATGGACTGTTCACATAGGTACGTTATATTTGGGATTAGGGGAAACATTTCTGATGATCTCAACCGTCTTTCTATGAAATGAGTTGCATCTGAAAGTGGGCTAAGGATTGGGACACAGATTAAATGATCCTATGTGCGCGAGGGTGTATGCCTATACATTTTACCAATGAGATCATAGTTTATAAATGGAAAAAAAAAAAAAAAGGAGACAATGAAATGTTATCAAAAGGTCAGCTTCCTATTCACAAGGTGCGTTATATATGGAAGCATAGGAGCATAAGAGATATATACCTATATAAGGGAAGACATGCACATGATTATATTATATATTCAGACAAATCAAATAGTGAGAATAAAAAAAAATACGAAAACAAAAACACACATGATCCACATCGCATATAAGAAAAAAATATGACAAAAAAAGGGGGGGGGGCGGAGGGGAAAGCAATGAACTAATAAATACAGAACACTGCTATATGTATGGAATGATATATAAAGAAAATATAAAATATTTTTATCTTTTTGGTTGAGATATTTATTTAATATTTATAGATTTGTATTTTATGTGATTTTAATTTGATTTATTATCACTCCATAATCAGAGATAAAACGTATATGATGAATGAAATATGCATTATTTGTTATATGTAATATTGGTAGTTAATTCTGAAAATACCTATATGTAGAAAATTCCAACAAAAAATAAAAATATATTTGCAATGTGGTATGTAGACAAATCAGTGGAACACGTGTGATACAAAAATATATTTTCATTGTTGATCCCTTCATGTTTGCTCTATAATACGTAACGAAGGTCAGAACGATAATTTAGTCCCATTGGGAATCTACTGTCCATCTTAAGGATCCATTTTGCTTCGGTTTGGAGCAAAAGTCGAAACCAATCTCCACCACGTATAGGTTTACATACATATTCAATTCCTGTAATGCTTATAGTAGAAAAATCCCCTTGATGCATGTCCAAAAAATGTTTTGATAAACCGGAAACTGAGCGTTTGTTTTTATTTGTACCAGTAGTGGGATCAAGATATGATGCTACATTAGTATGCTCTGAGATTCTTCTCTTGAGGGGTCTCGAAGTACAACCAATGTAATCTTTAGTACAAGTGTTACAGGTAGCCTTGTAAATAACATGTGCTGTGGAGCAATTGATAAAAGTTGAAATTTTATAGGTTTTGTTAGCACCGTAGGTAATTATTTGGGTCTTCTTCATATGCTTGCAAAGGCCACAGCGTGGAATGCCGCATTTGTATGAGCCCTTAGTATTTAACCAGGTGCCGGAATCAGTATCTGAGGAAGCAAAAAATGAGGAAGGAGATATTAAATTTCCAATCGTTCGGGCCTTTTTAGCAACCACATTTACTCCTTTGGATAGTATGTTGGCCAGATCAGAGTCCTGATGCAGGAGAGGAAGATATTGAAGGAAAATTTCTTTAATTTTAGGGAAGTCTCTGCTGTAAGGAGTTGAAAAAGTGATGCGATTAGAAAAAGTTCTTGATGATGTTTTTGATTGGTCCCTATCCTGTAGCAGATTATCACGAGATCTTTGGTCAGCAAGATTGTTAGCTCTATTAAGAATTTTATTAGTGTAGCCCCTATTCCTTAGGCGGGTTTTCATATTCTCGACTTCAGCTTTGTAGGTCAAATTAGTGGAGCAATATATAGATATACATCTCCTATGCTTCCATATATAACGCACCTTGTGAATAGGAAGCTGACCTTTGATAACATTTCATTGTCTTTTTTTTTTTTTCATTTATAAAAACTATGATCTCATTGCCTATACATTTTAACATACACCCTCGCGCACATAGGATCATTTAATCTTTGTCCCAATCCTTAGCCCACTTTCAGAAGCAACTCATTTCATAGAAAGACGGTTGAGCTCCTATAAGATCCTGTCTTTTTCCTGATTGTTCTTACCGCACATTGCAATTAGATTCTAGGAGTATTGCTTGCCACACACGTTGATCTGTTCATGCATGGGATTGCTCAGAAATGTTTCCCCTAATCCCAAATATAACGCACCTATGTGAACAGTCCATTACCTTTCTATAGAACTTAATCTTTTTCATTGTTCATGGTACACTAGAATCTAACATAAAATACATTTTGATATATTATGGAATCATTATCCTTATTCGTCAATTACACAAATAAATAAATATATATTTTTGGACACTCATATAATACGTCCTGTTTATGCGTCAATAACAATATTAGTTAATATAAAGTAATAAAAACAAAATTCATATTTTCCCTTTATTTTGGGATGATACAACAACAACAGGCAGCTTAGTGACTTATTATCACTCCTTTTCCTCATGTTTCTATATATACATTTCTTAATTTATTTTACTTTTTCATTTTACTGCTTAGGTGCTTGTTCTCACCTTACTTTTTGATTCTTGCTGCTTTTTTTGTTTCTAGTGCTTTTCTGCACAGCCTCCCATATGGGTCCCATGCGAACATATCTCATGCACATAAATTCTTCTTATTCACATACATCCTTATTTATATATTTTTATTCTCACTTTTTCTTTATTTTTCCATTTTTTTTTTCCTTTTACTTTTCTTCCACATCCAAACAGGTATTTACCTTCTATGCAAGGGTTAAATTTCATCATGTTCTCATTTGCATTTTCCTGGGACTACACCCACCTTTTGTCAGCCCTTCATTCTCCATGGTAAGCTTTATATGTTTGGTTTCACTGTGTATTTTTATGCTTATGATTAAGGACTTATCTACATTCCAACTGTCTGAAACGCGTCAAGCCATGATGTTTTTATGGAACCGATGATGTTTTTCTTGGATTTTTAATCGTTGAATAAAGTTTCTACACTTTTATATATTTTTCGTTGGATTTACATTTTTCCTATCCTGGAATTGGTGCTGAGTCCCGTCCTTTCTCCTTGCTGGTGCAGGAGATCGCCTGAAGATGGACAGTAGAGTACCCCTGTAACACAAGTCATTGATAAGTCCATGATCCACATACAGTGCCTTGCGAAAGTATTTGGCTCCCTTGAATTTTTCAACCTTTTCCCACATTTCAAACTTGAAACAAAGATAAAAAATGTTAATGTTATGGTGAAGAATCAACAAGTGGGACAATTGTGAAGTTGAACGAAATTTATTGCTTATTTCATACTTTTTAAAAAAAATAAAATAACTGAAAATTGGGGCGTACAATATTATTCGTCCCCTTTACTTTCAATGCAGCAAACTCACTCCAGAAGTTCATTGAGGATCTCTGAATGATCCAATGTTGTCCTGAATGACTGATAATGATAAATATAAGCCACCTGTGTGTAATCAAGTCTCCATATAAATGCACCTGCTCTGTGAGAGTCTCAGAGTTCTGTTTAAAGCACAGAGAGCATCATGAAGACCAAAGAACACAACAGGCAGGTCCGTGATACTGTTGAGGAGAAGTTTAAAGCCGGATTTGGTTACAAAAAGATTGCCACAACTTTAAACATCCCAAGGAGCACCGTGCAAGCGATCATATTGAAATGGAAGGAGTATCATACCACTGCAAATCTACCAAGACCCGGCCGTCCATCCAAACTTTCATGTCAAACAAGGAGAAGACTGATCAGAGATGCAGCCAAGAGGCCCATGATCACTCTGGATGAACTGCAGAGATCTACAGCTGAGGTGGGAGAGTCTGTCCATAGGACAACAATCAGTCGTGCACTGCACAAATCTGGCCTTTATGGAAGAGTGGCAAGAAGAAAGCCATTTCTCAAAGATATCCATAAAAAGTGTCATTTACAGTTTGCCACAAGCCACCTGGGAGACACACCAAACATGCGGAAGAAAGTGCTCTGGTCAGATGAAACCAAAATCGAACTATTTGGGCACAATGTCAAATGATATGTTTGGCGTAAAAGCAGCACAGCTCATAACCCTGAACACACCATCCCCACTGTCAAACATGGTGGTGGCAGCATCATGTTTTGGGCCTGCTTTTCTTCAGCAGGAACAGGGAAGATGGTTAAAATTGATGGGAAAATGGATGGGGCCAAATACAGGACCATTCTTGAAGAAAACCTGTTGGAGTCTGCAAAAGACCTAAGACTGGGACAGAGATTTGTCTTCCAACAAGACAATGATCCCAAACATAAAGCAAAATCTACAATGGAATGGTTCACAAATAAACGTATCCAGGTGTTAGAATGGCCAAGTCAAAGTCCAGATCTGAATCCAATCGAGAATCTGTGGAAAGAGCTGAAAACTGTTGTTCACAAACGCTCTCCATCCAACCTCACTCAGCTCCAGCGGTTTACAAAGGAAGAATGGGCAAGAATTTCAGTCTCTTGATGTGCAAAACTGATAGAGACATATCCCAAGCGACTTGCAGCTGTAATCACAGCAAAAAGGTGGAGCTACAAAGTATTAACCTAAATGGAACGAATATGGCATGCCCCAATTTGTCATTTATTTTTTTTTAAAAAAAAAAAAGTATAAAATAAGCAATAAATTTCGTTCAACTTCACAATTGTGTCCCACTTGTTGTTTATTCTTCACCAGAACATTAACATTTTTATCTTTATGGTTCAAGTCTGAAATGTGGGAAAAGGTTGAAAAATTCAAGGAAGTCGAATACTTTTGCAAGGCACTGTATATGTAGTGTGGTTTTCATGGCTAGAATGTATATGGATTATAGTCTAAGGCTATGTGCGCACTAGAAATGTGAAGTTTCTCAAGAAAATTTCTTGAGAAACTTCTGGGAGTTAAAGATTTCCGGACCTCCGGAAAAAATCCGCATGCGGATTTGCCGCGGATTAGCCGCGATTTGCCCGCGGGTGGTTCCCTGCGGATTTTTGCAAGCTGTACTGCTGAAATCCGCAGGGTACCTGCGGAAATAATGGACATGTTCATTTTCTCAAGAAAGTTTCTCGAGAAATTCTTCTCAAGGAAATTTCTTGAGAAAAATCCTCACCAGTGCACACAGCTATTTTTTTTTCTCATAGAAATTGCTGGGAAATGTCTGCACAAAGATTGCAGACATTTCTCAAGAAATTTCCGCGGCAAATCCGCGGGTAAATCCGCGGGTAAAACGCACTAGTGCGCACAGAGCCCAAGGCTTTGTGAGCACTAGAAATGTGAAGTTTCTCAAGAAAATTTCTTGAGAAACTTCTGGGAGTGGAAGATTTCCGGACCTCCGGAAACAATTTGCAGTAAATCCGCATGCGTATTTGCCGCGATTTTCCCGCAGGTTGTTCCCTGCGGATTTTACAGGCTGTACTGCAGAAATCCGCAGGTACCTGCGGAAAAGAATTGACATGCTCATTTTCTCAAGAAATTTTCTCAAGGAAATTTCTTAAGAAAAATCCGCAGCGTGCGCACAGCTATTTTTTTTTCTCATAGGATTTGGTGGGAAATGTCTGCACAAAGAATGCAGACACTTCAAGAAATTTCCGAAGCAAATCCGCGGGTAAAACGGCCTAGTGCGCACATAGCCTTAGATTGACATTTCACATAGTCCTACAAAAAAAAAAAAATAAATAAAACACGCATGCTTTTCAATCAAAATGGCACATTCAAGTCAAGCCTTTTTCCAAGGTTTAGTGGGCAGGAAAAGCTAGGATTTTTTTTGTCACATGTGAAAGCCTGATGCTACAATCAATGGAAGGAATGGACACATACAAAAAAAAAACAAACAAAAGAAAACACATTATGAGTGATCGAGCAGAGTAACTGTCAAGACAGAAATCAGAAATACCAAGAGACATGACACCTAGAACACTTACTTTTCTCCTAGTGCAAAGTTGTCAGGTTTGATGTCTCCGTGGATGATACTGATGTTATGGAGTTGCTCAACTATATACAGGATGTTGATGGCAAAATAAATAACAAGTGGCACTGGCATCACTTTGTCAGTTAACGTCTTGTACAAATTTATTGCATTCTAAAATGACAAACATATGAAGAGCGATATTAACTAAATACATACAAGAACAAAAAAAAAAAAAAAAAAAAAAAAAAAAAATCGGAATTTACAGAAACTGAATTGCTTGGGTTCTGCTTCTTAAAATAATGGCAACATAATTTTGTGCAGTATTATCCGATTGTCAGTCCTCCAACATCTCATTCTCTTCCGTCTGAAAAATGCCATCCAAGCCAAAATTAGAGCAGTTAGTACAGTGGTTACCTTTTTGCACTGGTAGATGGGCTCCTAAAGAGGTTTATTAACTCGATAAGGCCCATATACTACAGAGCACCCGGTGTTCGGAAATAAACCCATGCCATTATAAACATACAGCACTGGTTTAAAATTTCTGCAATTCAGCAAGAGGAGGTGGAGCACCAGGCTGGCTGAGACAAGGACATAGAAGAAAGGGCAGAAATAGTTTCTAACCACTCATGACGTCACAATTGTAGCTTACACACAACTCATTGAAGGGAACCTGTCTGGTGCAATATGCACCCAGACCCACGAGCAGTTCTGGGTGCATATTGCTAATCCCTGCCTAACCGTCCCTGTATCTACAGTAGTAGCATAGAGATCTTTAGAAAAAGTATTTCTAATGATCTTTTATCATATGCTAATGAGCGCAGGGGCTAGTCCCATTGGCATTAGTTCCTGTACTCATTCCGCCCTCTTAGCATGGTAGCACGCCCACAGAGGCGTGCCAACATGCTATTCAATGAATCAACGGCCAGCGATGACGCACATACCTTTGTCCGCTGTGACCACTTAACAGAATGCCCCGCACTTGGTTTTGCAAACTAGACCTCTCTGAAGCCGGGATGAGTACACCCGGCTTCATACTACGCATGACCGGAAAGCATAGCAATAGAAAAAAACACCAGCTCACCCACTTGGAGTTCCACCAGGTGGTTGTCCGAGTGACCGGGAAAGTCCCATGCATCGTGATGGCCACCCTTTGTCTACCCTAGTCCAGCTCCCCAGTGGGAAGGCTCCTAAGCTGTATGTAAAGTGTAAATGTGGAAACACCAGTGATTAACTTCCTCCTTACCCGAGATGAATACTGCAGCTTAATTGAGTTGCAGTACCCTATAGCGACTGAAGCCTCAGGGGCGCCACATTAGCATGCCCCTGTGGGCGTACGAACATGCTAAGGCGGCAGAATGAGCGCAGGAACTAACGCCCTTGCGAATGGTCCCTGTGCTCATTAGCTTACCATAAAAGGATCTTTAGAAATACTTTTTCTAACAATCTCTGTCTATGCTCCTAGATACAGAGACAGTTAGGCAGGGATTAGCAATATGCACCCAGAACTGTTCGTGGTTCTGGGTGCATTTTGCACCTGACCGGTTCCCTTTAAGTGTGGTGTGTTGTACTGAATAAAGCAGTAATGTGAGATTGTGTAGTTTTTGATGCCCTATGGTATGGCAGAGCATTCAGGTCTCCCAAGCAGAAAGAAAAAGGGGACAAGGGTGGAGCTGGGCTGTTTAACATTGTATTATATGCATTTATTTTTCAGAATACCTCAGACATAAAAGGAGAAAAAAAGAAAAAAAAAAAATTATAATAACTTACGGAACGCCTTGTTCTTCTTTACACTGTGCACAGTTCTTACTGACATTGGCTGTATATTTTGGGTCGTTGTCCTGCTGCAGAATAAATTTGGAGCAGCTTATAGGCCTGGCTAAGAGCATTGCATGATGTATCACTATCTACCTGTATTTATCAGCATCGCTGACACCAAGAAACGGAACACATTGGGGACTGTAGATGCAATGATCGGCAAAGGAAACACATGACGCTTATTCCTTTGAGATCAGAAGATGTCCAGCAGTGCCTTCAGCTCAGAACTGGCAGCAATCAGTGGGGCCCAGCTACACCCATCTAATGTTCTGAGAACTCTGACAAGAAATGGTCTTCATGGAAGAATTGCAACCAAAAAGTCTTACCTTCAACATGGAAGCGAGCATGTGACTCAACTGCACGAAAACGTAAAAACTGAGGTAGAGAAAAATGCCAGCAGGTGCTCTGGACAAGGTGAAATATTTGTCTGTCACCAAAGGGCTGGAAAGTTATACAAGAATGTGTGTCTGCAGGTGTACCGCCCCCGCTCTCAGCAGCCGAGCTGCTCTGATCCGGACCTTCTGTGGGTGGTTCGAGGGTCTCTGGTCCCAAGGGTCTCGCGGTTACTTCAATCAAAAGGGGGATTATAGTTGTGGATGTAGGACGTATATGTACGGGCTGAGCTGTATTAAGTTTGTGACGCCACCCACGGTGTGTGGCGAGGTTGGACACCCCCGCTGCAGTTGCGGGGCACCCGGGGGAGATGTTATGCAGCAAGTTGTTAACCCCTCCGTGGGCAGGGAAGGTGGCCCTGGGACCCGTTGAGGTTTTGGTGCAGGGAGATGGGCGACCGCAGGGTGCTGGTGTACTCACTATTTAAGGAAACACACGAGGCTCTGATAAACTAAGGTGATGGTGGTCGGTGCCCGCAGCCAGCTGCGTTCTGGTCCCCCACCCGGCTGGTGCTCTCTGTTTTTCTCCTGCACCTTTGTAAAATGGTGGACTGCCTGTGCCTGCAACTTCAGGAGTCCGCTTCCGGCTGGATGTGGCCTAAGGAGCCCTTGCCCGCAGACGCTGGGCCCGTGGGATCTCTGAGCCCTGGCGGTGGCCTTTTATCCCTCTCGGTGGGCTGTTGTCTGCTATCGGGACTCTGGGTGGGACAGGACCTCTAGTCCTGGCCTCAATCGGTTAATTAACCAGTTCCAGTAGCTTCTGGACTTGGCTTCAGGGTCCAAGTACCCCCCCTGTGTGCTCCGGTTTCAGAGTCTGTTCCCCGACTCGGTACCGGCGGGCCACTACCCTGTCCCGGTCCACCTCGGTTCCACCAAGCAGTCTTCCCGGCTCCTGCAGACGGAGACCGCCGTCTGCCTCCTAGCCAGTGGCACCAGGGCTCCTACCCTGGCGCCGTTCATTTTGGGGTATTCGCCTCTGCTGGAGCTGCACACAGCTCCAGCCCGCACTCCTCTCCAACTTGAACTCTAACAGAATCTGTTTACTTTCCTGTCCCGGGCTGTCTAGACTCCTTGGTGGGAGTCTTCCAACCGCCTGGTTCCGCCCCCTTGTGTGTCTACCCAGCCCCGAGGGGGTGACTAGGGTTTTGAAGGTTGGCTGTGTGTTACCACCTGTGAGGGAAAGGTGTAGTGCAGAGGCCTATTTGTGACTATCTGTCCCGGCCAGGGTGTCACACAGGCAACAATGAAGCATGGTGGAGGTTCCTTACAAGTTTTGAGCTGCTTTTTAGCAAAAGAAGTTGGATATTAAGTCAAGATTAATGGTGTCCCCAATGCTAAGTAGTTCCGAAATATACTCATCTACCATCCAGTAACATCATGATGGTGCCTGATTAGCTCCAAGGTTATTCTGCATCGACTCCAAACCTACCACCATTAAAAGGTCTGTCACCACATTTGACCTATTTAAACTATTAATGGCCATAGAGGTTACAAAATGCTGAAAAAATCATACCTCTATCCTTCAAATCAGATACCTTGTTGTGGATAAATCATCTTTCATCACTTTATGTAAATGAGCTCTTCCAGTCTATGGCACTTTATGTAAATGAGTTCTTCCAGTCTATGGGGCGTATACTGTCTGCAAGATAACTCCACCTCCAGAGATTATTTTGAATAAAAGGGGCGTTACATTTGTAATGTCGATGGCCATTCTCTGCTCTCAGAGCTGTGAGAGCGCAAAAAATGTGTTTGCAAGAAGACAGATATAATTTCTCCTGTTCTGTCAGTTACTTGTCTCACACTGGTAATGCCACTTTTATTTAAAATACACTCTGGAGGCAGAGTCATCCTCCAGGCAGCCTCCGCCCCACAGCCTGGAAGGTCTCATTTACATAAAGTGAGAAAAAAGGATTTATCCACAACAAGGCATCTGAAATAAGACATAGGTATGACATTTTTCAGCAGTCTATTACCTGTACAGCCATATTAATAGCATATAAGTCAACTGTGGTGACAGATTCCTTTTAAAGCTATTGTTAGCCACTTTTTTTTTTTAAATCAGAAATTTTTATTGCATTTTAAAACTTTCATAAACATAAATTGTGAGGGTAGTCCTCACACATACCCCCACCCCCACCCTCTTCCGGTCGACAGTCTCACCCCTCCACTCTCTACATCCCTCTTTATTCACATAATGACCTGCCCTCCTCATTTCTCAGCCACGGTGATCTTTCCTTTCCTACCTATAGTCTAAATATCCTATCTTTCAGTAGATCAAATGACGCTAATCCTGGAAAGTCCAGCCACTTGCTCCAGATCTTCTCATATTGAGTTTTCCTTCCTTTTTTAATATAAACATTTTTCTCCATATAAATAATATAATTCACTTTTTCAACAAATTCCTTACGTGTCAGTGCTTTTTCAGATAGCCAATACAAAGCAATTAGTTTCCTTGCTGCATACAACAATCGTTCCACTGCAAGTTTCACTTGTTCATCCACCCCCACTTCAAATTGTTAGCCACTTTAACAATGATGGCCATATCTGCTTGGTGAGGGTGCAAAACCTGGCACCTCCACCAATCAACTGTTCCCAATGTCAGCCGGAACCGCTCAATCGCGGAGCTGCACAGTGGCAGCGGTCGAGTACTGCACACATATCCCCTATTTAAATCTATAGGGGGCGGATGTACAGTACCCAGCCGTGGCCACTATTCTGTCAACAGAGCTGTGCAGCTCTGCAACCAAGGAACTCCAGACGTCGCCAACACAGGGTAGAACTGATTGGCGAGGGTGCAGGATGATGTCTAAAGGCTACTTTACATGCTGCGACATCGCTAGCGATCTCATTAGCGATGTGAAATTCTAGATCGCAAGTGCGACCTGTCGAGATCGCACATGCGTAAAATGACCTATGTACGATCTCGAAAGATCGCACTTGCGCTCTAGAATTTCACATCGCTAATGAGATCACTAGCGATGTCGCAGCATGTAAAGTAGCCTTTAGACTTTGATGACTTAAGGCTACTTTACACACTACGATATCGGTCCCGATATCGCTAGTGTGGGTACCCGCCCCCATCTGTTGCGCGACACGGGCAAATCGCTGCCCGTGTCGCACAACAGCCGTCACACCCGTCACACATACATACCTGTCCGGCAACGTCGCTGTGACGGGCGAACCGCCTCCTTTCTAAGGGGGCGGTCCGTGCGGCGTCACAGCGACGTCACTGAACCGCCGCCCAATAACAGCGGAGGGACGGAGCTGAGCGGGACGTAACATCCCGCCCACCTCCTTCCTTCCTCATAGCGGCCGGGAGGCAGGTAAGGGGAGCTTCCTCGTTCCTGCGGCGTCACACGCAGCGATGTGTGCTGCCGCAGGAACGAGGAACAACCTCGTTACTGCTGCAGTAACGAGATTTGAGAATGGACCCCGTGTCGCCGATTAGCGATTTTGCACGTTTTTGCAACGATGCAAAATCGCTTATCGGTGTCACACGCAACGGCATCGCTAATGCGGCCGGATGTGCGTCACAAATTCCGTGACCCCAACGACTCCGCATTAGCGATGTCGCAGCGTGTAAAGCCCGCTTTAGGCTAGGTACACACTTCCGTTGTTTTGCATCAGTCACAATCCGTCACCTTGATTATATTTTGCAGGAATCCAGTTTTTCCCCATAGACTTTATTAGCGACGGATTGTGACTGATGGCCTTGCGTTGCATCCGAAGCGAACGGATCAGTAGTTTAGTGACTGACTGTCAGGCGGGAGCAGCGCTGAATGTAACTTTTTTGGAGCGGCAAAAAAAAAAACAAAACCGGACTCCGCAGGTGTCAGTCACAATCCGTCACAAGCTATAATGAATGTCTATGGTGCTGGATTCAGTCATGCTCTATTGACCATGCACAGCATGTTTGGCACACCCAGTAGGCTGTCCCAAACACTAAGGCTAAGTTCACACTTCAGTTGTTTTGCATCAGTCACAATCCGTCGCCTTGAGGAATTACGGTATCCTGCAAAATATTTTGCAGGAATCCTGTTTTTCCCCATAGGCTTCTATTAGTGACGGATTGTGACTGATGACGCTGCGTTGCATCCGCTGCGTCGCGGTCAGTTGTTTTTTAACTGACCGCCGGGCGGGAGCAACGCAGCATGTAACGTTTTTTGAGCAGCGCGATCCGTAGGATTTCGCTGCGCATGCGCTCTCTGGCTCCCTGCCCCCGTAACCAGGATGAACATCGGGTAACCAAGCAATGCGCTTTGGTTAGTTACCCGATATTTACAGTGGTTACGGGTGCAGGGAGCCCGCGCTAAGCTGGTATCCAAGATAAATATCGGGTAACCAAGCAAAAAGTGCTTTGCTATTAGTTACCCGATATTTACCCTGGATACAGTGTGCAAGGAGGCCGACACTTCACCACTCTGCTCCGCCCCCTCCCGCACTCCGCATGTGTTCACACACACACACACACACACACACTTGTACCCAGCCCTGCAGTCCCCGCGGCACTGACGTCCTCAGCTCCACGGCTCTACCCCCTCGCGCTCTGCCCCCTCCCGCACTCCGCATGTACACACGCATGTAGAGACAGACACACACACACACCTGTCCCCAGCCATGCAGACCGCGGCACTGACGTCCTCAGCTCCGCCCCCCGAACTCCGCCCCCAGCACACAACGGAGTCCGACAAAAAAATTCTTTTCTTTGTCACCGTTGTCATCCGTTGTACAACGCATCAGTCACATGCGTCAAGCAACGCATGTGCCTGATGCAAAACAACTGAAGTGTGAACTTAGCCTAACAGATCACGACGGATCCGTCAAAGAACGAAAGCACAACTGATGCGACTGATCAGTTTTTTCACAGGATTCCTGTGAATGGAATCCTGTGAAATTACACATCCCTTGCGTCAGTTGACATCTCAAAAACGACGGATCCTTCATTGTGTCGCAAAAATGGACCTGACAGAAGCAAAACAACAAAAAAATGAACCTAGCCTTATGCTAAAGGGTAGGCCATTAATTTCAAGTCCCAGACAACCCCTTTTAAAGAACCATCTTCAGAGTAAATCAGAACAAGGAGTCCTGGAAGTGATGATATGGCCCCCAAAGAGCCTAGATATCAACATCATGGAGTATGTCTGGAATGACATGAAGAGACTCAAGTATGTGCACAAGCTTTCACATAAAGATCTTCTTTTGTTAATGCTCCAAGAGGTTTGGAAAAACCTCCCTGCAGATCTGCTTCAAAACCTGTGTGCAACTGAATTGATGGCTTTTTGAAGGCAATGGGTAGTCACAACTAATAGTAATTTGATTTAGATTTCTATTTTGTGCATGCACTTTGCAACTTAATAATCCTTTTTTCCCTATTCTTGAATATAAAAATATTCTTACTTTGCTGCATTTTTCCATACCTGCCGAAATCATTTGCACAGCACTATAAAGTTAAATTTTAAAAAGAACAAACTGTGAAAACAAACAAACACACACACACACACACACCACAAAAAACAGCCAACCTGTACCATGAGAAAAAAAGAATCCAAAAATGTTTTACATATGGCAGATCCACAATTTAATCCCTTCCTGACATTCCTGCGGCATCATCTTGTGACTGACAGGCATGAAGTAAGAAATTACATCACAAGCTCCCAAAGCAAGTCTATGAGAGCAAGAACGAGGCTCTCAGACTTACATTAAGTTTGTCACCTTCAAAGCGCTCCATGAAACACTGGAGCTGCCGCCAGGTTACATCACAGGAGACAGGTTGGAGTGGCGGTGATAGAAGACGAAGGCGCTGGAAGGTGGATATTAGACTAGGGTCAGGGGACTTAGATTTGAGACCAAAACACACTGGCTGCAAGTGGGCTTGAAATAAAAGGCGTAAAAAGTCTTTTGCTTTACAAAACATATAATTCGCACCAAGAATTACAAGGGATATCTTACCAGTAATGACCCATGGCCGAACAGATCTCCCTCCAGCACACTCCCATTCTGGAATATGTGCGCAGAATGGAATTCGATATACAGATGCCGTATCTCTGGCTTCATTCGTTGTGTAATCTGTGTTCCAATGTAGAACTCCCATGGCTTTCCCGGCTTTTGAACCTGGGGATGAGGCAGGATTTTTTTATAGCTCATATTGGCACAAATACATTTTTATTTCTACAGCACCAAAATATTCCACAGTACTTTATAATTCATAAGGTAGTTGTACAAACAAGAAAAAAACTTTACAAAAGTAGCACATAGGTCAACGCTCAGCAGATACCAAGAGGAGCGACAGTCAAGTTCAAAAGCGTATAATTCATGAGGAAATAGGGGTAACACAAAAACACCTCACAATCCTTCATGATAAGCACATCAGTATAACAGAAGCATTGAAATAATACTGTAGGAACCTGTCTCCAGCCAGTTTCCATACAAGTACAGGTACAAAGTTATCAAGCGCGAGGAAGAGAGAACAGGATTGTTAGATCTATGAGGTAGAACAATAAGCTGGTATAAAAAAAAAAAAAAAGGTTTTTAGGATGACATGCTTGAAACTATGGATACTGGGAAGTAATAGGATTGTCTGGGGGAGGAGCATACCAGAAAATTGGTGCAGCACTAGAGAAGTCCTGGAAAGTGGGAGTCCAGGAGTGGGATGTTTGGATTATAGAGTATGTTAGTCTTTAGCATTAGCAGACGGGAGAGGACAGGTAGGGTGATAGACCGAGATGAGGGAGGAGATGTAGGATGGTGCAGAAATATAGAGGGCTTTGTGTGTAAGAGTGTGTAAGAAATCATCAGTGGCCATTACATGTCTGCTGATCTAACCACTTATATAGCACTGTTAAACTGACTGTGCGATCTAAAGCACTCCCGCAGGGATCAGGAGCCCCATGATGCGATTAGATGACCCATTCCTGCCATGACATGTTTCATGTGAATGCCGGCGCTCACACTAAGAGCAAAGTCACACTTGCGTATGACTCGCACGAGTGCAACGCGAGAAAATTTTGCATTGCACTCGGCCCCATGTAAGATAATGCTGCAGCTCAAATCTGCGAGTTTTTCCTCAGCCCTAAACGGACTGGAAAAAAAAAAAATCACAGCATGCTGCGATTGTCTGAGAGCCATGTCACTCGCACCCATACAAGTCTATGGGTGTAAGAAAAAACAATCGGACTGCGCGCGATATATGCACAGGCTGACAATGTAGGAGATTAATTCTTCCCTCTCCTCTGGTGCTGTGACCCGGTCGCAGAGCCTGAGCTGAGGGGCATTAGCATATGGCATCCAGTGCTCTCACATCAGAGGCGAAACACAAGTGTGACTCTGCCCTTACACAGCATTTCTCATGATCAGAGCAGTGATGAAGTATCGCTCTGATCAGGAGAAGTGAACGGAATGCATAGCCATAAAGTCCCCTAGAGGGACTAGTAAAATCAATTTTATAACACATGAAGCCCCCTTACCCCTATATAAAAAAAATCCCTAAAAAGTTCAAAACACCCCCTTTTGCCCCATTGAAAATAAAATAAAATACATATTTGGTAACGCAGAGTGCAGAAATACCTGATCAAAATCTAAAATAAATTAATCTGATTGGTACAAGGCGGAGAGAGGAAAAAAAAAATGAAAAATTAAAATGCCAGAATTAAATTTTTTTGGTCGCCGCAACATTGCATTAAAATGTAATAGGCGATCAAAACGTAGTATCTATCCAAAATGATATAATTAAAGAAGGGAATTTTGTTTACTTACCGTAAATTCCTTTTCTTCTAGCTCTAATTGGGAGACCCAGACAATTGTTTTTTGACAATTGGGTGTATAGGCTATGCCTCCGGAGGCCGCACAAAGTATTACACTCAAAAGTGTTAAGCCCCTCCCCTTCTGCCTATACACCCCCCGTGCTCCCACGGGCTCCTCAGTTTTGGTGCAAAAGCAAGAAGGAGGAAAAAGAATTATAAACTGGTTAAAAGTAACTTCAATCCGAAGGAATATCGGAGAACTGAAACCATTCAACATGAACAACATGTGTACACAAAAAAACAGGGGCGGGCGCTGGGTCTCCCAATTAGAGCTAGAAGAAAAGGAATTTACGGTAAGTAAACAAAATTCCCTTCTTCTTTGTCGCTCTATTGGGAGACCCAGACAATTGGGACGTCCAAAAGCAGTCCCTGGGTGGGTAAAATAATACCTCATAATAGAGCCGTAAAACGGCCTCTTCCTACAGGTGGGCAACCGCCGCCTGAAGGACTCGTCTACCTAGGCTGGCATCCGCCGAAGCATAGGTATGCACCTGATAGTGCTTCGTGAAAGTGTGCAGGCTCGACCAGGTAGCCGCCTGACACACCTGCTGAGCCGTAGCCTGGTGCCTCAAAGCCCAGGACGCGCCCACGGCTCTGGTAGAATGGGCCTTCAGCCCTGAGGGAACCGGAAGCCCAGCAGAACGGTAGGCTTCGATAATTGGCTCCTTGATCCACCGAGCCAGGGTTGATTTGGAAGCCTGTGACCCTTTACGCTGGCCAGCGACAAGGACAAAGAGTGCATCCGAGCGGCGCAGGGGCGCCGTACGAGAAATGTAGAGTCTGAGTGCTCTCACCCAATCTAACAAGTGCCAATCCTTTTCACATTGGTGAACTGGATGAGGATAAAAAGAAGGTAAGGAGATATCCTGATTAAGATGAAAGGAGGATACCACCTTAGGGAGAAAATCCGGAACCGGACGTAGAACCACCTTGTCCTGGTGAAACACCAGGAAAGGGGCTTTGCACGACAATGCTGCTAGCTCAGACACTCTCCGAAGAGAAGTGACTGCTACTAGAAAAACCACTTTCTGCGAAAGTCGTGAGAGGGAAATATCTCTCATTGGCTCGAATGGTGGTTTCTGAAGAACCATCAGAACCCTGTTGAGATCCCAGGGTTCTAACGGCCGCTTGTAAGGAGGAACGATGTGACAAACCCCCTGCAGGAACGTGCGTACCTGTGGAAGCCTGGCTAGGCGCTTCTGGAAAAACACAGAGAGCGCTGAGACTTGTCCCTTAAGGGAGCCGAGCGACAAACCCTTTTCCAGTCCAGATTGAAGGAAGGACAGAAAAGTGGTCAAGTCAAAAGGCCAGGGAGAAAAACCCTGAGCAGAGCACCACGACAGGAAAATTTTCCACGTCCTGTGGTAGATCTTGGCGGTCGTTGGTTTCCTAGCCTGTCTCATAGTGGCAATGACGTCTTGAGATAACCCTGAAGACGCTAGGGTCCAGGACTCAATAGCAACACAGTCAGGTTGAGGGCCGCAGAATTCAGATGGAAAAAAACGGCCCTCGAGATAGCAAGTCTTTTCGGTCTGGTAGTGTCCACGGTTGGCCGACCGTGAGATGCCACAGATCCGGGTACCACGACCTCCTTGGCCAGCCTGGAGCGACGAGGATGGCGCGGCGGCAGTCAGTCCTGATCTTGCGTAACACTCTGGGCAACAGTGCCAGCGGAAGAAACACATAAGGGAGCTGAAACTGCGACCATCCTGAACTAAGGCGTCTGCCACCAGAGCTCTGGGATCTTGAGACCGTGCCATGAACACTGGTACCTTGTTGTTGTGCCGGGACACCATGAGGTCGACGTCCGGCACCCCCCAGCAGCAACGGATCTCCTGAAACACGTCCGTGTGAAGGGACCATTCCCCTGCGTCCATGCCCTGGCAACTGAGATAATCTGCTTCCCAGTTTTCCACGCCTGGGATGTGAACTGCGGATATGGTGGATGCCGTGGCTTCCATCCACATCAAAATCAACCGGACTTCCTGGAAGGCTTGCCGGCTGCGTGTGCCGCCTTGGTGGTTGATGTATGCCACCGCTGTGGAATTGTCCGACTGAATTCGGATCTGCTTGCCCTCCAGCCACTGCTGGAACGCTTTCTGGGCAAGATACACTGCCCGTATTTCCAGAACGTTGATCTGAAGCGAGGACTCTTGCTGGGTCCACGTACCCTGAGCCCTGTGGTGGGGAAAAAACCGCTCCCCACCCTGACAGACTCGCGTCCGTCGTGACTACTTCCCAGGATGGGGGTAGGAAGGATTTCCCCTTCGATAACGAAGTGGGAAGAAGCCACCACCGAAGGGAAGCTTTGGTCGCCTGAGAGAGGGAGACGGTCCTGTCGAGGGACGACGGCTTCCTGTCCCATTTGCGTAGGATGTCCCATTGAAGGGGACGCAGGTGAAACTGCGCGAAAGGGACTGCCTCCATTGCTGCCACCATCTTCCCCAGGAAGTGTATGAGGCGCCTCAAGGGGTGTGACTGGCCTTGAAGGAGAGATTGTACCCCTTTCTGTAGTGCCTACTGCTTGAACAGCGTAAGCTTCACTATCGATGAGAGGGTATGAAACTCCATGCCAAGATATGTCAGCGATTGGGCCGGTGTCATATTTGACTTTGGAAAATTGATGATCCACCCGACACCCTGGAGAGTCTCCAGGGAAGCGTCGAGGATGCGTTGGCATGCCTCTTGAGAGGGTGCCTTGATCAGCATCCAAGTACGGGATCACCGAGTGACCCTGCGAGTGTAGGAGCGCTACTACAGTAGCCATAACCTTGGTAAAAACCCGTGGGGCTGTTGCCAGGCCGAACGGCAGTGCCACGAATTGCAGGTGTTCGTTTCCTATGGCGAAGCGCAATAAGCGCTGGGCTCTGGAGCAATCGGTACGTGGAGATAAGCATCTTTGATATCGATCGATGCAAGGAAATCTCCTTGGGACATTGAGGCGATGACGGAGCGGAGGGATTCCATCCTGAACCGTCTGGTTTTACATGTTTGTTGAGCAGTTTCAGGTCCAGGACCGGGCGGAAAGACCCGTCCTCCTTTGGGACCACAAACAAGATGGAGTAAAAACCGTGGCTCAGTTGCTGAAGAGGAACCGGGATCACCACTCCTTCTGCCTTCAGAGTGCACAGCGCCTGCAGAAGAGCCTCGGCTCGCTAGGGAGGCGGGAATGACCTGAAGAATCGAGTCGGGGGACAAGAGGTGAACTCAATCTTGTAACCGTGAGACAGAATGTCTCTCACCCAGCGGTCTTTTATTTGTGGCAGCCAGGTGTCGCAAAAGCGGGAGAGCCTGCCACCGACCGAGGATGCTACTAGAGGAGGTCGAAGTCATGAGGAAGCCGCTTTGTTAGCGGCGCCTCCGGTGGCCTTTTAAGGACGTGACTTAGACCGCCATGCCTGAGAGTTCCTTTGTTCTTTCTGAGACCTTTTGGACGAGGAGAATTGGGACCTGCCCCGCCCTGAAAGGACCGAAACCTCGACTGCCCTCTCCTCTGTTGGGGTATGTCCTGTTTGGACTGGGGTAAGGATGTATCCTTTCCCTTGGATTGTGTGATGATTTCATCCAGACGCTCGCCAAACAGCCTGTCGCCAGAAATTGGCAAACTGGTTAAGCGCTTTTTAGGAAGCAGAATCTGCCTTCCATTCCCGTAGCCACAAGGCCCTGCGGAGTACCACCGAATTGGCGGCCGCGACCGCCGTACGGCTCGCAGAGTCCAGGACAGCAATAATAGCGTAAGACGCAATTGCCGAGGTCTGGGTGGTAATGGGTGCCACTTGTGGCGCGGCCGTGCATGTGGCTGCTTCAATTTGCGCTTGACCTGCTGAGATAGCTTGTAGCGCCCATACGGCTGCGAATGCTGGGGCAAAAGAAGCTCCGATAGCTTCATAGATGGATTTCAACCAGAGCTCCATCTGCCTGTCAGTGGCATCCTTGAGCGAGGCCCCCTCTTCCACTGCAAGTATGGATCTAGCCGCCAGTCTGGAGATTGGAGGATCCACTTTGGGACACTGAGTCCAACCTTTAACCACGTCAGGGGGAAAAAGATAACGTGTATCCTTAAGGCGCTTAGAAAACCGTTTATCTGGACAAGCATGATGAATCTGGACTGCCTCTCTGAAATCAGAGTGGTCTAGAAACATACTCTGTGTAAGAGAAGCTGACTCCTCCGCCGGAGGAGCTGAGGGAGAAATATCCAGCATTTGATCGATGGACGCAATAAGAACGTTCACTATGGCGTCCCCGTCTGGAGTATTAAGATTGAGAGCGCCCTCAGGATCAGAATCCTGATCCGCTGTCTCCGCATCATCAACCAGAGATTCCCCCGCTGAGACCCTGAACAATATGATGTCGAGAGAAATTCTAAGCGAGCCCGCTTAGTCGGTCTGGGGCTGGGGTCTAAGTCAGAACCCTCAGTCTGGGATGTATGAGATACCCCGGGAGGACATTGTTGGTCCAACTGAGGGGGGCCAGGGAACAATGATTCAACAGAGTCCCTTTGCTGAGATACCGGCCTGGACTGCAAGGCTTCTAGTATCTTAGTCATAGTCTCAGAGAGTTTTGCAAACTCCGTCCCCATCACTAGGACAGTGTCAACAGGTGGCTCCCCCTGGGCCCCTCTTAGCAGAGGCCCTGGCTGAAGAAGTGTCACAGGGGCCGAACATTGCACACAATGAGGGTCAATGGAACCTGCCGGCAGCTGGGTCGTACAAGCGACGCAGGCAGCATAATAAGCCTGTGCTTTGGCACCCCTGCCTTTTGTGGGCGCCATGCTATTGTTTTCCCTGAGTAACACACTAGGGTATATAGCCAGAATGAACTGTGCTCATACAGTGTAAAATATATACTATAAACAAATAATGTATCAATACACTACAGCACCATGGGGCTAGCACCACAGGTGCTGCTTACCATCCGCCTAAAGCGGTTATGAGGCCACCAGAGACCGTGTCTGGGTCTCCCAGGGTTAATCCCTCTCTGCAGCGTCGGAGGAGCTGACAGGAATGGCTGCGGCGTCCTGACGAGAGGAGGGAGCCGTGGGCGTGGCCGAGGTGCTCACACTGTGCACAGTGAGGGGGGTGGAGTATGGAAATCATACTCCAGCCCTCAGTGCTGCTCGTTCCGTGCAGCGTCCCGCCCTTCCCCTGCCTGTCAGGGCTGAGGGCGGGAGAAAGGGAAACTAGGCCGCAAGCAAGCCGGGGACTCGAGTATACGCGTGGCCGCCGTAAAAGCGCGGCCGACGTCGAAGTCCCCGGCGAACTACAAGTCCCAGCCGCGCCGCAGTTTCCCATGGCAGCGGCGGTTAGCGCGGTAGCCCCTACATATAAACACACTCAGCGACGCTGAGTGTGTAATGGCACAGTTTAACCCGGTCAGCGCCGCGGTCCCCGGTGCACTAGCACACCCAGCAAAGCTGAGGTGTTGCCGTGCGCGGTCCCCACAGGGATACAGAGTACCTTCACGTAGCAGGGCCATGTCCCTGAACTGTACCCGGCTCCTATCCAGCAGGCTCCACAGGAGTTGTGGATGAAGCACGGTCTCAGTGCCTGGAGACCGATAGGATCCCTCTTCACCCAGAGCCCTGAGGGGGATAGGGAAGGAAAGCAGCATGTGGGCTCCAGCCTCTGTACCCGCAATGGATACCTCAACCTTAACAACACCGCCGACAAGAGTGGGGTGAGAAGGGAGCATGCTGGGGGCCCTATATGGGCCCACTTTTCTTCCAACCGACATAGTCAGCAGCTGCTGCTGACTAATCTGTGGAGCTGTGCTGTGCGTGTCTGACCTCCTTCGCACAAAGCAAAAAACTGAGGAGCCCGTGGGAGCACGGGGGGTGTATAGGCAGAAGGGGAGGGGCTTAACACTTTTGAGTAATACTTTGTGCGGCCTCCGGAGGCATAGCCTATACACCCAATTGTCAAAAAACAATTGTCTGGGTCTCCCAATAGAGCGACAAAGAAATGGCCAGTTCAAGATGCAATAAATAAGTAATCACTGAGCCCCAGATCCTGAAAATGTGAAGGTTACGGGTCTCGAAAAAAGGCAACAAAAAGTTTGATAACTTTTTGAATTTTTTTTTTCATCATTTAGATAAAAGCAAAACTATACATGTTTGGTATCTACAGACTTGTACTGACCTTGGAAATCATAATGCCATGTCAGTTTTTCAAACTAGTGAACACTGTAAATAAATACCCATGAAAATCGTATAATTGCACTTTTTTGCAGTTTCACTGCGCTTAGAATTTTTTTCAGTTTTCCAGTACAGTATGGGACAGAATGGTGTCATTGAAAAGTACAACTCGTCCTGCAAAAAACAAGTCCTCATGTGGCTATATTGACACAGAAAAAAAACAACCTATGGCTCTTGGAACAAGGGGGAGGGGGGGGGGGAAATAAAAAAAAAAAAAAAGGAAAAAAAAACAGAACCGTCGGGGGTGAATGGAATTAACTGCAGTTTCAGTAGAGTAAACAACAAGCTACAAAAAAACGACTTCATTTGGGGTGGTAAGAGGGCAAGGGTCTCCAAAACCATTCTAACCAAACATAAGGGGGGTATTTGTGTTCCATAGAATATTACAACGCTAATTTAATCAAACAAAGCCAACGTTGGGTGGGCGACTCATACACATTTCCCTGGGTGGATTGATAATTTTTTTTTTTTTTTTTAACAACTATAATCCCCTTAAACATCTTATTTTATCCCATCTTTTCAACCCATCTCTCCCTTCACCTCATCCCCCCACGTTGAGAGCCTCTATACAGGCATGGAAACACCTTGCTAACAAAATTCCTAAAATAAACAAATAGAACCAAAATTAAAAACTTTAGTCTCAACTTCCTAGCTATTATCGCAAACCAGAAGATACTGACCTCATGGCACAACTCAAAACTAAACAAAATAAGCGACATTCATGACGATTCGGATTTTCTCTCTTTCATGGATCTTAAAATTAAGCATAAGATACCAGACTCAGATTTTAAAACTCTCATTTCCATCAGAGAATCCCTGCGTAAAATGAATAATAATAATAATAATATTCCCCTTCCAGAGATAATTGATACATTATTCTGCAACCCAAACAGTGTGCCTATCTGGAAAAACAAAACAATATATCAACATTTAATAGAAAATATAAATTTCAAGAAACTGAAATACATGCATGACGGAGAAGGACCTCAAACAATCCTTTTCTGAAGAGAATTGGCAGATCGGTTTGAAAACAAATTCCTCAACTATTTGCTCTTCTCTTTTGGAATCCCACTACAAACGTCTCATCCGATGGTATTTTACTCCATTCAGGCACCAAATTAATAAAATCAACTCCGCCTCATGCTGGAGGAAAAGTAATGGCACCGGTAGCCTACTGCACATTTTATGGGATTGTCCAATATTAAAAAAACCTCTGGCTAGAAATATCCAAACTAATCAATCAAATCACCCATTCCAACATAGTAATTACCACCCAATTATCTCTCCTGTCTATAGACCTTGATCTGATTGATCCATCCTTCAAATTTCTTATCCACATCTTCCTCACCACCAGATCCCTTATTGCAGCCAATTGGAAAAATCCCCTCCCTCCATCTATCACACAACGTATTGAAGCATTAGCCCAATACAACAATTTTGAGAAACATTGCGCCACTATTAACAATAATTTCCCTAAATATTTCTGGCAGTGGAATCCATTAAATCAATATCGCCAAGGCGTCACATGAAGATCAGATGATCCAACTAATTGAATTCTAACATATGGTTGTGTTTGTGTTCATCTTATAGCCTTCAACTCAGGTTTTCATATAATACTGAAATACTCAAGACGTTGACAAATGTGATATATTTCACGGTCCTCAATTAGAACTGTTGTATATGTTTAAACCTCATATTCTCTCTCAACTTGCAACCAACTTATTAGATGTTCTCCCTTTACCAGTTTCCCTCCCTTTTTCCTTCCCACTCTTACCAGTTTCCTTAATAAAAATTTCACTACTCTCCTCAACCCCCATACTCCTCTTCCTATCCTTACTCCCTTTCCCATTTTTATAGTACTTAAATGCAGGGCTGTGGAGTCGGTAAACCAAACCTTCGACTCAGACTCCTCAATTTCTCTTGCACCGACTCAGACTCCGACTCCTACATATATTGCTTATAGTTAGGTGAAAAATTTATTGTAATACATGATCATGTGTATGTGAACATCAGACATTAATAATTTTTATGATACAATAATCAAGATATTTGGATAGAACATAAAATATATTTATTGGAATACAACTTTAGAACACACAAAACTGTAATAAATTGTAAATATGTAATACACTATAATATACAGTAGATTACATATATATCTTGTGTGTATAATATAATATATATTATATATTACATTTTGTATTACATATTTAAAATGTATTAGTTTGTGTTCTAAAGTTGTATTCCAATAAATATATTTTATTTTCTAAATATCTTGATTATTGTATCATAAAAATAATTAAATGTCTAATCTTCACATTGTACTACAATACATTTATCACTTAAATATAAGCATTATATTAAATATTATTTAGTAAAATATTCAGCACATTCTGCATTGCACTACTGTCCCCAATTTATTATATATTTTAGGAGTCGGAGTAGGTGCATTTTATACTGACTCCGACTCCACCAAAATGAGCTCCGACTCAGACTCGGACTCCATGACTCGGACTCCACAGCCCTGCTTAAATGGTAAGATTATAGAAACCAAGAATGAATAATGCAATGATAATACAGCCCCTTCAAATTTGTACTTCCCCACAAATTTTCAAAATAAAAATATTTTAAAACAGAATGGAGACTTTATTGTAAAGGGTTAATAAGAGTTATCTAAAAGATAGCGAAACAGACAAGAATGGACCAGGGAGTTTGGAGCTAAAGGGCAGATTAGAGACCGTTCTGTAGTTGCTAGCGCAGTTCCAGTTGAGGTATGTTTTTTTTTTTTTTTTAATAGGTTGATGGAGTGTTTGAAGGAGGAAGGAAAGTTACACAAGGTTACAAAAAAACCCTCCCATTCTCCGAGTAGCACAAATTGAATGGATTTCAGCAATTACCTTCAAAATAACTCTCTGATTGCTCTGTATGCAGGGATCAACTATGGAAGCCTGATAAACATGTGCAAAAGCACCTTCTCCAATTAAATGATCAATAGAAAATGATTGTGAACCTGAAAAATAAAAGTTAATGATTTGCATATAATTATGAGAAAAAATATTTACCTGTCAAAATATTTTTAATATGTTAACTCTAGAGTGACCACATATTATGCAATTTTCTAATAAGAATTGAATGTGCTGATGCGTAGAAGTTCTCGTTATTGAAGTGTCGGGATAGGGAGCGGACTCCCGCAGCAGAGTGAGGAACGTCGCAGAAGCAGCCGACGGAAGACCGACTACTACAAGTATTAGTGGAAAGGAGTTGTCAGAGAAGTTTAAGTCTCATGTGATCACACCGGCTCAGATCTTACCTCTTCTATGTGTGTTCCATTTTGGTCAGAATTCTTGGGGTAAGCTGTTATATATAGCATTCTAGAATACTGTAAGTGTCAAGGACAATCTGTAGAACATAAAAAACAGATTTTATTATACTCACCTGCAGCACAGTCCGGTCCGATAGGAGTCGCTGGTCTTAGTGCGCCGCCTCCGCTTTTTGAGATCACCTCCACAATTATATCAGCAAGTTTTAGTAAATATATAAGTCGGCTTGGAAATTAAGTCCATTGGGATACCGTGCTTTTAATATCCAAAAGGCTTTTCTAGCAAATAAGAGGCTCTGCCAGGAACTCCAAAGACGCAGAGGAAACATGTTCACTGATCCATTTTTTTAATGTGCGCGTGGTACAACCAATATAATATTTACAGCAGATGTCACAGGTGGCCATATATAATAATAATAATCTTTATTTCTATAGCGCCAACATATTCCGCAGCGCTTTACAATTCAGGAGGTTCATATACAAACAAGTAACCGTTATAGAAATACAATATTTAGAGGAAAAGAAAAAACACAACCCTGCTCGTTAGAGCTTACAATCCACAATGAGATATGGGGGGGGGGGGCAAGGTTCAAGTGTTTATTTACAATGACAATCCAGCCATCTCACGGACATGGGGGATAGATAATGGTTTCCTCGACTAGTGGGCCAGAGCCTTGAGATGCCTTTGGGTGCTATGGAGTTTGATGTGGAGTTATGTTGTGAGAAGTTGTAGAGGGACTATGTGAATCGAATCTGATTAGGGAGTGTGATAGGCTGCCCTAAAAATATAATAATATAATATAATAAATGTTAGTATTGCAATTAACGAAGGTTTTAAATTCTATACATTTTACCATTATTATCTAATATGTGATCTCCCTTCTTAATAAATTTACACATATTACACCTGTGTTGTCCACATTTGAAGGCGCCTTTACAATTAAGCCAAGTGGTATTCTTTTCCTGACCTCCATGAATTACACTAGGGGAGATAGTATTACCAATACTTTTCCACCTGCGAGCCACAAATCTAATCACCCCCCTGCAAAATTTTACCTATTTAGTTTATCATCCTGACATAAAATCTTAATTACTTACCGGTAATGGGATTTTCAGAAGCCCATGACAGCACCACCTGAGAGGTGGGCGGAACCTATCTCTCAGGTGGTGCTGTCATGGGCGAAAGGGAAAAATAGGGGTATATTTGCGTATCATATTACAAATTCTAGTAAAATCTACAGAAAATGGGGTAGAAAAAATTATGGAATTATTCCCCAAGGAACTATACCTCCGGTTCTCTTAACAGTATTGGTAATACTATCTCCCCTAGTGTAATTCATGGAGGACAGAAAAGAATACCGTATTTTTCGGACTATAAGACGCACCCTGATTTTAGGAGGAGGAAAAATAGGAAAATAAAATTTTAAGCAAAAAACGTGGTCATGACAGTTATGGGGCGAGGATCTGCTGCTGACACTTATGTGGGTAATGTCCCCAAATTCTCTATTAAAAGGTACCCCATCCTAGTAATGATCCTTCTGCCTTGTATATACAGTATATGTCCCTCATCCTGGTATAGCCCCATCCTGCTATATACTGCCATCCTGGTATGTGCTCCCATCCTAGCATATGGCCGGATTCTGGTATATGGCCGCATCTTGCTATATACCCCCATCCTGCTATATACCCTCATCCTGACATATGGCCGCATCCTGCTATATACCCTCATCCTGGCATATTGCAGCATCCTGCTATATACCCCCATCCTGGTGTATGGCCCCATCCTGCTATATACCCCCATCCTGGTGTATGGCCGCATCCTGTGGCACACAAAAAAACCCCAAACGTTTATACTTACCGTTCCTCACTGCAGCAGCATCGCTCCTCCTCCAGTCTGTGTCAGCAGCAGCGCCGCTGACCTGTGTGGAGCCGGCCACGATCCCTGCAGCACCGTGATGTCCTCCTGTCTGCTGGCTCACGGCTGCGTGTGGACACGTGCGCACAGCGATGACGTCATCGCTGTGCGCACCGCTAGTCTCCACACAGCCGCCGACGACACAGACAGGAGGACATCGCGGTGCTGCACGGATCGTGGTCGGCGAGTATACGGATTCCCTGCATCCCGCGCTGATGATACTGCGCGGGGGGCAGTGAATACAGCCGCACATGATCACTCCAGGCTGTAGTTGCCAGGGGTGATCATGCGGACCAGCTCTTTCCTATGCGCGCACCCCCACGCCCATTATTCCGCCTACCTGTCAGCGCCGAGAGATGATGGGCGGGAGGATGCATATGTAATGAGCGGGCCCACGTGGTCACGGTAGGCGCTGCTACAGCCTGCTCGTGCCTCCGATGACCCGCGCCACCCTCATTCCCCACAGCCATTACCTACATTCAGACGATAAGACGCACCCCCCACTTTCCCCCCCAATATTTGGGGGGGAAAAAGTGCGTCTTCTAGTCCGAAAAATACGGTACCACTTGGCTTCATTGTAAAGGCACCTTCAAATGTGGACAACACAAGTGTAATATGTGTACATTTATTAAGAAGGGAGATCACATATCTATATATATATAATTGCCTTATTCTGTCTGTCTGTCTGTCTGTCATGCTTCAAAATTGTGTCCTTCCGGTGACATTGTGTCGTTACAGTGACACAAAGCTGATTGGCCGCTGGCCTCGCCATGGCCCCGCCCCCCCACACGGATTGGCCGCTCGCCCAGGCTGCGCCCCCCCACTGACACGGTCACGGAGCCACGAATCCTAGGTGAGTACTGTACACCCCCCCCAAGCCCCCCCAAGCACCCCCCCCACCAGGGCCCCCCCGGGAGCCCACATCAGCGTGCGCCACCGCCGTATGCTGCTGTGGGCTCCCGTGCGAGCGGGGGACGGGATACGTTGGTAACTATTAGTTACCAGCACATCAAGGTCCTGCAGCGGCCGGAGATCCTCACGCAAACACATAACAGCACACACACACACACATCAGATCACACTCACTCTCACAAACACCTCACACACACCTCACACACACATCGCATCCACACACTCACAGCATCCGGTGATATCGCTTGCTTCTCGGCGGCGATACTGTGCTGTGAGCTTCCAGGACCTGACGGAGGATCACATGGCCAGAAGCATGTGGTATCTCCGGATGTTGTGACTGTGAGCGCGTATGTGCGTTATCGTCAGTGTCTGTGTGTGTGAGTGTATGCGATCGGTCGGGTGTGTGTGAGTGTATGCGATCGGTCGGGTGTGTGTGAGTGTATGCGATCGGTCGGGTGTGTGTGAGTGTATGCGATCGGTCGGGTGTGTGAGTGTCGGCAGAGGAGCACGGCGTGCTGGAGGAGGCACGGAGCAGAGAGACTGATCTTGGGGAAGGCTAGGAGGGGGACGCTGATGCTGGGGGAGACTGGGAGAGGAAGGCTGAGCTGATGCTGGGGAAGGCTGGGAGGACGGAGGCTGGGAGGAGAGAGGCTGAACCTGGGGAAGGCTGAGCTGATGCTGGGGAAGGCTGGGAGGACGGAGGCTGGGAGGAGAGAGGCTGAACCTGGGGAAGGCTGAGCTGATGCTGGGGAAGGCTGGGAAGACGGAGGCTGGGAGGAGAGAGGCTGATCCTGGGGAAGGCTGAGCTGATGCTAGGGAAGGCTGGGAAGACGGAGGCTGGGAAGAGAGACGCTGATCCTGGGGAAGGCTGGGAGAGGGAGGCTGATGCTGAGGGAGGCTGGAAGGAGAGAGGCTGATGATGGGGAAGGCTGATGCTGAGGGAGGCTGGGAGGGGAAAGCTGATGCTGGGGAAGGCTGGGAGGACGGAGGCTGGGAGGAGAGAGGCTGATCCTGGGGAAGGCTGGGAGAGGGAGGCTGATGCTAGGGGAGGCTGGAAGGACAGAGGGTGATGCTGGGAGAGGCTGGAAGGAGAGAGGCTGATGCTGGGGGAGGCTGATGCTGGGGGAGGCTGATGCTGGGGGAGGCTAGGAGGATGGAGGCTGGGAGGAGAGAGGCTGATCCTAGGGAAGGCTGGGAGAGAGAGGCTGATGCTGGAGGAGGCTGGAAGGAGAGAGGCTGATGCTGGGGGAGGCTAGAAGGAGAGAGGCTGATGCTGGGGGAGGCTAGAAGGAGAGAGGCTGATGCTGCGGGCAGAGAGGCTGATGCTGCGGGCAGAGAGGCTGATGCTGGTGCAGCATGGGGAATGGAGCACGATGGGGGGTGCGCAGCATGGGGGATGGAGCACGATGGGGAGTGCGCAGCATGGGGGATGGAGCACGTTTGGGAGTGCGCAGCATGGCGGATGGACCACGTTTGGGAGTGCGCAGCATGGAGGATGGAGCACGTTTGGCAGTGCGCAGCATGGCGGATGGACCACGTTTGGGAGTGAGCAGCATGGCGGATGGAGCACGTTTGGGAGTACGCAGCATGGCGGATGGAGCACGTTTGGGAGTGCGCAGCATGGCGGATGGAGCACGTTTGGGAGTGCGCAGCATGGTGGATGGACCATGTTTGGGAGTGCGCAGCATGGCGGATGGACCACGTTTGGGAGTGCGCAGCATGGCGGATGGACCACGTTTGGGAGTGCGCAGCATGGCGGATGGACCACGTTTGGGAGTGCGCAGCATGACGGATGGAGCACGTTTGGGAGTGCGCAGCATGGCAGATGGAGCACGTTTGGGAATGCGCAGCATGCCGGATGGTGCATGATGGGGAGTGCGCAGTATAGCGGATGGAGCACGTTTAGGAGTGCGCAGTATGGTGGATGGAGCACGTTTAGGAGTGCGCAGCATGGCGGATGGAGCACGTTTGGGAGTGTGCAGCTTAACGGATGGACCACGTTTGGGAGTGCACAGCATGGCGGATGGAGCACGTTTGGGAGTGCGCAGCATGGCGGAAGGAGCACGTTTGGGAGTGCGCAGCATGGCGGGTGGAGCACGTTTGGGAGTGCGCAGCATGGCGGATGGAGCATGATGGGGGGTGCGCAGCATGGCGGATGGAGCACGTTTGGGAGTGTGCAGCATGGCGGATAGAGCACGATGGGGAGTGCGCAGCATGGCGGATGGAGCACGTTTGGGAGTGCGCAGCATGGGGGATGCAGCACGATGGGGAGTGCGCAGTATGGCGGATGGAGCACGTTTGGGAGTGCGCAGCATAGCGGATGGACCACGTTTGGGAGTGCGCAGCATGGCGGATGCAGCACGTTTGAGAATGCGCAGCATGGGGGATGCAGCACGATGGGGGGTGCGCAGCATGGGGGATGGAGCACGTTTGGGAGTGCGCAGCATGGCGGATAGAGCACGATGGGGAGTGCGCAGCATGGCGGATGGAGCACGTTTGGGAGTGCGCAGCATGGGGGATGCAGCACGATGGGGAGTGCGCAGTATGGCGGATGGAGCACGTTTGGGAGTGCGCAGTATGGCGGATGGAGCACGTTTGGGAGTGCGCAGCATGGCGGATGGACCACGTTTGGGAGTGCGCAGCATGGCAGATGGAGCACGTTTCGGAGTGCGCAGCATGGGGGATGCAGCATGATAGGGAGTGCGCTGCATGGGGGATGGAGCACGATAGGGGGTGCGCAGCATGGAGGATGGAGCACGATGGAAGGTGCACACCTCCCCCCAACACACACACACACGCGCACTGCACAACACACACACACTGGGAACCACAAACAACGCCCTACACAGACACCCACACACACAGACAACGCTGCACACACACAACACCCAACACACAAACACCGCAGCACACACAAATATACGCACATACCGCACAACACACACATTGCTCAAAACATACCTCCCCCCAAAACACATCACACACACACAAACCGCACAACACACACACACACACACACACACACACAACGCTACAGACACACAGCGCTCCACAAACAACGCAACACACGCAACACACATACAACACCGCTCTCACCCCCCGCCACACCCAGAACATGGACAGCGCCCTACACAAACACTTGCTAACTACACACAACAACATCTATATATATATATATATATATATATATATATATATATATATATATATATATATATATATATATATATATAACAAAAATCATACATGAACTACACAATACGTAAATTCTAGAATACCCGATGCGTAGAATCGGGCCACCTTCTAGTTAGATAATAATGGTAAAAAGGTATAGAATTAAAACCTTCGTTAATTGCAATACGACACATTTAGTATGCATGGCCACCTGTGACATCTGCTGTAAATATTATATTGGTTGTACCACGCGCACATTGAAAAAACGGATCAGTGAACACTTTTCCCCTGCGTCTTTGGAGTTCCTGGTGGGACGTACCACTTCTGGACTTGCCAAACATTTTAAAGATGTATTCCAGGGTGATGGGAGTTCCTTAACCCCTTAGTGACAGAGCTAATTTTCACCTTAATGACCAGACCAAATTTTGCACTTCTGACCAGTGTCACTTCATGAGGTTATAACTCCGGAACGCTTCAACGGATCCCGGTGATTCTGAGACTGTTTTTTCGTCACATATTGGACTTCATGTTAGTACCAAATTTAGGACAATATTTTTTGCGTTCATGAAAAAAAATTGAATTTTGGCAAAAATTTTGAAAATTTAGCAATTTTCAACTTTTGAATTTTTATACCGTTAAACCAGAGATTTCTGTGACACAAAATAGTTAATAAATAACATTTCCCACATGTCTACTTTACATAAGCACAATTTTGGAAACAAAATTTTTTTTTTTGTTAGGAAGTTAGAAGAGTTCAAAGTTTATCAGCAATTTCTCATTTTTACATCAAAATTTACAAAACCATTTTTTTAGGGACCACATCATATTTGAAGTAACTTCGATAGGCCTAGATGACAGAAAATACCCAAAAGTGACACCATTCTAAAAACTGCACCCCTCAAAGTACTCAAAACCACATTCAAGAAGTTTATTAACCCTTCAGGTGCTTCACGAACAAAAGCAATGTGGAATGAAAAAAAGCAAAAATTAAATTTTACCTAAAAATGTTGCTCTAACCCAAATTTATTCACTTTTAGAAGAAATAACAGAACAAAATGGACCACAAAACGTGTTCCCCACTTTGTTATGAACGCACTGATACCCCACATGTGGTCAGAAACCTCTGTTTGTACAAATGGGAGGGCTCGGAACAGAAGGAGCAATATTTGAATTTTGGAAAGCAAATTTGGCTGAAATAGATTGCGGGCACCATGTTGCATTTACAGGTCCGCTAATGTACTTAAACAGAAGAAACCCCTCACAAGTGATGCCATTTTGGAAACTAGACCCCTCAAGGCTTCTATCTAGGGGTATAGTGAGCATTTTGGATCCACAGGTACTTCACAGATTTTGTTAACGTTACGTTGTCATATTGAAAATTTTAATAATTTTCTCAAAAATGTTGCTTTAGCATCAATTTTCTCACTTTTTCAAGAGGTAATTCCAAAAATTTGACCTCAAGGTTTGTTACCTCACATGTGGTCTGAAACCTTTGTTTGGACAAATGGGAGGGCTTGGAACGGAAGGAACAATATTTGAATTTTGGAAAGGAAATTTGGCTGAAAAAGATTGTGGGCACCATGTCGCATTTGGAGGTCCCCTAAGGTACCTAAACAGCAGAAATCCCATGCAAGTGACCCCATTTTGGAAACTAGGCCCCTCAAGGAATTTATCTAGATGTTTGGTGAGTACCCTGAACCCCCCCAGGTGCTTCACAGAATTTTAAACGTTGAGCCATAAAAATAAAAAAAATAAAATTACCACAAAATTGTTATTTCAACCAGGTAGCTTTTTTTTCACAAGGGTAACAGGAAAAAAGTCACCATGAAATGTATTGTGCAATTTCTCCTGAGTTTGGCGATACCTTATATGTGGTGGAAATCAACTGTATGGGCGCACAGCAGGGCTCGGAAGGGAAGGAGTGCCATTTGACTGCAAAATTGTCTGGAATCAATAGCGGACGCATGTTGCATTAGGAGAGCCCCTGAGGTGCCTAAACAGTGGAGGTCCCCCACAAGTGGCCCCATTTTGGAAAATAGACCCCTGAAGGAATTTATCTAGATGTTTGGTGAGTACCCTGAACCCTCAGGTGCTTCACAGAAGTTTATAATGTTGAGCTGTGAAAATAAAAAAATACATTTTTACCACAAAATTGTTACTTTAACCAGGTAGCTTTTTTTTTTACAAGTGTAAAAGGAAAAAATTCAGCATAAGATTTATTGTGCAATTTCTCCTGAGTATGCTGATACCTTATGTGTGGTGGAAATCAACTGTTTGGGTGCACAGCAGGGCTCAGAACGGAAGGAGCGCCATTTGACTGCACAATTGGCTGGAATCATTAGCGGACGCTATGTTGCATTTGGAAAGCCCCTAAGGTGCCTAAACAGTGGAGGTCCCCCACAAGTGACCCCATTCTGGAAACAAGACACTTCAAGGCTTTTATCTAGGTGTATCGTGAGCAGTTTGAATCCAAGAGTACTTCACAGAATTTGATAAGCTTAGGTTGCCATATTGAAAATTTTCATTTTTTTCACAAAAATGTTGCTTTAGCATCAAATTTCTTACTTTTTCAAGAGGCAACAACAAACCGTGGACCCAACAGGTTGTTATCCAATGTCTTATGAGCACAGGGATACCCCACATGTGGCCAAAAACCTCTTTTTGGATAAATGGGAGGGCTTGGAATGGAAGGAGCACCATTTGAATTCTGGAAAAGTTGAAATAAATTGCGGGCACCATGTCAAATTAGCAGGCCCCTTGGGTACCTATACAGCAGAAACCCCCCACAAGTGACCCCATTTTGGAAACTGGATTTTATTCAGGAGTATAGTAAGCATTTTGAATCTACAGGTACTTCACAAAAATGTTGCTGTAGCAACAAATTTCTCACTTTTAGGCTATGTGGCCATGATCCAGCGACACAGCATCTAGCACACAGTGTCAGCCTTCCTGCAGAGATGTGAGTGTTGTTCACGGGAGAACGCAGCTGCCCATGTCCACGATTTGGGTTCAGGCTGCTGTGGAGCTCTAAGCTACCTGCAGAGAACACTCTGGTCTCCGCAGCATAAATTGACATGCTGAGGCTCGGGAAGCTGCGCCACAGGTCGGTTTATGCTGCAGAGAAGAAGGGAATTTTGTTACTTACCGTAAATTCCTTTTCTTCTAGCTCTTATTGGGAGACCCAGACGATTGGGTGTATAGCACTGCCTCCGGAGGCCACACAAAGCAATTACACTAAAAAGTGTAAGGCCCCTCCCCTTCTGGCTATACACCCCCAGTGGGATCACTGGCTCACCAGTTTTAGTGCAAAAGCAAGAAGGAGGAAAGCCAATAACTGGTTTAAACAAATTCACTCCGAGTAACATCGGACAACTGAAAACCGTTCAACATGAACAACATGTGTACCCGCAAACAAACCAAAAATCCCGAAGGCCAACAGGGCGGGTGCTGGGTCTCCCAATAAGAGCTAGAAGAAAAGGAATTTACGGTAAGTAACAAAATTCCCTTCTTCGGCGCTCTATTGGGAGACCCAGACGATTGGGACGTCCAAAAGCTGTCCCTGGGTGGGTAAAGAAATACCTCATGTTAGAGCTGCAAGACAGCCCTCCCCTACGGGGAGGCAACTGCCGCCTGCAGGACTCTTCTACCTAGGCTGGCGTCCGCCGAAGCATAGGTATGCACCTGATAATGTTTGGTGAAAGTGTGCAGACTCGACCAGGTAGCTGCCTGGCACACCTGTTGAGCCGTAGCCTGGTGTCGCAATGCCCAGGACGCACCCACGGCTCTGGTAGAATGGGCCTTCAGCCCTGATGGAACCTGAAGCCCCGCAGAACGGTAGGCTTCAAGAATTGGTTCTTTGATCCATCGAGCCAGGGTGGCCTTAGAAGCCTGCGACCCTTTGCGCTTACCAGCGACAAGGACAAAGAGTGCATCCGAACGGCGCAGGGGCGCTGTGCGGGAAATGTAGATTCTGAGTGCTCTCACCAGATCCAACAAATGTAAATCCTTCTCATACCGATGAACTGCATGAGGACAAAACGAAGGCAAAAAGATATCCTGATTAAGATGAAAAGAGGATACCACCTTCGGGAGAAACTCCTTAATGGGGCGCAGCACTACCTTGTCCTGGTGGAAGACCAGGAAGGGAGCCTTGGAAGACAACGCTGCTAGCTCAGACACTCTCCGAAGAGATGTGATCGCTACCAGAAAAGCCACTTTCTGTGATAGTCTAGAAAGTGAAACCTCCTTCAGAGGCTCGAAGGGCGGCTTCTGGAGGGCAACTAGTACCCTGTTCAGATCCCATGGATCTAACGGCCGCTTGTACGGGGGAACTATATGGCAAACCCCCTGTAGGAACGTGTGCACCTTAGAAAGTCGTGCTAGACGCTTCTGAAAAAAGACGGATAGCGCCGAGACTTGCCCTTTAAGGGAGCAGAGCGACAAACCTTTTTCTAACCCAGATTGGAGGAAAGAAAGAAGGGTAGGTAATGCAAATGGCCAGGGAGACACTCTCTGAGCAGAGCACCAGGATAAGAATATCCTCCACGTTCTGTGGTAGATCTTAGCAGACGTGGGCTTCCTAGCCTGTCTCATGGTGGCAACGACCCCTTGGGATAAGCCTGAAGACGCTAGGATCCAGGACTCAATGGCCACGCAGTCAGGTTGAGGGCCGCAGAATTCCGATGGAAAAACGGCCCTTGGGACAGTAAGTCTGGTCGGTCTAGCAGTGCCCACGGTTGGCCGACCGTGAGATGCCACAGATCCGGATACCACGCCCTCCTCGGCCAGTCTGGAGCGACGAGTATGACGCGGCTGCAGTCGGATCTGATCTTGCGTAGCACTCTGGGCAAGAGTGCCAGAGGTGGAAACACATAAGGGAGCCGGAACTGCGACCAATCTTGCACTAGGGCGTCTGCTGCTAGAGCTCTTTGATCGCGAGACCGTGCCATGAAGGTTGGGACCTTGTTGTTGTGCCGGGACGCCATTAGGTCGACGTCCGGCCTTCCCCATCGGCGACAGATTTCCTGAAACACGTCCGGGTGAAGGGACCATTCCCCTGCGTCCATGCCCTGGCGACTGAGGAAGTCTGCTTCCTAGTTTTCTACGCCGGGGATGTGAACTGCGGATATGGTGGAGGCCGTGGCTTCCACCCACATCATAATGCGCCGGACTTCCTGGAAGGCTTGCCGACTGCGAGTCCCTCCTTGGTGATTGATGTATGCCACCGCTGTGGAGTTGTCCGACTGAATTCGGATCTGCTTCCCTTCCAGCCACTGCTGGAAGGCTAGTAGGGCAAGAAACACTGCTCTGATTTCCAGAACATTGATCTGAAGGCTGGACTCCTGCTGAGTCCACGTACCCTGAGCCCTGTGGTGGAGAAACACTGCTCCCCACCCTGACAGACTCGCGTCTGTCGTGACCACCGCCCAGGACGGTGGTAGGAAGGATCTTCCCTGTGATAATGAGGTGGGAAGAAGCCACCACTGCAGAGAGTCCTTGGCCGTCTGGGAAAGAGAGACTTTCCTGTCCAGGGATGTCGACTTCCCGTCCCATTGGCGGAGAATGTCCCATTGAAGTGGACGCAGATGAAACTGCGCAAACGGAACCGCCTCTATTGCCGCCACCATCTTCCCGAGGAAGTGCATGAGGCGTCTTAAGGAGTGCGACTGACTTTGAAGGAGAGCCTGCACCCCTGTCTGTAGTGACCGCTGCTTGCTCAGCGGAAGCTTCACTATCGCTGAGAGAGTATGAAACTCCATGCCAAGATACGTTAGTGATTGGGTCGGTGACAGATTTGACTTTGGGAAGTTGATGATCCACCCGAACGCCTGGAGAGTCTCCAGTGCAAAATTCAGGCTGAGTTGGCATGCCTCCTGAGAGGGTGCCTTGACCAGTAGATCGTCCAAGTAAGGGATCACAGAGTGTCCGTGAGAGTGCAAGACTGCTACCACTGCTGCCATGATCTTGGTGAACACCCGGGGGGCTGTCGCCAGACCAAATGGCAGAGCCACGAACTGAAGATGTTCGTCTCCTATCACGAAGCGCAGAAAGCGTTGGTGCTCCGTAGCAATCGGCACGTGGAGATAAGCATCTTTGATGTCTATTGATGCTAGGAAATCTCCTTGGGACATTGAGGCAATGACTGAGCGGAGGGATTCCATCCGGAACCGCCTGGCGTTCACATGCTTGTTGAGCAGTTTTAGGTCCAGAACAGGACGGAAGGAGCCGTCCTTTTTTGGAACCACAAAGAGATTGGAGTAAAATCCTCGCCCCCGTTCCAGAGGGGGGACAGGGATCACGACTCCTTCTGCTCTTAGAGAGTCCACCGCCTGCAGCAGGGCATCTGCTCGGTTGGGGTGTGGGGAGGTTCTGAAGAACCGAAGTGGAGGCCGAGAACTGAACTCGATTCTGTACCCGCGAGACAAAATGTCTGTTACCCACCGGTCTTTGACCTGTGACAGCCAAATGTCGCAAAAGCGGGAGAGCCTGCCACCGACCGAGGATGCGGAGGGAGGAGGCCGAAAGTCATGAGGTAGCCGCCTTGGAAGCGGTTCCTCCATTTGCTTTCCTGGGGCGTGAGTGAGCCCGCCAGGAATCTGAGCTCCCTTGTCCTTTCTGAGTCCCTTTGGACGAGGAGAATTGGGGCTTGCCCGAGCCTCGAAAGGACCGAAACCTCGACTGCCACTTTTTCTGTTGAGGTTTACTTGCTCTGGGCCTTGGCAAGGAAGAGTCCTTACCCTTGGACTGTTTTATGATTTCAGCCAATGGCTCACCAAACAGTCTGTCTCTAGATAATGGCAAGCTGGTTAAGCATTTTTTGGAACCAGCATCTGCTTTCCAGTCCTTTAACCATAAGGCTCTGCGCAAAACCACAGAATTGGCGGCCGCCATAGAGGTACGGCTCGTAGATTCTAGGACAGCATTGATAGCATAGGTCGCAAACGCAGACATTTGCGAAGTTAGGGACGCCACCTGTGGCACTGCTGGATGCATGATAGCATCCACCTGTGCTAAACCAGCTGAAATAGCTTGTAGTGCCCACACGGCCGCGAATGCTGGAGCAAACGACGCGCCGATAGCTTCATAGACAGATTTCAACCAAAGGTCCATCTGTCTGTCGTTGGCATCTTTAAGTGAAGCGCCATCCTCTACTGCGACTATGGATCTAGCCGCAAGCTTGGAAATTGGGGGATCCACCTTTGGGCACTGGGTCCAGCGTTTGGCCACTTCAGAGGGAAAAGGATAACGGGTATCCTTAGAACGTTTAGAGAAACGCTTGTCTGGATGAGCGTCGTGCTTCTGGATTGATTCTCTGAAGTCAGAGTGGTCCAAAAAAGCACTTAATTTACGCTTGGGATACAGGAAATGGAACTTCTCCTGCTGTGCAGCTGCCTCCTCTGCTGAAGGAGCTGGGGGAGAAATATCCAACAGTCTATTAATCGCCGATATAAGGTCATTAACCATGGCGTCACCATCAGGGGCATCCAGATTGAGAGGAGCCTCAGGATTAGAATCCTGATCACCGTCCTCAGTCTCATCACAGAGAGACTCTTCTCGCTGAGACCCTGAGCAGTGTGATGACGTGGAGGGTCTTTCCCAGCGAGCTCGCTTAGGCTGCCTGGGACTGTCATCTGAGTCAGAGACTTCAGCTTGTGATGCTTGAGACCCCCTTGAAGTACGGATTAGTTCCAACTGAGGGGGACCAGAGAGCATAGCCACAGCAGTGTCCATGGTCTGAGGAACTGGCCTGGCCTGCAAGGTCTCCAGGATTTTTGTCATAGCCTCAGACATTTTATCAGCAAACACTGCAAAGTCTGTCCCCGTCACCGGGGCAGGGTTCACAGGCGTCTCTGCCTGGGCTACCACCACAATAGGCTCTGGCTGACGAAGTGCCACTGGGACTGAACATTGCACACAATGTGAATCATTGGAGCCTGCCGGTAGATCAGCCCCACATGCAGTACAAACAGTGCACACAGCCCGTGCCTTGGCAGCCTTGCGTTTTGCGGATGACATGTTGCTGCCTCCTCAGAGCAGTACAGGGTGTCCAGCCAAGAAGCGACCTTACAGTGCAACTAAATATATATATGGTACCAAGAAAAAAGTACACTAATATATCACTGAGGCACTAGTGGGGCCAGCACTACTGTGCAGCTTACCGCCCGCTTAGGAGCGGTGTGTGGTCGCCAGAAATCCCTCTAGTCTGGGTCTCCCAGAGCCTGCTGCCTTTCCCCAGCCAGATCGCATGTGTAATGGCTGCCGGCGTCCTTGTGGAGAGGGGGGGCGGGCCCTGGGCGTACACCGACGAAGAGCGGGAAGTCTGCTTCCCCCTGTGCCTAATGAGAGGGCTGGAGCATGTAAATAAAGCTCCAGCCCTCGGCGCTGCCATTGAGCAGCGTCTCTCCCCTACCCTGATTGACAGGGTGGGGGCGGGAACGAAGCGGCGCTAGGCCGCAGAAGCCGGGGGCTAAAGTTAGAAGCGCCGCCGCCGTAAAAGCGCGGTCGGCGCAAAGCCCCCGGCGCACCACAAGTCGCAGCTGCGCCGCCGCTCCAGGAGCGGTCGGCGCAGTAGTTCCCAACACACAACGTCACTCAGCAAAGCTGCAGTGACCTAACCCCCAGCGTACAGCGCCACTGTCCCCGGCGCACTACAACGCTCAGCAAGCCCTGAGAGTGTCCGTGCCTGCCGGGGACACAGAGTACCTGAAAGTTGCAGGGCCATGTCCCTGAACGGCACTCCCGCTCCCAATCCAGCAGGTTCTATGGGTCTGTGGATGGAGCCCGGCCCCAGGGCTTGGGGGCCGGCAAGATCCCACTTCCACAGAGCCCTCCAGGGGATGTGGAAGGAAAACAGCATGTGGGCTCCAGCCTCTGTACCAGCAATAGGTACCTCAACCTTACAAGCACCACCGCGGGTGAGAAGGGAGCATGCTGGGGGCCCTATATGGGCCCTCTTTTCTTCCATCCGATAGAGCCAGCAGCTACTGCTGACTACAAACAGTGGAGCTATGCGTGGATGTCTGACCTCCTTCGCACAAAGCAGAAAACTGGTGAGCCAGTGATCCCACTGGGGGTGTATAGCCAGAAGGGGAGGGGCCTTACACTTTTTAGTGTAATTGCTTTGTGTGGCCTCCGGAGGCAGTGCTATACACCCAATCGTCTGGGTCTCCCAATAGAGCGCCGAAGAAAAGAAGCACAGTGGGCATGGGATTTCTAAAAATCCTTCCACTGTGCTTCTACTGCACAACGCAGCGTTATGGATGCAGGGAAAACACTCTGCGCCCAAAACGCTGCAAACCCTGATTGTGGGCGCACAGCCTAAAGTGCTACAATGGATGAATGGATAGATGTCAAACAAATATAACGTCTCATTCCCCTGCATATTCTAAGCTGGCGCCCTTCAGTGACTTTCATGTGGCACTAAAGGGTGCCTAGCCTTGTATTTAGGCCCCCAAAAAATTAATAATTAAAATAAACGACGTGGGGTCCCCCCTATTTTTGATAGCCAGCTAGGGTAAAGCAGACAGCTGTAGCCTGCAAACCACAGCTGACAGCTTCACCTTGGCTGGTGATCAATTTGGAGGGCTCCCCAGGCGTTTTTTAAAAAAAAACAAACAAACATGGGGTCCCCCCCAAATTAGATCACCAGCCAAGGTGAAGCGGACAGCTGGGGTCTGGTATTCTCAGGGTGGGAAGAGCCATGGTTATTGGACTTTTCGCAGCCTAAAAATAGCAGGCCGCAGCCACCCCAGAAGTGGTGTATCCATTAGATGCGCCAATCCTGGCGCTTCGCTCCAGCTCATCCCGCGCCCTGGTGCGGTGGCAAACGGGGTAATATACGGGGTTGATACCAGCTGTAATGTCACCTGGCATTTAGCCCTGGGGTTAGTGATGTCACGGCATCTAAACAGATACCAGACATCACTAACCCAGTCAGTAATAGAAAAAAAATAAAAGACAAAAAAAAAATTTGAAAAAAAAACTCCCCGAAACATTGCTTTTTCACCAATTTATTGAAAATAGATAAATTTGTCGCTGTAATCCATTTTGGAGGTCCCTTGGCGACTCTGGACCTTCTAGAATATGGGGGGCATGTTCAGGGAACGTATCCCCCATTTTCTGGAAGAGCAAGCTCTCCATGAGCAGTGTGGGTGCAGTAATCTGAGAATACTGCACTCACACTGCCCCGGTCCAACCTAGGACAGAGTGACATGCAGTAACCTCATTTCAGAATATGAGGGGCATGCTCACAGAACGTACCCCCCATTTTCTAGAACAGCAGTCTCTCCATGTGAGGAGTGTGGCTGCAGATTACTGCACTCACTCTCCCCTGGTCCACAGTACAGCAGCATGTGCAAGCAGCGCGGTCAGCGACCCTGCTTGCAAGGATCCAGCTGACAGCCGCTGTCTGCACATGCGCCGCCAGAGAAGGCGGAGTGATCGCGGGGATGGAGCAGAAGCCAGGTAACGGAAGACCGGGGCCTGAGGGGGGGGTGACTGCGGGAGACCTGGCGATAACTTTTCTGCCGCATGTGACATGTCACATGCGGCAGAAAGAGCAGGATGAATGCAGCCGCGCGCTACTGTGCGCTGCGCGCCGCCATCTTGCACGCTCCAGAGGAGGAAAGGGGGAGCGCTCTGGAGAAACGGAGGGTGCTCCGGGGGACCAGAGATCTCCGGTGTACCGGAGGAGGGGTCAGGGGAGGACATTTCCCTCTGATCTGAAATGTTTGATCATTTCAGATCGGAGGGAAATGAATGCAGAGCCGGCGGCGGCAGCACTTTTCGGCGCGCGGCGGCGCCATTTTGGACGTCCGGTGGGGGTTGATTTCACCAGTACCAGGGGCTTTGGGGGCACTAGAGGATTATATTTCTTTATCTTTTGACATGTTTGATTATGTCAGATGAGAAAGAAATCAGTATTATTTGCCATTTTTTTTTTTTTTTTTTTATGTGTACGTCGGTATACGGTGTATACCGGCGATCACATTATCGGGGTCCAAAAAAAACCAAAACACCCCGATTCATAATCTTGGGGGTCTCAGCTACCACCGGTAGCTGAAACCCCCGAGATTTTTCGTCACTGGGGGGCGCTACAAGCTTTTTCCGGCCTGACGTCTCAAGACGTCGGAACAGAATAAGTACCCTGTTTTTCCGACGTCTTGAGACGTTAGGCCGTCGCTATGGGGTTAAAAGGTACAAGGAGTGGAAAGAGTAAATAAACCATATAGAGCAGGGGTGGGCAATTAATTTTCCCATGGGGCCGCATGAGAAATTGGGATTGGTTTAGAGGGCCGGACTAATATAATTACCTCAGTTCTACCCAATATATTACATCACTACACCCCCTCCATATACTACACCTGTAATAAACTACACCACTACACCCCTATATACTACACCTGTAATATACTACACCCCCATATACACCTGTATTATACTACACCACTATATAATACACCTCCGATATACTACATCATTACACCCCTATATACTACACCTGTAATATACTACATCACTACACCCCATATACTACACCTGTAATATAGTACACCCCCATATAGCACACCTGTAATATACTACACCTCCATATAGCACACCTGTAATATACTACATCACTACACCCCTATATACACCTGTAATATACTACATCACTACACCCCATATACTACACCTGTAATATAGTACACCTCCATATAGCACACCTGTAATATACTACACCTCCATATAGCACACCTGTAATATACTACATCACTACACCCCATATACTACACCTGTAATATAGTACACCCCCATATAGCACACCTGTAATATACTACACCTCCATATAGCACACCTGTAATATACTACAACTCCATATAGTACACCTGTAATATACTACATCCCTATATACACCTGTAATATACTACATCACTACACCCCTATATACACCTGTAATATACACCTCCATATAGCACACCTGTAATATACAACACCTCCATATAGTACACCTGTAATATACTACCCCTCCATATAGCACACCTGTAATATACTACACCTCCATATAGTACACCTGTAATATACTACCCCTCCATATAGCACACCTGTAATATACTACACCTCCATATAGTACACCTGTAATATACTACCCCTCCATATAGCACACCTGTAATATACTACAACTCCATATAGTACACCTGTAATATACTACATCACTACACCCCTATATACAGCTGTAATATACTACATCACTACACCCCATATACTACACCTGTAATATACTACACCTCCATATAGCACACCTGTAATATACTACACCTCCAGATAGCACACCTGTAATATACTACATCACTACACCCCCTATATAGCACACCTGTAATATACTACACCTCCATATAGTACACCTGTAATATACTACCCCTCCATATAGCACACCTGTAATATACTACACCCCTATATACACCTGTAATATACTACATCACTACACCCCATATACTACACCTGTAATATAGTACACCTCCATATAGCACACCTGTAATATACTACACCTCCATATAGCACACCTGTAATATACTACACCTCCATATAGCACACCTGTAATATACTACACCTCCATATAGCACACCTGTAATATACTACAACTCCATATAGTACACCTGTAATATACTACAACTCCATATAGTACACCTGTAATATACTACATCACTACACCCCTATATACACCTGTAATATAGTACACCCCCATATAGCACACCTGTAATATACTACACCTCCATATAGCACACCTGTAATATACTACAACTCCATATAGTACACCTGTAATATACTACATCACTACACCCCTATATACACCTGTAATATACTACATCACTACACCCCATATACTACACCTGTAATATAGTACACCTCCATATAGCACACCTGTAATATACTACACCTCCATATAGCACACCTGTAATATACTACATCACTACACCCCATATACTACACCTGTAATATAGTACACCCCCATATAGCACACCTGTAATATACTACACCTCCATATAGCACACCTGTAATATACTACAACTCCATATAGTACACCTGTAATATACTACATCACTACACCCCTATATACACCTGTAATATACACCTCCATATAGCACACCTGTAATATACAACACCTCCATATAGTACACCTGTAATATACTACCCCTCCATATAGCACACCTGTAATATACTACACCTCCATATATTACACCTGTAATATACTACCCCTCCATATAGCACACCTGTAATATACTACACCTCCATATAGTACACCTGTAATATACTACCCCTCCATATAGCACACCTGTAATATACTACAACTCCATATAGTACACCTGTAATATACTACATCACTACACCCCTATATACAGCTGTAATATACATCACTACACCCCATATACTACACCTGTAATATACTACACCTCCATATAGCACACCTGTAATATACTACACCTCCATATAGCACACCTGTAATATACTACATCACTACACCCCATATATAGCACACCTGTATTATACTACACCCCCATATGTCACACACCCTGCTCCCCATACAGCCTGCACCCCCATATCACACACTACACCCCCATGTCACACAACCTGCTCCCCATACAGCCTGCACCCCCATATCTCACACACTACACCCCCATGTCACACACCCTGCTCCCCATACAGCCTGCACCCCCATATCACACACACTACACCCCCATATGTCACACACCCTGCCCACATATTTCACCCTGCCTGTACCCCAACTTACCCCTCTCAAACACTCTGCACCCCTTCACATCCTTCTGTCAGTCTGCAGCTCTCATATGCCACTCACCCTGCAACTCCATCTTCCCTCATATGCCACTTACCCTGCAACTCCATCTTCCCTCATATGCACTCACCCTGCAACTCCATCTTCCCACATATGCCACTCACCCTGCAGCTCCATGTTCCCACATATGCCACTCACCCTGCAGCTCCATGTTCCCACATATGCCACTCACCCTGCAGCTCCATGTTCCCACATATGCCACTCACCCTGCAGCTCCATGTTCCCACATATGCCACTCACCCTGCAGCTCCATCTTCCCACATATGCCACTCACCCTGCAACTCCATCTTCCCACATATGCCACTCACCCTGCAACTCCATCTTCCCACATATGCCACTCACCCTGCAACTCCATCTTCCCACATATGCCACTCACCCTGCAGCTCCATCTTCCCACATATGCCACTCACCCTGCAGCTCCATCTTCCCACATATGCCACTCACCCTGCAGCTCCATGTTCCCACATATGCCACTCACCCTGCAGCTCCATCTTCCCACATATGCCACTCACCCTGCAACTCCATCTTCCCACATATGCCACTCACCCTGCAGCTCCATCTTCCCTCATATGCCACTCACCCTGCAGCTCCATGTTCCCACATATGCACTCACCCTGCAGCTCCATGTTCCCACATATGCCACTCACCCTGCAGCTCCATGTTCCCACATATGCCACTCACCCTGCAGCTCCATGTTCCCACATATGCACTCACCCTGCAGCCCCCCTCCCCCTCATGTCCCCTCTTTTCTCATTACCAGTCATCATGTGTCCACATCTCCTTCAGGATTCAGTATCTTGCTTTGAATGCTTTCTGCCCGACATCCTGTGTCTCCTCCCACACAGTCACATGGGCGTGACATCATCGCAGGTCCTACAGTGCAGGATGAATTATTCCGTCTGCTGTGCTGCTTCTTCTCCTGCCCGGCGGGAACTTTTGAAATGACACACGCAGCGCAGTACTGACAACGTCAGAGCGCGCGTGTGTCACTGACAATTAGTGCCGGCAGGGAACAGAGGAAAGACTCCTGCGTTCCGCTGCCTGCACTGACTGTGCGGACCTGCACAGGATCTCTCCTTGCTCGGCACGCTGCAGCCCGGCTCCACTGCACCGGCTGAAGACGGGCGGGCCGGTCACAGAGAGCAGGCGGGCCGGATGTGGCCCGCGGGCCGCCCCTTGCCCAGGTCTGATATAGAGGATGGGATTGGCAGAGCCTCTTATTTGCTAGAGAAGCCTTTTGGATCTTAAAATTAAAAGCACGTTATCCCAATGGACTTATGGACTTAATTTCCAATCTAACTTGTCATATATTTACTAAAACTTGCTGATATAATTGTAGGAGTGTTTTTTGTAAAGTTTCTTTGTATGTTTTTGTATAAATTATGATGTTTTTTAATCCATTGCGTTTATGTATGGATATCCATTTGATGGTACCATTTTATATGTAGATCCAGTTGTCTATGGAACCTATTTAAGCCACGATATGCTTCATTTCTTTGTATCTGCCTATGATTAAGGAGTTCTTCTCTGAAACGCGTAAGACATATGGAGAGATTTATTTAGTCCATGTACATACTTTTTATTGTGACCTAATAAAGTTCAAGTTTTTTTTAAGACATCGGTGCTGGATATGCTTTCCAGTTTTCTCTTCAATAATTGTGTCAGCTGTGGACGCCAACCACAGATACCGCGCACCAACCAAATGGATCTCTATGCAGAAGATTGGTGAGCTGGATATTGGTTGTTTTTTGTTATTTTCACTATGGATGAGACCTGGATTTATTTGTATGACCCTGAAAACAAGGAGCAGTCAAAAAAGTGGCGGCACAGCGGTTCTCCTCATTCAAAGAAGTTCAGAGAGCAAAAAAAGGGAATTTTGTTTACTTACCGTAAATTCCTTTTCTTCTAGCTCCTATTGGGAGACCCAGACAATTGGGTGTATAGCTTCTGCCTCCGGAGGCCACACAAAGTATTACACTTTTAAAAAAGTGTAACCCCTCCCCTCTGCCTAAACACCCTCCCGTGGACCACGGGCTCCTCAGTTTTGGTGCAAAAGCAGGAAGGAGAAAACTTATAAATTGGTCTAGGGTGAATTCAATCCGAAGGATGTTCGGAGAACTGAAGACCATGAACCATAAGAACAAATCAACATCAACAACATATGTACACAAAAGAACAACCAGCCTGAAGGGCACAGGGGTGGGTGCTGGGTCTCCCAATAGGAGCTAGAAGAAAAGGAATTTACGGTAAGTAAACAAAATTCCCTTTTTCTGTGTCGCTCCATTGGGAGACCCAGACAATTGGGACGTCCAAGAGCAGTCCCTGGGTGGGTAAAAGAATAACTCAATAAAGAGAGCCGAAAACGGCCCCCTCTTACAGGTGGGCAACCGCCGCCTGGAGGACTCGCCTACCTAGACTGGCGTCTGCCGAAGCATAGGCATGCACTTGATAGTGCTTCGTGAAAGTGTGCAGACTAGACCACGTAGCTGCCTGACACACCTGCTGAGCCGTCGCCCAGTGCCGCAAAGCCCAGGACGCACCTACGGCTCTGGTAGAATGGGCTTTCAACCCTGAAGGAAGTGGAAGCCCAGAAGTACGGTAGGCCTCGAGAATCGGTTCCTTGATCCACCGAGCCAAGGTTGACTTGAAGGCCTGAGAGCCCTTACGCTGGCCAGCAACAAGGACAAAGAGCGCGTCTGAACGGCGCAGGGGCGCCGTGCGAGACACGTAGAGCCGGAGTGCTCTCACTAGATCCAAAGAGTGCAAATCCTTTTCACACTGGTGAATTGGATTAGGGCAAAAGGAAGGTAAGGAGATATCCTGATTTAGATGAAAAGGGGATACCACCTTAGGGAGAAATTCCGGGACAGGACGCAGAACCACCTTATCCTGGTGGAAAACCAGGAAGGGGGCTTTGCATGACAGCGCTGCAAGTTCAGACACTCTCCGAAGTGATACAACTGCCACCTTCTGAGAAAGACGGGAGAGAGAGACATCCCGCAGCGGCTCAAAAGGCAGCTTTTGAAGAGCCGTCAGAACCCTGTTAAGATCCCAAGGTTCCAACGGACGTTTGTAAGGTGGGACCATGTGGCAAACCCCCTGCAGGAACATGCGGACCTGCGGAAGCCTGGCTAGACGCTTTTGAAAAAACACGGAGAGCGCCGACACTTGGCCCTTGAGAGAGCCGAGGGACAAACCCTTGTCCATTCCAGATTGTAGGAATGAAAGAAATGTGGGTAAAGCAAACGGCCATGGAGGAAAACCGTTAGAGCACCAAGATAAGAATATTTGCCAAGACCTGTAATAGATCTTGGCGGACGTTGGCTTCCTGGCTTGTCTCATGGTGGCAATGACATCCTGAGATAGCCCTGAAGACGCTAGGAGCCAGGACTCAATGGCCACACAGTCAGGTTGAGGGCCACAGAATTCAGATGGAAAAACGGCCCTTGTGACAGCAAGTCTGGGCGGTCTGGAAGTGCCCACGGTTGACCCACCGTGAGATGCCACAGATCCGGATACCACGACCGCCTCGGCCAGTCTGGAGCGACGAGAATGGCGCGACGGCAGTCAGACCGGATCTTGCGTAGTACTCTGAGCAGCATCGCCAGAGAGGGAAACACATATGGAAGTCGAAACTGCGACCAATCCTGGACCAGAGCGTCTGCTGCCAGAGCTCTGTGATCCTGAGACCGTGCCATGAAGGCCGGGACCTTGTTGTTGTGTCGCGACGCCATGAGATCGACGTCCGGCGTTCCCCAGCGGCGACAGATCTCTCGAAACACGTCTGGGTGAAGAGACCATTCCCCCGCGTCCATGCCCTGACGACTGAGAAAATCTGCTTCCCAGTTTTCCACGCCCGGGATGTGAACTGCGGAGATGGTGGAGCCTGTGACTTCCACCCACTGCAGAATCCGCCCGACTTCCTGGAAGGCTTGACGACTGCGAGTGCCGCCTTGGTGGTTGATGTAGGCGACGGCAGTGGCGTTGTCCGACTGGATTCGGATCTGCCTGCCCTCCAGCCACCGATGGAAAGCCAATATGGCTAGATATACTGCCCTTATCTCCAGAATATTGATCTGAAGAGACGATTCTATTGGAGTCCAGGTTCCTTGAGCCCTGTGGTGGAGAAAAACCGCTCCCCAACCTGACAGGCTCGCGTCTGTGGTGACCACGGCCCAGGTTGGGGGGAGGAAGGATTTTCCCCGAGACAGAGATGTGGGTAGGAGCCACCACTGAAGTGATGTTTTGGTTGCAAGTGAAAGGGAGATGTTTTTGTCGAGGGAAGCCGAACTCTTGTCCCATTTGCGAAGAATGTCCCATTGGAGTGGCCGTAGATGGAATTGCGCGAACGGCACTGCCTCCATAGCTGCAACCATCTTCCCCAGGAAGTGCATGAGGCGCCTTAAGGGGTGTGACTGACTCCGAAGAAGTGACTGCACCCCCGCCTGCAGAGAAAGCTGTTTGTCCCGCGGTAGCTTGACTAACGCTGGCTGGGTATGAAACTCCATCCTGAGGTAAGTCAGTGATTGGGTCGGCGTCAACTTGGATTTCGGGAAATTGATGATCCACCCGAACTGCTGGAGAGTCGCCAGAGTGACGGTAAGACTTTGACACGCCACCCGAGAAGGGGCCCTGACTAGGAGATCGTCCAAGTATGGAATCACCGAGTGGCCCTGAGAGTGCAGGACTGCCACGACGGATGCCATGACTTTGGTGAAAACCCGTGGGGCTGTCGCCAGGCCGAAGGGCAATGCGACGAACTGGAGGTGTTCGTCCCCGATGGCGAAACGCAGGAAACGTTGATGTTCTGGTGCGATCGGCACATGGAGATAAGCATCCTTGATGTCGATCGATGCTAGGAAGTCTCCTTGTGACATCGAGGCGATGACCGAGCGGTGAGATTCCATCCGAAACCATCTGGTTCTCACATGTCTGTTGAGCAGCTTGAGGTCCAGAACGGGACGGAATGACCAGTCCTTTTTTGGCACCACGAACAAGTTGGAGTAAAATCCGCGACCACGTTCCTGAAGGGGAACGGGAATCACAACTCCATCTATCTTTAGAGCGTCCACTGCCTGAAAAAGTGCGTCGGCCTGTGCGGGGGGTGGGGAGGTTCTGAAAAAACGAGCCGTAGGTCGAGAGCTGAACTCTATCCTGTAACCATGAGACAGAATGTCTCTCACCCATCGGTCTTGAACATGTGGCCACCAGGCGTCGCCAAAGCGGGAGAGCCTGCCACCGACCGAGGATGTGGCAAGATGAGGCCGAGAGTCATGAGGAGGCCGTCTTGGAGGCAGTGCCTCCTGCGGCCTTTTGGGGGCGTGACTTGGACCGCCACGCATAGGAGTTCCTCTGGCCTTTCTCCGGCCGGTTGGACAAAGAGGATTGGGACTTGGCGGAGGGACGAAAGGACCGAAACCTCGATTGGATTTTTCTCTGCTGAGGTCTCTTAGGTTTGGACTGGGGTAAGGAGGAGTCCTTTCCCGAGGATTCCTTAATAATCTCATCCAACCGTTCGCCAAACAAACGGTCGCCAGAAAAAGGCAAACCAGTTAAGAACCTTTTGGAAGCAGAGTCTGCTTTCCATTCGCGCAGCCACATGGCCCTGCGGACTGCCACAGAGTTAGCGGATGCTACAGCCGTACTGCTAGCGGAGTCCAGGACGGCGTTCATGGCGTAGGACGAAAAGGTCAAGGAAGACACATGCGGAGCAGAATTCCGAGTGACAGCATTAATCTCAGTCAGACATGCTGAGATTGCTTGGAGAGCCCACACAGCCGCAAAGGCCGGGGCAAAAGACGCGCCCGTGGCCTCATAAATAGACTTCACCAAGAGCTCTGTGTCAGTGGCATCCTTCAGGGATGAGCCATCGGCAACAGACACAACGGACATAGCAGCCAATCTAGAGACTGGAGGATCCACCTTGGGAGAGTGTGCCCAGCCCTTAACGACTTCAGGTGGAAAGGGATAACGCGTGTCAGTGTGCCGTTTAGCAAAGCGCTTGTCCGGGACCGCTCTGGGCTTCTGGACAGCGTCCCTGAAGTTAGAGTGATCAAAAAACGTATTGCGCGTACGTTTGGGGAATCGAAATTGGTGTTTCTCCTGCTGAGAAGCCGACTCCTCTGCAGGAGGAGGCGGTGGTGAGAGATCCAACACCTGGTTGATGGACGAAATAAGATCATTTACTAAGGCGTCCCCCTCAGGGGTATCAAGGTTAAGGGCGAAGTCAGGGTCAGAGCCCTGAGCTCCCCCGTCCGCCTCGTCGTCCTGAGAGTCCTTAAGCTGGGATCCAGAGCAGCGTGAGGAGGCCGGGGAAGAGTCCCAGCGAGGCCGCTTAGCAGGTCTAGGGCTGCGATCTGGACAGGAGTCCTCCGCCTGGGACCTAGGGGCTATCCTGGGAGCGCGCTGCGGCGCGGACCGAGAAGGGCCTGGAGGAGACAAACTAACAGGGACCGGGGCCTGTGAAGAGCCCGGTCTGGACTGCAATGCCTCAAGCAGCTTAGATGACCATTTGTCCATAGACTGTACAATGGATTGAGAAAGTGAGTGAGAGAGTTTCTCAGCGAAAGAGACCAACGCCGGTGACTCTGTCCCTGCAGCCTGCTCAGGGGGAGCCGGGGGATCTACCTGAGCCGAGGGGCCCACAATTACCCTAGGCTCCGGCTGAGCAAGCGTGGCAAGAGTCGAGCATTGATCACAGTGAGGGTAGGTGGATCACGCAGGCAACATAGCCCCACAAGAGGTACAGGCCGCGAAAAAAAAATCTGTGCCTTAGTAGCTTTGCTCCTTGTGGACGACATGCTGTTGTCTCTTAGGAGAGTGACCACTGAGGGTATATGGGAAAAGGGTATACAGCCTTTCCGAACAGATATATATATATATATATATATATATATATATATATATATATATATATATCTATTATATATATATATCTCCCGGCACCTTAGGGGGACCAGCACCGGGTGACCGGTGTGGCTTACCAACCGCTCACGAGCGGAGTGTGTCCTCCAGATTCCCTGTCGTGGATCCACCGGAGCTGCAGAGCCTTGCTGCTGAATAGCATCCACCGGCAGAATGCTAAAAATGGCTGCCGGAGCTCTCAGGGGGGGGGGGGGGGGGGGGGGAGTGGAGCCGGGGGCGGCGCTAGCAGAGAGCGGGAATCTGGAGTCCCCAAGTGGTCAATTAGGGGGGAGGGAGACATGCAGGATGCTCCAGCCCTCAAGGCCGACGTCATGTCGGTAATCCTGCCCTTACCTCTGACAGGCAGGCTCGGGGGCGGGATTTTTCGGACTAGGCCGCGGCGAAGCCGGGGGCTAAATTCAAGGCCGCGCCCGACAAGCAGGCACGCTCGGCGCGGAAGTCCGCCGAAAAGATAACGGACGGAACCACCGCGGCTTCCAGGGAGCAGGTGCGACCCCTGTACAGTCCCCACATGAGGATACAGAGTACCTTCAAGTTGCAGGGCCCGGTCCCTGGGGATGAAGAAGCTCCGGTCCGGCAGGTTCCACCAGGGGCTGCGGAGGGAGCACGGTCCCAGCACATGGATGACCGCATAGGATCCCACTTCTCCCAGAGCCGCATAAGGGATGGTGAAGGAGACGGCATGTGGCTCCAGCCTCCGTACCCGCAATGGGTACCTCAACCTTAACAACACCGCCGACTTAGTGGGGTGAGAAGGGAACATGCCGGGGACCCCATTGGGGACCTCTTTTCTTCCATCCGACATAACTATGTATGAGAATGCATGAGTGGATGTGTGCCTCCTTCCACACAAAGCATAAAACTGAGGAGCCCGTGGTCCACGGGAGGGTGTATAGGCAGAGAAGAGGGGTTACACTTTTTTAAAAGTGTAATACTTTGTGTGGCCTCCGGAGGCAGAAGCTATACACCCAATTGTCTGGGTCTCCCAATGGAGCGACAAAGAAATCAGCCACTAAGGTGATGGCATCTGTGCTCTGGGATAAGAAGGGTGTGCTGCTAGTGGCCTCCCTTCCAAAGGGTTCCATCATCAATGCAAGGTATTGCATTGAACTTTGGACCAATTGAAGGCAGCTCTGAAGGCCAAAAGGAGCAGCAAGCTGTCCAATGGAATCTTGTTCCTGCAAGACAACATCTCTGCTTGCACTGCACAAGCAACCACGGCAAAACTGTCAGAGATGGGCTTGCAGCTGGTTGATCACCCACCTTATTCACCAGATCTAGCTTCCTCCAACTATCATCTGTTTCCAAGCCTGAAGAAACACCTCAAGGTACCAAATTTCACACATTTCTGATGCCATGGCTGCTATGGATGCCTGGTTTGAGGCACAACTAAAATCCTTCTTTTTGCTAGGCTTACAGAACTTGGAATACCGATGTAAGAAGTGTGCTGACATCAGTGGAGAGTATGTGGAATAAATGTAAAAGTTTCATCATCCTATCTCGTTTCTTTCTGGGTAAAGCCAAAGACTTATCAGCAGTCCCTCATACATGGTATAGTTATGAACAGTTTAGAACAAAGTTCCTGCCAACTCCTACAATACTTTAAACCCCGTAATACAGATCTGGCTTTATACGCATGCACATTGTCTGCAATGATACAAAGATTAGGCAGGTCAGATTAGAAACTAGAAATGGCTTTATCTTACCAAGTTTTGCTTGTGATTTCAATTTAAAGGATGGCACATTTGTTTGCCATTGATGATAATTGCTCAGGGAGCTGAGAGGTGTGGGTAACTGAGACAGTAATCTGGTAAGCAGGTCATCATCCCAGGCATTCTCTACTATTACTTGCTCTGGTGAAAGGGAAAAAAAACAAACAAAAAAAAAAAAGTTAACAACTGGTAAAGCAAACTTAACATAATATAGTCAGGGAACAAATACATTTCATTAGGCTAGGTACAGATGGCGTCTCCAGAGGAGAACCTCAAACGTGGTGGAAACTCAAAATCCTCCTCCACATCTGAAAACGCCTCTAAATACTTGTATGCATACAGCGTAAGGCTTTCTGGAGCCAGATTGGCCTACATTAGACTAAAAGCTAATAATTTCTTATATTATGAAGTGGCTACCGCATCTCCTGCTACTATGACAGCATCAGAGGATGCAAGGGGGGGGGGGTCAGAAACACATGCCATTAACTGGATTGAAATAATCTTAAAGGGAACGCGTCAGGTCTCGTCTGCACCCAGAACCACAATTAGTTCTGTGCACATACGTATAATCCCTGCCTAACTGTCCCTTCATGTAGTTGCTCACAAACAGAGCTTTAGGAAAAGAATTTCTAAAGATAAGCATCTTATAAACTATTAGGCCTGTGACTGGTAGCAGGGGCATTAGTTAGAACTAACTAGTTGGCCTGTTATCATACCCCTGTGGGCGTGATGATGCTGGCTGCTGTAAAGTAGGTTATCAGCAGCGCGATACAAAGCCACACATGCACACGGCTTTGTACCCATCAGCACTGAGCTTTTCTGACACCGGGTGTATGCGTCCCAGCTTCAGAGAGGCTCACTGCGCATGATCGATTTCCCATCATGGACAGTGAGCCTTTCTAAAGCTTGGACGCATACACCCGGCGTCAGAAAAGCTCAATGCTGATGGGTACAAAGCCGTGGGCACGTGTGGCCTTGTATCACGCTGCTGATGACTCTGGCTGCTGTAAAGCATTATCACGCACACAGGGGGTACGATACATGCTTAGTGGGCCGACTAGCCAGGAACTAACGCCCCTGTGACTAGTCACTGCCCTAATTCACATTTAAAACTGTCGTCTTTAGAAATCCTTTTTCTAAAGATCTGTTTATGTGCTACTATATGAAGGGACTGTTCGGCAGGAATTCTAGACACTGTATGTACACAGAACTAATCGTGATTCTAGGTACAGAGGGGACCTGACAGATTCCCTTTAACAAGATTCAATTTTAGATTCATTAACCCAGAATCTTAGATAGTTGCATAGTAGAGTTTTGAAAAGTTGATTTTCCATATAAAGAGCTACGCCTACTGATTACACATTCGTATACTTCCAGTGATTGAAGTTGTTAGAATGTGGAGGAATCTGGGTGGGAAAGCGCTCTACATTGTGAGGTGCACAACCTTTTTTGATCTAAGGTCAAATTGTGCTACTCCCTAAAGCCACATTGAAACATAAAAGGAGTAATTCTGATTTTACAATGTATGCCGTACATATCTGATAAGTAGAGGAACCACTATCTTTGTACATTTATGTACAGAGAGGAGTTTAACTATAGGAGTGTCACTAATAGCTTGGGGCCTCAGAGCGTGGTAACTCCGGCCGCATATGGCGCAAGGCTGTCAATGCCTGGCCAAAAGTATGATGATATTTAGGTTTAGATTTAATTAACTGAAGTTTTAGAACTAAAATATACTACAGATGCATTGCAAACATATGTATACCTGGTTTTTGAATGGACGGAGGAGTCTCTTCTTCAACATCCCCATTATCGCATACAATGAATGGTTGTGTTGTGACACCCCATGGGTCTTCCACGTTTAATGCACTGTGATGTGAGGTATTGGAGAGCCTACATTCTGCCAGACGCTTCCTGGAGCTCTCAACTTCATCTGCCTGTACGGCAACCTGTGGAGTTACCATACTACAGGAGGAAGGCGACGGAGCAACGACCCTAGCTTGTTCAGGACTGTTTTCTTGAATAGGGCTATAGAGGAAGAACAAAAAATATTGGTTAGAAGTCACATGTTATATCATGTATTTACATACAGATATACAATTTTTGAAAAGAAATGTAAATTAAAAAATTGTATACCTTAGTTTCATCTTTTTGTATGCCTGTACAAATATATCCTCGGAATCGTCGAAACCCATGTTACATCCAGCTTCCACAGTCACTGCATTTTCTAAAAAGGTGAAATATAAAAGTTTTAATTGTAATTAAATTACAACCCCTCTGATTCTAATATTTTCTCATTAATAAACAAAATGATGATTTCTAACTACATTGATCAGAGAAGATTTTTCCCCACTTTCTAGAATCTTAGAAAAGTGAAAGTTAAACCATACCTTTTGTATTGTTCTGGGTTTTTAATCAACACTTGTACATCAGTCTGTGTATTCCTGCATTTTTGAGAAGTGAATTTAACCTCTATGTGAACCTGATGGACTTCTGTTTAACTTAGCATTAATTTTTTCTATTCCTCCTATGCCAGGAACTATTTTTCATTTTTTTTCATGTTTGCAACTGAACAAAAAAAAAAAAACCAACAAACCAAAACACAGCAACGGAAATTTGGTGAAAATATTGCCATTTTAAAATTTTTAATTGTTACGTCCTTAAATTAGAGTTAGGTCACATAAAATTATTATTATTTATTATTATTATTTATTTATAGTGCACCATTGACTCCATGGTGCTGTACATGAGAAGGAGTTTACATACAGAATGCATATGCAAGTTTCAATAGACAGACTAGTACAGAGGGAAGAGGGCTCTGCCCTTGCGGGCTTACATTCTAAAGGATTTTGGAGAGGAGACAGTAGGTGGGATGTAGGTTGGACGGCAGCTCCGCACGGTGGTGGGGCGGCAGACAAAATAGTTAACTCATAACATTTACCACATGTCTACTTTACATCAGCATCATTTTTTAAACTTTTTTTGTTAAAAAGATACTAGGGTTAACAGTAGGGATGAGCGAATGTATTCGCCACTATTTGGTATCCGGCGGATAATGGGGTATTCGAGGTATTTGGTATCAGACTGCTAATATGGTATTCGCTCCGATACTTTTATTTTCGTTTCTGGACGTCCTGGCGTCTTTTTTCCAGCCAATGAACACATCTGATGTTGCTTGCCCCTCACAGAAACGCCGCAGCCATCTTTGTTGTGGTGTTCCTGTGATTGGCATTGCCACACCGCGTCATAGGGGCTATATAAGGCAGCCGCCATTTTGTGTGCCCGCATTCATTCCGGAGCTGCTGGTGTAGTGAGACTGTACTGTGTGCGGTGCATCGTTTATACAGCGAACTAATAATAGTCCTTGTAAGGGCTGAACACAGTGTCCACAAGCTACCAGCTGTGTAAATCTTAGAACCATGTATAGGGACAGTGTTAGTGCATTGCTTAGTTAGGGGAGAGCCGTTCCTGTATTAAACCGGCAAAAAAAAAAAACAAAAAAAAAAAACAAACACCTCTTATTAGTGGTGCATATGGTCTATTACTGCAGTGTGTGATAAAGGGAGAGCTTAATTACAGGCAGGGAGAGATTAACGTTGTCCTGACATTTGCTACTAATAATCAACAATCTCAGCACTGCTACATCCCTTGTGTCTAATACTAGGAATAGGTATTACAGCTTGCAAAAAAAAAGGTCCCAAAATTGTCAAAACAACGAGTTCAGGTGTAGTGTGGTGCCTGTCAGCCACCATCTCAATTCATATCAGCTCAGTTGCGTCCTTGTGTTGGCTTCATAGCGTACATAAACTCCATAGTACCCTACTGCTAAAAAAAAAAAATAGTGTACGTTAAAAAAATAAATAAATAAAATAAATAAAATTGCTGTCACAGCCTGTAGATCTGCCTGAAGCCAAATACCATAATATATAGCATCCTGGAGGTGGCTTCATATCTTACAGAACCTACCAGGGCTGTGGAGTCGGAGCTAATTTTGGTGGAGTCGGAATAAAATGCACTGACTCAGACTCCTAAAATATATAACAAATTGGGGACAGTAGTGCAATGCAGAATGTGCTGAATATTTTACTAAATAATATTTAGTATAATGCTTATATTTAAGTGAAAAATGTATTGTAGTACAATGTGAACATTAGACATTAATTATTCTTATGATCCAATAATCAAGAACATTTAGATAAAATATATTTTTTGGAATACAACTTTAGAACACAAAAAACTAATTGTAAATATGTAATACTATAAATAAATAAATATATATATATATATATATATATATATATATATATATATATATATATATATATATATATATATATATATATATATATATATATATATATATATACACACACACACACACACACACACACATATATATATATATATACACACATATATATATACATACATACACACATACACACATACATACATACACACATACACACATACACACATACACACATACACACATACACACATACACACATACACACATACACACATACACACATACACACACACACACACACACACACACACACATATATAGACACATATACACTCACACATACATACACAAGATATATATGTAATCTACTGTATAGTACATAGTATATTACATATTTACAATTTATTACAGTTTGTGTTCTAAAGTTGTATTCCAATAAATATATTTTATGTTCTACCCAAATATCTTGATTATTGTATCAAAAAAATTATTAAATGTCTGATGTTCACATACACATGTTCATGTTTTACAATAATTTTTTCACCTAACTATAAGCAATATATGTAGGAGTCGGTGCAAGAGAAATTGAGGAATCGGAGTCGAAGGTTTGGTTTACAGACTCCACAGCCCTGGAACCTACATAGTGGCTTACTGCAACTAACACACACTCTCAGTGTTACCAAATTTTTATTACTACTTTGTGTCAGTGGCACTACTTCTGCCTGAAGGCCAGTACCTTACTGTCAGCAAACTAGCATAATTTTGGGGGATTCATATCTTACAGAACCTACAGAGTGGCCTGCTGCAACTAACACATAGTCTCAGTGTTACCCAATTTTCATTAATACTTGGTGTCAGTGGCACTTTTTCTGCCTGAAGCAAAATACCTTTGCACCGCCCTGAGAGGGGCCCGGCCGCTTCCTCCGCTTGCTCGGGCCGAGCCGCTCGAGGTCCGGGCTCGGGTTGTCAGTGGCACGAGCGCCTCCGGACCGGGGGCCACGTCGCTCTGTTAGAGGGGAGAGGTAGCGGGGTGGTAGTGATGGTGTTGTGGGACAAGGCGCGCAGCCGGGTAGGGCCGCGCTGTCGTCCAACGGGTCGTGACGCCACCCACGGGTCGTGGTGACGGGATGCACCACCACCGCGGCTGAAGTGATGGCGGGCTCATCCGGGATCGGTGTTGCGGCCGCAGCCTAGATGTTAGCCCCCTCCGTGGGTAGAGGCGGTGTGTCCCGGGGCCCTGGATGCGGTTGGGGACTAGAGCGCTGATGTGGTTGTCGGGGGTGCAGGGTGCCGTGGTGTAGTGTCGTGCCCAGATGGCACTGGTGTACTCACGATTGATTCACACTCAGAGTCGCTAGTAAACCAAAGTTCGGATGTGGTCGGTTCCCGGGGCCAGCTGCAGGTGTCCCCTGTGGGGTTGATGGTGGCCCCTTTTCCCGTGCACCTCTGGATGTTGTGTTTCGGCTCCCCTGCCTGAGCAGTGGTAGCCCGCTCCCCGGCGTTGTGCTGCCGGAGGAGCCCTCGGTTGCCCGCAGGCGCAGGCCCGTTGGGTGTTTGTCCCTTGGCGGTGGCGCTCACCCGGTCTCGGTGGGCTTTTGCCTTCTTTTGGGACTTTGGGTGTGGATGAACCCGTGAGGTCCAGCCAGCAATCAGTCAATTTGCCTATACTCAGTGGCTTCTAAGCTAGGACGGGGTCTGAGTACCCGGTTTCTGGTGCTCCGGTACACGGTTGACTCCCCAGTTCAGGACCGGCGGGCTCCAACCCAGGCCCGGTCCGTATGGTTCCGCCGGTTGCTGTACCGGTACTCCTGCAGACGGCCACCACAGTCTGCCTGCCTGACGTTTACAAGGGGCCCAGGCTCCTACCCGGGTCCCTGACAGCTGCTCCACTACCACTGTCAACTCAAAACTACTCTGTTTGAACTTCCTGCCCCAGGACAGTAGTCTCCTCGGTGGGCATGCCTTTCCGCCTGACTCTGCCCACCTGGTGTGCTCTACTAGCCCTAAGGGAGGCGTCAGGTCTCCCTTTCGGGTGACATGTGTGACCCCACGGGGGCGTCACACCTTCATAGTTCCAAACTAGCATCCTGGTGGTGGTGTCTTCCTAGCTTACAGAACCTACATAGTGTCCTGCTCTTACTAAAACACAATCAGAGTGCCAAAAAACAATACTAAAATGGAAAAAAAAAAAAAAAAGTGTCGTCAAACCCTGTTTTCTTTTGGGGCTGAAAGACATTCACAACATCTTTGCCGACTCCTCCAAGTGGTAGTTTGTCCAATAAAGGCACCTTGCGGTTTTTAGACTTACAGAAAAAGCTATCGTGAGAAACTTAACACAAGTTTAACTACCTGGCATAAGTGTTGTTCCACTGCCTGTAGAAAAGGTCACGTTCCAGTATTCACCTTCAAATAATCAAACAAAAAAAATGGGAAAAAGAGGGGGTAAGGGCCGTGGACGAGGTGGTAGTGACAGTGGTAGTCGCCCAAGCAGTGTGATCGAGCCAAAGAAAAAAGGTTCCTGCTTTATCTACCTCTGCCTTCCTATCCCAATTTTCTTGTCCACGTGGGAAAGCACTCCTGAACAGTGCGAACAGGTAACGAGTTGGCTAGCAGAAAATGCCTCCAGTTACTTGTTGAGTAGCAAAACTCAAGGGTCCAGACAGACTTGAGTAGCCCAGAGGCTGGCCCATCGAATCCTCAACCTGGTCCTCCTTCCTCACATCATCAGTATTCTAAGGAAACATATGACACCAAAGCAGGTTACTCTGAGGAACTGTTTATGGGACCCTTTGACCTTTCTTACCTCTCACCGCACAACACCACCAACGCAGGGGACGCCGTGGTGTGCAGTGATGCACAGATCTTTGAGCACCCAAGGCCAGAAGAAAGCCATGTTGTTGGCCATGACATGCTGGGCAATCAGGTGGAAGTGTTTTAAGATGATGAGACACAGTTGCCCTCAGGTCAGCCTGAAACCTCCATTCCCGAAGATGTTGACCTTCAGGAATTTGAAGACGACCAGGTTGATGATGAGGTGACTGATCCAACATGGATGGGTGGCATGGATTGCAAGAGCAGCAGTGCAGAGTAGCATGTGCCCATAGTCCGCAAAAGGGCTATAAGACATAGGGTTTCGACTACTGCCAGAAGTCAATCAACTGTGCACATGACACCACCACCTGTGGCATCTCAGTCCAGGGGTCCGTGCACCACCTCAGCCACCTCAAAGTCCAAAGGTCCGTGGTGCGATTGGGTGGGAGTTCCCCCCCCCACCCCCCAAGAGTCCTTCGGACCAAACGGTTGCCATTTGTCAAATCTGTCAGACTAAGCTTAGAGGCAGAAATACTTCCAGCTTGGGCACCTCCAGCATGAGAAACCATGATAGCCAAGCACACCACTAGGTGGTTGAAAGCTCTAGGTGAAAAACACGATTTCCAGACTCCAAACTCTGCCACTTCCCCTGGGCTGCCTGCTTCCCAAACTGGTGTGCAAGAAGGTGGCGCTGATGCCTCCTTCTCTCAACCTGATGTTGGCCAAACTCAATCAACGACTACATCTGCTTCGGTGTCCTAGCGTTCCGTTCAGTTGTCCATACCACAGACCTTCGAAAAGAAGCGAAAACACCCAGTTATGCACCCAAGGGCAGAAACCATAACTGCACGATTGATAGCCCTTGAGATGTTGCCGTATCGGCTTGTGGGAACAGAGGCTTTCCGCGACCTTTTGGCAGTGTTAGAAACTGAATTTATTAAACTTCTTGGCATGTTATGCCCTGTTGCAAATCCTACCAATTTTTTAAAAATAAGCTGTTGGGAGCACCTTTTGATGCTGTGCTACATGGTGTTTGAACCAATTCCCCCTGGGGAAACTGAATTTATTTTTAAATCCTCGGTGTTAGCTAATGGAATAAAGCCTGATTTCCAGAGTGAAAGAACTGCCACTTCCACAGTGGTGCATGCTTCACAAACTGCGGTCTAGGAAGCAGGCGATGATAACTCCTGCTCCCAACCAGATTTTGGTCAGATGCAATCATCATCAATGACATCAGCTTCGATGTCCCAGCGTGGCATTCATTTGTCCATAAAATATACATTTCTGAATCATTTGAACAGAATTTGAATAGAGGACCACTGGAGCTGGTGCTGTTGGTGGAGGAGGAGGAGGAGGGCAAGGCCAACATCCAAATGGCCACATTGGCAATAACACACTAAAGTGTTATGGAGTACGTATTCCAACTTTCACACTAATGATATAGGGGACGCAGAAAACTACAAATGACTGCCATCCCTCCCCAATGTATGTTACAGGGCCCACCTGAGAGCACTAATAAGTCTGAGATTTGAGGACAGCCAGTGGCCCTTTTTACATTTGAATAGGGGGCCACTGGAGCTGGTGGTGCTGGTGGAGGAGGAGGGGGGCAAGGTCAAAATCTCAATGGACACATTGTACAGGACACCTTTTAAAGTGCAGTCAAATATGTCCCAAAAAAGGAGGTGTGAGAGACACCAATATATTGTATAAGTTACAGCCCTTTCTAATCGAAAAAGAAGGAAAAATGTAAAAAAAAAAACGAAACGTGTGAACATATGCTAAAGTGTTTTGGGTTTTTTTGGAGGTCGGGGCTTGATTTGACATTTTATTACAGTGATTAGGCACTAGAACCTGTTTCTTAGCAATTTCCCCTCTTTTACTTTGGTTGCAGAGCTGTTCTGGCGACTACGTAAACGCCGCGTGCTGCTCTGAGCACGTTATTCCAAGACACCAGAAATGCACTCAGGCACCTTCTACAGGCTGTGCCCATATTGTTTCAGCCTTTTCCCATCCATTTCAGCCTTTTCCTCAGTCACCACAGGTCAGACATAAAATTATTCTGGTTTCCCATAGACTTACATTGAGGGTCGAATATTCGCGAATACTCGAATAATGGCGACTTATTTGCCGGATATTCATCGAATCGAATAATAGGGAATTTGATCATCCCTAGTTAACAGTATCTGCAATTTCTCATTTTTCCTACAAAATTTACAACACCTTTTTTTTTTATATGTACCAGATCACATTTGAAGTGACTTTGAGGGGCCTATATGATAGAAAATATCCAAAATTGACACATTCTAAAAACTACACCCCTTAAACTGTTTAAAAACACATTTAATAAAAACATTTATTCTTAACCCCTTCAGGTTCAAAGGAACTAAAGCAACGTGGAAGGAAAAAATATTGAAATTAAACTTTTTCCCACAAAAATGTTACTTTAGCCCAAAGTTTTGCATTTCCACAAGGGTAAAAGGAGATATTTCACCATAGAATTGGTTGTCAATTTCCTCCGAGTACACATATCTCAATTGTGGTGGAAAACTACTGTTTGAGCGCACGACAGGGTTCAGAAGGGAAGAAGCACTATTTGAATTTTGAAATGCAAAATTTCCTGGAATAGATAGTGGACACCATATCGCAATAGGAGACTGTCAGAAGAACAATTTACATTTTACTCAAAAATATACCTATAAAAAGAGAAAAATCAGAAAAACTGACAATTTTGCAGTGGTCTAACTTTTGCGTGCATGTGCTTGTTTGTTTATTCTCATTTTTACTTAGTCCCTATTTGGGACAGTAACTTATTTCTCGGATTGCTGGTATAATGTATTGTAATGCCTCAGCATTGCAATACCAATCTGTGAGTCCCAATCGGGGACTGACGATGCGTTCTGATCACATGGGACAGAACACATCCCCTCTCCAAACCCCTGAATGCTGCCATTGCAACATTTAGAAGGTTAATCAGAAAGGGATGGCACAGGGCAGTGAGCAGAGATCGGCTGTCAGGTAAGCCTAAGTCCCAGCGGCGATCACGCATGCACAATCCCTGTGTGATTGCCATAACATACCCATACGTCATAGGTCAGAAGCCCCTTCCCAACCATGACATATGGGTAGGTTATGGATCGTGAGAGGGTTGGTTAAAAAAATAATTTTTTTTTAAAAACCCTGAAATTTGTTTTGTTTATTCTACCTCCCAAATTTAGAGCAGAAAGCGATCAAAAAAAGTTATCTATCCCAAAAATAGTACAAAATTTAATTGTGCAAAAAAAAAAAAAAAAAAAAAAACTAAAAAAAAAACCAACCCCCTCACATGAAAAACCAGAAAAGTTATAGGTTCTCAAAACATAGCAATGAAATATTTTGTTTAATAAAGATGAAAAAAAAAAAAAAAAAAAAGTGTCAAGTAGCAAGACAAAAAACCTACAGAAAAATTGGACATAGCTTTAATCTTTAGGTAAGTGCAATTACAGCAATCCTATATCACACGATGAACGGCATTGGAAAAGAAGGGAATTTTGTTACTTACCGTAAATTCCTTTTCTTCTAGCTCCTATTGGGAGACCCAGACGATTGGGTGTATAGCACTGCCTCCGGAGGCCACACAAAGCAATTATACTAAAAAGTGTAAGGCCCCTCCCCTTCTGGCTATACACCCCCAGTGGGATCACTGGCTCACCAGTTTTAGTGCAAAAGCAAGAAGGAGGAAAGCCAATAACTGGTTTAAACAAATTCACTCCGAAGTAACGTCGGAGAACTGAAAAACCATTCAACATGAACAACATGTGTACCCGAAAAACCACCAAAAATCCCGAAGGACAACAGGGCGGGTGCTGGGTCTCCCAATAGGAGCTAGAAGAAAAGGAATTTACGGTAAGTAACAAAATTCCCTTCTTCTTCGGCGCTCCATTGGGAGACCCAGACGATTGGGACGTCCAAAAGCTGTCCCTGGGTGGGTAAAGAAATACCTCATGTTAGAGCTGCAAAGACAGCCCTCCCCTACGGGGAGGCAACTGCCGCCTGCAGGACTCTTCTACCTAGGCTGGCGTCCGCCGAAGCATAGGTATGCACCTGATAATGTTTGGTGAAAGTGTGCAGACTCGACCAGGTAGCTGCCTGGCACACCTGTTGAGCCGTAGCCTGGTGTCGTAATGCCCAGGACGCACCCACGGCTCTGGTAGAATGGGCCTTCAGCCCTGATGGAACCGGAAGCCCAGCAGAACGGTAGGCTTCAAGAATTGGTTCTTTGATCCATCGAGCCAGGGTGGCTTTGGAAGCCTGCGACCCCTTGCGCTGGCCAGCGACAAGGACAAAGAGTGCATCAGAGCGGCGCAGGGGCGCCGTGCGGGAAATGTAGATTCTGAGTGCTCTCACCAGATCTAACAAATGTAAATCCTTTTCATACCGGTGAACCGGATGAGGACAGAAAGAAGGTAAGGAGATATCCTGATTAATATGAAACGAGGATACTACCTTAGGGAGAAACTCCTGAATGGGGCGCAGCACTACCTTGTCCTGGTGGACCACCAGGAAGGGAGCCTTGGATGACAGCGCTGCTAGCTCAGACACTCTCCGAAGAGACGTGATCGCTACCAGAAAGGCCACTTTCCGTGATAGTCGAGAGAGTGAAACATCCGTCAGAGACTCGAAAGGCGGCTTCTGGAGAGCAACTAGTACCCTGTTCAGATCCCATGGATCTAACGGCCGCTCGTACGGGGGGACGATATGACCAAACCCCCTGCAGGAACGTGCGTACCTGCGGACGTCGTGCTAGACGGTTCTGAAAAAAACACCAATAGCGCCGAGACTTGCCCTTTAAGGGAGCCGAGCGACAAGCCCTTTTCCAACCCAGATTGCAGGAAAGAAAGAAAAGTAGGCAATGCCAATGGCCAGGGGGACACTCCTTGTACAGAGCACCAGTAAAAGAAAATCTTCCACTTCCGTGGTAGATCTTAGCAGACGTGGACTTCATAGCCTGTCTCATGGTGGCAACGACCCCGTGGGATAATCCTGAGGACACTAGGATCTAGGACGCAATGGCCACACAGTAGGTTCAGGGCCGTAGAATTCAGATGGAAAAACGGCCCTTGGGACAGTAAGTCTGGCCGGTCTGGTAGTGCCCACGGTTGACCGACCGTGAGATGCCTGTCGCCAGAGCTCTTTGATCGTCATGAAAACCGGGACCTTGCTGTTGTGCCGATTCGTGAAACCCGTCCGGGTGCAGAGACCATTCTCCTGCGTCCACGCCCTGGTGACTGAGGAAGTCTGCTTCCCAGTTTTCTACGCCCGGGATGTGAACTGCGGATATGGTGTATGCTCTGTCTTCCACCCCTAGCAGAATCCGGCGGACTTCCTGGGAGGCTCGCCGACTGCGTAGTCCGCCTTGGTGGTTGATGTATGCCACCGCTGTGGATTGTCCGACTGAATTCGGATCTGTTTGCCTTCCAGCCACTGCAGGAAGTCTTGCAGGGCCATATGCACTGCCCAGAGCTCCAGACAATTGATCTGAAGAGTGGACTCCTCTGAAGAGAGTCCTTGATCGTCTGAGAAAGGGGGACGTTCCTGTGTAGGGACATCGACTTCCCCTCCCATTAGCGAAGAAAGTTCTATTGAAGTGGACGCAGATGAAACTGCGTGAAAGGGACTGCCTCTGGATGAGGTGTCTCCTTGAAGGAGAGACTGCACCCCCGTCTGTAGTGACCGCTGTTTGTCCAGTGGAAGCTTCACCATCGCTGAGAGAGTGTGAAACCCCAAGCTAAGATATGCCAGCGATTGGGTTTAACTTTGAAAAGTTGAGGACCCACCCGAAACTCTGGGAAGTCTCCAGCGCCATGTTCAGGCTGTGTTGGCATGCCTCTTAAAAGAGTGCCTTGACAAGTAGATGGTCTAAGTAAGGGATCACAGGGTGACCCTGAGAGTGCGGGAGTGGTCCCACTGCTGCCATGAACTTGAAAACCCGTGGGGCTGTCGCCAGACCGAAGGGTAAAGCTACGAACCGAAGATGCTCGTCTTCAATAACGAATCGTAGCAAACGCCGGTGCTCTGGAGCAATCGGCACGTGGAGATAAGCATCCTGATGTCTATTGATGCTAGGAAATCTCCTTGAGACATTGAGGCAATGACGGAGCGGAGGGATTCCATCCGGAACCGCCTGGTTTTCACGTGCTTGTTGAGCAGTTTAAGGTCCAGAACGGAACGGAAGGAGTCGTCCTATTTTGTCACCCCGACCAGATCGGAGTAAAAAGTGTCTCTTGTTCCTGAGGAGGAACCGGGATTACGACTCCTACTGCCTGCAGAAGAGCCTCGGCTCGGCCGGTGAGGAAGTTTTTGCGACAAACTGTCTCTCACCCACCGGCCATTGACCTGTGGCAGTTAAATGTCGCTAAAGCGGGGGAGTCTGCCACCGACCGCGGACGCGGAGAGAGAGGGCTGAAAGTCATGAGGAAACCGCCTTGGTAGCGGTTCCTCCGGCTGCCTTCTCCGGGCGTGATTGAGCCCGCCAGGAACCTGCGCCCCTCTGAGCCTTTTGAGTCCTGTTGGACGAGGGCAATTGGGACGTGCCCGAGCCTGGGAAGGACCGAAACCTCGACTGTCCCTTCTCCTGATGGGTCTTGTTTGATAGCTGGGGTAAGGAAGAATCCGTACCCTTGGACAGTTGAATGATTTAATCCAACCGCTCACGAAACAGTCTGTCACCAGATAAAGGCAATCTGGTTAAGCACTTTTGTGGAAGCAGCATCTGCTCCAATCCCTTAACACTAGGAGCGTAACAACACGGAGTTGGCGGACGCCACTGACGTACGGCTCGTAGAGTCCAGGACAGCATAAACAGCTTGAGTCGCAATGCCGACATTGCGAGGTGAAGGACGCTACTGCGGCCAAGATGTACATGTGACCGCGTCCCTCTGCGCAATACTAGCTGAAATAGCTTGGAGTGCCTCTATGGCTGCGAATGCCGGGGCAACCGACCCGCCGATAGGGCTATCTGTCTGTCAATGGCATCTTTAAGTGAAGTCCCATCTTCCACTGCAACTATAGATCTAGCCGCAAGCCTGGAGATTGGGGGATCCACCCTTGGAGCGCTTGAGCACGTCAGGGGGGAAGAGACAACGCGTATCTTCAATACGGTTGGAGAAACGCTTATCGGGATAAGCGTGGTGTTCCTGGACTGCTTCTCTGGAGTCAGAGTGACCAGAAAAGTACTCAATATACGCTTGAGATACCGAAATAGGGATTTCTTCTGCTGTGAAGCTGACCCCTCCACTGGAGGAGTTGAGGGAGAAATACCCAACCTTCCATTGATGGACGCTATAAGATTATTCACTATAGCGTCACCATCCGGTGTATCCGGATTGAGAGCGGTCTCAGGATCAGAGTCCTGAACAGCTACGTCTGCCTCATCATACAGAGAGTACTGTGATGAAGTCGAGGGCCGTTCTTAGGGAGCTCGCTTAGGCCGTCTGGGACTGTCGTCCGTGTCAGAGCCTGCACCCTGGGATGCATGGGACCCTCCTGGAGCCATGATTTGTTTCGAAATCAGGGTGGCCAGGGGCATTGAATCAACATTGCCCAAGGTCTGTCTGGACTGCAAAGTCTGTAAGATGTTAGTCATAGCCACAGACAATATATCAGCGGAAACTGCAACTCCGTCCCTGTCCCTGGACAGGGATCACAGGTGGTTCTTTTGGCCACCTGTAGCAGAGACCCCGTTGAGTAATTGCACACACTGGGGGTCCTGGAACAGTCGCATGCAGTACAAGCAGCATAGAAAGCCTGTGCCTTGGCACCCATGCTTTTTTTTTTTTTTTGCTGTTGCTGTCTAGCCATCTAGGAGCATTAGCCAAGAATAGCGACCGTACAGTGCAATGTATAGCATACAAGCATGAAGTACAATAAACACTTCAGCACATGCAGTACAAGGAGCATAGAAAGCCTGTGCCTTAGCACCTTTGCTTTTCTGCTGCCGTTGTCTAGTTATTCAGGAGCATTAGCCAGGAAAAGCGACATACAGTGAATGTATAGCATACAAGCATGAAAATAAACTCTGCAGCACATGCAATCCAAGCAGCATTGAAAGCTTGTGCCTTAGCACCCTTGCTTTTCTGCTGCTGTTGTCTAGTCATCAAGGAGCATTAGCCAAGAATAGCGACATGCAGTGAATGTACAAGCATGAAAATAAACTCTGCAGCACATGCAATCCAAGCAGCATTGAAAGCTTGTGCCTTAGCACCCTTGCTTTTCTGCTGCTGTTGTCTAGTCATCAAGGAGCATTAGCCAAGAATAGCGACATGCAGTGAATGTACAAGCATGAAAATAAACTCTGCAGTACATGCAATCCAAGCAGCATTGAAAGCTTGTGCCTTAGCACCATTGCTGTTTGCTGCCGCTGTCTAGCCATCTAGGCGGGTAGACAGCCAAGAATAGCCCTTACAGTGCAATGTAAAGCATACAAGCATAAAGGACACATGACACTGCAGCACATGCAAGACAAGCAGCATATAGAGTCTGTGCTTTAGCACCCCTGATCTTTTGCTGCTGTTTCTAGGTCTGCATCCTGAATAGCGACCGTACAAAAGTACAACAGGACACTTCGGCATTAGTGGGTCAGCACTTTAGTTGCCGCTTACCGCCCGCACAAAAGCGGGTGTGTGGCGCCGGAATCCTGTGCTGGTAGCTCAGTGTCTCCGTTTTCCCGCTCTGCGTGCCGGAATGGCTGCCGGCGTCCAGAGGAGAGGGGCGGGCCGAGGGCGTGCCCGAGACAAGAGCGGGAACCCGGCGCCCACTGTGTCTAGTAAAGGGGGCTGGAGAATGCAAATAAGGTTCCAGCCCTCGGCGCTGCTATAGAACAGCGTCTCTCCCTGTCCCTGAGTGACAGGGTGGGGGCGGGAACGAAGCGGCGCTAGGCCGCAAAAGCCGGGGACTAAAGTTAGAAACGCCGCCGCCGTAAAAGCGCGGTCGGCGCGTCCCCGGCGCACTACAAGTCGCAGCTGCGCCGCCGCTCCAGGGGCGGTCGGCGCGGCGGTCCCCACACGTAAAGTCCCCCAGTAATCTGCAGGGACTATAAGCCCAGCGCACAGCGCTACAGTCCCCGGCGCACTAGCACACCCAGCAAGCCTGGAGTGTGCGTGGCCTGCCATACGGGGACACAGAGTACCTGAAAGTTGCAGGGCCTTGTCCCTGAACGGCACTCCCGCTCCACATCCAGCAGGTTCTATGGGTCTGTGGATGGAGCCCGGCCTCAGGGCTTGGTGGCCGGAAAGATCCCACTTCCTCAGAGCCCCTCAGGGGGATGGGGAAGGAAAACAGCATGTGGGCTCCAGCCTCCGTACCAGCAATAGGTACCTCAACCTTACAAACCGCAAGTGGGGTGAGAAGGGAGCATGCTGGGGGCCCTAGTATGGGCCCTCTTTTCTTCCATCCGATATAGTCAGCAGCTACTGCTGACTAAACAGTGGAGCTTATGCATGGATGTCTGACCTCCTTCGCACAAAGCAGAAAACTGGTGAGCCAGTGATCCCACTGGGGGTGTATAGCCAGAAGGGGAGGGGCCTTACACTTTTTAGTGTAATTGCTTTGTGTGGCCTCCGGAGGCAGTGCTATACACCCAATCGTCTGGGTCTCCCAATGGAGCGCCGAAGAAAAAATAAAAATGCAACTCTTGAGCTGATGTTGATTTGGTTTATTTGGTCTCCAATACAATAGACCTCAATAATACTCGGTTCACATTTATCCTGTGCTCATTATCGAGTACTTGCATTGGGATTTCCATCAAAATAAAAAAAAAAGAAAAATATATGATTCAGACCAAACGTCAACAGAACATTCACTACAACGAGGCAGATTAAATTACAGGTCTCAGTTAGGCCTATAATTCGGCAATGTAAGTGTGGTCGGCCACAGTTTTGTGCACCTCTGAAAAGAAAGACAGCGCTAAACAGAGATCAGACTAAGATCAGAGTAACTATGCAGCCTCAGAGTAAATTGGTCCTCATGAATGGATCGATTGGGGGAATCTGTGTGAAACCCATATTTTGAAGAATTTGATGGAAGAAGGGAATTTTGTATACTTACCGTAAATTCCTTTTCTTCTAGCTCCAATTGGGAGACCCAGACAATTGGGTGTATAGCTACTGCCTCCGGAGGACACACAAAGTATTACACTTAAAAGTGTAAAGCCCCTCCCCTCTGCTATACACCCTCCCGTGCATCACGGGCTCCTCAGTTTTGGTGCAAAAGCAGGAAGGAGGAAACTTATAAATTGGTCTAAGGTAAATTCAATCCGAAGGATGTTCGGAGAACTGAAACCATAACCAAGAACAATTCAATCTGAACAACATGTGTACACAAAAGAACAACAGCCCGAAGGGAACAGGGGCGGGTGCTGGGTCTCCCAATTGGAGCTAGAAGAAAAGGAATTTACGGTAAGTAAACAAAATTCCCTTCTTCTTTGTCGCTCCATTGGGAGACCCAGACAATTGGGACGTCCAAAAGCAGTCCCTGGGTGGGTAAAAGAATACCTCGGTAAAGAGCCGTAAAACGGCTCCTTCCTACAGGTGGACAACCGCCGCCTGAAGGACTCGCCTACCTAAGCTGGCATCTGCCGAAGCGTAGGTATGCACCTGATAGTGTTTCGTGAAAGTGTGCAGACTCGACCAGGTAGTCGCCTGACACACCTGCTGGGCCGTAGCCTGATGCAGCAATGCCCAGGACGCACTCACGGCTCTGGCAGAATGGGCCTCCAGCCCTGAAGGGACCGGAAGCCCAGCAGAACGGTAGGCTTCAAGAATTGGTTCCTTGATCCACTGAGCCAAGTTGACTTGGAAGCCTGCGACCCTTTACGCTGGCCAGCGACAAGGACAAAGAGCGCATCCGAGCGGCGCAGGGGCGCCGTACGAGAAATGTAGAATCTGAGTGCTCTCACCAGACCTAACAAGTGCAAATCCTTTTCACATCGGTGAACTGGATGAGGACAAAAAAGAAGGTAAGCAGATATCCTGATTGAGATGAAAAGAGGATACCACCTTCGGGAGCAATTCCGGAACCGGACGCAGAACCACCTCGTCCTGGTGAAACACCAGGAAGGGGGGCTTTGCATGACAGTGCTGCTATGTCAGACACTCTGCGGAGTGACGTGACTGCCACTAGGAAGACCACCTTCTGCGAAAAGCGTGAAAGAGAAATATCCCTCATTGGCTCGAAGGGTGGTTCCTGAAGAGCCGGTATCACCCTGTTCCAATCCCAGGGTTCTAGCCGACGCTTGGAAGGAGGGACTATGTGGCAAACCCCCTGCAGGAACGTGCGTGCCTGAGGAAGCCTGGCTAGACGCTTTTGAAAAAACACAGAAAGCGCCGAAATTTGTCCCTTAAGGGAATCGAGAGACCACTCCTTTTCCATTCCGGATTGAAGGAAGGACAGAAAAGTGGGCAAGGCGAATGGCCAGAGTAAAACCCTGATCAGAGCACCAGGATAAGAAGATCTTCCACGTCCTGTGGTAGATCTTGGCGGACGTTGGTTTCCTGGCCTGTCTCATAGTGGTAATGACCTCTTGAGATAACCCTGAAGACGCTAGGATCCAGGACTCAAAGGCTACGCAGTGAGGTTGAGGGCCGCAGAATTCAGATGGAAAAACGGCCCTTGAGATAGCAAGTCTGGCCGGCCTGGTAGTGTCCACGGTTGGCCTACCGTGAGATGCCACAGATCCGGGTACCACGACCTCCTCGGCCAGTCTGGAGCGACGAGGATGGCGCGGCGGCAGTCGGATCTGATCTTGCGTAACACTCTGGGCAGCATCGCCAGAGGAGGAAATACGTAAGGCAGTGGAAACTGCGACCAATCTGGTCTTGAGAACGTGCCATGAATGCCGGGACCTTGTTGTTGTGCCGGGACGCCAATAGGTCGACGTTCGGCTTCACCCAGCGGCAACAAATCTCTTGAAACACGTCCGGGTGAAGAGACCATTCCCCTGCGTCCATGCCCGGCGACTGAGAAAGACTGCTTCCCAGTTTTCTACGCCCGGGATGTGAACTGCGGAGATGGTGGAGGCTGTGGCTTCCACCGACAGCAGAATCCGCCGGACTTCCTGGAAGGCTTGCCGACTGCTTGTGCCGCCTTGGTGGTTGATGTATGCCACCGCCGTGGCGATGTCCAACTGAAATCGGATCTGCCTGCATTCCAGCCATGGCTGGAACGCTTTTAGGGCTAGATACACTGCCCTCACCTCCGGAACATTGATCTGGAGGGAGGACTCTGTTGAGACCATGTACCCTGAGCCCTGCGGCGGGGGAAGACTCCGTGACAGACTCGCGTCAGCCGTGACCACAGCCCAGGATGGGGGCAGGAAGGATTTTTCCTTCGATAAGAAGTGAGAAGAAGCCACCACTGAAGGGATGCCTTGGCTGCCCGAGAAGGAGCAACGTTCCTGTCGAGGGACGTCGATTTGCTGTCCCATTTGCGGAGAAAGTCCCATTGAAGTGGGCGCAGATGAATCTGCGCAAACTGAGCTGCCTCCATTGCTGCCACCAACTTCTCTAGGAAGTGTATGAGGCGCCTCAAAGGGTGTGACTGGGCTCGAAGGAGCGATTGCACCCCTGTCTGTAGTGAACGCTGTATGTCCAGCGGAAGCTTCACTATCGCTGAGAGAGTATGAAACTCCATGCTGAGATATGTCAGTGATTGGGAAATTGATGATCCACCCGAATCTCTGGAGAGTCTCTAGAGCAATGTTCGGGCTGTGTTGGCATGCCACCCGAGAGGGAGCCTTGACCAGCAGATAGTCTAAGTAAAGGATCACCGAGTGTCCCTGAGAGTGTAGGACCGTTACCACCGTTGTCATGACCTTGGTGAAGGCCCGTGGGGCTGTCGCCAGGCCGAGAGTTAGTGCCACGAACTGAAGGTGTTCGTCCCCTATGACGAAGCGCAGGAAGCGCTGAAATTCTGGTACAATCGGCACGTGGAGATAAGCATCCCTGATGTCGATTAATTCTAGGAAGCCTCCTTGGGCCATCAAAGGTGATAGCAAAGCGGAGAGAGTCCATCCGGAACCGTCAGGTTCTCTGTCCGTTGAGCAGTGTGAAGTCCAGAACGGGGTGGAGTGATCCGTCCTATCTGGTGTTCACCGCCTGGAAATGCATCGGCTCGCTCGGGGGACGGAGATGCTCTGAAGCAACGAGTCGGAGGACGAGAACTGAGCTCTATCCTGTGACCGTAAGACAGAATGTCTCCTACATCGGTCTTGGACACGTGGGGACCACTCCCCTGACCTGGACCGCCATACAGAAAAGGTTCTCTGTGCACGGCGGAGGATGAAAATACCACCGCCTGAGACGTCAAAGACGCTAAATGCGGAGCAGACCGCATTAATCTGAGACAGAGCAGCTGAGATAGCCTGGAGTGCCCGCCCCTGCAAAGGCTGAGGCAACGGATGCGCCTATGGGTTCATAGATGGATCTCATTAGGAGTTCTATCTGTCTGTCCGTGGCATTCTTGAGCGTGGACCCGTCAGCCACTGCTACTACTGATCTAGCCGCCAGTCAAGAGACTGGAGGGCACTTTATGACACTAAGCCCAAACCTTAACAACGTCAGAGGGGAAGGGACAACGTGTGTTATAAGGCGTTCAGTAAAACGCTTGTCCGGGAAGGTGTGCTTCTGTACAGTATCTGTGAAGCCTTTAGAGCCACGTCCGGACAGAGTCCTGGGTTGCGACCTCCGCCCCATCCTCTAGAGGGTCCTCAAGCTGAGACCCTTGAAGAAGTCGGGGAAGATTCCAAGCAAGGCTGCTTAGCCGGACTGGGACTGCGGTTCGTGCTGGAGTACCCCACGTCATAACTAGGGGCCACCCCAGGAACACGCTTCGTCGCAGACAGATAGAGGCCTGGGGCGATCCCGCAGTGCCCGGGGCCTGTGTAAGGGACCGGTCTGGACTGCAAACTCCTAGTCTCTTAGCCGACCATTTGTCCATAGCCTGAGACCTGGATAGTGAAAAAGACTCAGTTTCTCAGCAAAAGCTGCAACTCTGTCCCTGCCGCCTGGACAGGTAACGCCGGCGGAGTTCAACCAGTGCCCCCGGCTCCGCTGAGCGAGTGCCACATGGCCCGAGCAATGTTCACAGCGATCACTGAGGATACATATGTACAGCCGAACTGTGAAACTGCATACAAACATATATATCCATATATACATTTCATCACTCTAGGGGGCCCAGCATCAAGAAGAAGCCCCCTGGCGTACCGACCCTGAAGCAGTACGTGCTGCTTAAAACATGGCTGTCGGCGTATACAGTGGAGGGGGGAGCCGTGGGCGTAACCCCAAAAGTGCGGGAATCTGGTGCCCTGAGTGAAAACGTGAGGGGGCGGAGGACAGCGAAGTGTGCTCCAGCCCTCACTGTTAAACTCCCGCCCCTGGCCCTGACAGTCAGGGGGAAGGGCGGGACGGTCAGTCGGAGGCTAAGGCGCTAGGCCGCAAAAGCCGGGAGCTAAAGTTAAACACCGTGGCCGGCCGGCAGGCGCGGTAGTACCGTACCAACCCAGCAGTCACTGCCCAATCTGCCAAGGTGCTCCATGCACCGTCCCCACGGGAACACTGAGTACCTCTGTGCCGCAGAGTGCATAGTGAGGGTGATGGAGGACAGCGAAATGTGCTCCAGCTCTCACTGTCGGCGTTAGACCGACCGTCCCGCCCTTCCCCCTGACTGGCAGGGCCGTGGGCGGGAGTGAAAAGGCACTAGGCCGCAAAAGCCGGGGACTAAAGTTATAAACCGTGGCCGACAGGCAGGCGCGGTCGGCACGGTAGTCCCGGCGTCATACGAATCACCTCGGGCGCTGCAGCGTCTGAGGCCAAGGTGCTCTATGCACCGTCCCCAAGGGGACACAGAGTACCTGTAGATGCAGGGCCCTGTCCCTGATGATACTCAGTCTCCGTCCGGCAGAATCCCTCAGGGGCTGCGGATGGAGGCCGGTCCCAGTGCCTGGATGACCGGATAGGATCCCACTTCGCCCAGAGCCCCTAAGGGATGGGGAAGGAAAACAGCATGTGGCTCCTGCCTGTGTACCCGCAATGGGTACCTCAACCTTAACAACACTGCCGACTCAGTGGGGTGAGAAGGGAGCATGCTGGGGGCCCTGTTATGGGCCCTCTTTTCTTCCATCCGATCTAGTCAGCAGCTGCTGCTGACCAAATTGTGGAGCTTGCGTGGATGTGTGCCTCCTTCGCACAAAGCATAAAAACTGGGGAGCCCGTGATGCACGGGAGGGTGTATAGCAGAGGGGAGGGGCTTTACACTTTTAAGTGTAATACTTTGTGTGTCCTCCGGAGGCAGTAGCTATACACCCAATTGTCTGGGTCTCCCAATGGAGCGACAAAGAAATGAAGATGTAAGTGCTCAGCGTAGATCACAGGACAAAAGTAAACAGCCAAAATAAATGCAAAGTGTTATTTACAGCAACACTGTACTAATAAAAGCTTTGACTCAATCCACAGAAAGCTAACCACCCATTCAGGCCAGCTTCTGATAATGAAAAATGTAGGGTTTCCATGTTACTGGTAGGACATGGATTCTGGAAAAAAAAAGCCATATGGACTCAACTCTTACACCTCCCCAAATAAAACAGTGAAGTCTGCACTCCCAAATCCAACTGTCCCTTCCCTCCTAAGCCCCATTGTATTCCTAATCTGCAGTTAGCATCCATGTTTGGCATTACTGTAAGGAGGAAATTCCACTTAATTTACAGCGTGGGTTTCTCCAGAAGCACAAGTTGGGCAGTGTTTTGAGCACTACAATGGCATATTTGCAATTTTCGCTCTACAACATCTAAAGCCCAAGCCCTGCCGTGTCCCCAAACCGTACAATAAAGCCACATATAGTATTACTATGTTCAGGAGAAATTGGGTAACAAATGGTGGTGCCTTTCTTTTACCCATTTTCCCTAGTGAAAATGTAAGATCTGGGGCTAAAACTTTTTTTTTATTATAAAAAGTAATAATTTATTTCTTCACTGTCCAATGGCATACAATTTAGTGAAATACTTCACTGCACCCCTAGATTAATTCATGGAGGGGTGTAGTTTGTAAAATGGGGTCACATGTGGGGGTTTCTTCTGTTCTGGCACTTCACGGCTCTGCCAATGTGATATGACACCTGCAACCATTCCAGAAAAAAAAAATCCACTCATTCTTTTCTGAGCTTTGCAATGTGTCTGAAAACTAGTTTTACAATTTACAGGCGGGGAAAAAGAAAAAAATTTTTTAAAAATGTCTCAGTTACTATATTTGGATCAAAGGAATCCATGGTTGTGTGCTGCTACCACCAGGAGGCAGAGAATGAGAATTACACAAAGAAAAATTTGTCTCTTTCCCTTCCGGCTATACCCACCTGCAGACAATGACCTTTCCCAGGTTAGCTCAGTGTTACACAGGAGGCAAAGATCTGGAGCTGCAGGCTTGCCTGGCCATGTCATTTATTTGTTTCCAAAATATTTTTTTTCCTCTCCTTACAACAGGAGAAATGCCCCTCTGTGGCTCTGACATAAGAGGGGGAAATGCAGTCTGTCAGGGGACAGGCCAGATTTTCTCCTGTCTGCCTATCCCACACAGAGTGGCATTTTGCATGGAGTAAAGACAACCCAGGGTACCTCACCTCATGGTGCAATGATATTGCGTCTGACTCCAGATCAGAAGATGTGTATTCCAGGGTTAAGCCTCTTCAGGAAAGGAGAGTATAGTCACTTCTGTATCCTGCTGCGTTGCACTGGCTTACCATGACTTTTGGCATGCACCCCTCTGTAATCATAAGTATTTACCTTTTATTTTTTTCCTTCTGTTACAGGCAGCCCTATACCCCCTCCTCCCCCCCCCCCCCCCCCCAAAAGCACCCCTTCACCTCTGCCGTGGCCTAGTGGGATCCTTCATGCCTCCTGCAATTTTGCAGTTCTGCCAGAGCCAGGCCTCTATCATGGTCCAACAGGGATGCCCTTTCCATGACACACCGCTGGTTTCCCTTTGGCTTCCCCAGTTTCTATAGCAGCCAAGGAGCCTAGCATCTGTGGGTTTCACAGCCAAAACCGGGCTCATATGTGGACTCTCATCCTGTGCATCAGATCCCCCCCCCTTCTCCCTGGTGCCACCATCTTCACTCTAAGCTGGCTCCTGAGTCACAAAGCCTTAGTGTGCTCTCCAGTAGGCCGTCTGTTCCTCTGGGAACACCACTCGCTGAACACCGTAGCGTCCACTAGCCCTTTCCTGGCATCAGCTGTACTCAAGAGTTCGCACACCAGCTCACCCAACCCCACCTGATCACTATTTTACTTGCGCCCTATGTATCGATAATTCCTATTAGGCCTACCGCTGAGAACCCTCTGCAGCCAGCGATGTGAGTGCGCATATAGGTGCAGTCATTCTGAAAATTCCATTTAGAGGCAACAAAGTTCTTCTCCGCATTACAAAGCGCCCCCACATGGGAACCCTTTGGGGTGGGCGGCAGTTTTCTCATCTTCTGGGACATGTAGCTTTAGTCTCGATGATAGGATCTGAGAGGTTGTTAACTCGCTCCACTAAGGTGGGGAAAGGCAGCAAAGGAAGTATCCTAGTGACATGGTCACAAAGGGTTTTTCTTCCAAAAGAAAAGCTGTCGGGCATTTTTTCCTGAGGCGACCCGTACCATTTTCCCACACTTCTGCATGACCTGATGATTGTGGGAAATATGGTTTCTGCCACAAAGTTAACTCGCTGCCATATGTCTTTATCATGTTGAGGATAAAGAATTGAGTATCCAAAAATACTTAATTCAGCCATTTCATAGACTCAGTTATATAGTTCAGTAGATGTGAACTAACACACATATTTGTGAATGCTTTTGTTTCTTACTAACATGTATATATGTATATTGCATATTCAGTGTATTTTCCTTAGACACAGTATATACCACCACATGTGATTGTAAAGATGGCCACCATTTCCTGTTCTCCACCCAAGACAAATCGACAAAGAAATTCCTGGATCCTAGACTGACCAATCAACGGAGAATATGCAGATCTCTCTACGTCATGAAGCCCTGACTTACGATACTTGATTGGACTAAAACTTTTGTTCACACCCCCTTACTGTTTGGTCTAGAGTCTCTTTCAAACAATAAAGAACACACTTGGTTAAGAGCCAGTCATGGAGATAGATGTAACTGACTTGCTGTGCAGTTATTTTTCATTCTCGTGTGCACCCATGACATTTTAATTAGAAGCAGCAGCCGGATATCAAGAGATCCTTTGAGTCTCATCATCATCGTCATTCTGACCTTGACAACTGGCGACCACGAAGGGACTACCGTAAAGGGTGAGTCAGAGCTTCCATTGTCCGGACGTCTGGGGGCTACTCCACAAGTATCCAGGTGTCGCTTGATAGGATTGATCACCCTTCATTTCGCAGGTAACCATCATATACATTGTGTGTGCTGTTTTACCTGTGGATCGAGAGACGCCTGGCGAAAGTGGGTGGTCACTAGTCCGGAGAATGGTAGTGCACCGGAGACCTAACGGTGTGACTGTCACCCGCCGGTGGGCTAGAAGGACCCAGCTCCCATAGGGGCTAGGGGTAGGTTGTAAAGTATCCGGCTGTCTGTAATTAGAAATGGGGTGTTTTCTTGAGTAGCTGTTTTTATCTGTATATAGGTGTATGGTTAATCAAGCTTGTGATTTCTCTGTTTGGTTCTCGGAGAGTTAATTGCCTGTAGTTTTTTTCTTCTTCGCTGTGAACAAAGGGAGAAGGGGGGTCTGGTTAAGCCCAGGGATATCCATGACAGTCTTTCTATTGAGAACAAGGAATGCGAGAGGGGGGAGCACATCCTTACATTCTTACACTCAGAGGAAGCAAAAAGGTGGGGGCTATATGTCCACCAGCTGCTTGAGGCAGAGCGGAGATCAAGTTACACAGCTCGGTCTCTGCTGTCTCTTAGCTAAGAAACAGGGGGGGGGTAAAACAGCGCAGCTCTTTGGAGCGAGGAGAGAGGGGGGGGGTCAGTGGGCTGCAGCCTTTGTATCGTAAAGCAAGCAGAGTTGTAATGATTTGAAAGAAAAACAAGTGTTATTTTAGTTTGGATTTGAGAGAAATTAACGGGTTCATGCATTTTTCAGTTTTTTTAACTTGTTTGTTTTTGAACAGAAGTATGAGAACTAGCGATTCCCCTGTGTTGCGGACACAGCCACTGTTTGTTAGATATTAAATATTAGATATGAAATATGAAATATGAAATATTAAATATTGGATATTGAATGTTGGATAAATAATAAACGAGGCGGGAAGGGTTCTGTTAACTTAAAGTGGATTTAGCGAATTCCTCTGCGTTTTAAACGTGAGTCACTGTTATGAGGCGGTAGGTCTTCATAACGAGGCAGGAAAGGAACTCACTTTAGTTGAGGTAAGGGTGCTGGAGTTAGCGGATTCTCATGCGTATTAGACGCGAGTCACTGTCAGCGTGTTACAAACGCGGACGAGACGAGAAAGGACTCCATTGGAACGGCCGATCCAATTAAGCACTGTATACTCTGTTCAAAAGATAAATATGTTGTTTTTAGTAGGAGCTGAGAACGCTGTCGCCCTAGTTACAAAAAACGGAAAAAATATAAAAGATTGCAAAAAGTTGTGTAATATCGTTGGACTACCACTAGATGGCAGGCTGCAACCCATGTATTGAAGTTCAGATTAATCTGTAGTGAGTTTATAATGAAGAACAAAGACCTCATTCACTGTCTGTTGCTGTTTGTAGAATCACTAAATGTGTTTCTCTAGCGGTGCCTCATTGTTCTGCTCTAGAAGTCATTATATCTGGTGCTAATCATATCTCTCCTTTGTATGCTGAAATGCAAATTTACAGGCACCAAAAGTATCCCTGGTTTACTACGTAGTTCCAGCCACTCCCAGTACACCCAGGGAGTCACAACATGGATGCTGCACCCGGAAGTCAGGTGCATGGAACTTCCTGTGGCAGCCGTCTTGCTACACCCACTGATGGCAGTACACCTCATAAGCCACACCCCTCGCAATGGCTCTTTGTTCAAAGCTCTCCACCCATCCCCGGTGGGAGGTGTTCTCTGGTATATATGACTAACACATTTGAATAAGTATAAATTGTATATTTGTTTACTCAGCTATCCCATAAGTGCAAGTCAAAGATAAGTAAGTGAAACTTTTACAGAATTTTCTGTTCACATAAAATCAATTGGTATTTTAGAAGTCCTGCAGTATTATATCATAAAATAAAATAGAGGAAGGTAAATATATATATATATATATATATATATATCTTTGTACTGTGTTAGTTAATTTAAAACAAAAATTGTAAACGACTTACCCCTACTGATGTCAAAATGTATCAAATCCATTTGTAAAAAAGGAATTAGGAAAAATGTATAATGCATTCTATGTAGATATGGGTAATGAATGTGTTCACTGCTACGTCTTTGTTATAACAAAGGATGAGTTTTTTTTTCTTCTTCCTGTCTCGCTTTTAAGAGACAGGGATGGAATGTGTCTTGATGGAATGTGTCTTTCTCCAATAGTGACATGAGTTTGGTTTAACCCTTAGAGTTCAGGATTTCACATTTTTAGTTTGCTGTTTATACCTGAATAGGGAATATTAAATTTTATGGGATGTGCGATATAATTTGTGTTGTTTTGTGTTTAATGGCGATTTATTTGAACAATATATTTTTATTTTGTGACTCTATCACCTTTTCTGTTTTTACGATTATTTCTAAACCATTCATATATTTTTTGCCAGTTAGTCGCCCAGTCACAGCTGTCATTTCATCATGTCTCAGTCGTTTCTACTATGAAAGGTTTTTCTTTTCTTTATGGATACAGTGTTGTTTATTGTAAAGTTTTTAAAATTTCCCAGTAATGTATAGTGTTGTAAGATATACGTTATTTTCAGTGTTTGTTCTTTTTAGGTTTTAGTATGTGGCTAATTTATTACCTGCTGTTTTATCTTTTCTTTTAGGGAATACCAGTATAAAAATGCTGAATTTTGCCATATTGGTAAATAAACAATTAAACAAGGGGGGAATAAGGTATTAATTATATTCTCCAGTTTCTTGGAGGGCGCAGCAGGCATATTAGATAGGTTTTGAAGTTGACCTTGGTTTTGAAGCTGACCTTTTTCCCATAGGTTATGTTTATTAGATTACTATGAGGTATATCTGTTAACTGAAATAGGAAAGTCTTGTCTTATATGTTTATTTGTTTATTTATTTGTTTGTTTATTTATTAAGTATTCTCAGTCATGTGAAGTATAGATGACCACTAACTGTATTATGATCAGAGATGAAGTTATAAGAATGATCTAATGTATATTTTTTTAGTTTTTGTTTTTATAGATGAAACCAGATGGTGGTCGATTCTGCACTGGATATGCTGCTGTTTACACCACATGAGGTAGATCTAAATTCGACCACTCCCTCCAATCCTATTGATACAGGAGACAGTGATGCATTAAATGCCCTCTCTAGATGGGTAGAACAGGAGTGGGTAAGAGTCTTTAGAGGTGTATGTAGGTTGTAGATTTTCTTCCCGTTGTCAAATGAATTAGGTATGCCGAAAAGAAAGTCTAGATCTGAGCTGATGGATTCGGATGGAGATCCTCGCACAGGTGCAGCTGACCAAGAAGCAGTGAACGGGCCTAGAGTTGAGAGTCTTTCACCAATACCGACCATGCCTTGGTGACATTGGTCACGTCAGTGACTTCTGTTACTCCTTGTGTTCTTAAATCCCTACAGGAACAAGCGATACAACAAGGAATGGAGTGTGACATGCAGGGAGCCAGCTGACTGAGGAAGGTCTGTGGATAAAGGGTGGTAAGCTTTCTCTGTCATGAGAGCTCTTCTTAATGATGGCCCAGGTAACATCTGTGAAAGACAATTGTCAGTGTGTGCTTTGGTGACACCGGGTTCAGTACCCAGGTGGGCAGATTCACCCAGTCTTGTGAGACAAGTGCCTAGAACGAAGTGAGAAAAAAACTGTAAAGAGTCCGTAGAAACACCCTGCACCTACTCTACCCATTCTTAGAGACTGCAAACTGATTATAGATGTATATCATGAGCACGTTGTATGCAAGTCTGTGCGTGTTGTGTAAATTTCTTTCCAGGTTTGGTCAGAGGTATTCCAGTGCAGAAAACGACATTATTGTTGAGAAGCACATGAAGGTGGTATGTAAAGGAAAATGTGTTTACAAAAAGTGTATATTTTATAGAAAAGTGGAAACTAGTAAATGGTGTATAAAATGTATATGTTCTGTTTTCTTTTTGCAATAAGCAGGTCTTTATGTAAGATGTTTTTTGGTTTAGCATAGGCATGTATATTTTTATATAATTGACTGAATAGTGTGATAAACAGGTGTATTCTCCAATTCCAGATCTTAAATCAGAGCTATTAGCATATGGTCTCCAGTCAGGAGACTGATTGATCCTAAAGGACAAGCGAGAAAGAGCCATGAGTCAACACTAGAGGAGCTGATCCCACCACAGAAAATCTATGGATCCACACCTCGCATTGTAGAAGGGTTAATCGACCGGAGCTGCACTGAGCGTTCTGCTCATACTTATCCTTTTCAGAAAACCCTGTACAGTTTTAGACCAGTATTGCCAGAACAGTTAGAAGAGAGGACTTAGAGAACCTTGAGACATGGGAAAGTCCAACTACAAAGGGTGAGGACTCGCCTAGGAGTCCTTGGTCTCAAACCGGTGAAGACAACCCCTTTCCCCTTTCCGCCCATGTTTCAACGTTCAGTTAGGCAGGTTTTTCAACAGATCTTTCTACCTCTCTTCCTAAGGGAACACAGTACCCTTAGTATTTAGAAATGGCAGAAGTAAGTCTTTAGGGGGGACTGTTGAGGATAAAGAATTGAGTATCCAAAAATACTTAATTCAGCCATTTCATAGACTCAGTTATATAGTTCAGTAGATGTGAACTAACACACATATTTGTGAATGCTTTTGTTTCTTACTAACATGTATATATGTATATTGCATATTCAGTGTATTTTCCTTAGACACAGTATATACCACCACATGTGATTGTAAAGATGGCCACCATTTCCTGTTCTCCACCCAAGACAAATCGACAAAGAAATTCCTGGATCCTAGACTGACCAATCAACGGAGAATATGCAGATCTCTCTACGTCATGAAGCCCTGACTTACGATACTTGATTGGACTAAAACTTTTGTTCACACCCCCTTACTGTTTGGTCTAGAGTCTCTTTCAAACAATAAAGAACACACTTGGTTAAGAGCCAGTCATGGAGATAGATGTAACTGACTTGCTGTGCAGTTATTTTTCATTCTCGTGTGCACCCATGACATTTTAATTAGAAGCAGCAGCCGGATATCAAGAGATCCTTTGAGTCTCATCATCATCGTCATTCTGACCTTGACAATCATGCCCCTGCAGCTTGACCATCTCTTTTGTTGGGTCATGACATTAATGTTCCTGGATCGTCTGGTTCTCTACCTGCCCAGAGTCAGGCAGTTCCTGGTCTGAAGCGGACTCTGTACCTTCCTTTGAGTCAGCCGCTTTTTTCCTTTCTATGAATTGGCTGATTGAGAAGTTATACGCCAGTCTACCCTGTGGGAAGCAGTCTTAAGTAAGTCTACTGTGCAGAACACGTAATCACAAACTTCTCTTTGCTGCTATAAGAGGAGTTAGCAAAAACCTGCTGACAGATTCCCTTTAAGGTTCACGCTACCCAAGTGGTTGGGGCCACCTGGAGCAGTTTTGAAGTATTTGGAACCATATAGAAAAAAAAGTCCAGCGGCACACCGAGTCTCTGGTAAAAAAAACAAAACAATTTTTCTTTTTTTTATTAAATTAAGCGGTGCATATTAAAAAGGCAGTGAAGGAGCTGGGTACAGGATCCCTCACGGACGACGGCCGTTTTGCGTTAAACATGCTTCCACGAGTCCCGGTTTCAGACAGGTCTAGTGCACATGACCGGAAGTGTGGGGCATTCAGCTTCAGGGTTCACCGTGGACACAGGTACGCGCATCACCGCTGGTGATGCTGCATTGAATAGAATGTTAGTATGCCCCTGTGGGCGTACTAACATGCTAAAAGGGCAGACTAGTCGGGGGATATAATGCCCTTACGACTAGTCCCTGTACTCATAAGCATATTATACAGAATCTTTAGAAATACTTTTTCTAAAGATCTCTTTATCTATGCTAGTGTATACAGGGACGGTTAGGCAAGGATTAGCAACATAAACAGAACTGCTCGTGGATCTGGGTGCATATCGCACCTGACAGGTTTCCCTTAAAAATAGTACTGTAGAAGATAAATCAGAGGACGTGTATGTTACAGCATATCAATAAACGTAGCTGGATAATAAGTGTCAAGATGTTATCAATTCTACCTTTGTCTTCCAAAACCTTCCACGTATGCTCGGGCTGCTTGTTGCTGGCAGGAGCTGCAGTTGAAAAGTCTCTAGTTCTGGTGGGACTTGAGGCCAGCGTTTTGTTTCGTGCAGCCCATACAGAACAATCTTTTACCAGCGATTCAGTTGTCCAGACTTCATCCTGTAAGGGGAAGGGGATAGGAGAAAAAGAAAAAAAAAAAAGTGTAAATATTTTTTTCCTTTACGAATTCAAGTTCTTAGAAGAGATTTGGATTGCTAGGTTTTCTTAAAAATAAACCCATTCCCGACAAGGAGACTTTCCGTCATTTTTCCTGTCTCCATAGCCATATATTTTTTTTAATTTTTCGTTTCATATTTTTTTTTGAGGGCTATGCTGTGAAGTTCAAAAGACAATTTTATAGTTTGGTATACATGAAACAGAGGAAGAAAAAAAGAAAAACACAAACAAAAAGTGAGGTGACATTGAGAACGGTGTGAGGGATTTGATTTTTCTTTTTCTTTTCCATTTTGTAGACTTTAATTTATTCTGATCACTTGCGCAATATATCAAGGTTTCCTATGATTGCCAGCAATAGGATTTTATAGAAGCACTATCATGACAGGGATGGGGGTCTCAGTCCATAGCTAAGGTTAGCAGAAGTACTAAGTACATCAATGGCTGTGATGGGATCTTTCGGCTGCCATAGTAACTCACTGGTGCTCTGCAATCTAGTTGTAGTTTATCAATGGGAATAGGTGTACATGAGCACCAGCAGCAGCTCCTATTAAACTGCTGTTAGAGATTGACAGCAGCATTGACACGGTCGACAGCAGCATTTAGAACTCAGCTCCAGTCACTGCTGTTAAACACAGATGTCAGCACCTACCAATTGTAGTAAAGGGAGCTCAGCTCTTGAGCGCACTCAAACCACAACAACCACAGCACTAACTATACATCATTTTACGCTAAGGAGTTAAAAAAGAGCATTTTATAAAGAGCGATGGCATATTGCCATCTGATTGGTAAAATGTGACCTGTTGGAATGCTGCTGTGGAGGATTAACTAGAAAATGATGTGCTAAACCACTGCTGCTCTCCCCATATTGTCAGGATTGTGGGACTCAAAGAATTTGGACTACCACCCTATTAAAAAGTGATGGTATATCCTCTGAAGTTAGGTAGCCATACATTACCAGCAACAAAAAATTTAATTAGGCAACAATTACTAATCAGAATTACAACTATGGTAACAGATGGTGCAAAAAATTACATTTTCATAAGCAGGCTTGAATATAGGCGACTCTTCAAAAGTTCTTGACTCTACTGATTTCATGTGTATAGTGCTGAAAAAGAATGGAAATGGATATTAGCTTAATGAGAGAGAAGAGCATGCGCGCCAGTGTCCCCCCCCAAGAAACAGAGCGCACACCAGTGTCAGATCGAGAGAAAGCGAGACACAGTCACAGACCGAGAGACAGTCACAGACCGAGAGACAGTCACAGACCGAGAGACAGTCACAGACCGAGAGACAGTCACAGACCGAGAGACAGTCACAGACCGAGAGACAGTCACAGACCGAGAGACAGTCACAGACCGAGAGACAGTCACAGACCGAGAGACAGTCACAGACCGAGAGACAGTCACAGACCGAGAGACAGTCACAGACCGAGAGACAGTCACAGACCGAGAGACAGTCACAGACCGAGAGAGAGGGGGAGAGAGCCAGTTGTAGCATAAAGGGACAAAGACAGAGAGCCACGAGCAAGAGACGTATTTTTTCATATTGATCAGTTTAGTGAATATTTAAAAATGCAATAATTTGTGCTCTCACAACTTACCTGTTTCCTCTAGCTGCATCATCCTCAAAGATGCAAAAGGCAGAAGGCATCATTGAAACAGCTGTACTGTGCAATGCCAGGGAACCTCCTCGGGTTGAGTTTGTAGTGACTATGAAGACAATTGATTATTGTAAGAAGAAATTTAAAAAAAGTCTATCTCACCAACATCACAAGAAGCTGAAGGGAAAATAAGTAGTGAATGCCATAAAGTGGCTTAAGCTTGGTTAACTATGCTTTAGATCATGGATCCCAAACCTGTGGCTCACGAGATACATTTGGCTCATGCGACCATGATGCGTGGTTCGTGTCTGCCAGCTTGACGCTTCAATAACAATCTTAGAAAACAACTATTAAGATCAGGTCTCCAGATGATGACTTGTGTCAGTAGCCCCGCACAATAGATCAGATCTGAAAGTGCATACAGTTAGGTCCAGAAATATTTGGACAGTGACACAAGTTTTGTTATTGTAGCCGTTTACAAAAACATGTTCAGAAATACAATTATATATATAATATGGGCTGAAAGTGCACACTCCCAGCTGCAATATGAGAGTTTTCACATCCAAATCGGAGAAAGGGTTTAGGAATCATAGCTCTGTAATGCATAGCCTCCTCTTTTTCAAGGGACCAAAAGTAATTGGACAAGGGACTCTAAGGGCTGCAATTAACTCTGAAGGCGTCTCCCTCGTTAACCTGTAATCAATGAAGTAGTTAAAAGGTCTGGGGTTGATTACAGGTGTGTGGTTTTGCATTTGGAAGCTGTTGCTGTGACCAGACAACATGCGGTCTAAGGAACTCTCAATTGAGCTGAAGCAGAACATCCTGAGGCTGAAAAAAAAAGAAAAAATCCATCAGAGAGATAGCAGACATGCTTGAAGTAGCAAAATCAACATTCGGGTACATTCTGAGAAGGGAATTTTGTTTACTTACCGTAAATTCCTTTTCTTCTAGCTCCAATTGGGAGACCCAGACAATTGGGTGTATAGGCTATGCCTCCGGAGGCCGCACAAAGTATTACACTAGAAGTGTAAAGCCCCTCCCCTTCTGCCTATACACCCCCCGTGCTCTCACGGGCTCCTCAGTTTTGGTGCAAAAGCAAGAAGGAGGAAAAAAATTATAAACTGGTTTAAAGTAAATTCAATCCGAAGGAATATCGGAGAACTGAAACCATTCAACATGAACAACATGTGTACACAAAAAACAGGGGCGGGTGCTGGGTCTCCCAATTGGAGCTAGAAGAAAAGGAATTTACGGTAAGTAAACAAAATTCCCTTCTTCTTTGTCGCTCCATTGGGAGACCCAGACAATTGGGACGTCCAAAAGCAGTCCCTGGGTGGGTAAATAATACCTCATAATAGAGCCGTAACGGCTCCGTCCTACAGGTGGGCAACCGCCGCCTGAAGGACTCGCCTACCTAGGCTGGCATCTGCCGAAGCATAGGTATGCACCTGATAGTGTTTCGTGAAAGTGTGCAGGCTCGACCAGGTAGCCGCCTGACACACCTGCTGAGCCGTAGCCTGGTGCCGCAAGGCCCAGGACGCTCCCACGGCCCTGGTAGAATGGGCCTTCAGCCCTGAGGGAACCGGAAGCCCCGAGGAACGATAAGCTTCGAGAATTGGTTCCTTGATCCACCGGGCCAGGGTTGATTTGGAAGCTTGTGTCCCTTTACGCCGGCCAGCGACAAGGACGAAGGGAATTTTGTTTACTTACCGTAAATTCCTTTTCTTCTAGCTCCAATTGGGAGACCCAGACAATTGGGTGTATAGCTATTGCCTCTGGAGGCCACACAAAGTATTACACTTAAAAGTGTAAGGCCCCTCCCCTTCTGGCTATACACCCCCAGTGGGATCACTGGCTCACCAGTTTTAGTGCCAAAGCAAGAAGGAGGAAAGCCAATAACTGGTTTAAAGACCAATTCAATCCGAGGAAACATCGGAGAACTGAACCATACCACATGAACAACATGTGTACCCGAAAAAACAGAAAAACCCCGAGAAAACAGGGCGGGTGCTGGGTCTCCCAATTGGAGCTAGAAGAAAAGGAATTTACGGTAAGTAAACAAAATTCCCTTCTTCTTTGTCGCTCCATTGGGAGACCCAGACAATTGGGATGTCCAAAAGCAATCCCTGGGTGGGTAAAAGAATACCTCATGATAGGGCCGTCAAACGGCCCTCTCCTACAGGTGGCCAACCGCCGCCTGAATGACTTATCTACCTAGGCTGGCGTCTGCCGAAGCGTAGCTATGCATCTGATAATGCTTGGTAAAAGTAAGTAGACTCGACCAGGTGGGTGCCTGACACACCTGCTGAGCCGTAGCCTGGTGCCGTAATGCCCAGGATGCACCCACTGCTCTGGTAGAATGGGCCTTCGGCCTTGAGAGAACCAGAAGCCCAGTAGAACTGTAGGTTTCAAGAATTGGTTCCTCGAGCCCCCGAGCAAGGGTGGATCTGGAAGCTTGCGACTGTTTACGCCGACCAGCGACAAGGACAAAGAGTGCATCCGGGTGGCGCAGGAGCGCCATGCGGGAAGTAGAACCTGAGTGCTCTCACCAGAACCAACAGATGCAAATCTTTCTGAAATTGATGGACTGGACGAGGACACAAAGAAGGTGAGGTGATATCCTGATTGATATGAAAATGGGATACCACCTTAGGGAGAAATTCCGGAACCGGACGCAGAACTACCCTGTCCTGGTGAAGGACCAGGAAGGGAGTTTGTATGAGAGCGTTGCTAGCTCGGAAACTCTCCTAAGAGACGAGACCGTTACTAGAAGGCCACTTCCCGTGAAAAACGGGAAGGGAGACATCCTTCAAAGGCTCGAAAGGCGGCATCTGGAGAGCAATTAGAACCTTGTTCAGATCTCAGGGCTCTAACGGCCGCTTGTACGGAGTGCTGAGAAGACAAACTCCCCGTAGGAACGTGCGTACCTGAGGAAGTCGTCGTTTCTGAAAAAATACAGATAGCGCTGAGACTTGTCCCTAAAGGGAACTGAGCGACAACCCATTTTCCTACCTAGATTGCAGGAAGGAAGGAAACATAGACGATGCAACCGGCCAGGGAGAAACACCCTGCGCCGAGCACCGAGATAAGAACATCTTCCACGTCCTGTGGTCAATCTTGGCGGACGTTGGTATGCTAGCCTGTCTCATGGTGGCAACCACGTCCTGAGGTAATCCTGACGACACTAGGTTCCAGGACTCAATGCCACACCATCCGGTTGAGGGCCGTAGAATTCAAATGGAAGAATGGCCCTTGAGACAGCCAGTCTGATTGGTCTGGTAGTGCCCCCGGTTAGCCTACCGTGAGGCACCACAGAACCGAGTACCACAACATCCTCGGCCAATTTGAAGCGACGAGGATGGCGCGGCCGCAGTCGGTGTTGATCTAGCGCAGTACTCTGGGCAACAATGCCAGAGGTGGCACCTAAGGTAGCTGGAACTGCGACCAATGCTGAACTAAGGCGTTTGCCGCCAGAGCTCGATGAATGTGAAACCGTGCCATGAAGCTGGCACATTGTTGTTGTGCCGTGACGCCATTAGATCGACGTCCGGCCTCTGTCAGCGGCGCCAGATCTCCTGAAACCCGTCCGGGTGAGGAGACCATACTCTTTCGGCCACACCTCAGCGACTTAGGAAGTCAGCTTCCTAGTTTCCACACTTGGGATGTGAATTGTGGATATGGTGGATGCCGTGTCTTCCACCCACATCAGAACCTGCCGGACTTCCTGGAAGGCTTGCCGGTTGCGCGTTCTTCCTTGGTGGTTGATGTATGCCACCGCTGTGGAGCTGTCCGACTGAAGTCGGATATGCTTGCTTTCCAGCCGCTGTTGGAAGGATTGTAGGGCAAGATACACTGCTCTGTGTTCAAGAACATTGATCCGAAGAGTGGACTCTTGCTGAGTCCACGTACCCTGAGCGCTGTAGTGGAGAAAAACTGCTCCCCACCCTGATAGACTCGCGTCTGTCGTAACTATCGCCCAGGACGGGGATAGGAAGGACCTTCTTTTTGACCAAGAGGTGAGAAGAAGCCACCACCGTAGAGATTCCTTGGCCGCCTGAGAAAGAACGACGACTCTGTTGAGGGACGTCGACTCCTCGTCCCATTGGCGGAGAATGTCCCATTGTAGTGGACGCAGTAAAACTGCGCGAAAGGAACTGCCTCCATTGCTACCATCTTACGTAGGAAGTGCATGAGGCGTCTCAATGTGTGCGACTGGTTCTTAAAGAAGAGCTTGCAGCCCGTAGTGAATGCTGTTTGTCTAGCGGCAGCTTCACTATCGCTGAGAGAGTAAGAAACTCTATGCCTAGATATGTTATCGATAGGGTCGGGGTCGGATCAGACTTTAAAAAGTTGATGATCCACCCAAAACTCTAGAGAGTCTCCAGCGCAACGTTCGGGCAGTGTTGGCATGTTTCCTAAGAGAGTGCCTTGACAAGTAGATCGTCTAAATACGGGACCACAGAGTGACCCTGAGAGTGCAGGACTGTGACTACTGCTGCCCTGACCTTGGCGAAGACCAGTTGGACTGTCGCTAGCCGGAAGGTAGAGCTACGAACAGAGGGTGTTCGTCTCCTATAACGAAGCGTAGAAACGCTAGTGCTCTGGATCAATCGGCACGTGTGGATAAGCATCCTTGATGCCTAATGATGCTAGGAAATATCCTTGGGACCTTGAGGCGATGACATGGCGGAGGATTCCATCCGGAACCGCCTGGTGTCCACGAGCTTGCTGAGCATTTTTAGATCCAGAACGGGACGGAACGGCCCGTTGTTATAGGTACCGCAAAGAATTTGGGGTAAAAACCGTGACCTTGTTCCTGAAGAGGAACGGGGGTCATCACTCTTTCTGCCTATAGAGTGCACCCTGTTTGCAGAAGAGCAGCGGCCCGGCCGGGAGGTGGAGAAATTCTGAAGAATCGAGTTGGAGGACGAGAAGTGAGCTCTATCCTGTACCCGTGAGACAGAATGTCTCACACTCAATGGTCATTGACCTATGGCAGCTAAATATCGCCAAGGCGGGAGAGCCTGCTACCGACCGAGGCCGCAAGTCATGAGGAAGCCGCCTTGGAAGCGGGTTTTCAGACTGTCGCTTTTTTGGGCGAGACTGAGCCCGCTAAGAATCTTAGCTCCTCTGATCCTTTTGAGTCCACATTGGACGAGGAAAAATGGGACCTGCCCGAGCCTCGAAAAGGCCGAAAACCCCGACTGCCTCTTGCTCTGTTGGGGTTTGTTGTGTCCGGGCTGAGGAAAGGATGAATCCTTACCCCTGGACTGTTTGATGGTTACATCCAACGCTCACCAAACAGTCGGTCAGCAGAAAAAGGCAACTGGTTAGGCAACCTTTTTTTTTTTTTTTTTTTTTTGGAAGCAGAATCTGCCTTCCATTCACTTAACGAGCAGACCAGGCTCTGCTTAAAAACACGGAGTAGCGGAGGCTACCGCCGCACGGTTCGCAGAGTCCAGGACAGCCTGAATCGCGTAAGAAACAAATGCAGACATTTGAGAGGTTAAGGATGCCACCTGCGGCACAGATGTACGTGTAACCGTGTCAATCTGTGTAAGACAAGCTGAAATAGCTTGGAGTGCCCCAAGGGAGAGAATGCCGGAGCCAACGGTGCGCCGACAGCCTCATAGATGGCTTTCGACCAGAGATCCATCTGTCTGTCAGTGGCATCTTTGAGTTTGCAGTTCCATCTCCCACTGCAACTATGGATCTAGCTACAAGCCTGGAGATTGGAGGATGCCGCTCGGGACATTGGGTCCAGTCCTTGACCAAGTCAGGGGACAGGGATAACGTGTATCCTAAGCCGTTTGGAGAAGCGCATATCTGGATAAGCGTGGTGTTCCTGGACTGCCTCTCTGAAGGCAGAGTGGTCCAGAAAAATACGTGAAGCTGACTCCTCCACTGGAGGAGCTGTGAGAAATAACCCACATTCTATAGATGGACGCTATAAGATTATTTACTATGGCGTCACAAGCAGGTGTATCCAGATTGAGAGCGGTCTCAGGATCAGAATCCTGAGCCGCTACTTCCGCCTCATTACACAGCGAGTCCTTCTGTTAGGACCCTGATGAAACCGAGGCCGCTCATAGCGAGCCCACTTAGGCTGTCTGGGACTGACGTCCGTGCAGAGCCGTGACTCTGGGATGCGTGTGACATTCCCGGAGCTGTTAGTTATTCACACTGAGGGGGGCCATGGATCAATGATTCAACAGTGCCCATATTGTGAGAGACATGTCCGGACTGCTAGGCTTCTAGTATCATAGCCATAGTCTCAGAAAAACTGTCAGTAAATACTGCAGACACCGTCCTCATCCCCTGGCCATTAGTGCATACAATGGGAGTCTATGTACCTGCCGGCCGTATAGCCGTACATGCTGTACCAGCTGTATAGAAAAACATGTGGTTCTGCACCTTTGTTTTACACAGAGAATATGCTGATAACTCCTCCGCATAATCCAGGAGGGTATATACAACGTGCGACCAAACAGTGCAATGTATATAGTACAAGCATATCTATAAGTGCACTTCTGCACTAGTGGGGTTAGCACCACAGGTGCTGCTTAACGCCTGTTACAGCGATTGTGTGACTATCAGAATGCCAGGGTCTTCCACACTTGTCTCTGTATCGTACAGAAACTGACACTAATGGCTGCCGGTGTCCTTGTAGAGAAGGAAGCCGTGGGCGTGCCTGAGAAAGTGCGGGAATCCGGACTCACAGTGCACACAGTGAGAGGGGTGGAGTATGCAAAACATACTCCAGCTCTCAGCTCTGCTCTATGCAGCGTCACGCCCCTACCCTGACTGTCAGGGCTGTGGGCGGCAACGAAGGGAGCTAGGCCCAGAAGCCGGGGACTCGAGTTAACAGCGCGGCCGCCGTAAAAGCGCGGGCCGCGCTGAAGTCCCCGGCGCACCACAAGTGCCAGCCGCGCCGCAGTTCCAGCGGCCGGCGCGACCGATTCATAGAAGTAGCCAGCGTCCCGCCCCTCTCCTGACTGGCAGGTCTGGGGGCGGGAACGAACGGAAGCAGGCCGCAAAAGCCGGGGACTCTAGTTATCAGCGCGGCCGCCGTAAAAGCGCGGGCCGCGCTGAAGTCCCCGGCGCACCACAAGTGCCAGCCGCGCCGCTGCCAGCGGCCGGCGCGACCGATTCCTGGAAGTGGCCAGCGTCCCGCCCCTCTCCTGACTGGCAGGTCTGGGGGCGGGAACGAACGGAAGCAGGCCGCAAAAGCCGGGGACTCTAGTTATCAGCGCGGCCGCCGTAAAAGCGCAGGCCGCGCTGAAGTCCCCGGCGCACTACAAGTGCCAGCCGCGCCGCAGTCCCAGCGGCCGGCGCGACCAATTCCCATAAGTGAGCCTGCTTCAGCAAAGCTGAATGAGGCCATGGCACAGGCGCCGCAGCGCTGATGTCCCCCGGCGCACTACAACACCCAGCATGCTGCGGTGTGAGCGCCAAATGCACGGGGACACAGAGTACCTTGAGGAAGCAGGGCCATGTCCCTGATGTACTCCGCTCCATCCAGCATCTTCTCCAGGGGCTGTAGATGGAGCACGGTCTCAGTGCCTGGAGACCGGTAAATCCCACTTCACCCAGAGCCCTGTAAAAAGGGATGGGGAAGGAATCAGCATGTGGGCTCCTGCCGCCGTACCCGCAATGGGTACCTCAACCTTACAAACACCTCCGACATACAGTGGGGTGAGAAGGGAGCATGCTGGGGACACTATATGTGTCCTCTTTTCTTCCATCCGACATAGTCAGCAGCTGCTGCTGACTAAAAAGTGGAGCTATGCGTGGATGTGTTGCCTCCTTCGCACAAAGCACAAAACTGGTGAGCCAGTGATCCCACTGGGGGTGTATAGCCAGAAGGGGAGGGGCCTTACACTTTTAAGTGTAATACTTTGTGTGGCCTCCAGAGGCAATAGCTATACACCCAATTGTCTGGGTCTCCCAATGGAGCGACAAAGAAAAAGAGTGCATCCGAGCGGCGCAGGGGCGCCGTACGAGAAATGTAGAATCTGAGTGCTCTCACCAGATCTAACAAGTGCAAATCCTTTTCACATTGGTGAACTGGATGAGGACAAAAAGAGGGTAAGGAGATATCCTGATTGAGATGAAAGGGGGATACCACCTTAGGGAGAAATTCCGGAACCGGACGCAGAACCACCTTGTCCTGGTGAAACACCAGGAAAGGGGCTTTGCATGACAGCGCTGCTAGCTCAGACACTCTCCGAAGTGAAGTGACTGCTACTAGGAAAACCACTTTCTGCGAAAGGCGTGAGAGAGAAATATCCCTCATTGGCTCGAATGGTGGTTTCTGAAGAACCATCAGCACCCTGTTCAGATCCCAGGGTTCTAACGGACGCTTGTAAGCAGGGCTGTGGAGTCGGAGTCGTGGAGTCGGAGTCGGAGCTCATTTTGGTGGAGTCGGAGTCGGTATAAAATGCACCGACTCCGACTCCTAAAATATATAATAAATTGGGGACAGGAGTGCAATGCAGAATGTGCTGAATATTTTACTAAATAACATTTAGTATAATGCTTATATTTAAGTGAAAAATTTATTGTAGTACAATGTGAACATCAGACATTTAATTGTTTTTATGATACAATAATCAAGATATTTGGATAGAACATAAAATATTTATTGGAATACAACTTTAGAACACAAAAAAACTAATAAATTGTAAATATGTAATATATATAATATATATATATATACAGTGTATATACACACACACAAGATATATATGTAATCTACTGTATATTACATAGTGTATTACATATTTACAATTTATTACAGTTTTTTGTGTTCTAAAGTTGTATTCCAATAAATATATTTTATGTTCTATCCAAATATCTTGATTATTGTATCATAAAAATTATTAAATGTCTGATGTTCACATACACATATTCATGTACTACAATAAATTTTTCACCTAACTATAAGCAATATATGTAGGAGTCGGAGTCGGAGCCGGAGTCGGAGTCGGAGCCGGAGTCGGAGCCGGAGTCGGTGCAAGAGAATTTGAGGAGTCGGAGTCGGAGTCGAAGGTTTGGCTTACCGACTCCACAGCCCTGCTTGTAAGGAGGGACGATGTGACAAACCCCCTGCAGGAACGTGCGCACCTGTGGAAGTCTGGCTAGGCGCTTCTGAAAAAACACAGAGAGCGCAGAGACTTGTCCCTTAAGGGAGCCGAGCGACAAACCCTTTTCCAATCCGGATTGAAGAAAGGACAGAAAAGTGGGCAAGGCAAATGGCCAGGGAGAGAAACCCTGAGCAGAGCACCACGACAGGAATATTTTCCACGTCCTGTGGTAGATCTTGGAGGACGTTAGTTTCCTAGCCTGTCTCATAGTGGCAATGACCTCTTGAGATAACCCTGAAGACGCTAGGATCCAGGACTCAATGGCCACACAGTCAGGTTGAGGGCCGCAGAATTCAGATGGAAAAACGGCCCTTGAGACAGCAAGTCTGGTCGGTCTGGTAGTGCCCACGGTTGGCCGACCGTGAGATGCCACAGATCCGGGTACCACGACCTCCTCGGCCAGTCTGGAGCGACGAGGATGGCGCGGCGGCAGTCGGCCCTGATCTTGCGTAACACTCTGGGCAACAGTGCCAGAGGAGGAAACACATAAGGGAGTTGAAACTGCGACCAATCCTGAACTAAGGCGTCTGCCGCCAGAGCTCTGTGATCTTGAGACCGTGCCATGAATGTCGGGACCTTGTTGTTGTGCCGGGACGCCATTAGGTCGACGTCCGGCATCCCCCAGCGGCAACAGACCTCCTGAAACACGTCCGGGTGAAGGGACCATTCCCCTGCGTCCATGCCCTGGCGACTGAGAAAATCCGCTTCCCAGTTTTCCACGCCCGGGATGTGAACGGCGGAGATGGTGGAGGCCGTGGCTTCCACCCACATCAAAATCCGCCGGACTTCCTGGAAGGCTTGCAGACTGCGTGTTCCTCCTTGGTGGTTGATGTAAGCCACCGCTGTGGAGTTGTCCGACTGAATTCGGATCTGCTTGCCTTCCAGCCACTGCTGGAACGCTTTTAGGGCCAGATACACTGCCCTGATCTCCAGAACATTGATCTGAAGTGATGACTCTTGCCGAGTCCATGTACCCTGAGCCCTGTGGTGGAGAAAGACCGCTCCCCACCCTGACAGGCTCGCGTCCGTCGTGACCACCGCCCAGGATGGGGGCAGGAAGGATTTCCCCTTCGACAGAGAAGTGGGGAGAAGCCACAACTGAAGGGAAGCTTTGGCTGCCCGAGAAAGGGAGACGTTCCTGTCGAGGGACGTCGACTTCCTGTCCCATTTGCGGAGAATGTCCCATTGAAGTGGGCGCAGATGAAACTGCGCAAAAGGAACTGCCTCCATTGCTGCCACCATCTTCCCTAGGAAGTGCATGAGGCGCCTCAGGGGGTGTGACTGACCTTGAAGGAGAGATTGCACCCCTGTCTGTAGTGAACGCTGTTTGTTCAGCGGAAGCTTCACTATCGCTGAGAGAGTATGAAACTCCATGCCAAGATATGTCAGTGATTGGGCCGGTGTCAGATATGACTTTGGAAAATTGATGATCCACCCGAAACTCTGAAGAGTTTCCAGAGCAATGTTCAGGCTGTGTTGGCATGCCCCTTGAGAGGGTGCCTTGACAAGTAGATCGTCTAAGTAAGGGATCACCGAGTGTCCCTGAGAGTGTAGGATTGCCACCACTGCTGCCATAACCTTGGTGAAGACCCGGGGGGCTGTTGCCAGGCCGAAAGGCAGTGCCACGAACTGAAGGTGTTCGTCCCCTATGGCGAAACGCAGGAAGCGCTGATGCTCTGGTGCAATCGGTACGTGGAGATAAGCATCTTTGATGTCGATTGATGCCAGGAAATCTCCTTGGGACATTGAGGCGATGACGGAGCGAAGCGATTACATCCGGAACCGCCTGGTTTTCACATGCTTGTTGAGCAGTTTTAGGTCCAGAATGGGACGGAAGGATCCGTCCTTTTTTGGCACCACGAACAAGTTGGAGTAAAAACCGTGACCCCGTTGCTGAAGAGGAACGGGGACCACCACTCCTTCTGCCTTCAGAGTGCCCAGCGCCTGCAGAAGAGCATCGGCTCGCTCGGGAGGCGGAGATGTTCTGAAGAAACGAGTCGGGGGACGAGAGCTGAACTCTATCCTGTAACCGTGAGACAGGATGTCTCTCACCCAACGGTCTTTTACCTGTGGCAGCCAAATGTCGGAAAAGCGGGAGAGCCTGCCACCGACCGAGGATGCGGTGTGAAGAGGCCGTAAGTCATGAGGAAGCCGCCTTGGTAGCGGCACCTCCAGCGGTCTTTTTAGGGCGTGACTTAGACCGCCATGGATCGGAGTTCCTCTGATCCTTCTGAGGCCTTTTGTACGAGGAGAATTGGGACCTGCCCGCACCCCGAAAGGACCGAAACCTCGACTGTCCCCTCCTCTGTTGGGGTAATTTTGGTTTGGCCTGGGGTAAGGATGTTTCCTTTCCCGTGGATTGTTTGATGATCTCATCCAGTCTCTCACCAAACAAACGGTCGCCAGAAAATGGCAAACCGGTTAAGGACTTTTTGGAAGCCGAATCTGCCTTCCATTCCCGTAGCCACAAGGCCCTGCGTATTGCCACCGAATTGTCGGCTGCAACCGCCGTACGGCTCGCAGAGTCCAGGACAGCATTAATAGCGTAGGACGCAAATGCCGACGTTTGAGAAGTTATGGACGCCACTTGCGGCGCAGACGTACGTGTGAGTGCGTCAATTTGCGCTTGACCAGCTGAGATAGCTTGGAGTGCCCATACGGCTGCGAATGCTGGAGCAAACGACGCGCCGATAGCTTCATAGATGGATTTCAACCAGAGCTCCATCTGTCTGTCAGTGGCATCCTTGAGCGAAGCCCCATCTTCAACTGCAACTAAGGATCTAGCCGCCAGTCTGGAGATTGGAGGATCCACCTTGGGACACTGAGTCCAGCCCTTGACCACGTCAGGGGGGAAGGGATAACGTGTATCCTTAAGGCGCTTGGAAAAACGCTTATCTGGACAAACTCGGTGTTTCTGGACTGCCTCTCTGAAATCTGAGTGATCCAGAAACATACTCGTTGTACGCTTGGGGAACCTGAAACGGAATTTCTCCTGCTGAGAGGCTGGAGGAGCCGAGGAAGAAATATCCAGCATTTGATGTATGAACTCTATCCTGTAACCGTGAGACAGAATGTCTCTCACCCATCGGTCTTTTACTTGTGGCAGCCAGGTGTCGCAAAAGCGGGAGAGCCTGCCACCGACCGAGGATGCAGTTTGAGGAGGCCGAAAGTCATGAGGAGGCCGCTTTGGGAGCGGTTCCCCCGGCGGTCTTTTTAGGACGTGACTTAGACCGCCATGCATCGGAGTTCCTCTGACCTTTCTGAGGCCTTTTGGACGAGGAGAATTGAGACCTGCCCGCGGACCGAAAGGACCGAAACCTCGATTGTACCTTCCGTGGTTGAGGTCTGTTTGGTTTGGACTGGGGTAAGGATGAATCCTTTCCCTTGGATTGTTTAATGATTTCATCCAATCGCTCACCAAACAAGCGGTCGCCAGACAATGGCAAACCGGTTAAGAACTTTTTGGAAGCAGAGTCTGCCTTCCATTCACGTAGCCACATGGCCCTGCGGAGTACCACCGAATTGGCGGATGCCACCGCCGTACGGCTCGCCGAGTCCAGGATAGCATTAATGGCGTAGGACGCAAACGCCGACGCCTGAGTGGTTAAGGACACCACTTGCGGGGCAGATGTACGTGTTACTGCATTAATCTGCGCCTGACAAGCTGAGATAGCTTGGAGTGCCCATACGGCTGCGAATGCTGGAGCAAAAGACGCGCCGATAGCTTCATAGATGGATTTCAACCATAGTTCCATCTGTCTGTCAGTGGCATCTTTGAGTGAAGCCCCATCTTCCACTGCAACTATGGATCTAGCCGCCAGTCTGGAGATTGGAGGATCCACCTTAGGACACTGAGTCCAGCCCTTGACAACCTCGGGGGGGAAGGGATAACGTGTGTCCTTAAGGCGCTTGGAAAAACGCTTGTCTGGACAGTCTCGGTTTTTCTGGATTGCCTCTCTGAAGTCAGAGTGATCCAGAAACATATTTAATGTACGCTTGGGAAACTTGAAACGGAATTTCTCCTGAGAAGCAGACTCCTCAATTGGAGGAGCTGGGGGAGAAATATCCAACACCTGATTGATGGTCGCTATAAGGTCATTCACTACTGCGTCACCTTCAGGTGTATCTAGGTTGAGAGCGGCTTCAGGATCAGAATCCTGATCTGATACCTCCGCTTCATCCTCCAGAGAGTCCCTCACCAGATTCCCTGCCTGGGTCTCCCTGTGTTGTCTCTCCTCTCCAGCGTCTGAATCGCTGACAGGAATGGCTGCCGGCGTTCTGTGGGGAGGAGGGGACCGTGGGCGTGCCCAAGAAAAGTGCGGGAATCTAGTGCCCCAGTGTACTGAGTGAAGAGGGAGGAGGATACTAATGTATGCTCCAGCCCTCCGCGCTGACGATCTGTGCAGCGTCCCGCCCTTCCCCTGACTGGCAGGCCTGTGGGCGGGAATATACGACACTAGGCCGCAGAAGCCGGGGACTAAAGTTATAAGCGCGGCCGGCAATAAGCGCGGCCGCGCGGTAGTCCCCGGCGCACTAACACACCCAGCAGTGCTGCGGTGTGTATGGCACAAGCGCTCCATGCGCGGTAGTCTCCGGCGCACTAACACACCCAGCAGTGCTGCAATGTGTCTGGCACAAGCGCTCCATGCGTGGTAGTCCCCGGCGCACTAACACACCCAGCAGTGCTGTAATGTGTATGGCACAAGCGCTCCATGCGCTGTCCCCACGGGGACACAGAGTACCTCATAGTAGCAGGGCCTTGTCCCTGACGATACCCAGCTCCTATCCAGCAGATTCCCAGGGGCTGCGGAGGGAGCACGGTCCCAGTGCCTGGAGACCGATCCGGGACCCACTTCACCCAGGGCCCATTAAGGGATGGGGAAGGAAAACAGCATGTGGCTCCTGCCTGTGTACCCGCAATGGGTACCTCAACCTTAACAGCACCGCCGACACAGTGGGGTGAGAAGGGAGCATGCTGGGGGCCCTGTTATGGGCCCTCTTTTCTTCCATCCGACCTAGTCAGCAGCTGCTGCTGACCAAGCTGTGGAGCTATGCGTGGATGTCTGCCTCCTTCGCACAAAGCATAAAAACTGAGGAGCCCGTGAGAGCACGGGGGGTGTATAGGCAGAAGGGGAGGGGCTTTACACTTTTAGTGTAATACTTTGTGTGGCCTCCGGAGGCATAGCTATACACCCAATTGTCTGGGTCTCCCAATGGAGCGACAAAGAAACACCTCATGAAGCCAGCTCAGTTCTGGAAAAGTATTCTATGGACAGATGAGACAAAGATCAGCCTGTACCAGAATGATGGGAAGAAAAAAGTTTGGAGAAGAAAGGGAACGGCACATGATCCAAGGCACACCACATCCTCTGCAAAACATGGTGGAGGCAACGTGATGGCATGGGCATGCATGGCTTTCAATGGCACTGGGTCACTTGTGTTTATTGATGACATAACAGCAGACAAGAGTAGCCGGATGAATTCTGAAGTGTACCGGGATATACTATCAGCCCAGATTCAGCCAAATGCCGCAAAGTTGATCGGACGGCGCTTCATAGTACAGATGAACAATGACCCCAAGCATACAGCCAAAGCTACCCAGGAGTTCATGAGTGCAAAAAAGTGGAACATTCTGCAATGGCCAAGTCAATCACCAGATCTTAACCCAATTGAGCATGCATTTCACTTGCTCAAATCCAGACTTAAGACGGAAAGACCCACAAACAAGCAAGACCTGGAGGCTGCGGCTGTAAAGGCCTGGTAAAGCATTAAGAAGGAGGAAACCCAGCGTTTGGTGATGTCCATGGGTTCCAGACTTAAGGCAGTGATTGCCTCCAAAGGATTCGCAACAAAATATTGAAAATAAAAATATTTTGTTTGGGTTTGGTTTATTTGTCCAATTACTTTTGACCTCCTAAAATGTGGAGTGTTTGTAAAGAAATGTGTACAATTCCTACAATTTCTATCAGATATTTTTATTCAAACCTTCAAATTAAACGTTACAATCTGCACTTGAATTCTGTTGTAGAGGTTTCATTTCAAATCCAATGTGGTGGCATGCAGAGCCCAACTCGCGAAAATTGTGTCACTGTCCAAATATTTCTGGACCTAACTGTATATTAGATGTGGGTGTAATAAGATAATACTGTCAGAGGGCAGATGGAAGCTGGATGTGATCGCGTGGAGGGAGTGTTTGATACAAGAATATTGAATGGGGGTAAAGTACAAACCCTTAGATATAAGTATACTGCCTATATGTAAGAATGGCAAAATCTCAGCGTGATATCGGCAGCAAAGCATGACTGTCATTCTACTGGTGATGGGGGTGTCTGGAGGTGGCTCGTGACCATCTCTCAGAGCTAAATGTGGCTCTTGGCGTATGTGCCCACAATTAGGATCAGCTGCGTCCTAGACATGGCAGGTCCTCACCTGCGGGGCAACAAGTCTCCTCCGCAGGAGATTGCAGCTGCTCGTGCCTATGATCCAGGCTCGGGCAGTTGTGGTCTCTTCTGTTCTCCCTGCTGTAGATGCTTGCGACTCCGAAGCAAATAATTGACATGCTGTGGCTCGGAAAGCCACACCGCAGGTCAGTTTACACTGTGGGCAGTACACGCACAGTGGGCATGGGATTTCTAGAAATCCATCAACTGTGCTTGTACTGTACATTACAGCGTTTTGGAGGCAGCTGAAGCATGCTACGTCCAAAATGCACCCTTAAATTAAGGTTGAGGACTACTGCTTTATATGAATAGATAAGTAGGACTTTATTATATGTTGATTGTATACACAGTAAATTATAGATTGATTCTGAAAGACACCAGTTTATGGGATGGACAGGTTGCCACATTGTGCTCACCTGCACTGTAGGATTTCTATTAAAATATATAGGGCGTTGTCATAAAACTTACAGTCATTTCGACACAAGGTCTCAATATCTGGCTTAGTTGGATCAGTAACTTCACACTGATGGTCATCCTCTTCATCAGGTACAGTGGAAGTCTGGAAGATGTCCATAATGAAACCTGCAGATAACAAATTTTCAGATTATGTAAAGATTAGAAAATGGAATAGAAGGCTGTCCTGTTTCTAGAAAAATGGGAAGGGGGATGGATTTAGAGGAATGGACTGTTGACAATCCTAGTAAACAAAAACCCAACAAACCATACCAGTAAATTGAACACAAAGCAGTATTAATATTCTTAACCCCTTAACGCCCAATGACGGACATAGCACATCATGAGCAGGTGTTAGGATGTAATGGTGCGGGAACGAAGTCCGTCATGGGTTTAAATGGTCACTGTGTGTAAACAGACAGTGACAGATCCATGTCGACAGCTGACTGGCACGTGAAGAGGTGCAAGGACCAGTGTCCGCGGTCCCCACACTCTGATGTATGCCGCCCTTGGCTAATTAAACCTCTAGACCAGACCTGGGCAAGGGGCGGCCCGCGGGCCACATCCGGCCCGCCTGCTCTCTGTGACCGGCCCGCCCGTCTTCAGCCGGTGCAGTGGAGCCGGGCTGCAGCGTGCCGAGCAGGGAGAGATCCTGTGCAGGTCCGCACAGTCAGTGCAGGCAGCGGAACGCAGGAGTCTTTCCTCTGTTCCCTGCCGGCACTAATTGTCAGTGACACACGCGCGCTCTGACGTCAGTACTGCGCTGCGTGTGTCATTTTAAAAGTTCCCGCCGGGCAGAAGAAGCAGCACAGCAGACGGAATATTGCATCTTGCAGGACCTGCGATGATGTCACGCCCATGTGACTGTGTGGGAGGAGACACAGGATGCCGGCAGAAAGCAAAGATACTGAATCCTGAAGGAGATGTGGACACATGACTGGTAATGAGAAAAGAGGGGACATGAGGGAGAGGGGGGCTGCAGGGTGAGTGCATATGAGGGCTGCAGACTGACAGAAGGATGTGAAGGGGTGCAGAGTGTTTGAGAGGGGTAAGTTGGGGTACAGGCAGGGTGAGATATGTGGGCATGGTGTGTGACATATGGGGGTGTAGTGTGTGTGATATGGGGGTGCAGGCTGTATGGGGTTTAGTGTGTGTGATATGGGGGTGCAGGCTAGTGGTGTAGTATATGGGGGTATAGTGATGTAGTATATTACAGGTGTGCTATATGGAGGTGTAGTATATTACAAGTGTGCTATATGGAGGTGTAGTATATTACAGGTGTACTATATGGAGGTGTATTATATTACAGGTGTGCTATATGGAGGCGTAGTATATTACAGGTGTGCTATATGGAGGCGTAGTATATTACAGGTGTGCTATATGGAGGTGTAGTATATTACAGGTGTACTATATGGAAGTGTAGTATATTACAGGTGTACTATATGGAGGCGTAGTATATTACAGGTGTGCTATATGGAGGCGTAGTATATTACAGGTGTGCTATATGGAGGCGTAGTATATTACAGGTGTGCTATATGGAGGCGTAGTATATTACAGGTGTGCTATATGGAGGCGTAGTATATTACAGGTGTGCTATATGGAGGCGTAGTATATTACAGGTGTACTATATGGAGGTGTAGTATATTACAGGTGTGCTATATGGAGGTGTAGTATATTACAGGTGTACTATATGGAAGTGTAGTATATTACAGGTGTGCTATATGGAGGCGTAGTATATTACAGGTGTGCTATATGGAGGCGTAGTATATTACAGGTGTGCTATATGGAGGCGTAGTATATTACAGGTGTGCTATATGGAGGCGTAGTATATTACAGGTGTGCTATATGGAGGCGTAGTATATTACAGGTGTGCTATATGGAGGCGTAGTATATTACAGGTGTACTATATGGAGGTGTAGTATATTACAGGTGTGCTATATGGAGGTGTAGTATATTACAGGTGTGCTATATGGAGGTGTAGTATATTACAGGTGTGCTATATGGAGGTGTAGTATATTACAGGTGTGCTATATGGAGGCGTAGTATATTACAGGTGTGCTATATGGAGGCGTAGTATATTACAGGTGTGCTATATGGAGGCGTAGTATATTACAGGTGTGCTATATGGAGGCGTAGTATATTACAGGTTTGCTATATGGAGGCGTAGTATATTACAGGTTTGCTATATGGAGGCGTAGTATATTTCAGGTGTACTATATGGAGGCGTAGTATATTACAGGTGTGCTATATGGAGGCGTAGTATATTACAGGTGTACTATATGGAGGCGTAGTATATTACAGGTGTGCTATATGGAGGCGTAGTATATTACAGGTGTGCTATATGGAGGTGTAGTATATTACAGGTGTAGTATATGGGGTGTAGTGATGTAGTATATTACAGGTGTATATAGGGGTGTAGTGATATAGTATATTACAGGTGTGCTATATGGAGTTGTAGTATATTACAGGTGTGCTATATAGTGGTGTAGTGATGTAGTATATTACAGGTGTGCTATATGGAGGTGTACTATATTACAGGTGTAGTATATAGGGGTGTAATGATGTAGTATATCGGAGGTGTATTATATAGTGGTGTAGTATAATACACATGTATATGGGGGTGTAGTATATTACAGGTATATGGAGGGAGTGTAGTATAATACAGGTGTAGTGTATAGGGGTGTAGTTTATTACAGGTGTAGTATATGGAGGGGGTGTAGTGATGTAGTATATTGGGTAGAACTGAGGTAATTATATTAGTCCGGCCCTCTAAACCAATCCCAATTTCTCATGCGGCCCCATGGGAAAATTAATTGCCCACCCCTGCTCTAGACGCAGTAATCAATAGCGATCGCAGCATTTAGAGGTTGTGGGGGTAGGAGTTCGCTCTCACACACCCATCAACCATGATGAAATCTAGGAGCCAATGGTTGTCATGGCACCTGTCAAAAACTGACCTCATGGTGTGCCATAGGCAGGACCTAGTAGGCCATCTGTCAGTGTGATCTGAAAGGGCGTAGGAATTGCAATACATGAGAACAGTGATCAGAATAATAAAAGATACTCATTTGGTATATACACGGAATGGAATGAGCCGATCTATAAAAACTGTCCCACTATAACTCCTACGGTGTATAAAAAAAAAACGTGGTAAAAAACTACGCTATGCTTTTTCATTATACCTCCAAAATAAAAGTGGACTAAAATGCGATCAAAAACACATTAATAAAAATGGTATTATTGGACGTCATCTCCTGCAAAAAAAAAAAAAAGTTGCCACCCAGCTCCGTCAGAAGAATAAATAGGTCTCTTTACGATTACCATATGGTCACACCATAAACCCAAAAACAATTTCTGAATTGTTCATTCTGAACCCAATAATAGGAATAAAGAGCGATCAAACAATATGTGCTCTAAATTGGTACCAATAAAAACTTTAACTCGTCCCGCAAAAAACAAACCCTCACATGACTGTTGGTAGAAATCTTGAAAAATTATAGCTCAAAATATTTTTAGCAAAATTTTATATTTTTATAAATAAAAGGTGCAAATAAATAAAACAAAAATTTAAAATACGAACATGAAGTACAACGTGTCACAAGAAAAAAATAAAATAAACCCCACAATCTCAGAATCACCGAGATCCATTAAAACTTTGCAGAGTTATGACCTTATAAAGTGAAACGGTCAGAACTGAAAACGGAGATAATTATCATACAAAGTGGCTGAGTCCTTAAGGGGGTTAAATTGGTTTTTCTGTTAATGCCGTTTAATGGCCTAAAAGGTAGACATTGTTTAAAAACAAAATAAGCCAGCACCTCTCCACTTTTTTTTTTACTACACACGTGTGCAGCAAATGACATGTCAACAAGCACTTGACCACTGCAGGCAATCAAGGGGTTTAGCGTTTATGTAGAGGAAGACTGTTAATTGCTTGGCACAGAACACTGAACAAAGTTGGTTTTGCAGTTTTTTTTCTAACAATTCAAGATTTTGGTTCATTGATATGTGGAATTGGAAGCCCCCTTTAAAATAGCTGCCCCTTTGCAGAGTATTCCCACATATTGTTATTGAGGTTAGGCTTTGCTCAATTCCTTTGGTTGCAAATCGTTTAACCCCTTCACCCCCCCAGCCCATTTTCACCTTCATGACCTGGACATTTTTTACAATTCCGAGCAGTGTCACTTAAGGAGGTTATAACTCAGGAACGCTTCAACGGATCCCAGTGATTTTGAGACTCTGTTCATGGCATATTGTACTTCATGTTAGCAGTAAATTTATGTCGAGATTTTTTGCGTTTATTTGTGAAAATAATGGAAATTTGATGAAAATTTTCAAACTTTGAAATTTTATGCCAATAAACCAGAGAATTATCTCACACAAAAAGAAGGGAATTTTGTTTACTTACCGTAAATTCCTTTTCTTCTAGCTCCAATTGGGAGACCCAGACAATTGGGTGTATAGCTTATGCCTTTGGAGGCCACACAAAGTATTACACTTAAAGTGTAAAGCCCCTCCCCTTCTGCCTATACACCCCCCCGTGCATCACGGGCTCCTCAGTTTAGGTGCAAAAGCAAGTAGGAGGAAAAAATTATAAATTGGTTTAAAGTAAATTCAATCCGAAGGAATATCCGAGAACTGAAACCATTCAACATGAACAACATGTGTACACAAAGAACAACAGCCCGAAGGGAACAGGGGCGGGTGCTGGGTCTCCCAATTGGAGCTAGAAGAAAAGGAATTTACGGTAAGTAAACAAAATTCCCTTCTTCTTTGTCGCTCCATTGGGAGACCCAGACAATTGGGACGTCCAAAAGCAGTCCCTGGGTGGGTAAAATAATACCTCATAATAGAGCCGTAAACGGCTCCATCCTACAGGTGGGCAACCGCCGCCTGAAGGACTCGCCTACCTAGGCTGGCATCTGCCGAAGCATAGGTATGCACCTGATAGTGTTTCGTGAAAGTGTGCAGGCTCGACCAGGTAGCTGCCTGACACACCTGCTGAGCCGTAGCCTGGTGCCGCAAGGCCCAGGACGCTCCCACGGCCCTGGTAGAATGGGCCTTCAGCCCTGAGGGAACCGGAAGCCCCGAGGAACGATAAGCTTCGAGAATTGGTTCCTTGATCCACCGAGCCAGGGTTGATTTGGAAGCTTGTGACCCTTTACGCCGGCCAGCGACAAGGACAAAGAGTGCATCCGAGCGGCGCAGGGGCGCCGTACGAGAAATGTAGAATCTGAGTGCTCTCACCAGATCTAACAAGTGCAAATCCTTTTCACATTGGTGAACTGGATGAGGACAAAAAGAGGGTAAGGAGATATCCTGATTGAGATGAAAGGGGGATACCACCTTAGGGAGAAATTCCGGAACCGGACGCAGAACCACCTTGTCCTGGTGAAACACCAGGAAAGTGGCTTTGCATGACAGCGCTGCTAGCTCAGACACTCTCCGAAGTGAAGTGACTGCTACTTGGAAGACCACTTTCTGCGAAAGGCGTGAGAGAGAAATATCCCTCATTGGCTCGAACGGTGGTTTCTGAAGAGCCATCAGCACCCTGTTCAGATCCCAGGGTTCTAACGGACGCTTGTAAGGGGGGACGATGTGACAAACCCCCTGCAGGAACGTGCGTACCTGTGGAAGTCTGGCTAGGCGCTTCTGAAAAAACACAGAGCGCAGAGACTTGTCCCTTAAGGGAGCCGAGCGACAAACCCTTTTCCAATCCGGATTGAAGGAAGGACAGAAAAGTGGGCAAGGTAAATGGCCAGGGAGAAAAACCCTGAGCAGAGCACCACGACAGGAATATCTTCCACGTCCTGTGGTAGATCTTGGCGGACGATGGTTTCCTAGCCTGTCTCATAGTGGCAATGACGTCTTGAGATAACCCTGAAGACGCTAGGATCCAGGACTCAATGGCCACACAGTCAGGTTGAGGGCCGCAGAATTCAGATGGAAAAACGGCCCTTGAGACAGCAAGTCTGGTCGGTCTGGTAGTGCCCACGGTTGGCCGACCGTGAGATGCCACAGATCCGGGTACCACGACCTCCTCGGCCAGTCTGGAGCGACGAGGATGGCGCGGCGGCAGTCGGCCCTGATCTTGCGTAACACTCTGGGCAACAGTGCCAGAGGAGGAAACGCGTAAGGGAGATGAAACTGCGACCAATCCTGAACTAAGGCGTCTGCCGCCAGAGCTCTGTGATCTTGAGACCGTGCCATGAATGTCGGGACCTTGTTGTTGTGCCGGGACGCCATTAGGTCGACGTCCGGCATGCCCCAGCGGCAACAGATCTCCTGAAACACGTCCGGGTGAAGGGACCATTCCCCTGCGTCCATGCCCTGGCGACTGAGAAAGTCTGCTTCCCAGTTTTCTACGCCCGGGATGTGAACTGCGGATATGGTGGAGGCTGTGGCTTCCACCCACAGCAGAATCCGCCGGACTTCCTGGAAGGCTTGCCGACTGAGTGTCCCGCCTTGGTGGTTGATGTATGCCACCGCTGTGGAGTTGTCCGACTGAATTCGGATCTGCTTGCCTTCCAGCCACGGCTGGAACGCCTTTAGGGCAAGATACACTGCCCTTATCTCCAGAACATTGATCTGAAGGGAGGACTCTGTCTGAGTCCAAGTACCCTGAGCCCTGTGGTGGAGAAAAACCGCTCCCCACCCTGACAGGCTCGCGTCCGTCGTGACCACCGCCCAGGATGGGGGCAGGAAGGATTTCCCCTTCGACAGAGAAGTGGGGAGAAGCCACCACTGAAGGGAAGCCTTGGCTGCCTGAGAAAGGGAGACGTTCCTGTCGAGGGACGTCGACTTCCTGTCCCATTTGCGGAGAATGTCCCATTGAAGTGGACGCAGGTGAAACTGCGCAAAAGGAACTGCCTCCATTGCTGCTACCATCTTCCCTAGGAAGTGCATGAGGCGCCTCAGGGGGTGTGACTGGCCTTGAAGCAGAGATTGCACCCCTGTCTGTAGTGAACGCTGTTTGTTCAGCGGAAGCTTCACTATCGCTGAGAGAGTATGAAACTCCATGCCAAGATATGTCAGTGATTGGGCCGGTGTCAGATTTGACTTTGGAAAGTTGATGATCCACCCGAAACTCTGGAGAGTCTCCAGAGCAATGTTCAGGCTGTGTTGGCATGCCCCTTGAGAGGGTGCCTTGACAAGTAGATCGTCTAAGTAAGGGATCACCGAGTGTCCCTGAGAGTGTAGGATTGCCACCACTGTTACCATAACCTTGGTGAAGACCCGTGGGGCTGTCGCCAGGCCAAAAGGCAGTGCCACGAACTGAAGATGTTCGTCCCCTATGGCGAAGCGCAGGAAGCGCTGATGCTCTGGTGCAATCGGTACGTGGAGATAAGCATCTTTGATGTCGATTGATGCTAGGAAATCTCCTTGGGACATTGAGGCGATGACGGAGCGGAGCGATTCCATCCGGAACCGCCTGGTTTTCACATGCTTGTTGAGCAGTTTTAGGTCCAGAACAGGACGGAAGGATCCGTCCTTTTTTGGCACCACGAACAGGTTGGAGTAAAAACCGTGACCCCGTTGCTGAAGAGGAACAGGGATCACCACTCCTTCCGCCTTCAGAGTGCTCACCGCCTGCAGAAGAGCATCGGCTCTTTCGGGGGGCGGAGATGTTCTGAAGAAACGAGTCGGAGGACGAGAGCTGAACTCTATCTTGTAACCGTGAGACAGAATGTCTCTCACCCATCGGTCTTTTACTTGTGGCAGCCAGGTGTCGCAAAAGCGGGAGAGCCTGCCACCGACCGAGGATGCTGTTTGAGGAGGCCGAAAGTCATGAGGAGGCCGCTTTGGGAGCGGTTCCTCCGGCGGTCTTTTTAGGACGTGACTTAGACCGCCATGAATCGGAGTTCCTCTGATCTTTCTGAGGCCTTTTGGACGAGGAGAATTGAGACCTGCCCGCGGTCCGAAAGGACCGAAACCTCGATTGTACCTTCCGTGGTTGAGGTCTGTTTGGTCTGGACTGGGGTAAGGATGAGTCCTTTCCCTTGGATTGTTTAATGATTTCATCCAATCGCTCACCAAACAAGCGGTCGCCAGACAATGGCAAACCGGTTAAGAACTTTTTGGAAGCAGAATCTGCCTTCCATTCACGTAGCCACATGGCCCTGCGGACTACCACCGAATTGGCGGATGCTACCGCCGTACGGCTCGCAGAGTCCAGGATAGCATTAATGGCGTAGGACGCAAACGCCGACGCCTGAGTGGTTAAGGACACCACTTGCGGGGCAGATGTAGCTTCATAGATGGATTTCAACCATAGTTCCATCTGTCTGTTAGTGGCATCTTTGAGTGAAGCCCCATCTTCCACTGCACCTATGGATCTGGCCGCCAGTCTGGAGATTGGAGGATCCACCTTAGGACACGGAGTCCAGCCCTTGACCACGTCAGGGGGAAAGGGATAACGTGTATCCTTAAGGCACTTGGAAAAACGCTTGTCTGGACAGTCTCGTTTTTTCTGGACTGCCTCTCTGAAGTCAGAGTGATCCAGAAACGTATTCAATGTACGCTTGGGAAACCTGAAACGGAATTTCTCCTGAGAAGCTGACTCCTCATTTGTAGGAGCTGGGGGAGAAATATCCAACACCTGATTGATGGTTGCTATAAGGTCATTCACTACGGCGTCACCTTCAGGTGTATCTAGGTTGAGAGCGGCTTCAGGATCCGAATCCTGATCTGTTACCTCCGCTTCATCCTCCAGAGAGTCCTCCTGCTGAGACCCTGAACAGTGTGAGGAGGTGGAGGGAATTTCCCAGCGACCCCGCTTGGGCGGTCTGGGACTGCGGTCCGTGTCAGAGACCTCACCCTGGGACCTAGGGGTCATCCCAGGGGCACTTTGCTGTTCCAATTGAGGGGGACCAGGGGTCAAAGATTTAACAGTGCCCGGGGCCTGAGTCACCGGTCTGGACTGTAGGGCTTCTAGTATTTTAGCAGACCATTTATCCATACTCTCAGACAGTTTGTCAGCAAAAGCTGCAAACTCCGTCCCTGTCACCTGGACAGTGGTAGCTGGTGGTTCCACCTGGGCCACCTGTAGCAGAGGCTCCGGCTGAGTAAGTGCCACAGGGGCCGAGCATTGCACACAATGAGGGTCAGTGGAACCTGCCGGTAGTACAGCCGCACATGAGGTACAGGTTGCAAAGTACGCTTCTGCTTTGGCACCCTTGCTTTTTGCGGACGACATGCTGTTGTCTCCTCTGAGAACAATCCAGGAGGGTATATAGCCAAAAAACAACAGAGCGACCGTACAGTGCAAATGTATAGCCTATATATATATATATATATATATATACACACTTCGGCACTCAGTGGGGCCAGCACCACAGGTGCTGCTTACCGACCGCTCAGAGCGGTTGTGTGATCACCAGATTCCCTGCCTGGGTCTCCCTGTGTTGTCTCTCCTCTCCAGCGTCTGAATCGCTGACAGGAATGGCTGCCGGCGTTCTGTGGGGAGGAGGGGACCGTGGGCGTGCCCAAGAAAAGTGCGGGAATCTAGTGCCCCAGTGTACTGAGTGAGGAGGGAGGAGGATACTAATGTATGCTCCAGCCCTCAGCGCTGACGATCTGTGCAGCGTCCCGCCCTTCCCCTGACTGGCAGGCCTGTGAGCGGGAATATACGACACTAGGCCGCAGAAGCCGGGGACTAAAGTTATAAGCGCGGCCGGCAATAAGCGCGGCCGCGCGGTAGTCCCCGGCGCACTAACACACCCAGCAGTGCTGCAATGTGTATGGCACAAGCGCTCCATGCGCGGTAGTCCCCGGCGCACTAACACACCCAGCAGTGCTGTAATGTGTATGGCACAAGCGCTCCATGCGCGGTAGTCCCCGGCGCACTAACACACCCAGCAGTGCTGTAATGTGTATGGCACAAGCGCTCCATGCGCTGTCCCCACGGGGACACAGAGTACCTCACAGTAGCAGGGCCTTGTCCCTGACGATACCCGGCTCCTATCCAGCAGATTCCCAGGGGCTGCGGAGGGAGCACGGTCCCTGTGCCTGGAGACCGATTAGGATCCCACTTCACCCAGAGCCCATTAAGGGATGGGGAAGAAAAACAGCATGTGGCTCCTGCCTGTGTACCCGCAATGGGTACCTCAACCTTAACAGCACCGCCGACACAGTGGGGTGAGAAGGGAGCATGCTGGGGGCCCTGTTATGGGCCCTCTTTTCTTCCATCCGACCTAGTCAGCAGCTGCTGCTGACTAAGCTGTGGAGCTATGCGTGGATGTCTGCCTCCTTCGCACAAAGCATAAAAACTGAGGAGCCCGTGATGCACGGGGGGTGTATAGGCAGAAGGGGAGGGGCTTTACACTTTTAGTGTAATACTTTGTGTGGCCTCCGGAGGCATAGCTATACACCCAATTGTCTGGGTCTCCCAATGGAGCGACAAAGAAAGGGAATTTTGTTTACTTACCGTAAATTCCTTTTCTTCTAGCTCCTATTGGGAGACCCAGACAATTGGGTGCATAGCTTCTGCCTCTGGAGGCCACACAAAGTATTACACTTTTAAAAAAAAGTGTAATCCCTCCCCTCTGCCTATACACCCTCCCGTGGATCACGGGCTCCTCAGTTTTGGTGCAAAAGCAGGAAGGAGAAAACTTATAAATTGGTCTAGGTAAATTCAATCCGAAGGATGTTCGGAGAACTGAAGACCATGAACCAAAAGAACAAATCAACAACATGTGTACACAAAAGAACAACCAGCCCGAAGGGCACAGGTGTGGGTGCTGGGTCTCCCAATAGGAGCTAGAAGAAAAGGAATTTACGGTAAGTAAACAAAATTCCCTTTTTCTTTGTCGCTCCATTGGGAAACCCAGACAATTGGGACGTCCAAGAGCAGTCCCTGGGTGGGTAAAAAACAATACCTCAATAGAAAGAGCCGAAAAACGGCCCCCTCTTACAGGTGGGCAACCGCCGCCTGGAGGACTCGCCTACCTAGACTGGCGTCTGCCGAAGCATAGGTATGCACTTGATAGTGCTTCGTGAAAGTGTGCAGACTAGACCACGTAGCTGCCTGACACACCTGCTGAGCAGTCGCCCGGTGCCGCAATGCCCAGGACGCACCTACGGCTCTGGTAGAATGGGCTTTCAACCCTGAAGGGAGCGGAAGCCCAGAAGTACGGTAGGCCTCGAGAATCGGTTCCTTGATCCACCGAGCCAAGGTTGACTTGAAGGCCTGAGATCCCTTGCGCTGGCCAGCGACAAGGACAAAGAGCGCGTCTGAACGGCGCAGGGGCGCCGTGCGAGACACGTAGAGCCGGAGTGCTCTCACTAGATCCAAAGAGTGCAAATCCTTTTCACACTGGTGAATTGGATTAGGGCAAAAGGAAGGCAAGGAGATATCCTGATTTAGATGAAAAGGGGATACCACCTTAGGGAGAAATTCCAGGACAGGACGCAGAACCACCTTATCCTGGTGAAAAACCAGGAAGGGAGCTTTGCATGACAGCGCTGCAAGCTCAGACACTCTCCGAAGTGATGTGACTGCCACCAGAAAGGCCACCTTCTGGGAAAGACGGGAGAGACATCCCGCAGCGGCTCAACAGGCGGCTTTTGAAGAGGCGGCAGGACCCTGTTAAGATCCCAAGGTTCCAACGGACGTTTGTAAGGTGGAACCATGTGGCAAACCCCCTGCAGGAACGTGCGGACCTGCGGAAGCCTGGCTAGACGCTTTTGAAAAAACACGGAGAGCGCCGACACTTGGCCCTTGAGAGAGCCGAGGGACAAACCCTTGTCCATTCCAGATTGTAGAAATGAAAGGAATGTGGGTAAGGCAAACGGCTATGGAGGAAAACCGTTAGAGCACCAGGATAAGAAGATTTGCCAAGACCTGTAATAGATCTTGGCGGACGTTGGCTTCCTGGCTTGTCTCATGGTGGCAATTACATCCTGAGATAACCCTGAAGACGCTAGGAGCCAGGACTCAATGGCCACACAGTCAGGTTGAGGGCCACAGAATTCAGATGGAAAAAAGCGGTTGACCCACCGCGAGATGCCACAGATCCGGATACCACGACCGCCTCGGCCAGTCTGGAGCGACGAGAATGGCGCGACGACATTCGGACCGGATCTTGCGTAGTACCCTGGGCAGCATCGCCAGAGGAGGAAACACGTATGGCAGTCGAAACTGCGACCAATCCTGGACCAAGGCGTCCGCTGCCAGAGCTCTGTGATCCTGAGTCCGAGCCATGAAGGCCGGAACCTTGTTGTTGTGTCGTGACGCCATGAGGTCGACGTCCGGCGTTCCCCAGCGGCGACAGATCTCTCGAAACACGTCTGGGTGAAGAGACCATTCCCCCGCGTCCATGCCCTGACGACTGAGAAAATCTGCTTCCCAGTTTTCTACGCCCGGGATGTGAACTGCGGAGATGGTGGAGCCTGTGACTTCCACCCATTGCAGAATCTGCCGGACTTCCTGGAAGGCTTGACGACTGCGAGTGCCGCCTTGGTGATTGATGTACGCGACGGCAGTGGCGTTGTCCGACTGTATTCGGATCTGCCTGCCCTCCAGCCACCGATGAAAAGCCAATAGGGCTAGATATACTGCCCTTATCTCCAGGATATTGATCTGAAGGGACGATTCTATTGGATTCCAGGTTCCTTGAGCCCTGTGGTGGAGAAAAACCGCTCCCCAACCTGACAGGCTTGCGTCCGTGGTGACCACGGCTCAGGTTGGAGGTAGGAAGGATTTTCCCCGAGACATAGATGTGGGTAGGAGCCACCACTGAAGTGATGTTTTGGTTGCAAGGGAAAGAGATGTTCTTGTCGAGGGAAGCCGAACTCTTGTCCCATTTGCGAAGAATGTCCCATTGGAGTGGCCGTAGATGGAATTGCGCGAACGGCACTGCCTCCATAGCTGCAACCATCTTCCCCAGGAAGTGCATGAGACGCCTTAAGGGGTGTGACTGACTCCGAAGAAGTGATTGCACCCCCGCTTGCAGAGAAAGTGGTTTGTCCCGCGGTAGCTTGACTAACGTTGGCTGGGTATGAAACTCCATCCCGAGGTAAGTCAGTGATCGGGTCGGCGTCAACTTGGATTTCGGGAAATTGATGATCCACCCGAACTGCTGGAGAGTCTCCAGAGTGACGGAAATACTTCGTTGACACGCCACCCGAGAAGGAGCCCTGACTAGGAGATCGTCCAAGTAGGGGATCACCGAGTGGCCCTGAGAGTGCAGGACCGCCACGACGGATGCCATGACTGTGGTGAAAACCCGTGGGGCTGTCGCCAGGCCGAAAGGCAATGCGACGAACTGGAGGTGTTCATCCCCGATGGCGAAACGCAGGAAACGATGTTCGGGTGCGATCGGCACATGGAGATAAGCATCCTTGATGTCGATCGATGCTAGGAAGTCTCCTTGTGACATCGAGGCGATGACCGAGCGGAGAGATTCCATCCGAAACGGTCTGGTTCTCACATGTCTGTTGAGCAGCTTGAGGTCCAGAACGGGACGGAATGACCCGTCCTTTTTTGGCACCACGAACAAGTTGGAGTAAAATCCGCGACCACGTTCCTGAATGGGAACGGGAATCACAACTCCTTCGCTCTTTAGAGCGTCCACTGCCTGAAAAAGTGCATCGGCCTGTGCGGGGGGTGGGGAGGTTCTGAAGAAACGAGCCGAAGGTCGAGAGCTGAACTCTATCCTGTAACCATGAGACAGAATGTCTCTCACCCATCGGTCTTGAACGTGTGGCCACCAGGCGTCGCCAAAGCGGGAGAGCCTGCCACCGACCGAGGATGTGGCTAGATGAGGCAGAGAGTCATGAGAAGGCAGTCTTTGAGGCAGTGCCTCCTGCGGCCTTTTGGGGGCGTGACTTGGACCGCCACGCATAGGAGTTCCTCTGGCCTTTCTCCGGCCGGTTGGTCGAAGAGGATTGGGACTTGGCGGAGAGACGAAAGGACCGAAACTGATTGGATTTTTCTCTACTGAGGTCTCTTAGGTTTGGACTGGGGTAAGGAGGAGTCCTTTCCCGAGGATTCCTTAATAATCTCATCAAACCGTTCGCCAAACAAACGGTCGCCAGAAAAAGGCAAACCAGTTAAGAACCTTTTGGAAGCAGAGTCTACTTTCCATTCGCGCAGCCACATGGCCCTGCGGACTGCCACGGAATTAGCGGATGCTACAGCCGTACGGCTAGCGGAGTCCAGGACGGCGTTCATGGCGTAGGACAAAAATGCTGATGCCTGAGAGGTCAAGGAAGAAATATGTGGAGCAGAATTCCGCGTGACAGCATTAATCTCAGTCAGACATGCCGAGATTGCTTGAAGAGCCCACACGGCCGCAAAGGCCGGGGCGAAAGATGCGCCCGTGGCCTCATAAATAGACTTCACCAAGAGCTCTGTCTGTCAGTGGCATCCTTCAGGGATGAGCCATCGGCAACAGACACAACGGACCTAGCAGCCAATCTAGAGACTGGAGGATCCACCTTGGGAGAATGTGCCCAGCCCTTAACGACTTCAGGTGGAAAGGGATAACGCGTGTCAGTGAGCCGTTTAGCAAAGCGCTTGTCCGGAACCGCTCTGGGCTTCTGGACAGCGTCCCTGAAGTTAGAGTGATCAAAAAACCTATTGCGCTTACGTTTGGTGAAACGGAATTGGTGTTTCTCCTGCTGAGAGGCCGACTCCTCTGCAGGAGGCGGCGGTGGTGTGAGATCCAACACCTGGTTGATGGACGAGATAAGATCATTTACTAAGGCGTCCCCCTCAGGGGTATCAAGGTTAAGGGCGAAGTCAGGGTCAGAGCCCTGAGCTCCCCCGTCCGCCTCGTCGTCCTGAGAGTCCTCAAGCTGGGATCCAGAGCAGCGTGAGGAGGCCGGGGAAGAGTCCCAGCGAGGCCGCTTAGCCGGTCTGGGACTGCGGTCCGGGCTGGAGTCAAATCCGCCTGGGGCCTAGGGGCTATCCTGGGAGCGCGCTGCGGCGCGGACCGAGAAGTGCCTGGAGGAGACAGACTAACAGAGGCCGGGGCCTGTGAAGGGCCCGGTCTGGACTGCAAAGCTTCAAGGAGCTTAGATGACCATTTGTCCATAGACTGTGCAATGGATTGAGAAAGTGACTGGGAGAGTTTCTCAGCGAAAGAGGCCAACGACGGTGACTCTGTCCCTGCAGCCTGTTCAGTGGGAGCAGGGGGATCTACATGAGCCGAGGGGCCCACAAGTGCTCTAGGCTCCGGCTGAGCAAGCGTGGCAGGAGTCGAGCATTGATCACAGTGAGGGTAGGTGGATCCCGCAGGCAACATAGCCCCACAAGAGGTACAGGCCGCGAAAAAAATCTGTGCCTTAGTAGCTTTGCTCCTTGTGGACGACATGCTGTTGTCTCTTAGGAGAGTGACCACTGAGGGTATATAGGAAAAGGGTATACAGCCTTTCCGAACAGAGAATATATAATAATATATATATCTATCTATATCTATATCTATCTCCATCCATCCATCCATCCATCCATCCATCCATCCATCCATCCATCGGGGACCAGCACCATGACCGGTGTGGCTTACCAACCGCTAACGAGCGGAGTGTGTCCTCCAGATTCCCTGTCGTGGATCCCCCGGAACTGCAGAGCTTTGCTGCTGAGTAGCATCCACCGGCAGAATGTTAAAAATGGCTGCCGGAGCTCTCAGGGGGGGTGTGGAGCCGAGGGCGGCGCCAGCAAAGAGCGGGAATCTGGAGTCCCCACAATGGTCAATGAAGGAGGAGGGAAACATGCAGGATGCTCCAGCCCTCAAAGCCGACGTCATGTCGGCAATCCCGCCCTAACCCCTGACAGGCAGGCTCGGGGGCGGGATTTTTCGCGACTAGGCCGCGGCGAAGCCGGGGACTTAATTTAAGGCCGTGCCCGACAAGCAGGCACGGTCGGCGCGGAAGTCCGCCGAAAAGACAACGGTCGGAACTACCGCGGCTTCCGGGGATAAGGTGCGACCCTCTCTGTACGGTCCCCACATGGGGACACAGAGTACCTTCCAGTTGCAGGGCCCGGTCCCTGGGGGTGAAGAAGCTCCGGTCCCAGCACATGGATGACCGTATAGGATCCCACTTCTCCCAGAGCCGCATAAGGGATGGTGAAGGAGACGGCATGTGGCTCCAGCCTCCGTACCCGCAATGGGTACTTCAACCTTAACAACACCGCCGACATAGTGGGGTGAGAAGGGAACATGCCGGGGACCCCATCGGGGTCCTCTTTTCTTCCATCCGACATAACTATGTATGAGAATGCATGAGTGGATGTGTGCCTCCTTCCACACAAAGCATAAAACTGAGGAGCCCGTGATCCACGGGAGGGTGTATAGGCAGAGGGGAGGGGTTACACTTTTTTAAAAGTGTAATACTTTGTGTGGCCTCCAGAGGCAGAAGCTATACACCCAATTGTCTGGGTCTCCCAATGGAGCGACAAAGAAATAGTTACTAAATACCATTTCCCACTTGTCTACTTTACATTAGCGCAATTTTGGAAACAATTGTCTTTTTTCCCGTCAGGAAGTTAGACGGGTTCAAAGTTAATCAGCAATTTCTCATTTTTCCAACAAAATTTCCAAAACTTTTTTTTTTTTAGGCATCACATCACATTTGAAGTGACTTTGAGGCCTAGGGGACCCCATTCTAAAAGCTGCACACATTAAAGTACTAAAAATCACATTCAAAAAGTTTATTAACCCTTTAGATGCTTCACAGGAACTAAAGCAATATAGGAGGAAAAAAATGAAACTTTTTTTCCCCCACAAAAATGTTACTTTAACCCAAAATATTGCATTTTCACAAGGGTAAAAGGACAAAATGCACCATAAATTGTATTGTGCAGTTTCTCCTGAGTACACTGATACCTCACATGTATACTGAGAGGTATAACTTATTTTTTCGCTGATTGAGATGTATGGCGGCTTGTTGTTTTGCTGGACAATATTATGTTATCAGCGCTACTATTTTTAATTATATATGGCTTTTTGATCGCATCTTATCCCACTTTTTGTCAGCTGTATGATGAAAACACAGTTTTACAGATCGGCTTGTTATGGACGTGGCAATACCAAATGTGTAGTTTGTCTATTTTTTTACAGAAATAGAACGATTTATTGGAATATCTATAATTATTTTTTTTACTTTAATTTTTGCTTAGTCCCTATGTGGGCCGTTACCTTTTGCTGCACTGATTGCAGTATAGATCATGCCCCTGGCATGATCTCCTGAGGCGTCACGTAGCTGGGTGACATGGAGATCGTAGTCATGACCTTGGGTCACCAAGGTGACGATCAGGCCCTCTCAATTTCATTGCGGGGGCACCTATCGGATGGGACCAGGAGCGCAATCCCTCTCCCAATCGGCATTTATGGGTTAAACAGACAGACAAGGACGGCGTGGGGAGCGTCCCTGGCTGAGAGAGCTGGGCCTCAACTGCCAGTAAAGCAGAGTTCCTGGTGGCAATCGCGAAGGCACAGTGTCTGTGCTCCTGTGATCGCAAGGACTTACTGGTATGTAAAAGGTCAGGAAGTCCCTGACAAGTAGGACGTACTGGTACGGCCAAGGTCTTGAAGAGGTTAAAGAATTAAATAGTACGAATCTGGCTCCTAAGTAACACTTTCTTACCCAATGCTTCCTTTGTGTTAACAGTGGGTGATGGAAGGACTTTGGATGGAGTTGCTTGCACAAATCCTAGTGATGTATTAGGGGTCACATGTGATACATTTGCTAAACCAGACAAATTTCCCAGTAAAGTATCTACAAAAAACAAAAACACAAGTGACACATAACACTGTTAGAAAATCTGTTTCACTAAAACATAACGATGGACACTAGTATTACAAAACACAGATTTTAACATTTGCACTTTAATAATAAACAAGCAGTTTGCATAAAAAGACAAACGAAAAATAAATGAAATTAAGCACAGATTAAAAAAAACAAAAAAAAAACAACTTACTCTCCCGAACTGCAGGTTGTAGTTTTAAGACACTACAATTCGGACCCCTGTTAAACAAAAAGAAACGATCAACATCAGAAATAAAATAAAAGTAATTTATTTTTTATTTTTTTTAGTAATGTAAAGCACAATTAGACTTACAAAGGTTTTGGCGAGTCGTGAATAGTAGACGTTGACCTCTCTAGCGGTGCATTGGGCATGATGAACATGCAGTCAGCCAACGCTTCATGCGCAGACTGCTGGGATACTGGATCAGGTCTTTGTAGTATGGAGTGGAAATGCTGATCTGGAGCAGAAAGCATTGATAGCTGGGGTCCAGCACAAGCAGCGAGGGTGTGATCATCACTCAAGGAAAATCCAAGAGATGGCGAGGTTTGTGGCTGGGGAGGAGCCGCTATCTCAGTGGAAAGCGCGGAAATGGGAGCTTGATGCAAGCCTGAAACACTAGATACTGGAAGAACTGCAGCTTCTGGACCCAACGCTTCCACCAATCCAGCATGTGCCGAACCAGGCTGAATCTAACATAAAATGGTGCAAGTTATGAGAATATACAACCTATTTACATGTACGATACTGCAATCTACTCAAAACTCAAATAAGTTATGCAACGATGTTATACCAAGATTTCAGATTCTCCCCCCCAATCAATTATCACGTATCCTGTGGATAAAGAACTTTGATGAAGGCCCCAATGGTTTAGAACAATATTAGTGTAAACATAATCAAATTAAGTGTCTTGATTTATTTAACTATGGGGAGATAAGGTATGCACACCAGTGACTATGTAAGGGGAATACATGAAATAGCAGAAACTGCTGTGTGAATACTGACTTGAAAAATCCAATAGCTATATGTAAGAGTGAAAATGTGAAAAATGGAATCTGCATTACTGCCATGAACATATGAATAAAGAGAAATTTAGCTACTGAATTGATCAATGCAATAGAGCCCCAACACTACGCCAAAGTATTTCTTTACGTTGGGGTCCCTAGCTTGTGTGTGTCCTCTCATGCAGTTAAAAAACTTACCGTCTATGGGAAGCTGAAACCCAGGCTATTTATGCGTATGATATGGATTGGCAATAGGTGTGGTTGGGGAGGGTTCACAAACGAAAAACTACTAACAAATAAGAAATAACGTTTGGAACACCATTCTAAGTCCGAACTGGGTGCAAAAACCTAAAAAAACATGGTGTTCCAAACGTTATTCCTTATTTGTTAGTAGTTTTTCGTTTGTGAATCCTCCCCAACCACACCTATTGCCAATCCATATCATACGCATATATAGCCTGGGTCTCAGCTTCCCATACACGCTAAGTTTTTTTAACGGCATGAGAGGACACACACAAGCTAGGGACCCCAACGTAGAGAAATACTTTGGCGTAGTGTTGGGGCTCTATTGCATTGATCAATTCAGTAGCTAAATTTCTCTTGATTCATATATTCATGGCAGTAATGCAGATTCCATTATTCACATTTTCACTCTTGCATATAGCTATTGGATTTTTCAAGTCAGTATTCACACAGCAGTTTCTGCTATTCCATGTATTCCCCTTCCATAGTCACTGGTGTGCATACCTTATCTCCCCATAGTGATGTTTTTTAGGTTTTTGCACCCAGTTCGGACTTAGAATGGTGTTCCAAACGTTATTCCTTATTTGATTTATTTAACGACCGCACAGGATCTTTACAATACACTGAAGAACTCTCGATGTTATGTAGCTCTTCCATCTGGTGACTTTTATGCCAAGTCAGAGACCAAAAATGTTTTTAGTTCATAACCCTAATTGCAAATGCTGGTAAGGGGGCACACGACCCTTTCCTACTATCAACAATTCTTAGAAAGTTATAAAATTAGGGACAATAGGACGTTCCTGAAGTTCATGGAAATGGGTTAATTGTTAACTAAGAAATCCTGGATCAACTACTATAGTGGACATTATTGGAATTGGAAAAACTGGTTACGTCATAGGCAAACAACATATCGCTCTTTAGAAAGGTGAAGCTGGGATTGGTAGAGCTATAAAAATGACAGTATGTGACATAACCAAAAAAAAGAAAATCAAGAGAAAAAAAATTAAGCTCCCCACGGCCTCTTAATCATAAAACCAGGGAACAGTATTGCTGATGGAGCTCAGCACTGCATAAGAAAAGGGACGATTTTCAGCACTACCATCCATTAGGATTGATGAAATATACCTTATTTAGTCCATTAAGGTCCTGTCCACACGTGTTTTTTTTCTTGCTTTTTAAACTGCACCGTGTCAATGACAAAATGCATGCGTTTTGCTTCCCCAGCAAAGTCTATGAGAAATCAGAATTTCCATGTGCACGGTGTTTTGTTTTTTTTTAGGCAGGGTTCTGTTTGACGAATATTTGTCAAAATCGTTCCCTAAGAAAGGCAGCATGTCACTTCATTGCGTTTTAGTTGCATTTTCCACCCCATTGACTTCTCAGTCTCAAAACGCACTGATTAAAACGCGGAAAACACGCATCGAAAATGCACCAAAAACGCATGCGTTTTTACAGGGTTTTTTTTGTCAAACAGTGTTTACATTGTCAAAACGCTGCAGTTTAGTTGTCAAGCCAGAAAACAGACGTGTGGACATAGCCTAAATCAGAAGGTAATAAAAGAGGGAAGAATAAAAAAACTGACATGTTTCTGGTGCACTGGGCAAAAGGAATCTGCCACCAGGTTTTTGCCACCTAATCTGAGAGCAGCATAATGTAGAGACAGAGAACCTGATTCCAGTGATGTGTCACTTACTGGGCTGCTCAGTGTAGCTTTGATAAAAATCACTGCTTAATCAGCAGTAAATCATCATTAGAGGACTACTTTGTGTGCTGCCTGGTTGTCCAGCAAATTCATGAGCTCTGTGTAACTGCTGCAGAAATATAGAAAATATTGGATTTTATGAAAATGACAGCAAACAGCTCAGTAAGTGACATGTCGCTGGAAACAGGGTCTCTGCCTCAACATTATGCTGCTCTCAGATGGGGGAGGAAAACCCTGGTGACTTGCTCCCTTTTAGGGTGCCCAGTTCTCCAGAAACCCACCAGTTTTTTAAATTTTCCCTGTTGTCACTGTGGCGCCCCTGACCTGGTCAGGCACCACTGAGTACTGCACCCATGCTGGGGACAGTACAACACAGGTAATCCAGAAGGCTGACTGGGGTGTGGTACACAGGCGCATAGTGATCAGGTCTCACACATGTACCCATGAGAGGACCCCTGGGGATCCCAGGAGGGGGAAAAGCCCTCACCTTCACTGGAATAGTGGAGGGGGCCAAAAGCCTCCATCTCCTCTCAAGGGGTGTGGTAAGAGAATCTGGTTGCTAGGTGGTGTAGGCAAGAACAGGAGAGGAGGGGCAGTGAGCCAGAACAGTGTAGAGTCCAGGGAGCTCGAGTGAGGAGCAGATCCCTGGGGCTGTGCAGTCTGACAGCGCCCGCGCAGTGGCTACTGACGGGGGAGAACGGTCAACTAGGAGGGCTACCCGAAATCCATCTTCAGCTAAAGAGAGAGCACGGAGTGGGAAGTAAGGAGACTGCTAGAGAGTACCAGGCCCAAACGGGCGGCAGATCCCGAAGCGGAGATAGATCCAGCTTTCTTTTGCTAAACCTGCCGGTGTGGGGCTCTCAAAGCCCACGCCACAACACTACAAAAGCCGCAGCCACGTAGCCACAGTTAGGGCCCATAGGTCACAGGAGGCAAGCAGCTGGAGTGGCCTGGTCCAGGCGACAAGCAAACGGCAACCGAAGGGGAGAGAGGCTGCAGCATCTTCCCTGGGTGACCCCCATAGGGACTCAAAGTCGGGGTTACCCCAAACCACCAAGGGCTAAGGAAGGCGAGTTAGTAGTCACCCTCACAAGTCAGCCTGAAGGACATCTGGTTCCCACTTGGTTCATCCCAGCTACGCCCGGGTCACTCACCCTGCCATCAACTGTGAGTAAAAACCCTGAAAGACATCCTGCCTGTGTTGAGTCATTCTGCGCCTTGTAGTTCTACACATCTACACAGGGCCCTGGGGCTTGCCTCACTCTCAGGGGGCTATTCCAACTAACTGCACTCACCATCAGCCCCAGGCGTCCCTCAACCTGCAGTGGCGGTCCCCCCCCCACTGACCGCAATACTGAGAGTGGCGTCACGACAAGAAGAAGATCTCCTACCTGTGACAGATCCAGCCGAGTGGAGTCCCTGAAGGTAATGCACCGACACAGCGTTTGCGGGGCACCACATCACCTTCTGTTTTAAATGACTACAGTATATTTTTATCAATCCTACCAGACAGAAGGCTTCCCTTTTCATATACATCACATTACCGTAATATTACATTTATCATTGTATTGGTCTCGACTTTACCCCTGACCCACTAAATACCAAGATGGTGCTGCAGAGACATATGCACATTTATTGCTATTTATTCCACTTAGGTTACTAATGATTGCTAGTGGTAGATAGATGAGAACGATCACTCATTATCAGTTTACTGCGGGACGAAAAGGAAAAAAAATAAAAAAAAATGGTCAAAAGCAGACAGACATTTTCATAAAAAGTGTGGAAACCATTATACAAATGTTAGGACTATGAAGTGAAGATTAGAGAAGGTAAGTAGAGGCGACACTATAACAAAGTAGTAGTATATCCCAACCACACTCACCGGATGATTCTTCTCTGGAGAGGACGGACGCGTGGATCCCTGTACGTTTAGCAGATTGTTTAGCTGCTCCATCTTTTCTTTTAGCATATGCTCATGGAGCATAGCTTCATCTTTAAACTTCATATATTTCTTTTCTTCATCGCCTGATAACAAATACATGAAACGTTCATTAAATCTACTCACCTGATAAAAGCCAAGGAAACATAAAACAGATCCGTGCAGTTATGTCTGAATTATACATCTACAGATCTGTTACAAGGCTGTCACAAGGGCTCTGGGAAACTTAAAGGAATTGTCCATTGCTAGGATATTGAAGCCGTAACTATCAGATTGGTGAGGGCCCAACACACAGCACTCCCACTGATCAGCATGTAAATGGTGTATAGCACAGCTCCAGCACACTTTTTAGTGGCTGTTAGGTATGGGATCTTAGCTCCAAAGAAAACTCCACCAGGACAAGGTAAACATGCATTTATCAGGTTGAAACCTCTTTTGGATAATCTTGAAAAACGGATGGATGACAGTTTTGCCTTTATTAAACAATTAGGTATCCACAATTGACGTGAGGGCTCCTTCATAACGATCACCCAAAATAATGAGTATCCCAGCGACCATACACCACTCTTGCCCTTCCATGCCAAGTGGCATTTCCAATTACTGTAATACTCAACTTTTACAGCCCATGCCAAACTTTCTCTGATTTGATGTGCAATTATTCCAGTTGCATAGCTGACATAATGTGTGTGACTGCAGCAGAGGATAAGTCGCACACAGTTCGTGATATATTATGTCAAAACTTACCCCACAGTTGTATCTTCTTCCGCTGCTCATGTTTCTTTATGTAGACAATCGCCCTATATTCTTCTATTGACATCTCAGAATCCCCACAGACAAGCTTGTCCTTACAATACATGGGAACTTGCTTCATTTCTGTAGATGACGGAGCAGACTGAGGAACCACAGCTGACTTAGAAATAGTTACATACTTGTTCCTGCACAAAAAAAACCAAAACAAAAACCCATAACTACATTCTTATTCGATTAAAGTGCGTGACCTGCAATTTTTTTTCCCTTCACAATTTTCTAGATTTTTTTTGTTTGTATATTGCAAGGAATTAAACTACAGTATTACAATTAAAATCAGATGCTCCTCACAGCCCAGCATCTCTCCTGCTTGTGCGCTCTGCAGTGACTGAGGAGGGAGCAGGGAGATGCTGGGCTGTGACACCGGGCTGTGCTGAGCAGTGAAACTCCGCCCACAGCTCAGCATCTCTCCTGCTTGTGCGCTCTGCAGTGACGGAGGAGGGAGCAGGGAGATGCTGGGCTGTGACACCGGGCTGTGCTGAGCAGTGAAACTCCGCCCACAGCTCAGCATCTCTCCTGCTTGTGCGCTCTGCAGTGACGGAGGAGGGAGCAGGGAGATGCTGGGCTGTGACACCGGGCTGTGCTGAGCAGTGAAACTCCGCCCACAGCTCAGCATCTCTCCTGCTTGTGCGCTCTGCAGTGACGGAGGAGGGAGCAGGGAGATGCTGGGCTGTGACACCGGGCTGTGCTGAGCAGTGAAACTCCGCCCACAGCCCAGTGTCACAGAGACGAAGGCCGGCCTCAGTGATGTCAGGTGAGCAGGAAGTTGATGTGACATCAGGCGATGGGGGAAGAGCAGTCTTCAATAGCGCCTCTCACAGGCACCATCGGCAACACAAGGTATGAGAGAGAAACCTTGTTTCTCAACATAATATCGATGTGGCCAATAATGAGTATGGGTGAACCACCTCTAATATAATTTTAAAATAGAAGTGATATTTAGCCATCACCTGCTTCTAAAAGCCGCATGTGGAGCAGCGCTCCACCAACAGATGTTAAATGCTGCTGTCAATCTCTGACAGCAGCATTAAACGTGCGTCATCAGGGGAGTGCGCTGTTCTAACCCCTCATCGGCACATCAATGGATTGTCATAACAGCCAGGGGTCTGATGAAAACCCGTGTCTCATCACAGAATTTCTGTTAAAACTAGCCCTTGGCTGGTATTCATAGGAGACGGATTTCAGATATATAGAGCAATGTTAATGCATTTCAGTATATAGCACAAGCTAAAGTACATCACAGGGTCAATTCCTCTTACGGGACTTTTAAAAAGTGAAAAGGGGGGGGGGGGGAATACAACAACATAAAGTTGAAATCACCACCCTTATATCGTATTGAAAAATTTAAAACAAAAAAAAAAAAAAAAACAAACCACCATTGGTATCGCTATAATCGTAAAAGTCAAATCAAAATATGAATTAAAATCAAATTCATTGGTATACAGCGCACCAAAAAGGCTCTCAAAGTCACAACTTTTAAAATAACTTTCTGGGTGGTTTTTATGGGATGTGGGCATGGAGAGCAGTGAATATTCATTTTGTTTAATTGCGGACTCGTGTTCACCCCAGCCGTTGTCTTCTTGCAGCGGTGACTGTGCTCCTGCCTCCTGTGACCGGCTCCACCAGCGCCGCTCTGTTTGTTAGGATGGGTCAAGTAATGTGCTTAGTGCATGCTTGTTTCCACTCACTTTTTAATTCATTAAACCTATTAAGAGTAACTTTTATTAAATTGACAAAAAAATTTAAAAACTGAGCCCTTAGAATGTGAACTTGTGAGTTCCATGATCACTGGAACATGGTCTGAGATGGCAATATCAATTGACAGTTACCAACAAAGATAGGAGAGAATTAGAAGTCAATATCTATGCGAGGTCGATCAATTGGTAGGTGGATAAAGCCGGGAGGTAGTAAGGTAAGGGTGCCTGCAGATACCTCTCCGGTCCTCCCTTACGGATACTGCAGAGGCGAAATCTCCTTCCACAATTTTATTAGGAGTAAGGTCCATTAGTATTCTACTTTCCAACTGAGTAAAGAAAGCTTATCCATACAGGTTATCCAGAGACATAGCGCCACCTGGTGTAAATCATGTCAAATGTATCACGCTGCCTGCACTATTGTATTGCTCATCATTTAGTTGGTATGCAAAGATTTGTTAATTAAAGCCATATGTCAGGATTTAGGACCTTCATTAGTTTTTGAAGGGTTTTTAATCTCTTAATATTCCAGGGGACAAGGAGATAAAACAGTTATAAAGGGATAGAGCTGTAAGAAAGTATTTGGATATATATGGGAATCTGACTGCGACGAGGACACAAGAGGCGATACATCTCTCAGTATGACGGCTAAGGCTTCCTTCACAGATCAGTTTTTTGCCATCAGGCACAATCCAGCGAATTGTGAATAAAATGGCTCCAGCGTCTGATCCATTTTTTTCCTCAGACTTATATTCGCGCCGGAATGTGCAGCATGGCCTCGCGTTTCATCCGGCATGCGCCAGATCCTGCAAAAATTGTCTGTGCAGCCACCGGAAGCAACGTCTAAAAGAACGTATTTTGGGACCGGCGAAAAAACGGAAGGCTTTTTTTTTTTTTTTTGTCCAATGGAAGCCTATGGGCGCTGGATCCTTCATCCGTCAATTGATGGAATCAGGCGACGGATCTGTTTTTTGTTTCTAGCATGCCCAGTCATTGTGAAATTTCACTTCTGGTAAAAAAAAAACAAAAAAAAACAAAACACACACACTCGCTCTGTTGGTCGGTCTCTCCCTCTCATACTCACCAATCACCGGCGCTGCACAGCTGTCACACTGCTCCAGCGGCTTCTGCAAGTGCCGGCCACTCATCATTCCATCTCGTATTCACGGCTTCCCCCGTCCACCTGCGCCTATGATTGGTTGCAGTGAAACAGCTGTCACTCAGCTTGGGAGCTTGTCTGACTGCAACCAATCACAGCCGCCAGTGTGCGGGTCTATATCTTGCAGTAAAATATATTTTAAAAAAAAAACAAAAAAAAACAAAAACACGTTGCGCGGTCCGGTATTCTTAGGCTGGGGAGCCCCACATTATGGGGAGTCCCCCAGCCTAAAAATATCAGCCAGCAGCCGCCCGGAAATGCCGCTTCCATTAGATGCAACAGTCCCTAGACTCTACCCGGCTTATCCCGACTGCCCTTAACCGGTGGCAATCAGGGTGGCAATCAGGGTAATAAGGAGTTTACGTCAGCCTTTAGCTGCCACTAAGTCCTAGCTCAGTGATGGCAGGTGTCTATGAGACACCCCCTCATCACTAAACTGAAGTGAAAGTAAATGAACACAAACACCGAAGAATTCTTTATTTGAAATAAAAGACAAAGAAGGGAATTTTGTTTACTTACCGTAAATTCCTTTTCTTCTAGCTCCAATTGGGAGACCCAGACAATTGGGTGTATAGCTTCTGCCTCCGGAGGCCACACAAAGTATTACACTTAAAAGTGTAAAGCCCCTCCCCTTCTGCCTATACACCCCCCGTGCATCACGGGTTCCTCAGTTTTAGTGCAAAAGCAAGAAGGAGGAAAGCAAATAAATTGGTTTAAAGTAACTTCAATCCGAAGAAATTTCGGAGAACTGAAACCATTCAACATGAACAACATGTGTACACGAAAAAACAACAGCCCGAAGGGAACAGGGCGGGTGCTGGGTCTCCCAATTGGAGCTAGAAGAAAAGGAATTTACGGTAAGTAAACAAAATTCCCTTCTTCTTTGTCGCTCCATTGGGAGACCCAGACAATTGGGACGTCCAAAAGCTGTCCCTGGGTGGGTAAAATAATACCTCGTAATAGAGCCGTAAAACGGCCCGTTCCTACAGGTGGGCAACCGCCGCCTGAAGGACTCGTCTACCTAGGCTGGCATCCGCCGAAGCATAGGTATGCACCTGATAGTGTTTGGTGAAAGTGTGCAGGCTCGACCAGGTAGCCGCCTGGCACACCTGCTGAGCCGTAGCCTGGTGCCGTAAAGCCCAGGACGCACCCACGGCTCTGGTAGAATGGGCCTTTAGCCCTGAGGGAACCGGAAGTCCAGAAGAACGGTAGGCTTCGAGAATTGGTTCCTTGATCCACCGAGCCAGGGTGGATTTGGAAGCCTGTGACCCCTTACGCTGACCAGCGACAAGGACAAAGAGTGCCTCCGAGCGGCGCAGGGGCGTCGTACGGGAATGTAGATTCTGAGCGCTCTCACCAGATCTAACAAATGCAAATCCCTTTCACATTGATGAACTGGATGAGGACAAAAAGAAGGTAAGGAGATATCCTGATTGAGATGAAAGGGGGATACCACCTTAGGAAGGAATTCCGGAACCGGGCGCAGCACCACCTTGTCCTGGTGAAACACCAGGAAAGGAGCCTTGCATGACAACGCTGCTAGCTCAGACACTCTCCGAAGTGATGTGACTGCTACTAGGAAGACCACCTTCTGCGAAAGGCGAGAAAGAGAAATATCCTTCAAAGGCTCAAAAGGTGCCTTCTGAAGGGCCATCAGAACCCTGTTCAGATCCCAGGGTTCTAACGGCCGCCTGTAAGGAGGGACAATGTGACAAACCCCCTGCAGGAACGTGCGTACCTGAGAAAGCCTGGCAAGACGCTTCTGAAAGAACACAGAGAGCGCTGAGACTTGTCCCTTAAGGGAGCCGAGCGACAAACCTTTTTCCAATCCTGATTGAAGAAAGGAAAGAAAAGTGGGCAATGCAAATGGCCAGGGAGAAAATCCCTGATCAGAGCACCAAGATAGGAATATCTTCCACGTCCTGTGGTAGATCTTGGCAGACGTTGGTTTCCTAGCCTGTCTCATAGTGGCAATGACGTCTTGAGATAATCCTGAAGACGCTAGGATCCAGGACTCAATGGCCACACAGTCAGGTTGAGGGCCGCAGAATTCAGATGGAAAAACGGCCCTTGAGACAGTAAGTCTGGACGGTCTGGTAGTGCCCACGGTTGGCCCACCGTGAGATGCCACAGATCCGGGTACCACGACCTCCTCGGCCAGTCTGGAGCGACGAGGATGGCGCGGCGGCAGTCGGCCCTGATCTTGCGTAACACTCTGGGCAACAGTGCCAGAGGTGGAAACACGTAAGGGAGATGAAACTGCGACCAATCCTGAACTAAGGCGTCTGCCGCCAGAGCTCTGTGATCGTGAGATCGTGCCATTAATGCCGTGACCTTGTTGTTGTGCCGGGACGCCATTAGGTCGACGTCCGGCATCCCCCAGCGGCAACAGATCTCCTGAAACACGTCCGGGTGAAGGGACCATTCCCCTGCGTCCATGCCCTGGCGACTGAGAAAGTCTGCTTCCCAGTTTTCTACGCCCGGGATGTGAACTGCGGATATGGTGGAGGCCGTGGCTTCCACCCACATCAAAATCCGCCGGACTTCCTGGAAGGCTTGCCGACTGCGTGTTCCGCCTTGGTGGTTGATGTAAGCCACCGCTGTGGAGTTGTCCGACTGAATTCGGATCTGCTTGCCTTCCAGCCACTGCTGGAACGCTTTTAGGGCAAGATACACTGCCCTGATCTCCAGAACATTGATCTGAAGGGAGGACTCTTGCTGAGTCCACGTACCCTGAGCCCTGTGGTGGAGAAAGACTGCTCCCCACCCTGACAGACTCGCGTCTGTCGTGACCACCGCCCAGGATGGGGGTAGGAAGGATTTCCCCTTCGATAATGAAGTGGGAAGAAGCCACCACCGAAGGGAAGCTTTGGCTGCCTGAGAGAGGGAGACGTTCCTGTCGAGGGACGTCGACTTCCTGTCCCATTTGCGTAGGATGTCCCATTGAAGAGGACGCAGGTGAAACTGCGCGAAAGGGACTGCCTCCATTGCTGCCACCATCTTCCCTAGGAAGTGCATGAGGCGCCTCAAGGGGTGTGACTGACCTTGAAGGAGAGATTGCAACCCTGTCTGCAGTGACCACTGTTTGTTCAGCGGGAGCATCACCATCGCTGAGAGGGTATGAAACTCCATGCCAAGATATGTCAGCGATTGGGCCGGTGTCAGATTTGACTTTGGAAAATTGATCCACCCGAAACTCTGGAGAGTCTCCAGAGTAGCGTTGAGGCTGTGTTGGCATGCCTCTTGAGAGGGTGCCTTGACCAGCAGATCGTCTAAGTAAGGGATCACCGAGTGACCCTGAGAGTGGAGGACCGCAACTACTGTAGCCATGACCTTGGTGAAAACCCGTGGGGCTGTCGCCAGGCCGAACGGCAGTGCCGCGAACTGAAGGTGTTCGTCTCCTATGGCGAAGCGCAGGAAGCGCTGATGCTCTGGAGCAATCGGTACGTGGAGATAAGCATCTTTGATATCGATCGATGCAAGGAAATCTCCTTGGGACATTGAGGCGATGACGGAGCGGAGGGATTCCATCCGGAACCGCCTGGTCTTTACGTGTTTGTTGAGCAGTTTTAGGTCCAGGACAGGACGGAAAGACCCGTCCTTCTTTGGAACCACAAACAGGTTGGAGTAAAAACCGTGACCCTGTTGCTGAAGAGGAACCGGGACCACCACTCCTTCTGCCTTCAGAGTGCCCACCACCTGCAGAAGAGCATCGGCTCGCTCGGGAGGCAGAGATGTTCTGAAGAATCGAGTCGGAGGACGAGAGCTGAACTCTATCCTGTAACCGTGAGACAGAATGTCTCTCACCCAACGGTCTTTTACCTGTGGCAGCCAGGTGTCGCAAAAGCGGGAGAGCCTGCCACCGACCGAGGATGCGGTGTGAGGAGGCCGTAAGTCATGAGGAAGCCGCCTTGGTAGCGGCACCTCCGGCGGTCTTTTTAGGACGTGACTTAGACCGCCATGAATCGGAGTTCCTCTGATCCTTCTGATGCCTTTTGGACGAGGAAAATTGGGACCTGCCCGCGCCCCGAAAGGACCGAAACCTCGACTGTCCCCTCCTCTGTTGGGGTATGTTTGGTTTGGCCTGGGGTAAGGATGTATGCTTTCCCTTGGATTGTTTGATGATTTCATCCAATCGCTCACCAAACAAACGGTCGCCAGAAAATGGCAAACTGGTTAAGCACTTTTTGGAAGCCGAATCTGCCTTCCATTCCCGTAGCCACAAGGCCCTGCGTATTGCCACCGAATTGTCGGCTGCAACCGCCGTACGGCTCGCAGAGTCCAGGACAGCATTAATAGCGTAGGACGCAAATGCCGACGTTTGAGAGGTTATGGACGCCACTTGCGGCGCAGACGTACGTGTGACTGCGTCAATCTGCGCTTGACCCGCTGAGATAGCTTGGAGTGCCCATACGGCTGCGAATGCTGGAGCAAAAGACGTGCCGATAGCTTCATAGATGGATTTCAACCAGAGCTCCATCTGTCTGTCAGTGGCATCTTTGAGTGAAGCCCCATCTTCAACTGCAACTATGGATCTAGCCGCCAGTCTGGAGATTGGAGGATCCACCATGGGACACTGAGTCCAGCCCTTGACCACGTCAGGGGGGAAGGGATAACGTGTATCCTTAAGGCGCTTGGAAAAACGCTTATCTGGACAAGCTCAGTGTTTCTGGACTGCCTCTCTGAAGTCAGAGTGGTCCAGAAATATACTCGTTGTACGCTTGGGAAACCTGAAACGGAATTTCTCCTGCTGAGAAGTTGACTCCTCCACTGGAGGAGCTGAGGGAGAAATATCCAACATTTGATTGATGGACGCGATAAGATCATTCACTATGGCGTCCCCATCAGGAGTATCAAGGTTGAGAGCGGCCTCAGGATCAGAATCCTGATCCGCTACCTCCGCTTCATCATACAGAGAGTCCTCCCGCTGAGACCCTGAACAATGTGATGATGTCGAGGGAATTTCCCAGCGAGCTCGCTTAGGCGGTCTGGGGCTGCGGTCCGTGTCAGAGACCTCACCCTGGGATCTATGAGACACCCCGGGAGGACATTGTTGCTCCAACTGAGGGGGACCAGGGTGCAATGATTCCACAGTGCCCATGGTCTGAGATACCGGTCTGGACTGCAAGGCTTCTAGTATCTTAGCCATAGTCTCAGAAAGTCTATCAGTAAAAACTGTAAACTCCGTCCCCGTCACCTGGACAGTGTTAGCAGGTGGTTCCCACTGAGCCACCCTTAGCAGAGGCTCCGGCTGAGTAAGTGCCACAGGGGCCGAGCATTGCACACAATGAGGGTCAGTGGAACCTGCCGGTAGTATAGCCGTACATGCGGCGCAGGCAGCATAGTAAGCCTGTGCTTTGGCACCCTTGCTTTTTGCGGACGACATGCTGTTGTCTCCTCTGAGCAATCCAGGAGGGTATATAGCCAAAAATCAACCGTGCACCATACAGTGTAAAGTATAGCCTATAATCATATAATCTATATGTACACTTCTGCACTAGTGGGGCCAGCACCTCAGGTGCTGCTTACCGCCCGCTCAAAGCGGTTGTGTGGTCACCAGAATCCCTGCCTGGGTCTCCCAGAGCTTGTCTCCCCTCTCCAGCGTCAGAAGAGCTGACAGGAATGGCTGCCGGTGTCCTGAGGAGAGGAGGGGGCCGTGGGCGTGCCCTAAAAAGTGCGGGAATCTGGTGCCCCACTGTGCACAGTGAGGGGGGTGGAGTATGCAAAGCATGTTCCAGCCCTCAGTGCTGACGTCCTGTACAGCGTCCCGCCCTTCCCCTGACTGGCAGGCCTGGGGGCGGGAAAAGAGTGAGACTAGGCCGCAAAAGCCGGGGACTAAAGTTATAAGCGCGGCCGGCGTATAAGCGCGGTCGGCGCGGTAGTCCCCGGCGTACTAACACTCCCAGCCGCGCTGCAGTGTGAAATGGCAGCGCGCGGTCAGCGCGGTAGTCCCCAGTAAACTAACACACCCAGCCACGCTGCAGTGTGTGATGGCACAAGCGCGGTCAGCGCCGCGGTCCCCGGCGCACTAACACACCCAGCAATGCTGGAGTGTTTCTGTGCGCGGTCCCCACGGGGACACAGAGTACCTTAAAGTAGCAGGGCCTTGTCCCTGACGATACTCGGCTCCTTGTCCAGCAGAGTCCCCAGGGGCTGTGGATGGAGCACGGTCTCAGTGCCTGGAGACCGATTAGGATCCCACTTCACCCAGAGCCCTAAAGGGATGGGGAAGGAAAACAGCATGTGGGCTCCAGCCTCCGTACCCGCAATGGATACCTCAACCTTAACAACACCGCCGACAAGAGTGGGGTGAGAAGGGAGCATGCTGGGGGCCCTGTTATGGGCCCGCTTTTCTTCCATCCGACATAGTCAGCAGCTGCTGCTGACTAAGCTGTGGAGCTATGCGTGGATGTCTGTCCTCCTTCGCACAAAGCATGAAAACTGAGGAACCCGTGATGCACGGGGGGTGTATAGGCAGAAGGGGAGGGGCTTTACACTTTTAAGTGTAATACTTTGTGTGGCCTCCGGAGGCAGAAGCTATACACCCAATTGTCTGGGTCTCCCAATGGAGCGACAAAGAAATCAACCCTCTTTCACCACTTTATTAATCCCCAAATACACCTCCAGGTCTGATGTAATCCACACGAAGTCCCACGACTCTTTCATCTCTGCTACATTGGAAGCTGACAGGTGCGGCAGTAGAACACTGCCGGTCGCTGTGAGCTCCACAGAGCAACTGAAGTGAGTCGCGCTGTCAGCGGTGACGTCACTCAGGTTACTCGCGACCACTGCTACAACAGATCAGTTTTGTTTTTTTGCTTTTTTATTTTTTTAACGGATCCGTCCCATTAGTTTTGCCACAACTGCGACGCATGCGTTGCATCAGGCACAAACTGGATTGTGCCGTATGGCAAAAAACTGATATGTGAAAGTAGCCTAACACGATAAAGATGCCAAAAAGCAAACACCAGTCCACAATACATGCAGTCAATAGACAGAAAACACAAGTAGTTTTCCAAACAAGAGTAGAAGTATGAAATTTCCTTGAGATAAAGAGCTTTCTCCCCCATGCACATCTAATTGGAGCAAGTATCAGATTCTCAATATACAATAATACAGTAAAGCATAGGAATTGTTAAAGCTGAAGTTGCTACAAAGTCATGGCCGAAAGTGTGGGCCCCCTAGAAATTGTTCCAGGAAATTACCGCATTTTTCGCTTTCTACGACGCACTTTTGTTCCCCCAAATTTTGGGGGAAAGTAGGGGGTGCGTCTTATAAACCGAATATATGGGGGGTGTACATACATACACATACATATATTATATATACATACACACACACAAACACTGCAGGGTCCGCTCTGGAGCGGTGCTGGGGGCAGGTGACAGCTGCGAGCGGCAGCGTTTGATCTCCTGCTCCCGCTCATATAATATGCACAGCCGCTGTACAGCAGTGTGGTGCTGAAACTGCATCACGCTGAGGGGCTGGGGCAGCGGGGCATATTATATCTGCCTGCGCCCTCCTTTGATCGCACATGATCCCCCCTGTGTTAGATATGGCCCCCGTGCTGCTGCCCATAGTAAAATAAAAAAGCTTTACTTACCTCTAGCGCTGATCTCCGGTCTCCTGCTGCTGTTGTCTATAATAAGACACGCAGAGATGATATCACTCTGCGGTGCAGATCACCTGACCGGCAGCAAGAACCAGGAAGTAAGGAAGCCAGAGCTCAACTGCGAGGAGGGAGACAGAGGAGGGACAGCGCTGAGAATGTAAGGAAAGAGTGTTTTATTTTATTATGGGCAGCAGCATGGGGGCATATCTAACACAGGGGAGATGTGCCATCTATAGTGGCCATGGGCAGCACACATGGGGGGCATATCTAACACAGGGGAGATGTGCCATCTATAGTGGCCATGGGCAGCACACATGGGGGCCATATCTAACACAGGGGAGATGTGCCATCTATAGTGGCCATGGGCAGCACACATGGGGGCCATATCAAACACAGGGGAGGTGTACCATCTAGGGGCCATGGGCAGCACAGGGGGACGTGTCCCAGCACAAGGGGGCTATATTCAATATAAGGGGGCCATATCCAGATTAAGGGGGGGTAATTTTAGGTTGGGGGGCTATGAGGGACATATACCCTATATGATTTGTTAGACGACACTGGCATTATAAGATGGACCCCACTTAACATTAAAAAAAAAAATTCTTTTCCTTCATCAAATTTGGGGGTGCGTCTTATAATCAGGTGCGTCTTATAAAGCGAAAAATACGGTAAGTATTTCTCCCAGAATATTATTGCAATTACACATTTTGTTATACACGTTTATTTTCTGTGTTGTATTGGAACAACACAAAAAGGGCAAATTGGACAGAATTTCACACACAACTCAAACAAACAAAATTTGGCTGGACAAAATTATTGGCACCCACAACTTACTGTTTGGCTACACACCCTTTAGAATAAAATAACTGCAATCAATCCTATGACCTTTAACAAGCTCTTTACACCTTTCAGCTGGAATTTTGGACTACAGTGGAACCTCGCTTAAAAAGGGAACCGGTCATCACTTTTTTTTTGGCTATAAGCTGCAGCCACCACCACAGGGCTCTTATATACAGTATTCTAACATGCTGTATATAAGAGTCCAGGCCGGGGGTATAACAAACCCTTTATAATACTTACCCAACGGTCACGCTGCGGTAGAATTGGGTCACGGAGGAGTCTCCGTTGTCCGGTGCCGCCTCTTTCGGCCATCTTCGTCCTCTTTCTGAAGCCTGTATGCATGACGCGTCTACGTCATACACACTCGCCGAACCTGCGCAGGCGCACTACAATACTTTGATCTGCCCTGCTCAAGACAGATCAAAGTGCGCCTGCTCAGGACCTGAATGCCGGCGAGTGTGGATGACGTCGGACAAGTCAGAAGAAGGACGACGAAGATGGCCGAAAGAGGCGGCTCCGAACAACGGAGACGCCTCCGTGACCCAATTCCACCGCAGCGCGACCGTTAAACACTTTATAATAGTTACCTATGTAGTCACAGCGGCCTGGGCTCTTATATACAGCATGTTAGAATGCTGTATATAAGAGCCCTGTGGTGGTGGCCGCAGCTTATAGCCAAAAAAAGTGGTGTCAAGTTCCCTTTAACGAGTAACCCACTTAACGAGAATTTCGCTTAAACAAAGCTTTCTGTAAATTTGTAACCCGGTTTACGAGAAAGCTTTGCTGTACAAGCAAAATCCTCACCGCACACACTTCCAGTTCCATACATCCACCGCGCTCTGACCCGCTCTTGCAGTCCACACAAACACACACATACAGTATTATGCTCACCTTACCTTCCGTTCCATCGCCGGTCTCCTGGTTCTTGTAGTCCGCCGGCTCATTGCGACGTCCTCGCGGCGAACTACAAGACCCAGGAGGCCGGCGATGGAACGGAAGGTAAGGTGAGCATAATATGTGTACCTTCAGTTCCATCGCCAGGCTCCTGGGTCCTGTAGTTCGCTGCTCCACTCCAAGCTGTGCATCGGCAACCATAGCGACGAAGCAGGAAGTTCGGCTGTCAGACGCTACTCAAAGGCAGCGCGCTGACCAATCAGAGGCAAGCAACTCCTGTCTTTGATGTCAGCGCTCTGGCAGCGGAAGTGCCTCCCTCGTCGTTATGGTTACCCGATACACAGCCCGTACTGGTGAGCAGCAAGTCCCACGACACCGGCGATGGAATGGAAGGTAAGGTGAACAGAATATGTGCGTGTGGGTGCGTGTGGAATGGCACAATAAAAGGACCTGAAGGGGACATTTAACAAGTTGTGGAACTAATTGTCAGCATTGCAATGATTTCCTATGGGAAATCTTGCTTTGCTGAACGAGTAACTTGGTTAACAAGCACACTCCCAGAACGGATTGTTCTCGTTAACCAAGATTCCACTGTACTCTTCTTTTGCAAACTGCTCTAATATTTGAAGGGCACCTTCTCCCAACAGCAAATTTAAGATCTCTCCAAAGGGGGTCAATTGGATTTAGATCCGTATTCTTTGCTGGCCTCTTCCGAACTCTACAGTGCTTTTTTTTCCAGTAATTTCTGGTTGCTTCTTAGGGGTGCTTTACACGCTGCGACATCGCTACCGATATATCGTTGGGGTCACATCATTAGTTACGCACATCCGGCGCTGGTAGGGACATCGCAGCGTGTGACGCAAATGAGCGACGATCAACGAGCACAAAAACGTGAAAAATCGTTGCTCGTTGACACGTCGTTCATTTCCTTAATATCGCTACTGCCACAGGTATGATCATGTTCGTCGTTCCTGCAGCATCACACATCGCTCCGTGTGACACAACAGGAACGACGAACATCTCCTTACCTGCGTCCACCGGCAAAGCGGAAAGACGGAGGTGGGCGGGATGTTACGTCCCGCTCATCTCCGCCCCTCCGCTTCTATTGGCCGGCAGCTTAGTGACGCCGCAGTGACGTTTCTATGACGCCGACCGCCCCTCCCCCTTGAAGGAGGGATTGTTCAGCAGTCACAGCGACGTCGCTGACCAGGTATGTGCGTGTGATGCTGCCGTAGCGATAATGTTCGCTACGGCAGCGAGCACCAAATGTCGCGCGTACGACGGGGGCGGATACTATCGCGCTCGACATCGCTAGCGATGTCGCAGCGTGTAAAAGTACCCCTTAAATCCGTAGCGTGCGCACAGGGCCTACCATGGATTTTGCCGAGGATTTGCTGTGGAATTGCTGCACAAAATGTGTAACTTTGCTGCAGTCATTCCCCAGCAAATCCCATGAGTTTTAAAAAAATGCTTTGCGCACACTGCGTTTCATTTTATACGTGCAGACATTCCACTGTGGAATTAATGAGTATGTCACTTTTCTGCATTTTTTGCTATAGATAAATGGTAAAAATCCACGGCAAAAACGCAGGTGCGGTTTTAACCGCGGGTGCGGGATTCTTTCAGAGGGTCTGTTTTTTTTCTTAAGAAAAAGTCACTTTCTAGTGCGCACATGGCCTTAAAATGTGTTTGTGGTCATTGTCCTGCTGGAAGATCCATAACCTAGGATGCAAATCCAGTTTTCTTACACTGGGCACTACATTGCGACCCAAAAGTCTTTGGTAATTTCACATTTCATGATGCCTTGAACATAATCAAGGCACCCAGTGCTCAGAGACAGCATAACAACACCAAAACATCTTTGAACCATCACCTTATTTGACTGTAGGCACGGTGTTCTTTTCTTTGTAGGAGTCATTCCGTTTTTGATAAACAGAATGACGTGCTTTGCCAAAAAGATCTATCTTGGTCTCCTCTGTCTACAAGATGCTTTCTCAGAAGGTTTTTGGCTTAATCATATTTTGGCAACTGCAGTCTAGCTTTTTACATCTATCTGCATTGGGGTCTTTCTGGGTCTCCTGCCATAGCATTTCATTAAAATGAGGACGGATAGTTTATACTGACATTAATGCACAGAGACTGCAGGACAGCTTGAATGTCCTTGGACCTTGATTGGAGTGGCTTATCCACCATCTGGGCTATCCTGCATTGCAACCTTTCATCAATATTTCTCTGTAGTTCACATCCAGTGAGATTAGCTAAAATGCCATGGGTCCAATACTTTGATTATGTTCCGCAACGTGAACAAAAGGAACATCAATATCTCAAGATGGAATTGTAACCTTGAGATTGATATTTGTTTCAACAATTTTGATTATTAAGTCCTCAAACCGTTCTCTCTCTGTTTTCCATGTTTAGTGTGGCACACAGAGACACAATGCAAAGAGTCAACTTCTTTTTTTATTTGGTTTCCAAGGATGATTTTCATATAGCCCACACCTGTTACATGACAGAGGTAAGGTTGAACCAGCATCACGTTTGAAACAAAATTGTTTACCCACAATTTTGGAAAGGTGCCATCAATTTTGTCTTGACCATTGTTTGAGTTGCGTGTGATCTGGTATCCAATTTGCTTTATTTTGTCTGGGATTTTTTTGTGGCGTTCCAATACATACAAAAGGAAATAAACATGTGTATAAACAAAAGACATGTAATTATTATAATTTTCTGGGAGAAATAATTCATTTTATGGAACAATTTGAGGGGTGCCAACACTGTCAGCCATGACCATCTGAAGAGGTCTCTCCCGTTCAACAAAAGTTAAAACGGGGGGGGCGTGGCTAGACATGGCCGTGTAGAGACGTGCAGCTCCTGAGCTCCGCTGCAGAATTCCACGATCCACCGGCATCCCCACACCAAAATGGTGCGCACCGCTGCCAAGAAGGCCCGGTCCCGCTCTGCTGCCCGCCCGACGTCCCCACAGCCTACTATGGAGGCTTACCTCACCAGTCCGGGGAGTGAAAAATCTGGGGCCTCCATGCGTCCTGCCCAGGGACCAGATTATCCAGCTGAATCCGCCGCGGCGGCGAGCGGGACCCGGGCACCAGAGGAAACGGGAAGCACCCCAGTGCAGACCCGGAGGAATGGGACCGGAGCGATCGGGACCCCCATACCGGAGGTGGAGAGGCCTGGCGCGGCGGCGGCGCCATTCCAAGATGGCCGCCACAGCAGCTCCCCAGCCAAGACGGACCGGGTAAGCAGGCCCCAGACCCTGCAGCTGCAGCAGCTGACAAGCGGCGGCCAGGCCGCACAAGAGGGAGGGGGTGGACTATGCTTGAAACACCAGTCGCCTCTGCCCCCGATTGAAAATCCGGAGCCACAGAAGGCAATAGCTGGAGTCTGTCCAGGCCCCCCCTCCACCCCAGACTACGATCCCAATAGGGGTGGAAACACAGAGCCCGGGGTCTCACAGAGAGCTGGGGACGCTTGCCCCCAACATATGGGAGAGGAAGATGGGGAGTCCCCCACGCAGAAAGAGGAGGCTGTCATGCAAGAAGTGTTGCAGAGGGAGGAGGCAGCATCAAGCTCCCCAGCCAGATGGTCCACTGGCTCATCATGGGCAGACAGTCCCCCCGCCAAGCACCCGGCCACACCTGAGAGGCATCCCACCCTGCTTCCAGAGGGCCCTGACACTCAAATGGTACCTCACGCCCCAATCATGATCGCAACTCCGAGAGAGGGGAGACCACAAATATACAGGCCACAATCGAGCTTCCATACCTCCCATGTGGCCTTCTCGCCGACTACAGGGGGTGAGGATAGGCCGGCCTCCCTGGCGGACCTCCGGGCATTCATGCAGGCGATACCTACCAAAGAAGGGAATTTTGTTTACTTACCGTAAATTCCTTTTCTTCTAGCTCCAATTGGGAGACCCAGACAATTGGGTGTATAGCCACTGCCTCCGGAGGCCGCACAAAGTACTACACTCAAAAGTGTAAGGCCCCTCCCCTTCTGGCTATACACCCTCCCGTAGGAGTACGGATTCCTCAGTTTTAGTACCAAAGCAAGAAGGAGGAAAGCCAATAACAGTTTCAAAAAACAAATTCAATCCGATAACAAGATCGGAGAACTTAAGAAACAACATGAACAACATGTGCACCCGAAAAACGAAACCCTAAGAACAATAGGGCGGGTGCTGGGTCTCCCAATTGGAGCTAGAAGAAAAGGAATTTACGGTAAGTAAACAAAATTCCCTTCTTTTTCGCTCCTAATTGGGAGACCCAGACAATTGGGACGTCCAAAAGCAGTCCCTGGGTGGGTAAAAAGATACCTCGTGATCGGGCTGTCAGGCAGCCCTTACCTACAGGTGGGCCACCGCCGCCTGAAGGACCTGTCTACCTAGGCTGGCATCTGCCGAAGCGTAGGTATGCACTTGATAGTGTTTGGTAAACGTGTGCAGACTCGACCAGGTAGCCGCCTGGCACACCTGCTGAGCCGTAGCCTGATGCCGCAATGCCCAGGACGCACCCACGGCTCTGGTAGAATGGGCCTTCAGTCCAGATGGAATCGGAAGCCCAGCAGAACGGTATGTGTGAAGAATTGGTTCCTTGATCCACCGCGCCAGGGTGGATTTGGAAGCTTGCGATCCCTTATGCTGACCAGCGACTAGGACAAAGAGCGCATCAGAACGGCGCATAGGCGCCGTGCGAGAAATGTAAATCCTGAGTGCTCTCACCAGGTCCAACAGATGTAAACCTTTTTCAAATTGGTGAACTGGATGCGGACACAAAGATGGCAAAGTGATATCCTGATTGAGATGAAAGGAAGAAACCACCTTGGGAGAAAACTCTGGAATTGGACGCAGTACTACCTTGTCTTGGTGAAACACCAGGAAGGGAGATTTGCAAGATAACGCCGCTAGCTCGGACACTCTACGAAGAGACGTGACCGCCACAAGAAAAACCACTTTTTGTGAAAGCCGAGAAAGGGAAACCTCTTTCAAAGGCTCGAAAGGCGGCTTTTGGAGAGCAATGAGAACCTTGTTTAGATCCCAGGGTTCCAATGGCCGTCTGTAAGGAGGAACGATATGACAAACTCCTTGGAGAAACGTGCGTACTTTAGAAAGCCGTGCCAAGCGCTTCTGAAAGAATACGGATAGTGCGGAGACTTGACCCTTAAGAGAGCTAAGCGACAAACCTTTTTCCAACCCAGACTGCAGGAAGGAAAGAAAAATTGGCAATGCAAATGGCCAGGGAGAAACCCTCTGAGCCGAGCACCAAGCTAAGAATATCTTCCACGTCCTGTGATAGATCTTAGCTGAGGATGGTTTTCTAGCCTGTCTCATTGTGGCAACTACTTCATGAGATAAACCTGAGGCCGCTAGGATCCAGGACTCAATGGCCACACAGTCAGGTTCAGGGCCGCAGAATTCAGATGGAAAAACGGCCCTTGAGACAGCAAATCTGGACGGTCTGGTAGTGCCCATGGTTGGCCTACCGTGAGATGCCACAGATCCGGGTACCACGACCTTCTTGGCCAGTCTGGAGCGACGAGAATGGCTCGATGGCAGTCGGACCTGATTTTCCGGAGAACTCTGGGCAACAATGCTAGAGGTGGAAACACATAGGGTAGTCGGAATTGCGACCAATCCTGAACCAAGGCGTCTGCCGCCAGCGCTCGGTGATCGTGAGACCGTGCCATGAAAACTGGGACCTTGTTGTTGTGCCGTGACGCCATCAGATCGACGTCCGGCGTCCCCCAGCGGCAACAGATCTGCTGAAACACGTCCGGGTGAAGGGACCATTCCCCTGCGTCCATACCCTGGCGACTGAGAAAGTCTGCTTCCCAGTTTTCCACGCCTGGGATGTGAACTGCGGATATGGTGGACGCTTTGCTTTCCACCCACGTCAAAATCCGCCGGACTTCTTGAAAGGCTTGGCGACTGCGTGTTCCCCCTTGGTGGTTGATGTACGCCACCGCCGTGGAATTGTCCGACTGAATCCGAATCTGCTTGCCTTCCAGCCATTGTTGGAAGGCTCGCAGAGCAAGATAGACTGCTCTGATTTCCAGAACATTGATCTGCAGGGTGGACTCTTCCTGAGTCCACGTCCCCTGAGCCCTGTGGTGGAGAAACACCGCTCCCCACCCTGATAGGCTCGCATCCGTCGTGACCACTGCCCAGGATGGGGGTAGGAACGACTTTCCCTGTGACAATGAGGTGGGGAGAAGCCACCAACGCAGAGAGTCCTTGGCAGTCTGAGAGAGGGAGACAGTCCTGTCGAGGGACGTCGACTTCCCATCCCATTGGCGTAGAATGTCCCATTGTAGAGGGCGCAGATGAAACTGCGCGAACGGGACTGCCTCCATTGCTGCTACCATCTTTCCTAGGAAATGCATGAGGCGCCTCAGTGAGTGCGACTGGCTCTGAAGGAGAGATTGCACTCCTGTCCGCAGCGAACACTGCTTGTCCAGTGGAAGCTTCACTATCGCTGAGAGAGTATGAAACTCCATGCCAAGATAAGTCAGTGATTGGGTCGGGGTTAGATGAGACTTTGGAAAGTTGATAATCCACCCGAAACTCTGGAGAGTGTCTAGTGCCACTTTCAGACTGTGTTGGCATGCCTCTTGAGAGGGTGCCTTTATAAGCAGGTCGTCTAGATACGGGATGACCGAGTGACCTTGCGAGTGCAGGACAGCTACTACTGCTGCCATGACCTTGGTGAAGACCCGGGGGGCTGTTGCCAGACCGAAAGGTAACGCTACGAACTGCAGGTGTTCGTCGTGTATGACGAAGCGTAGGAAACGCTGATGCTCTGGCGCAATCGGCACGTGGAGATACGCATCTTTGATGTCTATTGATGCTAGAAAATCTCCTTGAGACATTGAGGCTATGACGGAGCGTAGGGATTCCATCCGGAACCTCCTGACTTTTACGTGTCTGTTGAGCAACTTTAGATCCAGGACGGGTCGATACGATCCGTCCTTTTTTGGGACCACAAACAGATTGGAGTAAAAACCGTGACCTTGTTCCTGAAGAGGGACGGAGGTCACCACTCCTTCCGCCTTTAGAGCGGCCACCGCCTGCAACAGAGCATCGGCTCGGTCTGGTGGTGGAGAAGTTCTGAAGAAACGAGTTGGCGGACGAGAACTGAACTCTATCCTGTACCCGTGAGACAGAATATCCCTCACCCAACGGTCTTTGACGCGTGACAGCCAAATGTCGCCAAAGTGGGAAAGCCTCCCACCGACCGAGGGTGTGGGAATCGGAGACTGCAAGTCATGAGGACGCCGTCTTGGCAACGGTTCCTCCGGCTGTCTTTTTTGGGCGTGACTGAGACCTCCAAGAATCTGAGCGTCTCTGATCTTTTTGAGTCTTTTTTGACGAGGAAAATTGGGACCTGCCCGGTCCTCGAAAGGACCGATAACCAGACTGACCCCTCCTCTGTTGGGGTTTGTTTTGTCTGTGTTGCGGTAAGGATGAGTCCTTACCCTTGGAGTGTTTGATGATTTCATCCAAACGCTCTCCAAACAATCGGTCACGAGAAAAAGGCAAATTGGTTAAGCACTTCTTGGAATGAGAATCTGCCTTCCAATGTCTCAACCACAGGGCCCTACACAAAACAACGGAGTTGGCTGACGCCACTGCCGTACGGCTTGTAGCGTCAAGAACAGCATTAATCGCGTACGACGCGAATGCCGCCATTTGCGAGGTCAATGGTGCTACCTGCGGGGCAAATGCACGTGTGACTGAGTCGACTTGCACAAGCCCGGCTGAGATAGCTTGGAGTGCCCATACGGCAGCAAAAGATGGCGCTAACGACGCTCCAATAGCTTCATAGATGGATTTCAGCCAGAGCTCCATCTGCCTGTCAGTGGCATCTTTAAGTGCCGCTCCATCTTCAACTGCAACCAAGGATCTAGCTGCAAGCCTGGAAATTGGAGGATCCACTTTTGGACACTGGGTCCAACCCTTGACCACCTCAGGGGGAAAAGGATAGCGTGTATCTTTAAGCCGTTTAGAAAAACGCCTTTCCGGATAAGCGTGGGGTTTCTGGATTGCGTCTCTAAAGTCAACGTGGTCCAGAAAAGTGCTTAATGTACGCTTGGGATATCTGAAATGGATTCTCTCGTGCTGCGAAGCTGACTCCTCTACCAGAGGAGCTGGTGGAGAAATATTTAACATCTTATTGATGGATGCTATAAGATCATTAACTATGGCATCACCATCTGGTGTATCTAAATTGAGAGCGGTCCCAGGATCAGAATCCTGATCAGTTACGTCCGCCTCATCACCCATAGATTCATCTCGCTGGGATCCTGACCATTGAGATGAATGTGAAGGCCTCTCATAGCGAGCCCGCTTAGGTTGCCTGGGACCATCGTCCGAGTCAGAGTCTTCACCCTGAGGTGTATGTGCCCGTCCCGGAGCTTGGAAGTAATTCAGCTGAGGGGGACCAGGGGGCAATGATTGCACAGTGTCCGTGGCCTGAAGTACAGGCCTAGCCCGCAATGTGTCAAGAATTTGTGACATAGTGAGAGACATTCTGTCAGCAAAAGCTGTAAACTCAGTTCCTGTCACTTGGACAGCATTCACAGGTGGTACACCCTGGGTCACGTCCAGCGGAGGTCCCGGCTGTGCAAGTGCCACAGGGGCCGAGCACTGCACACAATGGGGGTCATTGGAGCCTGCCGGTAGAAAAGTCCCACATGCGGTACTGCGTTTTGTGGACGACATGCTGTTGGCTCTGTGCAATGTGAGAGAGTCTATAGCCAAAAGGCGACCAGCGCTATGCAGTACAAAGTATTTGCAGGAACAAAATACTAAGATTACTACTGGCACAAGAGGGGGTGAGCCCGGAGGGCTGCTTACCGCCTGCTGAATAGCGGGTAAGAGGCGCAGAATTCCTTGTCTGGGTCTCCCCGGCTCCCCTCTGCAGCTCAGCGTGTCATCAGGAATGGCTGCCGGCGTCTGTGGAGAGGGGCGGCCCGTGGGAGTTCCCAAACAAAAGTGCGGGAAACAGTGTCCCCTCTGTGCCTATTGTGAGGGCTGGAGTATGTAAAAACGACTCCAGCCCTCAGCGCTGATGCACTGACCAGCGTCCCGCCCCTCTCCTGACTGGCAGGTCTGGGGGCGGGAACGAACGGAACCAGGCCGCAAAAGCCGGGGACTCGAGTTATCAGCGCGGCCGCCGTAAAAGCGCGGCCCGCGCTGAAGTCCCCGGCGCACCACAAGTGCCAGCCGCGCCGCAGTCCCAGCGGCCGGCGCGACCGTTCCCCAAAAGTGTGCCCGCTTCAGCGAAGCTGAAATGAGGCCATGGCACAAGCGCCGCAGCGCTGATGTCCCCGGCGCACTACAACACCCAGCATGCTGCGGTGTGAGCGCGAAATGCACGGGGACACAGAGTACCTTGAGGAAGCAGGGCCATGTCCCTGATGTACTCCGCTCCAATCCAGCATCTTCTCCAGGGGCTGTAGATGGAGCACGGTCTCAGTGCCTGGAGACCAGTAAATCCCACTTCACCCAGAGCCCTGTAAAAAGGGATGGGGAAGGAATCAGCATGTGGGCTCCAGCCTCCGTACCCGCAATGGGTACCTCAACCTTACAAACACCTCCGACATACAGTGGGGTGAGAAGGGAGCATGCTGGGGGCCCTGTATGGGCCCTCTTTTCTTCCATCCGACATAGTCAGCAGCTGCTGCTGACTAAAAACAATGGAGCTATGCGTGCGTGTCTGACCTCCTTCGCACAAAGCTAAAACTGAGGAATCCGTACTCCTACGGGAGGGTGTATAGCCAGAAGGGGAGGGGCCTTACACTTTTGAGTGTAGTACTTTGTGCGGCCTCCGGAGGCAGTGGCTATACACCCAATTGTCTGGGTCTCCCAATTAGGAGCGAAAAAGAAAGTGACATCGCGGCTCTAGCTAACCAAGTTGTTGCGGAATGCAAACTGGAATTTGCCCAATTCAGAGCGGAACTCTCATCTCTAACAGATAGAGTGGATACGGTTTCCACGATACAAGAAAATAATTCTACCTCTATCCATGCCTTACAAGGTACAGTGACAGAACACGCCAAACACTTGTTCTCCCTGCAGGAAAATATGGACGATCTAGAGAACCGCAATAGGAGAAACAATCTCCGTGTCAGAGGATTGCCAGAATCTATTGCTTCCGTGGATGTACCATCGGTGCTCACCACAATTTTCAACAAGCTGCTCGGGCGCCCGCCAGGGGTCAGAATAGAGTTGGACAGAGCTCATCGAGCACTTCGCCCTTTCAATCCGGAGGACCCCCACCCAAGGGATGTTATCTGCCGGGTCCATTTCTACGCTCTCAAGGAGGCGATCCTACTGGCGAGTAGGAAAAAAGCTGACCTCTCCTATAATGGGACCCCTATTAGAATCTTACCGGACCTTTCTCGCCATACACTAGCTCAAAGAGCGGCCCTCAAACCTTTATTAGATGTTTTAAAGGATAAAGAAATCCAGTTCCGATGGGGATTCCCTTTCTCCCTTTCGGTCCGCCAGGGCTCGAAATGCTTCACCCTCCGTACACCCGAGGACTTGCCCTCTTTTACTTCGGGCCTTGGCTTGCCGCCGATTCTTCTCCCCCAGTGGCCTAACACGCTGCTCCGCCCATGGGGTATGGGGCTACGCACGGGTCCTCTCGAGAGCCCCTCCACAAATCGGCAATCTGTGGGACTACCGCGGAGAGAGGAGAGATTCCGGGGCAAAAGACGCCCACATCTGAGCCGCAGTAGTCCGGACCGCGCCTGAAGGAACCGCTCTAAGATATCTATAGTACATGATATTGATTCACATGGGATGCCGATGGTTTCGTACCATACTAATGTTATTTGTCTCGCTATAGTCATGCTCAATTGGAAAGGAGTTGTCTTTTGGTTATGTCTGACCAGATTCTCCCCCCAATAGGTTGGAAGCCCCTGCCCCGCCGGTGTGCGGCGGACATGCTCCCGTTGTTTGTATTAACTTGCTTAGTGTTAAGTGCGGAGGCTCTCCCTCTGCTTTTGTTTTGTTCCTCTGAATCGTCTCCCTTCCTCTTTTCTCTCTTTTTCCTAATCTTCTTTCTCTGTACTAGACCTCGCCATGGGGACCGTCCACCAAAACTGCAACCCTGCCCTCCTTCCATTGCAACATCCGGATTCCCTTCTAAATGGCGGACCTGAATATTACATCCTTCAACGTGAAGGGTTTCAACACCCCAGAGAAACGGGCCCAGATCCTTTAATCACCTGCACAAGCGTAAGGTACACCTGATCTGCCTCCAGGAGACGCACTTTAAAACTAACCACACCCCAAAGATCAAAAACAAAAATACTACACCACATGGTTTCTTGCCAACAATCCAGAGACACGCTCAAAGGGGGTGGTGATAGGGATACACAAATCACTCCCTCACCAAGTATTGGACGTTAAAATAGATGAGGCAGCACGTTATATTGTCTTATCATTATCTCTTAGTGGACAGGATTTTACTATAATTAATGCGTACGCACCCAATCAGAACCAAGACTGCTTTGTCGCCGGATTAGTACGTTCGGCCCTCCCTTTGATTAGGGGCTCAGTGGTTCTCTGTGGAGACCTAAACATCACGCTCGATCCGGCTATGGATAACTCCAAGGGTCGGTCAAGCCTCTCCTATGCACTAATTAAACGAGTTAAAAAATCTTTATTACAGCTCCAACTGTATGATGCGTGGCGCATACAGCACCCCTCGGACAGGGATTACAGCTTTTACTCACACTCGCAGGACTCGTACAGCCGCTTAGATTATATCCTGGTTCAGCATAATGTATTATCTTGGCTGTCCCATACCGGGATTGGAAACATCCTTTGGTCGGATCACGCTCCAGTGTTCTGTTCCATGCATGTTCCATCCATGGCAAAGACGGCAGGATCCTGGCGGCTTAACGAGTCACTGCTTTTGGATGAAGGCTGCACTTCAGACATTTGCACCTCTATCACAAATTTTGTGGGGGACCACGCATCAGACACCACTGCGCCTGTGTTTAAGTGGGAGGCCCTGAAATGTGTCCTTCGTGGGACTCTCATTAAACACGGCTCTCGAATTAAAAAAAAGTAGGGCACAAGCCATCAAAGACGCTCTTCAAAAAGTCACAACACTTGAACTCCTCCATAAACGTGCTCTGGCGGCCTCGACACTCCAAACACTTCTAAGAGCGAGGTTGGAGGTTAGGAAATTACTGGACTCCTCATATAGTCACATTATTCAATTGGGCAGTAGCAAATTCTACGAGTTCGGCGACAAACCAGGCAAAATGCTAGCCAACGCGTTACGTGCCAAAAGGGCAACAAACCTGATTTCACATATTCAGGACTCATCGGGTGGCCTGGTTCATACTACCCCTGAGATTTCAAATGCCTTCCATAAATATTATTCTAGGTTGTACAATATACCCCCTCCTAGGGTGTCCCTCAACGCCTCAACGGATGCCCCCCCTTCCCCCTTTAAAAAACTGAATAGTGCCATATTAGAAAATCTTGAGGCCCCGTTCACGATAGAAGAATTATTGCAGGTTATCCAGAGCGCTCCTGGCAACAAAAGTCCAGGTCCGGACGGGCTAACAGCAAAATTCTATAAATCCTTTTCGACCCTACTTGCGCCTCTGATGTTGGAGTCTTTTAATTCAATTTCAGACACCACCCTCTTTCCAACAGACTCTACAGCGGCGCACATTACAGTCATCCCCAAAGTGGGCAAGGACCCGGGCGTTTGCGGTAGCTATAGACCGATTTCCCTGCTTAATGTAGATATTAAGTGCTATGCTAAACTTATTGCCAACAGGCTCAATCCTCTCCTTCCGGATCTGATCCACCTAGACCAGGTTGGGTTTGTCCCGGGACGAGAGGCTAGAGACAATACCCTTAAAACTCTAGATATTATTCAATTTGCTCGCAACCGAGGGATACCATTGATGATCCTGTCCTTAGATGCCGAGAAGGCCTTCGACAGGATTTCATGGGAGTCACTCGCCCAAACATTAAATCATCTGCAGCTGGGCCCAAACCTAACGGCTAAAATACTTGCACTGTACCACACCCCGTCGGCGCGTATAAAAATCAATGGCACCTTATCGGACACTGTCACCATCCATAACGGGACGAGACAGGGATGCCCCTTCTCCCCTCTTCTATACATCCTAGTGATGGAGCATCTCATGGCGGCCCTGCGAGCCAACCCGGACATCCACGGGATCAAGATAGCGAACCATGAATATAAATGCTCGGCTTTCGCCGATGACCTCTTAGTTTATCTCACTAACCCGCTTGAGGCACTCCCATCCCTGATGTCAGAGTTGGATAGCTTTGGAAGATGGTCCAATTTCCGGATAAACCTCGACAAATCAGAGGCTTTGAATATCTCCCTTCCTCCAAATCTAGTTTCTTGCCTACAATCCAAACACCCTTTTAAGTGGCCACAAAACAATAGTATCCGATATCTGGGTATCACCATCCCATCTGACCTGTCCAAACTGTTCTCACTTAACTTCCAACAATTTATTATCAAATTAGAGAGGGATCTAGCCACCTGGCATCAGGGGGTGGTGTCCTGGTTTGGTAGGGTTGGCGCCCTCAAAATGACAGTCCTGCCTCGCTTATTATACCTCCTGCAGACGGTACCCGTCCACATCCCTGCGTCATATTGGTACAAAATTCAACAATTATTTATCCAGTTTGTCTGGGCCAAGGGCCGACCCAGAATACGAGGTAGCGTTCTGACCAGACCAAAAAACGCGGGAGGGCTGGGACTGCCGGACTGCCGAAAGTATCACCTAGCAGTGGCCCATGCCCGTGTCCTGGACCTGTTGCATAATGAGGGGTCTAAACTATGGGTGCGTTTGGCCCATGATTTATGCTCTCTGTCGGCGCCAACTCTGCCGTGGACGTGGCCACGGCTGAACCGTCGCAAACTTGTGGTGGGGTTCAGTGTCGAGCAGATTCTGCGCACCATACATGCCCCTGGTAGGAAATGCGATTTGATTCGTGCATATGGACCGCTGAGGCCGGTGACCGATAGTCCGGATTTTCTTCCGGGTGCCTCTGTCACTCGCTTCCTGGAAGGAACTAAACGGACGCCTCTTCGGCTCATCCATATTGCCCCACAGGGACGGACACTACCACTCTCTATAATTTTGGGGGAGAAACCCCAAAAACTACGCCACAATTTCGAGTACGCCCAACTCCAGCATTTTATTACATCACTCACACAGACGCACGAGCTTTCACTCTCTCCATCCCCTTATGAGGCCATGTGTACAACAACGACTGCCCCGAACCACAACATTTCAGTTATATACAAATTGCTGGTCTCCAGGGGCCGGGATGATCTCCCCCCCTTTTGCGGAGCATGGGAAGGGGAACTCAACCAAACATTCTCTAGAGAACAATGGGGGCGGTGCTTCCACTTGTCACACAAGTCGGTGACTGCTACTAAGTCCCAAGAGACCAGTTATAAAGTTATATCACGATGGTATCGGGTCCCTTCCCTCCTGCATCGGTGGTGGCCTGAAACCCCAGATAATTGTTGGAGGTGCGGAAGCCAGGGGGGCACCATGACGCATATATGGTGGTCGTGCTTAGCCTTGCAGTCCTTTTGGGAGGGGGTGCTAGAGGCGATCAAAGAGGTTTCAGGAGTGATCGTGCCTAGACGCCCTGAGGCGGTTCTGCTCTACATGTTCCCTATGCCGCAGGCTGCGTACAAAAAATCTGTTCTGCGACACCTCCTACAGGCGGCCAAGACGGTTATACCCCGTCACTGGAAGAAGGCAGACTCTCCAACCCTGGAAGAGTGGATTGACGAGGTGAATGCAATATATCGGATGGAGAGGGTTCTGGCCCAGTCGTGGGGGGATGCAGAGTCTGTGATCACAAAATGGTCCCACTGGGAGTCTTATTTGGCAGGGTCTGGCTCAAACCCATGACATGACCCAAATCCCCTTTTTGATCGGAACCTTCTACCTCCTTACATAAACATGGCGGGCAGGCGAAGGCCCCATGGCACCCTCTTTCGATACTCTTTCTCCCTTTCTGTCTTCCTTCCTTTCTCTTTCCACTCTCTGACCTTTCTTTTTAGGAGTTTATTTTATGGTAAGTTTCCTTTAGGAGAGTGAGAGAAGGGTGGAAGGGGGAGTCTGTGAGCCAGGAGTTTTTTTTTAGGTGGTGTAGTGGATAGTTGTCACAATATCGCCTATGTGCAATGCCCTCCAGCCCCCTCTCTCCCCTTCTTTCCTTTACTTGTTGGACCTCATGGTCTTGGTTCTCATAATTGTTATGCAACATGTATCTGTATGACCTGACCCGTTTTGTTGTCTTTTTTCATGAAAACCAATAAAACACTTAAAATACAAAAGTTAAAACGGGAGATAGATTTAGAAAGACTACTTGGGGCTTCTTTTCCAACGGACAAGGATGGTCACATTACTACAAAATGTTGGCCAAAATCACTATATGATGCTAATTTTAAGACTATACTACTTACAAGGGGGGATAAAAAGTATAAAAAAGTGCATATTTGTTATAATAAACGAGCGAAAAATGTTATAAAAAAAGTCATCCAAAAGTGTTTAGGAAAAAAAAAAATGGCATTAACAAAAATGTCACTTTGTTATGCAAGGAGCATGGTCCACCAAATAAAAATTCTTTTCTATGTGGGATCCTTATAGTCAGCAGAGTTTAAGACCCCTGATATAGGTGGTCACTACCTCACACAGCAGAGAGCCGGTGCCCAAGATTCCTGGAAGAAGGGGCCTAGCCAAAATAGCATGCAAGATGAGATCCCTGAAGTCCTAATGGTGTACCTTAAGAATCACATCTCTTGGTGTAGAGTCTGGCTTGGGCCTAGACAACGTCCTGTGGATCCTGGTGATGCGCAAAAGGCTAGGGTCTGTCTGAGTAAGAAGTGTAGTGAAGAGCAGCAAGCAATCTTTAAGTTAAACACCTGTGGTGGATATATATGCAACAGTAACTCAGTCGGCCACAAGATGGCAGCAGTGCACCACTTTGCTTCAGGTATTACGGTATATTAAAAATAGACACCAGTTAAACGTACAGCTGATGCATAAGAGGACTATAAGTCTACCGCTCAGTCTATAGAGCCCAGTAGTCATGATCCAAGTGTGTTGCTGGGACCTAGACAAAAAACAGGCTTATGGCTCCATTTCTGTGCCTAGAGTTCTGGCTACTGGGAGGACACAGCTGCAGCACAGCCTCAGAGCCAGCCGAACTGAAACCAGCCCCCACTCAGAGGTTGACAGGTCCCACTGGAAGACCAAACGGTCCGTGTCCAGTGCAGCCTCCATAGACACAAGGATGAGTGCATCAGGAGAGCTCAATCCACCGGGTCTCCGCGTCCTCCTCTCTACTGCCGCGAGGCGCATCAGCAGCGAGGACGTTGGGTACGTTGATTGGAGCTGGGGAAGGAGGGGTGGTGGGTTGTCAGCTGGGAGTTAAGGGGTGTCACCAGATGTCCGGCACCGGCAATCAGCGCCTGGCTCTCCCACTTCCAAGATGGCACCCAACACCGCCGGGCAGAGAACTCCACGGCCCTTGACGACGGATCCCACTAGCTCCCAGCTAGTTTATGTCCCAACACACGGCAATGTCTCGCCCTGATCTCCGTGTCACCAGCCACAGGAAAAGCCCAGTACAGGTACGATACTACCCACAGCAGATCTGTGCTGCAAGCAGCCTAGGCCCAGATGTAGGCCACAATCTTCTGGGGTCCTCCGCTTCACACTCCCCGCTGAGATGGAGTTAAAATTTTCCACCAGCACGGACCCTCCAGCTGCCCATAGTCAGGCAGAGCAATGCTCGATGGTCTCCAGAGCTCTGCCAGGTATGGATGGACCAAATTGTCACAGGCCAGCGAGAAGCTGTCAGACGCGTCCATTCTCCTCAGCGGCCATCTTGAAACATCCCAGGAATTATTTCTCTTAGATAATATACTTTTTCAAAGGAATTGTTTAACAACTGGTATACAATATGGCTACTCTCCCACTGGAAAGGATACATTTTAGTGCATTATAATCAATTGGGATCATGTCTACAATGAGCACCTGAAAACTTGTGATATTAAGACTAATACGTCTTGCTGAAAGACTTAAACACCTTTATAGTCTGACAAAGGCACGGTGGTGGACTCTGTAGAGAGTATAAAGTAGTTTGTGAAAACCCTATTTTGTGATGCATATCACTTAATTGGAAACCTGTTATGCCAGGCTCAAACTGTTCTTTGATCTTGCAAGAAACAAGAGTAATAAAACATTTCCAATAGAAGGCTTTTCATTTCTTGTAATAAATCATTGATCAACTATTAAGTGAACTCAAGCATAGGCATTTCATGTATATAAGAAAAAAGAAAAATAATAAATAAAAACAACAAGTATAGTCACGCTCTAAGGCATGGCCCACCGCCACGGTTTACATACCTAGGTCCCACTGTAGCAGGTGGTTTGATACATTGACACCTGGGTGAGAAAGTGTTGGGGGCACCAACCACCATGTTGAAGATCCCGCATACAAGGATCCTTTTTTCTGATAGAGATCACTTGTTTTGAAGAGGACTAAAAATATTATACTAGAGCATTTATGGCATTAGTCATGTAACATACGAAACACACATCTACCTTTGCTGTCTATTGATTTAATTACAAAAAAAGCTCATGCGTTTCTGACTACAGAGGTAGCACTTCTTTTCTTGTTTATTGCTCCATAGTGGTAGATATGCGGGAAATGCACATTAAGTGTAAACAATTCCGTGGAATGAAGAGGTGTTTCTTTATACAAAGAATAGCGCATTTTAAAGATTTGGCCCCTTTCCATAAACTGGATCTTTTTAAAAAAGGGGTTGTTTAGTCCTCTACATTTGAAGACAGTGTTAGAAATGCTGTATAGATTTAGGATCGCCTTCCTCTATTCGCCTATTATTCAATATCATTAAAAAGGAAACAAAAAGTAGACCAATTAAAGCAAAGGTTTATTATTTGCATTGAAGTTTCCTGAATGAGGATCTTTTACCAAATTTTTCATGTTGAACTCAACACAATGTAATGGCTGCTAAGCAGAAAACATTTTTTTCTTATTTATGCCTCTATTGTAGAACGATTCGCATTCAAAGTACTTGTCACCGCAACACACATTAGGAAAGAAGGGAATTTTGTTACTTACCGTAAATTCCTTTTCTTCTAGCTCCTATTGGGAGACCCAGACGATTGGGTGTATAGTACTGCCTCCGGAGGCCACACAAAGCATTACACTAAAAAGTGTAAGGCCCCTCCCCTTCTGGCTATACACCCCCAGTGGGATCACTGGCTCATCAGTTTTAGTGCTAAAGCAAGAAGGAGGAAAGCCAATAACTGGTTTAAACAAATTCACTCCGAAGTAACATCGGAGAACTGAAAACCGTTCAACATGAACAACATGTGTACCCGAAAAAAACCAACAATCCCGAAGGACAACAGGGCGGGTGCTGGGTCTCCCAATAGGAGCTAGAAGAAAAGGAATTTACGGTAAGTAACAAAATTCCCTTCTTCTTCGGCGCTCCATTGGGAGACCCAGACGATTGGGACGTCCAAAAGCAGTCCCTGGGTGGGTAAAGAAATACCTCATGTTAGAGCTGCAAAGACAGCCTTCCCCTACGGGGAGGTAACTGCCGCCTGCAGGACTCTTCTACCTAGGCTGGCGTCCGCCGAAGCATAGGTATGCACCTGATAATGTTTGGTGAAAGTGTGCAGACTCGACCAGGTAGCTGCCTGGCACACCTGTTGAGCCGTAGCCTGGTGTCGTAATGCCCAGGACGCACCCACGGCTCTGGTAGAGTGGGCCATCAGCCCTGATGGAACCGGAAGCCCAGCAGAACGGTAGGCTTCAAGAATTGGTTCTTTGATCCATCGAGCCAAGGTGGCTTTGGAAGCCTGCGACCCTTTGCGCTTACCAGCGACAAGGACAAAGAGTGCATCCGAGCGGCGCAGGGGCGCCGTGCGGGAAATGTAGATTCTGAGTGCTCTCACCAGATCTAACAAATGTAAATCCTTTTCATACCGAAGAACTGGATGAGGACAAAAGGAAGGTAAGGAGATATCCTGATTAAGATGAAAAGAGGATACCACCTTAGGGAGAAACTCCTGAATGGGGCGCAGCACTACCTTGTCCTGGTGGAACACCAGGAAGGGAGCCTTGGATGACAGCGCTGCTAGCTCAGACACTCTCCGAAGAGACGTGACCGCCACTAGAAAGGCCACTTTCTGTGAGAGACGAGAAAGTGAAACATCCCTCAGAGGCTCGAAGGGCGGCTTCTGGAGAGCAACTAGTACCCTGTTTAGATCCCATGGATCTAACGGCCGTCTGTACGGAGGGACGATATGACAAACCCCCTGCAGGAACGTGCGCACCTTAGAAAGTCGTGCTAGACGCTTCTGAAAAAACACGGATAGTGCCGAGACTTGCCCTTTAAGGGAGCCGAGCGACAAGCCCTTTTCCAACCCAGATTGCAGGAAGGAAAGAAAAGTAGGTAACGCGAATGGCCAGGGGGATACTCCTTGTGCAGAGCACCAGGATAAGAAAATCCTCCACGTTCTGTGGTAGATCTTAGCAGAAGTGGACTTCCTAGCCTGTCTCATGGTGGCAACGACTCCTTGGGATAATCCTGAAGACGCTAGGATCCAGGACTCAATGGCCACACAGTCAGGTTCAGGGCCGCAGAATTCCAATGGAAAAACGGACCTTGGGACAGTAAGTCTGGTCGGTCTGGTAGTGTCCACGGTTGGCCGACCGTGAGATGCCACAGATCCGGGTACCACGACCTCCGCGGCCAGTCTGGGGCGACGAGTATGACGCGGCTGCAATCGGATCTGATCTTGCGTAGCACTCTGGGCAAGAGTGCCAGAGGTGGGAACACATAAGGGAGCCGGAACTGCGACCAATCTTGCACTAAGGCGTCTGCCGCCAGAGCTCTTTGATCGCGAGACCGCGCCATGAACGTCGGGACCTTGTTGTTGTGCCGCGACGTCATTAGGTCGACGTCCGGCACCCCCCAGCGGCGACAGATTTCCTGAAACACGTCCGGGTGAAGGGACCATTCCCCTGCGTCCATGCCCTGGCGACTGAGGAAGTCTGCTTCCCAGTTTTCTATGCCCGGGATGTGAACCGCTGATATGGTGGATGCTCTGTCCTCCACCCACAACAGAATCCGCCGGACTTCCTGGAAGGCTTGCCGACTGCGTGTCCCTCCTTGGTGGTTGATGTATGCCACCGCTGTGGAGTTGTCCGACTGAATTCGGATCTGCTTTCCTTCCAGCCACTGCTGGAAGGCTAGTAGGGCAAGATACACTGCCCTGATTTCCAGAACATTGATCTGAAGGGTGGACTCCTGCTGAGTCCACGTCCCTTGAGCCCTGTGGTGGAGAAAAACTGCTCCCCACCCTGACAGACTCGCGTCTGTCGTGACCACTGCCCAGGATGGGGGTAGGAATGATCTTCCCCGTGATAAGGAGGTGGGAAGAAGCCACCATTGCAGAGAGTCCTTGGCCGTCTGGGAAAGGGAGACTTTCCTGTCCAGGGAAGTTGACTTCCCGTCCCATTGGCGGAGAATGTCCCATTGAAGTGGGCGCAGATGAAACTGTGCAAACGGGACTGCCTCCATTGCTGCCACCATCTTCCCTAGGAAGTGCATGAGGCGCCTTAAGGAGTGCGACTGACCATGAAGGAGAGACTGTACCCCTGTCTGTAGTGACCGCTGCTTGTCCAGCGGAAGCTTCACTATCGCTGAGAGAGTATGAAACTCCATGCCAAGATACGTTAGTGATTGAGTCGGTGACAGATTTGACTTTGAAAAGTTGATGATCCACCCGAAAGTCTGGAGAGTCTCCAGCGCAACATTCAGGCTGTGTTGGCATGCCTCTTGAGAGGGTGCTTTGACAAGTAGATCGTCCAAGTAAGGGATCACCGAGTGTCCCTGGGAGTGCAAGACTGCTACCACTGCCGCCATGACCTTGGTGAAAACCCGTGGGGCTGTCGCCAGACCAAATGGCAGAGCTACGAACTGGAGATGTTCGTCTCTTATCACAAAACGTAGAAAACGTTGGTGTTCTGTAGCAATCGGCACGTGTAGATAAGCATCCTTGATGTCTATTGATGCAAGGAAATCTCCTTGAGACATTGAGGCAATGACGGAGCGGAGGGATTCCATCCGGAACCGCCTGGCGTTCACATGCTTGTTGAGCAGCTTTAGGTCCAGAACAGGACGGAACGAGCCGTCCTTTTTTTGAACCACGAAGAGATTGGAGTAAAAACCTTGCCCTTGTTCCTGAAGAGGAACAGGGATCACCACTCCTTCTGCTCTTAGTGAGCCCACCGCCTGCAGAAGAGCATCTGCTCGGTCGGGATGTGGGGAAGTTCTGAAGAACCGAGGCGGAGGACGAGAACTGAACTCTATCCTGTACCCGTGAGACAAAATGTCTGTTACCCACCGGTCCTTGACCTGTGGCAGCCAAATGTCGCAAAAGCGGGAGAGCCTGCCACCGACCGAGGATGCGGAGGGAGGAGGCCGAAAGTCATGAGGCAGCCGCCTTGGAAGCGGTTCCTCCGGTTGCTTTCTTGGGGCGTGAGTGAGCCCGCCAGGAATCTGAGCCCCTTTGCTCCTTCTGAGTCCCTTTGGACGAGGAGAATTGGGTCTTGCCGGAGCCTCGAAAGGACCGAAACCTCGACTGCCACCTCCTTTGTTGAGGTTTGCTTGATCTGGGCTGGGGTAAGGAGGAGTCTCTACCCTTGGACTGTTTAATGATTTCAGCCAATTGCTCACCAAATAGTCTGTCTACAGATAGTGGCAAGCTGGTTAAACATTTTTTGGAAGCAGAATCCGCTTTCCATTCTTTTAACCACAAGGCTCTGCGCAAAACCACCGAGTTGGCAGACGCCATTGAGGTACGGCTCGTAGAGTCCAGGACAGCGTTGATAGCATAAGTCGCAAACGCAGACATTTGCGAAGTTAAGGACTCCACTTGCGGCACTGCTGGACGTATGATAGAGTCCACCTGTGCCAGACCAGCTGAAATAGCTTGGAGTGCCCACACGGCCGCGAATGCTGGAGCAAACGACGCGCCGATAGCTTCATAGACAGATTTCAACCAAAGGTCCATCTGTCTGTCATTGGCATCTTTAAGTGAAGCCCCATCCTCCACTGCAACTATGGATCTAGCCGCAAGCCTGGAGATTGGGGGATCCACCTTTGGACACTGGGTCCAGCGTTTGACCACGTCAGGGGGAAAGGGATAACGTGTATCCTTAAGACGTTTGGAGAAACGCTTGTCTGGATAAGCATGGTGTTTCTGGACTGATTCTCTGAAGTCAGCGTGGTCCAGAAAAGTACTCAGTTTACGCTTGGGATACCTGAAATGGAACTTCTCCTGCTGTGCAGCTGCCTCTTCTGCTGAAGGGGCTGGGGGAGAAATATCCAACAGTCTATTGATGGCCGCTATAAGGTCATTTACCATGGCGTCACCATCAGGAGTATCCAGATTGAGAGTGGTCTCAGGATTAGACTCCTGATCACCCTCCTCTGTCTCATCATGCAGAGACTCTTCTCGCTGAGACCCTGATCCGCGTGATGACGTGGAGGGTCTCTCCCAGCGAGCTCGCTTAGGCTGCCTGGGACTGTCATCTGAGTCAGAGCCTTCAGCCTGAGATGCCTGGGACCCCCTTGAAGCACGGATTAACTCCAACTGAGGGGGACCGGGGAACATTGACGCAGCAGTGTCCATGGTCTGAGTAACTGGCCTGGCCTGCAAGGTCTCTAGGATTTTTGTCATAGTGACAGACATCTTGTCAGCAAAAACTGCAAACTCTGTCCCCGTCACCGGGACAGGGTTCACCGGTGACTCTGCCTGGGCCACTACCACCATAGACTCCGGCTGACGAAGTGGCACAGGGACCGAACATTGCACACAATGGGGGTCATGGGAACCTGCCGGTAGATCAGCCCCACAAGCGGCACAAGTAGCGTATTGCTGTGCAGCTGCAGCCTGTGTCTTGGCACCCTTGCGTTTTGCGGATGACATGTTGTCGTCTCCTCAGTGCAATATAGGGTATACAGCCAAGAAGCGACCTTACAGTGCAATATATATATATATATGGTATAGAGAAAAAAATACACCAATATAACACTGGGGCACTAGTGGGGCCAGCACTAATGTGCTGCTTACCGCCCGCTTAACGCGGGTGTGTGGTCGCCAGAAATCCCTTGTCTGGGTCTCCCAGAGCCTGTGTCCGTTCTCCAGCCAGACTGCATGTAGGAATGGCTGCCGGCGTCCTGTGGAGAGGGGCGGGCCCTGGGCGTGTGCAGACAAAGTGCGGGAAACCTGCGTCCCACTGTGCCCAGTGAGAGGGCTGGAGTATGTAAATAAGACTCCAGCCCTCGGCGCTGACTATCTTACAGCGTCTCTCCCTTGCCCTGATTGACAGGGTGGGGGCGGGAACGAAGCGGAGCTAGGCCGCAAAAGCCGGGGACTAGATTTATAAGCGCCGCCGTCGTAAAAGCACGGTCGGCGCTAAGTCCCCGGCGCACCACAAGTCTCAGCCGCGCCGCCGCTCCAGGGGCGGCCGGCGCGGCAGTCCCCAACACAAAAAGTCCCTCAGAGAAACTGCAGTGACTGTAACCCCAGCGCACAGCGCTACTGTCCCCGGCGCACTAGCACACCCAGCAAGTCTGGAGTGTGCGCGGCCTGTCCATACGGGGACACAGAGTACCTGAATGATGCAGGGCCTTGTCCCTGAACGGTACCCAGCTCCGTATCCAGCAGGTTCTACGGGTCTGTGGATGGAGCCCGGCCTCAGGGCTTGGGGGCCGGTAAGATCCCACTTCCTCAGAGCCCCTCAGGGGGATGAGGAAGGAAAGCAGCATGTGGGCTCCAGCCTCCGTACCCGCAATGGGTACCTCAACCTTAACAAACACCGCCAATAGGAATGGGGTGAGAAGGGAGCATGCTGGGGGCCCTAGTATGGGCCCTCTTTTCTTCCATCCGATATAGTCAGCAGCTACTGCTGACTAAACAGTGGAGCTATGCGTGGATGTCTGACCTCCTTCGCACAAAGCTTGAAAACTGATGAGCCCGTGATCCCACGGGGGGTGTATAGCCAGAAGGGGAGGGGCCTTACACTTTTTAGTGTAATGCTTTGTGTGGCCTCCGGAGGCAGTACTATACACCCAATCGTCTGGGTCTCCCAATGGAGCGCCGAAGAAAGCACACACGCTCCACAGTGGCTCAGGACAGGCTGCTCCTGTGTGAGAAGTAATGACGCCTGCTCTGCTATCACTGCAGCGCAATTACAAGTTGCTGTGACCACATCCGACAAGCGCGATTACTGACATCTTTGATCCCTTACCTCAGGCAGGCAGTGTGGGGGGAGAGCAGGCAGTACAGCACAGGTGACAGAGCTAGAGGAAGAGAGCTGATAGAAGGGTTTGTAATGGGACACAGCTATACTCAGCTGTGCTGCACCACTCCCCTACCCACACTGCCAGGACCTTACCTGAAAAGTCCTAGTCCTTTGTGCTCTACTCCCAGCACTTTCGAATCACACAGATTAGAACAGGAGATTGGGGTGTCACTTTTTTCCTGCTTATTAAAGGGACTGTCAGAACATAATGACTATTCAAACCAAATACAGAAGCTTGGAGCATCATGTCAGGACCAATCATTTAAATTCACCTTCCCATCTGCTAGTGGTCTTACTATGAAGCCAGAGCTGTCACTCAAAGTGACGGAATACAAGTAGGGGAGATGGTGTATATAAAGGCTTAGCTCCGCCATGATGCACAAGTACCTGTACTTGGATGGAACATTGAACAGTTATTCTGTATTGGCAGAATCCCTTTAATGAGCCAGCTTCATAACTTAAAAGGGAACCAGTCACCAGGATTTTCCCCTATAAGCTGCATCCATCATCAGTGAGCTCTTATATACAGTATACTAGAATGCTGTATGTAAGTGCCCAGTCCAAACTGTATAACGTAAAGAAAACATTTATTATGCTTACCTGCAGGACAGTCGGGTCTAATGGGCTTCGCTGGTCTCGGGTCTGGCACTTCCTCTCTTCCTTCCATCGCTGTCCTCCTTCCCAGCTCTATGTGGATGACACGTCCTATGTCATCCACACAGGGTCCTCCATTGTGCGTCTGCACATTGATATGCCATATGCCCGACTGGGGTCTTTTTTACGTTATACAGAGCAGCATGAGCACTTATACACCGTGTTCTAGAATGCTGTATATAAACACTTACTAGTGGTGGCCGCAGTTTATAAAAGGGAAGATCCTGTTGACAGGTTCTCTTTAAAGCATAACTGTGTGCACAAATAAAATATTTCTGACTTAATGGCACCATTATGTGGCCTAATTTTGCAAGAGAAAAAAAAAAAAAAAAGTCATGATATACAACAGGTATAGCCACAAACATGCCGATAACACATAGCTTGCCTATACTGCTAAGTCAGCATTAGTCCAGGACAGTCGATTTTAAATTGTATCTGTCAGCAGGTTTTTGGGAGCTCATCGGAGAGCAGCATGACTTAAGCAAAGGGACCCTAAATCCAATGATACCAAAGAAGAGGATTACGACCGCACCAACTGTGATTTTTCATCCGGTGAATCTTTATTCCATTTAAACGGTGTGCGATGCAGGCGGGTGGAGGAGACCTGGATGCAGCCCCTCGCTGCGGACGACGGCCGTTTCGCCTCTGAATGGGCTTCTACGGGTCCACCACCCGTGTTGGACCCGTAGAAGCCCATTCAGAGGCTTAACGGCCGTCGTCCGCAGCGAGGGGCTGCATCCAGGTCTCCTCCACCCGCCTGCATCGCACACCGTTTAAATGGAATAAAGATTCACCGGATGAAAACTCACAGTTGGTGCGGTCGTATTCCTCCTCTTTGGTATTATTGGGACTGACTGTTCCTGTGCCGACCTGCACACTGAACCGGTTTCCTAATCTGACAGCTGGATCGTGTTATCCCAGTGAGGAATGAGCCTATGGTGCGGTATGAGTGCATGTGTAGTGCAGGACTTTGCTCTTTTCTGATGTCCCTAAATCCAATGATGTATCACTTTGTTTACTGGGGGCAGTGGTTCTGATACAGGAGTTTTAGATTTAGCATGCAGCAGAGTTGAGAAAGCTGACCACACCAAAGCTCTCTATGTACAATGTCTAAAGACAGTGAACTGCTAATCACAGGAAGGAGAGTGTCAGACTTCTAGGCACACGCTGGTGTATTCCGAGCAATGATTAGGACCTGTCGCTAAAACAAAGATTGGAAGTAAACAATAGCACACAAGGAGACATTGCTGCAATCCCAGTATTAACCCCTGCAGCATGCAGTCTTCAGATTACACAGCAAAAACCTGCTGACCGATTCCTTTTAAAGAAAAGAAATTACATTCCCTATTTTATAGGATTACTTTTTAGTATAACTGGATCTGAGCTGCTGTGTAAAAATCGGTGTTTCTAAAATGTAGGCCACAGGTCACATTCTAGAAGAGATTTATTTCCTACGCATTATTTAATGCTCAAATGGTTTCTGCTGAGGAATGTACACAAGGAAGAGAAAGAACACTTACACTCTGGGCTCGTCCCTACAAATGGACACTTCAGATTTTCTAGCAGAATTGCCAAATCCATCTGTAGAGTCCTGTGTGAAAAAAGTCAACATTTAAATACAAAAAGAATAAAAAAAAAAAAAAAAAAAAAAAGGACAGAACAACATTAACTTGAAGTTAATTCGCCAAAGCTGACAGTATAAACTCATCACATAGCCCTATAAAATATACCATACCTATAATGCAGATAGAGATCCCTCTCTCATATTTTATATCTATCTAATATATAAAGCTGTGTGTGTGTGTGTCCCCACTAAGGCTAGGTTTACATTTCCGTCAATTTTTATCAGTCACAATCCGCGGCTCTGGTAAACAACGGAATCAGTTTGGCGTATTCCGTTCCCATATACTTGTATGAGACGCGGATTGTGACTGATGCCCTTGCGTTGCATCCTCCGCCCGACTGACCGTCGGGCGGCAGGAACGCAACATGTAGCGTTTTACGAGCAGCGGAATCCTTTTGATTCCGCTGCGCATGCTCTCTCTCGGCAGCCGAATGATCAGCTGATCACCCGGCGGCCGGCTGCTGTGAGCGATCAGCTGATCACCCAGCGGCCGGCTGCTGTGAGCGATCAGCTGATCACCCGGCGGCCGGCTGCTGTGAGCCATCAGCTGATCACCCGGCGGCCGGCTGCTGTGAGCGATCAGCTGATTGCGCTCATTAGCCGCCCGCCGGGAGATCATCTGTTCGCTCGCAAAAGCCAGCTATTGTGAACGATCAGCTGATCGCTCTCTCACGTTTTACAACGGAATCCGACAATGAATTCAGTCAAGCAACACATATGATTGAGGCAAAACAACGGAAATGTGAACCTAGCCTAAAGGAATTTGCACCGTCGCATTTACAAACACGAAATTTTGCACAGACACGCCATGTGACTCAGGGAACGTCATAGACTATGTTTAGGCGGGAAAATTTAACCCTGCGTTTTACAGTTACTATCCAAAATCCTGCGTCCATTAAACTGAATACAGGCTACAGGCTATTAATAGCAACTGTCAGTGGTTGCTACAGGAACAAAATAAACGGTTAGTATAAGAAGCTTATGTGTGAGCTAATAAGATGTCGGTGAGGAGACCGACAGACTGATACAAATACAGACAGACATAGACACAGACAGAGACTGGGAGAGAGACAGTTACTATCCTGGGTGCTACAGCTAGTAAATTATTAATATAATATAATATAATATAATATAATATAATATAATATAATATAATATAATATAATATAATATAATATAATATAATATAATATAATATAATATAATATAATATAATATAATATAATATAATATAATATAATATATATATATATATATATATATATATATATATATATATATATATATATATATATATATATATATATATATATATATATATATATATATATATATATATATATATATATATATATATATATATATATATATATATATATATACACACACACACACACACATTGAACAATTGATATGCTGCAGCTCTGAAAAAGTTTTGAAGGCTGGCATTCACAATGATAGATAAAAAAAAAGCAACATGTGTATAAGGATAACACATACCGTATTTTTCGCTTTATAAGACGCACTTTTCCTCCCCAAATTTTGGGAGGAAAATGGGGGGTGCGTCTTATAAAGCGGTAGCGGGGGGGGGGGGGGGTCCTGTCTGAGGCGATCGGGCGGGTGCCTGTGGCTGCATGCAAGCGCCCGGGTACCTGTACTTGCATGCAGCGGCAGCCGGGTACCCGTGGCTGTGTACGGGCGGCAGCGGGTGCTGTGTGGGGTCGGCAGCCAGGTACCTGTGCTTGCATGCGGTGGCAGACGGGTACCCATGGCTGTGTGCGGGCGGCAGCCGGGTGCTGTGTGCGAGCGGCAGTCGGGTGCCCGTGCAGGTACTCGGCTGCCGCCCTCACACAGTCACCCATCTGCCGCCCGCACACAGCCATGGGTACCCGGCTGCCACCGCACGCAAGCACAGGTACCCGGCGGCTTGTACGCGGGGTGGGCGGGCAGCCTGCTGGCTGCCACTCTGTGCATGCGGGGCGGGCGGCTGTGCAGCTTACCAGTTGTCCGCGGTCCCACTTTCAAATGATGGCGCCGGTGGAGCTCTTGGATGAGAGCTCCATCTGCGCACGCGCTGCTCCGGGAGTCAGCGCGTGCGCAGATGGAGCCCTTGGATGAGAGCTCCATCTGCGCATGCGTCGCTCCGGGCGCCATTACTTGAATCGGGACCGCGGACACACTCCACCACTGAGCCGTCGCCGCCGCTCCCACTACTGAGCCGCCGCTGCCACCACTGAACCGGGACCGCGGACACACGCCACCACTGAGCAGTCCCTGCCGCTGCCACCACTGAGCAGTTGCCGCCGCTCCCACCACTGAGCCGCCGCCGCCGCTGCCACCACTGAACCGGGACCGCGGACACACGCCACCACTGAGCAGTCCCTGCCGCTGCCACCACTGAGCAGTCCCTGCCGCTGCCACCACTGAGCAGTTGCCGCCGCCGCTGCCACCACTGAACCGGGACCGCGGACACTCACTGCACCGGCCTGCTGCACGGCTCACACGCCACGGCTGCTGCCGCCACCACGGACCCCACGGATCCTGCCACCGCGGACGCCACCGCGCCTGCAACCACGGCACCTGCAACCACGGACCCCGCTGCCACTGACCTGCCGCGCCTGCCAGCACAACCTGTGCCTCCTGTGACCCCGCTTCACCACCACTGCTGCCCCCCTCCGGTAAGAGAACACCGGAGTATAAGACGGACCCCATTTTTCTTTTTTTTACCTTTTTTATGTCTAAGTTTGGGGTGCGTCTTATATTCCGGTGCGTCTTATAAAGCGAAAAATACGGTACTTTCCTGACACTGTAAAGTGTAGGGTTTTACTTTCCTTGGGAGGTGAATTAAAGGGAACGAGAACCATGAGCAGTTCTGGGTGCATATTGCTAATCCCTTCCTAACTGTCCCAGGTTATAGTAGCAAACAGATCTTTAGAGAAAGTATTTCTAAAGTTCCATTATGATATGCTAATGAACTGAAATTCTAGTTGGCCATGCTCTAATGTTATGGAAATTCTACTTTAACAATACCACACACACCTTTTTTGTTCTGCCAATACAGGTTTAGAAGCAGATGTAAAAGTTCATAATTGCCATACATACAGTAATTGCTAATAGCCTTGTAGTGATAAAGGTTAGTGCACCATTTAGTGGCAGTTATCTGCAGTATTTATTAGTTTTCTTGCAAGATGGTTTAGTGCATTATGGGAGATACCTAGACATTCTGGGTAGTGGCCACCATTTTAGAACAGTATTCATCACAGGGAACACGTGTATTTGTGCCCTGCATTGTTCTTACTTGAACTCCATTATCCTTGTAAAGCGTATCTGGTAAGAGATTTCCTTCTGTTTGTGACATTATAATGTTCCGATCTGTTAAGTTGCACAGCAGTGTAATTACACAGGGAGATTGTGTCTGTTAGGAATTCATGTGTTACATGTGCAGTCTCCATTTTGTAAATATCATAGTTGTGTACATTACGTGCTCAGTACTTATCTGTGCTGTTTGTATTCCCATAGTTTTACCACATTATTACCTGTTTACCAATAAACAAGTTAGACTACAGTCTGCTTATTTGGAAGACAGAAGGTTTATGCTGTATGTCACACTGCACACTGTGTGAACGTGTATGAAGACAGAACAATAGAAGAAATATACTAGTATTTTTTTTTTCTTCAAGCCATTTCACCAAAAAAATGGCCACATAATACACTGAAAGACAAATCACATCACCACCAGTCACTTCATAATAAATGTAAAATTACTTTCCATATAAGTAAGAATTTCTTAACTCGTTAACTATCATCGTCATCATAGACATTACTGAAAGTTACAATGAGTAACATACAACACAGATTGGTACAGAATATTTACCTGACATTTGCCCAGTGATAGGGACACAATCTCGGATCCTGGCACCATCTGATTTACAACCTGGGAATCTTTTAGGGGCTGCACAGAGTTATCTAAAGAAAGGAGCAAAAACCAATGCGTTACTGGCAGACAGGAGGAACAAGCAATTCTCATTCTAAAGAACATATCTGGATTTACAAAAGGGTAGTGGAGGCATACATGCAACCGCAACCACAAAACTAAGAAGGAGCAACCTTTTCAGAAGATCACAGCATTGAGCACTACGGAAGGAGTTTCTACAAGTAGGAATGACGATTCTGTATTAAGTGAAACTTTCACTGAGAGGGAATCTGTTAGTTTATTCTGCCACCAAAACAGATTATAGGTGTAGGTCAGAAGAACAAGTAAATCTGGACCTCTGGGTATTATATTCTGGTGTTTTCATACTTTTTATGGTGCCGCGCCAATTCTGTTGTGCCATCTTGTGACTGGCTGGAAGTCAAAGGTTATGTCATAAATGCTCAATGCAACTATGAGCGCCAGAACGAGGCCATAACAAGGCTCTCATAGAGATACATTGATGTGTGACCTCCAGTGCGTTCCATGAAACACTAGAGCTGCCAGCAGGTCACAAACCGCTAGAGACCGACTGGAGCAGCGGTGTTAAAAGATGAAGAGTGAAAAGGTTAAAGGGCTGGTTCACCCATACTAATTATTGGCCACAACGATATGTTGAGAAACAAAGTTCCTTTCAAATACCTTGTGTTGCCAATAATGCCTCGGAGCAGCGCTATTGCGGACCGCTCTTCTCCACTTCTCCACTGCCTGACCCCTGGGCTCGATGACCTCGGGGATCTGGTGAGGTCACATCTGAGGCTGGCCTCAGTCTCCTTGAGTGACTGGGCTGTAGGTGGCGTTTCACTGCTAGTCACAGCCCAGCGTCACTGCGCATCATCTCCCTGCTCCCTCCTCCTTTGCTGCAGAGCGCCGCAAGCAGGAGACACACTGGGCTGTGGCGTACGGTGAAACACCATCCACAGCCCAGTCACTCAAGGAGACTGAGGCCGGCCGCGGTGATGTCAGTTGAGAAGAAAGTTGACATGACATCCCCATGGTCACAGAGCCTGGAGGTCAGCGATGGGGGAAGAGTGGACTGCAATAACGCCGCTCACAGGTACTATTGGCAACACATGGTATTTGAGGGAAACCTTGTTTCTCAACATAATATCGTTGTGGCCAATAATATGGGTGAACCACCCCTTAAGTATAAGACTTGGGTCAGGGGACTTTGATATAAAGCACCACTACAGCAGTGGATTAACTAAATGAATAAACCCCTATAAAAAGATACAATCTTTATTAAATATTTTAAAATTAAAGACCACCAATGACAACACCCTACAAAAAAGTTCTAGTAGGGTATGATAAGGGTGTGGTACGTATAACAGAAAACCCACAACAACAAAAAGGGCTCACTGATTAGGTGTGCTCTAAGATGGTTAAAAAGGAAGAGCTACATGATTTTTCCCTGGAGTCCCTGGATAGTGGACATCCGGAAGACCGATACCCAAATCAGGAAGATTAGCATCAGTCATCTACTGATTAGGAGAAAAGGAGGTAAAGGAGGGCAGGGACCCACCATCAGATTGTAGTCTGGCTGACGCCGGGGGCTGTGGCTTTATAAAATCACTAGAAGGTGGCCCGATTCTACGCATCGGGTATTCTAGAATTTACGTATTGTGTAGTTCATGTATGATTTTTGTTATATATATGTGCAGTATGTGCGTATATTTGTGTGTGCAGCGTTGTCTGTGTGTGGGTGTCTGTGTAGGGCAGTTGTTTGTGGTTTCCAGTGTGTGTGTGTGGTGTGTTGTGCAGTGCGCGCGCGCGCGTGTGTGTGTGTTGGGGGGAGGTGTGCACTCTCCATCGTGCTCCATCCCCTATGCTGCGCACCCCCCATCGTGCTACATCTCCCATCCTGCGCACTCCCAAACGTGCTCCATCCGCTATGCTGCGCACTCCCAAACGTGCTCCATCCGCCATGCTGCGCACTCCCCATCGTGCTCCATTCCCCATGCTGCGCACTCCCCATCGTGCTCCATCCGCCACGCTGCGCACTCCCCATCGTGCTCCATCTCCCATGCTGCGCACTCCTAAACGTGCTCCATCCGCCATGCTGCGCACTCCCAAATGTGCTCCATCCACCATGCTGCGCACTCCCAAACGTGCTCCATCCGCCATACTCCACACTCCCCATCGTGCTCCATGCCCCATGCAGCGCACTCCCCATCGTGCTCTATCCCCTATGCTGCGCACCCCCCATCGTGCTCCATCATCCATGCTGCGCACTCCCAAACGTGCTCCATCCGCCATGCCGCGCACTCCCAAACGTGCTCCATCCGCCATGCTGCGCACTCCCAAACGTGCTCCATCCGCCATGCTGGGCACTCTCCATCGTGCTCCATCCCCCATGCAGTGCACTCTCTATCGTGCTCCATCCCCTATGCTGCGCACCTCCCATCGTGCTCCATCTCCCATGCTGCGCACTCTCAAACGTGCTCCATCCGCCATGCTGCGCACTCCCAAACGTGGTCCATCCGCTATGCTGCGCACTCCCAAACATGCTCCATCCGCCATACTCCGCACTCGCCATCGTGCTGCATCCGCCATGCTGCGCACTCCCAAACGTGCTCCATCCGCCATGCTGCGCACTCCCAAACGTGCTCCATCCGCCATGCTGCGCACTCCCAAACGTACTCCATCCGCCATGCTGCGCACTCCCAAACGTGCTCCATCCGCCATGCTGCGCATTACCAAACGTGCTCCATCCGCCATGCTGCGCCAGCATCAGCCTCTCTACCCGCATCATCAGCCTCTCTGCCCGCAGCATCAGCCTCTCTCCTCCAGCATCAGCGTCTCTGTCCCTAGCATCAGGCTCTCTCATTCCAGCCTCCCTCAGCATCAGCCTCCCTTTCCCAGCCTTCCCAAGGATCAGCCTCTCTCCTCCCAGCCTCCTTCTTCCCAGCCTCCCCCTCCCAGCCTCCCTCAGCATCAGCCTTCCTCTCCCAGTCTCCCCAGCATCAGCTTCCCCAAGCATCAGCCTCTACCAGCATCAGCCTCTGTTCTTCCAGCCTCCTTCAGCATCAGCTTCCCTAAGCATCAGCCTCCCTCGTCCCAGCCTCCCTCAGCATCAGTCTCTCTCCTTCCAGCCCTCCCTCAGCATCAGCCTCCTCTCCCCAGCCTTCCCTAGGATCAGCCTCTCTCCTCCCAGCCTCCTTCTTCCCAGCCTTCCCATCCCAGCCTCCTTCAGCATCAGCATTTCCCTCTTCCCCATGATCAGCCTCTCTGCTCCCAGCCTCCTCCAGCACGCCCTGCTCCTCTGCCGACACTCACACACCCGATCGCATGCACTCACACACACACCCGATCGCATCCACTCACACACACACCCGATCGCATCCACTCACACACACACCCGATCGCATCCACTCACACACACACCCGATCGCATCCACTCACACACACCCGATCGCATCCACTCACACACACACCCGATCGCATCCACTCACACACACCCGATCGCATCCACTCACACACACACCCGATCGCATCCACTCACACACACCCGATCGCATCCACTCACACACACCCGATCGCATCCACTCACACACACCCGATCGCATCCACTCACACACACCAGACACTGACGATATCGCACTTACGGCGCTCATACTCACAACATCCGGGGATATCACATGCTTCTGGCCATGTGATCCTCCGTCAGGTCCTGGAAGATCACAACAGCACATTTTCGCCGCCGAGAAGCAAGCGATATCCCAGGATGTCGTGAGTATGTGGATGCGATGTGAGGTGTGTGTGAGGTGTGTATGAGAGTGAGTGTGAGTGTGATCTGATGTGTGTGTATGTTTGTGTGTGTGCGTGTGGACCTTCCGGCGCAGCAGGACCTTGATGGGCTTGTAACCATGCGAGCATGGTTACCAACGTATCCACACCACTCCCACCACTGCCGTGGGAGCGGGGGCCGGGGGAGGGGGAGGGAGTACAGTACTCACCTCCGTGACAGCGCTTGTAACCATGCGAGTATCCACACCACCCCTTTGGGAGCGGGGGCCGGGGGGGGGGGGGGGGGGGGGGGGTTGGGGGGGGATAGGGAGTACCGTACTCACCTCCGTGACAGCCGTGTCAGTTAGAGAAATGCGCGGGGGGAGGGAGGGGGTGGGGCCAGAGCTAACGTGCATTGCGTGAGGGGGGCGGGGCGTGGCGTGGCTGAATTGCCAATGCCTGCAGGGTGCCGGGGCGAGAGGCCAATCTGTGGGGGGGGCGGAGCCTGGGCGAGCGGCTGGCCAATCCGTGTGGGGGCGCAGCCTGGGCGAGCGGCCAATCCGTGTGGGGGGGCGGGGCCATGGCGAGCCCAGCGGCCAATCAGCTTTGTGTCACCGTAAGGACACAATTTTGGAGCATGACAGACAGACAGACAGACAGACAGACAGACAGACAGACAGACAGACAGACAGACAGACAGACAGACAGACAGACAGACAGACAGACAGACAGACAGACAGACAGACAGACAGACAGAATAAGGCAATTATATATATAGATGCTGAATGGTTCTCTTGAGATAAAGCACCCAGACAAGATGGCTCAGCCTGAATGCAAATATCCGTGATCAACATCAGCACTTAAGCAGCTAGCAGCAGTAAGGCTATGTGCGCATGTTGCGTACTAGCCCTGCAGAAATTTCTGCAGCGATCTGAAGAGCACACGTGTGCTTCAAATCGCTGCAGAAAATGTCCGTAGTGAAAAGAAAAAAAAAAGCCGATTCCATGCGCTCTGCATGCAGCTCCTCCCATAGACAGAGCGGGGGCTGCAGGCAAAGCGCAGGAAAGAAGGGACATGTCACTTCTTAGAACGCACGCTTCGGGCAGCAGCCGAAGCGCTGCGCTCTAAGACGCCACATGCGCACGGCTCCTGCATAATCTTCATAGACTGTGCAGGGGACGCATGCAGTTACGCTGCGCTACAAAGCCTAATAGGAGAACACCATAATCGCTGCTATTACAGGAAGATGACAACTATAGGTACTGTCACACATAACGAGATCGCTAGCGAGATCGCTGCTGAGTCTGTTACGGTTTCTGTAGCGATCCCGTTAGCAATCTCGTTATGTGCGACACCTACCAGCGATCAGGCCCCTGCTGTGAGATCTCTAGTCGTTGCAGAATGGTCCTGGCCATTTTCTTCAAAGGCGATGTCCTGCTGGGCAGGACACATCGCTGTGTTTGACGCTGTGTGACAGGGTCACAGGGACTGCTGAGATCGTTAAACAGGTCGCTACTGCAACCTATATTGTTCCTGCATCGCTGATAAAATCTGTATGACATCTCACCTGTGACCTCATAGGGACTTACCAGCGATCCCCATCAGGTCGCATCGTTTTCGGGATCTCTGGTAAGTCGTTCTGTGTGACTGGGCCTCAACACAAGCAGTATCTGCCTGGTGTGGAGCAGACTCCGCTCTTGAACCCATTCCACACACACTGACAAAGGGTTCTATGTCAGGTAATGTGCATTAGAGATACTAGTCATATGGGCAGTGCTGTTCTAGAGAAAAGGCATGCCGTCTGGGCTAAAGCCATGAAGTCATTTCCTAAATGAGGCAAGTAAATATCACATACCTATTAATGCCTTAAAGGCATTGCTTCAGCCTGAACTACATGACTATTCCTCACCAATCAGATGAGTAACAGGTAAATTGCATGGATTTATAATAGTTAAAAGCACCACTGCAGCATTGTTGGTATTTTTTTTTCAGCGCTGGAATAGCGCTATAAACCTACGTCGCCTGCCCCTAACGTTCTACTCACCCTCTCTTTTCATTGTTTTCAGTGGAGCTCCGGTCCCGTGGTGCCATCTTGTGACTATAACTTCTGATTGGTGGAAGTCAGAACATATGTCATAAGCTCCGAATACAACTCTGTGAGAGCTAGAATGAGGACAGAACGAGGCTCTCAGAGATGCATTCATTTGTGACCTCTGAAGCACTCCATGAAACACTGGAGCTGCTGGCAGGTCACAAGTCGCTGGAGATTGACCGGAGCGGTGGCAAAAGAAGGTGAAGCTGCCGGACGTTGGCAAGGAAGTTATATAAAGCACCACTCCAACGCTGCAAAAAAACAAACCACAACCTGGAGTGGTACTTTAACACCATAGCATTTTATGGAAGAGGAACAAAAACTAATTTTTCCTTAAAAACAAAAAAGGTTAAAGTGAAATCCACTTATCCCAGCTCTCTGACAACACAATTTTGGAGTCTTTACCTTGTCCTGGTTGATTCTTCTGAGAATGCGTCATCTGAAACGTCCTGTAAAGAACAAAAGAAAAATGCCATCAGTAACAGAAAGCTGACGACACAGAACATTGTTGGAGAATATTACAAACTGCTTCAAATTAATAAAGTCTAAAGCACCCCTCCAGTGTTTAGGAGGGGGTTCACTTCTGGAGTGGTGCTTTAAACCCCAATCTTATATGCCCCCTTTGGCCTTTCAGCTATGTTCTGTTCCCGTGATGCCATCTCGTGACTGTAATTTCTGAGTGGCCGGCAGTCAGAAGTTACGTTACAAGTAGTGATGAGCGAGCACTACCAAGCTCAGGTGTTTGGAACTGGAAACAAGGTCAGACACTCGCGACTCAGGCATAATGGAAGTCAATGGGAAAGTCGAGTATTTTTCCAGAAGATCTTTCCTAGCGACTTCCATTATGCTCGTTACTCAAGTTGCGAGCATCCAACCTGCTTGTTTTGAGTATCGAACACCTGAGCATGGTAGTGCTCGCTCATCACCAGTCACAAGCTCTCAGTAAATCTCTATAAGGCCCGTTTCACACGTCAGTGAAAAACACTGACGTTTTTCACTGGCGTGTAAAATACGCACATGTCCCTCCATGTGCCGTGAATTACGGCACACGTGGGTTGTCTAAGTGCAATCCGGGCTCCGTTCTCCGTGGCCCGTGATTGCACTTAAGAGATTAACTCACCTGTGCGCGCTCCGGCTCTCCATGGTGCTGATCGCTCCTGCGGTGCAGCATCCGGCCGGCGCTGACCCCTGCAGCAGCTGCTTCCGGGTCGGCTGTGTCGTGCATCATGAATATGCGCGACAGTAATGAGCCGGCTCAGAAGCAGCCGGCAGAACGGGCTGTAGCGAGCGCCGCTGAAGCCGGGTGACTAAAAATGATTTTTATTTTAAAAGCACGTTTTTTTTCTGGCACGTGTCTCACGGATCACACCACTGCGTGGTCCGTGGAACATCAGTGATGCCAGAAACAAATGGACATGTGTCAGTGCGGCAATCACGGACACGCGTGAACGCTGCACGGAGACACGTGAAAAATCACTGACGTGTGAGCAGACCCATTCATTATAATGGGTCTGCATATGTCAGTGATTCTGGTACGTTTAAAAAAAAAAAAAGCACAAACGTACCAGAATCACTGACGTGTGAAAGGGGCCTAAGGCCCCATTCAGATGTCAGTGTTTCAGGTACGTGTGACATCCGTTTTAACACCGATGTCACCCGTACCCATGTTATTCTATGCTGTTATTCACATGGATTTCTATATTCACCTGTATCCAGCGCTGTTTTCTGCAGCTCTGCTGTCTCCTGCTTTTGACCCCCACTCATTATATTCATTGATTATTCACGCACGTCGGACCTGGAAGCCGGAGCATCGCCGGGGACAGCACCACTGAGGACAGCATCGCGAGGACAGGTGAGTATCCAGCAAGCAGTGTGTGTACAGTGACGTCCAGGAGGTCATTGGCGTTCCCAATGAACTCTGATGAACCCGTGAAGTCACCATGGTGACACCTGCTGTAGCACAGGTGTTCTGGGGGTGTCATCAGGGTTCATTGGAAACTCTAATGACCTCCTGGACGTCACTGTACACACACTGCTTGCTGGATACTCACCTGTCACCAGAGAAGCAGTCCCCAATGTTCTCCCTGGCAGTGCTGTCCTCGGTGTTGCTCCGGCTTCCAGGTCCGAGGTGCAGTGAATAATCAATGAATATAATGAGCGGGGGTCAGAAGCGGGAGGCAGCAGAGCTGAAGAAAACAGCGCTGGATACAGGTGAATATAGAAAATCGTTTTATTTCACAGACAGGTGTTTTCTCCGGTAGTGTCCCACAAATGCCATACTGATGAGTGTGGTTTGTACCTGATTAAACACGGACATCTGAAAGGGCCTAAGAGCCAGAACGAGGCCAGAACAAGGCCAGAGCCTACAGATGCATTGATGTGTGACCTCCAGTGCTCCTGGAAACACTGGAGCAGCCATCAGGTCACAAACCGCTAGAGGCGGATAGGTGCGACGCTGGAAAAGAAGGGAATTTTGTTTACTTATCGTAAATTCCTTTTCTTCTAGCTCCTATTGGGAGACCCAGACAATTGGGTGTATAGCTTCTGCCTCCGGAGGCCACAAAAAGTATTACACTTTAAAAAGTGTAACCCCTCCCCTCTGCCTATACACCCTCCCGTGGATAGCGGGCTCCTCAGTTTTGGTGCAAAAGCAGGAAGGAGAAAACTTATAAATTGGTCTAGGGTAAATGCAATCCGAAGGATGTTCGGAGAACTGCAAACCATGAACCAAAAGAACAATTCAACATAAACAACATGTGTACACAAAAAAACAACCAGCCCGAAGGGTACAGGGGCGGGTGCTGGGTCTCCCAATAGGAGCTAGAAGAAAAGGAATTTACGTTAAGTAAACAAAATTCCCTTCTTTGTCGCTCCATTGGGAGACCCAGACAATTGGGACGTCCAAGAGCAGTCCCTGGGTGGGTAAAAGAATACCTCAATAAAAAGAGCCGAAAAAACGGCCCCCTCTTACAGGTGGGAAACCGCCGCCTGAAGGACTCGCCTACCTAGACTGGCGTCTGCCGAAGCATAGGTATGCACTTGGTAGTGTTTCGTGAAAGTGTGCAGACTAGACCACGTAGCTGCCTGACACACCTGCTGAGCCGTAGCCCGGTGCCGCAATGCCCAGGACGCACCCACGGCTCTGGTAGAATGGGCTTTCAGCCCTGAAGGAAGCGGAAGCCCAGAAGAACGGTAGGCTTCGAGAATCGGTTCCTTGATCCACCGAGCCAAGGTTGACTTGGAAGCCTGCGAGCCCTTACGCTGGCCAGCGACAAGGACAAAGAGCGCATCTGAACGACGCAGGGGCGCCGTGCGAGACACGTAGAGCCGGAGTGCTCTCACAAGATCCAAAGAATGCAAATCCTTTTCACACTGGTGAATTGGATTAGGGCAAAATGAAGGCAAGGAGATATCCTGATTGAGATGAAAAGGAGATACCACCTTAGGGAGAAATTCCGGGACCGGACGCAGAACCACCTTTATCCTGGTGAAACACCAGGAAGGGGGCTTTGCATGACAGCGCTGCTAGCTCAGACACTCTCCGAAGTGATGTGACTGCCACTAGGAAGGCCACCTTCTGCGAAAGACGTGATAGAGAGACATCCCGCAGCGGCTCGAAAGGTGGTTTCTGAAGAGCCGTTAGCACCCTGTTAAGATCCCAGGGTTCCAGCGGACGCTTGTAAGGTGGGACTATGTGGCAAACTCCCTGCAGGAACGTGCGGACCTGCGGAAGCCTGGCTAGGCGCTTTTGAAAAAACACGGAGAGCGCCGATACTTGGCCCTTGAGAGAGCTAAGTGACAAACCCTTATCCATTCCGGATTGAAGAAATGAAAGAAAAGTGGGTAAGGCAAACGGCCATGGAGTAAAACCGTTATTAGCGCACCAGGATAGGAAGATTTGCCAAGACCTATAATAGATCTTGGCGGACGTAGGCTTCCTGGCCTGTCTCATGGTGGCAATGACATCCTGAGATAACCCTGAAGACGCTAGGAGCCAGGACTCAATGGCCACACAGTCAGGTTGAGAGCCACAGAATTCAGATGGAAAAACGGGCCTTGTGACAGCAAGTCTGGGCGGTCTGGAAGCGCCCACGGTTGACCCACCGTGAGATGCCACAGATCCGGGTACCACGACCGCCTCGGCCAGTCTGGAGCGACGAGAATGGCGCGACGGCAGTCGGACCTGATCTTGCGTAACACTCTGGGCAGCATCGCCAGAGGAGGAAACACATAAGGCAGTCGAAACTGCGACCAATCCTGAACTAACGCGTCCGCCGCCAGAGCTTTGTGATCCTGAGACCGTGCCATGAATGCCGGGACTTTGTTGTTGTGTCGTGACGCCATGAGATCGACGTCCGGCGTTCCCCAGCGGCGACAGATCTCTCGAAACACGTCTGGGTGCAGAGACCATTCCCCCGCGTCCATGCCCTGACGACTGAGAAAATCTGCTTCCCAGTTCTCTACGCCCGAAATGTGAACTGCGGAGATGGTGGAAGCTGTGGCTTCCACCCACTGCAGAATCCGTCGGACTTCCTGGAAGGCTTGACGACTGCGAGTGCCGCCTTGGTGGTTGATGTATGCGACGGCAGTGGCGTTGTCCGACTGGATACGGATCTGCCTGCCCTCCAGCCACCGATGAAAAGCCAATAGGGCTAGATACACTGCCCTTATTTCCAGAATATTGATCTGAAGGGATGACTATCGGAGTCCAGGTTCCCTGAGCCCTGTGGTGGAGAAAAACCGCTCCCCACCCTGACAGGCTCGCGTCCGTGGTGACTACAGCCCAGGTTGGGGGCAGGAAGGATTTTCCCTGCGACAGAGAGTTGGGAAGGAGCCACCACTGAAGTGACGTCTTGGTTGCAAGGGAAAGAGACGTTCCTGTCGAGGGAAGCCGAACTCCTGTCCCATTTGCGGAGAATGTCCCATTGGAGTGGCCGAAGATGGAATTGCGCGAACGGGACTGCCTCTATAGCTGCCACCATCTTCTCCAGGAAGTGCATGAGGCGCCTTAAGGGGTGTGACTGACTCCGAAGAAGGGATTGCACCCCTGCCTGCAGAGAAAGCTGTTTGTCTGTCGGAAGCTTGACTAACGCTTGCTGGGTATGAAACTCCATCCCAAGGTACGTCAGTGATTGGGTCGGTGTCAACTTGGATTTCGGGAAGTTGATGATCCACCCGAACCGCTGGAGAGTCGCCAGAGCGACAGATAGACTTTGTTGACACGCCACCCGAGACGGGGCCCTGACTAGGAGATCGTCCAAGTAGGGAATCACCGAGTGGCCCTGAGAATGCAGGACTGCCACAACGGATGCCATGACTTTGGTGAAAACCCGTGGTGCTGTCACCAAGCCGAAAGGCAATGCCACGAACTGGAGGTGTTCGTCCCCGATAGTGAAACGCAGGAAACGTTGATGCTCGGGTGCGATCGGTACATGGAGATAAGCATCCTTGATGTCGATCGATGCTAGGAAGTCTCCTTGTGACATTGAGGTGTGAAGCCCCGAGACCGCTGTGTCGGTGCATTACCTTCAGGGACTCCACTCTGCTGGATCCTGTCACAGGTAGGAAATCTTCTATTTGTCGTGACGCCACTCTCAGAATTGCGGTCAGTGGGGACCGCCACTGCAGATTAAGGGATGCCTGGGGCTGATGGTGAGTGCAGTTAGTTGGAATAGCCTCCTGAGAGTGAGGCAAGCCCCAGGGCCCTGTGTAGGTGCGTAGTACCACAAGGCGCAGAATAACTCCACACACGCAGGATGTCTTTCAGGGGTTTTACTCACTTCAGGTGGCAGGGTGAGTAACCCGGGCGTAGCTGGGATGAACCAGGCTGGAACCAGGTATCCTTCAGGCTGACTTCTGATGGTGACTACCAACTCGCCTTCCTTAGCCCTTGGTGGTTTGGGGTAACCCCGACTTTTAGTCCCTATGGGGGTCACCCAGGGAAGTTGCTGAAGCCTCTCTCCCCTTCGTTTGCCGTTTGCTTGTTGCCTGGGCCAGATCACTCCAGCTGCTTGCCTCCTGTGAACTATGGGCCCTAACTGTGGCTACGTGGCTGCGGCTTTTAGGTGTTGTGGTGTGGGCTTTGAGGGCCCCACACCGGCAGGTTTAGCAAGGAAAGGTGGATCTATCCCCGCTCCGGGATCTGCCGCCCGTTTGGGCCTGGTACTCCCTAGCAGTCTCCTTACTTCCCACTCTGTGCTCTCTCTTTAGCTGGAGACGGGTTTCGGGTAGCACTCCTAGGTGACCGTTCTCCCCCGTCGGTAGCCACTGCGCGGGCGCTGTCAGACTGCAACAGCCCCAGGGGTAGGGGTCAGCTCCTCTCGGAGCTCCCTGGACTCTGCACTGCACTGAACCGGCTCACTGCTCCTCCTCTCCTGTTCTTGCCTACGCCACCTAGCAACCAGACTCTCTTACCACACCCCTTGAGAGGAGATGGAGGCTTTTGGCCCCCTCCACTATTCCAGTGAAGGTGAAGGCTTTTCCCCCTCCTGGGATCCCCAGGGGTCCTCTCATAGGTACATGTGCGAGACCTGATCACTATGCGCCTGTGTAGTCACACCTCGGTCAGCCTTCTGGATTACCTGTATTGTACTGTCCCCAGTATGGGTGCAGTACTCAGTGGTGCCTGACCAGGTCAGGGGCGCCACATTCCCCCTTAGTTATCACCAGCACGTCCTCGGGCTGCAAGACAACATTTTAAAATGCATAAAACATTAAAACATCGTAAAACATTTTAAAACCACCAGGTACCATACATCACCACCCTCCACCCACAAGTCCGTTAACCCACCCAAAACCCTCTCACGTTGGCCGCGCCTTCAGCCACTTCTGGCAGGATGTAGAGGCGGCTTCCATGGTCTAGTGGTCTTCAGGGCATACCTGGCCTGGTGAAGCCGCGCCTTCAGCCACTTCTGGCAGGATCCAGAGGCGGCCTCCACAGTTGGTGCTGACCAGGTACCCTCTTTGTGGTGGAGAGCCAGACCCCATAAACAGGCATGCTCTCTGGTTGCAGGTAAGCCAAGGCCCTATATACGGACGTGCTCCCTGGTTGCAGACGAGCCAAGCCCCTAAACAGGCTGACTCTGGTGGTGGTACCCTCTGGTGTAACTATTTACACTGCGAGAGTTTGTGGCTATAGCCAGTTCATAGCCTTAAGGTTCATTTCTCACATTAGTTTATGTGGGCACATACTTAAACTTTAAAACGTTGCAAAACTTCAAAACTGGTAACTTGCTGTATTTCTTATGTTATTTACATGGATTCCTCCTCACCAGGGCTTGGGCCTGTAGGGCTGCGGCACCTGTTGGTTTCTCGCTCTCTGTCGTCATCAGTGGTAGTCTCATCAGTAGGTTCCTTGTCTTTTCTTTCTCTGTCTTCGTCTGTTTCTTTATCTTGTAGCATGGGATGGCTATGGGGTTTGCTGGTACATGGTGCTACATCTAGCGCATACCAGCCTCTTTCGCCTTGATGCATAGTAAACTGCACTGTGTCTCCCATCTTTAAGTTTCTTCCAGGATGTCCTCTGGGCAAATGAGCTCTCACGTCTCTTCTATTGACGAAGATACCTTCCTTCATACCAGGTGCAACGATGAATCCGTATCCTGACTTTAGGCTAAAGTCTTCCACAATTCCTCTACAAAGGGGTCCTCTGACCTGGGCTTTGGCTCTTCTCAGGAACCGTTTCTCCTGTAGGTCTCTGGCCGTTATTTCATCTCTTTGCTCTGGAGATTGCGGTGCAGGGAAAGACTGGGTTCTACTGCGGCGCCGTGTCCTACGGGCTGGGTTCTGCTGGGTGGCTGCTTCACTGCTGGCAGGCTCCCAGGTGAGGTTGCTGGACAAGTCTTCCTCTTCATCCCAGCGAGAATATGGCAACATCTCCGGCTCTGGGTATGGGTCAACTGCTGGTGGCTCCTGAGTCAGCTCCTCAGCTTCCCGGCCTCCCCTCCCCCTTAGTTCTTCTGAGCACTCCGGTGGTGGCAGTGCTGGGGATGGGTGCTCTTCAGCCGGCCCAGGCGGGGATCTCTCTGGCATGGTTGCTGCAGGAGTCGTCTTGGGGGTATGCGGAGGGAGCATGTACCGGTCCACCATCTCCTGTGGGAACTTGGCCTCCAGGTCAGCCTTCAGCTGCCAGTATGCGGGGTCCTCACCTACCAGGGATTTCCTTGCAGGGACTTCCTTGGACTGGGGAGCGGTGTCTGCTCTGGCCTTGCAGGCCGGGGTAAATGGTGATGCAATCTTATCTTGGCGGGCCGCGCCTGGTATGGCGGCGGCCTGGTCTTGGCGGGCCGCGCCTGGCATGGCGGCGGCCTGGATGGGCGTTTCTGGCGCAGCTTGGATCGGCGTCGCAGCTGCGATGGGGTCTTTGCAGGCTGGGCTGGGCGTCGCTGCAGCGATCTGGGCTTGGCGGGCCGCACCTGACGGGGCTGCGGCCTGGTTCAGCACCTCACTTGCGGCGCGGACGAGCGTTGCGGCTGCGGTAGGGTCTCGGCGGGCCGGGCCTAGCATGGCGGCGGCCTGGGTCAGCGTCACACCTGCGGCGCGGATGAGGGTCGCGGTGGCAGCCGGTTCTCTGCGGGCCGGACTGGGCGTCGCTGCAGGGACCGGGTCTTGGTGGGCCGAGCAGGGCATCGCTGCGGCGGCCTGAGCTTGGCGGGCTGCACCTGGCGTGGCTGCGGCCTGCTTCAGCGTCGCCGCGCCGGACGCCTCTTCAGGGACCGCGGACATGGCAGCAGGGGTCGGGGCACTCGCGCTGGCAGGGGCATCACTGGACTCACCCATCGGTGGCAGCATCGGGGTCTGAGTCGTCACCGCCCGGTCTGGCACTCGGCGCGCGGCTCTCTCTTCATAGGCCTGAACCGCCGCGGTCATTCCCAGGAACTCCGCACGTCCCTCTCTGATCAGCCTTCCGACCCTGTCCTCCAGTTGATCGCAGAACTCGGCGAGCTCCCGACACCACCAGGCAGCGGAGCCTGGCTCTGGGTTTCTGCATTCAGACGCCATCTTCTCTAACAACAAGCTGCTGGCTTCTTTTCCGTTCCGCCGTCTCTGGACGCTTCCGCTCTCTTCACAAGCGAGGTCAGAACTCTGCAGGGGATCTCTGGGTAGCCACACCTCTTCGTGGGCGGTAACTTCTCCCAGCGCGGGCTGCTGTTGTTTTTCAGCGCGCTCTTCATGGTGGCAATATGGCGGCGCTTCCAATTTTTCAAGCGGACCGCCCAGGCACATGGTCACCTGTCTGGACAGGTCTAGTCCTTATCCTGTTCGTGACGCCAGATGTGAAGCCCCGAGACCGCTGTGTCGGTGCATTACCTTCAGGGACTCCACTCTGCTGGATCCTGTCACAGGTAGGAAATCTTCTATTTGTCGTGACGCCACTCTCAGAATTGCGGTCAGTGGGGACCGCCACTGCAGATTAAGGGATGCCTGGGGCTGATGGTGAGTGCAGTTAGTTGGAATAGCCTCCTGAGAGTGAGGCAAGCCCCAGGGCCCTGTGTAGGTGCGTAGTACCACAAGGTGCAGAATAACTCCACACACGCAGGATGTCTTTCAGGGGTTTTACTCACTTCAGGTGGCAGGGTGAGTAACCCGGGCGTAGCTGGGATGAACCAGGCTGGAACCAGGTATCCTTCAGGCTGACTTCTGATGGTGACTACCAACTCGCCTTCCTTAGCCCTTGGTGGTTTGGGGTAACCCCGACTTTTAGTCCCTATGGGGGTCACCCAGGGAAGTTGCTGAAGCCTCTCTCCCCTTCGTTTGCCGTTTGCTTGTTGCCTGGGCCAGATCACTCCAGCTGCTTGCCTCCTGTGAACTATGGGCCCTAACTGTGGCTACGGCTTTTAGGTGTTGTGGTGTGGGCTTTGAGGGCCCCACACCGGCAGGTTTAGCAAGGAAAGGTGGATCTATCCCCGCTCCGGGATCTGCCGCCCGTTTGGGCCTGGTACTCCCTAGCAGTCTCCTTACTTCCCACTCTGTGCTCTCTCTTTAGCTGGAGACGGGTTTCGGGTAGCACTCCTAGGTGACCGTTCTCCCCCGTCGGTAGCCACTGCGCGGGCGCTGTCAGACTGCAACAGCCCCAGGGGTAGGGGTCAGCTCCTCTCGGAGCTCCCTGGACTCTGCACTGCACTGAACCGGCTCACTGCTCCTCCTCTCCTGTTCTTGCCTACGCCACCTAGCAACCAGACTCTCTTACCACACCCCTTGAGAGGAGATGGAGGCTTTTGGCCCCCTCCACTATTCCAGTGAAGGTGAAGGCTTTTCCCCCTCCTGGGATCCCCAGGGGTCCTCTCATAGGTACATGTGCGGGACCTGATCACTATGCGCCTGTGTAGTCACACCTCGGTCAGCCTTCTGGATTACCTGTATTGTACTGTCCCCAGTATGGGTGCAGTACTCAGTGGTGCCTGACCAGGTCAGGGGCGCCACAGAGGCGATGACCGAGCGGAGAGATTCCATCCGGAACCGTCTGGTTCTCACATGTCTGTTGAGCAGCTTGAGGTCCAGAACAGGACGGAATGACCCGTCCTTTTTTGGCACCACGAACAAGTTGGAGTAAAATCCGCGACCACGTTCCTGAAGGGGAACGGGGATAACAACTCCTTCCATCTTTAGAGCGGCTACTGCCTGAAAAAGTGCGTCGGCCTGAGCAGGGGTTGGAGAGGTTCTGAAGAAGCGAGCCGCAGGACGAGAGCTGAACTCTATCCTGTAACCATGAGACAGAATGTCTCTCACCCATCGGTCTTGAACATGTGGCCACCAGGCGTCTCCAAAGCGGGAGAGCCTGCCACCGACCGAGGATGCGGTCAGGGGAGGCCGAGAGTCATGAGGAAGCAGTCTTGGAGGCAGTGCCTCCTGCGGCCTTTTGTGGGCGAGACTTGGATCGCCACGCATAGGAGTTCCTCTGGCCTTTCTCCGGCCTGTTGGACGAAGAGGATTGGGACTTGGCGGAGGGACGAAAGGACCGAAATCTCGATTGAACCTTTTTCTGTTGAGGTCTCTTAGGTTTGGCCTGGGGTAAGGAGGAATCCTTTCCTTTGGATTCCTTAATAATCTCATCCAATCGTTCGCCAAACAAACGGTCGCCAGAAAACGGCAAACCGGTTAAGAACCTCTTGGAAGCCGAATCTTCCTTCCATTCGCGCAGCCACATGGCGATGCGGACTGCCACAGAGTTAGCGGATGCTACCGCTGTACGGCTAGCAGAGTCCAGGACGGCGTTCATGGCGTAGGATGAAAAGGCTAACGCCTGAGAGGTCAAAGACGCAACTTGCGGAGCAGAATTACGTGTGACAGCATTAATCTCAGTCAGACAAGCCGAGATTGCAACCGTGTGGGCACTCCAAGCTAAGGCCGGGGCAAAAGACGCGCCCGTGGCCTCATAGATGGACTTCACCAGGAGCTCAATCTGTGTCAGTGGCATCTTTTAGCGATGAGCCATCTGCAACCGACACCACGGATCTAGCTGCCAATCTTGAGACTGGAGGATCCACCTTGGGACAGTGAGCCCAACCCTTAACGACTTCAGATGGGAAGGGGTAACGCGTGTCAGTGAGGCGCTTAGTAAAGCGCTTGTCCGGGACCGCTCTGGGCTTCTGGACAGCGTCCCTGAAGTTAGAGTGATCAAAAAATGTATTGCGTGTACGTTTGGGGAACCGAAACTGGTGTTTCTCCTGCTGAGACGCCGACTCCTCTACAGGAGGAGGCGGGGGAGAGAGATCCAACACCTGGTTGATGGACGAGATAAGATCATTTACTAACGCGTCCCCCTCAGGTGTATCAAGGTTAAGGGCGACGTCAGGGTCAGAGCCCTGAGCTGCGACATCCGCCTCGTCCTCCAGAGAGTCCTCAAGCTGGGATCCCGAGCAGCGAGAGGAAGTCGGGGAAAAGTCCCAGCGAGACCACTTAGCCGGTCGGGGGCTGCGGTCCGGGCAGGAGTCCTCCGCCTGAGACTGAGGGGCCAACCTATGAGCGCGCTGTGGCGCGGACCGAGAGGGGCCTGGAGGCGACGAGCCAACAGGGGCCGGGGCCTGTGAAGGGTCCGGTCTGGACTGCAAAGCCTCTTGCAGCTTAGAAGACCATTTGTCCATAGACTGTGCAATGGATTGAGAAAGTGACTCAGAGAGTTTCTCAGCAAAAGAGGAGAACTCTGTCCCTGCAGCCTGGTCAGGGGGAGCAGGGAGGTCTACATGAGCCGAGGGGCCCACCAGTGTCCGAGGCTCCGGCTGAGCAAGCGAAACAGGGGGTCGAGCATTGCTCACAGTGAGGGTAGGTGGAACCCGCAGGTAACATAGCCCCACAAGAGGTACAGGCCGCAAAAAAACCCTGTGCCTTAGCAGCTTTGCTCCTTGTGGACGACATGCTGTTGTCTCCTAGGAGAGTGATCACTGAGGGTATATGGGAAAGGGGTATACAGCCCGACCGAATAGATAGATATAGATATATACGTATCTAATCCGGCACCCTAGGGGGACCAGCACCGGGTGACCGGTGTGGCTTACCGACCGCTAACGAGCGGAGTGTGTCCTCCAGATTCCCTGCCTTGGATCCCTCAGAGCTGCAGAGCTGTTCACTGAGAATCCTCAACCAGCAGAATGCCAAAAAATGGCTGCCGGAGCTCTCAGGGGAGGAGTGGAGCCGTGGGTGGCGCCAGCAAAAGTGCAAGAATCTGGGGTCCCCACAGTGATCAGTGAGGGGGGAGGAAACATGCAGGATGCTCCAGCCCTCACATCCGACGTCAGGTCGGTAATCCCGCCCTTACCCCTGACAGGCAGGCCCGGGGGCGGGATTTTTGCGACTAGGCCGCGATGAAGCCGGGGACTAAATTTGAGACCGCGCCCGACAAGCAGGCACGGTCGGCGCAGAAGTCCACCGGCCTCCTGAATTCAGCAGCCGCCGCGGCTTCCGGGAAGAAGGTGCGCTCCCTGCACAGTCCCCTATGGGGACACAGAGTACCTTTGAGTTGCAGGGCCCGGTCCCTGAGGTTGAAGAGGCTCCAATCCGGCAGGTTCCCACAGGGGCTGCGGATGGAGCACGGTCCCAGTAAATGGATGACCGCTTAGGATCCCACTTCTCCCAGAGCCGCTTAAGGGATGGTGAAAGAGACGGCATGTGGCTCCAGCCTCTGTACCCGCAATGGGTACTTCAACCTTAACAACACCGCCGACATAGTGGAAACATGCCGGGGGCCCCGTGGGGGCCCTCTTTTCTTCCAACCGACATAACTAAGTATGAGAATGCATGAGTGGATGTGTGCCTCCTTCCACACAAAGCATAAAACTGAGGAGCCCGTGATCCACGGGAGGGTGTATAGGCAGAGGGGAGGGGTTACACTTTTTAAAGTGTAATACTTTGTGTGGCCTCCGGAGGCAGAAGCTATACACCCCAATTGTCTGGGTCTCCCAATGGAGCGACAAAGAAAGACGGAGTGTAAGACGGGAGAAAGATTACCTCAGAACAGGAACATTTTTAATATTTTTTTTTTTAACATCTAATTGTGGAACTTATAATTCCAAGATCTATTGATTAAGAGTAACTTTGTAGGAAAACCCCTATAATTCAAACATCATTAAATTGCAGATTCTCACTATGTCTGCAGGTAAATAGCCATTTTATAAGTTTCAGCATCTCGATAAAGTCGTCCAGGACTGACATTGATGGTCAGACACCAGCACTCAGGAACTCAGGACCCAGTGCGTGGCATCCGAGCTACAACACTGGATAACGACCAGCGAGGAGCACAGTGTTGTGGGGTCTCAGCCACAAAAACGGTTTACTATGGGCCCCTGGAAGATCTGGAAGCAGCAGATTGTGGGGGGGGGGGGAGCAGGAGCGTCACAGCACACAGGGAGAACCACACGTACCAGGAGCGTCACAGTGCAGAGCACGGGGAGAACCACACGTACCAGGAGTATCACAGCGCAGAGCACGGGGAGAACCACACGTACCAGGAGCATCATAGCACAGAGTACGGGGAGAACCACACGTACCAGGAGCGTCATCACGCAGAGCACGGGGAGAACCACACGTACCAGGAGCGTCACAGCGCAGAGCACGGGGAGAACCACACGTACCAGGAGTATCACAGCGCAGAGCACGGGGAGAACCACACGTACCAGGAGCATCATAGCACAGAGTACGGGGAGAACCACACGTACCAGGAGCGTCATCACGCAGAGCACGGGGAGAACCACACGTACCAGGAGCGTCATCACGCAGAGCACGGGGAGAACCACACGTACCAGGAGCGTCACAGCGCAAAGCACGGGGAGAACCACACGTACCAGGAGCGTCACAGCGCAGAGCACGGGGAGAACCACACGTACCAGGAGCGTCACAACGCAGAGCACGGGGAGAACCACACGTACCAGGAGCGTCACAGCACAGAGCACGGGGAGAACCACACGTACCAGGAGCGTCACCACGCAGAGCACGGGGAGAACCACACGTACCAGGAGCGTCATCACGCAGAGCACGGGGAGAACCACACGTACCAGGAGCGTCACAGCGCAGAGTACGGGGAGAACCATACGTACCAGGGGCGTCACAGCGCAGAGTACGAGGAGAACCACACGTACCAGGAGCATCACAGCGCAGAGCGCGGGGAGAACCACACGTACCAGGAGCATCATAGCACAGAGTATGGGGAGAACCACACGTACCAGGAGCGTCACCACGCAGAGCACGGGGAGAACCACACGTACCAGGAGCGTCATCACGCAGAGCACGGGGAGAACCACACGTACCAGGAGCATCACAGCGCAGAGTACGAGGAGAACCACACGTACCAGGATAATAACAGCACAGAGCACAGGAAAAACCACACGTACCAAGAGCATCATAGCACAGAGTACGGGGAGAACCACACGTACCAGGAGCGTCACAGCGCAGAGTACGGGGAGAACCATACGTACCAGGAGCGTCATCACGCAGAGTACGGGGAGAACCACACGTACCAGGAGCGTCACAGCGCAGAGTACGGGGAGAACCACACGTACCAGGAGCGTCATCACGCAGAGCACGGGGAGAACCACACGTACCAGGAGCGTCACAGCGCAGAGTACGGGGAGAACCATACGTACCAGGGGCGTCACAGCGCAGAGTACGAGGAGAACCACACGTACCAGGAGCATCACAGCGCGGGGAGAACCACACGTACCAGGAGCATCATAGCACAGAGTATGGGGAGAACCACACGTACCAGGAGCGTCACAGCGCAGAGCACGGGGAGAACCACACGTACCAGGAGCGTCACAGCGCAGAGCACGGGGAGAACCACACGTACCAGGAGCGTCACAGCGCAGAGCACGGGGAGAACCACACGTACCAGGAGCGCCACAGCGCAGAGCACGGGGAGAACCACACGTACCAGGAGCGTCACAGCGCAGAGTACGGGGAGAACCACACGTACCAGGAGCGTCACAGCGCAGAGCACGGGGAGAACCACACGTACCAGGAGCGTCACAGCGCAGAGCACGGGGAGAACCACACGTACCAGGAGCGTCACAGCGCAGAGCACGGGGAGAACCACACGTACCAGGAGCGTCACAGCGCAGAGTACGGGGAGAACCACACGTACCAGGAGCGTCACAGCGCAGAGCACGGGGAGAACCACACGTACCAGGAGCGTCACAGCGCAGAGTACGGGGAGAACCACACGTACCAGGAGCGTCACAGCGCAGAGTATGGGGAGAACCACACGCACCAGGAGCGTCACAGCGCAGAGCACGGGCAGAACCACACGTACCAGGAGCGTCACAGCGCAGAGCACGGGCAGAACCACACGTACCAGGAGCGTCACAGCGCAGAGTACGGGGAGAACCACACGTACCAGGAGCGTCACAGCGCAGAGCACGGGGAGAACCACACGTACCAGGAGCGTCACAGCGCAGAGCACGGGGAGAACCACACGTACCAGGAGCATCACAGCGCAGAGCACGGGGAGAACCACACGTACCAGGAGCGTCACAGCGCAGAGTACGAGGAGAACCACACGTACCAGGAGCGTCACAGCGCAGAGCACGGGGAGAACCACACGCACCAGGAGCGTCACAGCGCAGAGCACGGGGAGAACCACAAGGCACAGGATGACAATACTACTTGTACCAGCAGCCGAACAAAACAGGTACGTGGAACCCCTTGGCTGCTCATGCTGGATTTTGGCATCTGCAGAACTATAACTCCCAGCACGCCGATGATATGAAGGTGCCGATGGTCACAGGCTCGCCCTGCAGAGACTCCCATGCCCCGCAGCAGGAGGAGCACTTACTGCGCACAGCCGTGTCCGTCCATGGCCGCGATCCGAAGCTCTAACAGCCGCCGCGCACCATGTCACCAACCTCCTTCACAACAAATTCAAATCACACGCGAGTTCAAAATGTGTCTCTCCTATAGGCGGACAGCGCCAGCCAATAGGAACCAAAGCTAAGCAGGGCGGAAGTTGGGAAGAAACCGCGAGAATTAGACGGAGCACGTGACCATAATGTCGTTGCGCCGCCGCCATTTTTATTAAGGGTATGGCTAGCTGTAACTTATTGTTTTTATTTTATACATTTTTGAGAGTGAAGGTATTATAATTCATCCACCTTGTGACTACATTGAAGGTCAGGAAGTGTATGTCAGCATTGTGGCTGATAAACTGCTGTAACTGCAAAAAAAAGACATGGACCCCACATCCAAAAATCATAAATTGACAGCAACTAAGAAAAAAAATGTACGAAAATGAACATAAGCTCAGATTGTATGAAGCCCAGGACCATGCCATGCTGAAGCGCTCAGTGGGTCCGTCCTAAAAGGTGCCAACCACTTCACCAAAGATAGCACAAAAGCAGGGGGAGCGACCACAGCATCCGGCCAGGCCACCTCACCTGCACAGAGGTAATGGCCTCCATACAGCACCACGTGAAAGGAGCTGCACACTTCACCTTCCACATGTCCTAAGGCTACGAGCACTGAGCAGTAGAGAGGGGTCATTCAGGACCGATCCGAGACAAAAGTCCGGCTCCTTACTGTGATCAACGGGATCCAGCACCCCAGTGAGGCGCTACATCCTCGTAATAGGGGTAAAATCACTATGTTTGACAGTAGAAACCCAGTATATCCTAACTAATCCCGCCCACTTGTCAATTAAATTGGCTGCCTGAAGTTAGGCAAGGTTTCACCTGTGGAGGGCAGGGTTTCGGCCGTGTTAACATCATCTAAATATATGTTCATCCAGGAGGAACACAGAATTAATAGGGATCCAAAAGAACCAAATCTTTTTTTTTTTTTTTTGTGGGCAAAGTCAAGCAAGCTGGATCACCAAAAAGAGACGGACTGCCCGTCACTACTGAGCAGAGGTGAAAGATACGCAGAGGCCCTTTGGCATTCTCTACTAATTTAACCCCTTCACCCCCGGCCACTAAAACACCCTAATGACCGGGCCATTTTTTGCAATTCTGACCAGTGTCACTTTGACAGGTTATAACTCTGGAACGCTTCAACGGATCCTGGCGATTCTGAGATTGTTTTTTCGTGACATATTGTACTTCATGTCAGTGGTAAATTTAGGCCGATATGTTTTGCGTTTATTTGTGAAAATTTAGGAAATTTGGCGAAAATTTTGAAAATTTCGCAAATTTCAAACTTTGAAAATTTATGCCCATAAATCTGAGAGATATGTCACACAAAATAGTTACTAAATAACATTTCCCACTTGTCTACTTTACATCAGCGCAATTTTCGAAACAAATTTTTTTTCCGTTAGGAAGTTAGAAGGGGTCAAAGGTCATCAGCAAATTCTCATTTTTCCAACAAAATTTACAAAATAATTTTTTTAGGGACCACATTACATTTGAGGTGACTTTGAGAGGCCTAGGCGACAGAAAATACCCAAAAGTGACCCCATTCTAAAAACTACACCCCTCACACTGCTCAAAACCACATCCAAGAAGTTTATTAACCCTTTAGGTGCTTCACAGGAACCAAAGCAATGTGGAAGGAAAAAATGAAAATTTTACTTTTTAACACAAAAATGTTACTTTAGCCATAAAATTTTCATTTTTACAAGGGAGAAAAGAGAAAGTGCACCCTACAATTTATTGTGCATGTTCTCCTGAGTACGCTGATACCCCATATGTGGTAAAAATCAATTGTTTGGGCGCACGGCAGAGCTCGGAAGGGAAGGAGCGCCATTTGAATTTTTGAACGCAAAATTAGCTGCACTCATTAGCGGACGCCATGTCGGGTTTGAAGACCCCCTGAGGTGCCTAAACAATGGAGCTCCCCCACAAGTGACCCCATTTTGGAAACTAGAGGCCTCAAATAATTTTTCTAGATGTTTGGTGAGCACTTTGAACCCCTGGGGGCTTCACAAAAGTTTATAGCGTTGAGCCGTGAAAAGAAAAAAAAAAATTTTTACCACTAAACGGTTGCTTCAACTAGGTAGCTTTTTTTTTCACAAGGCTATCAGGAAAAAATGCACCATAAAATGTTTTGTGCATTTTCTCCTGAGTACGCAGATACCTCATATGTGGTGGAAAGTAATTGTTTGGGCGCATGGCGGTGCTCAGAAGAGAAGGAGCGCCATTTGACAGCAAAATTGGTTGGAATCATTAGCGGACGCCATGTCACGTTTGGAGACCCCCTATGGTGCCTAAACAGTGGAGCTCCCCCACAAGTGACACCATTTTGGAAACTAGAGCCCTCAAATAATTTTTCTAGATGTTTGGTGAGCACTTTGAACACCTGGGGGCTTCACAGAAGTTTATAGCGTTGAGCCGTGAAAAGAAAAAAAATTTTTTTTACCACAAAACTGTTGCTTCAACTAGGTAGCTTTTTTTTTCACAAGGCTATCAGGAAAAAATGCACCATAAAATGTATTGTGCATTTTCTCCTGAGTACGCAGATACCTCATATGTGGTGGAAAGTAATTGTTTGGGCGCATGGCGGGGCTCAGAAGAGAAGGAGCGCCATTTGACAGCAAAATTGGTTGGAATCATTAGCGGACGCCATGTCACGTTTGGAGACCCCCTATGGTGCCTAAACAGTGGAGCTCCCCCACAAGTGACACCATTTTGGAAACTAGAGCCCTCAAATAATTTTTCTAGATGTTTGGTGAGCACTTTGAACACCTGGGGGCTTCACAGAAGTTTATAGCGTTGAGCCGTGAAAAGAAAAAATTTTTTTTTTACCACAAAACGGTTGCTTCAACTAGGTAGCTTTTTTTTTCACAAGGGTAACAGGAAAAAATGCACCATAAGGGTATGTGCGCACGTTGCTTTTTACCTGCTTTTTACCTGCTTTTTTGCTGCTTTTTCTTCTGCGCTGTTTAATGCCAAAATGGATGTGTTCTTCTATTCAAGCAAAGTCTATGGGAATTTGGGTTTCTTGTTCACACTATTGTTGTTCAAAATGCTGCCTTTTTGTGGCAGAACTTTGGTCAAAAACTCAGCTTTGCAGTGCAAAACCCAAATGGCAAAAACAATTGACATGTTGCTTCTTTGAAAAGCTGAGTTTTTGACCAAAGTTCTGCCACAAAAAGGCAGCATTTTGAACAACATAGTGTGAACAAGAAACCCAAATTCCCATAGACTTTGCTTGAATAGAAGAACACATCCATTTTGGCATTAAACAGCGCAGAAGAAAAAGCAGCAAAAAAGCAGGTAAAAAGCAGGTAAAAAGCAACGTGCGCACATACCCTAAAACGTATTGTGCAATTTCTCCTGAGTACACAGATACCTCATATGTGGTGGAAAGTAATTGTTTGAGCGCATCGCGGGGCTCAGAAGAGAAGGAGCGCCATTTGACTTTTCAAACGCACAGACGCAGTGCACTGATCGGCCGCTGCAGGACGCACGGTCGGATGCGATAAAAAAAAGCGTCGGGGATACGTAAAAAAAAAAGTCACGGCAAAAATTGACAATGGATGCAGATACGTTATGTGCATCCCTGATCAGCGCTTGGCGGGACGCACGGACGGATGCGATACAAAAAGCGTCGCAAATACGGAAAAAAGTCACGCCAAAAATTGAGCAGGGATGCCGATCCGTTATCTGCATCCCTAATCAGCGCTCGGCGGGACGCACGGACGGATGCGATACAAAAAGCGTCGTGAATACGGAAAAAAGTCACGCCAAAAATTGACCATGGATGCCGATCCGTTATGTGCATCCCTGATCAGCGCTTGGCGGGACGCACGGACGGATGCGATACAAAAAGCGTCGTGAATACGGAAAAAAAAGTCACGCCAAAAATTGAGCAGGGATGCCGATCCGTTATGTGCATCCCTGATCAGCGCTTGGCGGGACGCACGGACGGATGCGATACAAAAAGCGTCGTGAATACGGAAAAAAAAGTCACACCAAAAATTGAGCAGGGATGCCGATCCGTTATCTGCATCCCTGATCAGCGCTTGGCGGGACGCACGGACGGATGCGATACAAAAAGCGTCGGGGATACGGAAAAAAAAAAGTCACGCCAAAAATTGAGCAGGGATGCCGATCCGTTATCTGCATTCCTGATCAGCGCTTGGCGGGACGCACGGACGGATGAGGTGTAAAAATGGACAGGGGATACGGAAAAAAAAAAAAAAGTTATACTCACAGTACCCAGAGGACTAGCAGGAGGATCACTGACCAGAAGAGCTGCAGAGGAACATATGGCAGAGAGATGGACAGCTTTACAGGAGCAGCAGGCAGATCAGCAGAATGCCCAGGAAGGACCCAGCGATGGACGCAGATGTGATCAGGCCGCTGAAGACAGGTAAGAGGACATCGGGGGAGAGCAGAGGGGGAGAGGGGGGGTGGGGTGAGAGCAGAGGGGGGGGGTGAGAGCAGAGGGGGAGACCGGAGAGGGAGCTGCAGAAGCAGAATAGAAATAATGGGGGAGGCAGTCAGATCGCAGGGGGAGCGGATCGGGATGTCGGGGGGGGGGGGTGGTGGTTGGGGGGAGCAGATCGCGGGGGGGGCACGGCAGGGGCTATCACGGCAGCGCGCAGGGGCACCACGGGAGCGCGCACGGGCTGCAAAGTGAGCACAGTACTCACTTTGCAGCAGCAGCGGTGACCTCAGCAGCAGCGGTGGTAGCAGATCGGGATGCCGGGGGGCAGATCGGGGCGTAGGGGGGCAGATCGGGGCGTAGGGGGGCAGATCGGGGGGGGCACGGGCAGGGGCCTTCACGGCAGCGCGCAGGGGCACCACGGGAGCGCGCACGGGCTGCAAAGTGAGCACAGTACTCACTTTGCAGCAGCAGCGGTGACCTCAGCAGCAGCGGTGGTCGCAGATCGGGATGCCGGGGGGCAGATCGGGGCGTAGGGGGCAGATCGGGGCGTAGGGGGGCAGATCGGGGGGGGCACGGGCAGGGGCCTTCACGGGAGCGCGCAGGGAGCGGAATACTTACCATTGGAGCAGGAGCGGCGGAGACATCAGAGGCGGCGGCGGCAGCAGCAGCGGTGGCGTGGTACCAAAAGTACCAGCCACTCCACGCTGCAGACATGTTGGGGGAGGGCTCACAGGCCAGCACAGGCCTGGGGAGGGCGGCCACCGGCAGATCAGACCGCCCCACTGCACACTGATTGGAGCGATTGCGCGTCATAGCACGATCGCTCCAATCAGTGCTGCAGGGGCTGGGGGCGGCATGTTTGAGGTCCACCTATGATATGCTGCTGCAGCTGCGGCATCTCATAGCTGGATCTCACAGGATCGCACTAATTCGGGCATTATTTTTGCCGAAATTAGTGCGATCGATGTGGTTGGCGGTTCAGATTTGAACAGCCAATCACAGCGATCGTCGATAGGGGGTGGCGATGCCACCCCCCCTGGGGTCAAGCAAAGGTCCCCTGCTGTAAGAAACAGCAGGGGACATCATTTGAAAGCCGTTGCTATGGCCACGGCAATCAAATGAAGTTTAGGCAGTAAAATTACGTCCCTGGTCGTTAAGTCACGTTAAAATAGGACGTAATTTTACTGCCCGCGGTCGTGAAGGGGTTAAACCACCGGAGTCAAATGGGAGGAGTGCTGGTCCAACAAAACAACAAAAAGGAGGGGGCAGTATGCTATAACGGTAGTAGAAGACATTGATATCCAACAATCATACATTGATCTATGGCGGCCAGCACTTCTCCCATTGATCTAGATGGTTTTAGTTAGCAGGAGCTCACAAGAGGGGATTTGTGCACAATCTGAATGTTGAATTTTCAAGCTCCTTTCACTTGGTCTTGGCGATATGTGGCGGCCATTATTGGCATGGTGTGGTGCGGCCTGAAGCCATGGGGGCTTTGTGTTTAGGGAAGGGAAGTCCAGCTCTTTTTGGTCAGCTGGATAATTTGGCTCCACCCACTAAAAACAGCTGTCTCTTTTGGATTCCAAACAGATCCCTATATAAAGCAAAATTCCAGCATTTATTTTTTTAAAGTTCCCTGCTGGAGTGGTGCTTTAACACTAGAACTACTGAGGTAGTCATTTTGACTACTTTGCACCATGTATTTCTATATAGGTGTCACGAGTCCAGTAGTTCTAGTGTTAAATATAAGTCCCCTGCCCCCTATATCATACTTCAGCACTGTCATCATCTTTTTCCAGAGTCGCTCCTGTCAGTCTCCTGAATTTATGACCTGCTGGCAGCTCCAGTGTTGCATGGAGCGCAATAAGGCTGCACTCACACTTGCGGTACAACACTGCCGAGTGCTGTCCGATGTTTTTTCAGATAGCACTCAGCCCAATGTTATACTATGTGGCAACTAAAGCTAACTAGCGCTCTTTTTTATCATACCATATAAGTCTAATGGTGCATGCAAAAAATAAATAAATATATATATATATAATATATGAGAGTCTGAGCAGAATGTCATTAGCATAATCTGGCCAATTCTCTTGAATAAGAGAATCAATGGCCGTGGAAGAGTACCCCAATGCTCATTTTATTTTTTGGAGAGCTTTGTCATCTCAGTCACTGCTTATGCAAAGTGCAACGGCCAATGGCAAACTAATCTCAACTGCTGCGTTCTCCATAAGAACTGGTATCAGCAACTTAGATGACTGGCACTAGCAGCTTACTGATGTCGTTCACTGGCTGACTCATATTTAGCGTGAGAAAAAAATTGGAACATGCTGCGATTTCACATGTTCGGCCATGCAAGTCTATGGGTGTTTGGATATCATCGAACTGCGCTTAGATGAATTCCAGTGCAGTCCGATTTCCATGGTCGCATACAATGGAGAAGATGGAGAAATTTTGTTCTCCATCTTCTCAGTGTGGTTCGATTCTCATCACTCGAGAGAATCTGATCACACTAAGGGGTACTTCGCACATAGTGAGATCACTAGCGAGATCGCTGCTGAGTCACAGGTTTTGTGACGCAGCAGTGACCTCATTAGCGATCTCGCTGTGTGTGACACTAAGCAGCGACCTGGCCCCTGCTGTGAAATCGCTGATCGTTACACACTGTTCTGGTTCATTTTTTGCTCGCTGGTCTCCCGCTATGCAGCACACATCAACGTGTTTGACAGCGGGAAACCAACGAGCACCGACTCTGTGTAAGCAGCGTACGCTGGTAACCAGGGTAAATATCGGGTAACTCAGCAAAGCACTTTGCTTGGTTACCCGATATTTACCCTGGTTACCAGCGTACACCGCTTAGCGCTGGCTCCCTGCACACTTAACCAGGGTAAATATCGGGTAACTAAGCAAAGCGCTTTGATTAGTAACCCGATGTGTACCCTGGCTACGTGTGCAGGGAGCCAGCGCTAAGCGGTGTACGCTGGTAACCAGGGTAAATATCGGGTAACCAAGCAAAGCGCTTTGCTTAGTTACCCGATATTTACCCTGGTTACCTAGCACAGAGTTGCTGGTGGCTGGTCGCTGACGAGATCTGCCTGATTGACAGCTCACCAGCGACCATATAGCAACGCTCCAGCGATCCTGACCAGGTCGTATCGTGGTCGGAATCGCTGGTACGTCGTTTAGTCAGACGGTACCCTAAGTTGACGCTCTGATCAGTATTTGTTACCCTCGACCAATTAGTGTCCCTGGTAGAGCGGCATGTGGCTACGCAGGACTTGATACGGGACACTGAGACTTTGCGTACCGCCCGTCGGTCCGGCCCCTCCAAGCCTAGGGCCAAAGACCCACCGCTGACAACGGTACAGGAATCCCCTACCGTCCCGTCTGAGGCCGCGCCCGCCATTCCTGAGGTCCGGAAGGTTCTGTACCCTAAACGACAACCCGTCAAGGGGGTTTCCGTCCCCATTAGATGTTGGCGGTGCCAGCGGGTGGGACATATGGAAGCCCAGTGTCCACTCACCACGAAGCCCATGGATTGTGGGGTTACCCGGCGGGGTTCAATGTATGCTCAGGTGGTGTGTACCGCTGACCTGGTCTCCCCAGAGACGGAGCCCCACTTGTGCCAAATACAGGTGAATGGATGTCCGGTTACAGGATTGTTGGATTCCGGAAGCTTAGTGACCCTTGTGCGATCAACCCTAAGGGCTAAAGTAAAGGCCACCGGACGTACCGTGGGGGTGGTTTGCATACATGGGGACCGCCGAGACTATCCCACGGGGATTGTCACCATCACAGCACCTTGCGGTCAGGTGCAACATGAGGTGGGACTTCTTAACACTCTTCCTTATGACGTGATCCTAGGAAGGGATCTGCCCTATTTTTGGACTTTATGGAGGGGACCCCCTAAGTCCCCTCAGATATTGATCAGTCCGGGACCTGAGCCCTACAATCCTGAATCCGGGACGCCTGCCGTAGGGGTCACCATGATAGGGACAGAGTGTGAACCCGATAGGTCACCCCTAGAGGTATTGGCAGGAGAGGCTGAGATGGTCGAGCCTATCCCGGAGTTGGAGGCGTCCCCGGATACGTTTGGGACAGCCCAACTCCAGGACCCTACGTTAATACATGCCCGGAGTCGGGTGACAGTAGTTGACGGGGTGGCACAGCTGCCCGGTGCCCAGGTAAGGTACCCCCATTTCGCTCTTAAGCAAGATTTACTCTACCGGGTAGATGAAATACGGGGCGTGGGGGTAGAACAGTTGGTGGTGCCCCAGCCGTATCGTCGGCGGGTCCTCGACTTGGCTCATAAACACCTGATGAGTGGCCACCTAGGGGTCAAGAAAACGCAGGAGCGAATATTGCAAAGGTTCTATTGGCCCGGGGTCTTTGGGGAGGTAAAACGGTTCTGCGAGGGGCGGAGCTAGACATGGCTGAGTGAAGACGTGATTCCTGGAGCTCCTCCATATAATCCCCCATAAAGCCGGCTTTTCTATGCAAAATGGGCAAATCCACCACTAAGAAGGCTAAGCCCAGCACCCCAAGTCGGCCCCCTGCACCCCAGAACAACATTGGGGCATATTTCACCCGCTCCAAGGAGCATGAGACAACTACGCAGCCGGGGCACAAATCGCGGCCTGCAGGGCCTGATCCGGTCCCTGCCCCTGTCCTGATGCCTGGGAATGTGACAATGCTGGAGACCCGGGATAGATGTGAGGCAGCGGAGACTCCCCGTGATCTGAGTGAGCCGGCCGAGAGACCCACAGCGGCGGTGTGCACATTCAAGGGCTCAGCGACGGGAGGAGCGGTAAATCTGCTGGCGCCATTCCAAGATGGCGCCCGCTCCCCTGAGACACGGTCTGGAAGCCTAGCACTGGAGGGCGAGACACCCGTGGCCGCGATCTTGCCTCCCCTGCACCCCAAGGCGTCGCCGATGAGACCGGTTAGCCCCCATAACTTACCTGCAGCCAGAGCCAGTGGATCCGGGAGAGTTGCAGCGTGCGAGATTGATCTTTACAAGTGCCCGGGCCCAGGTGATGACTCACCGCTGCAGCCCCGGGCATTGAAGAATCAGACGCCGAGCAGAGCGACCGAAGCCCGGGTACTGCCAGCCCCTTATGTGAGGGCGACTGATGATGGTGGGGACGACGCAGCAGGCACCCCTGCAGGACTGCTAGACCAAACGTTGCAGGTACAGGGGGGGAAAGGGGACCTGCTAAAAGGGGCCCACATCAGGGGCGGTGGTAGCAGCATAAACCACACTCCCCTACCAAAGACCACACGGACCTCAGAGGGACCGGCGGACAGAGGAGGACCGCAAGAGTCTATGGAGGTGGCCGCTGAGTTCTGGGGGATACCTCAGAGGGAGCTGCCCCCCACCTCTCCAGACAGTTGGTGCACGGGATCCTCCTGGGCTGAGAGCCAGACGGGCGCAGACGGGGTTCTGGATGGGGGCACATTGATACCCGTACACAAAGGGCCCATGAAGCTGGGGGCTCCCCCACACCATCTTGTAGCCAGACCACCGCTATGGGAGGACATGAACAACCCCCAAAATACGCAGAAAATGATCTTTGGCCCAGTTATACAGGACTCTTTTTATGCATACCCTAATATACCTCATGCTGCCGCCTCAGCGAGCGAGGATCGCCCGGCATCCCTGGCAGATCTGCGGGCACTGTTACAAGCAATTCCTACTAAGAACGACATTGCAGCACTGGCCAAGCAGGTGGTGGCGGAATGTAAACAAGAATTTATCCAATTGCGGTCTGATCTCTCCTCACTTACCCATAGGGTTGATACCCTTACCGACCAGCAATCAAATTCCCAAGTCTCTATTCAATCCATCCAAGAGACAGTACAGAACCAGTCCAAACAATTATTTGCCCTTCAACAACACGTAGATGATCAAGAAAATAGAAATAGAAGAAACAATCTACGTGTTAGGGGCCTTCCTGAATCGATTGCGCCCCCAGACATCCCAGCCGTCCTCCGTTCCATTTTCAATAATCTATTAAGGAAGCCACCAGGAACCCCTCTAGAGCTGGACAGAGCCCATAGGGCTCTGCGTCCCCCGGACCCAGAGGACCCTCACCCAAGGGACGTTGTGTGCAGGGTCCACTTCTTTGCTGCAAAGGAGGCCATTTTACAAGCTGCCAGGAAGAAGCCGAACCTATCATACAACGGCTCTGCCATTCGCATCATGCCAGATCTTTCAAGGCACACCCTAGCCCAACGTGCTACCCTAAAGCCTCTTCTGGATGTCCTAAAAGAAAAGGGACTACCGTTCCGGTGGAGATTTCCGTTCTCCCTATCGGTTCAGAAAGACTCCCGATGGTGGGTCCTACGCTCCCCAGAGGATATTCCGACGTTCACCAAGAACTTGGGCCTACCTGCCATTTCTATCACGGCCTGGCCACTTACGCTGCTCCAGCCCTGGGTCCCGAGAGAAAGGAACACCTATACTAGGCCAGACCCACCTTCTGGGTACAACAAGGGACTACCTCCACGAGGTGAACGGGGCCGGGGGGCGGGCCGCCCTCGTTACCTGACATAGAGAGGCTCAGAGGCCGCGTGCGCCCCTTTGGCCTATCTTATCTACGAATATTCAAAGCTAAATGACTTTTACTTGTGTTTTAAAGTTTACTCAATGCCCGTATCATATCAGCATCTAATTCTTTTGCCGGTGTTTATGGTTATCTTTAAGGTTCTTCATATATCCAGAGCTCTGCTTGGTCATGCCTGACATCCTTTTTCCCCAAATAGGTCGGGATCCTCTGTCCTGCCTAGTTAGGGCGGATATGTTCCCTAGGAACGTTTGTTCGGATTTAGTTTACTGTGCAAGGCCTTTTTACCTGATGTTCTTTCTGTTTTCTTTCCCGCTACACTCTACCCATCTTAAACCTCTTTCTCCCCTTTACTTGGGCGGCCGGGCTGATCGTGTTCGATTCCCTTTCTCATATATTTCTAATGTATCACTCTCTTATAGATGGCGGACCTGACTATTGCTTCTTTCAATGCCAGGGGCCTTAATGTCCCGGAGAAGAGATCACAGATATTGTACCACCTTCACAAACGGAAGGTAAGCATGGTGTGTTTTCAGGAGACTCATTTCAAACAAGGGCATGTCCCCACTCTTAAAAATAAGTATTATCAGACATGGGTATCCTCAGACAACCCGGATTCCCGTTCCAAGGGTGTGGCGATAGCTATCCATAAATCCCTCCCACATCAAATCCTAAAGTGCACGACAGATAGTTTTGGAAGATACATTATCCTCTCACTGAGGGTGGGGGACCAAATACTTACAATCATTAACGCATACGCCCCAAATCAAAAGCAGGACAGCTTTGTTACACGACTGGTGGACGCTGCGATCCCCCTGATACAAGGTACAGTAATTTTATGCGGTGATCTCAATGTCACCCTTGACCCCCACTTTGGATAACTCCAGGGGGAAATCTAACATTGCCTACACCACCATTAAACGGATCAAAAAAGCCCTATTGCGCATTCAACTATTTGACACATGGAGATTGAAACATCCGTCCGACAGAGACTATAGTTACTATTCCCATACCCAAGACTCATATAGCCGCATAGATTACATATTATTACAGCACAACGCTCTCCCCTGGATCCAACACACTGAGATGGATAGCATATTGTGGTCGGACCATGCGCCGGTCTATTGTTCGATTGAGATCCCCTCTCTCCCAGCCCCCAGGGGGTCGTGGCGGTTGAATGAGTCGCTGCTGCTGGATGAGCTCTGTGTTACTGATGTTCAGACCTCTATCACAAGGTTCATAGAAGACCACTCCGTAGATGACACAGCTCTCACTTACAAGTGGGAAGCATTGAAATGTGTCCTGCGAGGTATTTTTATCAAACATGGGTCCCGAATTAAAAAAGAACGGGCCCAAGATATAGTAAAAGCTCTTCAAAAGGTTTCTGAACTGGAGCTCATTCACAAGCAAGCCTTATCGGCCGCAAACTTACAGGCTCTTTTGCAGGCCAGGATAGAGGTTAAAAAACTACTGGACTCCTCATATAAGCGCCTAATGCAGGTAGGAAAGGGGAGATTCTATGAGTTTGGGGACAAGCCAGGCAGGTTGTTGGCTAATGCATTGAGAGAAAGGAGAGCCCACACCCTCATACCCTGTATTAAGAACTCACGCGACGAATTAATCTATGCCACCCCTGACATATCTAATACTTTCCATGATTTTTATTCCAAGCTATATAATTTACCTGTCGAGCCCCCTGCGTCGAGTGACGGATGCCCCGCAATACCCTCACCTTTTCGGCGTCTCAGTAGCTCCATAATTGAAGACCTGGAAAGTCCATTTTTAGTGAATGATCTGCTAGCAGTGATCCGCAACACACCGGGTAACAAGAGTCCTGGACCCGACGGATTCCCTGCCAAATTTTATAAGGCCTTTGCGGAGCGGTTGGCACCTTTAATGCTTCTTTCCTTCAACTCAATCTCGGACTCTGCCCCTTTCCCGCCCCATTCAACCACTGCCTATATTTCCCTTATCCGTAAAGAGGGAAAGGACCCCATGGCATGTGGTAGTTTCAGACCGATATCACTCCTTAATGTCGATTTTAAAATTCTACGCCAAGCTACTGGCAAATAGATTGAGCCCTCTGCTCCCTGGCCTAATTCATCTAGATCAGGTCGGATTTGTCCCGGGTAGGGAGGCAAGGGTCAATACCATAAAGACCCTAGATCTAATCCAACACGCGCACAATAAAAAACTCCCTCTTATGTTGCTGTCCCTGGATGCCGAGAAGGCGTTCGACAGAGTCTCATGGCAGTCACTTTCACAGACACTGGAGCATATAGGTCTGGGACCCGTTTTCTCTTCCAAGATTATGGCCTTATATCATTCCCCGACTGCATATCTTAAGATTAATGGCACTCTGTCGAGACCCTTCCCCATCCGCAACGGGACCCGGCAAGGTTGTCCCTTGTCACCGTTACTTTATGTTCTAGTAATGGAACATCTGTTATCGGCCATCAGGAATAACCCGGATATACAGGGTGTTCGGATCGCCAACCGGGAGCATAAATGTGCCACGTTTGCCGATGATCTCCTTATTTATCTATGTAACCCTCTCACATCCCTCCCGTCTCTACTACTGGAGCTAAACCGCTTCAGCAAATGGTCCAACTTTAAAATCAATTTCGATAAATCAGAGGCTCTAAATATCTCTCTACCCCTAACGACGGTAAATGCTCTTAAACCAAATTTTCCCTTTCGATGGCCGCCCCACGGCAGTATTGGATACCTGGGTACAAAGATCCCTGCTGACCCAGCCAGGCTTTTCCAATTAAATTATCAAACTTTCCTGTCAAGGCTCGAGGGAGATTTGGCCTCATGGCAAAAAGGCACTCTATCGTGGTTTGGCAGGATTAGCGCTATCAGGATGACGGCCTTGCCACGACTGTTGTACTTAATACAGACGGTTCTGGTCTACATCCCGGCAGCATACTGGGCCAAGGTACAACGCCTACTCAATCAATTTGTCTGGTCCAAAAAGCGAGCTCGCTTGAGATTCAGCGTCTTAACTAGGACCAAGAACGCAGGCGGGGCGGGTCTGCCCGATTGTAGGCGGTACTACATGGCAGCCGCGTACGCCAGGGTTCTGGACCTTCTGCATTGTTCTGGATCCAAGCTCTGGGTGGATCTGGCGCAGGATTTGTGCCCTTTGTCAATTCCGACCCTGCCGTGGACTTGGCCTCTCCTCACCAAACATAAAATTGAGATGTCCTATAGCACCAAACAAACATTGAAAACAATACATTCTATGTCATCACGCAACCTCATGATCCAGCCTAGAGGACCCCTTATGCCGCTAACTGACAATCCAGAGTTCCTGCCGGGAGCATCGTCCAACAATTTTCTGGGCAGCACGAAACTAAACCCCCTAAGATTAAAACAGGTGGCCCCGGGGGGTTCCCTCCTTCCGCTCCGGGAGATTGTAGAGGATCGTAACTTCAAACTGCGGTTCCATTTTGAATATGCCCAACTCAAACACTTTATAACCTCCCCAGACACTGGCAGGGCCCATTGCCTGCCCCAAACACCTTTTGAAAATCTTTGTAGTGGGTCTTCTGATTCGCGCCATGCAATCTCAAAAGTGTACAAGTTTATGACAGACACGGCAGAGACGTCCCGCCCTCACTTTTGTGCGGCATGGGAAACAGAGCTCAATCAGACGTTCCCTAGGAAACATTGGGAGCGTTGTTACCGCCTGACCCATAGGTCGGTGGTGGCCACCAGGATGCAAGAAACCAGTTATAAAATTCTTTCTAGGTGGTACAGGGTCCCAGCATCTCTTCATGCATGGTATCCTGAAGTTCCCGACACATGCTGGCGCTGTGGAGCGCAGAGGGGCACCATGTCACACATCTGGTGGTACTGCCCGAGTCTGTTGGTCTTTTGGAACAAAGTATTGGTGGCTATCCATGAGGTTACCGGGATTGTGGTTCCCAGCCGCCCAGAAGCTGTTTTGCTGTACATCTTTAACATACCCGAAAAGGTCTATAAAAAATCTATTCTAGGTCACCTCCTCCAGGCTGCCAAGACAGTGATCCCACGACGTTGGAAGGATCCTACCCCCCCTACGCTAGATGAGTGGGTAATGGAGGTGAATGTAATTCACCGGATGGAAATGGTGATGGCCCAGTCACGTGGGCAGACGGTAGGGATAGCCGCCAAATGGTTTCAGTGGGAATCATTCCTGTCAGGTAAAAAATTTCTGGAACTAATCTAATCTCCGGAGGACAAGTACCCTGGCCCCCCTTATTCTTCAGATATATACTACCCTTTTGATGTATTATGGACCAACAGACACAGTATCAGCTCCGGTCGCCGTGCCCAACTTCCCTCCCTTCCACTTCCTCCTCTGACCCGCTCTTTTCTCTCTACTCTTTACGACTGCCTCTTTTCTTAAGCTTTCTTCTTTGTTTCACTATCTTCAAGGGTTTAAAAATGATTATCCATATATCTTTGTAATCATCCATATTCCATTATGAAGCTCTTGATAGTTTTTTTTTTTTTTTATTGATTCAGATTATGGATGAACGCTATTTGATGCAGCATGGTTTTGTGTCCTTCTCATGTATGTTTTATGTTTCTTTTTGAAAAATTTAATAAAACTTTAAATTGGAAAAAAAAAAAAAAACGGTTCTGCGAAACCTGCCCGGAGTGTCAGCTTACCGCACCCGTGACCCATTTTCGCAGTCCGTTGGTACCGTTACCCATTATAGAAGTCCCTTTTGAACGGATAGGGATGGATCTGGTGGGGCCCCTCGTAAAGTCCGCTCGAGGGCACCAACACATCCTAGTGATCGTTGACTATGCCACCCGGTATCCCGAGGCGATACCTCTCAGACATACTGCAGCAAAGCTTATAGCTCGGGAGTCGTTTGCTGTGTTCTGCCGGGTGGGGTTGCCCAAGGAGATCCTTACGGATCAGGGGACCCCATTCATGTCTAAAGTGACCAAAGAGCTATGCCGGCTACTCCAGATCAAGCAGTTGCGTACGTCTGTGTATCATCCTCAAACGGACGGTTTAGTCGAGCGGTTCAATAAAACCCTGAAAACCATGCTAAAAAGGGTGATTTCAAAAGACGGGAAAGACTGGGATATGATGCTTCCCTATTTGATGTTTTTGCCATCCGTGAGGTGCCACAGGCATCCACGGGGTTTTCGCCTTTTGAATTGTTATACGGGCGACATCCCCGGGGATTGTTGGACCTGGCAAAGGAAACATGGGAGCAAGAGCCCACCCCCCATAAAAGTGTGATTGAACACATTTTGGGTATGCAGAACCGCATAAGCGCGGTCATGCCAATTGTGAAGGAGCATTTACAGGAGGCTCAGGCCGCGCAAAGCGGCCGCTACAATAGACAAGCCACCGTGCGGACCTTTAAACCCGGGGATCGGGTGTTGGTATTAATCCCCACGGCGGAGAGTAAATTCCTGGCTCAGTGGCAAGGCCCCTACGAGATAAAGGAAAGAGTCGGGGTGGTTAACTATAAAGTATTGCAGCCCGGTAGGCGGAAACCTGAACAAATATACCATGTCAACCTATTAAAACCTTGGCAGGAACGGGAAAGCCTGATGGCTGTTTTTTCCCCATCTCCCTCCTCTTCGGGTCGTTCACATCCGGCTCCAGCGACCTCCGGGGAGGACGAACCGGAAGTAAGGATTGGAGAAGCCCTCACCAAGACTCAGAGGCGAGAGGCCAGACGGTTGGTTCAGCAGAAGCCAGATGTCTTCTCCGAGCTGCCCGGTAGGACCAGTCTGATACGACATGATATTGTCACCGAGCCCCAACTGAAGGTACGCCTGAAGTCATACCGGGTACCGGAGGCTCGACGACAAGCCATATCGGAGGAAGTAAAGACAATGTTATGCCTGGGGGTCATCGAAAAATCCCGGAGTGAATGGGCTAGTCCGATTGTCCTAATACCAAAACCCGATGGCTCCTTAAGGTTCTGCAATGACTTTAGGAGATTGAACGAAATATCCAAGTTCGATCTCTACCCCATGCCCCGGGTGGATGAGCTGATTGATAGGCTGGGACAGGCGCGATATTTTACCACGCTCGACCTGACCAAGGGGTACTGGCAGGTGCCACTGACGGAGTCCGCCAAGGAGAAAACCGCTTTTGTTACGCCGGAGGGTCTCTTCCACTATGTTGTCTTGCCTTTTGGGTTACATGGCGCTCCGGCCACGTTCCAGAGGTTGATGGACTTAGTGCTGGAACCCCACCAGGCGTATGCATCAGCGTACCTTGATGACATCATTATTTACAGCTCCGATTGGCAGACCCACTTGGAACAGGTACAAGCGGTGGTGGACGCGCTTCGAACAGCCGGATTGACAGCCAATCCCAAGAAATGTACATTGGGACTCACGGAAGCCCGCTACTTGGGCTACGTGATAGGCCAAGGAGTGATTAAGCCCCAAATTAACAAGGTTGAGGCGATCCAGAAGTGGCCTAGACCCCTGACCACGAAGCAGGTTAGGGCCTTCCTGGGTATCGTGGGGTACTACAGGAGGTTTGTAAAGGATTTTGCGGGACTATCAGCCCCCTTGACGGACCTTCTCAAAGGCAAGAAGTCCGTCATGGTGCGCTGGACTCCGCAGGCCGAGGACTCCTTCCGGGCCCTGAAGGGGGTCCTGTGCGGACAGCCCGTTCTTGTACACCCTGATTTCCGGAAGGAGTTCATAGTACAGACTGATGCCTCGGAGGTCGGCCTGGGGGCAGTGCTGTCTCAGGTGGTTCAGGGGGAGGAACACCCCGTCACCTTCTTAAGTAGGAAGCTCACCCCTCCCGAGCGGAATTATAGCGTAGTGGAGAAGGAGTGCCTGGCGATCAAGTGGGCCTTGGAGTCCCTACGCTATTACCTGCTGGGACGGCAGTTTCGCTTGGTGACGGATCACTCTCCACTGGTCTGGATGAGGTCCGCCAAGGAACGGAATGCCCGGGTTACCCGGTGGTTCCTTTCTCTGCAGAACTTCCGGTTTACGGTTGAACATAGGGCCGGTGGGTTGCAGGGCAACGCCGATGCCTTGTCCCGCAGCCCGTGTTTGATGGCGGGAGTTCAACCCCGCACGCTTGAACTGAGGGGGGGTATGTGAGACTGTGACCGGGGTTATCTATGACGGCCGGTATGTCTCGCCCCGGTTGTGCTCACTCCATGATAGAAAGTAAATCCACTCTAGGGTTAATGCTGTTTCCCTACAGGCTGAAGGAAGGGTTAAATGGAAACAGGAACAAGGGCAGGTGTGCCGGGTGTGAGGGAGTGAACAGAACTCCCTGAGTTCTCTGCTGGAGAGGCACATGTATATTGTTGTGGATTTTTGTTTGGACATTAAACCGTGTGCTGTGAACCTTAATGCCTGGATCCCGTGTCTTCTGCTGCGCAGCCGACCACGCTACCTCACAGTGTGTATATATATGTGTTTTTTGTCACACATTTCCACATTTTTTCATTCACTTTCACTTGCACTATTTTTCACTTTTTTCCACACTTGTGTCATATTTGTTTTACCGAATGATGTTTTTTTCGAGTTATATGTGGTTCTTCTTATATGTGCACATTCACTATTTATTATTACCTTTTGGTAGTTTATATTAATTATTTTGGATCAATTATGCCCCACCACCCACCCGAGATTATTTTCGGATGGATGTTGGTAGCATATACTTATCTTTATGGTTGTATAGGAATTATGAGATTATGATACTAAGTACACTAATATGATAAATAGGTGGTCTTTGATATAATATTTTTATATATATAATGGGATTTTGCGGTTTTAAATTTTGATTAAATGATTACATTGTGTTGGTCTAACTATGGAGTAACTATTTATTTGTATGAGGGGACTGTGAGGATTATTGCTATATTTACACCTATCTTTTTATGTATATGTTTATGCATACTTATATGGTGGCTGATTTTCATAAAGACCGGGGTTAACATCTGTATTTTTATTGTGGATATTATATGCCTGTGAATTATGCTAATGTCCGGGTGTTGTTTATATCGGACCCCCGAGAAGATGTCACACTTTGCTATGGAAATCAGATTTATTACGTGATATATTTTCGGGGGTGATGTCTTGAAACTTTTGTCTATATTATACCATGATAACTGTGATCGTTACGAGACGTATTCTCGGGAAGGATGCATTGAGTCCTTGGATTACCACGTGATATGTTTCCGGACGTGATGCTTCAAGCTTTTGTTTATAATATACCATGGAAACCAGGATTGTGGCGAGTTGGACTTGCGGAAATGACGGATCGGGCCTCCTGGATTTACTTATTCATTCATGTGCTTCCATGTGTTGCTATAGAGACTGACAACAGCCATGTGTTCAATCCCGGATATTCCGTCACTATTCTGACTCGACTTTACACACCGGCTCCACATTTTTGATGAATGTCCTCCCTTTAAAGAGGCCTGGATTTGAGCAATAGATCACTCCTGGACGAAGCACGTTAAGGTGCGAAACGCGCGTCAGTGTGTCTTGGGAGGCCATGGCACTATTACAGATTAGGACCTTTGGTAATATAATGCTTTGTATCTGTCTGGTGATTTTTCTAGACACATTCCCCTGTTATTATTATAATTGTATATTATACTCTACTTATTTTTACAGAGTGGGAATGTGGATACAAATTCAACTTTCTTACTTTTGATAATTAGTTATACAAATATCTTTTTGTTAAAATAGTAAAATAGTGTCCTTCAATATTAATGACAAGTGCCTAGTGTTATCCCTCTATTCCATCCGTCCTCTTGGGCATATCCATTTTAATATGGAAAATGTATTTTTTGTATTTTTATGTGTAATAAAGACGTTGTTATTTATATTATACATATTGGCTTGCATATAAATTCTTTTGGTGTAAATTTAACAGAAGTGTGAACCTAGCCTTAGGCCCAGTTAAGGAAAATTAGAATGAAATAAATCTAATCACCCTGAAGTTCCTTTCTGATAACCTAGGAGAAAAGTTTTTTCACAAAAAAACCTCACAACATAATATTACAATAGTTTTACAAAAATAATAAAAACAATAGAAAAAATTTTTAAATTAACAACTCAGATTTTCCACAACAGAATACAATCACACACTCCCTAAGAGCGCTCCTAGAGGTTCTGTGACGTGCGCACAGACTCTGGGAGGAGGGAAGCCCATGTGGAGGAGAAGTAGGGACATTGCGCAGCGTGGAAGGACCCGGCTGTGGTGTTGAGTCACAGCGCATCCCTCCAGGAGAGATAGGAGTGCAGGGACGCAGTGTTACAGTGTGTCCCTTTTCCCTTCTCCCTAGTGCCAGGGCCCTCTGTTGTTACTGTGTCCCCAGTGTACCTTGTTTGTGGTAGTGCTAGTCGGGGGTTCCCTAGTGTTTGGTGGAACCTTGATATTATAACCGGCCAGAAAAAAATCTTTGCAGCCAATATGGCTCAGACTGCGGTTTTGGCACCCTTTATGCAGAGTGTTATGCAGGAAGTGATGAATCTTCGTTCTCAGGTTGTGCAACAGCTACAGCAAATTGTGGGTCTACTGTCTCGGCCCACACCCAGACTAAACCTGAACCTCAGATTGCCCTCCTGGACAGTGTTTCTGGGTGAAGTGATACATTTATGACATTTAGGGAGGCCTGTAAGGTTTATTTTAGTCTCTGGCCTCATTCCTCAGGGAGTGAGGAACAGAGAGTGGGGATTGTAGTCAATCTTCTTTAGGGAGATCCCCAGACCTAGGTCTTCTCTCTGCCGACCGACTCATAGTCATTACGGGTGGTGGATGAGTTTTTACAGACTTGGCCCTTTTTTATGGTGACCCTGATTGCGTCTTCCTCGCAGAGTCTAAAACCCATAGGCTTCAGCAGGTGCGGCCGGCTGAGGAGTATTGCTCAGAGTTCCGGAGATGGGCCACTGGCCACTGTCACACTATGGAATGATCCTGTTCTTTATAAGTTATTTCTGTGAGGGGTTGTTAGGCAGGCTTAGGGACTCTCTGGTTTAATATCCTGCTCCGGAGTTGTTGGAAGCTGCCATGGCCCTTGCTATTAGGGTGAATAGACGACTCAAGGAGAGCTCTCCGTAGGCGGGAAATCCAACATGTGCAGTTTGTCGAATCCATGCAGTTAAGGGGGACCTCTCTTAAGACTAGGTCATTAGTGGTTCACTAGGTCATTAGCGGTGGGATAGAGACATGCTTCTACTGTACACTATGAAAGAACCTGTATAGGGACGTTAGGTAGCTTAGGGTTCAGTCTCAGGTGAGTACAGCAGGTGTCCCCACTCCCTTCTCCCTAGAACCAGGGCCCACCATTGTTATTGTGTCTTCTGGTTTACCCTGTTTGTAGCGGCGCTCCTCTGGGTTTCCCTGGAGTCTGGTGCATCCCTGATAGTCACAGCATGACACATGCACAGTGATACAACTGACTTGGGTAATCTGCGTATTTGCCTCCTCAGAGAGAGGAAGAGTCAGTTGTCACACGGTGTGTGACTCAAAGCTAGCCGAGTGTCAGGAATACATCTGACACTGTTCATACAACAGAGGCGGACACTCCACACAATGCTGCTTTTGAGTTGCACAGACAGGCTCAGGAGTCGACCTCCTGTGCTCTTGTCAGTAATCGGGCTTGCAAGAGGTAATTTCTGCTAGCCTGTGGATTACTGCTTGAATCACATGTTGCAGGAGACCTATCATAGTTGTTTTCACCCTTTTTAAGATGGTAGAGCATGTTATCCCATGCCAATGATAGCTTTGTGCGATCCCGGTCCTGGTGCTTTATTATCCTGTTGCTGGTGAACTTCTGTGTGCTGTTTGGTGAGTTGTGAAAATACTCTTGGTGTCTGATTATTTCCTCCCTTCCTTTTAGTTTCTTCCTGATCATGTATTGTTTGTATGTCGCGGGCGGGGAGGACGCCACTGCGCTGCGCTCGCTAACGCTCGGGCCCGGCGCTGCTGCGATGGCTGCTCGGTGGCTCGAGCGGTGGGCCGGATCCGGGGACTCGAGCGGCGCTCCTCGCCCCTGAGTGAAAGGGGTGGTTGGTTTGGGGGATTTAGTCCGTGACGCCACCCACGGTTCGTGGTGAAGATGGGCACCACCGCTGCTGGTGACGAGGATCCGAGAGCGATGGTAGGGAGCAGCTGGGATGTTGTTTTCCCCCTCCGTGGGTAGGGGTCAGTGGTCCCGGGGCCCGATGATGTGACGGGGAGGCAGGGTTGGTGAGGTGCATGGTTGCAGGGACAGCGCGGCGCGGTGCCGGATGGCACGGGTGTACTCACTCAGCAGGAAAGGTACAAAGTCCTCGGTAAACCAAACGGCTGGATGGACGGATCCCGCAGCCGGCTGCAGTGTCTCTCCCCGGACAGGTGATGGCGGCTGTCTTTCCCTGCACCTTGATGTTCTCCTTCTGACTACTGTGGATCCCCAACGGTAGTCCGCTCCCCGGTGTATGGGTACAGGAGGAGCCCGTTTGCCCGCAGACGCTGGCCCTTGGGTCTCTAGCCTTAGGCGGTAGCTGTATACCCTCACGGTGTGGGCGGTTGCCTTCAATCAGGACTTTTTGCTGTTGTGAAACCCCTGGGGTTCCAGTCACATTCGGATCTGACTATTATCGGCGGCTCCAAGCCTGGTCGGGGTCCGATGGCCCTGCCTGTGTGTGCTGGCTTCACTTCGCTCCCCGGTCGGTACCGGCGGCCCGTCGCCCGTCCCCGGTCCTACGGTTCCGCGTTGTTCCACCACTCCTGCAGACGGCCACCACCGTCTGCCAACCTTGCTGTCAGTGCCTGGGCCACAAACCCAGACACCCAAGTGCTCACTGCTCTCACTTCCACCTCCTCAACTGTTCTCCAACTCCTAACTCACACTTTTCCCGCCTCCAGGCCTGTGAACTCCTCGGTGGGTGGAGCCAACCGCTTTACTCCGCCCCACCTGGTGTGGACATCAGACACTGGAAGGAGGCAACAAGGGTTTTTGTTTGGCTGTTGTCCCTGTCTAGTGGGGGTGGGGTGTGTTAGTGTGTTATCTGTGACGACCTGGCTAGGCCAGGGCGCCACATGTACGTCTGTGAGTTTGAGTTTTGGTCCCCCCCATCTGTTTATTTGTGTGGGAATAGCCACTGATGTCCCAACCCTCTCCTGGGTGGAGGGAGGGGGCCACTAGACCAGGGTTGTTCAAGAGCTAGAGTAAGGAAGGCGACCTAAACATTGTCACCTACAGACATATGTGATGCCCTGGAAAAACAGGTAGTCACAGATAGGCCCCCGCATAACACCATCCCCCACTTAGGAAACGCACAGCCAACCTAAAACCCTAGTCACACCCTCCTTAGCGAAAGATAGACACACCAGTGGGCGTGACCAGGCGGTTGGACACGCCTACCCAGGGGTCCAGACAGCCCAGGGCGGGAAAACAAGGTGGCTAGTCAGACAAGTTGAGAGGAGTGTGGGCTGGAGCTAGGTGTAGCTCCAGCAGAGAAAGTTCAAGTTGAACGGTGCCAGGGTAGGAGCCCTGGTACCTTGGCTAGGAGGTAGACGGTGGTCTCCATCAGCAGGAGACGGGAAGACGGCTCGGCAGAACCGAGGTGGACCGGGACAGGGTTGTAGCCTGCCGGTACTGACACGGGGAACCGACCCGGAAACCAGAGCACAAAGTGGGGTACTCTGACCCTGAAGCCAGGACCAGAAACAAGCGGCCTGGTTAATTAACCAATAGAGGCCAGGACTAGAGGTTCTGTCCCACTAAAAGTCCCTCATAGAAGACTACAGCCCACCGATAAAGATAAGAGGTCACCGCCAGGGCCCATAGATCCCACGGGCCAGCGTCTGTGGGCACAGCTCCTTAGGCCACATCCAGCCGGGAGCAGACGCCTGAGTTCCAGACTAGGAAGTTCAGCTTACACAAAACAGTGCCGAGGAAAAGGATAGAGACCACCAGCCCGGGTGGGGGACCCGAATGCAACCAGCCGCGGCACCGGCCACCAGCTCCTTGGTTTACCAGAGACTCATGTGATTTATTGACTGTGAGTAATCAAACGTCCCCCTTGCCGTCGCTATACCCTGCACCAGACACTGGGCCCCGGGGCAACCATCCCTACCCACGGAGGGGTTTACATCCAGCTGCCACTACATCTCCCCCGGGTGCCCCATAACAGCAGCGGTGGTGTCCCAACTCCCCACACACCGTGGGTGGCGTCACGAACTCAATACGGCCTAGCCCGTACATCTACGTCCCCCCATTTTATTCGGCGTGTCCGCGAGACACCCGAGTCCGGAGACCCTCAAGCCACTACCCCAGCAGGCCCGGATCCGAGCAGCACCGGCTGCTGGCACGGGGGCGGCACACATACCTTTGGGATCAGGGTCAGCTAGGGTTTCCCTAGCCCAACAGCCAGTTAAGGTTCCCTGTTCCTAGTTATCCCATCACACCATGCGACAACAGTCACCTACTACTTGAATGCTGTGCAGGAAGTAATGGCTCACATTAAGAAAAAAAAAAAAGGCAAAGATAGGTGAGTAGGCCCTTTTGGATAAAGTATTGAAAGAACAGCTGGTTGCAGCCGACACTTACCTGAGACAGGCCCTGAAAGAACGATTGCGCTATAACCCTAACATGCGCTTCCTTGAGGTCAGAGCAGTAACTATGAAGTAACCTCCTCTGGTAAACCCAATGTCGAGCCAGACTGTCCAGGAATTACGACAGGAAATGCAAGAGATCAGCTGCTGCAGGTTCCCCAGAATGTAATCAGATATGTCCAGGTTCTCCCCGAAACAAGTGGGACAGGAGGAAGACCTGTTGGGGAATTTCCAAGAATTATTTGCCCAACACAACAACGAGTTGCCTATGGCTGATAGACACTAGTCATTTAATGCATTCTTGCACTAGTGGAGATGCCTGAAAAATGTGGTCAGTTAAGGTGGTGTCACACACAGCGACGACGACAACGACGTCGCTGCTACGTCACCATTTTCTGTGACGTAGCAGCGTCGACCCGTCGCTGTCGCTGTGTGTGACATCCAGCAACGAGCTGGCCCCTGCTGTGAGGTCGCAGCTCGTTGCTGAATGTCTAGCTTCATTTTTTGGTCGTCGCTCTCCCGCTGTGACGCACACATCGCTGTGTGTGACAGTGAGAGAGCGACGAAATGAAGCGACCAGGGAGCAGGAGCCGGCATCTGGCAGCTGCGGTAAGCTGTAACCAGGGTAAACATTGGGTAACCAAGGGAAGACCTTTCTCGGTTACCCAATATTTACCTTCGTTACCAGCATCCGCACTCGCTGCCAGTGCCGGCTCCCTGCTCTCTGCACATGTAGCTGCAGTACACATTGGGTAATTAATCCGATGTGTACTGTAGCTAGGAGTGCAGGGAGCCAGCGCTAAGCAGTGTGCGCAGCTCCCTGCTCTCTGCACATATAGCTGCAGTACACATTGGGTAATTAACCCGATGTGTACTGTAGCTAGGAGTGCAGGGAGCCAGCGCTAAGCAGTGTGCGCGGCTCCCTGCTCTCTGCACATGTAGCTGCAGTACACATTGGGTAACCAAGGGAAGACCTTTCCCTGGTTACCCGATATTTACCTTCGTTACCAGCATCCGCCCTCGCTGCCAGTGCCGGCTCCCTGCTCTCTGCACATGTAGCACAGCGACGCGTGTCGTTATGATCGCTGCTGTGTCTACTGTGTTTGACAGCTAAGCAGCGATCATAACAGCGACTTACAAGGTCGCTGTTGCATCACAGAAAATGGTGACGTAACAGCGATGTCGTTGTCGCTATGTGTGAACCCAGCTTTAGTGTACTGTCTGCTTCCAAGCTAGCCAGTTGTCAGGTCCCGCTTGTCATGTACCCGCCATCTGTACTTGTGCTTGTTACCTGTCCCTGTTCCTGCCATACCCTCTGTACCTGTCTGCATCAGCCATTCCGGCTGCATTTGCCTGTTCTAGACAATCTGCCTGTCTGTACCTGAGCGTGTCACTGCCCTGGGGGGTCAGCTGTCATAGTCCCAGACACCGGCAGCCAAGCTCATCCTTACCATCTGAGGCTTTGGCATATACCCAGTTAGCATTTAGTTAAGTCCCTCCCACTTAGGAGGAGGCCCGGGCCACCCCTGTGTTCCAGTAAGTCCACTCCTGCTCGCTGCCTCAACACCGGCGAACGCTATACTACTTCATAATGTTTGCAGTTATGATCACGATTCGTGACCAGACGGCCTAGTTAGTGGCTCGAGACATCTGCTGAGACTTCATCTGCTGTATGGGTGCCTAAAGAGGATCCATTCTCAACAAGGAGCATGCTTTCAGGGGAGAGTCATGTAATGATACGCTACGGTATTGATATATTTCGAACGACGCCCTATCACCCTCAAGGGAATCTAGCCTGTGAACACTTCAACAGAATGTTGATGCAGATGTTAAGAATGCTGGAAGATGACTGAAAGATGAGGTGGGGTGAATTAATATAACAAAGCTCTTGGTACGACCAGGTACACAATGGCCATGAAATAACTGAACTATAGCTTGACTCTAAGAAGATTGCACCAAGATCAGCATGTTCTCCTGGTTGAGAGAATATCGGCACTGGCTGCAGATGCTGATGCGGCTTGTTGAACAGATATTTCAGGAAATAAGCTATCTGGAAGTGACCCTGGTGCAGGAAACACCATAGCAACCCAGTGATCGAGTGCTGATATGGGCAAGCACACTAGGGGTAAGTTAGACTACAGAATGGAGACAACTCCCTACCGGGTAACTAGGAGAGTTCACCCCGAAAATCTTGTGTATGATATCCATCCTGATGAGGAAAAAGAGGTTACAGGGAGAGTATTACATCGCAACATGCTTCATCCCTGTGTGTCTGAAGGACAGAGAGCAGTTGACCCTCCAAAAGAACAGAGAAATGTGGTCCTAAGAACATTTGAGAATAATGAGAAGGAATGTTGGATGGTTCTGACATGACTAAGGGAAACACCACCACCATTTCAGGCTGTGCCACAGGTTGAGCCTCTGCATGAAGTACCCGAAGTTCTATGAGTTCCTGTAGAGACATATAGGGGCTTGTAGAACTGAGCATCCCTACGCTGATGTCTCACCCACGATGTACGCACAGGACAAATTAATCTAGCAGCGCATAATGCAGAAGAAACAGGAGTGTTTTTAGATACCAAGGTAGGGACATTGGGACCGCCCTGTGGCGCATTAAGGGACGACATAGTCCTTCTTGCCCAAGGACTGGTGAGTTTGAAGGGAAGAGGAATGTAAGAGAATGCAGAAGTCAATGCAAGTGCACATCATCTGCTCGCCAAATTTAATAAATGCAGAGAAGAGTGGAGGGTATGTCAGTAGGAGGGACTAAAGAGTGAAATGCATGTTCTCCCAGGGAAGAGAAGAGATGCTGGATCAGGTGACAATTGTGGCGCCATTACTAAACCTAAAATGCCTGGCCAGGCCAAGAAGGGGTGGAGTTGGCGCCAAACCCTGTATTAAAAAGATCGTGTAGCAGCATATCAGGCTAATAGCAAACATTGCCTTAGAGAGGGACAGAGAGCTATAAAATTCCAGAGGAAGGCTGTGACCAGCGCCAGAGGAAGGCTGTGACCAGGCGATCAGCATGTGTAGTGTGCGAAGGTAAACCCTAACTTGGCCCAGCGATTAGTGTCTCTGACCCCATTAGAGCCTGTACACTGTTTAGTCCCATTTAGTTAGTGATCAACAGTGACGAGTAGAGTTACAGACGTAGATCAATTTAAGATTATGTTGACTCTGACTGTTCATCAGTGAAAGGAACAAAAAACGTGTAAATAATATTGTGATTATATTTCATATATCTGCATCACTTAATACTATATTGCAACATAACCTGTTTTACTGCCATTACTTCTGCCTTTCTTTGATCTTATTCTTAAGGCACTTATTCTTTATTTGTATATAGGAAATAAACCGTTGTTGGTTCAATCCCACTGTTTCCTCATTGTACAGTTGCATCTAAGGCCCCTTTCAAACATTAGTTTTTTGCCGTCAGTCACAATCCGTTGAATTTTGAGAACAAAAATGGATCTGGCGACTGATGCCGCTGGATCCGTTTTTTTTTTTTACTCATCGACTTGTATTAGCGACGGATTGTGACGGATAGCCTCACGTTTTATCCATCGTTCGACGGAGCTGTTGAAAATTGTTTGTCCAGCAGACCGAGATGACGGACAAAGCAACTTTTTTTTTTGTCTACGTCGAAAAATCAGACAGCGACGGATCCGTCGCTGTCCATCGTTTGGTAGAATGGAAGCTTATGGGCGCAGGATCCATCGGAATCCGTGAAATGTCGGAATCCGGCAACTGATTCCATTTTTTTTAACGGAGCATGCTCCAATTTATTATTTAGGGCTCATTCAGACAATTGTTCAATCTATCCCTGTTCAGTTCCTGTTTTTTTTTTTTTGCGGACCTACTGACAGGACCATCTTTTTCAATGTCTTTTGTGTAGGATCGGATGGCACATAAAAGCACTTCCGTGTGCATCCGATCCTACAAAAAAAGCAGATAGGATGCCGTATGTCCGTTCCATCATTATGAAATATGTCCTATTCTGTTCCGTACTAATGGACCGTGATTCAATATAAGTCATTGAGTCTGCAAAATCCCCGGAAGCCGCACGGAAGCACTTCCGTGTGACTACCGTCGGGTGCCCCTGCAGTCCACTCCCGCGGCAGCCCACACTGCAGTGTGTGAGCATCTGCCCGCACAGCAGTGCGATGAGAAACTGTGGAAAGAAAAGCGCAATAGGGTCTTACCCCAAAAAGGGAGGAAGATATGTAATAAAAACACACTCACCTATAATGGTTGTGCCAGTCACAACCACTATACAGGCATATATAAGATCCAAGTCCAGGCAGCAGTCCCAAAGTTGGCTGATAACAGAGAGTGATAGAAGAAGGGTCTTAATTCCGCGCCAAGGACTCAATGGATCCAGGAAGAGATTAATGCTTCTTTAATAACATGCACAAGTCTACGCGTTTCTGGAGACACAGCTCCCTTCATCAGGACATTGGCAAGAGAACGTCAAATCCCTTTGATTTGATGTTCTCTTGCCAATGTCCTGATGAAGGGAGCTGTGTCTCCAGAAACGCGTAGACTTGTGCATGCTATTAAAGAAGCATTAATCTCTTCCTGGATCCATTGAGTCCTTGGCGCGGAATTAAGACCCTTCTTCTATCACTCTCTGTTATCGCACAGCAGTGCGAGCAGCCGCGGGGGTGATGAGCATTGCCGTCAGAAGGTTAGTAAAGTTCATTACCTGCAGTGATGAAGTTCTGCACTCCTGACGTAGGCGCTTGTCACTGACTTCTATGCCCGCCGCGTTCTTAGATCACCTTTCGCGGGCGGCCCAAGACTGTGACTAGTGGTGACATTACGGGCTCCTGCGACAGTTTGCTTGTGAATGCAGCGGTCATTGAACTCTGTGACCAGCGCTGACGTCAGGAGTGCAGCGGCTTCCATCACCACAGGTATTGTACCTGCCTAACCTCCTGAAGTCAGCGCTGGTCATGCCCTGCGGTGATCTGGCCTGACCTATTGATGTTAGCTCAGGACACTGCACTGCTCTCCCAGTCATTGGGGAACATTCTGTTCTTTGTTGACTTGGACAGTGAGAGTGGATCGTCGTGGGACCCCCTTATTGGATTACACCAGACCTGGATTTGATTTTTCTTTCCAAAAAAAATGGTGAAAGAGGGAACGTGTTGGAGTAATTTTTTTTTCTTTTTCAAATAAAAATTTGTTAGTGGTCTATTTATATATTTTTTTGCTGACTGGGTTAGTGATGTTGGGTATCTGATAGACGCCGTGGTATCACCAACCCCAGGGCTTGATGCTAGTTGACATTACACATCTGGTATCAACCCCATATATTACCCCATTTGCCAACGCACCAGGGCATCGGGATGAGCTTAGGAAAAACACCAGGAAGTGCCACATCTAAAGCGATTGCGGCCTGCTATTTTTAGGCTGGGGAAGGTCCAAGAACTGCGGACCTCCCTAGTTTGAGACTACCAGACCACAGCTGTCCGCTTATACTGTTACCTTGGTTGGTGATCCAATTTGGGGGGGGGACCCCACGTTTTTTTTTTTTTTGTTTTAAATTATTTAATTTAGAATAACAGCATGGGGTGCGCTCTATTTTGGATTACCAGCCAAGGTGAAGCTGCCAGCTGTGGTCTGCAGGCTGCAGCCATCTGCTTTACCCAAGCTGCCTACAAAAGATAGGGGGGGACCCCACGTAGTTTTATTTTAATCATTTATTTTTTGGCTAAATACAAGGCTAAGCACCCTTTAGTGCCACGTGAAAGGCACTAAAGGTTGCAAGATTACAAAATGCTGGGGAGTGGGACATTATATATGCCTTTCTCATCTATCATCTATCTATCCCTGTATTCATTCATTCATCCCTTTATCTCTCTATTTATCCCTCTATCATTTTTAAAAAACGGATCCGTCGAAAACTGAAGAAATGGATGAAAAAACTGATGTGAGAAAGGGGCCTAAGAACTTGCTTACATATGTCCCCTTTTGTGGGCCTCGTACAATAGTAAAATTACTTTGTGCCTCCTTTTTGTTAAAGGGGTTATCCACTGCTTGAACAAAACCTTCTCAATCCCTCAATTTCCCTTTTGTAAAATAATATTTATATTCACCTCCATTCCAGCGGTGTCAGCAATGGCTCTATCGGTGGTCGTGTGACATCGTTATGCCATGTGATCCCTATAGCCAATCAACAGCAGCTTCACTCTCACCTCCCTTGAACAATCCACATATATTCAAAGGAAGTGAAAGCTGCAGAATTCCTCCAGATGTATGTGATATGCTCAAAGGCGGGGAGAATGAAGTTGCTACTTATTGGCTGCAGGGATCGTGTGACCTAATAATGTCACACAAGCCCCAGGAGAACCAGTGTTGATGGCGCCAGCACCAGAGGTGATTATAAATGTTATTATTTGACAAGGGGAATCATAGATATGCAGGAGGGGTTATCTGAGTAGTGAACAACCCCTTTAAGTTTCCACAATGAATTTTTGGAGCTGCATATTTTCACTGCGCAAAAAATGCAACGTCTTACAGGTCCAGCAAAATGGTTGGAAATTTCTGCACCTATTATTTAATTTAGGTTAGGTGTGTGTAGGTATTGCATAATAGGCGGTGTGTGTAGGTATTGTGCGGCAAACGGTGTGTGTAGGTGTTGTGCGGCAAACGGTGTGTGTAGGTGTTGCGCGGCAGGCGGTGTGTGTGTAGGTGTTGTGCGGCAGGCGGTGTGTGTGTAGGTGTTGTGCGGCAGGCGGTGTGTGTGTGTGTAGGTGTTGTGCGGCAGGCGGTGTGTGTAGGTGTTGTGCGGCAGGCGGTGTGTGTGTGTGTGTAGGTGTTGTGCGGCAGGCGGTGTGTGTAGGTGTTGTGCGGCAGGCGGTGTGTGTAGGTGTTGTGCGGCAGGCGGTGTGTGTGTAGGTATAGTGCAGCAGGCGGTGTGTGTAGGTGTTGTGCGGCAGGCGGTGTGTGTGTGTGTAGGTGTTGTGCGGTGTGTGGTGTGTGTGTGTGTGTGTGTAGGTGTTGTGCGGTGTGTGTGTGTGTAGGTGTTGTGCGGCAGGCTAGGTGTTGTGTGGCAGGCGGTGTGTGTGTGTGTGTAGGTGTTGTGCGGCAGGCGGTGTGTGTAGGTGTTGTGCGGCAGGCGGTGTGTGTAGGTGTTGTGCGGCAGGCGGTGTGTGTAGGTGTTGTGCGGCAGGCGGTGTGTGTAGGTGTTGTGCGGCAGGCGGTGTGTGTGTAGGTGTTGTGCGGCAGGCGGTGTGTGTAGGTGTTGTGCGGCAGGCGGTGTGTGTGTAGGTGTTGTGTGGCAGGCGGTGTGTGTGTGTGTAGGTGTTGTGCGGTAGGCGGTGTGTGTAGGTGTTGTGCGGTAGGCGGTGTGTGTGTGTGTAGGTGTTGTGCGGCAGGCGGTGTGTGTGTAGGTGTTGTGTGGCAGGCGGTGTGTGTGTGTGTAGGTGTTGTGCGGTAGGCGGTGTGTGTAGGTGTTGTGCAGCAGTGGTGCAATACTTTTCAGCTGGGTGTGCATCCCACAACGGTCGCATATAGTGCAGCCTTATTACACCCCATCTCAGGGGCTGCCAGAGTCCATATTGCTTGTGGTGGGCTCTTGGTCCCACACTGGCATTACACAGCTGGTATCGGGAGCTTCCTGCACAGCACTCTGTCGTGGTGCAGCTCTCCAGATGTTGGCTAACTACATATACCAGCATGCTCTGACAGCCACAGGTGCCAGCACTCAGCACTGTCATGTAGGTAACTCTAACTGGTGACCTTTTGTATTTCTGACCCTAATGTAATCCACCATTGTGTACAACATAAACCTGAGAGAAAAGCTCTGAGGAGTCCGAGCACGGAGCGCTGCCTGCATGTGAATGAGCGGGGCCGGGGGCGCGCACACCGTACCCAGATCCGCTCGGGGGCGCGCACAGCACACAGCCCTGAGAGCGGGGCCGGAGGAGTGACTGGAGCAGCCCCGACCACAGTCCTGACACAATATGGAGAGAGATGAGGCGGCCGCGGGGTCCCTGACCAGATTCATGGACGGAGAGTTCTGGGAGATGAAAGACGAGCTGCGGAGACAGATCGCGGGGAGCCCACTCTTCCAGCAGAGGTAATGGGCTGGCAGCGTGGGCTCTGTGGGTCAGGGCTCAGCTGTGTGATGCCCACAGTGGGCCTGTCACACTGAACATTGCCGATCCCAGGTGTGTGCTCGGAAGCGCAGCTGTGCTGGCGCCTGTCACCCTGAGGAGCTGGTCCTGTGCCTGCACCCACACCTACTGCACAGCTGTCACCCTGGGGAGCTGGTCCTGTGCCTGCACCCACACCTACTGCACAGCTGTCACCCTGGGGAGCTGGTCCTGTGCCTGCACCCACACCTACTGCACAGCTGTCACCCTGAGGAGCTGGTCCTGTGCCTGCACCCACACCTACTGCACAGCTGTCACCCTGGGGAGCTGGTCCTGTGCCTGCACCCACACCTACTGCACAGCTGTCACCCTGAGGAGCTGGTCCTGTGCCTGCACCCACACCTACTGCACAGCTGTCACCCTGGGGAGCTGGTCCTGTGCCTGCACCTACAGTTACTGCACAGCTGTCACCCTGGGGAGCTGGTCCTGTGCCTGCACCCACACCTACTGCACAGCTGTCACCCTGAGGAGCTGGTCCTGTGCCTGCACCCACACCTACTGCACAGCTGTCACCCTGAGGAGCTGGTCCTGTGCCTGCACCCACACCTACTGCACAGCTGTCACCCTGAGGAGCTGGTCCTGTGCCTGCACCCACACCTACTGCACAGCTGTCACCCTGAGGAGCTGGTCCTGTGCCTGCACCTACAGTTACTGCACAGCTGTCACCCTGGGGAGCCGGTCCTGTTACTGCACAGCTGTCTGACAGGTAGTAGCGTCCAGGAGATGCAGACCCAGGGCAGGTGAGGTCGGGGTAAGCGCTGCCATTCTCCTCTCATTGATAAATGCCACCTGTGAAGTTGATGGGCACGATGCAGAGTCTGTTAGGATTGCCCATGGGCCATGCCATCCATAGTGCTCTGCTGCTGGAAAGAGATGTGATTAGCTCCACCAGTGCAGAATACAGGACCGTCCTCCCTGTAAGGCTATGTTCATATGTCCAGTGATAATCCATTAGACTGGATCCCGCAGCAGTCGGTTGGCCAAAAAAGTTGTCCATTATGAAAAAAATGATTTTTACAGATCCGTTACAAATGAAAGAAAAACAGGTGCTAAACAGCAATCGGTTAACAGATCTGTTTTCCATAGATTCCGATATTAAAAAAACGGATCCTGCAAAAATAATTTTTTTCAAAATGGGTAAAAAAGTTGTTTGCACAATTTTTGCCAATAGATTTCTGTTGGATCCGTTCTGACGGATGATTACTGGACATGGGAACAGGTGCTTATGTTCTCCTGTCAGTAGTGTCTGCGTCTGGTCCCAGGTTTCCTTCTCCCCAATCTCGTCACAGACCCCAGTAAAATGAAGGGGTGAAGTTTTGGGGGGGTTTGCACTGGCACATTGGCTTTTTCATATAGGCAGCTGTACCTAGTATTATAAAGTCAGCCTGGCAGCTGATCCGTGCTGTCCAGACCATGGCAGCATCAATGACAGACCGAAACATTTTCCATTAATACCATACGATATTTCATGGTGTAGAGCAGTGTCCGGGAATGAGGTGATTAGTCACAGAGGTACATCCCCGCCGGCTTCCTAGATTGACAGGTTTCTTTCTATGTACAGGGAGGGACCGCCTGGTCTTGCTGTACGCAGTCACACCTCTGTGAATAGTCATCCTAATCACCTCGGCCCAGAATAGGGTTTTCATACTGTTTCCTCTGGAAAGTGGCAGCATTTCAGCATAAAATCTATGTGTGCAATTACGCAGCCTGTTTTGCTGGGAGGGTATGTGCGCATGCTGACTTTTTGGGCCAAAATTTGTACTTTGTGACATAAAAACGCACCAAAAAAACTGCATGCTTTTTTCTTGTGAGTTTTTCTAGTGAAATCAATGGCTGAAAGAGCTAAAAAAACACAGGAAAAAACACACCAAGAATTGACATGAGGCTTATTTTTTCTGTATCCCAAACTGCAAGGAAAAATAAGCAACATGAGCACAGCACTTCAGAATTGTCATTGACTTTGCTGGCGTAAGGATAGACATGCAGATTTGGGCCACAAACTGCACCTAAAAACACATCAAAACAGCACTGTACGCACAAGGCCTTACATTGTCCTGTTTAATTGTGCAAAACCCTTTAAAAATTCAACTGCTTATTTAGAAAACCTTTTGAAATGTCAGACGTGTTAGAAGTATTGATTTGTGGGTGAACCCGCCCTGAAAACCCACCAAATGCTAAAATGTAAGAGCAGAAGCACTCAGCTGACCGCTGTTCTCCGAGACTGTAGATTTTCTATCAATGTGCACACTATGTCTTTTAAACTTGGCTGAACCTGCCAAGTTTTCCAAGATAAAGATGAATCGGGACAAGTTTTAATTTTTTGCATAATTTGTGGTCATTTTCTGAGCGCCTGCTTCATTTTGAACCTCCAACACGTTTTTCACTCATTTTCTCTACTGAATTGTATTGTAAAGTATATGGTGTCTTCCAAGCAAAAGACGCCTGAAGAATGGTGAGGTCCCTTCATTTAGTGAATTGGCTGCTTGCATATGGTCATTTTTTTTCAGCATTTTCTGAGTGCTTTTCAGGTGAGTCTCGGAACGGACCCACCTGAAAAAGATGTCATATGCATGTACCCTAAAAGGGTTTTTTTCAGGTATTAATTTTTTTATAGTTTTGGGTTTGTTATAGGTCAGAGGAGCCCAATTACTGGCTACCTGTGGCTTGTAATGGCTAATAATGCAGCCCAATACAGATTTCCATTGGGCTGCAGGGCTTAAGTGCATAGTGGGCTGCCAGCAGTCTCAATGTCTCCTATATGATGTGTATCTATAGCAGCCTCGGTGTATGCTATGTTATATGTATATGTGTGTGTGTGTATGTGTATATGTGTATATAATATATATATATATAGCAGTCTCAGTATATCCAATGTGATGTATACAGCAGTCTGAGTGTCTCATTTGTGATGCATATATAGCAGTCTGGGTCTTCTGTGAAGTATTTACAGCAGCCTCAGTGTATCCTCTGTGATCTATACAGCAGCCTCAGTGTATCCTCTGTGATCTATACAGCAGCCTCAGTGTATCCTCTGTGATATATACAGCAGCCTCAGTGTATCCTCTGTGATCTATACAGCAGCCTCAGTTTATCCTATGTCATGTATATAGTGTTATGTGTATACTTCTCTCAGTTTAGGTGGGAAAAACTTTAATCCTTTAAAGGGATTCTGTCTGCATGTTTTTGCTATGCAATCTGAAGATAGCATGAGGTAGGGGCTGAAACGCTAATTTCAGAAATGTGTTACTTATTAACCTGTGTGTTGTTTCAATACAATGAGTGTTTCATTAGAAGGAGATTATCACAGCCAGGACTACAGCTCATTTGAGCCTTGGTGCAACCTAGAACCCTCCTCTGATAAGCAGCTCACTGTCAGTAGACTATGTACACAGAAAGCTGTGTTGTTAGTGAATTTAGACTACTGCGCTCTACCACATGCTACATCTGAAAACTCTGATTGTGTCACAATTGCTGCACCCACTAAACTAAGTGATTTATAGTTGGATTCTGTATCTCTTTCCCTACATTATGCTGCTCTCAGATGAGGTAGCAAACACCTGGTGAGTGATCCACTTTAAGCAGTTAGAAATAGAGCAGATTACAAATGACAAATCTCTTCATTTGCTCCTATTTTTATTTTTCCAAAACAGAAATCAGTGTTCATTTCTAAAACCCCAACATAAATGCTACCTTTTTTGCGGCACTTTTTTGTGTGCAGAAAATACAGTGCTCTACAACTCTCAGGTTATAGGGAGCCTTAATACAAATATGTGCATGAGGTCTAACTTAAATACCCATTCATTATAGCAGTGATATACTAAAAAGTATCACTGAATGAAGATGCCCTGCTTTTTTGTATTGTACTACTCGACGTTTTTACACAACTCTTCAGCATTGTGCATGCTGTTCATGATTTCATGATTTTGATGCAAAATCAAACCTGCTCTTTTTTCTTAACGCAGTTTTTGCAAATTTTTTTTTTAGCATCCAAAGCTGCATATCCTTAAAGTTACAAAAATGCATCGAATTAAAAACACCTCCTTACACATTAATGCTTGTGAAGGATTGGAGTGAGATGCGCCAAAGGAATTCGACATTTTGGTAAAAGTATAATTTTATGAGTATATCTACAACATCTGGATAAGGAAAGTTGTCAAGGAAAAATAACAAAAGTTTTAAAATAGCTCTACTTAAAAGATGTATAGAGAATAAGGTGCTTGGCACCTCTATGTGAAAGAGCTAGAAGCAGAAGACCATACCGCTGATATGGACATAAGTATTCCAACATGGATAAAAGGGGAGATAGGCTTTATCTCAGTGCAGTCGCACCAGCACCCTACTGATTCCTGTACAGACTAGTATCCTTAGCTGCACAGGCTGAGATATCCCTTGCCGCAACACTACAGACCCACAACTTGGAGCTATCTGTCTGCAACGCCGTCGAGTTGTTCCTCGTGCCTCCTGAGCAAACAGAGGGCAGGTTGCTACGCACTATTAAGCAAGATAGGAAAAGTGTGCAGAGATAGGCAGGGACCCAAGGTGAGGAAACCTAAAATACGTGCATTAGTGGAAATCGTGCAAAAGCAAGCTAAGGTAGCCTCCTGTAGACCTAACCACAAACGAGAGACAGGAGTAGGTGAGATAAATGATAAAGCACAGAGCAAATACCACCCTGGTCTCTGTCAAACAGGCAAAAGTCCCTAACAGCAGGTCTGGAGCTCCTCTGCAGAATACACATAAGAATATAGCAAGCAAAGAAGGCTAGTGTCAGAAGGGTATAAATAGTCCACCCGGGATGAGAAGACGGAGCAAATGTGATAGTGAGAACACCTAATACCCGCAAACCATAAGGAGAGAAGCAAAGGTAAAAGACCATCAGCATTTGGACAGGGACTGACCAGGCTGTGGCTCAGCAGGGAAGGAAACTGACCACACAGCACAAGATCGAGTCGAGAACCAAAGGCGTGACAACCGCTTTCCAATCTGAATTAGCTGAACTACAGTGGGTACAGGCTCAGCAGATTTGGACAGCTGAAGATTGGAATAATATCACCTTGTTGGCTGGACATTGATTTTAGCTGCCCCATTCAGATGGTAGGGTCAAAATTTAGAGAGGAGCTTTTACTACATTTTTCATGGGTAACTGGACACATGATGTAATAGTGAATGCAGAGCAAAAAGTTTTTGTTTGCTAATATCTCCAAACGAAAATAAAAAACAAAGTATTTGGCACCTAATGAGTTAACAGAGATTCTTCATTGGGCACATATTCTTCCCTCTGTAGTCATTTGCCAATAATATACAGGCAGCAACGAAAAAGACCACACTCACACAATAGCTTCAGTTTGTCAGTGTGTGAGATGTAATGATACCGACCTGGTCTAATCTCCTGCATGAGTCAGTTTGTGGGGAGCGGCAGCACAGCTGAGGTTACTTGTCACATTACAAATCCTTGTATCAGCTCTCCTCCTCTTCTAACACTGTCAGCTCAGCTGCACTGCTCGTCCCCCAGACTGTCTGTCTGAAGAGGAGTCACATAGACATCAGTATAATTACTGACATATCTCTAGACAAGCATTTTGGGGTAAGTGGCAGTACAGCAGAGTTGACAGTGCTAGGAGAGTAGGAGAAATAATATAACTGTAGCACAGCTAAACTTAGCTGTGCTACCTCTTCCCTTACAAGAACCTTACCTGAGAGGTCTATTGTCCTCCAATCTCCCATAATTTACTAATAGAGATGAGCGAACCCATGGAGGTTTGGTTTGTTGGACTTTAGATAAATTTTGCTTTAGGACCTGGACTCGACCTGAACCCCAATAGAAGTCACTAATTGGGCACTTATTCGGGTCTCCACCCATATGCAGGACTAGCTAACAATTGACAATATAGGAGGAATCCAAAAGGTAGGTTAACAAACAAAAATTCCTAAAACATACAGATTTTATTAGGTATACGTTAAAAAAACACAATAAGTGAATAAATTTGGTGAAAAAAAAAAAGTCAGAAAAAGGTAACCAGACAGCAAAGAATTGATATGGGGAGTAGGTAAAATGGTAGGTATGTAAGATATAGAAAATCTAAAGGGCCCTAAAAATGCCCCTAAGTGCTGACCCCACCTTGTCGTGGAGGTTGGCACCCTAAGAAAGTGCCAATCGCGCGCCTGCTCCCCGTAGATTCACCCTTGGAAGCCCTATAGGAATCCATAAATCAGAGCCTGCTGGTACCAAACTATCCACAAATCACTGATTTGACCATAAGGGGTTAAATAACCAAGCTCACAAAAGTAACAATAATATGGTAGATGTATTCACTACAAAATGCCAAAATGAGTCACAATAGTTTCAGTAGTAAAGTCCGTTCAAAAAGCTAGGGTTAACGATACGCACCACACCACCCACCAGGAATGAATGAAGTCCCCATAAGGCAGGGCCGATTAACCCCTTATGGTTAAACCAGTGATGATCCCAGGTCTCTTCTACATGGTCCCAATGTTGGTGCATACTGGTCAACTCACTTGGGTATGTATACAGCTTTTGCTTCAACTCTTCCCACAAGTGTTTGATTGGGTTGAAGTCTGGGGACTGTGGGGGCAAATCCATCACCTCTTCTTTATTTTTATTGAACCATTTCTTCGCCAATCTAGACGTATGCTTTGAGTCATTATTTTACGGTTACACTATGTAGTCCTTTTCATACCCATAGTACTAGAGTGTATAAAGTAACTTGTCTTGTGCGATACTCCTCATATAGCTCTACATTGAGACCACCATTGATCCTGATCAAGTATCTAATGCTTTTTGCTGTGAAACAAGTCCATTTTATCAGGCTTCCTCCTCCACCGAACGTGACAGTTCCTTCAGTTTCTCAATCTGTTAGCCCTTTTTTTCCCCTTGTTTCTTTCAAATCCATTAGCATCCATCAAAGCCTAGTCTATTGACTTTCATCTCATTAGGGTGGCACAGTGGCTCAGTGGTTAGCACTGTAGTTTTGCAACGCTGGGGTCCTGGGTTCAAATCCCACCAAGGGCAACATCTGCAAAGGGTTTGTATGTCCCCCCCCCCCATGTTTATGTGGATGTTCTTCGGTTTCCTCCCACACTTACAAGACATACTGATTGGGAATTTAGATTGAGCCCCAATGAGGACAGTGTGGCTCATGTGTGTAAAGTGCTATTGAATTAATGGCGTTGTAGAAGTGAATATTATTATTATTATTATTATTATTATTATTATTATTATCTCTCTAAATCGCCTGTTTCCAATCTTCTACTGTCCACTTTTTGTTCTTTTTTTGTAAACTCGATCCAACATTTCTTATGGCAATATTTTTCCTTTCGGGCCACAATTCCAGACTTGGATAATGTGCGTCGCACGATGCTTGCATGGACGTCTGTGATCTCACTATTAAGCATATGAGTCACATCCACTGCCGTGTTGTCACACCAGAACTGATAGACCTTGTGATGAGCAGACTTGTTGATGCCAATATTTTCTCTGGGCGTTTTAGCTTTTGAATGGATGGACTTAATTTCGAATTCCTCCAACTATCATGGCACTCACATGTTGCAGTTTGGCAATTTTCTTGGCCTTAGATCGCTACCCATGATCTGAATGATGCAGTTTCTCTTATTTTTTTGAAAAATGTTCATGGCTGCTCCTCTATTTGAACCAGTGACCTCTTGTTTGGCAATCGACCTAATAACACACTGAGCTTTTATGGAATGTGAGAACCAGTTGTAACAATGCAGCAACATGACAAGAATCTGCATAACTAATTATATGCTAAATATTTGCAAGTGAAATTTATTTATGAGATAGCCACGATGATTGTCTATAAAAAGAAGGTAGTCTGATGCTCAAAGATGTAGCTGATGGTGAGATACGGAGCCTGAAAGTCAAAAGTTTAGAGCATTGTTACCCTATCGCTCATCGGTATATATACCAAGATGAGGGGCCAAATATCCCAACAAGGGGCCCAGGATCCAACCCATAAGTGTCAGTAGCAGAACTCCCCTCTTTCCCCTATAAAGGCCACTTTACACGCTGCGATATCGTTACCGATATCGCTAGCGTGCACACCCACCCCCATCGGTTGTGCGACACTGGCAAATCACTGCCCGTGGCGCACAACATCGCTCTGACCCCTCACACTACTTACCTGCCTAGCGACGTCGCTGTGACCGGCGAACCGCTTCCTTTCTAAGGAGGCGATTTCTTTCGGCGTCACAGCAACGTCACTGAGCAGGCACCCAATAGAAGCGGAGGGGGGGAGATGAGCGGGACGAACATCCCGCCCACCTCCTTCCTTCCTCATTGCCGGCGGCCGCAGGTAAGGTGAGGTTCCTTGTTCCTGCGGTGTCACACATAGCGATGTGCACTGCCACAGGAACGACTAACAACATCGTACCTGCAGCATCAACGATAATTGGGAATAGGTGGAATGTCACCGATAAGCGATTTTGCACGTTTTTGCGACTATTCAAAATCGCTCATAGGTGTCACACGCAACAACATCGCTAACGCGGCCGGATGTGCGTCACAAATTCCGTGACCCCCAACGAGACCGCTTGAGCGATGTCGTAGCGTGTAAAGCGGCCTTTACAGTGCTTCGTGACCACATTTATTTGCTTCAAATTTGTTTTCCTATTTTCCTCCTCTTAAATCTAGGTGCATCTTATAGTCCTGTGCCTCTTATGGTATATGCCGCCGGTCAGGCTTCCTCGTGTTCTGGATACATCGTAATTTCTCTTCCAGAGACACTAGTGTTCTGTGCGGGAGAACACAGCGTCCGTGCCTGCGATCAGGATTCTGGGCACAGCACAGATTTACGCTGTGTTTTCCCATTCAGAGCACTAGCGTCTCAGCAAGAATAAATTGACATGCTGTGGCTCGGAAACCCATGCCTCAGGTCAGTTTATGATGGGTTAGAAAGAAGCACAGTGGGCAGGAGATTTCATTGCAAAAATACGCTGAGTCCAAAACACTGGCTATGTGCGCATTTACCGGATTTTGCCGCTGATTTTTTGCGGTTTTGCTGCATGTTTCGCTGCAAAAAATGTTCATAACATCTCTGCAGTGATTCACCAGCAAAACCTATGGGAAAAAAAAATCCTGTGCGCACTGGGCGGAATTTGACAGCTGCATGTTTTGCTACGGGATTCCCGCAGCAAAAACAATTGCATGTCAATTCTTTCCGCACGTTGCTGCGGGATTTCACTCCATTGACTCCAATGTAATCGTGAAATCCAGCAGGGAATAACGCAGGCAGCAAATTCTATGCGGTTCACTGCGTTTTCCTGCGTTATTCCCTGCGGTATTTTGCGGTTTACCGCCGGTAATGTACATCGCTTGCCTGCAGTTTTTCAGGGAAGTGATGTCATTACAGGAAGAGGAAGCGGAGCAGAGAGTAAACACACACAGATCACACTCACACACACACAGACATCACAGACATAGAACACAGACACATAGAACACACATAGAAAGCAAACGAACATATAGAAAAAAAAAACACGTGGGCTCCGCTGCATATTTACCGTCCAGTTGAGGTAAGCACACAGCGGCGGCCCGGTATTCTCAGGCTGGGGAGGGAGAGGGGCAGGGTTAATGTCCCCCGCTTCACTCCCCCTCCCGCAGCCGAGAATATCAGCCGCAGCTTCCCCGGCACTGTCGCATACATTATGCGGCAGTACTGGAGTGTCCCCAGCTCTTCTTGCTGCCGTGTAGCAGTGGCAGTCAGGGTAATACAAGGAGTTAATGGTGGCGGATCACCGCCATTAACTCCAGGCTTGATCATGGCAGCGTCTATGTGACAGCTGACATGATCAACCCATAAGTAAAGTGAATAAAACACACAGAAAAATCCTTTATTTTAAATAAAACAAACAAGCCTCGTTCACCATTTTATTAAACAAACAAAGCTCCGGCGTAATCCACAGCTCCTGCGCTGCTTACATCCAGCCGCGACTGACACACAGCGCTGAATTACCTCTGCTGTCTCGCAGCGAGACAGCACAGGTAATTACCGGTCATTTCCCACGGCCGGTAATGTGAACTCACTGCCGACCGGGGAAAATGCAGCGATCTGTCCTCTATCTATCCCTCTATCTATTCTTCTGTCTCTTTATCTATCTAAAAGAAGGAAATTATTTTTTTTTTTTATTTATTTATTTTTTTTCAATGTGCTTTATTGCATTGAATGCAATAAAGCACATTTGCCAACCCGCACGCGGCAATACTGCGAACAATACCGCGGCAAACCGCATGCGGTTTTCGGGTGCGGTTTGCCGCGGTTTTTTTTTACCGCGGGTGCGGTAATCTTTCAGTGCCTGCGAAATTTTCTTGAGAAAATTCCATTTTCCAGTGTGCACATAGCATGCACGTACCCTTATATAGTCTGAAAAATATGGTACTGCTACATTTCTGATTTCTCATTTCACTTGTGGGTCATGAACTGTGGCACAGATAAAGCACACAGCGTGGTTGAGGATTAGCCATGTGACACCACAATTTCTTCCTCTTTTTGATTCTCTCATATGTTAGAGTTGTAGTTCTTAGATACATTCACTTTACAGATCAATAACTGGATTTAGCACTTAAACTTCATATAGGAAGGTGACTGAAACGCAGCAGAACGATTAGCTTGACGGCCTCTGTTGTAGCCATTATAGTTATTACCCTTCACTAACAAAAATGAATAAAAGAGATTAAATACTTAACTGTGATTTCTGTATTTGTTCATTGTGCTTTACTACAAATATATAGTACTTTTAAAAAAATATTTTGTAACCTGGTAGCAATCTCAGATTTAGGCAATCCCCATGTTCATTAATTAGCAGCTAAATATTGGCAGAGAAGAAATCCATGTAGAGTACAGCAGAACTTTGTATTTGTATGTGAGTGCAGAATATACTCCTGTTACCAAATTGCTCTCCGATCTCAGCAACCTTGACTGTAAAGCCGGCTTTACACCCTACAACATATCATCTAACGATGTGTCGGCGGGGTCACGTCGTAAGTGACGCACATCCGGCATTGTTAGTGGTGTTGTAGCGTGTGACAGCTACGTGCGACTGCGATTGAACGTAAAACTGTTCATCGCAAACACAGCGCTCATTTCCTAAAAATTGCACGTCGGGTTGTTCAATGTTCCCAAGGCAGCACACATCGCAGTGTGTGACACCCCGGGAACGATGAACAGATCTTACCTGCGTCCTGCCTGCAATGCAGAAGGAAGGAGGTGGGCGGGATGTTTAAGTCCCGCTCATCTCCGCCCCTCCGCTTCTATTGGCCGGCTGCCACGTGACGTCGCTGTGACGCCGAACGTCCCTCCCACTCCAGGAAGTGGATGTTCGCCGCCCACAGCGAGGTCGTATGGAAGGGTAAGTACGTGTGACAGCTTTGAATCGATTGTGCGAAACGGTCAACAAATTGAATGTGCCGCACATACGATGGGGACATGTCACATCGAAAGGTGTAAAGCAGGCTTTAGCTAAGCAATCTGAAAGGAAAGAGTTAAAACAATGAACAGTTTTGGCTAAAAGTTATTGAGACAGGCATAAATTTTCGTAAAGTTTTTGCTGCTTCAGACCTTATTCAGACATCACTGTTTTTTACATACCCTCCCAAAAAGGTTTGTTATCTGCCTATGAAAATGACAGGTAGAACACGTACATGTACCACGGACCTCTGAATGAGGCCTCAGTGTATATAGCACTTGTAGTCAGATGTTTCTGTGGTCGCCGAAGTACAATTATAAGCATTTTAGAAGGTTTCATCTTTTCACTAATACATGAAGTTTATGTAAAAACTCGATATTTACAGCGTTCACCCAGATTTTTCAAGACTTCTGTGATTTGCCTTGACATGGTGAATATCCGCTTCTGGTCCAAATTCTGACTGATGAAAATCCATTCTTGTCGAATCACTGCTTAATACAACTTTTGTTGTTTAGTTTGCCCATCCTCTTACCTCTCTTTGTGGATTGGTCACAGGTTCTCAGTGGCATTGAGATATGGGAAGTTTCCTAGCCATGGACTCAAATTAAATGTTTTGTTTACCAGGCCACTTTTGTCTTGGGACATGGTCTCCATAATGATGGACAAATAATTGTTCATCACCAAATTCCTCCTGCATTGTTGAGAGAAGTTGATCTTAGGCCCCTTTTACACATCTATTTAAAAAAGTGCATGTGTGGCAGTTTTTATCCGTATGTGTCGTGTGCAACATGTTCTGGAAAAAACGCATGCGCGTGACACCGAAATGGATACGTTTTTATGTTTTAAAGATATGCATAGATAGATAGATATATTTTACAGCTATTGACCAAATAAATGATTGATGCAATATGCAATAAATTATTGAAAAAAACGACGTGGGGTCCCCCCCATTTTAATAACCAGCTGGGCGCCGGTATTATCAGGTTAAGAAGGTACATTCTTATAAAACCCTTCCCAGCCAAAAAATACCAGCCCCTAGCCACCCCAGAAGGGGTGCATCATGTTTGATGTGCCAATTCTGGCACTGTGCCTCTGCTTCTCCCTATTGCCAACACACCAGTGGCAAACACTCCCTGAAACTGTCCTTTGTTTACAATTTTATTTAATAACAAACATGCAGCTTCGGCATAGTCCATCAAATTCGTCGTAGTCCAAAAAAGGATCTCTAAAAAACCCCTCACTTACATACAAATGCAGAGAAATAAAATAAGACACTTACCCCTCCTTCATCACTTTATTCTAAAGAAAAAAAATCCCCAGCTGGTCCGACGTATTCCAGGGATTCCTATTAATCAAGCCTATGGAGCATTGTTCCGATACTCCAGAGATTTTGCTTACAGGTAATTTCGGTTCACACTGCACTGCGGTAGACCCGGTGCCTCTGAATAGTGGTGACATTAGTAACGATACTGCTGTTCAGGGCTTCCAGGTCACTCCGGGTCACACTGTGCTGTGTGATATCTGGTTCCTTTGAAGATTGATAAAATCATTACTATCGTTACTACTCATCAGACTCGCCGAGTCACGCACAACGTGGCCAGGCCACCCAGAGCAGCGGTAACATTACTGATGTCACTGCTACTCTGAGTCCCCGGGTCTCGCGCTGTGTGACCTGGTAACCCAGCGACTTTGAACAACAGTAGCGTTAATGATGTCACCTTCTTCAGAGCTGCTGAGCCTACTGCAGCGTGATCTGGAATTGCCTGTAAGCAAAGTCTATGGAGTGTCAGAATGATCCTCCACAGTATTTGTTCGTCGAAACCCTGGACTGTGTCTGACCACTGGAAATTTAGTTTTTTCTTTTGAATAAAGTGGTGAAGGAGGGTAAGTGGCTTATTTTATTTCTCTGCATATGTATATATTTTTATTTTTTTTTATATCCTTTTTTTTTTTTTTTTTACTATGGATTCGGTGGACTAAGGTGGAGCTGCAGTGGTTGTTGTTGTTAATTGTTTTCTAAATGGAAGATGAGGGAAAGTTTTAGAGAATGTTAATTGAACTAAATAATTTTTTCTTGTGGGTTTTTTATTTTCTTTATTACTGGGTTGGTAATGGGGGTGTCTGATATATGCCTATCCATTAGTAACACCAGGGCTTGATGCCAGCTGACACTACACAGCTGACATTAACCCCATAAACCGTTACCCTGATTGCCACCGCACCAAGGCAGTCAGGAAGAGCCAAGATGAAGTGCCAGAATTGGCGCTTCTAATGTGATGCGCCACTTCTAGGGCAGCAGCATGCTGTTATTTTTAGGCTCGGAAGGGCCCCAATCATGGACCTTCACAACCTGGTAATATCAGCCTACAGCTGTCTGCTTTACCTTTTGCTAATTATCAAAAATGGGGGGCCCTACGTCCTCTTTTTTATTTTTTTTCCAGTTCTATATTTATTTGGCGAATAGCTGTAAAATCTATCATTTATCTCTCACTATAATCTATGCACATCTTTAACACATTAAAAATCTTTAATTTCTTTAGTGCATTTATTTCTGGTCCGTGTCACACTGATGGCACTCGGATGTCATCCATGTGCTGTACGTGTTTGGCTAAGTTCACATTTCCGTTGATTTGTATCAGTCACATGCGTCGCTTGACGCATGTGACTGATGCGCTGTTCAACGCTGTACAACGGATGACAAAGAACAGAATTCTTTGTCGGATTCCGTTGTGTGCGGGGGGCAGAGTTCGTGGGGCAGAGCCGAGCGGGGGGCGGGGCCAGGCGCTGAGGATGTCAGTGGAAGTGCTGCGGTCTGCATGGCTGGGGACAGGTGAGTGTATCTGTGAGTGAGTGAGTGTGTGTATGTGCATGTATGTATGTATGTATGTATGTATGTGTGTGCACATGCAAAGTGCGGGAGGGGGCGGAGCCGAGCGGGGGGCGGGGCCAGACGAGGGTGTCAGTGGCAGTGCTTGTCTGCATGGCTGGGGACAGGTGTGTGTGTGTGTGTGTACATACATGTGCGGAGTGCGGGAGGGGGCGGGGCCGAGCGGGGAAGTGTCGGCCTCCCTGCACACGTAACCAGCCTAAATATCGGGTAACAGCAAAGCACCCGATGTTTACCTTGGTTACCCGATATTTACCTTGGTTACGGGCCTACACCGCTTAGCGCTGGCTCCTTGCACCGTAACCAGGGTAAATATCGGGTAACCAACCAAAGCTGGTGACGTGTGCAGGGAGCCAGAGAGCATGCGCAGCGAAATCCGACGGATCTCGCTGCTCAAAAAACGTTACATGCTGCGTTCCTCCCGCCCGGCGGTCAGTCGTTCCACGACTGATCAGTCGGGCGGAGGGTGCAACGCAGCATCATCAGTCACAATCCGCTGCTCATACAAGTCTATGGGAGCAGCGGAATCCGCTAAACGGATTCCGCTGTTTACAAGAGCAGCGGATTGTGACTGATAGATTTTAGCGGAAATGTGAACTTAGCCTTTTTCAAAGACCCATAGACTTGTATTGGAACTTGTCATCTGTGCTGACGTTAAAGAAGTTATCACATAGTTGCACGTTTGTTTCACAGGGACACAGTCATTGTGAAAACACGGAGGTGAGAAAATCAACACAGATTTTAATGAGTATGCGCGTGAATGTACCTTCAGTACTTGTGAGAACGGACACCACATGTATTTCTAGCGTTGTTCTTAGGCAGCTGTGTCAGTCCATTCCCTTGGATGAAAAGCACATGACTGGTCACAGGATGCTTTACTGCTGGCCTGACACTGGATTTGTGTTATTGCTCAACTTTTCTTCCCTGGACAATCGCTCTTCTAGATATCCCAGTCTTCAAAGAATATAACTCTACCCCAGTCCTCTGCAATGCAATCCCTGTACTTCCCAGGAGAACTTTTCTTAGATGCCTTCAGACTGTTTATTTTTGTGGCTGTTCCTCAAAATGTATGAGATTGTAACTTTGAAGTTGACTTTCTGATGTGGATTTTGGTTCACTTGCAGCTGGTTGGGCATGATTGGTTGCAGATTTTTTGCAGTAACCCCTTAGGGTCCAAAATGCTGCCTAGTACAGTTCAAGCACAGTGGATGTAATTAATAGAAATCCCATGCCCACTGTGCTTATTTTTAACACTGCATAAGTTGACATGTGTTGTGTTTCCTATCCGCAGCATGTCAATTTCTCGCTGCGGAGAAGTTTGAGTCTCCGGCGCAGCTGACTCAGCGAAAATACGCTTTGTACAGATCGCCACATAACCCTGATCGTGGGCATGTACCCTTATGGAACAGGCGATTTTTCATTTTTACGCTTTCATTTTTTCCTTCCCTTAATCCAAGAGCCATAATTTTTGTGAGGGCTTGTTTTTTACGGGATGAATTTTACTTTTTAAAAGGAACCTATCACCAGATTTGGTGACTATAAGCTGCGGCCACCACCAGTGGGCTCTTATATACAGCATTCTAACATTGCTGTATATTAGAACCCAGGCCGCTGTGTAGAACGTAAAAATCACTTTATAATTCCTAAATGGTTGGTGCGGTGCAGACTGGTCGGATGGGTGTCTGTTCTCCGGGTCTGGCACCTCCTCTTTCAGCCATCTTTGTCCTTCTTCTTCTGAAGCCTGGGTGCATGACGCGCCCTACGTCATTGACACTAGCCGGCATTGAGGTCCCGTGCAGGCACACTTTAAGGCTCTGTGCGCACTGGGAAGTGGAATTTTCTTGAGAAAATTCCGCATGCCCTCAAAGATTACCGCACCCGCGGTAAAAAACCGCGGGAAACCGCACCCGAAAACCGCATGCGGTTTGCCGCGGTTTGCTGCGGTTTTACCGCGGTATTATTCGCGGTATTGCCGCGGTTTTGCCGCGTGCGGGTTGGGATGTGCTTTATTGCATTCAATGCAATAAAGCACATTGAAGAAAAAAAAAAAAAAAAAAGTCATTTAATTCTGAGAGTAGATAGACAGAAGAATAGATAGAGGGATAGATAGATAGATAGAGGGATAGATAGATAGAGGGATAGATAGATAGAGGGATAGATAGATAGAGAGATAGATGACAGATCGCTGCATTTCCCACGGTCGGCAGTGAGTTCACATTACCGGCCGTGGGAAATGACCGGTAATTACCTCTGCTGCTTTCATTCAGCCTGTGTCTGTGACAGTCGCGGCTGGATGGAAGCAGCGCTGGACGTCGGACCTGGATTACGCCGGAGCTTTGGTGCGGGAGGGGTTAATAAAATTGTGAACGAGGCTTGTTTGTTTTATTTAAAATAAAGGATTTTTCGGTGTCTGTGTTTTTTCACTTTACTTACGGGTTGATCATGTCAGCTGTCACATAGACGCTGCCATGATCAAGCCTGGGGTTAATGGCGGTGGTCCCCCATCACCATTAACCCCTTGTATTACCTTGCCACCACTGCTGCACGGTGGCAAGAAGAGCCGAGGACACTCCCGGTGCTGCCGCATATTGTATGCGACAGTCCCGGGGCAGCTGCGGCTGATATTCTCGGCTGCCGGAGGGGGAGTGAGGCGGGGGACATTACCCCTGCCCCTCTCCCTCCCCAGCCTGAGAATACCGGGCCGCCGCTGTGTGCTTACCTCGGCTGGACGGTGAATATGCAGCGGAGCCCACGTTCTTTTTTTCCTATATTTCCGTTTTCTTTCTATGTGTGTTCTATGTGTCTGTGTCTATGTGTTCTATGTCTGTGATGTGTGTGTGTCTGTGATGTGTGTGTGTGTTTACTCTCTGCTTTGCTTCCTCTTCCTGTAATGACATCACTTCCCTGCAAAACCGCAAGCAAGTGATGCACATTACCGGAGGTAAACCGCAAAATACCGCAGGGAATAACGCAGGAAAACGCAGTGAACCACACAGAATTTGCTGCCTGCGTTATTCCCTGCGGGATTTCTTGATTAACATTGAGTCAATGGAGTAAAATCCCGCAGCGCTGTGCGGAAAAGAAGTGACATGCACTTGTTTTTGCTGCGGGATTCCCGCAGCAAAACATGCAGCTGTCAAATTCCGCCCAGTGCGCACAGGATTTTTTTTCTCCATAGGATTTGCTGGTGATTCACTGCAGAGATGTTATGAACATTTTCTGCAGCGAAACATGCAGCAAATCCGCGGCAAAATCCACGAAAAATCCGGTAAGTGCGCACATAGCCTAATACTTTAATCTGCCCTGCCCTGATCTTCTATGAACACAGGAAGATCGGCATGACAAACACGGGTCATCAGCTGACCCCCGGCTATCATCATAACTCATTGGAGCCTCGTGATCACGTCACAGGCACGCCAGTGGGAGCAGAGAATGACGCACCTACCTCCTGGCCATGTTAAATCCCTGTCAAAGATTGACAGCAGATTTAACTGGTTAAAAGACGCTGGTGGATCTCTGATTAACCGACGACTGTTAGAGGCACAGATCAGATCAGCCGTCATGTGCGGGGAAAGATGCAAGCTCGGTGTGCGAGACCGCATCAAAGGCAGGGAGACGACCCGTGACATACATAGCACATCATGGTTGTTAAGGGGTTAAGATTCATGAAGCAGTCAAAATCTATATGAAACCTCAATTGCTACAGAGTTTACATGAATTACCAACAGAACTGTATCAAAATGTGTATTTCCTTGAAGAAATAAAACACTTCCTACAACTTTTAAAAAGAAAACAAAAGCACTTTATTGACTACTTCAGTTATTTCTGAAGACTCCTTGATTGTTCTCCCTTTTTAATTATTCTAGTTATTTTTTTTTTTTTTTTTATTGCGACTGCATTAATTTCTGTCTTTCAAAGGGAACCTGTCAGGTCCAATATGCACCCAGACCCACAAGCAGTTTTGGGTGTATATTAGTAATCCCTGCCTAAGGCTACATGCGCACGCTGGTTTTTTTGCTGCTTTTTTGCTGCTTTTTTTGCTGCAGTTTTGTCAGCTGAACTTTCTGACATCTGACTTCCCAGCAAAGTCTATGAGAAGTCAGATTTTCTATGCGCACATTGCAGTTTATTTGTCAGCGTTTTTTTTGTCAAAAGTTTGTGACAAAAAAAATGCAGCATGTTCATTCTTCCTGCGTTTTTGTCAACATTTGTCACCCATTGAAAACAATGAGGGCATCAAAAACGCAGGAAAAATGCATGCTAATCAAAAGTGGTGCATTTTACCTGCCTTTTACCTGCGTTTTTGGTACCAAAAACGCAGGTGATTTGTCAGGAAGTGAGGTCAGGCAAGTGGTCCCGTCCTGTCCTCCATGTGTTCCCCGAAGTACCACTGTCCCCAGGGGAGATGATGTGGAGGACGGGACTATCCGCAGCGGCGGCAGAGAGAGGGATGGACATTGTCAGCTGAAAACATTGATTTTTCCCTCTCGCTGCTGCCGCCGCTGATAGTCCCGTCCTCCACGTGTTCCCCGAAGTACCACTGTCCCCAGCGTGCACGCACAGGGGAGATGATGGACCCCTCTCACTGCCACCGCCGCTGAAAGTCCCGTCCTCCACGCTCCTGTCGTCAGCTCCACGCTCCTGTCGTCAGCTCCACGCAGTAGCGCGATCAGCTGAGCTGTCACTGAGGTTACTCGCGGCCACCACTGGATTCAGCGGTGGCCGCGGGTAACCTCGGTGACAGCTCAGCTGATCGCGCGGCTGGCTTCATTAGCTGCATGGAGGTGACCGGAGCGGCGGTGTCTGCTGCTTCTCCGGCCACCTCCATGCAGCAGAGCTGGATGCGACGCTGGAGCATGCTGGATTACGCCGGACATGGAGGGCTTTGTCGGGGTTAATAAATTGGTAATGAGGGAATGTGTGTGTGTTTTTTATTTCTATTAAAGGATTTTTCGGGCGTGTGTGTTTATTTACTGTAATTTACAGATTAATCATGGAGGGTGTCTCATAGATGCCTGACATGATTAATCTAGGACTTATTGGCAGCTATGGGCTGCCAATAACTCCTTATTACCCCGATTTGCCAACGCACCAGGGCAAATCGGGAAGAGCCGGGTACAGTCCCAGAACTGTCGCATCTAATGTATGCGGCAATTCTGGGCGGCTGCTGACTGATATTGTTAGGCTGGGGGGGCTCCCCATAACGTGGGGCTCCCCATCCTGAGAATACCAGCCTTCAGCCGTATGGCTTTATCTGGCTGGCATTAAAATTGGGGGGGACCGCACGCCATTTTTTTTAAATTATTTATTTCTAAATTTTTTTTTTTTCAATTCAACAAGCTTTATGGGCTTGTTTGAACTGAAAAATACATGAAACAATTGTTGACAAAACGGCAGCCAAAAACGCACCAAAAAAGCAGCAAAAATGCACCAAAAAAGCACCTACATTTTTTGTGACATTTCCAGGCTCTCTCTGACAAGGTGCAGTTTTGGCTGCAGTTTTGGCTGCAGTTTGTGAACACGAAAAAGAAGCAGCGTGCGCATGTAGCCTCCCTGTATACACTAGCATAGATAAAGAGATCTTTAGAAAAAGTATTTCTAAAGATTTTTACCATATGCTAATGAGCGAGGGGACTAGTCATTTGGACGTTAGTTCCTCTTGCTAGTTAGCCCCATTAGCATGTTAGAATGCCCCTGTGGGTGTGCTATCTTGCTAATGAATGTGCAGCGTCACTGGATGATCTCACTCACCACTCCACTGCCATCACGTCCGACGCTGGACTAGAGTTCTATACTGGCTATGATGCTGAAATTTGGCATACTAGCTCAACTTTTGCTGCTAAATGCGATATAAAATTATTACCGGCTATGACAAAACTATATTTCGGCCGCAATTTTGTGTCAAAGTAGCTTGCAAAACGCCTCGCATAAAATTTATGCCAAACTTTGCCCATATATAACTCAAGACCAAAAACCAATAGTAACTGGTGCTTTACCCTGTACAACAAACATCTTCATGACTTTGCATTGCTGCAATATCACGGTCAAAGCATATGTATTTGTTGAAATATTCACACCCACATATGATGACAAACTTAATAAAACCGAATTTTACCTATTTTTAGGTCAAATTTCCCAAAAAGGGTACCCCTAAAATATATTAATTCTGTTACCATTTGAAAGAGCACATTTTTCTCTACAAGGATCATTGGGGTTTTTTTTGGAGTCTCTCCATTTAAGAAAAGAAAAATGCCACTGAACATGGTGTTATGTATGCACGTAATGCATTGATTTTGTGTTTGATTTTCAGATTCTTATCACGTTACAGAGTTGTATTGTTGATAGCAATGTCTATTATAATCAAAAACCTATAAACCTATTGACTATTGTTACATTTTAATGCATATATTATTTATTTTTTAGTGATGGAGAATGAAATTGATGACAAAAAGATTCACATTTCAAGGGTGTCAAATGACCCTTCATCTTTCATTGCCCATGTAGATGGATCTGTCAGATCAGAAATGCCTTTTGTGCCAATTGCAAACCTCCAGCCAGGGCAATACATTGCCTGCATTTACGATAGGAACTGGTGGATTGGAAATATTTCTGAAATTTCAGTCGACGACCATGATGCATTAATACATTTTATGCATCCTCATGGACCAGCTAGCTTCTTTAACTGGCCTGTGAGAAATGATACATGCTGGATTCCCGAGCAGTCGATCATTGCAATAATTCCAGCACCAGCTGCAACAGCAATGGGCCGACAATACAGCTTCTCTGAACCCATTATGGTGCAAATTCAGCAACAATTCCAGACCACTTACTTAGACTGAACATTATGGCTTTGGAACCAACAAAAGATACCCAATATTAGGCTTGAGATCCTAGGCAAAGACACCCACCCTCAGGCTTTGGAACCTGCGATAAAGAGACCACCCGCGACTTGCCTTGCACGGCTATCGGCCATGGCTCCTAGGCGATGGGGCTGCCAATTCTCGAAAGACAGCATTATTACAATTCTTAATAGGATTATAATACCAATTCTTAGGGAATTGGTTGTGGTATAACCACCATGGACCAGCGCAAGGGTTTGAATAGTGCAGTTAGCATTCATTGCGTATTAATAAATAACACCATGTTCAGTGGCATTTTTCTTTTCTTAAATGGAGAGACTCCAAAAACCCCCCAATGATCCTTGTAGAGAAAAATGTGCTCTTTCAAATGATAACAGAATTAATATATTTTAGGGGTACCTTTTTGGGAAATTTGACCTAAAAATAGGTAAAATTCGTTTTTTTTTAAGTTTTTCATCATATGTGGGTGTGAATATTTCCACAAATACATATGCTTTGACCGTGATATTGCAGCAATGCAAAGTCATGAAGATGTTTGTTGTACAGGGTAAAGGAGCAGTTACTATTGGTTTTTGGTCTTGAGTTATATATGGGCAAAGTTTGGCATAAATTTTATGCGAGGCGTTTTGCAAGCTACTTTGACACAAAATTGCGGCCGAAATATTGTTTTGTCATAGCCGGTAATAATTTTATCGCATTTAGCAGCAAAAGTTGAGCTACTATGCCAAATTTCAGCATCATAGCCAGTATAGAACTCTAATGGCTATGTGCCCAAGTTTGCAAAATCCTCTTAGCTGAAGCCGCAGGCTTGGGGGGGGGCCTCCAGTGAAAGGTCAACAGTGCCCAATATATTTGAGATCTGGCCCTAAAAATTTACAGAACCTCTTTTCAAACATACATGTACATCCTTATAGATTTTCAGCAAAATCGGAGAACGTCGAGCGGGGACCACTGGTCCACTTGACACGGAATGACCCAGGTGAATAGTTGTATTACTTTTAATTTTGTGATGTATGGAAACTATACCAAAAGATGGACTTTATCTTTTAGTTTAGAGGGACAGAGCATAAAACAAAGATTTTTAACTAAGATTTTGGATTCACAGGAACAATAAAAAATATTATTAGAAAAATGTAGACAAGAATACTTTTATAGTTATGTACATTGATAGGGTATTATTAGAGACTCTTAATAATCAGTATGGTTGCTGTTCTAGGCGAAGCACAGAAGTCACTTTGGCTTTTCTCCATGTGAGTTTGGGGAAAAAAATGTACATTTTATAGCCCTATAAATATCTTTTTATACACCTGATAGTTTTAATAATGATGACATTTTCTGTTGAACAGTTTGGCTTTATAGTCTCTAACTTGATGCACATAGAATACTGCCATAGATTACAGCGGTCATTATGAAGTAGGTTGACTTGAAGTGGATTTGTTACAATGTACAGCCTTGGCAGTGAGCGGGACTGTGTCTGCTGTAACTCTAATCTGTGCAGATAATGATCTTGCAGAGTCACGTATCTATGACCTTGGAGGTGCCTGATCAGCAGGAAATTACCTGCTACAGATTTCATTAGGTCAGATCATGAGATGAGCGTGAATGGTACTATGCTCAACCTTTGATCTATTTTTACTGTTTGTTGTTAATAATAAAGTATTTTTAGATATCGTTTCGATAATCTACTACCGGTGATATTTTCTTCTTTTGAGAATTTACGAATGAACATGTTTGGAAACCATCTTTATTATTTTTGCGTTCAACAGTTTCAACATTTGTGATGCTTTGAAATCTGGATTGTAACAGTTACATTTTCTTTTTAGTATTCGGCTTTGTTTAAGTTGGGTTCATTTATCGTGGTTTTCAAATTGTATTGTCCGTTTGGTAATAATTAAGATTTGTTTTTGGATTAAAGGGATTGTCCAGTCTCAGAAAAAGTCACGGTATGTGCTTGAAGAATGGTAAATTGTAAAAGTGTGTAATGTGCACACTGTCGGGATTCCCATGTATTCCCCATGTGGGTGGTCTCATGACTGTATCTATGTGACTTACTTATTCGTGGTCAGTAGTCTCACCCAGCTTCTCTCAATAGAGAATTGAGAAAAACCAGATGAGACTATTCTGTATGTGACCACAGGTATGTAAATCATATAGATGTGGACATGGGATCACCCACATGGGAAATACGAACACTGTCATGATTCCCCTGTATCAGCAGTATGTAGTCGCATAGCGATTGCTGACTGCTGCTGGGACTGGACAACCTCTATTAAATAATAGTTTTAGCATAAAAATAAAGGAAATATATGAAGTGTACAAAAAACATTGTCCAAAACCTGATGTCTAAATGGTACATCATGAAATCAGTAATCCATTTCCTTATATTTTACAATCAAGTACAATTGCACTCATAAGTATGTTTAATGAGTTGCATTAACATCAGCAATGGTTAAAATTAGAGAGTTGTAGAAACAAGCAACTTTCTTTTATCACCACAGTGTCTCTAATCAACACAGGCAGACTCGGGCATCGACCTGCTGTCTGCTCATAGACAGGCTAGCAAAATGTAACCACTGCTAGCCTGCTTGTTAGGCTTCTTTTGATCACATGTAGTAAGGAAGCCAATCACATCTGCTCCTCTCATATTTATGTTGGAGGAAATCTTCTACCCATGCCAACTATAGTTTATTCTGTGTTGGACTGTGTGTTGTGGTGTCCCAGACTTTCTGGAAAAAGTTACTTTGTGCTTTGTGTTGTTGTGGAGCTTACCTGTCCAGGTTACTGTAGCCGCTCCATGCATGCCTCTGACTGAAAGCAGGCAGATCCTGGGGGGAGTAACATTTATTTTCTCTTGGTAATCATGCTTTCAGTAAGGCATCCTAGGAGTATGGTAACGCTATTATTCCCATATCTGCAGATTACTAGTGTTTAGGAACATATCAAATTCCCTTTAAAAAAAAAAATCAATGTTAACAAGAATGGAGGAATTTTTAAATGTATAGTTTAATTTACCGGCTAGCACGTAGTGCACCTTCAGCACTCCTCTATAGCTGGTCAGATTGCTGGCACACTTGATCCTACAGTTTATGTCCCCAGGCCTCTCTGATGCTGCTGAAGGATTGTGGAGTGCATAGTTCTGCCCAGAAGCACAAGTGTCCATAGTCCAAACAAGCGTCGCACTGGAGTACCTTGGGCCCACCAAAGACAATTATTCTTGGGGCCCACAATAATGTTATATCAGCAATATAGAATTAATACAAGACCATCAATTGTATAGTAAAATGTGCTAATATCTTTCCTTAACAAAGAATATGGCCCGATTAATCAAGACCAGTGATGTTCACATTGATCTTGATGAGGGGTGTGCTGGAGTCAGATGTTCCTGATTTATAAAGAAGTGGAACGTCTTTTCATGAATCGGGAGTGTGCACATTCTTGTGATATGTCTGAAATCTCACTCCAGTCAGGGATTGGAGTGAGATTTCTGGTAAGTTGAACACCACAGCTCCTCATGAGTTATACATCATGTCACCCAAAGTTTCTTCCATGTTGTTGGAACTGGGAGAAACTGGCGTGAAGACATCAGAAGTTGCAAAACTTAGGCACAACTTCGGGGTACTTTGCACGCTGCGACATCGCAAGCCGATGCTGCGATGTCGAGCGCGATAGTCCCCGCTCCCGTCGCAGGAGTGATATCGTGTGATTGCTCGCGTAGTGAACATTGTTGCTACGCCAGCTTCACATGCACTCACCTGCCCTGCGACGTCGCTCTGGCCGGCGATCCGCCTCCTTCCTAAGGGGGCGGGTCTTGTGGCGTCACAGCGATGTCACACGGTAGGCGGCCAATAGCAGCGGAGGGGCGGAGATGAGCGGGACGTAAACATCCCGCCCACCTCCTTCCTTCCGCATTGCAGCCGGGACGCAGGTAGGAGATGTTCCTCGCTCCTGCGGCTTCACACACAGCGATGTGTGCTGCCGCAGGAACGAGGAACTACATCGTACCTGTCGCTGCACCGGCATTATAGAAATGTCGAACCCTACACCGATGATACGATAATGACGCTTTTGCGCTCGTTAATAGTATCAAAAACGATTTGCACACCACGATATCGACTGCGATGCCGGATGTGCGTCACTTTCGATTTGACCCCACCGACATCGCACCTGCGATATTGTAGTGTGCAAATCCCGCCTTCAACTTGCAGCTAAATTTTACAACTTTTCAAAGCTTTAACACCAGAATTATGTGAAAAGCCTAATAGGTCCAATTTATCAAGTGTCTAAAAGAGAAACTGTCTTTGTTCAGCCCATAAGAACCAATAAGCGCTCAGCTTTCTGCTTTCAAACAGTTGTAGTAATATGAAAGCTGCTCTGTTATGGGTAACACAGATTTTTTTTTTTCCTTTTTAAGACCGTTTTGATAAATTTTCCCCAATATTTATTAACGAATAAGGACCCAATTTAACTTAAAGAATAAATAAACCAAAGAAACTACAGACAAACTCGGGCTATTTGATGTGCCTCATTCAGGGCCTGTGAAGAATTGTCCAGGGCACAAGAATAAATACTTTCAAGGTACATACTCCTAAAGTATAAAGGCAAACTCCCATCGCATGGATTAATGGCATATCTACAAGAGATTCTATAAATGTATACTAGGCACAGGTCAGAAAAATTAGACATGAATATACAGTATTTCCAAATGAGGGCCGCATCACAAGCTATGGTCAGTGGAGAAGTGGATGGAATTCTTATATGAATGAATAGAAATTCTTAGCATTAATTCACTGACAGTGAAAGAGCTGCAGGTCCAACTTCTGGGTCCTAGTTTTATTATACATTTATGGATTATTCTGAAAATATGCAATTGATTTGCAAGATAAAAGTAACCCTTTAAACAATACCTATCAATAAATAAAAATATTATTTAATGGGGGTTATCTAAAAATTATTATTTTTTTTTTTCTCTCTCCAAAGAGCTTATGAATTTAACTTGCAGGTTGTTGCTAACCACATAACCACACAGGACAGATCCTATATATACTGCACCACACGAGAGCTGACAGATTGAAACCAGAAGTTTACATGCACTATCTAAAAGACACCGCTTCATGTTTTTTTCACTATCCGACATGAAATCAGAATAAACCTTTCCCATTTTAGGTTAATTAAGATTACCAAAATTACCGTCTTTTTCGGATTATAAGACGCACTATTCCTTCCAAAAATTTGGGAGGAAAGTGAGGAGTGAGTCTTATAATCTGAATGTAGCTTACCGGGGTGGTAGAGGGGGTCGCAAGGGGCCGGGGGAATGCTGCGGCGGCTCTGCGGGGTCTGCTGGTGCTGGGTCTGCGGAGGCTGGTGCTGGGGCGACTTTTCAGTATCAGCAGCTGCTGTGCGGGGTCTCTGGTTGCTGTAGCGACTGTGCAGCGTCTACGCATGGTCTCCGGCGTCTGATACTGGGGCTGCTGTGCGGGGTCTTCGGCAGCTTTACTAGCTCTGCGGATCGGGCGGTGAGGACTACAAATAATGCACCTGGTGTCTGCGCGTACGCAGTTGGAGCTTTCGGCTCAAGCTCTCATCTGTGCAGGTGCCGCCTCCGGCCCATTGATCTTCCTCCAGCGAACTTGAGGAAAATGGTGCGCGGAGGTGGCGCTTGCGAAGATGAGGTCTCGGATTCCATTAAGCCTAGAGCAGGGATACAAAACAATGGGAAAACAAACGCACCAACAATTGACATGCTACTTCTTTTTTTCTGCACCCAAAACTGCAATGAAAAAAGAAGCAACGTGCACACAGTACTTCAGAATTTTCATTGACTTTGCTGGGATAAGGGGAGGCATGCATTTTTGGACAACAGACTGCACAAAAAAACACGGCAAAAAATGCATAAAAAAATACAGCGTGCGCACAAGGCCTTACTATGTGGAAGCCTATTGGGAATATTACTGTATGGAGGTGCAGTTGATCATGCCTACAGTGTTGTGCCTCAGAAGTAGCATTATTACTATATGGTTATTGTAACAAAGTTGAGGCACAGAACAGGGCAGCAGTACTATGTGGAGGTAGTCCAGAGCTGCAGTTACTCTTCTGCTGCTACCTCATGTATTATACTCCAGTCACATCCAGAGCTGCAATCAAAATTCTGCAGTTCCACCATGTCTTATACTCCTCTCACATCTACGATTCTGCTGGTATATCATGTTCTATACTCCATTTACATCTAGAGCTGCAGTAACACAGTTGCTAAACACATTCACAGTATACCTTACTGTGAATTTATTGTCCTAACACTATATATACTCTATCTAATCTGTATATGGATTTAAAGGGAACCCAACAGGTCCCCCGTGCCCCCAAGATCACCAGCAGCTGTGTGTACCTATCTAAATTCCCTCCCTACCTAACAGTCCATTTATTACACTGCACACGTAAACAGGTCTTTAGAAAAAGTATTTTAAAAGTCCTTTTATGATATCTAAGTGACCCCTTTGATTAGTCGATGGGGCGCTAGTCTTCAGAGGACTTCCGGTCATGCGCAGTGCGCCTCTCTGATGCCAGGTTGCATACACCCGACCTCAGAATCTCAATGAAGTGAGGTAACAAAGCTCTTGTAAGTCATGTTATCAGTCCCACAGGGACACGATAACATGTGAGGTGGGCTGACTAGTCTGGGGAACTAAAGCCCCATTGACTTGTCAGTTAATTTGCATATTATAAACTGACTTTAGAAATACTTTTTCTAAAGACCTGTTTGTGTGTGTACTGGCCCGTGCTCGGCAGCCGAACCGCTCGGATCCGGACCTTCAGTAGGTGGCTCGAGGGTGTCCGGACCCAGGGGTCCTGCGGTCATGTCGATTTAAAAAGGGGTTTGCGGTTTGGGGACGTATGTGTACGGCCGGAGCCGTGTTTAAGTTCGTGACGCCACCCATGGGATGTGGTGAAGGTAGATGTGACGCCCTGGACTAACCAGGTAGTCACAGATAGACCCCCCACACTACACCTGTCCCCCAAAAAGGTGTCATCAGCCAACCATTAAAACCTAGTCACCTACCTCAGTGCTTGATGAACACACCAGTGGGCGGAGTCAGGCAGTTGGCCACGCCCACCGAGGAGTTCAGAGGGCCTGAGACAGGAAACAGTCAGATCAGTTTGAGTGTTGAGGAGTGGAGGAGGTCAGGCCTGTAGGACAGGCCTGTGACAGACTGACAGGTGCCGGGGTTGGAGCCTATTATGTACACCCCTTTCACATGTAAAGCGCCATGGAATTGATGTAATAATAAATAATAATAATAATAATAATAATAATGGTGGCCTTAGCCTGCAGGAGCCGGGAAGACGGCTCGGTGGAACCGTGGTGGACCGGGACAGGGTAGTGGCCCGCCGGTACCGACCTGGGGAACTGACTCGGAAACCGGAGCACACAGTGGGGTACTCAGACCCTGAAACGAGGTCCAGAATCCACTGGAATGAGTTAATTAACTGATTGCGGTCTGGACTATAGGTCCTTTCCCACCCAAGTCCCGACTGAAGACAACAACCCACCGAGGGGGATAGAAAGCCACCGCACAGGCAGAGAGATCCCACGGGCCAGCGTCTGCGGGCAAAGGGCTCTCCAGGCATCCACAAAGCCGGGGAGCGGACTCCCGTCGCTGAAGCGCAGGCAGCCCAAATACACAACACTGTGCAGGAGAAATGCTAAGACCACCGAACCGGGTGGGGGACCAGACGCAGCCGGCTGCGGGCACCGACCACCATCAACTTGGTTTACCAGAGACTTGTGTGTGTCAATAACATTGAGTACAACAGTGCCATCCGGCCGCGCACCGCCCTGCACCGTCCTGCTACCCCCAACGGGTCCCGGGGCCACCATCCCTGCCCACGGAGGGGTTAACAACTTGCTGCATAAACATCTTCCCCGGGTGCCCCGTAACTGCAGCGGTGGTGTCTACCTTCACCACATCCCGTGGGTGGCATCACGAACTCAAGTGCGGCTCCAGCTGTGCGCCTACCTAAACCCCACCAAAGCACCAGCATCTCCTTTCAGAGCGAAGTGACGCCGGGTCCAGAGGCGCTCGAGCCACCCACCAATGAGCCCGGGTCAGAGCGGCTCAGCTGTAGTCGAGCGCGGGGCGGTACATAGACACCACCGCTGCAGTTATGGGGCACCCGTGGGAGATGTTTGGCAGCAAGTTGTTAACCCCTCCGTGGGCAGGGATGGTGGCCCCGGGACTTGTTGGGGGTGTTTGGCAGTGCAGGGAGATGGCCGGCCGGAGAGCACTGATGCAATCACGATTAGTAAACACACGAGTCTCTGGTAAACCAAGGTGATGGTGGTCGGTGCCCGCAGCCCTCTGCAGTCTGGTCCCCCACCCAGTTGGTGGTCTCTACCTTTCTCCTGCATCTGTTTGTGATGGTGGACTACCTGCGCTTGCAACTTCAGGAGTCTGCTCCCGGCTTTTGGTTGCCTGAGGAGCCCTTTGCCCGCAGACGCTGGCCCGTGGGATCTCTGTGCCGTGGCGGTGGCTTTCTATCCCCCTCGTTGGGCTGTTGTCTTCAGTCGGGACTTTGAGTGGGACAGGACGTCTAGTCCTGGCTGCAATCAGTTAATTAGCTAGCCCCCAGCAGCTTCTGGACCTAGCTTCAGGGTTCTGAGTACCCCCCTTTGTGCTCCGGTTTCTGAGTCAGTTCCCCGGGTCGGTACCGGCGGGCCACTACCCTGTCCCGGTCCACCTCGGGCTCGGTTCCACCGAGCCGTCTTCCCGGCTCCTGCAGACAGAGACCTCTGTCTGCCTCCTAGCCAGCAGTACCAGGGCTCCTACCCTGGCACCGGTTCAGTTTAGGTCTCTCTTTTGCTGGAGCTGCGCACAGCTCCTGCCCACACACCTCTCCTCTTGACCTCTAGACTTGAACTTTACGACTAGACTAAACTTTCCCGCCCCAGGCTGTCTGAGACTTCTTGGTGGGCGTCTTCTAACTGCCTGGAAGCACTGAGGGGGGTGACTAGGATTTTATATGTTTGGCTGCTGTCACCTTGTTAGGGCCCCGCATTACACCGATCCCTATCTGTGACTACCTGGCTGGCCAGGGCGTCGCATGTGCAATGTACTAAAGGGACTGGTATGCAGGGAATTTAGATTGGTACACATAGCTGTTGGTGGAACTCTGGAAATCCAACAGGTTCCCTTTTTAATTCTGGATTTTTTTCTTTACATTATGTTGAGGACATGACATGGAAGTATGGGATTTTATTTAAACAGGGCATGGATTTTGACCTTAAAAATTTGTGTCCGTCTATGTTTGATTTTGTTTATTTATTCATTTTTATTCTCAAAAAAATAAGTTGAGAGAGTTAGCAATCTTGCCATACTGCCGTAATAAAGGCTGGTGTGGGAGTTTCAGACTTACATGGCTTATCACTGTGTCTTGTCACTTAGCACATACCAGATAAACCAGTTCCAGGGAGGGATATTATTATTATTGGGAGATCTTCCTGTATAAATCCAGATTATAAATTCAAGTGTTGATGACTAAAAATGAGATTTTCATTATTGAAGTGCTTTAGAAGAAACTGAAGAACATTTGCACATCATTGTAAATTTTAGCTTTTCTTTCTTGGAAAACTGGTTAATCGGTAACATAAATACATCCATGTAAATCTGTGCTGACTTCACTTTTGCGAACTACAACTTTGTTATGAAAGCTCCAGGTGCATACACCTAACATAGCCATATGTCTTGTACACCAGGATTTTGGCATATTTTTGCCATATATCAAGTTGGAATGCATTAGGGTTCTTGCAAAAAGTAGAAAATTTAACGTAAATTTTTTGCAGCTTATCCAGTGTTTCTACTGCAAAATCTGAATGTGTATTTTATTGCAGATTTTACCCTGTCAATCCACAATGAAAACCCCCTGAAATAATTGACATGATGTGGATTCTAAAATTTGACCCGCATGTCAGTCTGTACAGTAAAATAATTTGCAGATGTGTAGATGAGATTTTTAAAATGTAATTGTATTACTCTTCTATTGTTCAGGACCAAACTAAACTATAAAATAAACCACAATAGTAAATTGGAGATGTGACCGCTGTAATACATATATTCCTTTTGTGGGAGTTATACAAATGAAAAGTCTTTCAACATTCATTTACTTCTAACAAGTGATTTTAAGAAAAAAAAAAAAAGTATTTTTTCACCTTAACAGAATAGCACGGTTTACAGCAACATTTATTGATTAACCTTATTTATTCTTTTATGTCCTGTAAGGCCTAAATCTCCTGCATGTAGACAGTATAGCTACCTATGTGTTTTCACATCATTGCTTTGTTGGGTAGTTTACAGCAGAGCTCAACTGTCCTGCCCTGCACTTTGTTGCTCTGCCTGTACCAAGGAGTAGAACAACTACAGTAGGATGGATCCAATAGAAACTAAAGGGTAAACACATTCTGGATTGACATCCTCCGCAGCAGATGTGGGTTGGTCGAGATGTTCAAAGAATGAGCAGATTTGATTTTTCTTTTAACACCACTGAATAAATACGCATATATGTTTACAATATATTTTAAGAGAACATTGCAATTTTAGGGATAACCCTTTAGAGGGCTACCACCCCCCCTCCCAAAAAAAAAAGCAGGAATTTCTGTCGGTTTCATTGACAATGAGTGGAGTGGAGACAGAGTATGCGGACCTGGACTCCATTAGAGGCCTAAAACACACGTCCTTGCTAACCAAGCACTTATAATACGGGCCGTTTTTCATGTCCGTAATCCGTTTTTTGGTCCGGAAATAACGCACGTGTGGTGGCTGTGTGTCCGGCGTATGGTAACCACGTGTGCGTGTGGAATGGCCGTGTGTGCGTGTGAAACTGAACTGACGTGTGTGTGTGTGTTGTCCGTGTGTGATATTAAATGTCGTTGATACATGTCGGCTGACAGCAGACAGAGTCGCGCGCTGAGAATGAACTCGAGTGGCGCTGCACGGCTGTTCTCTAAACTCCGGCAGCTTTTCCTCTATTTTGAAAAAGCCGGCCGCTCATTAATCAATCTCGTATTCCCTGCTTTCCCCGCCCACCGGCAAATATGATTGGTTGCAGTGAGACACGCCCACACGTTGAGTGACAGCTGTGTCACTGCACCCAATCACAGCAGCCGGTGGGCGTGTCTATACTGTGCAGTAAAATAAATAAATAATTAAAAAAAAACGGCGTGCGGTCCTCCCCTATTTTAATACCAGCCAGATAAAGCCATACGGCTGAAGGCTGGTATTCTCATGATGGGGAGCCCCATGTTATGGGGAGCCCCCCAGCCTAACAATATCAGTCAGCAGCCGCCCAGAATTGCCGCATACATTAGATGCGACAGTTCTGGAACTGTACTCGGCTCTTCCCGATTTGCCGTGGTGCGTTAGCAAGTCGGGGTAATAAGGCGTTAATGGCAGCCCATAGCTGCCACTAAATCCTAGATTAATCATGTCAGGCGTCTCCCCGAGATACCTTCCATGATTAATCTGTAAGTTACAGTAAATAAACACACACACACCTGAAAAATCCTTTATTAGAAATAAAAAACACAAACACATTTCCTGGTTCACCAATTTAATCAGCCCAAAAAAGCCCTCCATGTCCGGCGTAATCCAGGATGGTCCAGCGTCGCTACCAGCTCTGCTGCATGAAAGTGACCGGAGCAGCAGAAGACACATCCGCTCCTGTCAGCTCCACGCAGCAACTGAGGTGAGTAGCGCGATCAGCTGTGCTGTCACTGAGGATACTCGCGGCCACCGCTGGATCCAGTGACAGCGGGTAACCTCAGTGACAGCTCAGCTGATCACGCGGCTGTCTTCAGTTGCTGCATGGAGCTGACAGGAGCGGATGTGTCTTCTGCTGCTCCGGTCACCTTCATGCAGTAGAGCTGGAAGTGACGCTGGACCATCCTGGATTACGCCGGACATGGAGGGCTTTGTCGGGCTGATTAAATTGGTGAACCAGGATATGTGTTTGTGTTTTTTATTTCTAATAAAGGATTTTTCAGGTGTGTGTGTGTTTATTTACTGTAACTTACAGATTAATCATGGAAGGTTTCTCGGGGAGACGCCTGACATGATTAATCTAGGATTTAGTGTCAGCTATGGGCTGCCATTAACTCCTTATTACCCCGATTTGCCAACGCACCAGGGCAAAGCGGGAAGAGCCGGGTACTGTCCCAGAACAGTCACATCTAATGTATGCGGCCATTCTGGGCGGCTGCTGACTGATATTGTTAGGCTGGGGGGCTCCCCATAACGTGGAGCTCCCCATCCTGAGAATACCGGCCTTCAGCCGTATGGCTTTATCTGGCTGGTATTAAAATTGGGGGGACCGCACGCCGTTTTTTTTTTAAATTATTTATTTATTTCTATACTCCATAGTGACACGCCCACTGGCTGCTGTGATTGGGTGCAGTGAGACACCTGTCACTCAGCGTGGGGGCGTGTCTCACTGCAACCAATCATAGGCGCCGGTGGGTGGGGAAAGCAGGGAATACGAGATTGTTTAATGAGTGGCCGGCTTTTTCAAAAGAGGAAAAGCCGCTGGAGCTGTGTGAACGCCGTGCAGCGCCGCGCCGGGGATCGGTGAGTATGAGAGAGGAGGGGAAACTTCAGTCACTCGGGGGATTAGCGGTCACCGGTGAATCCTTCACAGGTGACCGCTAATCAGTACACTGCACACAGACAGAGCCGCGGCATGACAATGAAGTCGGGTGAAGTTCACCCGAGTTCATTCTCATCGCGCTACTCTGTCTTCCGACATGTAGTAACGACAGTTTGCATCACACACGGACATTTCTCACGGACAACATAACCACACATCCGTGCAAGGAACGTTTTATTTGGACTCCCATAGGCTAACATTATGTTCGTGTGTGTGTGGTCCTTCCCAAAAACGAACATGCTTCCGTGCCAAACGGAGCAAAAAACGTGGGACGCACACGAACACACGGAAGATCAAATAACACGCACGTGTGCCTTTAAACATAAAAAAACCCATATGTGCACGTTTGGTCGTATCTCCGGTATGTACGGAAAAGGACCAAACACGCACGTTTTCAACGGATGTGTGTTGCGGGCCAGAGACTGCAAAGCCCCATTCTCAGGATTGCAGAAACTCAATCTTGGGATCGCTGAGATTACCAGTGGTTGGGGCCCCAACAACGATCAACAAGTTCTTGTTTTTTTGGTTTTTTTTTTTTAAGAATTGAGCCAAACCCCCCAACTTTGTAAGATAAAATAGATACACATACTTCGACAAGCATAGCACTCTGCCACAATATTTATTTTAAATTAAGCTGGTAGCTTAATCTCGCTCAATCATTTATATGTACGGTATATATGAGGCATCCACACTCCACCACACACAGTATAATGCCTTATGACAAGGGTCTTGAACTCCGGCTGGGTATATGGGTCGCACATAAAAAAAATTGAATTTGGGAGGCATTTTTTTGCTGGACAAAGTAACATTTTTAGTTATACCATATTTTTTTTTCTATACACCTTTTGATCACTTTTTAGAACATTTTTCTCTTGTTTATTATAATTTTTTTAAAATGGCATTCATCATATGCGTTAGTGTACAGTTTCATAGCCTTGGTCGTTATGGATGTGGGAATAACAAACATGCTCTATGTTTATTTTAGCTTATATATAAAACAGCATTTTTAGTGGTAAAAAAAAATGTTTTCATGCTTTTATTATTTTTTTTATTTTTTTTTTTTACATTTTATCATATGATAATTTTGGCCAATGCCTTGTAGTAGTGTGAACCATCCTGTCTCCCCATCTTGGTAGTAATGTCCCCCATACTGGTCCCTATCTTGTAGTGGTGTCCCTATTCTGGTTCCCTTCTTGTAGTAATGTCCTCATCCTATCCTGGTCCTCTTGTAGCAATGTGCCCTCTCTTGTAGTAATGTGCTATATTGTGCCATTCTTCACATAAAAAAAATAAGATTATACTTGGTACAAAAGTCAAGCTCATCCAAGTGTCTGAAAGCTCGTTACGAGTAGAGTTGAGTGCGGTTCGCGGCTCTCCAGTTCGCGGCTCGAGTGATTTTGGGGGCTGTTCTAGATCGAACTAGAACTCGAGCTTTTTGCTAAAGCTCGATAGTTCTAGATACGTTCAAGAACGGTTCTAGCAGCAAAAAGACCAGCTAATTACTAGCTGGCTTTCCGCTGTAATAGTGTAAGTCACTCTGTGACTCACACTATTATGAAATTTCAGTGTATAGTGTGCGGGAACAGCGCATTCAGATCACAGCTGTTTAGATAATGGCCATTTTTTTTATTTTTTTTTCCTTGTCTTCCTTCCCTAAGCGCGCGCGTGTAGTGGGGCGGGCTAGCATGTCAGCCAATCCCAGACACACACAGCTAAGTGGACTTTTAGCCAGAGAAGCAACAGCATGTGTGATAGGATGTCCATGTCACATGTCCATGCATTATAAAAACGGACATTTTCCTCCAGCACGCCATTATCTGCCTTCTGCGTCTTGGTGTCAGTCACCGCTGGCGTAGCTCCTGTCTCCGATACTGCTGTGTACGCTCTATACCCAGCGCTATACAGAATAGGGATAGAAGTTTCTATTAGTCCTTGTAAGGGCTAATACCGGCAGGGTCAGAGCCATAGGTGACAGGTCCGTGAAAACAGAGTTTAACAGCTACACAAGATGACAGCGTCTGTGTAGCTAAGGTCAGGGATTTCCTCGCTGCATTTCCCCATTAGGAGGGATAGAAAGGCAGGCTTCCATTCCTCTACCCAGACCCACAACCCTGCCACTGTACCCTCCTGCCCTTTGCACACTCAAACTCATTGTTACTAAGCCATTATACTAGCAAACACTGAGTGAACTTAGTGGCATCCTAAACGTTGGACTTCTGTATTGTCCCACTAGTGCAAAGATATTTGCAGCACGTCTGCCTGCATTGCACACTCAAACTCATTGTTACTAAGCCATTATACTAAGGAAGAATATGCAAGCCATATTGTATAATGCAAAAACACTTCATCTTTATTAACAATTAAATATTTAAAACACATAACAATAATGGACCAGCCCAGGAGGGACGGATGGAATAATGGGGAACACCGGGCACTTTTTGTTGTCAGTGTGTCTGTGGGAGGCCGTGGTAGTCTTACGCTTTTGGACTTTTGGTAATGCTATGTTGCATGTTACATGGAGTAATATATAGATACTGCAAACTGTATCCTTGTTATAATTTATACATTACTTAATGTTTACTATTGGGAAAAGGTTTGCGGGTTTGAAGGATTTCTGATACAGAGTAACATTTCATACTACCCATATATGGTTATCCATTTATGATAGAACAACAAGTGCCCGGTGTTCCCCATTATGCCATTCGTCCCTTCTGGGCTGATCCATTATTGTTATGTGTTTTAAATATTAATTGTTAATAAAGATGAAGTGTTTTTGCATTATACAATATGGCTTGCATATTCTTCCTTGGTGTTTATATTGATTTCATGCAATAGAGGCCTTATATGGTTATTGTGGTCTTTGGTGTGTTAAGCCATTATACTAGCACACACTGAGTGAACTTAGTGGCATCCTAAACGTGGCTGTTGGACTTCTGTATTGTCCCACTAGTGCAAAGATATTTGCAGCACGTCTGCCTGCATTGCACACTCAAGCTCATTGTTACTAAGCTATTATACTAGCAATTTATGCTGCCAGTTTAAGGGCCGTAGTTGCATTGTCAGGGATAATTATTGTTGTTTATTCTGCTGTTAATAAAGCTAGACCACCGCTGCAATCTACACCACCTCTCAATTTTTACTACCACATTTTAAGTGCACAATCTTGTCGCAATCAACATGAGTGGCAAAATGACAGATGCTGGTGGAAAGGGGAAGAGGTGTGTTGGAAAAGGAAAAAAAGGGTTTGTCCGTGGGGAAGGTGGCAAAGCTCCATTAACATCTGCTGAAGATAGACCATCTACCAGCAAAAGTAAGATGTCTACTACTTACCGTGGACAATCCGATGTGCTCCCTTTTTTACGGACACGAACAACTGGAACAAAGGTAGATGATGGCCAAAAAAGGAAAATGCTTGAATGGATCTCAAGTGGTCCAACAAGTGCCCTCTCAGCCACCTCAACTACCGCATCCAAAAAACACCAGTCCTCTGAGTTGTCATCCCAATCAAACTTGCTTTCTCCCAGCTCTGAAGTCTCCATCCGCCCTGCACAGTATGGTGGAACTGAGATGGCTGAGTCTGCAGAGCTGTTCAGTCATACTATAGCCTGGGAATCAGAGGTCTGCTCCCAAGCTACAGTGAGTACAGACCAGGAAATGGTCTGCAGTGATGCCCAGAACCTTTGTGACTCTGATTCAGGCCGTGAGGACCAAGTTTCTGAGCATAATGTTGACCCTTTTTCACCAACTGTAACACCTGTTGTTATAGACAATGAGGAACATACTGATGACGATGAGACGCAGATACCAGATTGGGATGACAACTTAAATATTCGGTCAGGGCAAGAAGAGGCTCGGTCTGAGGGTGAGGGGAGTGCAAACACAACAATTGATGAGGAAGTTCTAGATCCCACCTACTGTCAACCCAGTCAGGCACTCGAGGAGGTCAACGGAGGCGGTGGAAGAAGATGCAACCGACGACGAAGTTACCTTGCGCCTTCCTGGATAGAGTCGGAGCACTGGTAGCACGTCTACAACTGCATCCTCAGCCACCACTCTGCCTCTGAGCACTAGTCGGGGGGGCTCAACAGGTCGCATGCCCTCTAAGCCTTGCCTAGCCTGGTCCTTTTTTGACATAGCAAAAGATCGCCCAAATTATGTGATCTGTAAAATTTGTCGTGATTCTGTTAGAGGGCAAAACCTCAGCAGTTTGACAACTTCTTCCATGAATCGTCACATAAATAAATATCATATGTCCCAGTGGGAAGCTCACCGTGCTGCAATGCGGCCTAGCGGAGCGAACCATCCACCGCCTGCCCCTTCCAGTGCATCCGCGCGCTCTTCATCTTCTAGGACTGTGGGGACAGCTGTCACACCTGGTTTTCCACGCACAACTTCCACCACTGTAACCGCAACAGGCAGTTTTCTTGGTAGGTCGTCAGTTGGTTTGGAAGGGGAAACAAGTGCGTGTGTACAGCTCTCTCAGACATCGATAGCACCAACGTTGGATGAAGGCAACATCATGTCTACGCCTGCACTTTCCTCACAAACCTGCATTTTTCCAGGGACACCCTACTCAACACCGTCTACACACAGCAGCCAGATCTCTGTCCCTCACATGTGGACAAATAAAAGGCCATTTCCTGCGACCCATGACAAAGCTAAGAGGTTGACTTTATCCCTCTGTAAGCTCTTGGCTACCGAAATGCTGCCTTTCCGCCTGGTGGACACACAGGATTTTAGAGACCTTATGTCTGTCGCTGTGCCCCAGTGCCAGATGCCCAGTCGCCACTACTTCTCTAAGAAAGGTGTGCCCGCACTACACCAGCATGTCGCACACAACATCACCGCTTCCTTGAGAAACTCTGTGTGTGAACGGGTGCATTTCACCACCGATACTTGGACCAGTAAGCATGGACAGGGACGTTACATGTCGCTGACTGGGCACTGGGTAACTTTGGTGATAGATGGTGAAGGGTCTGCTGCACAAGTCTTGCCGTCCCCACAACTTGTGTGTCAATCCTCTGTCTGTCCATGTTCCGCCACTGCTTCTGCCTCCTCCACCTCATCTGTGTCCTCCACCTCCGCCCCAAGCCTGCCTGGTCAGGCCACCAGCGTTCTCACTGCGCAGAAGGAAGCACGCACCCCTCATTACTATGCTGGCAGCAGAGCGCAATGGCATCAGGCGGTCTTTAGCTTGACATGTCTTGGGAATAGGAGTCACACAGCTGAGGAGTTGTGGTCAGCTCTGCGATCCGAGTTTAATAAATGGTTGTCTCCACTCAACCTGCAGCCTGGTAAGGCCGTGTGCGACAATGCTGCAAACCTGGGTGCAGCCCTTCGCCTGGGCAAGGTGACACACGTGCCTTGTATGGCTCACGTGTTGAACCTTGTTGTCCAGCAATTCTTAACACACTATCCCGGCCTAGATGGCCTTCTGACCAGGGCACGAAAACTGTCTGCTCACTTCCGCCGTTCAACCGCCGCAGCTGAGCGACTTGCATCGCTCCAGAAGTCTTTCGGCCTGCCGGTTCATCGCCTGAAATGCAATGTGGCGACACGCTGGAATTCGACTCTCCACATGTTACAGCGACTGTGGCAGCACCGCCGAGCCCTGGTGCAATACATCATGACGTATAGCCTGGGCCAACGAGATGCAGAGGTGGGGCAGATCACCCTGATGGAGTGGTCTCAGATCAAGGACCTATGCACCCTTCTGCACAGTTTCGACATGGCGACGAATATGTTTAGCGCTGACAATGCCATTATCAGCATGACAATTCCAGTCATTTACATGCTGGAGCACACGCTAAACACTATTCGGAGTCAGGGGGTGGGACAACAGGAAGGGGAGGAACTACAGGAGGATTCATATGCGCAAGACACAACATCACCAAGGTCCAGACGTTCATCATCACCAACGCAGCAGGCATGGGACCATGGGGGACAGGGATCAACATGGGCGCATGGTAGCAGGCGAAATGTTGAGGAAGGTGCAGGAGAACATGAATGGAGGACGAACTGTCCATGGACATGGAAGACTCAGCGGATGAGGGAGACCTTGGTCAAATTTCAGTTGAAAGAGGTTGGGGGGGAGATGTCAGAGGAAGAAAGAACGGTTAGCACCTCTATACCACAAACACAGCGTGGACTTGGTCCGCATGGCTGCGCAAGACACATGAGCGCCTTCTTGCTGCACTACATCCAACATGACCCTCGTATTGTCAAAATTAGAAGTGATGATGACTACTGGCTTGCCACACTATTAGATCCCCGGTACAAGTCCAAATTTTGTGACATAATTCCAGCCATAGAAAGGGACGCACGTATGCAGGAGTATCAGCAGAAGCTGTTACTCGATCTTAGCTCGGCTTTTCTACCAAACAACCGTGCAGGTGCAGGAAGTGAATCTCCCAGTTGTAACTTGACAAACATGGGACGGTCTCGTCATCTTCAACAGTCTATCCGTACCAGTAGCACCGTATCTGGTGCTGGTAACAGCAATTTTTTGGAATCTTTTCATAATTTTTTTAGACCGTCCTTTGCAAGGCCACCAGAGACAACAAGTCTGACACATAGTCAACGGCTGGAGAGGATGATACAGGAGTATCACCAAATGAACATCGATGCCATGACTTTGCAAATGGAGCCTTGCTCATTTTGGGCTTCAAATCTTGAAAAATGGCCAGAGCTCTCCACTTACGCCTTGGAGATTTTGTCGTGTCCAGCTGCCAGCGTTGTCTCTGAGCGTGTCTTCAGTGCTGCTGGGTGTGTGCTGACAGATAAGCGCACGCGTCTGTCCAGTGACAATGTGGACAGACTGACGTTCATCAAAATGAACAAGTCATGGATCCACAAGGAATTTACTACCCCTGTGTCATCCTGGGGAGAGTAAATGCTTGTGGATTTGGAATGTGCTTGATGCAAATCAAAACATCCTGTTTGCAACTAGGGCACAAGTGCTGCCACTGAATGGGTGGGTGTGTGTGTGGGGCACAATTTTTGGAAAAAAAGGGAGACTCCGCTTGGAGTAACCCTTGCTTGCTGTGTTTTTAAAAATGATCCAAGATGAACAGAGCTGGGATCAGGAAAGACTTTGCTACCTACCCCAATGCAATCCAGAGGACGGAAAAGGATGGCGTATTTTTGAATGTGCTTGATGCAAATCTAGCTGTGAAGTGTACAACTGGGGCACAAGTGCTGCCACTGAAGGGGTGGGTGTGTGTGTGTGTGGCCCAATTTTTGGAAAAAAGGGAGAACTCCGCTTTGAGTCACCTTGTGGTGTTTTACATGATTTTAGAAGGGCGTGCCATGCCTATATCTGTGTCTCCTCCTCTTTTTCCTTGTCCAGCTCTTTTGTTTTCGCATGAGTATATGTCCTTGTCACTTTCCCATGTGTTTGTGTTGTGTTGTGAGTTGTTTGTCACCTTTTGGACACCTTTGAGGGTGTTTTCTAGGTGTTTTTGTGTGTTTGTGATTGCCTGCCATTGTTTCCTATGCGGTCCGACTTCGGTTCGACGAACCGAACTCGAACGAGACCTCTGTTCGGCGAACCGAACTCGAGCCGAACCGGGACCGGTTCGCTCATCTCTAGTTAGGAGTACAGAGCACCCAAGCACTATCACTAGTAATAATTAGAATTAGGCGAGCACTAAAAATGCTCAGGTGCTCAGTCCTCAAGTGGAGCAGGTCAGATGCTCTGACGGGTTGTTTTTTGTTTTTTTTTCTTTTGACACACTACGGGCGGCTTTGTACGTTGCGACATCGCACGTGCGATGTCGGTGGGGTCAAATCGAAAGTGACGCACATCCGGCGTCACTTTCGAGATCGTAGTGTGTAAATGCTAGATGATACGATTAACAAGCGCAAAAGCGTCGTTATCGTATCATCGTTGCAGGCTCTGACTTTTTCATAATTATGCTGCAGCGACAGGTACGATGTAGTTCCTCGCTCCTGTTGCAGCACACATCGCTGTGTGTAACGCCGCAGGAGCGAGAAACATCAGCTTACCTGCCGCCGCCGGCTATGCGGAAGGAAGGAGGTGGGCGGGATGTTTACATCCTGCTCATCTCCGCCCCTCCGCCGCTATTGGCCGCCTGCCGTGTGACGTCGCTATGACGCCGCACGACCCGCCCCCTTAGGAAGGGGGCGGGTCGCTGGCCTGAGCGACAGTCGCAGGGCAGGTGAGTGCATGTGAAGCTGGCGTAGCGAAAATTTTCGCTACGCCAGCTATCACAAGATATTGTACCTGCGACGGGGGCGGGGACTATCGCGTGCGACATCGCAGCATCGGCTTGCGATGTCGCAACGTGCAAAGCCCGCCACATCTAAAAACGTTGCTTTACCCCCAGTGATGGCCATTTAGAGACTGCGACTGGCTCTCCCTGGGGCGCCTGCACACACCATTAAGTGAAGCGAGCCTGTGCGATGTGGTCGTTTCCGGGATGACACATTAGAGCACCTGCGATACTCAACTGAGTAACGAGCAGTGCCGAGAATGCTCACTCGTCACTAGTAAATTATATATTGTTGTATGTCACCATCTAGTGGTGAAGTTTAGTAATTTAATCTATGTTTTTATACAAGTAAAATATATCTTTGTACCATGTTAGCCAGTAGAGATAAACAAATTGTTTAAAAGAACTGAGAGTCCTCAGTGGTTGATACCTTTTAATGGCTAACTGAAAAGATGGTAATAATTGCGAGCTTTCGAGACTACTCAGGTCTCTTCATCAGGCTCCTTACCATGCCTGATGAAGAGACCTGAGTAGTCTCGAAAGCTCGCAATTATTACCATCTTTTCAGTTAGTATAACAGCAGGTCTGTTAAGCAGAAAATGTAATGCCCAATAGTCCAAAAAGTAACAGAAATGCAGCAGGGACTAAAACTTAACTTTTACTAGTAAATAGATAAAATCAGTAATAATAATAATAATAATAATAAGGTGCTTGTGCATAAAGTGTGCAAACAACAACAAAATGCCACATGGCAGCGCATAGGCTTGATCTCACCCAAGCTTCATCCATGGGCTGGACTGCACATCGGTCCCAAGGTGAGAGGTCACAGGCCGGAAGGATCAGGTGGACAGGTATACTACAAACCCTGTCATGCCCCGTGAATGAACTTCCGCCCTGACAAGGGCAGCACCCAAATAGAATGTCTGCCCCGCAACCATAACTTTGTCACCCAGTGTTTTCCTTAGGCTTTCTATTGGGTTTAGATCAGGACTCTGGGCTGGCCATTTCATTGTTTCAATGTTTTCTGTTTCAAGTAACTGCTTTACCCACTTTGCTGTGTGTCGGGGAGCATTGTCCTGCATGAAAATTGCTGGCTGATTGAGTGATGAATGCATCTAGGGAACCACGTGTTGTTGAAGAAGGTTCTGATACACATTTGCACTCACTCTGCCATGTAGCTGTATGAGAGGTCCAACTCCAGCTGCAGAAAACATTCTCCAAACCATGACACTTCCTTCACCACCTTTTACTGACTTCTTAACACACTTTGGGTTCAGTCTTTCCCCAGTTTGTCGATGAACATAATGTTTCCCATCAGACCCAAATAAATTAAACTTTCTTTTATCACTAAAATAAACTGTGGACCACTTCTCTGTCCACACGACATGCTCCTCACCAAAGGTGAGTCTAGCCTTTTGATTCTTTCTGCTAATGAGAGGTTTGGTCATTGCAGAGCGGGCTTTCAGTCCAAATGCTCCTAAACGTTGTGACACTGTATGACGAGACAGATCCTTACCCTGTTCTGTGCTGACCTGGTGATCAATTCCAGCTGCAGTGTTGAAACAATTACCCATGGTGAGTCTCCGCATGATTCTGTTCTCTCTTGCATTTTTCTTTTGAAGGCAACCAGCCTTCTTGGGGGACTTGAAAGAGCTTGTGATGTTGTAAAGATACATTATTCTTGAAATCACAGACTTGGAACAATCAACTTCTCTTTCTATGGCTAATGCGGTCACCCCTTTGGCCTTCATCTCGAGAACCTGCTGCTGGAGAGTTTCAGTCACTTTGGAACGGCACCCCATTTTTGCAAAGTCAGTGTAATCTGGAAAGTTAGGCTGCCAATTACATAGGGTTTGTCAGATAAATAAGGAAATTGGCACCAGGTGCCAGATTAACTCCAATAACTTGCAGGTATCTGAAAGTGTTCTCTAAGTTTGATCAGTGTTCTTTTACATTTATCTTACCGTATTTACATTTTTATATGTGCTTTACAATAAATTAAATCTATGAAATAAGCTTAAAATACGGCTAGTTTACTCATGTTAGGATATAATCAAATAGGACTGCACAATGACCTTAACATTTAAGAAATTGTGTGTTGTTCTCTAATTTTGATCTCCAGTGTACAATATACTGCAATCAATATACCACTTATACAATATACTACAATCGATTGATCACTTATGCAATATACTGCAAAACTCTTGTATTGCAATCTATTATACATTTTCTGACCTCCTATGAAGCCTTTCCTTGTGATCATGCTTGGGGCTTTGGTTGTATCAGAGGGCTTAACCCCACTGACTAAACAACTTAAATGCTATAACATTTTAAGGGGTTAAGTGTCATCCTTGACAGGCAGCCACCGGCTGTATAGCACAGCCTGCACACACCAGGTATAGAGAAGGCTGCACCATTCTCCATGCTTTAGGAACCCAACATGTTAAAAGTAGTGCCCCAGTCTAGAGAGAGCTTATTCACCCACAGCTATCACTTTATTTAAAGGGAATCATATGACTTTTTCCTTAAATCAATTTTTCTGTTACAAATATATATATTTTATTACATTTTGAAAATGGTTTAACCCACAAATTTGTTGTTTCTATCATCAATTTATACACTCCCTGCACAGCTGCATTTCTCCCCAGTTTCTGTGTCTGCTCTCCATGGCTGTGTATTTAGCACTGTGTGCACCTGCCTTGCCTTCTTGGTACATCCTTAAGGTGATTTACTGATACAGTAGGTCACTCACCATCCTTTTGTGTTGTGTTACTTCCTAACTCGTGCTTAGTCACCCTGGGTATTCACTGCACACGCACAATATTTGTTGTACATTCGTACAGTGCGCTAGAGGTCTGCTTATACAGTGTGTCCACCCATATTCTGTTCACCGCCATTAAGTTGAAAACGGCGGCAGCTATAGGCATAGAAGTGGTGTCTAGGTATAGTAAAGTAGCCATGCGCTACGCAATGAAACCACCTATAGCGCCACCTGGTGGAAAACAACAGAGTTAGCATTTTTATCTCGAAAACGGAACGAGATAGAGGAAAAAAAGTGAATTTAAAAATTGAAGGGCATCAACAATTCAATACGAATAAACACCTTGCATACAGAAATGCTATGATATGAAACCCATGAACCCCCCCTGCCCAAAACATTGAATGCTGGTCATGTATATGGCGCTCATTTAACTTTGATGCTCAAAGTGGCCACAGTCAGCTGCAATGCACATCTGGACTCTGGACAGCATACTGTATCTTGCTGCACGTTGTGCAATATGGTAGGTGACACGTTTGCACAAGCATCTGTGATACATCGTTGTAGGTCCTGCAATGTTGGTGGAGGGGTCGCATACAACTGCTGTTTGATGTAACCTCACAGAAAGAAGTCCAATGGGGTCAGGTCAGGTGAGCGTGGAGGCCACTCCATGCAGCCACCATACCCAATGTCATGTAGGAAGGTCTCCATGAGGTATCGCTTCACGTCCGCAGCCTTGTGAATTTTACACATTCTAATCATTGTATTTCTGTATGCAAGGTGTCGATTCGTGTTGAATTGATGATGCCCTACAACTTTGTAATTCACTTTTTTTTCTCTATTTTGTTCTGTTTTCGAGATAAAAATGCTAATTCTGTTGTTTTCCACCAGGTGGCGCTATAGGTGGTTTCATTGCATAACGCATGACTACTTTACAATACCTAGACACCACTTCTATGTATATAGCTGCCGCCATTCTCAGGTTAATGGTGGTGGACAGGATATGGGTGGATACACTGTATATGCGTCATCATGGTGGCATATAGATTGGGAGATGGATAAAGCCAGCATAAATGACAGATGTATAGCATATGATCTACAGTGCAGTCTGGGGGTCACATCAGGAGCTTTAGAGATAATTTAGTAGATTTAAAAGGGCCGAGGTCACAAAAGACTAAAGGGAAACCTTTTATCCTGATAAATCATTTTAAAGGGAAATCTGTCAGAAGATTTTTGTCACCTAATCTAAGAACTGCATAATGATACCCTGATTACAGTGAGGTGTCACTTAGCGGGCTGCTTGCTATATTTTTAATTAAATCACAGTTTTATCAGCATGAGATTATCACTATTATTATCATTATTCATGTGCTCAGTATAACCTCGACTCCAGCACTGATTGGCAGCTTTCTGCCTATGCACAGTGTATGCATAAAGCGGTCATTCCGGGTATAGTCAGTGTTATACAGAGCTCAGCATTCAGAGAACTGTTAGATCTGCAACAAATAAAGCAGATTTAATCAAAACTGCAGCAATCAACCCAGTAAGTGACACATCACTGTAATCAGCCTCTCTGCCCCTACACTATACTGTCTTATGATGGGTTAGCAAAAACCTGGTGACAAATTCCCTTAATGTACAAATGAATCATGCTGGCCTTAGCAGGAGTCGATTTATAGAGTCACGTACTGTTATGTTGAAGCGTAACTTATTTTTGTTACTCTTTTGCACATAATCATCTGGAGTCCATTATTTTTAAAATGTATTTTTGGAGCATCTAATATAAAGGGTAAAAGTTCACTTATTTTTGGTTTTGACGAAATGCCAAGTAAGTGGAAGCAGATGAAGCACAGTTGTTTTCTTGTCTTTAATGGACAATTGTATTGGCTACTAAAAATATCCTGATTTCAAATTCTGTAATTCTGCATAAAATAAGCATACAAATGCCATAAAATGTACTGAGAAACTGTCTATTGTGTGGGCTTCACAGATATGACCTCAGTCTGGATGAGATTAGAGATCTGACCATGGACAGAGTGAAGTTTGCCATGAACTTACCACAGGTTCAGCGTGCGTTTAATGAAATGGTAAGAGTCAAGAGGGGTTTTGTCACAATATGACTGTGGGATAGCAAGGGACAGGGGCTCCTATGCTGTCCCTCACGCTAGTGGTTTCTAGGCTATACCTACTCTCAGGGTTACGCCTGATGGTGGAGATGCCTTTGCCTGGTAATCCTCCTCACCAGAGCTAATCTGATTCTCCCCTTCCACCAGGGAAGTAAGGGGCAGAAGTGAGATGGAAACACAGTAAAGACAGACAAGGGAAGACCAAAACTCTGACACACTGCACACACACAGGAATATACAATGAGAGACTCAAGAGAAAAGCAAGAGCAGGAAGGTAGCAACACAATTCAACAAGGGTTAACTCTACAACCGCACTCAGCAACACGTACCACAATCACCAGATGGTCTGAATCACAACACTTCACAAGATCAGCTAAGATAAACTATAGCTGGCATAGAAGGAAGGATCTAGCCAGCATGTATGGGAGAGGAATAGAAGTAATTGGCTCCCCCACAACATATGATCAATGGAGACTAACAAGGAGACCAGCAGAGATTAAAGGCCCTGACACACAGATAAATCTTTGGCAGATCTGTGGTTGCAGTGAAAACATGGACATATTGTTCCATTTGTTCACAGCCGCAAACCTGGCACTGATTGTCCACAATTTCACTGCAACCACAGATCTGCCGCAGATTTATCTGTGTGTGACAGGGCCTTAACTCTTGCCAGCCTGCCTATGAACTACTACCCTGCAGGTCAATGCCCAAGTCTCCCTGCGTTGATCAGACATCAGAGAAGTTAACGGGCGGAGTGTCAGAATCAGTAGCCGAACACATCCCGACAACGCCATGACAGTCGTCGAACATTGTAAAAATCTCTGTGTGAGAGGTTTTTAGGTATAAAATTAGTTTACAGTTGATATTCTTAATACTTTAGATTACATTTTATGAGAGCCATTTTTTACTGCATTTACCATACAGATTAATTACTGTGATTTTTATCAGTGGGCTCATTACAGACATAGAGATATCAATTAGGCGTGCTTTATATCTACTACTAGCTGTAGTACCCGGGCGTTGCCCTGGATAGTAACTATCTCTCTTCAAGTTTCTGTCTGTCTCTGTGTGTCTGTCCCTATCAGTTTTTCTGTCTGTCTCTGTATCAGTCTCTGTGTCTCTCTCTATCTCTATCTCTGTCTCTATCTCTGTGTCTCTCTCTTTCTCTGTGTCTGCCTGTGTCTGTCTGTCTCTCTCTATGTGTCTGTCTCTTTCCCCAGCTGTCTCTTTCCCCAGCTGTCTCTTTCCCCGGCTGTCTCTTTTCCGTATCTCCCAGCTCCATTCAGATTAATGGAGGCAGGATTTTTTAGAGTAACTGTAAAGCGCGGGGTTAAGTTTTCCCATCAAAACAGTCTGACGTTCCCTGGGTCACATGGGGCGTCTGTGCAAAATGTCATGATTGTAAATACGGCGGTGCGGATTCCTTTAGCGGACACACACACACACACATTCATTCATTCATTCATTCATTCATTCATACATACATACATACATACATACATACATACATACATACATACATACATACATACATACACTGAGCTCTCTATTATAGATGTATGGGGGGGCCATATGAGTGGGAGAATCTGTCAGTTCATATATGACTCAACCTGGCGCGGTTTCATACCATTTCACCAGCATTGTAAATCTGGTGTAATTAAAAAAAAAAAAGAAAAAATCTTTTATTCTTTATAGCCATAACAGTAAATAGGTCTCATTTTTAATTAGCTTTGCTTACTTTTCTTAGATAGATAAAAAGAAGAACTTTGTCAACAAAAGTCTGATAATGGGAGAAGTCCTTTGTACAGCTGATATGGCAACTGGAGTAAAGGTAAAAGGGCAGAAAATCAGCCTCAATAGCCTGAAAATGCTTTATCTGTTGATGTTGAAATTGAACTGGTATGGTGCAATGGTACAGCACGTTGGGCCTTGTAATTTAGACTTTGTACTACATAAGTGGGTTATTATTGCTTATGATGCGTTTTAATCATAAAACTTTCTTCGCCTATAAACATCACTTTATTCTTACATATACCTTATTTATACACACCGTATTTTTCGTTTTATAAGACGCACTGGATTATAAGACGCACCCCAAATTTAGAGGAGGAAAATAGGAAAAAATAATTTTTAATCTTAAAATGAGGGTCCGTCTTATAATCCTAGTGTCCTAGTGAGTCTCATAATATCTCACCAGGGGGGCAAGTCTCAGGAAGGTCACAGCAGGCAGGGTCAGCAATGCTGCGGGCTCGGAAGAGGGGGTGTCGGGGTTCAGGAGGGTCGATGGACAGAGAGTTGCTGATACTTCGGGCTCAGGGGTTTCACAACGGCAGGCGCTATTGATCTGGCGGCGGACTGCGGGCTCCATTGAATCTCCCGCGGTTGACGAGATTGACTTCAAGAAAATTGCCGCAGAAGCAGTACGTGCACAGATAGGACTCCGCGGGCATTTTCTTGAAGTCCATTGCGTCAATCTGCACATGCGCCGCCTCTATGGCCATTTTCTTGAAGTCCATCACGTCACCCGCGGGCAATTCAATGGAACCTGCAGCCTCACTGTCAGATCAATGGTGCCCACTGCATCGACAACCCTCCGTCCTGTGACCTTCCGTCCTGTGACCTTCCGTCCTGTGACCTTCCGTCCTGTGACCCTCCATCCTGTGACTCTCCTGAGCCGCTCCACTGCAATGACACCCCCTGCTTCGAGCCCTCAATATCGCCGACCCTGAATCCTTTGACTCCGTTCCACCACCACTGATCCAGTAAGCCATATTCGGATTGTATGACGCACCCCCATTTTACCAATAGTTTTTTTGGGGGAAAAAGTGCGTCTTATAAACCGGAAAATTATAGTGATCTGCCTAAAAAGTTATCAGTACAAAGTTGAAAGTGTTAGTCAATTGGGAATTGCGAGCTTTCAAAACCAGTGTGAAGGCTGCAGGATTTTTCTGATTGTGTTTTTAGGTGTTTTTAGAGGTATTTTTCATTAAAGTTATATTCTGTACACAGTCCACTCTTCGTTTTTCTTTTAGCTAAGCATTTTCCTTCATACCTGCTAAAATAAATGGCAAACTGTAGAGTTAGGTCCAGAAATAATTGGACAGTGACACAGGATTTGGCGTCCAAAACGTTTTCAAGATCCAGTTATATAATCAATATGGGCTAAAAGTGACTCTCAGCTTTAACCCCTTCACAACCGGCCGATTTTTCGCTTTCCGTTTTTTTTTCCCGCCATTCTTTTTCTGAGAGACGTAACTTTTTTTATTTTTTAGTCAATATGGTCATGTGAGGGCTCATTTTTTGCGGAACAAGCTGTACTTTTAAATGAAACCATAGGTTTTACCATATAGTGTAAAAAACACCAAAAAACTGAGCTGAAACAAATGTTCAATAAACATGCAACATTACAAGCATGTGAATTGCAGCCTCAAGACTAGAAAAAAAACCAAGGAGAAAAATTGTAGGAAAAATACCCTGTCTATAAATAAATAAATTGCAAGTGCTTAATAACAGGGTACTTAGTATATACATTTTTGCAAAAAGGTAAGAAGCTGTCTCACCTCGTCACGGTGTACCCATCTGAGACAGTCCCTAACCTACTAAAGTTGTTTCAGCTCAGTTTTTTGGTGTTTTTTGTCTGTTATCTTGCTTTAATGCAAGTTGGGGGTGCAGCCCTCCTGATACTGAGGCTGAACAATTACCTGCTTCTCACTTTTTGCTGTGTATTTAATCTGGGACCCAGCTGACCACTTTACCATTCATATTGAAGTTTTGACATGACACAAGTCAGGTACAGAATATGTTTTTAACTTTAGTAGGTTAGGGACTGTCTCAGATGGGTACACCGTGACAAGGTGAGACAGCTTCTTACCTTTTTGCAAAAATGTATATACTAAGTACCCTGTTATTAAGCACTTGCAATTTATTTATTTATAGACAGGGTATTTTTCCTACAATTTTTCTCCTTGGTTTTTTACCATATAGTGTACTGGAACACGGCAAAAAAATTCCAAATGCAGAAAAATTACAAAAAAGTGCGATAGCACTATTGTTTTTGAGATATTTTATTCACTGTGTTCACTGTATGGTAAAACTAATGTGTGGGTATGATGCCTCAGGTCAGTGCGAGTTCGTAGACACCAAACATGTATAGGTTTACTTTTATATAAGGGGTTAAAAAAAATTCGGAAGTTTGTCTGAGAAAAGTGGTGCACATTTTACGCCATATTCCGTGACCCGTAGCGTTCTCATTTTTCAGGATCTATGGCTCAGTGACGGCTTATTTTTTGCGACTCGAGCTGACGTTTTTAACGGTACTATTTTTGCGCAGATTCTATGTTTTGATCGCCTGTTGCATTTTGCGCAAAAGTTGTGGCGACAAAAAAATGTCATTTTGGCGTTTGGAATTTTTTTGCCGCTACGCCGTTTACTAATCAGATTAATTGATTTTATATTTTGATAGATCGGGCGTTTCTGAACGCAGAGATACCAAACTTGTGTATATTTTTATTTTTTTAACCCTTTAATTTTCAATGGGGCGAAAGAGGGGTGATTTGAACTTTTTAGTTTTTTTTGTTTTTTTTTTAATTTTTTAAAACTTTTTTTTTTTTCTTTTACTAGTCCCCCTAGGGGGCTATTGCGATCAGCAATCTGATCGCTCTGCACTATCTGCTGATCACAGCTACACAGCTGTAAACAGCAGATACGTGCACTTCCTGCTTCCCTGACCTCCGTAGAAAGTGAAAGTGGTTCATGTCTAGCACAGGAGTCATCACATGACCCTGTGCTACCATGACAACCACAGGAAGTCCCGTGATCATGTCACGTGACTTCCGGTATCTGGCGGTAAGTAAAATTTTACCGCAATTGCGTTTATATTAGCGCTGTCACATATTGACAGTGCCATTTCAGGGGTTAAACGGCACGAGCAGATAACGATTCTGCTTGTGCCTAGCAGGCACACATCTCAGCTGTGAAAATCAGCTGAGATGTGCGCCGATCGCGGCATGCTGCTGCCGGCAGACCGCGGGTAGTAACGTTATGACCGCTAGGACGTAATTTTACTGCCCACGGTCATTAAGGGGTTAATTTGAGAGTATGCACATTCTAATTGGAGTAAAGGTTTAGGAATTACAGCTCTTTAATATGGAGCTCCCTCTCTTTCAAGGGACCAAAAGTAATTGGACAGGTATCTTAAAGGCTCTTTACTGGGCTACATGGGCTATTCCCTTATTAATCCATCATCATTTAAGCAGGTAAAAGGTCTGGAGCTGATTCCAGATGTGTCATTTGCATTTGGAAGCTGTTGCTGTTAATCCATAATATGCGATCAAAGGAGATCTCAATGAAAGAGAAACAAACAATTATTGGGCTGAACAAAAAAAAGAAATTCATCAGAGAGAGAGCAGAAATGTTAGGAAAGTCCAAATTAACAGTTTGGTATATTCTGCAAAGAAAATGAAAAAAAAAAAGAGCAAACTCATGAGCTTGGGAACTCAAAGAGGCCTGAACCACCACAGAAGACCTGGATGATCGAGGAATCCTTTCCATGGTGAAGAAAAATCAATCCACAACATCCACCTAAGGGAAGAACACTCTCCAGGAAGTACTGTAGGTTTTACAGTATTGGAGTCTACCACAAAGAGAAGACTTAATGAGAGCAAATGCAGAGGGTTGACAACAAGGTGAAAAACATTAGTCAGCCTGAAAAATAGAAAAAACAGATTAGACTTTTTTTTTTTCAAAGTCTTAAGGAGCCAACCCGATTCTGGAAAAGCATGCTTTGGATAGATGAAACTAAAGCGGGCTTTACACGCTACGATATAACGGGCGATATGTCATAGGGGTGAGGTCGTTTGGAAGGTAAGTACGTGTGACAGGGGTTACAACATTGTGCGACACGGGCAAGAAATTGCCCGTGCCGCACAAGCAATGGGGGCGGGTGTGATCGCACGATTAATTGCAGCGTGTAAAGCAGGCTTAATATCAACCTGTACCAGAATGAAGGGAGGAAGAAACTATGGATAAAGCCTCAAATGGCTCATGATCCAAAGCACACCACATCCTCTATATTACCTGGTGGAGGCAGTCTGATGGAATGGGCATGCATGGTTCCAATGGCACTTGGTCACTATTGTATACTGATAATGTCACTGAAGACAGAAGCAGCTGAATGAAGACTGAAGACTACAGGGCTATACTTTCTGCTCAGATTCAATTAAATACAGCAAGATTGATTGGACAAAGCTTCACAGTACAGATGGACAATAACCCAAAACATACTGTGTAAGCATCTCAGCAGGTTTTTAAGGCAAAGAAGTGAAATATTCTGCAATGGCTGAGTCAATCACCAGATCTCAACCCTATTGGCATGCATTTCACATGCTTAAGACAAAAATGATGACAGAGGGTGTACAGCACCATAACTGATTTGTTTAATAAATATTGCTATTATGGGCCTCTCAAAGCATCCATTATGTTATTTTAGCAATATTACCTTTTATCATGCTACAGCAACACATCCTCATTGCTGGATACAGCTCTGATGGGGTTAATCTACAACTTTCTCCTTCCTGACTTCCTGTGTTCTATTACTATAAGTTCTGTCATGCACCACCCAAAACTCCACTCAAACTACTCCTTCCCCTATCTTTAACCTCCTGCATCTTGTGACTGTGCAAGCACTGCCATGCGCGCCCACTTACACCAAGGTCAGCTGCTGGCATATTCACTGCTCCCCATGCCTGTGATTATGTGTGTGGGGAGCAGTGAATATTGATTTCTTTAAACAGTGGGCACACAGGATCACTCAGCAGATGCACTGCTCTCCACACTTATAATCCCTCTGCACTGAAGCCGGCGCCAAGAGGAGGGCAGGATTATGGGCTTGCTGAGCAGTGAATATTAATCTCCTTATACAGCGGTTCATGTGATCACCCAGCAGCTGCTGTAAGCTGGTGGCTGGGTATTCACGTGTACCCCCTGATTAAGGAAATTAATATTCACTGTTCACCACGCCCATAATCCCACTCACCTCTTGGCGTTGGCATCAGTGTAGAAAGGTGTGTGGGATTATGGTTGTTGTGGAGTTCAGGGCATATTCATCTCCTTTAACAGTGGGCACACTTGTTCTCCGCAGGCCGACTCATGGTTCCTGTGACCCCCGCACCATCATAATTTGCAACACAAGTCCCTGACAAGTCTCTGTTCGGCAATGCATTTCAACTGAATGCGTACCCTTGGATGCACATCCACCTGAAGCAGGCGCTGGGGTCGGCGGACCTCTGTGCCGTGTGCTCCATTCTTAGGTTGTGCCATGTGGTGAAATACCGCCCACAGCACAGTCAATCAGGATGAGTAGCTGCACGATACGGTGATGTCACGTCAATTTTTAGAGGCCGAAATTTGAAGTGATGTCACCAGTGGCCATGGCCGCTGGGGGTCACGTGACTGGCACTGAGCTACATAGATAGCGCTGCTCAGCAAAAATTGATAACAAAAGGTATTTGATGATACACTTAATTTATTGATCACAGTTGATGTGCAAAATATATAAAGTAGTGGACAACCTCTTTAAGGTAGAATGACCTACTAACAAGTCAGCTGCAGTAATGGCTTAGCAATGCATCTCAAATGAGGAAACACAGCGTGTGAAGATGTCCAGGCTCTAAACTCCAGGCAGTCATTGCCTGTAAAGTATTCTCTACTAAGTATTGAAAATGATCATTTTATCTATGATAAAAGTGAATTTGTCCAATTACTTTTGAGCCCCTGAAATGAGGAGGCTTTGTAAGAAATTGGTTGCAATTAGTGATGGATGAGCGTGCTCTCCACTGCGTGATACTTGATCAAGCATTGGTTGCTCCGATGCAACTCGAGTGCCGTGTATAATGTAAGTCAATTGGAACCTCGAGCATTTTCATACTCGGATGCTCGAGCCTCAGTGGAGTAACGAGCTGTGGCATGCACGCTCGCTCATTACTAGTTGAAATTCCTAAACATTTCACAGGATATTTTTGTTCAACCCCTTTAATTAAACCTGAAATTTTACACTTCAGTTGCATCTCTGTAGTTTTATTTTAAATAATAGTGGAATTCACAGCCGAAATCACAAAGATTCTGTCACTGTCCAAATATTTCTGGACTTAACTGTACATCCTCTCAATTTACAGTGTAAATACGATTTAAACATTTCACATTTACAGTGTTTCCTATTTTTACTGTGTATTACAGTGTGGAGTCATATGCTGGTTATTCGGAGGAGCAGTAATGAACCTTGGCAGCCCAGAACACATCCAGAAATGGTTTGTTCCCTTAAAGGTATGAGCCTCGGATGCCTTTAAATTTACAAAAATTTTAAATCCCCAATTTTCTAAATTATTTTGGGATTTAAAAGGGTTTCAGGCAGCGTCCTTTCTAGTTTGTGCCAGGTGTATTCCTTTGATATTGTGTTCTTCTCTGTCACTGCATACAACATGTACAGTAAAAAATTACAGTAAAACCTTAACTCCGAAAACATTTGAAACCATTCACAATATTTTTTCCCAACAATCCAGCGCTGATCCTCAAGGTCAGTCCCAGTCTATTTACCTTTAGCCAGCACATGACCGCTTCAGCCAGTCAGTGACTGCAGCAGTCATGTACCATTATTTGGCTGCAGCAGTCACTTGCCAGCTGCATCTAAACAAAGACAGGGAGCGCAACACTGGAATAGAAATAGGTGGATAGGGTTTAATTTGTTTTCATATTTGTAGCTAGTTGGATGACTAAACTTAAAAAAATAATAATTTTTTTGCTATCTTGTAACTCCTCTGAAACATTGTTGATTTGTGGGTTTCAAGTCCATAGCCCCCACGGATGGCTCACTGGGCTGGAGTACTCTGCTCATGCATATATGAGTTGTTGTAAAGCGATGCATATTCTCAATACAAAATCTATGCATCCGTACACCACTGTGTGCACACTGTATTTTTTATGCTTTTTTGTGTGCAGTATTGTCACAAATCTGGGTGTCTATCCTTATTATTGCGGGCAGGGGAATAGACCGTGGCAGGGGGGCTGCTCAAGACGCTTGGATCCGGGGTCGTTGCGGTGGCTCGAGGGGAAGCCGGACCCGGGCCCGAGCACCCGTCTGTCGCCCGCAAGTGAAAAAGGGAAATATATAATTATATATATATATATATATATATATATATATATATATATATATATATATATATATATATATATATATATATATATATATATATAATTAAATTTTATTTATAGGGGAGGTTTGTCAGTGACGCCATCCGTGGCATGCAGTGGTTTTGGTGGCACCGCTGCTGCCGCTGGAGGTGGTGCTCGGGACTGATGGAGTGGGGCAGCTGGATGTTATCCCCTCCAGGGGTAGGGGAGGTGTTGTCCCGGGACCCCGGTACAGGTGGGATGGTGTGACGGAGTGCAGTTTGCAGGGTTGGACCGGATGGTGCCGGTCTACTCACAGTTCTGAAATAACTTGACACAGAGTCCAGATGGTAAACCAAATTACCAGTAGCCTCTGGAGGGTGTGTTCGGATCCTGCACCCTGGTACAGTAGAACAGGGGCCCTTCCACCTGCACTTTATGTTTGAGTCCTTTGTATTAACTACTCCGTGTGAAACAGGGAAGTCTGCTCCAGGTGTTTACTGTCTTTTGTGAGTTGTGGCCCACGAGAACTGACCCATGGTATCTTAGCAGGCAATTGCGGAGCCCTATCCTCCTCCTCATTGTGCTTCCGTCTCGCTCTATCTGGGCCTCCTTTGAGATGAGACCTGAAATCTTGTCCCCGGCTGGTCAATTGGTAAGGGGCTTAAAGCTGCTCCTCGCCCTAGGGTCCAGGTACCCTGTCTGTGCATGGCTCCGGACTGGATTCCCGCTGTCGGTACCGGTGAGCTACGACCCTGCCCCGGTCCACTTAAGGTTTCCTGCGACCGGATCTCCGTCGCCCGTGGCCCTGTCTACCGATTGCCACCTAGTCAGTTGTCAAGTCGTCCGGTAGCCCAGGAGCTCCAACTCCTGACTACTCTGTTCACTGTCTCTCACTCTCCTCTCAACCGTCTTCCTCCACTCTCAACACAGCTGTCACTGTCCCTTCCCATAACACCACAGTACCCCTAGGTGGGCGTCACCATCCGCTTGTCTGGTGTGTCCCTATTGTCATGGGAGGGTGACTAGGGTTTTGATGGCTGGTGATGTGTACCAGTATGGGGATTGTGTTGGAGGACCAAAGAGGAGAGAATCCTGCACCTAGAAGAAGGGTGCAGTCTTCTGTGACACCCTGATTTTGTCAGGGCGTCACACTTATGCCAGCAAGGTCAATGAGAATTCTGAAGTGCTAGGCACACATGCTTATTTTTCTCCTTGCTGATAAATTATTGGTGTGTTTTTTTCTTGTATTTTTCAGCCCTTTCACCCATTGACTTCATAATGAAAAATGCATGGCAAAAACGCACCTTGTTTTTGCTGTTTATCTGCCAGAACATGCAGATTGTTGGCAGAAAATTTCTACGCCAAATATCGAGCCTTATAATGGCTATTGTTTTCAGTCCTTATAATCGCAATGATTGGCCACAAGGCGGCACTGAAAGTAAGATCTGTATCTCGGAGGCTTTTTGTATTGTGCTATTTAGTAACTGTATTTGAATTGGGGCCAGCATTTTTTATGATCATTTTGTGTATTAGTTATAATTCTAAGTATTCAAATACAAAGACTCAGCAAAGGCATTATACTCAGCCTCCTGACCTTTGGTGTCATAGACCAAGAAAATGTGTCCTGCCTGGAGTTTATAATCAGACGTTTTGGTCCAATGCCAGTGAATACGTCTACCAGTTAAAGTCCAAATTACATGGAGCTCATGAGCTTATTTTGTCCTTAAAGGGTTCTTCTTGAATTGCGGTAGAATGGTTTGTATGTATATGAATATATTGAGAAAAAATTTACCTTGAGCAAAAAAATATGACAAACACTTCCTCTCTCGCTGCGAAAGACCGGTGTTGTCATTGTTGTGCAATTAAAATCCAAATCAATCTGGACTTCAAATCCTAACCATCAGTGATTGCCCACTGTAGATACTCCCAAGTTGTCCTCTAGCTTATTACTGCGGGACTGTAAAAGTAGAAACCATAGAAGGAAATTTGTATGATTTAGGAAAGGGGTAAACATCCAGCTGATACTGGCATCTAGTATAGCAAACATGTACATAACCCTTAAAGGGGTTGTCCACTATTCCATTAAAAATAACAGATACGTACTCCCCTTGTGCATCAGTGCCATTCCAGGGATGTTGGCGCCATGTCTTTGTGGCTCGTTTTGGCATTGTTATGCCGTATGCATACTGCAGCTATTCAGCGGTTACTAATGGGTGTTTTGTCATTTTTCCTTTGGACAAACCTCAGATGTCTGAAAGAATCCTAAAAAATGCAGCTTATTAGCGGACGCTGGTTTGCGCAGCGTTCATGAGGCATTGATATAATGCAATCCTTGAGACACTGGGTTCCAACATTGGTGGAACAGCTCCATTGCGAGACCTTGGAGATCCCGATGCCGAAAGTTTTTTCCAGTCCCCGGTCATGGAAAAGTAAAATAAAGCACTGGTAAAAATTGATTTCTCTCCCATCTGACATGATCAAACATGTCTGATAGGAGAGAAATATTCTCCCCTGATCCCCCCAGTCCCACAGTATGATCAAAGCCACCCCCCGGCCCCCTCCTCCTAAGCTCTTAAAATGGCAGGCGCATGAGTTGTGGACCCACCGCAAACATCCTCCTCCTCTGATTTCTCTCCCATGTGACAAGTCAGTTTACCTAAAGTGCCCGGTGCAGGGTAATGTACAGAAGGGGTTCCAGCCGTCACAGTGATCCCAAAAGGACCCAGAGACCCCTAACGTACGTTTCGCTAGATTTTTTGCTTCATCAGGTAGGAAGATCCATTTCTTGGACCATTGTCCTAAGTGCTGATTCCATAGAGCAAAACTGTTTCACTGCATATGGGAATGCCCACGGGTGAGGGAGGTATGGGAGGAAGCGGTGGTTATATATACTGAGAATTTGGAAAGTAGTTATACCTGTCACCCCTCAGGCCTGTTTGATTCACTGTATAGAAGCCCCTATGGAAACTGACAGAGCAAGTGCTCACATTCCTGATATAATACACATAGTTCTGCTTGTAGTTAAGAAATGCCTACTTAGGAATTGGCTGGTGAGACAGACTACGAGAAATACAGAAATAGTCGATACCCTAAAAGCAATAATGATGTATGACAAACTGGATTCAGAGAAACATAAGGAGAAGTCCACTAAAAGATTTTTCAAAAAGTGGAGAAAATGTATTGAGCATAGCTTCACACAAACGGAAATCACCTATTAATTAAAGCATTTGAACACACGGCTTGGTGTTGTTTGGAAGACATTGCAGGGACACTAGGGACACTGAAGATAGGGAGCATCCAAAGGACCAACTGAAATGAACAAATATGTTAGTTCGTTAAGTTAAAGGATATTATTGTTAAGATGGAGTTGAAATTGTTGTGACAATGAAAAAAGAAAATGATGTAGCAGACGCATTGTAAGATCCAGAGAAATTTATGGCATTGTAAGGCTATGTGCCCACGGGGACAGTGTCCTGCGGTTGTATCCGCAGGACATTCCGCAGGTGCTCCCAGAAAACTAGAAAAAAAACAAAGAGAAAATTGCATGAAAAATACCCTGACTATAAATAAATAAATTGCAAGTGCTTAATAACAGGGTACTTAGTATATACATTTTTGCAAAAAGGTAAAAAGCTGTCTCACCTCGTCAAGGTGTACCCATCTGAGACAGTCCCTAACCTACTGAAGTTAAAAACATTATCAATACCTGACTTGTGTCATGTCAAACTCCAATATGAATGGTGGCAAGTGGTCAGCTGTGTCCCAGATTAAATACACAGTGAAGTGAGACGCAATTAGTTGTTCAGTCTCAGTATTAGGAGGGCTGCGCCCCCAACTTGCAAAAAAGCAAGATAACAGACAAAAAACACAAAAAAACCTGAGCTGAAACAATGTTCAGTAAACGTGCAACATGTTTTTAACTTCAGTAGGCTAGGGACTGTCTCAGATGGGTACACCGTGACGAGGTGAGACAGCTTCTTACCTTTTGCAAAAATGTATACACTAAGTACCCTGTTATTAAGCACTTGCAATTTATTTATTTAGGGTATTTTTCATGCAATTTTCTTTGTTTTTTTTTCTAGTCTTAAGGCTGCAATTCACATGCTTAATGTTGCATGTTTACTGAACATTGTTTCAGCTCAGGTTTTTTGTGTTTCTTGTATGTTATCTTGCTTTTTTGCAAGTTGGGGGCGCAGCCCTCCTAATACTGAGACTGAACAACTAATTGCGTCTCACTTCACTGTGTATTTAGTCTGGGACACAGCTGACCACTTGCCACCATTCATATTGGAGTTTGACATGACACAAGTCAGGTATTGATAATGTTTTTAACTTCAGTAGGTTAGGGACTGTCTCAGATGGGTACACCTTGACGAGGTGAGACAGCTTTTTACCTTTTTGCAAAAATGTATACACTAAGTACCCTGTTATTAAGCACTTGCAATTTATTTATTTATAGTCAGGGTATTTTTCATGCAATTTTCTCTTTGTTTTTTTTCTAGTCTTAAGGCTGCAATTCACATGCTTAATGTTGCATGTTTACTGAACATTGTTTCAGCTCAGGTTTTTTGTGCTCCCAGAAAACTGCAGCAAAACTTCTGTCTGTTTCCATGCTGCGGAGGTATTGCAGAATGTCCTGCGGATATGGTGCGGGCATTCTGCATTGAGGATACAGTACCATGGCTTCGGCACTGCATCCTCAATGCAGAACAAGTGCTGCAGTGATCGGGGCGTTCATATTACTTACCTCCATCATGCAGCACCTCGCTTTCCGGCGGCCGGGTCACTCTGTCAGCGTCTGGTGCACTGTGCTGGAGAAGGTGGGCGGGCCTGCACGAGCTCCGGCTGTCACATGACCGGAGCTCGTGCAGGCCCCGCCCACCTCTGCCTTCCTGTACCTGGATTGACCGCGCTCCTGTGCACCGGACGGAGAAAGTGAAATCGTTGTCTTCTATCAAGGCAGGTAATAATATGGGACCCTGCGGAGAAGTCCGCAGAAATAATTGACATGCTGCTGATTTTTCCGCAGGGAAATCCGCATTATTTCCGCTGCGGAAAAAAACGCAGCGTGGGCACAGCAGTTCCCAAATGCCATAGAAATGGCTGGGGAGTAGCTGTGCTACAGATTTTTGAAAAATCCGCTGAATTTCCGCAAAAAATCCGCGGCAAATTCTGCGCATTTTCCGCAGCGTGGGCACATAGCCTAACAATATGTTCTCTTTTTTTTCTCTTTGGGCCTGTTGACATCAAATAAAATATGTATTAAAAAAAAAAAAAGAAGAAAAAAAAGTTATTACTCTTGGAAGACTGGCAAAAATAACCACACTCTGGCTTTAGGAGTCCCGTAGTTAGTCATAATCATTAAAGGGACTCTGTTACCAGGTTTTTGCTCCCCCATCTGAGAGCAGCATGATGTAGAGACAGGTACCCTGATTTCAGCGATGTGCCCCTTACTGAGCTGTTTGCTGTCATTTTGTTAAAATCATTGTTTTCTCTGCTGCAGATATAGCAGTTATCAAGCGCTCATAAATATGCTGGACTACCTGCTGCACGCCAAGTAGTCCTTTAATGATAATCTACTGCTGATTAAACAGTGATTTTATCAAAACTACATTAAGCAGCCCAGTAAGTGACACATCACTGGAATTAGGATTTCTGACCCTACATTATGCTGTTCTCAGATTAGAGGGCAAAAATCTGGTGACAGATTCCCTTTAAGTGACAAGTATGTCTGTAAGCTTACTCATACAGTAAAGACCATCAATCATTGGTTCGGCTCCGAAGACTGAAATAAGCAGAGACAGGGTTATAATGATTTATTCATGAACCCTTTTATCCTCTATTGTATAACTTTCTTGGTAAATGTATCAAGTAGTAAGATTGTAGCATTTGTGGATTAGTGATCTCAATAACAAAAGTAAACAAGTCTTGAAAATAATAAATTTACCTCCATTCTTTTCTTTTATAAGGTGAGAGTCAGATATTAACACGAATGTCCGTCCTTGTACACGTATATTGGTCATTCATAAATCAGAAAAAAATAGCAACACCCTGCACTGTACTTGAATCATATGTCTGCGTCATTGTTTTTTACTTTTTTCTTTTTTTTTTTTATTCCTGCTGCTCCCCTAAATAGGATGTTTTTGTGTTTTTTTTTTTGTTTGTATTAAAAATCCAGCAAATGGTTCCAGAGATATTGATCTTTTTATTCAGTGCTAAACTTTCTGGCCTTTACTAATGGGGCATTACTAATAATGCAGAGCCGCCTAAAGACACACCCCAGAGAGTGCTGTCAGTCACGCCCCCTTGGCAAAGACCTTACAAATGTGCACAAAGTCGGATATCCGAGTGACAGATTTAAAAAGAAACAAAACAAAAAAACACCACCCAAGATCAGGAGAAGTAAAATTAAAATGAAAAACTGATTAGCTTTTGACCCCCTGGGACAGGTCCTATTTAATGATGATCACTCATTAGTTGACAATTATCCTAATTACAATTCCCAAATACTAGTTAAGATAAGATTTGGATACAATTTCATGAAGTAAATGCCCACCTTTAACCCCTTCTCAACATAAATGTATTGGAATGTCCAATGTGGGATCAGGACATAAGCCTTCTCTAAAACGGATAGGTGACAGCTGTGTTAAACAGCCAGCACTTGCTGGCAACAGAAAGAACTAGAGCTAGCTCCTGTTGCTGCTGTGTAACATTTTTATTTGTAGACTCGGCAAAATTTACAGATGTATAGTGTCACATCAAGCAACATAGTAATAAGTAGGAACTGTATCAGGTTCAGTGATACAAATCTGTACAAAGCAGAAAGCTGGGATGAAGGGATGGCAACACTCAGTCAGTGGGCGTCACTTAGGTTGGCCTCCCACTCTACAGAAACTAGTGGCACAGCCTAATGATATGCCTCCAATTTATAGGATGGGTACCCTACTTATAAAAAAAAAAATTAGTAATAACCTGCAATGATGTCATAAGGTGTTGTATTAGTAAAACTACTGGTGAAAAAAAGGAAACGTTCTCAATAGAAACCAATCATATCATCGCTTTAATGTTCCGCTCTTCAAAGGGAATGTCATTGGTTGTGGCAGACAACTGCTCCAATTTTCCCTTGCACCAGTTTTGGATTTTTCCCATGACTCGGTACCAAATATTTAATTAAGGCAATGTATCTTTTTCTAGAACAGGAATACCACCTGTCTGTTAGATATTAGGGGTATAGAGTTCAACAATAAATCGGTTACTCAGTATGTATTCCTTCTTTGGGATGATGACTTAAAGTCAAAGTAAAAGAAGCAAAGGTGGAAACCTTTTGCAATTGTTGTGAGGAAGTGCCTTTCCAGCTCTGGTGTCTGCTCTGGAGTATTGTTCTGACTAATGGTGGCCTATATGATACACTACAGACCAACTAAACAGTTTTTCTTTGAAATAATTCTGCATTTTGAAACAATTTACAGTGCACAAAGTATTGCTTTTTTGTAACCAGAAAACTCATGGAACAAGAACTTGTTTGAGAATCTGTTAGTCCATAGATGTCTGTGTTGACTTGTAATGCAATTCAGACCCCTTCTGAAATCTGACAGGAGCTGTGCAGAATCTCTAGGTTGTTTTTTCACACTTTACTAGAGGAAATTGTAGTTTCTCCATGCTATAAGCAACAAATGTTGCCCTAAATTTTGTGGAAAATGCTTCACAAAATTTTTGTTAAAACGCCACTCCAGCATTTGTTGTATATTTTTATTTTACCGCTAGAATGGTGCTTTAAATCTAGTCCCCTGCCTCCTTTCTCATACCCACCCTCCAGTAGCTTTACCTTCTATCACTGCCACTTCGGTCGATCTCCGGTGAGTTATGAGCTGCCGGTAGCTCCAGTGATTCATGTAGTACGCTAAAGGTCAAAACTCAATACAAGTCTATGAGAACCTCGTTGTGGCTTTAAGAGAGGCCTGGATGCCTTTCTTGAAAATTATAATATTACTGGGTTATGTTCACTAGATTCTATGATGGGGCATTGATCCAGGGAACTAGTCTGATTGACGTATGTGGAGTCAGGAAGGAATTTGTTCCCCTAATGTGGCACTTGCTTTTAGCCCCATTGTTTGTTTTGTTTGCCTTCTTCTGGATCAACATGTTAGGTTAGGTCATGGGTTTAACTCGATGGACTAAAGTCTACCTTAAACACTTTGAAACTATGAAACTATTGCCGTCCTCCTTCCCTGCTTCATGTTGATGACACGTCCTACATTATCCATATAGTGTCCTCCATCGTGCTCCTGCGCACTTCTCTCTGCCCTTCTGTCGTCAGAGCAAAGAACTGTAATGCGCAGGTGTGGGTAAGAGTAAAAAAAAAACCACCTGCACATGTGTATTACAATACTTTGAGCTGCCCTCAGCAGACGGCAGAGAGCCGTGCTACTGCACAGAAGCGCAATGGAGGCCTCTATGTGGATGATGTAGGTGTGTCATCCACACGAAGCAGTGAAAGAGTACAGCAAGCGGAGAGGAGGCGCCGGGTCAAAATCATCAACGCCCATCTGAACGCCCTGCAGATGAGTATAGTAAAAGATCTTTATCATGTTATCCAGATCGAACTGGGCTCTTACATAGAGTATTCTAGAATGCTGTATATAAGGACTTACTGGTGATGGCCTCAGATTATATGGAGCAAATCTGGGGACAGGTTCGCTTTTAAAATGCGATTTGCATGTCATTCATAAATTCAAAGGTATACTGTAGAAGCAAATCTCTTGTAATATACAAACTGTCTCATGGTGGCCTTTTGTCCTGATCTGAACATTCTTTGTTTTTGTTTTGTTTGTTTAATTTTTGACATCCTTTTCCTCCATCTGTGTGAATGGATGTGATATCATGTGAATGCGCATGCATTCAGGCGCTGGAGGAGAAGCTCTTCTTGCCTTGCACTTGTTGAGGACAAGATTCTCTGCATCTGCACACCACATACTGCCTTTCCTTTCCTTAAGGCATAACCATCGTTCTAATTTTTATTAAATTAATCAATAGTGCACATGAAAAAAGCAACTTTGTAATATATCTTATCAGACAAATCTGCTTCTTTCTCGGCCAGAATTGATCAGTCATTATCAAAATTCTCAATTCTGAGGTAAAATCTGTATTCAGTGAAGACTTTCCGTTGCTGAGATAGTTGTTACTGATGAGATTCCATGTAGATAGAAGTGGGAGAAGGGGAAGGAGGTCTTCATATAGCTCCTCCCTCTGACTCTAGCTCCTCCCTCTGTGTCTAGCTCCGCCCTCCTCCCATCATAGAATCTCATCAGTGACATCTGCCATCTCCTACCTCAGTAATGGGAAAGTCTTCACTGAATAGAGATTTTACCTCAGAATTGAGAATGTTAATGACTGATCAATTCTGGCAGAGAAAGAAGCAGATTTGACTGATAAGATATATTAAAGAGTCGCTTATTTTCATGTATATCATTGATTTATGAAATAATTAAAATGATGGTTACGCATTAAACAAAGGAAAGTGGAAAAAAATTGCATTAAACAAATTAAAATTCAGAGTGTACTCGTATTAATAATAATTATTGCAATTAACATGAAGTTAAAAGTGTAGGAACATCCAATAAACAGTATTTGTGTACACTATCCTCACTATCCTCAGTCAGTTCTGTGCATAACGATTCATTGGAAATGTAAAGCAGCCAGTAAAACATGTTTCATGGCAGAATGTTGTTTCTTTTGGTTGCTCTTCAATGAACGGAGGATCACAATCCAGATAAGTGGAGTGAGACACTTCATGCGTCACCGACACCAACAGCATTCAGCTCCTTAAGTGGATTGAACACCAGGTGGCGCCATAATATACAAGAAAAAGTCAAAGCCCTTCTGTCTTTTTTTTTTTTTTTTCTTTTTTTTTTAAACAATAAATATTCATTTTTAGGACCTATGCAGTGGATGTGATATGTAATGATGCACCAAGCTCCTTTAACGGTGAGGCAGGGGCAGACATACACATGGAGCGCTCTGTGTATTCATAAAGAACAGTATTTACTAATCGTCATGATCATTATCCGTCTGCACTTTATAATTCATAAGATACATGTGCAAACAAAATTTATAGAGTAATGAACTAATTTAGAATATCAGTAAGAGCAGTAAGGACTTACACAATATGTGAGGGAATAGGGGCTGAAATAATAGGTAACTTTCATTGGGTGAAATTCATTTAAACCGTCATTTAGTTCTCTTTTCTACAAAATTGAATAGGGTGCTAACCATCATATGTCTCCCTTTTGTTATAAGGACTTTGTGGTGTATTTGTTAACTTGAAAAAGTTGTGTGTATGTATGTGTTCCTTCATTACGCGTACCTAGGATTCAAGTCTGTGCAGTAGTAAATGTATAGATCAGTGTTAAAGGGGTTGTCCGGTGTTAAGCTACAAGTCTACAGTTACTCTTTGTGACTGCAGGCTTCTGAATCCTCACATCGCTCACATTACATTCTGTGAGGATTCTCCGGTGCTGACGCCAGAAACGCTGGGCTCGCGACTGCAAGTATGTAATTTGCCACATACAGACCATATCCAGCCTCAACTAATGCAAATGCATTGAGCGAAGCTAGATACTGTCTAGTCGCAATGTGGCTGGATGTATGCAAATCGCAATCTTGCGGCCACAAGAACCCCTGCTCCCAGTGCCAGCACCAGAGAATCCTCACAGTGTGCATGATGTGGGGACGCACAAGTCTGTAATTACATAGAGTTGAATGCAGACTTGTAGCATAAGACTGAACAACCTCTTTAACGGGAACCTGTCAGGTTCCCTATGTCCTCCAACCCAGCAGCATTGATCCCTGTATGCCCAAATTCCTTCCCTAACCAGTCCTGTATAACGCTATTCACTAATATGAATGATGAAAAAAATGACTTTGCTGTCCTTAAGTTAATTAGGTCTGTTACTAGTCAAAGGAGCGTCTTTCCCCAGACTGCTTGGCCCTCTTTCCATGTTATCATGCCCCTGTAAGCATAATAACTAGAGATGAACGAATAGTGAAATATTTGTGTCAGTGTCCGAATTATGCTATCAAATACCGAGTACTATTCCAGTATTCATCACAAATAACAAATCTAATGCAAGTGAACGGGGAACCCAAGGATTTTTCTGGGAACTCTTCAAGAAAAATGGTCGGGTTACTCCTTGACGTGCATTAGATTTGGAATTTGTGGCAAATACGGTATTCAGATAGCATAATCCAAACCATAATATTTCGCTATTCGCCTATATCTAGTGATAACATGATTTCCACAACTTGACGTCCTAGCCAGCTCCTGGAAATCTCGCGCATTTGTGCAGCTCATTTTGGCCTTGTTAGTGCACCTATGAAGCAGCGTGTATACTTCCTGGCTTCATTAGGCACAGTGTGCATGACGTTAGCAGACTTTATTAATTGTTTGGGTTTATAGTTTTGTCTATTTTTGTTACCTATTGGAATACAGTCTAATTAATCAGTATTGGTCTAAAGTGCTTCAATTTGTCGATGTGTCAGTATCACTATCAGACAATAACTCAATCAATGTTCTAAAGTTCAGCCTTCCATCTGGGTAAATTTAATTTTTTTAAATTTGAGAGGAAGATTCATCAAGGTGCATACAGCCGAAATCTGGCATAAACAACTTAATATTTTTGTCCTTTACACGTCAGTTCCAACCAGCTATGACCATATGGGTGGGATAAGGTGTGGTAAAATTCATTATAAGTTCTGCCACTGAAGTGGCATACCTTAGTCGGAAAAGCCAGTCTCTAGATTTCAACCCCATTAAAAACCTTTTGGAGGGAGTTGAAAGTCCGTGTTGCCCAGCGACAGGCCAACATACCACCAACAGTGTGTGCCAACCTTGTGACGACTTATAGAAAACGTTTGACCGCTGTCTTTGCCAACAAAGGATATATAACAAAATATTGAGATGAACTTTTGTTATTAACCAAATTCTTATTTTCCACCATAATTTGCAAAAAAAAACCTTGCCAAGTCAGACAAGGGATTTTCTGGATTTGTTTTCTCATATTGCCTCTCATAGTTGTGGTCTACCTATCATGTCAATTACAGGCCTCTCATCTTTTTAAGTGGAAGAACTTATCGTTTTACTGTATATCATTTTTTTTTATTGCACAATTTTCAAAAAAAATGCAGCCGGGCCCCTTTGGGGTGTTTTGTCCTGTGTGTCAATGCACTTTTATAGTGCTGGGCTGCCTGATCTAATAGAAGGGCGTCATTAATCGGCTGTAAGCCAGACACTGCACATCACACGTACCTGTGTGACTGTAAACCTCATTAGTGTGCATCTTTAATATCAGCAACCACCCCTTCCATAAGTTGATAGGTTGAGAGTGGCTGTCTCATCGATATTCTGCACCTGTGTTACCCCCACCTTTATCATAGGGGGCGGCTGCATCCTGCGAGTGTATTTGCCATTTTGACCGGTGTTGGCTGGTAGCTTTTTTTCTGGTGTGTTTTTTTTTTTACACAGGTACTTAAAAGTTTCTCCTTTCGGTAGATCTTTCACAAACTCCTTCATTAGGCCATGCTTAATGTGGAGTGATGGCAGGACAACTTTAGTGGGATTGACTAAACTTTACATAACTATGTTCTTGACTCTAGGTTGCAAAGATGTTCTAGTTGGCCAACTTTTTTGGCTCCAATAATGATTCCTATCCCATCTTTTCCATTTTTACAAAAAGAATGGGTACTTCATATATCCTCCTTGCTGCCCAAGGAGCAAATAGCGAACTTTCAGATCACCGCATATTGATGATTCTCATAGTTTTCTTGAGAATAAAGTCTAACTTCTCATAGCTTTCCTTCAAGTGCACAGAATACCCTACAGGCACTGAAGCATACTTGCTGCCATTGTGCAGTAGCACAGTTTTGACTTTTTTTTTTTTTTTGGTTGAATCAGTAAAGTGTCTCCACTCGCTCACATTGTACTCAATGTTACATAGTTACTAAGGTTGAAAAAAGACCTAGGTCCATCTAGTTCAACCTTCCTCCACCAGTTCTACACCTGGTCACCAAGTCATTTAATGTTACATTTTTACATCAGCCCAGGAACATCACTGAAATACAGTGGGTACGGAAAGTATTCAGAAACTTTTAAATTTTTCACTCTTTGCTTCATTTAGCCATTTGGTAAATTTAAAAAAGTTTTGGTTTTTTTTTTTCTCAGTAATGTACACTCTGCACCCCATCTTGACAGAAAAAAAACATAAATGTGGAAATTTTAGCAAATGTATTAAACAATCAAAGCTGAAATCTCACATGGTCATAAGTATTCAGACCCTTTGCGCAGACACTCATACTTAAGGCCGGTTTCACATTTGCGTTGTGAGGCATCCGTCACAGTGCGTTGTGTGACGCATGTGACAGATGCGTTGAAAATAGTGAGCTAATAAAGTCAACGGATTCCTTTAAAAGAACGTTTTTTTTTTTGTTTGTTTTTTGTTTTTTTTAATGTTTCGCCGGGAAAGGAGATTTGCGGTCGGGAGAAGAGAGAGGTGTAACCGTAAATATCCTGAGTGACTGCAGTGAGCCGCGTGATCAGCTTTGCCGTCACACAGCTGCAGTCCTCCACCCGAGAGCTGTGTCCGCGGGTCACCTGAATGAGGGCACAGCTGATCGCGTGGCTCACTTCAGTTGCTGCTTGGAGCTGATATAGAGCGGTCGTGTTCTACTGCCGCTCCTGTCAGCTTCATGTAGCAGAGCTGAAAGCGTCGCGGGCCCTCGTGTGGATTACTTCGGACCTGGAGGGGTATTTAGGGATTTTAATAAAGTGGTGAAAGAGGGTGTTTTTTTGTCTTTTATTCCAAATAAAGGATTTTTTCGGATGTTTGTGTTTATTTACTTTCACTTACAGGTTAATCATTGGGGGTGTTTCATAGACGCCTGCCATGATTAACCTAGGACTTAGTGGCAGCTATAAGCTGCCATTTAACTCCTTATTACCCCAATTGCCACCGCACCAGGGCAATTCGGGATGAGCCGGGTAGAGTGCCGGGACTGCCGCATCTAATGGTTTTGGCAATTTCGGGCAGCTGCTGGCTGATATTGTTAGGCTGGGGGGCTCCCCATAACGTGGGGCTCCCTATCCTGAGAATACCAGCCTTCAGCCGTGTGGCTTTATCTTGGCTGGTATCAAAATTGGGGGGGACCGCACGTGTTTTTTTTTTTTTTCAATTTATTTATTTTACTGCACGATATAGACCCGCCCACCGGCGGCTGTGATTGGTTACAGTGAGACAGCTGTCAATCAGCGTGGGGGTGGGTCTGACTGCAACCAAACATGGGCGCCGGTGGGCGGGGAAAGCAGTGAATAAGAGAGAGATTAATGAGCAGCCGGCATTTTCAAAAGAGGAAAAGCCGCCGGAGCTTTGTGACAGCCGTGCAGCGCTGCGCCCGTGATCTGTGAGTATGAGAGAGTGGGGGAGAGAGACCAGGAGTGATTTTAAATTATTTAGATCGTTCTGCTGGATATGCTGAGCATGCTCAGTAGAACGTGACGGGAACTGTGAGCGGATTCCGCCGTTTAGCGCATTGCGGCGGAATCCGCCGCCATAGACAATCATTACACACCTTGGCGGATACTAACGGAATCCGTCAAGGTGCGATATTTTAACGACACAAAAAACGCTATATGCAGCATTCCTTCCGCCCGACGGAGCGTCAAAATAACGGCGCTGCGTCGTGTAGCGGATGCAACGCAGACACTTGCGTTAATGTGCGTCATCCATACAAGTCTATGGAGAATAGCGCAGTGCGTTAACGGACTGCGTGATTCTCTATAGCAGCGGATTGCGCTTAACGCAGGTGTGAAACCGGCCTAAGTCACATGCTGTCCATTTCCTTGTGATCCTCCTTGAGATGGTTCTATTCCTTCATTGGAGTCCAGCTGTATTTAAATAAACTGATAGGACTTGAGTTAGAAAGGCACACACCTGTCTATATAAGACCTCACAGTGCATGTCAGACCAAATAAGAATCACGAGGTCAAAGGAACTGCCCATGGAGCTCAGAGACAGAATTGTGGAAGGCACAGATCTGGCCAAGGTTACAAAAGAATTTCTGCGGTACTCAAGGTTCCTAAGAGCACTGTGGCCTTCATAATCCGTAAATGGAAGAAGTGTGGGACCACCAGAACTTTTCGTAGACCTGGCCATCCAGCCAAACTGAAAAATCATGGGAGAAGAGCCTTGATGAGAGAGGTAAAGAAAAACCCAAAGGTCACTGTGGCTGAGCTCCAGAGATGGGAGAAAGTTCCACAAAGTCAACTATCTCAACAGCCCTCCACCAGTTGGGCCTTTATGGCAGAGTGGCCTGACGGAAGCCTCTCCTCAGTGCAAGACATATGAAAGCCCGAATAATACAATTCTCTGGTCTGATGAGACGAAGATAGAACTTTTTGGTGATAATTCTAAGCGGTATTTGTGGAGAAAACCAGGCACTGCTCATCACCTGCTCAATACAATCCCAAAAGTGAAATATGGTAATGGCAGCATCATTCTATGGGGGGTGTTATTCAGCTGGAGAGACAGGATGGCTGGTTGCAATTAAAGTAAAGATGAGGGCGTCCCAATTACAGAGATATCCTTGAAGAAAACCTCTTCCAGAGTACTCTGGACCTCAGACTTGACCGAAGGTTCACCTTCCAACAAGACCATGATCCTAAGCACACAGCTAAAATAACAAATGAGTGGCTTCAGAACAACTCTGTGACCATTCTTGACTGGCCCAGCCAGAGCCCTGATCTAAACCCAATTGAGCATGTCTGGAAAGACCTGAAAATGGCTGTCCACCAACGTTCACCATCCAACCTGACAGAACTGGAGAGGATCTGCAAGGAAGAATGGCAGAGGATCCCCAAATCATGGTGTGAAAAACTTGTATCATTCCCAAGAAGACTCATGGCTGTACTACTTCAAAACAGTGCTATTACTCAAAACTGAGCAAAGGGTCTGAATACTTAAGACCATGTGATATTTCAGTTTTTCTTGTTTAGTCATTGCATGGTCTGCTGCTATGGGCGGTATGCCACTGCTTCCACAGATTCTAAGGGGGCCTTCCCCCAACTACATGATATATTACCTTATACCATTACCGTCTGCAACTACCTGCAACTGGGGTACTGCTGATTGTAATACCTATACATTTGAATTATACTCAGCTATTTCTTCTCCACCTTCAACTACTTGTATCTTCTCCAATTTTGAGAAGAAATTGAAAGTCTCTTACTAAGCTACTATGTAGGGTGTCACTTATCAAAAATATGTGACACAAACTTTCTTATCTCCATGTGCTAATTATTTCTAAAGGGAACCAACCAGCAGGATTTTCATATATAAAGTAAAGCCAGTGCTATACTGGCACTAGGATGCTGAATGTAACCATAACTTTTGTTCTGAGATTGGATGTTTTATTTCAGAGATATGTGCAAGTAAAGTTCCAGCAATGCTCTGCTGCTTGATATGACAGCTGCAACAGGAAGGGAATATGTGGGTCAGGTCTTGCTATCTATTCCCACCCCTGTTGATTGACAGGTCCCTGTTGCTCCTGTCAATCAAATAGCAGTGCATTGCTGGAATTTGAACATATTTCTGAAATAAAGTCTCCACTCTCAGAACATAAGGTATGGTTACATTGAGCCTCCTAGAGCCAGTATAACACTGGCTTTACTTTATATATGAAAATCATGATGGTTGGTTACCTTTTAAATAAAAGAAAAGCATAAAAGACCTAAATGATAACAACAGGAACACTCCTCTTTTAACTAAAGGAGAATTCCAGTTTTGATAAATTGTCACTTTTCCACTGACTAGATTATAATTGTTAGATCAGTGAGGGTCCGACTGCTTGGACCCCCTACAGATCACAAGAACACTGTATTTCTGTACACCGTTCTCCCCGTCCGCTAGGTCATGCTTGTTGTGAAGGAAGATGCTACAGCAACGATGGAGATGTCTTGAAAGTATAGAAGTCATCATGGTATAACGAGAATGTAAGGGTCTGTAATAACCAGCTGTCCTTCTTGCTGATGGTATTCAGGTAGCAGAAGGAGAGACTAAAAGAAATGGATCCATTAATATGTACATATGTATAGCAATGTGATTTATTTTCATGAAGTAATGAAAAGTTGAGTATCACTAGTTGATTGCATATAGAACATATATGCAAGACACACATTTTTTTATTCATAAGATATTTTATTTTTCTTAACAGAATCAGGAGTTTACAGGGATGTTTGCAATGACTGAACGAGGTCACGGCAGTAATGTAAGAGGAATTACCACCGAGGCGGTGTTTGATCCAGTGAAGCAGGTGAGTTGGAATCATTTTCAGATTTCTGTAATGTCTTCAAACAAGAGAATATTTTGAAATTTCTAATAGTTTTGCCTTCACAGCACTTCTGTTTTCTTACTCCTAATAAATGAAAAGAGGAAGTGCTGTTTCAATGTTAATCCGCATTCTGGCATGTAGAAGTCAGTATTAGTCAGCACATTGCAAGTACGCGTATGTATTTCCCATAACATAGCTTTTATTTAAAACCACTTAAAGGGAAAAAAATAATTGCAATGTTATGCTTGACTGTTTACAGTCTGCATTTGTTCACTTTGCAAACTGATTGAAAAGCATGGCATAGTGTACCAGAATGTCACTATATGTAAAGTTAAGCATGTTTTTACTACATTCGTTAATGATTTTAATGGAAAAATAAAAGAGAAGTTTTATATGATAAGTCTTGTTAGTTCGGTCCTCTCTGTGCTGGAATTTTTTTTTACATGTAAAGTTAGACATTTTTTTACTACATTCTAATTATCTGCGACCCACAAATCTTGAGTTTTGCGATAGGTATTAGTATTAGGGTACAATATATATTATACACTAAATATAGAGTCCGATGGGCCCCAGGGCAAAGTTTGGGCCTGTCCACCCCCCCTTGCATGTTGGTCAGATGTATGGGCCCTTAAAGTGTTCTACATACTATAAAGACATATGCGTTGCCCTCCTTTCCCCTTCATTATGTAGTAATGTCCCCACCCTATTTTAATGTCCCCCATCCTGGGCCCCTTTTTTCTAAATATATCCCCCATCCTAGTAAATATGTTCCCCATCCTGGTATACATGCCCCTCATCCTGGTATAGAAGTCTCCTCTCCTGTTATATTTGTCACCCATCCTAGGCTCCATCCTGGTAAATATGTCCCCATCCTGGTATATATGTCTTCAGTCCTAGGACCCATCCTGGTATATATATTCCCCATCCTGATAAATATGTTCCCATCGAATGCGTTCCATCCTAGGCCCCATCCTGGTGTATATGTTCCCTATCTTGATGTATATGTCCCCATCCTTGTATATTTTGCCCCTTTTAGTGGCCATTCATCTACCCAAAACTGATTTTTTGCTTTGAAAGGATGATCGTGCAAGACACCCTGAAATTCGTCTGTGCAAATTGAGTGTCTGGTTTGCCTTTTTAACCTAAATCACATATAAAGGCTTGTTAAAGGGTCGATATTTATTTTTAGGATAGTTCTACCCAATAGGTGATGATAAAGTTCAAGTTCTCTTCCTTTCTGCGGCTCTTTGCATGGCTTATAGATTTCATTTTGGTGGCCTGGCAGTCTCTACAAAACGAAACATTCCACTATAGACACCGCCTCTCACCTGCCAAATGAGATCTCCTGCTTTGCACTGATGAGGGGCAAATACTCCGAAACACTTGTGTGCAAATGGAGTGTCTGGTGTAACTTCTTATCCAAAGTCATTGGCAAAGCTCAAAGTATAGGTAGTGATATAAAAAAAACCCACAAATTCTTATAAAACATGTCTAATATTTAAAACTAGATTTAGGCAATAGGTAATTTTTTGCTAAGTTTATTGTCGACTGTATACTCTCCTGAGTCATGTAATGACCATATGACTTTCTGCTCTTTTTCTCCAATACCTGTTAATATAAAGAGCTTGCAACAATCTTGTGTACATAAAACTTCAATACAAATGTCCATTGAGAAAATGTCAAGACCCAGTATGGAGTTAGAAATATGGGTTTGGCTGCAAAGGAAAGTCAATAATAGTAAAGGAAGCTTATTATTCCTCTCCTTCCATATGATATTTATATCTATCTGGTTTTTTTTTTGTTTCTTCAGGAGTTCATTATCCATACCCCTTGTGAGAATGCAGCGAAAATGTATATTGGAAATACAATGAAAGGGAATTATGCTGCTGTGTTTGCACAGCTAATTATAAATGGAAAATCTCAAGGTTTGTTCCTCTTGTTGTTCTTCAGACATGTTAGGTTGGGAGGATGGCTCTGCCTCATGCGTCTGTAAGATGCCGGCTATTGCTCAATGCTATGACTAGACAGTTCAGTCGAGGCGACAGCACGTTAATTAGAGCTCAGGCTGTTTGCATTACAGATCTTTCTATCTTCCAAGACATTGCCAGGTTATATGTATGCCAATGCAGACTAAACATGTGAGTGCTTGTCCTGATCTGTCACATAAATTACACCACATTGATTTGTAAAGTCTAATAGGTAATAAGTTCATATGGAGGTGCAGCTGAATGTACCCTTTTGTTTCTCTAGGGCCACACTGTTTTATTGTACCAATTCGGGACCAAAACGGGAAGACCTATCCAGGTGTAGGTACAGTAGACATGCTGTACAAAGAAGGTATTTACTGTGATAAATCTGATTATGACATTATTAACCATTTCATTATTAAAGTGCAGTTTCCACAAAAAGTGTATAAATGATTAAACAGGTTATCTACTACTTTTACATTGATGGCCTATCTTTAGAATATGTCATCAATGTCTCATCGGCCGGGGTCCGACACCACGTACCCCCACTCCCGATGCCGCTGGTGGGAGCAGGTTGCCAGAAATACTCAGTTGCAGAACTGTCACGTCAACTGATAGCAGCTGTGGCAGGGTACTGCACATCCACCTCCAGATGTATAGTGCGCAGCCGCTATCAGAAGACAGGGCAGCCCTGGAACGGAGCATTTCCAGCAGCCTGCTACCGCTTTCGGCACCGGAAACAGCTGATCGGCGGGAGTGCAGGATGTCAGACCCCGGCCGATCAGACATTGATGATCTATCCTAAGGATAGGCCATCAATGTAAAAGTATTGGACATCCTCTTATCAACTTTTTATTTTTGAAATGTTGTTTTTTGTTTTAAATTTTACAACCATATAACAATCACAGAAATAGGGGGAACACTCCCCAGGTATGCATAGAAATACATTGGATTAGAATCATACTAAAGGACTCGAAGACCATGCTGACATAGACTATGCAAATTTCCCAAAAGAAGAAATAAAAATAAATACTGCAATTATATATTTTAGTAATATGTTTTCTCATCCCTGAACCCAATCTCGACCCAGTAGGTCCAGGAGAGACCGATGTGATCAATCCATCAGATCTGGTAGGGGTCCATGAGAGTATCCCAGAGGGTCCACATCGAGGCAAAACCTATCCATTGTATCATGGAGCTGAGCTTTCAATCGTTCCATAATTCTGCCGTCCTTTACCTGAGCATACAAGTCCGAGATAGACGAGGAGCTATTTTCTTCCAAAACACTGATATTAGACATTTAGCAGCTGTAAGAATGTGCACCACGAGCTTTGTTTCAAATTTGCCTAGTAATGGTGGAAGAACATTTAATAGATATACAGATACATCATATACTCTCTTTATTGTGTCATACACAACTCTCACAGGTGATCAAATCTGATGGATTACCCCCCGCCCCCCCTTTAGGACAGCAGCCTTACTGAATTGGAGCCTATGTGTCTCTGATGACTAGTCCAAGGTAGATTCCCCGGCAGCTTCTCTTCATTCCCCATCATGTAGACTGGCAGATCTCTGCCTATACAGACACATATGGATAGACCTGCCAGTCAATATTTTTAGATTTGGAAAGTGGATACACCAAGACATTGTTCATCCATCATTAGTGCCTGTATTGCTCACAAGACGTGTTTCTATACATTGACAATGAGTTTTGTAAGTGCCATTTACAGTAAAGAAACAAAAGAAAAAGAGAAAAAAAAAGTTTTTGTTAACCGATACATAAACATCTACTTAAGAGTGGAAAAATTTAGTGATTAGATAAATTGTGTCATGTGAGTCATAGAAACTAATCGAGCAAGTTGGGGATGTGGTAGCAAAATGCAGAAGAATGCTGCGGCTCACAATTTACATATAAACAAGTACAAGCATATTTGATCTGTCTGTGGATACAGCTGTACAGGTCCATGCTGTGTGTCACAATGTTTCTATAATGGTGTCACATACACCGCCACATTATGGGAGCAAATACAAAGTACAAAAAAGTGCCAATGGTCACAAATAAATATATATTATTTCCAATTGTCAATTAAAGCATTATTATTGATAGTGTCCAAAATTGTCTCACAAGCTGGAAATATGTTACTGGTTATTTGGAAGGCATTGTTGGTGTTTGTGGCGTGCAAATATCCCTTAAATGGAATCTGTCACCAGGTTTTTGACACCTAATCTGACAGTAACATAACATAGGGGCAGTGATCCTGATTCCAGCGATGTGTCACTTACTGGGCTGCTTAGTGTAGTTTTGATAATCTACTGCTGATTAATCAGTGATTTTATCATTCGAGGACTACTTGTCCTGCTGCCATGGAGTCCACTTTCTTCATGAGCGCTGTAGAACTGCTAGATCTGCAGCAGAGAAAACATTGATTTTATGAAAATGACAGCAAACAGCTCAGTAAGTGACACATCGCAGAAATCAGGGTCTCTCTCTGTACATTATGCTGCTCTCAGATGGGGGAGGAAAAACTTGGTGACAGATTGCCTTTAAATAATTGGACAAGCTCTTACTAGCAATGTTGATATGACATCTTTACAGCCCCCTTTTGTGACTCTTTTAGCCACAATAAACCCCACTATAGCAGTGCTTGCAACATTTGAAACGTCTTCTCTAAGGCTAAGTTCACACACTGCGTCTTTTTGACGCTGCGTTTTTGTGCGTTTTTTGCCGCAAAAACGCACAAAAATGCACCCGCGGCAAAAAAAACCCTGCAAAAATGCATGCGTTTTAACAGTGTTTAGTGCGTTTTTGGCTGCATTTTGCTGCGTTTTTGCTCACTGCTTTTTATTGCGTTTTTTATCAGTGAACATTGCCATTAAAGATTGTTGGAAAAAAAAAATGAAAAAAGGTCTGATGTCATTTCCTTCTTCAATATGTTCTTCATTCTCCACTAGTGTATGCAGGAGAGCAGACAGCTGCAGAACTACAAGGCTCAGCATGCTCCATCCAGGACTGTATGCTGGAGGGAGAGTCAGGGGGAGCAGACCTACAAGGCCCAGCATACTCCATCCACTAGTGGATGCAGGAGAGCAGACAGCAGCTAGCAGCTGCAGAACTACAAGGCTCAGCATCCTCCTTCCAGGACTGTATGCAGGATTTCTTTGCCCCCCCAAAAAAATGACGTGGGCTTTGCCATATTTTTGTATGCTAGCAGGGTACAGCAGGCAGGTACGGGCTGCCCCCAAGGCCCAGCTGCCTATTTGTACCCGGCTGGGAACCAAAAATATAGGTAAGCCCTTTTTTTTTAATTATTTCATGAATTTCATGAAATTAAAAAAAAATGACGTGGGCTTCGCCCAGTTTTTGTGTCCAGCTAGGTACAACTAGGCAGCTAGGGATTGGAATCCGCAGCTCAGGTTGCCCAAGCTTTCTGGGCACCCCCGCTGCGAACTGCAGTCCACAGCCATGCCAGAAAATGGCGCTTTCATAGAAGCGCCATCTTCTGGCGCTGTATCCAACTCTTCCAGCTGCCCTGATGCCGGGTGGCTCGCTGGGTAATAATGGGGTTAGGGATAGCTGTGTATTATCAGCTGGCCCTAAGCCCGAAATTCATGGTGTCACACCAATATTAGACATGGCCACCATGAATTTCTAGTAAAGATAAAAAAAAAACACAACACACAGAAAAATATTTTTATTAGAAATAAAACACAACACAATTAGTGACTCCATCTTTATTGAAATAAAGAATCCCCCTCCGCAGTAATCCTGGGTCAAAGGTTCCGCGCCGTCCAATCTGGATCCAATATCATCTGATCGGTTTGCTGGAAGGCAAAGCGATCAGATGATGTGTCAGGTTCAAGGCCTGAATCACATGACACAACAGCTGATTGTATAAACGGCTTTTATACAATCAGCTGATGAATCAGTGCAAAAAAAACCAAACAACAAACAAACTACACACGTCTGTGCAGCGTCGGACTGGCTACCGGAGGAATCTCTTGTAATGCCAGGTCTGGATTCAGGTATCTGCACTACACTTTGGAGTTCTCACCTGATTTCCAGCGTGCAGCCTGAACTTTACAGCGAGTGCCGAGTGATTGATTCCCCGGCACTTGCGGTTCAGTTCATGACAGCTGCAGACAGGCCGGGGTGATCGTCGGTGCTCTCACCTGAACTCCGGAGATCACCCCGTACTGTCTGCAGCTGTCATGAACTGACTGCAAGCACCGGGGAATCAGTCACTCGGCGCTCGCTCGCTCTACACTCTAGGCTGATGCATCAGTGCAAAAAAACAAAAAAAAACAACTACACACGTCTGTCCTGACTCCTGTCCCATCGCTGCAGGAGCTGCCGGTAATCAGCTGATGAAGCCTCCTGACGGCATCAGCTGATAGCCGGGCGGTAAAATCCGGCGTCACCGCGAGACTTACGATCAGCTGATTCGTCAGGTGACCGCATCAGGTGATCACCGCCAGGTCCTGCAGCTATTGTACAAGCCTGGGAGCCGGCACACAGCCGGAGCGGGGGTGGCGGTACCGGGAGAGGAGCTGGGAGCATGGCACAGGGAGTCTGCAGACAGGTGAGTATGACATTTTTCTACTGTTCACTTTTGATTTAGCAGCCGCTTCCACCTCACGCGCGGGAGCGGACATCGCACCGGGCGGGAAATGGAAGCAGTGGTGGCGGTACCGGGAGGATTCACGCTTCTGTGTTGACTGACAGAAGGAATCCTCTTCCTATACATGTCACTTTAGTACCCACCCCTTGCGTTTATAGCTGCATTTTTAGTCATAAAAACGCAGCTATATTTGCAATTTGCGGTTTTCATTGCGTTTTTGAACATCTCATTGAACTCAATGGGTGGAAAACGCAGTGAAAAACACAAAAACAATTGACATGCTGTGTTTTTGTGGTGCCCACAAAAACGCAGCTAAAAAAAAAAGCTGTGTGCAGACAGCAAAAATGAAAACTCATAGACTTTACTGGGAAAGCAAATTCATGCAGTTTTCTGAGCAAAAACGCACCCCAAAAACGCTGCGAAAAATGCACTGTGTGAACATACCCTAAAAAGGGAAAACATTTGGTTTATAATCCTGTGGAATATGAAAGGGGGAACTGGCAGGCGTGCCAAACACTACTTTGAGCTGGCATGTTGTTGTGTTAGGCTGCTTACACACTACGTTTTTTTAACATGCGTCCTGAACGTTTTTTTTAACGCAACAACGGATCCAGTACAAATGCATTTTAATTTCAATGCATTTGCAATGGACTCGCGTCCATATGTGTTTGCGTGCGTTTCAGTCAGGATCCAGCGACTTGCAGTAATTTAACTTTCTTCAAAAACGCTACTTGTAGCGTTTTTTTACCTGCATCCAAATACTGCATGTCACTGGATCCTGACAGTACCGCACGCAACCGTATGAGAACGGTGGTGTGCTGATGGAAAGGATCCTGTTTGCTCTATTGAGCATAGCCAGAAGCCAGACTCCCGATCACATGACTCCACTGCCCACCCATAAACTGCAAGTGAAAGGATCCTGTAAAATAACAAAACGTAGTGTGAAAGCAGCCTTAGGCCCTGTGCGCACTAGAAAAATGATTTTTCTCAAGAAATTTCGAGAGTCTGAAGAATTAATGCACTTGCGTTCAAAAAACGCACCAATAACGCACTGAAAAACGCATGCGTTTTTACCGCGTTTTTTCCGCAGGTTGGTCCCTGCATTTTGTTACCAATATCTATGGCAAAAAAACGCAGGTACCTGCAGAAAAGAAGTGACATGCAGAATCTTTTTCTCAAGAAATTCTGCAGAAAGAATGTTCTTGAGAAAAAAACTGCAGTGTGCGCACAGCTATTTTGTTTCCCATAGGTTTTGCTGGGGAATGTCTGCAGAAAGGTTACAAGCATTTTCTCAAGAAATTTCTGCAGCAAAAATGTAAAAAAAAAAAACAAAAAAAAAAAACGCGGGTAAAAACGCAGTGTGCGCACAAGGCCTTAATAATACTATTTAAGCCTTTCTCACTATACAGAACCTATAGTGTTCAGTCCATTTAGGTAAGCAGCATCAATTCAGACACAACCTAAAAAGCAAGAATGCAGTACATACATTTACTTATATAAAAGGGATTTTGGAAAACCCCTGCCCCTCCCCCCCTCCAGTTGTGTTTTACTCATACTCCCTGGGTCCGGTGAGGAATCTCTGCTGCATAGCCTCTTGAAATGTAGATGATAACAGACACTGTGCGCAGCAGCAGTCTGCATGCATTTATTGGGCTATACTGCCACTGCAGGGCCCGGACTATTATAACTATTTATTTCCAACCCCCTTACAAGTAACACTCCCCTGATGATGCCTTTCTATTGAGACTGAAACATGTTGGGAGGGAATCTTTTGGGGATATTTCTTGATTGTGTATAGGTTTCATACCCTTTTTAGAGCGCAACTTATTACACAGGCCACAACAGGGAATATCAGGTACTCTGCATGTGCACTAGCCTCCAACTCTGCCGACTGCTTGGTCCATCTCCAGCTCAACATATGGGAGAAATCTAACCTTTATTTTTCTTAAATGGCATAAATGGGCATCTCATTGATTCATACGGTCCCATTTCATTAACTTATGAGTCTATTTCTATCATAGGTCTTTTACTGGCTAATGTTAAAAGTTAGGTTTAATTCTCCACTCCGTCGTTCTGGCTGGGATATATGCAGAGATCCTTTTACAGCTGGAGGGCAGAGGAAGATAATCGCCTGGGGCAAATTCTAATTGACCATAAGTTACCCACATTTCATTCCCTTCAGACACAGTTTCCGTCTAGGGATATACAGTGGTTGGAGTTCTTCCAATTTCAGTCATTTATCTCAGCTCGAGAATCTGTTGGCCGGGTCCGGAGCTCTTGTGGAACCATTGAGGATCCGTTCCAGAGAGCTATCCCACCTGAACATGAAATCTCCCTTCTGTACAGTATCTTAATCAGAGTGGGGGTCTCAGGTAAACGAGGCTACCAACTCACTTGGGAAACAGACCTGGAGCCACCTATCTCGCCTGCTGAATGGGAGAAATGTTTCTTGTTTACTCATAACCTATTGCTCTGCACAAGAAAAGAATTTTAAAATTTTGTCGAAATGGCACCAGTTTCTGTCTAAATTACACACCATATTTTCCTTGGATTCAGAGCTATGTAACTGAGAGCTATGGAACCAGAGCTATGGAACCGGAGATGCAACCGAGACATTGGTACAATGACACACATTTGGTGGGAATGTAATGGAGTAAAGCTATTTTGGGAAAAGGTTCTCGCAAACTACTGTCTTATTACAAGGAAAACAGTGGAGAAGTGTCCTAAGATCACACTCCTTTCTATACTACCCCACTCAATTGCATATCATAAACGGGATATCCTACATTTTTGCCTAACAGCAGCAACCGTTATCCATAGGTATTGGACGTCAGTGGACGACCCTCCTATCTCCGAATGGTATTTGGAAATGGTGGACATTTGTAGCATGGAGGAGCTCTCCGCTGACATTTCTAGCTCTAATGACAGATATTGCAGGACCTGGAGCGAATGGATTTTGTTTCGCGATTCATGTTTCAGTAAGGCACTGATTTGGCCTGTTTGGACCCGGGTTGGAGCAGTGGAACATAGACAAAAGGATGCTGGGTGGAATAAAGTGACGTACTACTGTCGGACACAGGGGGATCCCCCCTATCCCGTTGCTCCCCTTCCCCACCCTTCTTCGTCTGCTCTTCCTTTTGTCTACCTCCCCTTTCCTCTTCCTCTTTTCTGGTCTTTTCCCACTTATACATTTTATTTCTACTATTCTCCGGATCTTTTCATATAGGCTTTCATTTAATCATAAATGGATACTGGGATTCTATTGGGGTGTATAGTCCACTTAGTTAATTACTTGCATACTCACTCACTTAATAAATCCCTAATTATTTGCCAGGCACACAGTTTACTGCCTTGGGTATGTTTGCATTTCCTGAGTAGTTGTATAATGGTTTTGCACTCAACCTTTACTATTTGTAATAGGTCGGTAAGACCTTTGTTTTCTATACTGATTTTCTACTATACATTATATGTTTCTGATTATTTTCATAAACTCAATAAATATAGATTGAACTAAAAGTTAGGTTTAATATATCTCTGCTCTCATGGTTATTTGTCTTGACTATTCCAGAGAGTTTATTGTTGCTTTATTTTTTATTGTATTCTTCCCCCTCCTCCCTCAAACACTCTATCATTATTCCATTATTTAAAAAACCCTCTCTCAACCCATCCTGCACAAGCAACTACAGACCAGTCTCCAATCTCCCCTTCATCTTCAAACTCTTGGAGCGCCTGGTCTATTCCTGCCTCATCCGCTACCTCTCAACTCAGTCTCTTCTAGATCCTTTACAATCTGGCTTCCACCCCCTTCACTAAACAGAAACTGCCCTTGTGAACGTGACCAATGACCTTTTGACAGCAAAACGTAATGGTGACAACTCTCTGCTTATTCTTCCTGACCTCTCTGCATCCTACGACACTGTTGACCACCATCTCCTTCTCTCTACGCTCCAGTCAATCGGCCTTAAGGAGCGCTCTCTCTTGGTTTTCTTCCTATCTGTCTGGCCGCTCGTTGAGTGTATCATTTGCTGGCTCTACATCTGCTCCTCTTCCTCTCACTGTTGGGGCTTCTCAAGGTTCAGTCCTTTGCCCTCTTCTTTTCTCCCTCTACACTGCCCCAATTGGACAGACAATCAGTAAATTTGGCTTAAAGCACCATCTTTATGCTGAAGACACACAACTATACACCTCATCCCCTGACCTCACCCCTGATGTACTACTTGACTGTTTGGCTGCAATTTCGAACATCATGTCTGCTCTCTATCTGAGACTTAACCTTTCTAAAACTGAACTTCTTCTATTGCCTCCCTCTTCTAACCTCTCTAAGGCTATGTGCGCACTTACCGGATTTTGCCGCGGATTTTCCGCGGATTTGCTGCATGTTTCGCTGCAGAAAATGTTCATAACATCTCTGCAGTGAATCACCAGCAAATCCTATGGAGAAAAAAAATCCTGTGCGCACTGGGCGGAATTTGACAGCTGCATGTTTTGCTGCGGGAATCCCGCAGCAAAAACAAGTGCATGTCACTTCTTTTCCGCACATCGCTGCGGGATTTCACTCCATTGACTCCAATGTTAATCATGAAATCCCGCAGGGAATAACGCAGGAAGCAAATTCTGTGCGGTTCACTGCGTTTTCCTGCGTTATTCCCTGCGGTATTTCGCGGTTTACCTCCGGTAATGTACATCGCCTGTCTGCGGTTTTGCAGGGAAGTGATGTCATTACAGGAAGAGGAAGCAGAGCAGAGAGTAAACACATAGATCACACACACACAGACATCACAGACACATAGAACACACATAGAAAGAAAACGGAAATATAGAAAAAAAAGAACGTGGGCTCCGCTGTATATTTACCGTCCAGCCGAGGTAAGCACACAGCGGCGGCCCGGTATTCTCAGGCTGGGGAGGGAGAGGGGCAGGGGTAATGTCCCCCGCCTCACTCCCCCTCCGGCAGCCGAGACTATCAGCCGCAGCTGCCCCGCCACTGTCGCATACATTATGCGGCAGTACCGGTGTGTCCTCGGCTCTTCTTGCCACCGTGTAGCAGTGGTGGCAAGGTAATACAAGGGGTTAATGATGGTGGGGGACCACCGCCATTAACTCCAGGCTTGATCATGGCAGCGTCTATGTGACAGCTGACATGATCAACCCGTAAGTAAAGTGAAAAAAACACAGACACCGAAAAATCCTTTATTTTAAATAAAACCAACAAGCCTCGTTCACCATTTTATTAACCCCCCCCCCAAACAAAGATCCGGCGTAATCCACAGGTCCGACGTCCTGCGCTGCTCACATCCAGCCGCGACTGTCAGACACAGCGCTGAATGAATGCAGCAGACAACAGAGGTAATTACCGGTCATTTCCCACGGCCGGTAATGTGAACTCACTGCCGACCGTGGGAAATGCAGCGATCTGTCCTCTATCTATCCCTCTATCTATCTGTCTGTCTATCTATCTATCCCTCTATCTATTCTTCTGTCTATCTACTATCAGAATTAAATGTATTTTTTTTTTTTCTTCAATGTGCTTTATTGCATTGAATGCAATAAAGCACATCCCAACCCGCACGCGGCAAAACCGCGGCAATACCGCGAACAATACCGCGGTAAAACCGCAGCAAACCGCATGCGGTTTTCGGGTGCGGTTTCCCGCGGTTTTTTACCGCGGGTGCGGTAATCTTTGAGAGCATGCGGAATTTACGCAAGGAAATTTCATTTCCCAGTGCGCACATAGCCTAAACCTGACATCTCCCTCTCTGTGTGCGGCACCATGATAACTCCTAGGCAGCAGGCTCGCTGTTTGGGTGTTATACTTGACATTGATCTCTCTTTCACCTCCCACATACAATCTGTTGCCCACGCCTGTCGCCTTCACCTCAAGAACATCTCTAGAACCCGCACCTTTCTCACCATGGAAACTACAAAAACCCTCACCGTGGCCCTGATCCACTCCCGTCTTGACTACTGCAATTCTCTATTAATTGGTCTCCGCCTAATTAGACTCTCTCTTCTACAGTCCATCCTTAATGTAGCAGCCAGGATCACCTACCTGGCTAACCGTTATTCAGATGCTTCTGCTCTGTGCCAGTCATTGCACTGGCTGCCCATACATCACAGGATTCAATTCAGTTGTTCTCACCCACAAAGCTCTCCACAGTGCGGCACCCCCCTACATTTCCACCCTCATCTCTGTCTATCACCCTTCCCGTTCTTTACACTCTGTAAACGACTTTTGACTAAAATCCACACTAATCTGAACTTCCCACTCCCAGATCAAAGACTTCTCCCAAGCTGCACCAATTCTCTGGAATGCTCTGCCCCAAGAAAGCAGGATAAACCACAACATACTCCGCTTCAGACGCTCCCTAAAAACACATCTTTTTAGGGTGGCCTTTCACACTTCCTAATCTAAGTCTAAATAGCCCCTCTCCAAGACTTCTCACAACATAACTCTCTGTCAAGCTCCACCGCACCCAAAAGCAACTCAAAGATTGGCTGACTAGTTCAGGCAGCCTTTATCTACCCCCTATGTTTTTCTTTGAGATGGCTGGATTGTCATTGTAAATAAGCACCTGTTCCCTGTCATCCCCCCCACCTCATTGTAGATTGTAAACTCTCACGAGCAGGGTTGTCTTCGTTGCTTTAAGTATTGTATTTTTTTAGAACTATTACTTGTATATGAAGCTCTGAATTGTAAATCGCTGTGGAATATGTTGGAGCTATAGAAATAAATATTATTATTGCTGCCATCACTGGCTAGGACAGATTGCTTTATTTCCTTGTCTGTATCTTTGATTTGCTAGAACCAATAAATGTGCATGACAATACATAAATATGCACACACACACACACACACACACACACACACACACACACACACACTCAGTACTTAGCATAAATGAGTACGCCACCTTTGAAAATTAAGAGATTAAAAGGGATGTCCACTACAAATACTACCCTATTTGATTTCACATGTTTCACCCAGGTAAAATAAAAGTGTATACTCACCCTGATCTTCTTCATAAATGCAACAGATGTGTTTTGGCTCATTGTCCTGTTGGAAAGTGCACATCTACCAAGTGCACAAAGTGATTTAGCATCTTTTCTTTCAATATAGAGCAGTACATTTGTGAATTCATTATACCATCAATGAAACGTAGCTCGCCGACCACAGGAGCATTCATACTGCCCCACTGTAGACACCGTGATTTTGAATTTTACTCTCTGTTTGCGACATCATACAGTTTCAAAGCCATCAGCTCTAGAAATATTTATCTTTGTCTCATCACTGGAATATAGAGTCTCAGTATTCTTAATATTTTTCAGCATTGGCCCTGGCAAATTGGAGGTGGCCTTTTTTGAATATGAGCTTTAGGAGAGGCTTCCTTTGTGGATGACACTCATGCATTCCTGTTCACTATATGCTGTATTGTGTCAAGGGAAGCACTCACCCTGGTTTGGCATTCTGTTTCTATAGCTAACTACAGTGAACGTGCATGTCGATTTTCCTCAACCCTTCTCATAAGACGACACTCTTGTTTAGGTGTTTAAATCTGTGGTCGGCCCGCACGTCTCTGTGGGATAGTTGCAGTTTCATCCTTGTAAAAGTTTTGTACCACTTTTGTCACAGAATTTTGAATAAGTAAAGCTTTTCTGATCTTGTAGCCTTCACCTTTGGTATGTAAAGAAATTTTCTTTCTCAGGTTTCGTGACATTTCTCTTCTATGTTGTGCCATTGCTGACTGCATGAAGTGGGAAGGGGTTTTCTTTAAGTAATCCTTTTTTTTTTTTTTTAAACATATTTTATTTGATGTCAGCAAGCACATATCATCAACAAGAGAACATGTTGTTACATTCCATAAAATGTCTCCGGATCGTACAATGCTTCTGTTACATCATTTTCTTTTTCATTGTCACAACAATTTCATCTCCATAGAATTATCTTAACAATAATTTACTCTAACTTAACAACCTAACCTATTTGTTCCCTTCAGTTGGTCCTTTGGATGCTCCCCATCTTCAGTGTCCCTAGTGTCCCTGCAGTGTCTTCCACACAATACCAAGACGTGTGTTCAAATGCTTTAATTAACTGGGTGATTTCCGTCTGTGTGAAGCTTTGCTCAATAAATGTTCTCCACTTTTTGAAGAATCTTTTAGTGGACTTCTCCTTATGTTTCTCCGAATCCAGTTTGTCGTACATCATTATTGTTTTTAGGGTATCAACTATTTCTGTATTTCTCGGAGTCTGTGTTATCAGCCAATTCCCAAGTAGGCATTTCTTGACTACAAGCAATACTATGTGTATTACACCTGGAATGTGAGCACTTGCTCTGTCAGTTTCCATAGGGGCTTCTATACAGTGAAACAAACAGGCCTGAGGGGTGACGGGTATAACTACTTTCCAAATCCTCAATATGTACGCCGCCGCTTCCTCCCATACCCCCCTCACCTGTGGGCATTCCCATATGCAGTGAAACAGTTTTGCTTTATGGAGTCCACATTTAGGGCAATGGTCCAAGAAATGCACTGGTGAGCTGCTATGTGGTATATTAACCCCTTCACGACCGGCCGATTTTTCGCTTTCCGGTTTTTTTTTTTCGCCATCCTTTTTCTGAGAGACGTAACTTTTTTATTTTTCAGTCAATATGGTCATGTGAGGGCTCATGTTTTGCGGAATGAGCTGTACTTTTAAATGAAACCATCAGTTTTACCATATAGTGTACTGGAAAACGGCAAAAAAAATCCAAATGCAGAAAAATTGCAAAAAAAGTGCAATAGCACTATGGTTTTTGAGATTTTATTCACTGTGTTCACTATATGGTAAAACTGATGTGTGGGTGTGATGCCTCAGGTCAGTGCGAGTTCGTAGACACCAAACATGTATAGGTTTACTTTTATATAAGGGGTTAAAAAAAAATTGGAAGTTTGTCCGAAAAAATTGGCGCACGTTTTACGCCATATTCCGTGACCCGTAGCGTTCTCATTTTTTGGGATCTATGGCTCAGTGACGGCTTATTTTTTGCGTCTTGAGCTGACGTTTTTAACGGTACCATTTTTGCGCAGATGCTACGTTTTGATCGCCTCTTATTGCATTTTGCGCAAAAGTTGTGGCGACAAAAAAAGGTCGTTTTGGCGTTTGGAATTTTTTTGCCGCTACGCCGTATACTGATCAGATTAATTGATTTTATATTTTGATTGGGCGTTTCTGAACGCGGCGATACCAAATGTGTGTATATTTTTTATTTTTTTAACCCTTTAATTTTCAATGGGGCGAATGGGGGGTGATTTGAACTTTTAGGTTTCTTTTGTTTTTAATTTTTTAAAACTTTTTTTTTAACTTTTTTTTTTTTTTATTTTACTAGTCCCCCTAGGGGGCTATTGCGATCAGCATTCCGATCGCTCTGCAGTATCTGCTGATCACAGCTACAAGGCTGTAAACAGCAGATACGCTCTCTTTCTCTTTTGCTGTGCCCCGGGCACAGCGAAAGTGAAAGCAAGTCAGGTGTAGTACAGGAGTCATCACATGACCCTGTGCTACCATGACAACTATCGGAAGTCACGTGATCGCGACACGTGACTTCCGGTATCGGGCGATAAGTATAACTTTACCACGATCGCGCTTATAATGGCGCTGTCACATATTGACAGCGCCATATAAGGGGTTAATCGGCACGAGCAGATAACGATTCTGCGCATGCCTAGCAGGCACACATCTCAGCTGTGAAAATCAGCTGAGATGTGTGCCGATCACGGCATGCTGCCGCCGGAGGACCGCGGGCAGTAACATTATGTCATTTAGGACGTAATTTTACTGCCCGCGGTCGTTAAGGGGTTAAAGGCGTATGTTGCGTTGTGTACTAGCTTAAATTGCATCTCCCTCCATTGTTCATTTATCATTACTTTCTTAACAGATTCCAACCCCCTTAGAATTTTATCATAGATGACCGGATCGCCCAGAGCCGTCTCCCAGGTTTTAAATATTTGCTCTTTCCAGGGGCCCTGTACTTGATCTCTCAATCGTTGGTATATGATCGAAAGGGATTCATGTTCCGCTCCCTGACCAATCAATACATCAAAACTCCCCTTCTTCTCAGCCTTCCCGACCTCTTTTACCACTGATGTGTAATGTGTTATTTGTAAATATTGTAGGTAATGGTGATTTTCCATGTTAAATTTTTCTGATACCTCCGTCCAGCTCATAACTCTCCCCTCCTCTGTTTTCAGTAAGTCACCCAACCTCGGTATTCCCCTCTGCTTCCATCCTTGAAATAATTTGTTTTGAGACCCTTGAGTAAAATTTGGATTCTCCCACAATGGGGTAAATTTTGAAAGACAATCAGGGAGTCTATACAGTTTTCTCAGTGCTCTCCAGGCCCCCACCGTGTCCTTTATTAAACAGCTCTGTTTCACGTACGTTGGTATTTTATCTAGCTTCATATGTAATACCGCTACCAAGTTAAAAGGGCTTGTTAGCTCCCTCTCCAGCTGAACGTTAGAAAAGAAGGTTGTCCCATTGATCCAGTCTTTTATATGTCTGGCAAGCGCCGCTAAGTTGTACAATCTAATCATGGGCATTTGTACCCCTCCGTCTTGTTTCTGTAGACACAGCTTTAAGTAGGATACTCTTGGTCTCTTTCCCTGCCATAAAAATTTTACAAACGCTTTTTGCAACTTGTTGATATTGGTGTGTTTCAGCAGTAAGGGAATAGTTTGTAGAGGATAGAGCAAGCGGGAGAAGCTGATCATCTTTATCAGATGTGCTCTGCCAAACAGGGACAGGGAAAGATTTTTTCACCTGTCTAGCTCTTTAGTTATTTTTTCAATTAGGTGTGGATAGTTAAGTCTATATAATGGCATTGAGTCTCTGCCTATTTTAATTCCTAAATAAGTGATGTAGTGGGGGGCTATGGCTACTTCTATTCCCTCACCTTGCCTATTTCCCAGGGGTGTCAAATATAGAATCTGACTTTTACTGATATTTATCCTGTAGTCTGAAAAGGAGCCAAAGTACGCCAGTTTGTCTATTACCTTCTTCAGATGGTTGTCTGGGTCTGACATAAATAAAAGCATATCGTCTGCAAAGCAGGTTAGTTTTATCTCACTATTCCCCACCTTGATTCCTGAGAAATCTTCTGATTTTATTAAGTATTGGGCTAGTGGTTCAAGGGCCAAGTCAAACAGAAGAGGGGACAGGGGGCACCCCTGCCTAGTCCCCTTCTGTAGCTGAAAAGATTTTGACAGAAAGCCCATTGTGGAAATTGTAGCTTCAGGCGTAGCGTAAAGTGCCTCTATATAGTTCCGAAAAGTACCCATTATGCCAAATTTATCTAATACTAGCCCTAACCAATGCCAATTTACATTGTCAAAGGCCTTTTCCGCGTCTAAGGTCAATAACGCAGGGTTCCCCTTTATCAGGCCCGGTCTTTTTGTTCCATCTAGTACCGCCAACACTATGCGAATGTTGAATACTGCTGACCTATTTTTAATGAACCCCACTTGATGTGGTCCTACTATCGATGGGAGAATTAATGCTAGCCGGTCTGCCAGGATTTTAGAGATTATTTTAATGTCTTGATTTATCAGCGATATGGGCCTGTATGATGAAGGGTCCGAGGGGTCTTTTCCTTGTTTGTGTATTACCTTTTATATACGCCATATGGCCAGACTGTAGTAGAATTTTATTTCGAGAGTGTAATTGAAAACTTTTACTAAAGTGGGCATAACATCTTCCTGTAGTATTTTATAAAATTCCCCCGTCATTCCATCGGGGCCTGGGGCCTTGTTATTTTTAAGGTTTTTCACAACTGTTCTCACTTCCTCCTCGTTTATTGGGGCATTTAACATTTCCCTGTCTGATTCCGTAATTGTGGGTAATGACAGATTGTTTAGGAAGATGCCTCCTTCTGTGTCATTTGCTGGCCCTTGTTCATATAGTTTTTTGTAGAATTCTCCAAATATTTCATTGACTTTCTTTGGGTCATTGTGACTAGCCCCAGATGGGTCCCTCAAATGAGTTATGGATGTTAAAGGAGTTATTCCCTTTGCCATTCGTGCCAGAAGCGAACCTGCCTTGTTCCCGAATCTAAAATAATGTGATGCAATTCTCTGGCCCCTCATCCTCTCTGCCCTGTCCACCCACAAGTCAAATTCTGCTTTCTCTTTTATCCACTTGTTCCTATTACCAATCAATAGATGGATTATTAATGTAGTTTGTGTATGCTTCTCTGGTCCTTCTGCTGGCTTCAGTGTATGCTTTAGTTGTTTTGTTTCGCAATGCTTTCACATATCCCATTATTCTTCCCCTTAGTACTGCCTTAGCTGCATCCCAGTATAAATGGGAGTTCTCCTCATGCACCTTATTATCCCATGTATATTCCTGCCACCACATTTTCACCAGTTTTTGGAAGTTCTCGTCTTGGGCTAAGTGTGAAGGGAATCTCCACAGTATGTCTGTTCCCTTGGGGTAGGTTTCTTCTAAGTCTAGGAGTAATGGGGCGTGATCTGATATCACCAGATCTTGTATGTCGATCCTCCTCATTTTGTTGAGTAGACCCTGTGTTAGTAGAAAATAGTCTATTCTAGACCATGTGTTATGGACGTGGGAGAAATGAGTGTACTCTCGGTCTGCCGGGTGTGAGTTTCGCCAAGCATCTATTACGCTAGTATGTTCTGTGAATAGATTCAGCACCCTGTCATGTGTCCTGGCTACCATGAGTTTGTGTCCTGTGCCCGACCTATCTTCTCTGACGTTCATTACCGTATTAAGATCCCCTCCTATTATTATGTTCCTCTCAGGGTCCTCCAAAACCTGCCTCTCCAACTCCTGGAAGAAAATCTTATTACTCTCATTTGGTGCATATACATTATAGATTTTGAGTCGTCCACATGGGGTATCAAGCAAAGCTTTTTGTATTCTCCCATCTCCATCATTTTCCTGTGTTATTACCTTACAATTTGCCTGCTTATGGAGTAGTATTAACACACCTGCTTTATTATTTTGGGCTGAGGATCCCATCACTTCTCCCACCCACATTTTGCACATTCTGGTGAAATCCTGATTTTTCAAATGGGTCTCCTGAAGTAGGGCAATGTCTACTTTAAGCTTCTTTAAGTGCCTCAATATCATTCGTCTTTTGTGTGGCGACTGCAGGCCTTTAACGTTCCATGACACAATTCGCATCCTTATATATTACTTGAAATCTTACTTCTTATCCTATCTTAACTAAAACCTTCTTAAAACCTGTCCACCGCGTCTCTCTCTGGTGGTGCAAAAAAAATTTAAAAAAAATAAAAAAGTCAATTAAACCAAGAAAATAACACCGCTATCCTATATCCTTTGTAGGAAAACACAGTTGCGGACTTCACTTTTTTCCCGCATGTATGTAGGGACTCCTACTGATCCCTCTTTCGCTCCTCAAAATATGTTCGCTTTTTTGAGCTTACACACTTCACTTAAAGGCATGCTAAACATAGCTTCAGAAATATATACAAGTATCCCCAAGCCCTGAGGACTGAAAGTAGGTTGAACCTCGACCCAGTATATAGAGGCTCATTCCCAGGAGAGATGAAGGAAAAGAAAAGAAAGAAAAAGGAAACAAAAGGAAGAAAGGAGGGAAGAATGGAAGAGGGGTCCAGAGGATGGTTATGGGAAGGAGAAGGGTCGTAAATGGGGAGAGGTGTGGATGGGATGGGGGAGTTGATTGGGACGGGTGGGGTGGGAGGTAGTTTGTGGGTGGGAGAAAGTGTGTAGTCGGGGGGGGAGGGGCAGGAGAGGGTTTGTTTGTGGGTGGCAAAGTGGGTGTAAGCGGTAGGGGGTGGAAAGTAGTTTGTGGGTGGGGGAGTGTAGTTGGAGGGAGTGGGAGGGGAGTGTGGGTATGGGGGTAGAGGGAGGCAGTTATGTGTTGGAGGGGGGTGCGTTTGATTGATGGGATAATAACGGGGTTGGGCAAGACAGGGAAAGAAGGACAGAGGAAGAAAGAAAAAGAAGAGGAAAAAGAAAGGGAAAAGCGGGGGTATGGAGAGGGACTGTGGGTGTCTGGGTTATGGTAGAGTTAACGCTTTCAGGCCCACATCATGAACTCCAGACCCGCATACAAATCCCCCTCCCCCATCGCTCCTTTACAAACAGCATCAATACTCCACATTAATCATCAGCAATTTTGCCCCTGTATGGGCTATTTTATGTCCTCACCCCCTCTGGGGAGTAGCATCCCCACTCTTCGCCAGAGGCGACGCTTTTGCAAAAGTCTTGTCCACATAGCTTCTTGCCTGATCAGGGGCCGTGAATGTCTCTGTACCTCCTCCTGGAGCAAAGATTTTAAGGATGGCCGGGAATTGCAAAGCAAATTTTATCTTCTTTTTGAAAAGCTCTGTGCAGACATCATTGAAGGCTCTTCTTTTCTTTGTGACCTCCGCCGAATAGTCACTGAATATCAGAATCTTATGTCCTCTTACCACCGTGGGGGATGTCTTCTTCCGAAATGCTTGTAAGATGTTAGTTTTATCCACAAAGTTCAAATATCTGACAATCACTGGCCTGGGTCTTGGAGGTGTGTTTGCACCTGTGTGCTGGGCTGGGGGTCCACTCTGTGTGCCCTTTCAGCCTTGAGTGTATCAGCAATCCCCAGAGCGTGAGGTATGTCCTCCATGCATATCCCCATTAGCTGGTGAGGGGTGATAGTTTCTGGGAGCCCGATGATTCTTAAGTCGTTTCGTCTGGAGCGATTCTCGAGATCATCAATTTTATCTGCAAGTTGCTGGTTCAGCCTGGTGACTTTTTGCAGCTCGGCCTGCACCTCTCCCAGCTCATCCTCTGCAGTGCTGAGTCTATTCTCCACTGTAGCCAGTCTTTCTAATTGCTGTGAGATGGCTTCCTGCATTTGCTTCAGGGCATCAGACACTGTCTGCTCCAGCATTTCCTGAAGCTTGGGGGTTAACATTTTTACCACCTCATCTGCTAGGGACTTGTAAGAAATGCAAGACCTGCAGTGCTTATCTCCTGCTCACCCCCTCTGTCCTGCTGGGTAAGGTGATTACCAGGTTTATTGCTTTTCCTGGGCTTGGTCACCTCCAGAGCCATTTTAGGCTATGTGCGCACACTGCGTCTTTTTGACGCTGCGTTTTTGGCCGCTAAAAACGCACAAAAACGCACCTGCGTCGAAAAAACGCATGCGTTTTTACCGCGATTTGGTGCGTTTTTGGCTGCGTTTTGCTGCGTTTTTGATCTCTGCGTTTTGCTGCGTTTTTCAAATGCATTGCATGGGCGGAAAACGCAGGAAAGAACTGACATGTCCATTTTTTTTTTTAACTCAAAAACGCAGGTAAAAAAAACAGATGTGTGCGGACAGCAAAAATGAAAACTCATAGACTTTGCTGGGGAAGCAAAGTCCTGCAGTTTTGAGGCCAAAAACGCACCCGAAAAACGCGCAAAAACGCCGCGAAAAACGCACTGTGCACACATAGCCTTAGCATTAGCCCAGCTGCTCCTTTGGGCTGGGGAAGATCCCTGTCCTACAGTCCCGTTCTTGTGTACATACCTCTCCATTATGTCTAAGGGTACCTTCACACTTAGCGATGCAGCAGCGATCCGACCAGCGATCTGACCTGGTCAGGATCGCTGCTGCATCGCTACATGGTCGCTGGTGAGCTGTCAAACAGGCAGATCTCACCAGCGACCAGTGAACAGCCCCCAGCCAGCAGCGACGTGCAAGCGACGCTGCGCTTGCACGGAGCTGCCGTCTGGAAGCTGCGGAGACTGGTAACTAAGGTAAACATCGGGTATGGTTACCCGATGTTTACATTAGTTACCAGCGCACAGCTGTGTGTGCAGGGAGCAGGGAGCCGCGCACACTGAGCGCTGGCTCCTTGCTCTCCTACCATAGCTACAGTACACATCGGGTTAATTAACCCGATGTGTAATGCAGCTACATGTGCAGAGAGCAGGGAGCCGCGCACACTGCTTAGCGCTGGCTCCTTGCTCTCCTAGCTGCTGTACACATCGGGTTAATTAACCCGATGTGTACAGCAGCTACATGTGCAGAGAGCCGGAGCCGGCAGCACAGGCAGCGTGAGAGCTGCAGATGCTGGTAACTAAGGTAAATATCAGGTAACCACCTTGGTTACCCGATGTTTATCTTGGATACAGCTTACCTCAGCTGTCAGACGCCGGCTCCTGCTCCCTGCTCGCTTCATTTGTCGCTCTCTTGCTGTCACACACAGCGATCTGTGTGTCACAGCAGGAGAGCGGCTTTGAAGAAAACGAACCAGGGCTGTGTGTAACGAGCAGCGATCTCGCAGCAGGGGCCAGATCGCTGCTCAGTGTCACACACAGCGAGATCGCTAATGAGGTCACTGCTGCGTCACAAAAAGCGTGACTCAGCAGCGATCTCGGCAGCGAGCTCGCTGTGTGTGAAGCACCCCTAAAGGTCCAGTCACACTAAGCAACTTACCAGCGATCCCAACAACGATAGGGATCGCTGGTAAGTTGCTAGGAGGTTGCTGGTGAGATGTCACACTGCGACGCTCCAGCGATCCCACCAGCAACCTGACCTGGCAGGGATCGCTGGAGCGTGGCTACACGAGTTGCTGGTGAGCTCACCAGCAACCAGTGACCAGCCCCCAGTCTCCTAGTTACAGCACACATCAGGTTACTTAACCCGATGTGTGCTGCAGCTAAATGTGCACAGAGCAGGGAGCAGCGCACACTGAGCGCTGGCTCCCTGCTCTCCTAGTTACAGCACACATCGGGTTAATTGCCTGATGTGTGCTGCAGCTAAATGTGCACAGAGCAGGGAGCAGCGCACACTGCTTAGTGCTGGCTCCTTGCTCTCCTAGTTACAGCACACATGGGGTTAATTACCTGATGTGTGCTGCAGCTACATGTGCACAGAGCAGGAGCCGGCACTGACAGTGAGAGCGGAGGAGGCTGGTATCAAAGGTAAATATCGGGTAACCAAGGACAGGGCTTCTTGGTTACCCGATGTTTACATTAGTTACCAGCCTCAGCAGAAGCTGGCTCCCTGCTCACTGCACATTAGTTGTTGCTGTCTCGCTGTCACACACAGCGATCTGTGCTTCACAGCAGGACAGCAACAACTAAAAAATGGCCCAGGACATTCAGCAACAACCAACGACCTCACAGCAGGGGCCAGGTTGTTGCTGGATGTCACACACAGCAACATCGCTAGCAACGTCACAAAAGTTGTTCGTTACCAGCGATGTTGCTAGCGATGTTGCTTAGTGTGACGGGGCCTTTAGGGGCATGCACACTGTCTTATCTCCTCTTTCCCACCTCTTATCAGCTGGTTTGTGTGCTTGGGACTGCAGGGGTCTTGATAAAGAAGCAGGAGCTCTTCTCACATGCTGCCTTCCATGGGAGCGCAGAACCTGGAAGTCAAGTAATCCTTTTTAATAGTCAACTGTCTGTAAAGCTGGGTTCACACTAAAGGCCCCGTCACACTAAGCAACATCGCTAGCAACATCGCTGCTAACGAACAACTTTTGTGACGTTGCTAGCGATGTTGCTGTGTGTGACATCCAGCAACAACCTGGCCCCTGCTGTGAGGTCGTTGGTTGTTGCTGAATGTCCTGGGCCATTTTTTAGTTGTTGCTCTCCCGCTGTGAAGCACAGATCGCTGTGTGTGACAGCGAGACAGCAACAACTAAATGTGCAGGCAGCAGGAGCCGGCTTCTGCGGAGGCTGGTAACCAATGTAAACATCGGGTAACCAAGAAGCCCTGTCCTTGGTTACCCGATATTTACCTTCGATACCAGCCTCCTCCACTCTCACTGTCAGTGCCGGCTCCTGCTCTGTGCACATGTAGCTGCAGCACACATCGGGTTAATTAACCCGATGTGTGCTGTAACTAGGAGAGCAAGGAGCCAGCGCTAAGCATTGTGCGCTGCTCCCTGCTCTGTGCACATTTAGCTGCAGCACACATCAGGTTAATTAACCCGATGTGTGCTGTAACTAGGAGAGCAGGGAGCCAGCGCTAAGCATTGTGCGCTGCTCCCTGCTCTGTGCACATTTAGCTGCAGCACACATCAGGTTAATTAACCCGATGTGTGCTGTAACTAGGAGAGCAAGGAGCCAGCGCTAAGTATTGTGCGCTGCTCCCTGCTCTGTGCACATTTAGCTGCAGCACATATCGGGTTAATTAACCCGATGTGTGCTGTAACTAGGAGAGCAAGGAGCCAGCGCTCAGTGTGCGCTGCTCCCTGCTCTCTGCACGTGTAGCTCCGTGCGGTGGTAACCAAGGTAAATATCGGGTTGGTTACCCGATATTTACCTTAGTTACCAAGCGCAGCATCTTCCACGCGGCGCTGGGGGCTGGTCACTGGTTGCTGTGAGCTCACCAGCAACTTGTGTAGCGACGCTCCAGCGATCCCTGCCAGGTCAGGTTGCTGGTGGGATCGCTGGAGCGTCGCAGTGTGACATCTCACCAGCAACCTCCTAGCAACTTACCAGCGATCCCTATCGTTGTTGGGATCGCTGGTAAGTTGCTTAGTGTGACGGTACCTTAAGCGACAGCGACAACGACGTCGCTGTTACGTCACCATTTTCTGTGACGTAACAGCGACCATGTAAGTCGCTGTTATGATCGCTGCTTAGCTGTCAAACACAGCGACGCAGCAGCGATCATAACGTCGCTGTGCTACATGTGCAGAGAGCAGGGAGCCGCGCTTAGCGCTGGCTCCTTGCTCTCCTAGGTACAGTACACATCGGGTTAATTAACCCGATGTGTACTGCAGCTACATGTCACAGTGCAGAGAGCAGGGAGCCGCGCACACTGCTTAGTGCTGGCTCCTTGCTCTCCTTGCTACAGTATACATCGGGTTAATTACCCGCTGTGTACTGCAGCCACATGTGCACAGAGCAGGAGCCGGCGCTGGCAGCAAGGGCGGAGGCTGGTAACGAAGGTAAATATCGGGTAACCAGGGAAAGGTCTTCCCTTGGTTACCCGATGTTTACAGTGGTTACAGCTTACCGCAGCTGCCAGACGCCGGCTCCTGCTCCCTGCTCGCTTCATTTCGTCGCTCTCTCGCTGTCACACACAGCGATGTGTGTGTCACAGCGGGAGAGTGACGACCAAAAAATGAAGCTGGACATTCAGCAACGACCGGCGACCTCCCAGCAGGGGCCAGGTCGTTGCTGGATGTCACACACAGCGACAGCGACGGGACGTCGCTGCAACATCACAGAAAATGGTGACGTAGCAGCGACGTCGTTGTCGCTGTGTGTGACACCAGCTTTAGACACCTATTTAATGAATATAGGCTTAGCTGTGGTTACATTTTTGTTAATTAGAATCTTGTAATCTAAAATTTAGCTTTCCTCTTAAGACTTTCAATTGGGTATATTCATTTTTCAACACATGCTTGAATGAATTAATGAAAATTACTCTTTTTTTTTTTTTATTTTTTTTTATTTGTGCAAAATAACAAATCTTGTCTGCAATCCGAGTATTTTGTTGTAATAGTAAATGTTGATACTGAAAGGAAACTAAAAGTTTTCTGAGAAAACTGTTGGGGTATGCTCATTTATGCTGAGCATTGTATATAGAATGGCATAAAATAATAGGTTGGTATACAGTCATGGCCAAATGTGTTGGCACCCTTGAAATTGTTCAAGAAAATTAAGTATTTCTCCCAGAAAATTATTGCAAATACACATGTTCTATTAGACACATGATTTTTTTTCCTTTGCTTGTACTGGAACAACATAAAAAAAACTGAGAATAGAAAAGACAAACTGGACATAATTTCACACAAACCTCCAAAAATGGGCCAGACAAAGTTATTGGCACCCTCAACTTAATATTGGGGTGCGCACGCTTTGGAATATATAACTAATCAACAGATAACTGCTCCCTGTACCCATCAACAAGCGCTTCTTAAACCTTTCAGTTGTAATTTAGGACCACTCTTCTGTTGCAAACTGCTCCAGGTCTCTTTTGTTTGAAGGGCGCCTTCTCTCAACAACAATTTTAAGATCTCTCTACTGATGTTCAATGGGATTTAGATCTGGACTCATTGCTGCCACTTAAGAACTTTCCAGTGCTTTGTTTCCTTCTATATCTGAGTGCTTCTCAAAGTGTTTGAGGTCATTGTCCTGCTGGAAGACCCATGACCTTAGAACACAAACCCAACTTTCTGACACTGGGCGCTAAATTGTGACGCAAAATAATTTGGTAATCTTCAGAACTGATGATACTTTGCACACAGTCAAGGCACCCATTGCTCAGAGGCAGCAAAGCAACCCCAAAACATCTTTGAACCTCCACTATATGTGACTGTAGGTGTGGTGTTTTTTTCTTTTATAGGCCTCATTCTGTTGTCTGTAAACAGTAGAAGGATGTGCTTTACTAAAAAGCACTATCTTGGTCTAATTTTTCCAAAAGACTCTTTTCCTGAAAGATTTTAGCTTACTCACGTACATTTTGACAAGCTACAGTCTAGCTTTTTTATGTGTTTTTGTCAGCAATGGGATCCTCCTGCGTCTCTTACCATAGCATTTGATTTCATTCACATATCGATGGATATTTCGCACTGACACTGATACACCTTGAGCCTGCAGAATAGCATGAATTTCTTTTGAATTTGATTGGAGCTGCTCATCCACCATCCGGACTATTCTGCGTAGCAAACTTTCATCAGTTTTTCTCTGCTCTCTACATCCGGGTAGAGTAGCTACAGTGCCATGGCTTGTAAACATCTTGATTATGTTGTGTACCATGAACAAAGGAACATGAAGATCTCTGGAGATGAACTTGTAACCTTGGGATTGCTCATATTTTTCAACAAACTTGTTTCTCAAGTCCTCAGACAGTTCTTTTTTCCGTTCTCCACCCACAGACACGGAATGCAAAGAGTGAGTCAACTTCTCCAATTTTTATATGGTTTCAGGTGGGATTTTCATATTGCAGATACCTGTTACTGCCACAGGTGAGTTTGAACGATCACCACATGCTTAAAACAAAGTAGTTTACTCATAATTCATAAAGGTGCCAATCATTTTGTACTGCCCATTTTGTAGGCTTTCTGTTAAATTTATTTCCAAGAACTGCAAAATCAAATGCACGACTAGGATGCAGCAAAACCCCTTAATAAAGATGGAAACAGGTGCCAAACACTGATGGAGCAACCACTCACACACTGCCAATCTATGGATATGGTGATTGCTTAGTATTAAAATTGCACACAAATGGCTTTTATAGGGCGTGGTTCACACATGTAGGTGCACAGTGTCTGGCTTATGGCCTATTGATGACTTCCATACTATTCGATTAGGCGGGCTGCCCAGCACTACACAAGTGCACCACACAGGAATGGAAACCCTAGTTTACAAGGCCTACATTAATGGGCCTGGCTGTATCCTGTTTAAAGATATATAAGAAGTGCAAAAAAAATATATATACCATACAGACCAAAAGTTTGGACACACCTTCTCATCTCTAGTACAACTGTTAAGCGGAGACTTTGTGCAGCAGGCCTTCATGGTAAAATAGCTGCTAGGAAACCACTGCTAAGGACAGGCAACAAGTAGAAGAGACTTTTTTGGGCTAAAGAACACAAGGAATGGACATTAGACCAGTGGAAATCTGTGCTTTGGTATGATGAGTCCAAATTTGAGATCTTTGGATCCAACCACCGTGTCTTTGTAGAAAGGGTGAACGAATTGACTCTACATGCCTGATTCCCACTGTGAAGCATGGAGGAGGAGGTGTGATGGTGTGGGGGGTGCTTTGCTGGTGACACTGTTGGGGATTTATTCAAAATTGAAGGCATACAGAATCAGCATGCTTACCACAGCATCTTGCAGCGGCATGCTATTCCATCCAGTTTGCGTTTTTAGTTGGACCATTTATTTTTCAACAGGACAATGACCCCAAACACACCTCCAGGCTGTGTAAGGGGCTATTTGACTAAAAAGGAGAGTGATGGGGTGCTACACCAAATGACCTGGTCTCCACAGTCACCAGATTTGAACCCAATCGAGATGGTTTGGGGTGAGCTGGACTGCAGAGTGAAGGCAAAAGGGCCAACAAGTGCAAAGCATCTCTGGGAACTCCTTCAAGACTGTTGGAAAACCATTTCCGGTGACTACCTCTTGAAGCTCATCAAGAGAATGCCAAGAGTGTGCAAAGCAGTAATCAAAGCAAAAGGTGGCTACTTTGAAGAACATAGAATATAAGACATATTTTCAGTTGTTTCACACTTTTTGTAAGTATTTCATTCCACATGGATTACTTCATAGCTTTGATGCCTTCAATGTGAATCTACAATTTTCAGAGTCCTGAAAATAAAGAAAACTCTTTAAATGAGGTGTGTCCAAGCTTTTGGTTTGTACTGTATGTATGTATATATATAGGTATGTGTATATGTGTGTATATAATTATATAATATATATATATTAGTATATAATGATATTTTGGCCAGAATACGGATGCCTGCAACCCAACGTCAAGGGTCCTCATCATGTCTTGCAGGTCCCCATACTAATATTTTAATTCAAAAGCTAAACTACAAAAAGAGGAATTAAATTTTCCCCAAAAAATTACAGAAAAATTCACAGCAACAAAAGGCTAACAGAGTTTACCTGCCCAGGCCACAGAATCAAATGCTCTAACAGGATGCAGCCTGTTAGGGCATTTGATTCTGTGGCCTGGGAAGGTAAACTCTGTTGCCCTTTTGTTGCTGTGAATTTTCTGTAATTATTTTGTTGAAAATTGAATTCCTTTTTTTAGTATAGGGAGCTGCAAGACATGAGGACCCTTGCAGGGTTCCCATCATCTGAGGAAGCCACCATAGTGCATGGCGATACGTCTGGGGGTGGTATCTCTCCTTTCCTTCCCTCACATGATTGTTCCTTTTGGGCTTTGTCTCACCCTGCGATCACACAGTTTCATAAACAGGGTTGGTATTCATTACTTTTTTCAATCCCCCTGTGCTTTATGCAGTGTTTTTGTCTTCATTTATGGACTGTTTTTCATAGACTGCCCGTATATAGCACATATTTGTCTTTTTGAAGAATGGGAAGAAGGGGTTTATGCTTTATTATATGCAGCCCCGGACATTGTTCACCTTATGGAGTGTGATTTTTAAATGTTTTAATGTGTGCTCTAGTGATGTTTTTCTGTTTTTATTTATCATTAATAAACTTGTTTCTTGTTTGATGACAATTTATCAGTGATCCCAAATTACTCACACACCAACTTTTTCTCTTCTTTGACATTGCAGAGTCTGACATGCAACCTGGTCTCTCTTAAGCACTTAGCTCAGCTGGGCGTCGGCTGAGTTGTTTCACTTCTCCCAGCTATGCAAGGAGTTAATGCTTTTTGGAGCAGTGTGCAACTCTTCCAGGATGCTAATTATCATCTCCAGCTGGTCTCTTTCTATTTAAGGCTGGGGAGTGGAGTAAAAGGCTGCCGAAGATAGCATCAGCAGTCTCTGTCTCATTGGTTTTCACTTCGTTGTGAACAGTTGCTTTGTTGCATGGTGTGAACATTCCCCTGTTATGAGTTTTTCCCTACCCTTTTCTTTATTTTCCAGTACACATATTGTTTCTCTTTAGTGTGTAAGTGCAGTGTGTACGAGGTTTTGTTCTCCCTTGTCCATGTCTTTCCTGTGGGGTTTTGTACTGGGTTTCTGGCCAGCTCTCAGGGTTGGGGAGGAGTAAGATCAGGGCTCGAACAGGACACAGGGCCAGGTCGGGGACCTGGGCCTCCGTACCTTCAAGGAAGAGTGTGAGCGTAGGGGCCCCAGTCTTAGGGCCAGCTTAGAAACCCACCCCCGTGTCAGGAACCCTTTGGTTAGTAATTTCAGATAGAATAAGTAAAAGGAGGGTAGTTTATTTTAGTTATTTTTATTTTTTTTTAATTTTAATCTTCCTAATATAATTATTTTATAGTGAATGCATAGTTATAAGTCAAGACTGGCTGCTTGTGTGTATTTTAAATATTTACCAGACCTAAAGAGGTTTGCTATCAAGGACCACCAGATGGTGTTAATAATACTAACAACTCTTATGACTACATCACTTTAGGTCCCAAAGACAATTTGCACATGAATTAGGCACTTGTGTTGATCATACGTGCATGATTTTCATGAGACGTTGCCATGACAGATATTTTCTCCCAGACACGTCAACTAACTACCATCTGTTGTCTAGGATCCATTGGTCGTTAGGGCTTTTCCACCCAAATCACTGGCAAAGTTGATAAGATGTGAATTTACTCACTGTAATAGTTTATTTTTTTTATTGATTTTCACTTGTCAAGAATGGAGGATAAAACAGGTTTACTTTGAAAATGTTAATGGTTCTCATTTGTCAAAACTGTCTAGATATTGTGTTTTGTTACCCCATACATCCAATCACAATATAGCTTCTATTTCTCAGACTACTTTGGAAAAATGAAAGATAAGTTGTGATTGATTATTTGATAGAGATATTTGATAAATGATACTTGTTGTCGAAGACTTATTAGTCCTGCCTAATTTCAGACTGTGGAATTTTAGACCTGACGGCCTTAAAATGGCACACAATTATCAGTGTCTCCAGCTGATTGATACTTTTGTGTATCTTCAGTCTCAGTTCATACCTCTTGGGGTACTTTCACACTTGTGTCGTTTGGCATCCGTCACAATGCCTTGTGTGACGCATGTGATGGATGCGTTGTAAATAGTGTGATAATAAAGGCAACGGATTCCTGTGAAATAACACGTTGCGTTAGTTTTCTTTACCCGAGAGAGAGAGCCCCCATCATCACTGCACACATCGGCACTACCGCACCCATCATCACTGCACACACCCCGGCACTACCGCCTCCATCACTGTACATACGCAGGCACTACCGCCCCCATCACCACCACCACCACACACACCCCGGTACTACCGCACCCATCATCACCGCACACACCCCGGTACTACCGCCCCCATCATCACCGCACACACGCAGGCACTACCGCCCCCATCATCACCGAACACACGCAGGCACTACCGCCCCCAGCATAACCGCACACACCCCGGCACTACCGTACCCATCATCACCGTACACATCGGCACTACCTCTGTGATGTCCCTGCTAACAGCGCGATTCACTTCAGTTGCAGCGTGGAGCTGACAGAGAGTGGCGGTGTTCTACGGCCGCTCCTGTCAGCTTCATGTAGCAGAGCTGAAAGCGTCGTGGGACCTCGTGTGGATTACGTCGGACCTAGAGGAGTATTTGGGGATTAATAAAGTGGTGAAAGAGGGTGTTTTTTTTATTACAAATAATGTATTTTTTCGGATGTATGTGTTTATTTACTTTCACTTACAGGTTAATCATTGGGGGTGTCTCATGGACTCCTGCCACGATTAACCTAGGACTTAGTGGCAGCTATGGGCTGCCATTAACTCCTTATTACCCCAATTGCCACTGCACCAGAGTAATTCGGGATGAGCCGGGTAGAGTCCCGGGACTGTCGCATCTAATGAATAAGGCAATTCCGGGCGGCTGTTGGCTGATATTGTTAGGCTGGGGGGCTCCCCATAAATTGGAGCTCCCCATCCTGAGAATACCAGCCTTCAGCCGTGTGGCTTTACCTTGGCTGGTATCAAAATTGGAGGGACCGCAAGTCGTTTTTTGTTAAATATTTATTTTACTGCACGATATAGACCTGCCCACCGGCGGCTGTGATTGGTTGCAGTGAGACAGCTGTCACACAGCGTTGGGGCGTGTCTGATTGCAACCAATCATAGCCACTGGTGGGCGTGGAAAGCAGTGAATATGAGATGGAATAATAGTGGACGGCATTTTCAAAAGAGGAAAAGCCACCAGAGCAGTGTGACAGCCGTGCAGCGCCACGCCGGTGATCGGTGAGTATGAGAGAGGGGGTGAGAGGGAGAGACCGACAGATCGAGATAGAGACCGACCAACAGACCAACCGACCGTCCGAGAGAGAGAGACCGACCGACAGACAGAGAGGGAGAGACCAAGAGTGATTTTAAAATATTTAGAACATTCTGCTGCTCCGTAGAACGTGACTGAATCCTGCACTGGAATCAATCGCCAAATGCATGGCGACGGAATCCAGCACCATAGACATTCATTATGCCTCTTAACGGATCCCGACAGAATCCTGCGGAGTGCTTTTTTTTTACGGCAACAAAAAACGCTACATTCAGCGTTCCTTCCGCCTGACGGTCACCGACAAAACAACTGATGCGCCGCTGGCAGATGCAACGCAAGACCATCCGTTGCAATCCACCCTTAATTAAAGCCTATGAGGAATAAACTACTTCCTGCAACGGTTACCGTAATTTCTCAAGGCGGCGGATTGCAACGGATACCGCACAACGCAAGTGTGAAAGTACCCTTAGTTGGCTGACTTTGTGACCATAATATTTTGGCAAATGTGGTTCATGGCGATGCATTTTTGACCACATATTCTCACTTTTCCCCCTTCACAAGGTGACATTCTCTAATCAAACAAATTAGAATAAGTGGTCAAAGACCTGTGAGAAATTTTTGGGGGGCTTAAATTAACCCAGAATTTTGGTGAAATTTTGCTTAGAAAATCTCCATTATATGTTATCAGTAGGATAACAAAATAACTTGATTGGAATGGTAAGACATGCACTGGTGGATTTTCGCTACTCTTTGACAGTGTAGCTGATCATTCCCTGTTGTAGTCCTAGAACTCTTGGGTAGAGATGGGCAAACCCGCAAATGTTTGGGTTCGGCGAGTCTGGCAGGACTAAAAAAAAAAGTCTGGTTCAGGACCAGACTTGAACCCTAACACCTGCCCAGACGCCGAACCTCATATAATGTATATGGGGACCCGAACATTGTGCTGTAAAATAGTGGTAGAAAAGGCTAAGGAGGCTGCAAAGCAGGACAGTTTTACTTACTGAGTCTCCCAGTTGGCTGTCACATTGCTTCCGGGTCCGCTCATTAACTCTCATACATATTCACTGCTTCCCATGCCCACTGTCAGTCCCAGCGTCTGTGATTGGTTGTAAACCATGCCCCCACCCTGTGTGACAGCATTTGTGATTGGTTGGAATCACATATGCTGTCTGCGTCCTTATAGTGGTGTAAAAATTAATAAATTTAAAAAAAAAAATTGTGTAGAATCCCCCATATTGTAACACCCACCGCAGATAAAGCAGACGGCTACAGGCCGCAGACCCCAGCCCTGTGCTTATCTTGGCTCTGTATCAAAATAAGAGGCAGCATATGCAGCTTTTGTTTTAATTTTTTAAATAAGTAATTTTAAAAAACGGTGTGCGCCCACCCTCAATTATGATACCCAGCCATAATAAAGCTGACAACTGGGGTTTGGTATTGTCCAGCTGGGGAAGCCCATGGTTATTGGGCTGAAAAATCAGGCCACAGTCAGCCCAAAATGGTCGCATCCATTAGATGCGACAATTCCAGCCCGTTACCTGGCTCATCCCAATTGCCCTGGTGCGTTAGCAATTGGGGTAATATCAGGGTTAAATGACAGCTCACAGCTGCCATTAAACTCTAGATTAGTAATGGGTAGGCGTCTGAGACCACCACCCCATTTCTAATCCTGTAAATAAAAATAAATAAAAACAAACACCGAAAAAATCCTTTATTTGAAATAAAATACAAAAAAACGCCCTCCTTACTCCAATATATTAAAACCCTCAAACGCCCAGGTCTGATGTAATACACATAAGGTCCAACGATGAATTTGGTTCTGCTACATCCTGAAGTAGCAGCGCACAGGCACATTAGATAACATGACCACCCGCTGCGGCTTCAAGCAGTCACTGACTGAACTGCAGCTGTGGGCAGTGACATCACTAAGTTTAGCTGCAGTCACAGCTAGAGGTTCCCATGGTAACCCACCTGTGACCACAGGTAAACTCCCCTCAGGTAAACTTATTGAACTCAGTGACCTCACCTCAGGTGAACTCATTGAGTTCAATGAGACCTGCATCTCCTGTTCGTAGTTTGTGCTACTCTTAGGCTACATGGAGCCCCCACTTATCTGGAAAATTGCATTACTGTCTTTTACTTACTAAAGGATTACTCAGCCGACTCAGAATATTATGACGTTGTAAAATTTGTTTTCTGATTAACAAAGTCATTTACATTTTCATGCAAGCAGTTGGACAATGGATGTGTGGGATAGAGATAGTTAGTTACAAGGAACCGGTCATGTCCGATAATGCTATCAACCTGCAGGTACAGGATTAATCTGCAAGTTAATAATGTTATGAAGATGTACTGATGTACTGCACAGCTGGCTGTCAGTCAGTGCCAGGGCGTTCTTACAGTTGCTGCTCTCAGCGCTGTGAGCGGTGACACTGATTGCTGTGAGCACACCTGCATGACTTAAAGCCGCTGGCTACCAGGGTGCTGCACTTTCAGTACACTGGAGTGACCAGGCACCTTCATACTGCTATTAACCTCCAGATTAGCCGTATATCTGCAGTTATAGTAGCGTTATTGGTCCTTTCAGGTTCCCTTTAAATTAGTGCCACTAGGGTAAGTATCCATGAGAGTGTATAATTTCATGGCACTAGAATGAAGGGAAACATAAATTGTATGTGTATATGTATATATACAGTATATCACAAAAGTGAGTTCACCTCTCAAATTTTTGTAAATATTTTATTCTTTTCACGGGGAAGCACTGAAGATATGACATGATACAATGTAAAGTAGTCAGCTTTTATAATGTTGCCAATGTATGTAAAGTGCTGTGGAATTAACAGCGCTATATAAATGAATAAATATTATTATAACTGTAAATTTGGTGTGCCCTCTAAACAACTCAACACACAGCGATTAAAGGGTTTTTCTAACAAAGTTAATTTTAATATATATTTTAATCAACAAGATCTTAAAATATAAGTTCCACAATTGGGTATAATTAAAAAAAAAAAAACAGTCCAGAGATAATCTTATACATGTGTCCCTGCTGTGTGATGGCCTTGTCTGATCGTAAACGGACATGATGTGATCATACCACCACTTCAGGGCAGGGTAGGAAGTAAAACAATACACAGACATTACAGCATGAAATCACAGCTGATTCTTTCTTTGAGGTAACACATTATTTAAAATCAGGCAGGGAAATGTTTTACCTCACAAAAAGAATCAGCTGTCATCCCATCCTATACTGTCTGTATACTCTCTTTTGCGTCCTCACCAGAACAGCAGACATGGAATGATCAGGCCATATCCCTGTATGGTCAGACATTACTCAGTAAATAGCAGGGGCACATGTATAAGATTATCTCAGCACAGGAACATTATTTTTTTTAAACGCATCAAATTGTGGATCTTATTAATATTTCAAGATATATTGAATAAAATGTACTTTAAAAGTAGCTTTGTTTGTGGGAAAACCCCTTAAATGTTTAAATCGCTGGCAACAAAAATGAGTACACCCCTAAGTGAAAATGGCCAAATTGTGCCCAATTAGCCCTTTTACCTCACCGTTGTCATGTGATTCATTAGTGTTATAAGGTCTCAGATGTGAATGGTAAGCAGGTCTTCCTTGTATAATTGGGATATGATCTTCCTTGTATAATTGGGATATGATCATCAAGCGTGGTAAGCTTACAATCCATGTACTGTTTATCTACGTGGTTATGTATCTATGTATTCTGTTCAGGAAGGGGTGTGCAGAATCCCTTTATATTAGTAACTTCTTATTTTCCATGTTTAAAACTTTTTAAAGCCAGAATATGTTACTAATGTACATCAAAAACTCCTAAATGATGGTAAATTTTAGTTATTTCTGAACTTTGTCATGTCCTTTCCAATGTGAACAGCTTTTGTATTTTACTTAGTGACCTTTTTATCTTTTGTTCTGATGAAAGGTCTTCATGGGGTAGACAATGGTATTCTGACATTCAATCAAGTTCGGATCCCAAGAGAAAACCTGCTGGACAAGTTAGTACATCAACAGTGATTTCAATTTGGCACAAGTTACATGTGGTTAGGAAAAGTTCCCTTACATGTCAAAATGACTCGGAGTTAATATGAACCAGGAGGAAGCGGTGTTGGTCTCTTTGTTTTGATATTTTACTGGCTAAGTAATATAATTTTAAAACTGTTGTTATAATTGATTCTGATGTAGTAGTCTATTTGTCCTTTTATGAAACTGGCAACAATGAGCTCATAAGAGCATCTATGCACTATGAGTGACTTGAGCATGTACAGTCAACAAGTGCGCTCTTTCCAGTTCTCGGCCAATCATTTCAACTTCAGGTCTTAAGTTGTAGGAGACATACTGAAATTTAAAGAAGCAATCTGATTGGTTTCTATGACCAACTTTTCTTTTCTTTGCTTCTGTTTTTATAGATAACTAATCTACAACGATATTGATGTAATTCAAAATTCTTATCTCCTTCATGGTCATGTACTACTATAACTGTTTTTGTTTTTTTTAACAATAATATTGTATTGTTGCTTTAAAGGGGTTTTCCCACGAACAAAGTTAATTTCAAAGTTGATTTTAATCAATAGATCTTATAATAATAATAATTTATACAATAGGATTTTTTTTTTTTTTTTTTTAAGAAAAATGTCCCTGTGCTGAGATAATCTTGTATATGTGCCCCTGCTGTGTGCTGTGTAATGGCCGTGTCTGACCTGACAAGGACATGGTCTGATCATACGACAACTCCTGGGCCGGGAAGAAAGCAGAATAAAGTATAAAAATAGCACACAATGGGATCATATCTGATTTTTTTTTTTCTTTTTGAGGTGAAGCATTTCCCTGCCTGTATTTAAAAAAAAAAAAAAAAAAAATTATGTCATAGAATAATTTCTGATCCCAAGCTGTAATGTCTGTATACTTTATTACTTCCTCCCCGACCCAAGAGTATGATCAGACCATGTTCCGTGCAGTTAGAAACAGCAATCACTCAGCACATAGCAGGGACACATATGTAAGATTGTCTTAGCACAAGAACATTTTTTTTTTTAAATATATCCAATTGTATAAATTATTATAAGATCTATTGAATAAAATCAACTGTAAAATGAATATTATTTGTGGGAAAACCTATTTAAATGCTGTGCACTCTTCCACACATTTTTTATTATTGATTTATTTCCTAAAAGCAAAAATTAAGTGTCTTTTGAAATGTTTTTTTATTTAAAATTTCCTTCCATTTTGCTGCTGCCGAATGTGAGTACTATTGCAAAACTGATACAAGTCCATCAGAGTTCCTGCCTCTGGTTCTGAAAGCTGTCTCTGCTCTCCCTTCTCAATGTTAGTCCCCATTCTAATGTCCAAGTATTGCACTACTAGCAGGGAGGATATTGTGCACAGAACACAAAAGAGGAGACGGCAGCTACATTCTCAAGGAGGGTTGAAAAAAACAGCTGTAAAAAAGCTGGATAGTTCATAAAGAGGAAATAAGTGCAGAACAGAAGATGCTTATATATGAGCTAATGATCTAAGCACCCTGAATACACATAGACCGCACATCCAGTATGTGTGACTCTCAGAAATATTCCCACTAGAGAAAAATCCAAAAATCAGATTTGGCTGTAAATTGCATATCATGGTGGTCTGAACAAACTAATATGAATTTATGAATGGGGGTTCACAATATTTAAAAAAAAAAAAAAAGTAATTTCAGGGAACTGTATGTGTAATGCTTAGAATTTAGAATTACTAGACTGCCAACATTGTACTAATTATGCTACACTTTGTCTTTATGCTTGAAACACTAAAGGAATTTATCCACATAATGCATAATATATGAAGCCAAATGTTGCAGTGAAACATGTTGAGATTGCTACTTTAATTAGCATTTTTTATTTGGTATCTTTCTTATAGCCTTCATTGGGGGCCACAGGTACCATGGGTTAATATGCTGCCACCTAGAGGCTGACATTCAGGATACATCTTAGAATAAAACTGACTCCTCCCCATTCGGTTCCTTTGTCCGCCAACGAAGTGACAAAGAAATGATGGTTACTATAATGTTGGTGACTTACTTGTTTGTGACCAGAATATATGTCCTCAGTGGTCCTCCGGGCTGTCGTCACAAATAGATGAGACTGCACCATGACGTGAAGTAGGGTAGAAGGGAGCCAAAAAGAGTGGGGCACTACACTGCTGCATTGGGCAGGAGAGCAGCTAGATATAGGGAAATGGGAGCTGAGCAGAGGCAGTTGTCTATGCCACCTGTATGTGTCCCCAATTATATCAATACTTTCTGCCCCAGGGTACATGCCCCACAATCCAAATTACATGCCTTCAATAGATCACCTACTTCTAATCCACAAATAGTGGATTCCATATTAATAGCCTATACTTCTGGAAACTTTGCTATCAAAATAAGTGAAGTATTAAATTAGTATATACACATATAATTCATTAAACAATTGGTAAAATAAAAAATTGTGAATTTCTCATAGGTTGTTGAGATTTATTAGTTATTTTTGTAAATGCTTTTTACTGCTGCTATAGATATGAAAAAGAGATTAATCTAAGGAGTAAAGGTCCAGTCACACTAAGCAACTTACCAGCGATCTCAACAACGATAGGGATCGCTGGTAAGTTGCTAGGAGGTTGCTGGTGAGCTGTCACACTGCGACGCTCCAGCGATCCCACCAGCAACCTGACCTGGCAGGGATCGCTGGAGCGTGGCTACACGAGTTGCTGGTGAGCTCACCAGCAACCAGTGACCAGCCCCCAGTCTCCTAGTTACAGCACACATCAGGTTAATTAACCCGATGTGTGCTGCAGCTAAATGTGCACAGAGCAGGGAGCAGCGCACACTGAGCGCTGGCTCCTTGCTCTCCTAGTTACAGCACACATCGGGTTAATTGCCTGATGTGTGCTGCAGCTATCTGTGCACAGAGCAGGAGCCGGCAGCACAGGCAGTGAGAGCGGAGGAGGCTGGTATCAAAGGTAAATATCGGGTAACCAAGGACAGGGCTTCTTGGTTACCCGATGTTTACATTAGTTACCAGCCTCTGCAGAAGCTGGCTCCCTGCTCACTGCACATTAGTTGTTGCTGTCTCGCTGTCACACACAGCGATCTGTGCTTCACAGCAGGACAGCAACAACTAAAAAATGGCCCAGGACATTCAGCAACAACCAACGACCTCACAGCAGGGGCCAGGTTGTTGCTGGATGTCACACACAGCAACATCGCTAGCAACGTCACAAAAGTTGTTCGTTACCAGCGATGTTGCTAGCGATGTTGCTTAGTGTGACGGGGCCTTAAGATTTGACCTTTCAGTGTGCTTACAAATGTGTTTCAGTACACTTCTACTGATCGTCCATAGATAGGATCACCAACATCCGATCACTATGGGTCCGACAACAGGCAACCCTCCTCCTTCGTTCAAGTGTTTTTATCTCCGGACGTGGCTGCATCTAAATAGAGCGGAATATTGTAGATCCATACATGGTTTAGTGGCCGAATGCATTAGTTCTTATTGAAAAGAATAGGAGCTGATCTGCATGACCCGACAGTACCTGACAAATCTTTAAACTTAGCATAAAGTGTTTGACTTTGCTGTAAAATGAAACAAGAAAAGAAATTGAGCATATTTATGCTAAAAATATTCAAAACATTTGTTTCATCATCATTTAACATATTTTTCTTAACCTTTAAAACTATGTAAATATTAACCTGCTATGATTTTCATATGCTCATTTTTATTTTGTTTTTTTTCTGTGAGAAGAAAGAAGCTTAATTTGAAACCATTTTTGAATATAGAAAACATTAGAATATTTATTTACTTATATGGATTGTTTAATCTAAGTTATGCTTAAAGGGGCTCTAAAAGAAATGTAATAAAATAAATAATACACATTTAAATATTAAATGGCACTATAATAAATAATAATATTAAACATTTTTCTAAATTACTTTTGTCACAAACGGGGGGGGGGGGGTGGGTCACGCAGACATTCCATGATCCCACCCCTGTTCATCAAGCTGTGACAACACTACATCTTGCAGCCCCACCCTGACGTCTTTAATACGTCAGGGCCACGCGATACGGCCTCGTCACATCCGCCAATACATGACATTCCACATCCCAAGGGGTATGAAAAGTCAACTTGGCACAGTGTTACACTGACACCACCTATCCATGCGGGCAAGGGGAGGGAGACAGAGTGGGCCAAGTGACCTCTTGCGCAACACCACACTCACTCACAACCCTAACAGGCCAACAGACCCTTTTCACTAGCCCCAGTGAAACAGGGCTGTGTCAGCCAGGTAGTCTGCTACCACTTTCTCATTAGCTATAAGCCCAGTCCATTAGCTGGATTTTCTGGGCCAGAAATCAGCCCACATACCAGAATTATCTGGTATGTGGGCTGATTTCTGGCCCAATATATTAATAAAACTGAGCACACGGACATGGGATTCGTGGATCAAGATAAAAGAACAACCAAGGATTAAATGGGATGTGTCTTCAGGCTCCAGAAAATTATAAAATGTTAGCTTTATTCATATCTCCGCCTTTGAGCGGCCCATGTGGAAGAGATTACCATCATGTTTTATAATTTTATCTATACATAGCTAGGAGACATGATTTGTCTATTGTCTTCCCTCAGCTAGTTATTAATTATGGGCTGCTACTCACATCCCACAATTAAGGCAAAATATGTGTTACGTGCGTCTAGCGGTACTGAGGACAGAAATATGCCTGCCATATTTGTGCGAGCTACGCACATCGCACTTATGTAATTTTTACCTGGATGCAGGCTGTCTGAGGTCCTCTTTTGAAGCTTCTCTGAAACTAACAATCACCTACTAACTTCCCTAACTGAATTACTTTTGTCACCAGAGGGTCTGCCCTGCTCAGGTACTTTTTTCTTTCTCTGACCATTTGTTCCGGGATCTTGGTATTGCATTTTTATCCTGAATATTGTGACCTGTTGATGCAGGTCAGGCATGTGTGGACATATTGATCATTGGCATGTATGAATATGCCATATTCTTCACACCTTTATTTAGCAAAAAGGTATGCTTTATCTACTGCACTCTGTAAGGATTTTAAACATGGGCAGCTGCCAGGACATACAGTAGGAGGCACTGTGTGAAGCACGACACAGATGCACCAAAACTGTCAGGCTGACTACAATGGATGTTCATTCTAAGTTAGCTAAAGAAACCTGTTTCTCTTCTCCTTTGCTTCACTACAATTATTGTCCTGTCAAGTTGAGTGAACAGAGGAAAAGTGAATCCACAATGCCTGACAGGATGCAGCTCTAACTTGACCTCTATTTCATATTTCATGCAGCTTGTCCTACTACATGTCCTTTGAACTCTGTCCTGGGTGTGATTGTTGGCAGTTGCCTTCTTGGAATCCTAACAGAGTTTAGTAGATAAAGCATAGCTTTTTGGTATGTAAAGGTATTTAGAAAAATGTTTAATATTTAAATGTGTAATATTTATTTATTTTAGTACATTTCTCAGAGAACCCCTTTAACCACCAGATCAGGGGTGATGAACCTCCAGCCTGCGGGCCATATGTGGTTCACGATAACCTTTTTTGCGCCCCCCTGGCAGATTCTCAAGGACCACAATGCTCGGGCGGCAGCCGCATCTTGCTGGCTGCTGGCCCTTTAAACCCTCTGCACAATGCACACCCACCAACCTGGCAGGAGCCCATACATTCTAGGCTCAACCATGCATACACTGGAGGATAACTTTGTAGGCGGGGTAAGCCTGCAATTCCCTCTCATCCCACAGAAAAGGAGCAGCTTCCACAGCGTCCTTAAGGTTTGTTTGTGCCCCCAGGCCTCTGTGTGTGCCCCTGCAGCCTCCTCAGGCCTCTGTGCGTGTCCCTTCTGCCTCCCCTGGCCTCTGTGTTCCACTCCAGCCTCCCCAGTCCTTTGTATGTGCCCCTCCAGCCTCCCCAGGCCTCTGTGTGTGTGCCCCTCCAGGCCTCTGTGTGTGCCCCTCCAACCTCTCCAGGGCTGTGTGCCCCTTCAGCCTCCTCCGGGGCTGTGTGTGTCCCCCCACAGTGCTGTATGTAATACCAGCAATGTTTGTGCCCCCAACTATGTACAGACATACAGTAGTTGGGGGGCACAAACATTGCTTGTGGTATATACAGCACTGGGGGGGGGCACACACAGCCCTGGGGGAGGCTGGGGGGCACACACATCCCTGGGGGAGGCAGGAGGGGCACACACAGCCCTGGAGAGGCTAGAAGGGCACACACACAGGCCTGGGGAGCCCTCTAGTGATGTATATACCCCCAGTGATGTTTATGCCCCCCAGCTTCTCTGGTGATGTATATTCCTCTCAGCCCTCCCCAGTGATGTATATGCCTTCAATGTCTACTGTGATGTCTACGAACCCCAGCCTCCCCAGTGATGTATATTCCTCTTAGCCCTCTCCTGTGATGTATATGCTCCCAGCATCTTCTGTGACGTATATGCCCCCAGTGTCTCCTGTGACGTATATGCCCCCAGTGTCTCCTGTGACGTATATGCCCCCAGTGTCTCCTGTGACGTATATGCCCCCAGTGTCTCCTGTGACATATATGCCCCCAGTGTCTCCTGTGATGTATATGCCCCCAGCATCTTCTGTGATGTATATGCCCCCAGCATCTTCTGTGATGTATATGCCCCCAGTGTCCCTTGTGATGTATATTTCCCCCATTGTCTCCTGTGATGTATATGCCCCCAGTGTTTCCTGTGATGTATGTGCCCCCAGTGTTTCCTGTGATGTATATGCCCTCAGCAGTCCCAGCCGACACAAACCTGGTAAAGCAGTTGTGAGAAGCAAAAGATCAATATCACCTAATATCACAACCGCACCAAAGAGAAGCAGCTCCAGCCACCACAGTGAGTTCATTATTTGATCAAATATAGTAGGGTAATTTTCAAGTTGTGCAGCCCCCAAATGATGGTAAAAAATTTCAGATTGCCCCTGACAGCAAAAAGGTTCACCACCCCTGCACTAGATAATGAACAGTTCTTTAACTTTATATCACTCTGGGTTTAAATTCCTCACTCACTATTTTAACTACATGACAGTGATTAACATTTTTGCATACATCCAGAGACTGATAAATAGGCCAAATAGTACCCACAACTTGCCATAAGTATATCTTGTATAGGCCAGTATAATATGACACTGTGAATTTTGTTTCAGCAAAATTTGTTTCATTTTCTCCTTAGATTTGGCTCAGTTTCGGCTAATGGCAAATACAGCTCACCAATTGAGAACAAGAGTGCCCGGTTTAATGCAATGCTTGCTGCTCTCACACCAACAAGATTAGCATTAACATTTCAGGCTCTAGGAGCTATGAAGGTATATGTTCACAAAAACATATTGTAGAGTATTTCATATATAATTCCAGATCTGCATATTGATTAAAGGGAACCTGTCACCAGGTTTTTCCCTTATGAACTGCGGCCACCACCAGTGAGCTGTTATATACAGCATTCCAGAATACTGTATATAAGAGCCTAGGCCTCGCTATATAATGTAAAAAAGACCTTTATAATACTCACCTAGAGGGTGGTCCGGTCCGATGGGTGTCGCTGGTCTTGGTCCTGTGCCTTCTCCTCTTGTGCGATTGCTGTCCTCCTGCCCAGCACCATGTGCATGACGTGTCCTGCGTCATTCACAGAGATCCTGTGCATGCACACTTTGATCTGCCCACAGCTAGGCAGATTAATGTACTGTAGTGCACATGCGCGGGTCTTTCCTTGTGCCTGTGCATTACAGTACTTTGCTCTGCCCTCAGAGGGGCAACTCAAAGTGTGCATGCACAGGATCACAATGACGGCCTCTGTGTGAATGACGCAGGATGCATCATGCACACGGAGCTGGGCAGGAGGACGGCGTTCGCAAGAAGAGAGGAGGTACTGGACCGAGATCAGCAACACCCATCGGACTGGACCGCCCTCTAGGTGAGTATAATAAAGGTGTTTTTTATGTTCCATAGAGTGGCCTGGGCACTTATACACAGCATTCCAGAATACTGTATATAAGAGCTCACTGGTGGTGGCCGCAGCTTATAAGGGAAAAACCTGGTGACGGGTTCCCTTTTAAATAATACAATTACATTGTAACATAACAATTCCGATTAACATATCAAATGAGAAATAAACTTTGAGTTCACAGAGCTATATACAAATAACATTTTATATTTGGAATACATTATAAGCATGATTATAGTTCATTAGATGATCACATGTAATATTGGTGGTTTTGGATGGCCATAAAGAAACCATAGGCATGGGCTAAAATCAGTACTGAGTACTGTGTGTACATATGTGTGTGAATACATACTGTATATATGAAGGTAATTGTAAAAATAAAGTGCCACTGTTAATCATGTCTTTAAATGTACTTAAAATAAAATAGAATGTTATTCTTATCTCTGTAGACTCCAAGTTTTCTCCTTATGCAAATTAATAGACCATTTGTTGTTTTTGATGAATCATTTTATTATTGAACAATTACAGCGCTGTTGGTCAATCCAAAAGGTTAATAAACCTGAAACCTGAAAATTTAAGGAAGTAAACGTGAGGTTTTGTCTTTCTTCAGAGAATATCTGTGTGCAGAATTATTAGGCAACTATTAACTGTTAATGTGTAGAATTATATTATGCATTTAAATGAGTAACTTTTCCATCTCAAATGTTTTTATTTTCATTTGTTAAAGTGAAAATAATAACCAATAAAAACTCAAATCTACTAAATTGATTTCTTAAGGGTGCAGATGCGATCTTGCGTGTTACATCTCTAACGAGATCGCTGGTGATGTCGCAGCGTGTAAAGCACCCTTTACATTTCAAAGAAATATAGACGCCTTTTTGTTCAATAACAGGCATAAGCATTCTATCCATGAAGTCTGTCAGTTTTGTAATCTGTTGACCATCAAGTTTTTCAGCAACACCAACCACAACCTCACATACACTGATCAGAGGGCTGACTGTTTTCCTTCTCCATAAATCTCTGCTTTAAGAAGGACCCACAAGTTCTCAGTAGGGTTTAGGTCAGTTAATGAAGGGGGTCATGTCTTAAGGGTGCTTTACACGCAGTGACATCGCTAGCAATCTCTTTAGCGATCTGCCAAGATCGCACATGTGACCAGCGCTATAAAAGCGACCTATGTGCGATCTCGGCAGATCGCATCTGTGATCTGGCGTGTCACATCGCTAACTAGATCGCTAGCGATGTCGCAGCGTGTAAAGCACCCTTAATTCTTTGATCTTTTAAAGCCTTTATGGGCAGCCAAGTGTTGGAGACTTCGATACATGTGAATGGAGCAATGTCTTTCAAAAAAATCATGAATCAATCGATATTCAGACTTTTTCCTGTAGAACTGCTTGAAAAACGTGTCTTCTAAAAACTGGCAGTGGGTTTTGGAGTTGAATTTGAGTCCATTCTCAACGTAAAAATGTCCCTTTAGCTCATCTTTAAAAGGAACCTGTCACCAGTCTTTTGCCCTATAAGCTGCAGCCACCACCAGTGGTGGTATGCTGTATATAAGAGCCTAGACTGCTGTGTAGAACATAAAAAACACTTTTTAGTACTCACCTAAACCGGTCACTGCGGTGGATGTGGGTAAAATGGGCGTCTTCGTCCCCCAGTGCCGGCGCCTCCTCTTTCGGCCATCTTTGTTGTCCTTCTTCTGAAGCTGGGGTGCATGACGCGTCCGACGTCATACACACTCGCCGGCATTCAGGTCCTGAGCAGGCGTACTTTGATCTGCCCTGAGCAGGGCAGATCAAAGTATTGTTGTGTGCATGCGCGGGACCAGTGAGTGTGTATGATGTAGATGTGTCATGCACACAGGCTTTAGAAGGAGGACGAAGATGGCCAAAAGAGGAGGCGCCGGCACCAGAGGACAAAGACGCCCATGTGAGCCACATCCACTGCAGCGACCGATTTAGGTGAGTATTCTAAAGTGTTTTTTATGTTCTACACAGCGGCCTAGGCTCTTATATACAGCATGTTAGCTGTATATAAGAGCCCAATGGTGGTGGAGGCAGCTTATAGGGCAAAAAACTGGTGACAGGTTTTCTTTAAAAAAATACCAGTCCATAGTAGTACAGTACCTACTTTCACCTTGCTGATGCCTGAGCCAGTCCAAGTGAAGGTCTGTGCCATAACTGATCCAACCACTGGCCCATGCAGGTGGTCTGTCAACAGTAAAGGCCCTGTCACACACAGAGATAAATCTGTGGTAGATCTGTGGTAGATCTGTGGTAGATCTGTGGTAGATCTGTGGTAGATCTGTGGTAGATCTGTGGTAGATCTGTGGTAGATCTGTGGTAGATCTGTGGTTGCAGTGAAATTGTGGACAATCAGTGCCAGGTTTGCGGCTGTGTACAAATGGAACAATATGTCCATGATTTCACTGCAACCACAGATCTGCCAAAGATTTATCTCTGTGTGTGACGGGGCCTTTACTCTCATCTCATCAGTCCACAAAACCTTTGAAATATTGGTCTTCAGCTATTTCTTAATCCAGTCTTGACATTTCACCTTATGTATACATACAAGATGTCCGCACCCTGCCATCAATGAATACATGACCTCCAATAATATGAGCTATGCCTGACTTCCTTTCCACTCCCCATTCAGATGAGGCTCATTTTGGTACTTGGAGAAGTAGGATATTAATGTTTCAGGACCACCCAAATTTAGGTACACCTTGACCTGGTGTGATGCCTTCTGTGCTCTTTGATGAATAAAAAAAAAACCCTCTAAGTACCTTACATGTTTAAGGCTGGAAACACATTTATGCGTGTAAAATCGGTCCGAGTTGCATGAAACAAACTCGGCCGATTTTAGTTCACGTTAGGTCAGTGTGCAATGCAAGTGCGATGCTTATTTTAATTGTTTCCAGGCTAGCAGATCATGTGTAATGCGTGTGTCTGATCCGTGTGTGATCCTTTTTTTTCTCAGCAGCTGTCATCTGCCATGCAGCTCTGCTACATGGCCGCTGACAGCAGCCACAGACAGAGCCATGTTGCAGAGCTGAATAGCCACTGACAGCAGACACAGACAGAGCCGCACGATCAGAATGAAGTCGGATGAACGTCACCCGACTTCATTGTCATCCCGCGGCTCTGTCTGTGTGGCATGGCCTGATTTTCGGTCACCGGTGAAGGTCTCACCGGTGACCGCAAATCCCCTGAGTGACTGCAGTGAGCCGCGCTATCAGCGGTGCCGTCACTGAGGTTACCCACGGCCACAGCTGAAGTCCTCCCGCTGAGATCTGTGGCCGCGGGTAACCTGAGTGGTGTCATCGCTGATAACGCGACTCACTTCAGTCGCTATGGGGAGCTCACAGAGAGCGGTCGTGGTCTGTTACTGCTCTCTGTCAGCTTCCGATGTAGCAGAGCTGACAGCGTCAAGGGACCTCTGTGGATTACGTCGGACATGGAAGGGTATTTGGGGTCGTGAATAAAGTGGTGAAAGAGGTTGTTTTTTTTGTTATTTATTTCAAATAAAGGATTTTTGGGTGTATGTCTTCATTTTCTGGCTCATGAGAAAGCTATGTGGGGACCACAGGGGAACACTATTCTCCTTAAGGAGACTTTGCAAGCCAGTCTGGCTGCCAGTAAGGGGACTTATAGATCCCACGCCCCTCTGGGAAATATTCAAATTGTCTCTCCAGTAAAGGAGACAAACTCTAGCGCAGCGCCACCTATTGGAAGTAGCGATCCTAAAAGTCACAAGTGGATTTTTAACAATTCTTTGCAATATGATTCAGGATAGATGCCAGATAAGAATATTGATCAGATATTGTTAGGGTGGGGGGCTCCCCATAACGTGGGGCTCCCTATCCTGAGAATACCAGCCTGCAGCCCTGTGGCTTTACCATGGCTGGTATTAAAATTGGGGGGAACCGCACGCAGTTTTTTTTTATAAATTATTATTTTTTTTTTTTACTGCATTATATAGACCCGCCCACCGGCAGCTGTGATTGGTTGCAGTTAGACAGCTGTCACTCAGCGGTGGGGGCGTGTCTGGCTGCATCCAATCATAGGCGCCGGTGGGTTGGGAAAGCAGGGAATACGAGATTGAATAATGAGCGGCCAGATTTTTCAAAAGAGGAGAAGCCGCCGGAGCAGTATGAACGTCGTGCAGCGCCGCACCGGTGATCAGGGATCAGTCAGTATCGGAGAGGGGGAAGAGGGATAGACCGACATGGACAGAGAGAGAGAGACAGACTGAGAGAGAGAATAGAAACCGAGAGGGAGAGACCGACTGACATTAATCGCATGTTTCTCAAAACACTGGAAATGAGTGAGGTCTCACAATGTCGGTCCATCTCTATAATTGACCGACATTGTGAGACCTCACTCATTTCCAGTGTTTTGAGAAACATGCGATTAATGTATTTAGAAAAACGAATGTCACTAGGATGGTGTGAGTGCCGGTCCGTGTGACATGCTTTTTTTTTTTTCACGCTCCCATAGAGTTGCATTGGAGAGACTCGCGCGAGAAACTCTCCAAAACGCAGCCTGCTGCGATTTTTCTCAGTCCGATTTGGACTGAGAAAAAAATAGCATATGGGAGCTGCCTCATTGTTTAACATGTGTCCGAGTGCAATGCGAGAATTTCTTGCATTGCACTACTGCGAGAAAATTGCAAGTGAGAAGCCGGCCTAACAGTTACAGCAATATTGGACTGCATGTATTCATTAATCACAGTGTGCTGATGCATATCATGTATGTTGTATGTCTGTGTATCCACCACAAAGCATATTTGGACACCTGCAAATTAATTTAGTACTACAAGTGTGCAGGCCCAATTTTTCTTAACAGGTTTTTTTCGACCTTGTTGACTATTTACAACAAAATGTTTGATTTTTTTGTGATCACACCCCAATATCTCTATAATTTCAAGACTGTTGGATTCCTATAAGACTTAGCAACGTTTGACTTTTCAGAATCCATAAAATCTCTTTTTTTTGCCCAGTTTTGAGAAGCTGACTTAAGCGGGCTTTATACACTGCGATATCGGTCCCGATATCGCTAGTGTGGGTACCCGCCCCCATCTGTTGTGCGACACGGGCAAATCGCTGCCCGTGCCGCACAACATCGCCCAGACCCGTCACACATACTTACCTGCCCGGCGACATCGCTATGACCGGCGAACCGCCTCCTTTCTAAGGGGGCGGTCCGTTCGGCGTCACAGCGACGTCACTGAGCGGCCGCCCAATAGAAGCGGAGATGAGCGGGACGAACATCCCGCCCACCTCCTTCCCTCCGCATAGCGGCCGGGAGGCAGGTAAGGAGAGCTTCCTCGTTCCTGCGGTGTCACACAGAGCGATGTGTGCTGCCGCAGGAACGAGGAACAACCTCGTTACTGCTGCAGTAACGATTTTTGAGAATGGACCCCCATGTCACCGATGAGCGATTTTGCACGTTTTTGCAACAATGCAAAATCGCTCATAGGTGTCATACGCAACGGCATCGCTAATGCGGCCGGATGTGCGTCACCAATTCCGTGACCCCAACGAGTTCGCATTAGCGATGTCGTAGCGTGTAAAGCCCCCTTAAGGCTATAGCGTGTAAAGCCCCCTTAAGGCTATGTGCGCACGCTGCATGTGACCACAAAGATGCACGTTTTCGTCTCAACAAAATGCACCCTCGGCATCCATTTTTTACCACGTTTTACTGCGTTTTTTATCGTGTTTTTGCCCAGTGTGTTTTTTAAGTCAAATCTATTGACTGGAAGGGCTCAAAAACGCAGAAAGAATTGACATGCTGCATCTTTATGGTCACCACAAAGATGCAACCAACAAAAGCTGCAATGTGGACAGAAAAACTGAAATCTCATAGAATTTGCTGGGGAAGGAAATGCATGCAGTTTAGGTAGCAAAACTGCACCCAAAAAACGTGCACAAATGCGGTAAAAAATGCAGAGTGCGCACAAGGCCTTAGAATTCTGTACACATTGATAAAGGATGGGGGTGTATCCTTAGGTCACACAAGTGCTCATTACTCAAATACACATTAACTGATATGCTTCATCCAATAAGGATTCATGTATATACAGCTTGGAGTTGGAAAATCTAGATAAAAATGATATGGTCAAAATACTCACTTGCCTAATAATTGTGCACACAATGTAGTCCACATACTATAACATCTAGAAAGAAGTCTTTCGAGATAAATAATAGTTTCTATGCACCGAGGAAGCAGTAATACCCACACAGTTTTCAGCCCCCTCAGTATCCCCCACACTGTATGATGCCCGTACAGAAGTACCCACACTGTCCCCCCACATGTTCTATTAAAATAAAAATATCATATACTCTCCTAGCCATGGATCTTGGGGAGTCCACAGAGGGCGACAAGACGCGGGCAGACCATCATAGTGATGTCATCATGCCAGGTCACTCACAGGACATCAGAGGCCCGGCGTGATGATGTCATCACATTGCACATATACACATCCCCTGGGGTACTTCAAATCCTATAGCTTGGAGTTAGAAAAGATACATATAAAACATAATGAGGTTAAAATCCTCATTTGCTTAATAATTCTGCACAGTGTATGTGCCAAAGTGCATCAAAGAAATTGCAGATGTTGTTGATAGGTTTACTCTCAGAATAAGGACCCATTAGCATAAAACAAAGGGCTACATAATCAATCCAATTGTATGCCTACCTTACAACAGTGGTTGTCAGCTCCCCAGCCAATTAAAGGGAATCTGTCACCAGGTTTTTGCCACCTAATCTGAGAGCAGCATAATGTAGAGACAGAGACCCTGATTCTAGCTCTGTGTATTTCACTCGGCTGCTTGCTGTAGTTTCAATGAAATTCCGGTTTTGTCTGCAGGAGATTATCAATAGTGAACCTGCTGCCATGTAGTCTTCCATATTCATGAGCTCTGTATAATACCTCCACAACTAATTAGCAGCTTTCTGCCTATTCTCAGTGTACACAGAAAGCTGCCAATCAGTGATATGGGGTGCGGTTATCAAAGCTCAATATTCAGAGAACTGCTAGCTCTGAAGCAGATGAAGCCTTGATTTTATCAAAATGACAGCAATCAGCAAAGTAAGTGATACATTGTTCGAATCAGGATCTCTGCCCCTACATCATGCTGATCTCACAGTAGAAAAAAACATATTAAAAGATTCCCTTGGAGCATATTGACAGATAAATTCATAATAGACCATGATGCTCTGTAGATTACTGTCAATTGAATATTTGTTTTGGCTAGTAGCAATTCCTCCTAACAACCTCTTTACTCATACACTTGGCCAAGTGTGTATCTGTACTCAAATAGGAATAGAGAGTAAGGGTGGCTTTACACGCTGCGACATCACTAGCCGATGCTAGCGATGGCGAGCGTGAAAGCACCCGCCCCTATCGTTATGCCGATATGTGAAGATTGCTGCCGTAGCAAACATTATCGCTACGGCACCATCACACGTACCTACCTGCTTGGCGACGTCGCTGTGACCAACGAACCGCCTCCTTTCTAAGGGGGCGGTTCATTCGGCGTAACATTTACGTAACTAAGCGGCCGACCAATCAAAGCGGAGGGGAGGAGATGAGCGGGACGAACATCCCGCCCACCTTCTTCATTAATCATTGCTGGCGTGTGGCAGGTAAGGAGAGGTTCCTCGTTCCTGAGGCGTCACACGTAGCGATGTGTGCTGCCGCAGGGACGAGAATCAACTTCGCCCAAGCGACAGCAGCGATAATTGGGAATGGACCCCCATGTCAACGAGGAGCGATTGACGTTTTTGCAACAATCCAAAATTGCTCCTAGGAGTCAAACACAACGAGATCGCTACAGCGGCCGGATGTGCGTCACAAAATCCGTGACCCCAACGAGATCGGTGTAGCGATCTCGTAGCGTTTAAAGCCCGCTTAAGGGGTACTTTGCACACTACGACATCGCAAGCCGATGCTTGTGATGCCGAGCGTGATAGTCCCCGTCCCCGTCGCAGCAGCAATATCTTGTGATCGCTGCCGTAGCGAACATTATCACTACGGCAGCTTCACATGCACTCACCTGCCCTGCGATGTCGCTAGGGCTGGTGACCCGCCTCCTTCCTAAGGGGACGGGTCGTGCGGCGTTACAGCGACGTCACACGGCAGTCGGCCAATAGAAGCGGAGGGGCGGAGATGAGCGGGACGTAAACATCCCGCCCACCTTTTTCCTTCCGCATAGCCGGCGTGAGCCGCGGTGACGCAGGTAGGAGACGTTCCTCGCTCCTGCGGCTTCTCACACAGGAACGTGGAACAACGTCGTACCGTTGCTGCAGCTAAATTATAGAAATGTCGGACACTACACCGATGATACGATAATGACGCTTTTGCGCTTGTTAATCGTATCTTAAAGGATTTACACACTACAATATCGACTGCGACGCCGGATGTGCGTCATTTTCGATTTGACCCCACCGACATCGCACCTGCGAAATCGTAGTGTGCAAAGTACCCCTTAGTCCCTGCCAGACCCCTTTAATATGCACAAATCACTTATGTTAACTAAGCCAGTATTCGAGCACTATAATTCCATACCCTATAACCAATGTTATTGACTATAATGGGTAAAAGCATTTAATACCATGAAATAATTTTCTATAAAGTAAGTAATAACTTTAGGATCTCTTAAAATCTCCTGTTTTGTTTGAAAAGTAACATTGGTTTATTAATCTTTACAGCTTGGACTGACTATAGCCGTTCGATACAGTCACAGGTAAGAAATGATTACTTCTTGCTAATCTAAGATAGTCTTGTATATACAATTTATAGTGTTTCTTTCTTTAAATAGAATGATATATCCATCTTTGTTAGCGTTTTCAATCAATTGCTAATGTTGCCGTGCAATGGCTAAAGCCCACCATACCCATTAGATGGCTGTCGAGCCAACAATGTCTGCCATCTCTGCCGAATCTCCGATATACAGCAGCGCTCGTTTAGCCTTGTGTTCTCTGAGATGTAAATACACTGCCAATCATGATTGAAATTATAACTGGAACATCAGCTACAGAGAGAAAAAGAAATTATATTCTCCCTGCACCCGTTCACTTCTTGTCATCGGGTGGTGCATGGAAATGTTACAGTCACTGCTCGCTACACAATGAGCACGCTGTGATCACTCCCCTGCGCAGCATACAGTATATGTAGGCAGTCAGTTAAGATGCAGAAGGAGTGATTACAGCTGTATAAATAAATAATCCCTTTGATAGTAATACCTAGAATGTATCAATTTGTGCAGATGACTGAACAGCTCTGTTCACCAAAGCAGTTCCAGTTCAGGTGCTCATAGTGTCATGAACCACTGTAGACAAACATAGTAAGGTCGGGGCCACACGGGGATTACTGCGATCCCCTCGCATGACACTCGGCTCACACTGGCAGTACAGCAGAGCCGAGTGTCATGCGAGTGTCCCTGTGACTGAGGTCTGACCGTGCGAGCGGACCTCATCTGTGAAGAGCGGGCCGGAACTGAGAAGGGGAGGGCCGGCACTGAGGAAACTGAGGAGGGGAGGGAGGGATTTCTCTCCCTCTCTCCTCCGTTGCCAGCTATTGCCATTCTTGCACTGCACTCGCGGTACACTGGTGCACTGCGAGTGCAGTGGTGCGATTTTTCTCTCGCACCATACACTTGAATGGGTGAGAGAGAGAGAGAGTCTCGCATTACACTCGTAGCATGCTGCGATTGTTTTCTCGGTCCGATTAGGGCTGAGAAAATAATCGCTCATGTGCGCTGACACACAGGCCAGAATTGGTCCGAGTGGAATGCAATTTTTTTTTTTTTATCGCACTCCACTCGCACTGATTTTCATGCCGTGCGACTTAGGCCTAAAGCATGCTGAAGTCCAGCGATCTTGATCAACAGTACAGAAAGTAAATAATATGGTGGTCACTGGGCTAGATTGGCTTAAACATCTTCTTTGGTTTCATCTCAAGTGGTGTGGTTTGTACTTAACTTTTTAATAAACTGTTCTGTTAAAATACTTTATTTTACTAGTTTTTGTTAGTTTGGCAATATATTTAGCAATCTATGTATAGTATATAGCTAGTTGTACATTTTATGCTCACCACTTATTTTCACAGATATTGCCATTGCGGTAAATTAATAATGTCGGCAGCTATATTTAGTGTAATGCATAATAAGTAAATGTTACAATGATAGCACTAAGTTGGATGAATACAATTACTTTAAGCATTGCACGGTTATGAATTTTTGGAATATACTGTATTACTTTCTTTTACTTTCTTCTCCCCCAAACACTATGCAGCAGTTACAATGTCCAGTTCATTTTTATTTTGAAGCTCTTTTTAATTGCTCCACAGATCCCTAGACTATATTCAAACCGTCTATGAATGGGATTTGCTCTTCACAAGCCTCTCTGCTCCCCATCCCCATACGCAGAATGAGCAATTCCTGTACTCTGATTGTATAGCAGCAGTTGAAAGGAGATTCTAAAGGAGCATAAACCAGACATTGAAGTAACACTGCAGAGTAGTGTTTGGGAGAGAAGGGAGGAAAATAAAGTAATCAAGTATATTAATTACATAGATTTGTAAATTTGCAATTCTACTATAATAAGATAAAAAACGTTTACATTTTAAAGTTTGGGAAATAGAGTCAGGGCTAAAAAGAGACGAACACAATGGCTTATGAATTTTGTAGCTGAGAATAGGGTTATTATATAACTTGAAGAACAGATGTGTAAAAGGGCATCTCATAACAGATAATCTGACCCAGGTACTTAGTGTGATTTCTGCTTCTTATCCCACAGTATTTTGCAGGATATTTGTCACACAGTGTTTGTCTCTAAACTCGCGGAGTGTCATCGTAACATCAGACGCTGTTCAGACTACAGACTCTGTCACTCCTCACAATGCTTTCTCTGGTGCTTCTGAGTTAGACTCGGGCGTTGACCAGCGGTTTGCTCATTAGTGATTGGACTTGCAGGAGTTAATTTCTGATATCCTGGATAGGGGGGGGTTATTAGATCATGGCTGGTCGTGAGCAGGGTCAGACTGGCGGCTCAGACATCCTCACCATCAGAGGTAACCCTGAGATAAGGGATAGCCAAGGTCTCCCTAGTTTGAGGGCCAGTCTAGGAGTCCTGGCCCCTGCGCTCCCTCAATCACCGTGACATTATTACAATATATGGATAAGGGCAAAAGCCTGCCTGACTAACAACCTAATATGTATTTTTATTAACCTTTCTTCTGGTAACAAGTGATATATTTTCTCACAAGTACGACTTACATTTTTGTCAATTTCTGTTGTGTAAAAAAGGGACTGAATCCTACTACAACCTTGTTTGTTTATACATCATCTGTAGCCTTACCTCCTGATGTAATTAATGGAAAGAGGAACACAGTGCAGCAGTTTTTAAAATCCTTATTTTACACTAAATCTGAGCCCTTCCCTTGCCCAGTACTTATACATGCCCACACAGAAATATTGCTCTGAGGGAAGCCCATTAGTGGTCCCCTACAGTGCCCCCCACACACAATATAATTCCCCCACAGTACCTTCCCCTATACACAGTATCAGAATCCCCCACAATGCCTACCACACACAGTATGACGGCCCTCCCCAAACCTAACCACAAAGCCCCTTAGGCTATGTTCACACAGAGTGTTTTCTTGCATGTTTTTTTTTCCATTGATTTTATGCAAATGAATGCAAACAAAAAGCTGCTTTTCACAATACCAGCAAAATGTCTGAAATCCCAGAAATCTCCTGCTCACACATAGACACTTTTTTTTTCCTTATTGAAATGGAAAACTGTTATGTTTTTTAAAGAAGCAGCATGTCAGTTCTTTCAGCGTTTTTACTGCTTTATTCACCTTGAAAGCAATGAGAGTGAAGAAAACATAGCTGCCTTTTTTTTGCTGCTTTTATGGTGAATGAAACTAACTTCATTTACACATGTACTGTAGACAAATGACGCAGAAAAAGAAGACCGCAAAAAATGCAGCTTTTTTTACTGCCAAGATGTCAGGTTTTGCTGCAGAACATCTGCAGCAAAAACAGTGTGTCCATAGCCTTGCACAGTATGATGCCTACCCACACCACTGCTACATCAACCCACATCCAGCTCTGCTATATTAATACACACACAACTCTGCAACCTCAGCTGGCAACTAACCTGCTTCATTTCACCTTTTGTCAACAGGGCAGCACTTTCTCTTCTGGTCTACTCTGTCAACGGAGCATCACTGTAGATGTCACTATGAGGCCTAGGACACACTGCGAATAAAATTTAAAATTGGACGAGAGTAATGCGATAAAATAAATCGCATTCCACTCGGACCAATGTTACTCTATGGGGCCGTTCCGATCTGCGATTAGATACAAGTCTATGGGTGCAAGTGAAACATAGGGCTTCACTCAGATGACATCCGAGTGCAGTACGATATACACTTCAGCTGACAATGGAGGAGATGGAGAGTTTAATCCGTCCCTCTCCTTGCAGGATTGGATCACTGTATAAGGACACTTGGCTCACACTTGAGCCTCGGTTCCCGCTCGGCTGCATTAGCATATCACATCTGATGCTCTCGCTTTTGTGGCCCTAGCCTGATTGGCAGCCTACTACCTGCAGTTAGTTAGCTAGGAACCAGCTGTCAATCATCATGACATCATCAGGGAAACTCCTTCAACACAGAAAAGAAGGCGCTGCTCTATTGACATGATGTTAGCGGAATCGCTGACTGGAGCTCTGAGCCAACAGGAAAGATAGTTAGTTCTGAGAGCCATAGACAAATATAATAACAGTCCCTAATAACCCTCTTAAGTGAATTCCGTAAGTACGCTTCCTCATTCCTCAGTATCTTAGCAACCAGTAACCAAGCTTTGTTGGTGGTAAATGAGGGCGTCCTTTTTTTGCGGGTGCCATAGAATATCTCCGTGGATTTTGTGTGGACTCCCATAATATTTATTCCGAGTTGACCACCGTAAACTTATAGCTATATATACATTTATACAATGGGGTGGTGTTTTATCTGAAAGAGATCCTCAAGGTTTTATTTCTTGTACTCCTGTTTGTACAATCTCAATACACTTCTGCAACAATGGTTGTTAGTTATGAGAAATGAGAAGCAGATATCGTCTTTGTGCAGCCACTGATGGCTGACATTGGCTCTTATCTTGTTGGTTATTTCACTGGAAAGATATGCAATGAAATAGATGTATACAAACTACTATTTTCCATTGGTAGAAAAAGAAGAAGCGGACTTTAAGGTTCTGAGTTAAGCCTGATAAATGCAATGAAAGCAAAGCTGTAAATTGCCAGGAAATTGTTCCACATTAAGAGTAGAGAAGAGCCACTTTATTTTCTTCTCTTTCTGTAAGTGAGACGTAGGCAGCTCGATAACAATTTAGCTATGATACATGTTTACCAAATGTACTTTTTTTTTTTTTTCGAAACACCCACGTATCAGGAAGTCTATCCCCAGTATGTGGGTGGCGGGGGCCTACATGAGATCTTATCAAGAAAGGTGATTCTGGGGATACCAAGTGACTACCAAGGTGGTTTTCTCAGATGAAAGCCGACAAATAAGAAATGGAACAAAAAACAATTATCTAAGAAAAATCAGTCATTTGCATGCAAGCTTACAAGATGTGAATATTGTCGTAGTAGGATGCTCATACCTGTATTGGGGCCTGACACTAGTGCCGATTGTCATGCTTGGGTTTCGCTGTATGACAGTAATAAGCACATATTGCTCAGGGTTGTGTCATCATTACTTCAAAAGAAAGGAAAATAAAACTTTCACATAGGTAAAAAATAGCAATTTTTGGTAAATGACACAAACTGCGAGTGCTAACAAAGAAGATTGTCAGCATACATGCCGCTTTATATTGTGCGTCTGCTCTAATTCCCACATCGGTGCATCCAAGTTAAAGGGGTATTCCCATCTCCAAGATCCTATCCCAATATGTAGTACATGTAATATTACTAATAATGTAAGCAAATGCATCCAATTAAGAATGTAGTATAGTTCTCCTGATATATGTGCAGGGCATTGCAGCTTAGGTATCCAAGGTTATGACCAAAAGCAACTGTCACCATATGAGTGGTCGTAATCATAGATACCTAAGCTGCAATGCCCTGCACATGAGGTAAGAGATATAGCTATATCAGGAGAGGTATTTGCTATTATTTATTATTATTATTATTGTGAGGCAAATCCCGGGATATGAAGATGAATTATGACTTCCAGTCATAATCGCTCATCACTCCCTGGCAGTGCCCCCCTCCCTTCTTGTTCTCAATGTCCAGCATCTGTGAAGGTGTTACACCTCCATGGCCATCTCCTGTGATATGGAGATGAGATGATGTGGGAACAATGGACACAGGAGGACTCCCTGCCGTGACCCTGTGGTAGGAGCTGCTATCTAATTAGCAAGCTTGGAAGTATCCAGACAGAACGACTCCAGTAAAAAATGGTTCATATCTCGCAAGCCATATTTCCGATAAATATGGCAACCATAAAAATGGTGTCTCCGCATGCGGACGATGCTGGCACACCCTTTTTATGGGAGCGGGAGCTTGGGAAATACCCCAGGCGTGATATCAGCCAATGTGGAACTAGTAGACGAGTCATGAGTCCTCTCGTTCTGTAGCTAAATTCATAGCTGTCACAATGAGAGCGTCGGCGTCCGCCTACGACGCTCCCAGGCCAAGTTATGGCCATATTCCATGTTGTGGATTTTGTCCATAACTCCAGCCAGGGGTGGAGCAGTGCTCCCTCTGAGGTCACTAAGGTAGGAGGGGACCTGGATTTGCCCAGGTTGATAACCCTACTTCGGCCATTTTCCAGGGTTCTTTCGCTGGGGGTCACGTGTAGGAAACATCTGTGGGAGTTCCTGGAAACCTGGCCTACAGCGCCCCCCTGTGGCCAGACGCACAAGGTAACTGCGGGAACTGTGTATGCCTGTTTGTAAACCATGCTTTATCTGTAACTGTACTCTGACATATGTATATTCTGTAGATTCCCTATTGTATATATTGTAGTTTCTAGTGTGGCTTTAGGCTGATTAAATTATATAATTAATCTTGGGCTGTTCTGTTATCTCGATCTTGAATCCCACGTCTGTGTGTTCGGCTAATAGTTACCGTGAAGCGGTTGGTGGCAGCGAGTTGTGCCAAGGATTATTGTGGGGAGGCCAGTGAGATTCGGGGAGGTTTTATATATTCCGCCCGCGGAGGTCGGGGGAATATATACCCTACTCTCACCGGGGACCCTTCAATAATCGGCATAAGTAGTATAGCGGCCTCCTTGCTTATTGTCGGGCAATTCCATAATTGGCCTGACTATAAGAGGGGCGCTAGAGAGCGCGTCACGTGCTCTGTCTGTCGGTCGGGAGGTATAAAGGAGGGGTGACCCCCACTTGTTACCCCCCGATTGTGACGTACTGGCAGCCAGCGCGGGGGATTTCTGAGTGACCCCCCCGGTGGTTTGTGACATATTGGTGGCAGCGGTGGGATCGAGATAATAGTGTGTGTGAGTGTGAGACCCATACTCCCAGACACTAAAGACTGCCTGCAGCAGCTGTGGCTGCTGGGGTCTTCAGACTAGCTCAACACTAGAGTGTCAGAGTGCAGATACTGTAAGGTGTGTGGAGGCATCAGGTGTCAGTTCTGTGTCAGTGACCAAAAGTCTGCAAGAATGGCTGATGGCACCAGGAGCAGAGCTAGGCAACTGGCCAATGCTAAAGCAGGAGCCGAAGAGAGGGAGGACGGTGCTGTGGACAGTAATGAGGAGGTTGCCCACGAGTCCTCCAGGAGCTCGACGCCAGAAAACCGCTCTGCAGAGGACATCGCACAACCTGGCACTGCTGGACAAAATGAGGAGGAGCTCGCCCAAGGGTCCTCAACGAGCCAGATGCCAGCCCTCCGCTCTGCAATGGACAGTGAATCACCTGGCTCTGCAGCGTGCCGCAGATCACCACTTGCCAATCCCTCCGGCCTGAGAGGTGCAGAGGCCCTCCTTCAAGCTGCCTTGGCCAGGCTTATGGCTGGAGACCGGGATACCTACGAGATACTCATGGCCGAGCGTGGGCGACAGGCAGCGCGTGACGCTGAGGCTGCGGAGCGGCAAGCAGCGCGTGACGCTGAGGCTGCGGAACGGCAAGCAGCGCGTGAGGCTGCGGAGCGGCAGGCAGCGCGTGAAGAGCGAGAGCGACAGGCAGACCGTGACTACCAGCTGCAGCTAGCTCAGCTCCGGCCCTCAGCCACATGTGACCTTCAAAACACCAAACTTCCAAAGGTCCGTGTTGAGGACTTCCCAGTGCTGGAGAAGGATGGAGACTTGGACTCTTTCCTGACTGCTTTTGAACGGACTTGCTTGCAGCACCATCTGGACAAGGATCAGTGGGCCAAATACCTGACCCCCCGTCTAAGGGGTAAGGCCCTGGATATCCTTGGGGACTTACCTGCTGAGGCAGATCAGGGCTACGACACCATCAAGCGGGCCCTGATCCAACAGTACAACCTCACTCCAGAGTCCTACCGCAAGAAGTTCCGGACCCTGCAAAAGGGACCAAAGGACTCCTGGGCTGACCACCGGCGGGCACTTGCCCGAGCTGCCGACCACTGGACCCAAGGCCTGCAGCTTTCCACCGGACCGGAGATCCTGGACTTGTTCATCACGGAGCAACTCTTGTGGAACTGCCCTGAGGATCTCCGCCAGTTCATCCGAGACCAGAAGCCAAAGGGGTCCACGGCTACTGCTGCCCTGGCCGATGACTACACCAACAATCGGGCTCCTGAGGCCAGGAGAGCAGCCACCAGCAGCACCTGGAGAGGGGGTAAGATGAACTCTGCGACTGCCCCACCTGCCCCTAGACTGCAGGGGGTGTCCCCCTCAACTCCCCTCTCCAGGCCCGTGGCAGAGCCAAGACGGTGCCACCAGTGCAACCTACCTGGACACTTCAAGGCCATGTGCCCTCAGCGTCCCAAGGCCCCGGCTCCGTCCCCGTCCCAAGGGCCGCCCAAGGTGTATTGTGTGGGTGGGGGTGGTGGTAGGTCCCTGGACAGCTTCCAACCTGTCACCGTCGGCCGGTCTGTGACCATAGGACTGCGAGACAGCGCCTCGGAGGTGACTCTGGTGCGGCCTGAGATGGTGTCCCCCCAAGACTTGATCCCTGGAAAAACCCTCGCTGTCTCCGGGATTGGAGGCATTGACCCGGCGCTGCCTGTTGCTGACATTTATGTGGACTGGGGCGCAGGGCGAGGGGTGAGGGAGGTGGGGGTAACTGATCGGATCCCCGCAAACGTGCTACTTGGGACAGATGTGACAGGGGAGGGGGTCAGAGAAAGGTGTGACAATGCCTCTACAAGTAATCAGCTTGTGAGCTGGGATCTGCTGCCCTCTGCAGGGATAAGCAGAGAGCAGGGTGCTGCAGGGGGAGGACCAGTGTGTGGGGTGGGGGCTACCACAGCAAATGTGGGGTCCCCAGAGATTTCACAGCGGGGTTCTGTTGCTGCAGGAGGGGAACAGGCAGGTGAGATTGGGGCCGGTCCAGGAGCGGAAGTGCTCCCAGGTAAGATCTCGGTGCATGGTTCCCCCACAACCGGGGTGTCAGGAAGCCAGGTCGGTCTGCCTGAACCGGCGACTTGGTCAGGAACGGAGGAGGAGCAGGCACGACCCACGGTCGCAGCGGCTGTGGCCGCTGTCACCCGCAGTGGGAGTGCTGGAAGCCAAGGGGCCTCCCGGAGGTCCGATAGCTCTTCCCCTTCTGACCAAGGGGCAGCCGAGTCAGGTGGAGGCCAGGACACAGGTCCCGGGGTACTGACCGAAGATGTGACAGTCTCGTCGATTCTGGCCACATCTAGTCAGGGGTTTCAGGCAGCGTTAGAAGCTGACGACAGCCTGAAAGCTCTTAAGGAGCAGGCGGCACAGCCTCCCTCGGACTCGGACCCGGAGCGAGTGGTCTGGGACCAAGGACGGCTGTACCGGGCCACGGTCCAGCAGGGTTCACCGGAGGCGTGGCCCAGGGACCGACAGTTGGTGGTACCCTATCCGTTCCGGACGGAGTTGTTGCGGATCGCACATGAGATTCCGATGGCCGGACACCTAGGGATCGCTAAGACCAAGGCCAGGTTAAACCAGCATTTCTACTGGCCAAAAATGGGGGCCGATGTGGCTGCCTACTGCCGTTCGTGTGAAACCTGTCAGAGAGTGGGGAAGGCGGGGCCACGCCCCAAAGCCCCACTGGTATCTCTGCCCATCATCGATGAGCCTTTCAGGAGGGTGGCTGTGGATCTGGTCGGCCCGCTGGCCATCCCCAGCAGCTCCGGGAAACGCTTCATACTGACGGTAGTGGACTATGCCACCCGGTACCCAGAAGCAGTGGCCTTGTCGTCCATTCGGGCTGACAAGGTGGCCACCGCATTGCTGGAGATTTTCTCCCGAGTGGGTTTTCCCCAGGAAATGCTCACTGACCGGGGGACCCAATTCATGTCCCAGCTGATGGAGGCCCTCTGTAAGCAAGTCCAGGTGTGACATCTGGTGGCCAGCCCGTACCATCCACAGACTAATGGCCTGTGCGAGCGGTTCAATGGCACCTTAAAGCAGATGCTTAAGATGTTGGTCGACTCCCATGGGCGTGACTGGGAGCGGTATCTCCCACACCTGTTATTTGCTTACCGGGAGGTTCCACAGGCCTCAACAGGATTCTCACCGTTTGAGCTCCTGTACGGGCGACGTGTGCGGGGCCCCCTGGCTCTGGTGAAAGAGGCTTGGGAAGGGGATTTGGCCACCCCTGGAGTGTCGGTTATCGAGTATGTCATGCGCTTCCGGGACAAAATGCAGGCCTTGACGCAACTGGTACACGACAATATGGCTCAAGCCCAGGCCGATCAGAAGCGTTGGTACGACCAGAACGCTTGTGAGAGGACCTACCAAGTGGGTCAAAAGGTGTGGGTACTGGTCCCCGTACCACAGGACAAGCTTCAGGCAGCCTGGGAAGGCCCATACCTCGTGTACCAGCAGCTCAACCCTGTGACGTACCTGGTCACCCTGGACCCTGCCCTTGGAAGGCGGAAGCCCTTCCATGTGAACATGATGAAGGCACATCATGAGCGGGAGGCATGTGCGCTCCCCGTGTGCAACCTGCCCGAGGAGGGAGAAGCGGAAACCCTCTTGGATATGCTAGCCCAGGTTAGGGCAGGCGGATCCATTGAGGATGTGGAGGTTGGCCACCAGCTCTTGGAGGACCAACGGTCCCAGCTGTGGGCCACCCTACACCCCTTCCGGGGGTTGTTTACCAACCAGCCCGGAAGGACTAACTTGGCTGTCCATCACGTGGACACTGGGGATCATCCCCCGATCCGGCGTTCAGCATATCGGGTCTCCCTGGAGGTGCAGCAACACATGCGCCAGGAGATTGACGAGATGCTGAAGCTGGGGGTGATCCAGGCATCCAACAGCGCTTGGGCCTCGCCTGTAGTCCTCGTCCCTAAGAAGGACCGAACCACTCGGTTCTGCGTGGACTACAGGGGGCTCAATGCTGTCACGGTCGCCGATGCGTACCCAATGCCACGCATCGATGACCTGCTCGATCAGTTGGCCGGGGCTCAGTACCTGACCATCATGGATCTGAGCCGGGGATATTGGCAGATCCCCCTGACTCGCAAGGCCAGGGAACGCTCTGCCTTTATTACCCCATTTGGACTGTACGAGTCCACGGTGATGCCATTCGGGATGAGGAATGCCCCTGCCACTTTCCAGCGGATGGTCAACACCCTGCTCAAGGGACTTGAAGGGTACGCGGCCGCGTACCTGGATGACATTGCCGTCTTCAGTCCCACCTGGGAAGATCACCTAGAGCATCTAGCACAGGTGCTCAGGCGGATCCACCAGGCAGGTTTGACCATCAAGCCGGGAAAGTGTCAGCTGGCCATGAGCGAGGTCCAGTACCTCGGTCACCGGGTAGGTGGGAGAACACTGAAGCCCGAGCCTGAGAAAGTGGAGGCCATCGCATCCTGGCCCACCCCCAGGACCAAGAAGCAGGTGATGTCCTTCTTGGGGACCGCCGGGTACTATAGGAGGTTTGTTCCACGCTATAGTAGCCTGGCAAAGCCCTTGACGGACCTCACCAAGAAGAAGCTGCCCTCTGCAGTCGATTGGACAATGGACTGCGAGACAGCCTTCCAGGCCCTAAAGGACGCCCTGTCCAGCCCGCCCGTGCTACAGGCAGCCGACTTCACGCGGCCGTTTGTAGTACAGACCGACGCCAGTGACTTCGGCCTCGGTGCGGTGCTCAGCCAGGTGGACTCTGCGAGCCAAGAGCACCCAGTCTTGTACCTGAGCAGGAAGCTGTTACCAAGGGAAGTGGCCTATTCCACGATGGAGAAGGAGTGCCTGGCCATAGTGTGGGCCCTGCAGCGTCTGCAACCCTATCTATACGGGCGCCACTTCATCGTGGAGACGGACCACAATCCCCTCAGCTGGTTGCACACCGTCTCTGGGACGAATGGGCGATTGTTGCGATGGAGCCTTGCGCTCCAGCAATACAACTTCACCATTCGCCACAAAAGGGGCCGTGACCACGGTAACGCAGACGGGCTGTCCCGACAAGGAGAGGTCGCGGACGGGCGCACGGGGGAACACCGGAGTGTGCTGCCCCCTAGCGCCCTCAAAAGGGGGGAGGTGTGAGGCAAATCCCGGGATATGAAGATGAATTATGACTTCCAGTCATAATCGCTCATCACTCCCTGGCAGTGCCCCCCTCCCTTCTTGTTCTCAATGTCCAGCATCTGTGAAGGTGTTAGGGTACCTTCACACTTAGCGATGCAGCAGCGATCCGACCAGCGATCTGACCTGGTCAGGATCGCTGCTGCATCGCTACATGGTCGCTGGTGAGCTGTCAAACAGGCAGATCTCACCAGCGACCAGTGAACAGCCCCCAGCCAGCAGCGACGTGCAAGCGACGCTGCGCTTGCACGGAGCTGCCGTCTGGAAGCTGCGGAGACTGGTAACTAAGGTAAACATCGGGTATGGTTACCCGATGTTTACATTAGTTACCAGCGCACAGCTGTGTGTGCAGGGAGCAGGGAGCCGCGCACACTGAGCGCTGGCTCCTTGCTCTCCTACCATAGCTACAGTACACATCGGGTTAATTAACCCGATGTGTAATGCAGCTACATGTGCAGAGAGCAGGGAGCCGCGCACACTGCTTAGCGCTGGCTCCTTGCTCTCCTAGCTGCTGTACACATCGGGTTAATTAACCCGATGTGTACAGCAGCTACATGTGCAGAGAGCCGGAGCCGGCAGCACAGGCAGCGTGAGAGCTGCAGATGCTGGTAACTAAGGTAAATATCGGGTAACCACCTTGGTTACCCGATGTTTATCTTGGATACAGCTTACCTCAGCTGTCAGATGCCGGCTCCTGCTCCCTGCTCGCTTCATTTGTCGCTCTCTTGCTGTCACACACAGCGATCTGTGTGTCACAGCAGGAGAGCGGCTTTGAAGAAAACGAACCAGGGCTGTGTGTAACGAGCAGCGATCTCGCAGCAGGGGCCAGATCGCTGCTCAGTGTCACACACAGCGAGATCGCTAATGAGGTCACTGCTGCGTCACAAAAACCGTGACTCAGCAGCGATCTCGGCAGCGAGCTCGCTGTGTGTGAAGCACCCCTTACACCTCCATGGCCATCTCCTGTGATATGGAGATGAGATGATGTGGGAACAATGGACACAGGAGGACTCCCTGCCGTGACCCTGTGGTAGGAGCTGCTATCTAATTAGCAAGCTTGGAAGTATCCAGACAGAACGACTCCAGTAAAAAATGGTTCATATCTCGCAAGCCATATTTCCGATAAATATGGCAACCATAAAAATGGTGTCTCCGCATGCGGACGATGCTGGCACACCCTTTTTATGGGAGCGGGAGCTTGGGAAATACCCCAGGCGTGATATCAGCCAATGTGGAACTAGTAGACGAGTCATGAGTCCTCTCGTTCTGTAGCTAAATTCATAGCTGTCACAATGAGAGCGTCGGCGTCCGCCTACGACGCTCCCAGGCCAAGTTATGGCCATATTCCATGTTGTGGATTTTGTCCATAACTCCAGCCAGGGGTGGAGCAGTGCTCCCTCTGAGGTCACTAAGGTAGGAGGGGACCTGGATTTGCCCAGGTTGATAACCCTACTTCGGCCATTTTCCAGGGTTCTTTCGCTGGGGGTCACGTGTAGGAAACATCTGTGGGAGTTCCTGGAAACCTGGCCTACAGCGCCCCCCTGTGGCCAGACGCAACAAGGTAACTGCGGGAACTGTGTATGCCTGTTTGTAAACCATGCTTTATCTGTAACTGTACTCTGACATATGTATATTCTGTAGATTCCCTATTGTATATATTGTAGTTTCTAGTGTGGCTTTAGGCTGATTAAATTATATAATTAATCTTGGGCTGTTCTGTTATCTCGATCTTGAATCCCACGTCTGTGTGTTCGGCTAATAGTTACCGTGAAGCGGTTGGTGGCAGCGAGTTGTGCCAAGGATTATTGTGGGGAGGCCAGTGAGATTCGGGGAGGTTTTATATATTCCGCCCGCGGAGGTCGGGGGAATATATACCCTACTCTCACCGGGGACCCTTCAATAATCGGCATAAGTAGTATAGCGGCCTCCTTGCTTATTGTCGGGCAATTCCATAATTGGCCTGACTATAAGAGGGGCGCTAGAGAGCGCGTCACGTGCTCTGTCTGTCGGTCGGGAGGTATAAAGGAGGGGTGACCCCCACTTGTTACCCCCCGATTGTGACGTACTGGCAGCCAGCGCGGGGGATTTCTGAGTGACCCCCCCGGTGGTTTGTGACAATTATTATTATTATTATTACCATATATTGGGATAGGTTCTTGGAGATGGGAATACCCCTTTAAAGATATAATTGCTTGCAAGAGAATGTTTTATTTGGAAATGATAAAATAGGTTTTTGAGTTTAAGAAACGATTAAACAGGCGTCTGACTATATATCATATGGTCTGTTATAAGGTTACTGTAATTTTTTCTCTTACTCCATTTTCATATTTTTATGTAATATGATATGTAGAAGCTTAGATATCAATAGCATTATGCATCTACGGTAAGTGTTCTACATGCGCCTGTTTTCTTCTTGAGTCTCACTGAACAACATAGCCCAGCATGCCAGGTAGTTTACCAGGAGGCTATCAGTGTCTTATATCTTATTTAGTTGGTGTTGTCAGTGCTCACATGCATTATTTGTGTGTTGTGTAGAGGATTAACTCTACGCTTCAGCTTCAGATCTCATTATGTGTTCCCCAGACCCCCCACTTTTTAGTTCCGAGATTGTTGCCAGCTGTCGATATTATTCTAGACCCTATTGATGTGACAGCGTCACTAAACCTCTGTTCTGGCAGATCACACGGGTAATACTTGGGTCAGACTATTGGCAAGATGACAAGCACTGTCAAGCTAGAAAACACAATATAACTGCAGTACTTTTTATACCTAATGTGGCATAATCCTATTTGATATGTGTAATTATAGTTACCTATGATTATAGCTTACAAGCTATCAAAAGCTGAGGACCTATTTTTTTTTATTTTATTTTTTTTTTATTTTTGCACAACTGCACTCCAGGCTATGGACTATGGAGCAAACTGCAGCATAGTTCTGCTTATTTGCGTGTTACTACAATATGTGAACGAGGAGATTTTGGGACATCCCATTCTAAATCCATAGGTAATGATACGGTAATGGTCCCCACTTTGCAGCTAAAACAGCTTCCACTTGTCTAGGAAGACTTTCTACAAGACTTTGGAGCGTGTCTGTGTGAATTTTTCCCCATTCATCCAGAAAAGCATTTCTTGCATCAGACACTTACATGAAAACAGTGAAAAGGAAGAGGTTGGACCCAGCACCAATTCCAAAAATATATTAAAAATAAGTTGTCTTTTATTAATACATGATTAAAATTTTATTTGAAGACCATGATGAAAAATATATAGAACATAGAACTTAACGCGTTTCGGACTTCATAAATTTAAAAGCAAAAAAACTAGTCCTTAATCATAAGTGGTCTATGCATGGGAAGCAACGGACTTTATCATAAATGTCCAAAACCTGATTCAGCCATGAATTTCTTGAGATCCTATTTCCTGTTTCCATGTACAGCAATCTACATTAACCAGTATTCATGAACAAAAATCAAAAAATGCCCAGACAGCTAGAAGGAAACATGTAAAAAAAAAAAAAAAAAAAAGTCCTGATGTCTTCTAATTACATGTATAGCAGTAGCTGCTTGTGCACTTTTTTCAGAACTATAACTAGGGCTTATTTTTGTAGTGGGGCTTTATTTCAAGCATATGATACAAATCCTGAAAAATCATCCTAGGGCTTAGGCTATGTGCGCATCCTCTCAAAGATTACCGCACCCGCGGTAAAAAAACGCGGGAAACCGCACCCAAAAACCGCATGCGGTTTGCCGCGGTTTGCTGCGGTTTTACCGCGGTATTATTCGCGGTTTTGCCGCGTGCGGGTTGGGATGTGCTTTATTGCATTCAATGCAATAAAGCACATTGAAGAAAAAAAAAAAAAAATACATTTAATTCTGATAGTAGATAGACAGAAGAATAGATAGAGGGATAGATAGACAGACAGAAAGACAGACAGAGGGATAGATAGAGGACAGATCGCTGCATTTCCCACGGTCAGCAGTGAGTTCACATTACCGGCCGTGGGAAATGACCGGTAATTACCTCTGCTGTCTGCTGCATTCATTCAGCGCTGTGTCTGTGACAGTCGCGGCTGGATGGAAGCAGCGCAGGACGTCGGACCTGTGGATTACGCCGGAGCTTTGTTTCGGGGGGGTTAATAAAATGGTGAACGAGGCTTGTTGGTTTTATTTAAAATAAAGGATTTTTCGGTGTCTGTGTTTTATTCACTTTACTTACGGGTTGATCATGTCAGCTGTCTCATAGACGCTGCCATGATCAAGCCTGGAGTTAATGGCGGTGATCCACCACCATTAACCCCTTGTATTACCTTGCCACCAATGCTACACGGTGGCAAGAAGAGCCGAGGGACTTCCGGCTCCTGCGCTGATCATGTAGGACACAGGACGCCTGAGCTCTGTCATTCCCTGCAGCTCTGACATATATACCGGACATCCCACCAGCCTCCCCCGCTCCATACCACCGGTGAGTGAAGTTGCTGAATGCAGGGATGTTCATGGGGAGCCGTGGAGATAATCACTTGAAACAGCGCGGTGAACTTCGCTCTCCCCCTCCCTCTCAAGATCTGGCAGCGTGATAAAGATGGCGCCGGAGCCTGCCCTGCACTAACATCAGATCTGTACACAGAGAGCAGGACACAGCTTACCTTGCACTCACTCCCCCAGCACTAAACAGTTAACCGGCAGCAGAATAATAAATCTCCTGGAGTCCTGATAAGATATCAGCTGCAAACAACGCTACTCACAAGTTCTGCAAAGAGCAGAGTTAAAACACCGGGAATCCCTGGGCCCTTCCCCCATCTTGTCCAGACCTGTGCTTAACAAGCAGGTGCTGAATCTCTAGGCATACAGAATCAGTGCAAAGCTCTGGAGAAAGTGAAAGAAGCTGAAGGAGGGAAGTTTAAACATACATCCCTGCAAAGTTTCAGGACAGTGAGAATTCATATAACTCTGGCAGGGGGGAGAAAGGGGTGAAAGTAAGAATAAACAAAAGGGGGAGCAGAATCAAGATTTGTCTGACAACCCACACTAAATCAGTGTCAAAACTTGCGTCCCTTCATTCACTATTTGATGGAAAGATACCTGCTGCGTAGCAGCTCCAAAACACAAAATCCTCATACATCCAGCGTACAGTGTGAAAAAAAGATTGTGACTGCCCATACAGAATTAAGTGTCCCTCGGTCACCTGAGAATACTCATCAGATGGAGATGGAGGATTCCACGGGGACCCCGGATGTATTCAAAACAGTGGAGGGTATGGATTATAAGCGTCTGGCTGATGAAGTCGCCAATCGTTTGCTACCTGACATCTCCGCTACAATTAAAGCATCAATAGCAAAAGCTCTCAGTGCCATACAGAACCAACTTGATGAGACGGTGGAACAGGTTGCGGCTATGGAAACCAAAATGTCGACGTTAGAGGAGGACTTCAGCTCTGACCACACTACAGTCATGCGTCTGGCCAAGGAGAATCTGATCCTGAGGGACCGTGTGGACGATCTGGAGAACCGCTCCAGAAGAAGCAATTTGCGCATTGTCGGCCTGCCTGAAACATACCCGGTTGGTGAGCTACGTACATTGTGTGAATCCACTATTCCTACAACCCTGGGAGTAGCAGGAAGGAGAAAAGTGGAAAGGGTGCACCGCATTGGTCCGCCAAGGAGAGGTGATGAGAGTGAAAATAACAGACGCCCAAGACAAGTCATAATGAAATACTTGGACTTCTCCGATAAACAGGAAATATTACAGGCATACAAGAAATTGAAACATCCCTTGGAGGTGAAAGGCTCGCGCATCTTGCTCTTCGAGGATTTTTCTGCGGAGGTCACACGGCAGCGGAGGGCATTCTCATACATATGCTCTGCCTTATTTAAGAGAAATATACGCTTCCAGTTAAAGTACCCGGCAACGTTGATTATCAGACATCAGGATGGATCCTACAATTCTTTCTCAAGTCCAAAGGAGGCAGAGGCCTTTATTGAGCGGATCAACAGTCCTCGTGACCTCAGGAATTCTCCAGGACAAGGGCGCAACGACTCACCGAACCAGAGAGTGACCAAAGGGAGCTCTGTGAAGCTCGCTACAGCTTCCCCGAAGGACCAGAGACAACAAAACAAGGAACTTAAGGGAACCTGAGACAAATAGACAAATGTCGGATGTATGAAGTTCAAGGTGGGACACCTGTTTTTGATTTAGGCTGGAGAAGCCGCAGTGGAAAAAGTTCAAGAAATCTGAGGCGGAGGAAAGGAAAGAGAACCTTTTTTTTTTTTTTTTTTTTTTCTTCCTTCTCTCTTTCTTTGTAGGTGGGACACTCCTTTATATTGGTGAAATGCTATACAAGTATAAGGTTGACTGAGCTTGGAAGATGATCAGAAAAAAGTGAAGTCTGAGTATTATGGTATAGTTGGGGGGAGGAGGGGAGGGAGATGTTTGAAATGTTTGGGGATTTTGGATTCAAGTGAAGTAGCAGAGATTTTACACAGAGTTATTATTATTACTACTACTCTCGTTATTGCAAGTGAGCACTATGTTCAATTGTCTAATTGGTTGAATTTTTTTTTGGCAAAGGAGGGCAGCAAAAACATGGTAAACGAAAGGCAGGATTTCCATTTATTACATGCACTTTATGAGAATAGTCACCTGGAATGTTAAGGGGTTACGTTCCCCCCAAAAAAGAATTAAGATATTACGCCACCTTAATCGCCTCAAACCGGACATTGCGCTCCTTCAGGAAACTCATCTGGAAGGTTCAGACATGCAGAGGATGGGGAAATTGTGGGTTGGAGGAGTCTATGGGTCATCTTCAGTTAAAAGGAAAGCAGGGGTTATTACATTAGTAAGTAGGAGATTACAACATCAAGTCCTGGAAACATATGCGGACACGGAAGGTAGGGTTCAGATGGTCTCAGTGGAGATACCTGGAGGAATTTATAAAATCTTTAATATTTATGCCCCGAACGAAAACAACAAATCATTCTTTCAACGACTTGAGGCCAAAATTTTAGAACATGCCCATTTTAATCTAATAATTGGGGGGGATTTCAACTCGGTGGTATCTGTGCTAGAGGACAGGAAAAATGCTAAAGGCCCCCCAAATGTACCGCGCGGCCATGATAAAGTTATGCGTCCTCTGTTAAATGCCACGGCCTTATGGGATGCGTGGAGACTACTGCACCCTCAGGATAGGGAATTTACACACTATTCACATGCTAATAGCTCCTGGTCTCGCATTGACTACTTCCTTATTTCAGGGAACCTGGTACGTGCGCTCCACTCAGCTACTATCCAGGATTTGGTGATTTCTGACCATGCCCCGGTGGTGCTAGACCTAGCAAACATCTATCCCAGAGGAACGGACTATCTGTGGCGATATCCTTCCTTCCTTAAAGATAACGAAGATTTTTCCTTGAAATTAAAGGGATGGTGGACGGAATTTATGGTACATAATGATCAACATAAAGACACACCTATGTTATTATGGGATACGGCGAAGGCAGTATTACGGGGCAGAACGATAGCACATGTTTCCTATTTGAAGAAAAAGGCTCATCTTAAATTTACTGAAACCTCCCATAAATTGAGGGAAGCATATACTTCTTTTCAAAAGCATCCTGATAGGGACCATAGAGATAGATGGGTAATAGCCCAAAGAGCTTTTAATGAGTGGGCGGAAAAACGGGAACAAATGGCTAGGTCAATGCAAGAAGCTACATTACATCGCTTTGGAAATAAAGCAGGGAAAATACTGGCCAACTTAGCGAAAAATAGGACTATAACTCAGGGACCCATGCAAATAAAAAATCAAAAGGGGGAGATACACAAAAACCCTAAGACAATAATTGAGACTTTAGGCACGTATTATAGAAACCTTTATTCGTCGGAAAAGGGAGACAAATTTCCTGATAATAATCTTTTATCTAAAGTGACACTACCTCGACTCACAGAAGAGCATCGCACTTTTCTGAATGCTAAAATTACGGGGGAAGAAGTATTGGGGACAATCAACTCCATGCATAATTATAAAGCCCCTGGCCCTGACGGATTTACGGGAGAATTCTATAAAACAGTAAAGGAAGAGATCTTACCTACATTACTAGAACTGTATAATAGCATACTAGACGGTAATGCGTCTTTCCAAAATAATAACCGGGCATATATAAAATTGATCCCTAAACAGGGGAAGGACCCGAAGGATCCGGGTTCGTATAGGCCCATATCACTTATCAACCTAGATATGAAGATAATGTCAAAGATTATGGCGAATCGTCTAGCTATAATTCTTCCCCAACTGATTTCCCCAGCACAGGCCGGTTTCATTCAGAAAAGATCAGGGACACTAAATATTAGAAAAGTTCTTCTTGTCCTGGATAGGGTTAACCTTCGGCCTCTGAAAGGAGAATCTCCCGCTTTGCTTACAATAGATGCCGAGAAAGCCTTTGACAATATTGAGTGGTCATGGCTTTATAGAGTTCTAGATGAAATGCGTTTTTCGGGGTCATTTTATACCTACATTAGAGAAATTTACACAAATCCGAAGGCTCAAGTTTACATTCCAGGATATCTGTCAGCCCCTTTTCCGTTACTGAAAGGAACCAGACAGGGTTGCCCCCTTTCCCCATTACTTTTTAATCTGGCTCTGGAACCATTGGTACGATTGTTATCTACACATAGCACCTTCCAGGGTATTTCTGTAAATAATAGACAAATTCAGTCAGCTTTTTTTGCAGATGAGATTTTGCTTTTCCTTTCGAATCCAGCTCAGCAGGTCCCCGAGATTTTACAAATTTTGCGAGAGTTTGGAGCGTATTCAGGCTTCAAGATTAATGCGTCAAAGTGCGAGCTCCTATACCTGGGAGGGACAAATGTTCAAACACGGGAGCAGAACCCTTTTGAAGGAATTACAGTGGCTAAGTCATATATCACATACCTGGGAGTTAAAATAGGTAAGGTTCCGGCAACCCTTTATAGTCTAAACTATCCACCCCTTCTGAGCCAAATAGAGCAAGATCTTAAAAGATGGCACGACCTTCCATTGAACATAATTGGTAGAGTCCACCTAATTAAGATGATGTCGATATCAAAATTAATGTATCATCTTCAAACACTTCCCCTGCTTCTCAAGCATAAAGATATTGTCCAGCTAAATAGAGCTTTTTCACACTTCATTTGGAGGGGGAAACGCCCTCGTATAGGGCTTAAGAAGTTGATGGCATCTAAGGTTCATGGAGGTCTGAGTTTGCCGAACATTCGGGGTTACAATATAGCCTGTTTGACTAGATATATACTGGATTGGATTAAAGGCTCTAGGCATTATTCAGCGTTGGAGCTTGAGAGAGACTATGCACAACCTTGGGATCTGGTGGCATTGCTTCATACTAGGCAGGCTAATCTCCCAGTGAAAATCAAGCACTCTTCCTTATTTAAAGACACGATTGCAGCGTGGAAGGCGTTGAGGAAAAACTACAAACTTCCCCATAAAATATCCAAATACTTGCCTATATGGGGGAATCCAGAGTTTGTGCAGGGGACAAGCAATAAGCTGTTTGAAGAGTGGAAGGTGAGGGGTATAAGGACTGTTGCTCATCTCTTGCACACCTCAGAACCTAGATGGTTGAGTAGAGATGAAATTATAGCGCAGTATGGCCTGGGGCCTAACCAAGTAATCCAATATGACCAAGTGAGATATAGTATTATGACTCAGTTGCATGATGTGACCCAGGAGGTAGTATTTAACTCTTTTGATTGTCTGGTAAAGAACTCAATAACTTCATCATCTATCTCTTTTCTTTATGGAGCCATGCGTGATCTATTAATAGGACAGCACCCGGAAGGTTTATTTAAATCTTGGGAGAAACAATTTGAGGACCCGTCTATGGGGGTAAAAATTAGGGGAGGGTGGAATGCTCTTCGTAAATCAATTTTAAATGAGAATTGGCGAGAAACCCAATTTAGAATTATGCACAAGGCAATTTATGGTTTTAATCTCCCTCCATCAGCAACAAAGCCAGACAGGATTACGTATTGCCCTAAGTGTAAGAGTAGTGGAACTGATCTCCTTCACGGGTTGTGGTCCTGCCCCCATTTGAGTCCATTATGGTCACAGATCAAAAGTTGTATACAAAAGGTGTGGGGTCTTGAAGTTCGGCTCTCACCTGGGTTCGCTATTTTTCACCATTGGGAGGAGGGGAACGATACCAAAGGGAAGATGACTAACCCACCCAGACTTATACATGTGATACTTCTGGCAGCCAAGAGAGCGATACTAAAAAATTGGTTGGAGTCTAGGGTCCCCGCGATTGAAGAGATCTTGGGTCAGCTCATGCATCTTCTTGAAATAGAAGGATTGGATGCAGAAAGGAGGGCGGATAGAATACGACAGCACTTTAACAAATGGAAGAAATTCATACTGGCCTATTGTACTCGGGAGGAGATAGTCAGGATTATGTCACCTTTCAAAGACACAGTCTGGTATCATACTGAAAAATTGAAGGATACATTGGATGGCTTGGAGGTGGGGGAGGAAAGGCCGAAAGCTGACTAAAAGGAGAGGGGGAAATAACCGATTTGAGTGGGACTTCTTTATTATATGTCATTACCATGTTCACAAGGGTTCAATGGGGGGAATGATAAGAATGATGGGTTAAGGGGTCGCTGCTTTCCTTTGCTTTATCTTGCCATGTTACGGTTATTGATTTTAAAAATTGGTATGGAATTTGGGATGATCAAATATGACAATGTAATGTTGAATTTACAATGCTGAATTCGCTTATGCCAGTGTTATGTTATTGAAAAATTTGAATAAAAATATAGTTAAAAAAAAAAAAAAAAAAGAAGAGCCGAGGACACTCCGGTAGTGCCGCATAATGCATGCGACAGTCCCGGGGCAGCCGCGGCTGATATTCTCGGCTGCGGGAGGGGGAGTGAGGCGGGGGACATTATCCCTGCCCCTCTCCCTCCCCAGCCTGAGAATACCGGGCCGCCGCTGTGTGCTTACCTCGGCTGGAAGGTAAATATGCAGCGGAGCCCACGTTCTTTTTTTTCAATATTTCCGTTTTCTTTCTATGTGTGTTCTATGTGTCTGTGTTCTATGTCTGTGATGTGTTCTGTGTCTGTGATGTGTGTGTTTACTCTCTGCACGGCTTCCTCTTCCTGTAATGACATCACTTCCCTGCAAAACCGCAGACAGGCGATGTACATTACCGGAGGTAAACCGCGAAATACCGCAGGGAATAACGCAGGAAAACGCAGTGAACCGCACAGAATTTGCTTCCTGCGTCATTCCCTGCGGGATTTCATGATTAACATTGGAGTCAATGGAGTGAAATCCCGCAGCGATGTGCGGAAAAGAAGTGACATGCACTTGTTTTTGCTGCGGGATTCCCGCAGCAAAACATGCAGCTGTCAAATTCCGCCCAGTGTGCACAGGATTTTTTTTCTCCATAGGATTTGCTGGTGATTCACTGCAGAGATGTTATGAACATTTTCTGCAGCGAAACATGCAGCAAATCCGCGGAAAATCCGCGGCAAAATCCGGTAAGTGCGCACATAGCCTTAGTTTTGAGATAGGTCTTATTTTCAGGGAAACAGAGTAGTTCAACTCAAAGGTGTAAGATGAGATTGAGGCAACAGTTCTGTGCAGGCCAGTCAAGTTCTTACCCATCAACCTCACCCAGGCATGACTTATTTATTTATTTAAAGGGCCTTCCCGAAAGTTGAAAGCATACATTTTGACAAAATGTCTTGGTTTGGTGAAGTATTAAGATTTACCTTCACGAAGGCCGACACCTGATAACCAACTGCACAGCATTATCCTGCCCCTCTGTATAGTTGGCACAGTGAGGCATGTAACGTTCTCCTGGTATTGAAGTATGCTTCACATTGCCACTGCTTTAGAGTTTAGTGATGGTGTGATTAACACTACTTCAGCTGTCGCTTGGCATTGTACTTGGTGATTCGAGGATGTTAAATGCCGCTGCTTTACACAACCCATACCATAAATCATGATGTTAATGGCAGAGTGGCTTGGAACAGTTACTAAGTCAGCAGAGCTTTGGCAACTTTGGTGAACTCTTAAGCGGGCTTTACACGCTACGATATCGTTAATGAATTATCGTCGGGGTCACGTTGTTTGTGACGCACATCCGGCATCATCAACGATATCGTAGCGTGTAACAGTCATGTGCGACTTAAAACGATCGCAAAAGCGGGAAAAATCGTTTGCCGCAGAAAGGTTGTCCTAAAACAAAAAATCATTTTCTTTTAATTAGCGATGTTGTTCGTCGTTTCTGCGGCAGCACACATCGCTATGTGTGACACCGCAGGAGCGAGGAGCATCTCCTTACCTGCCCCACCGGCTATGCGGAAGGAAGGAGGTGGGCGGGATGTTTACATCCCGCTCATCTCCGCCCCTCCGCTTCTATTGGATGCCTGCCGTGTAACGTCGATGTGACGCCGCACGACCCGCCCCCTTAAAAAGGAGTCAGTTCGCCAGCAACAGCAACGTCGCAGAGCAGGTAAGTCCGTGTGACGGGGGTAAGCAAGGTTGTGCGCGACGGGCAGTGATTTGCCAGTGTCACAGAACCGACGGGGGCGGGTACAATCGCTTGTGATCTCGCTAGCGAGATCGCAGCGTGTAAATCCCGCTTTAGCCTTTGCACTCAGCGTCCTTGATGTGTAGCTTAAAGTGGTCAAAAACTTTGGTGGTCTGCCACTATGCATAAAGATTCATTAGTATTATAGGCTTAAATACCAAAAATACTTCAGTGTTGCTTGTTTCATAATTAATTTCCCAGTACCGTAATTAAGCTAAAAAAAGGACAAAAATGTTTGACTTCATTCAATATGTTGAGTTACTGTGCCCTATAAGCCTGTTAGTGCCTATAGTACAGGGTGATTCACTCTCTACCCTGAAAGGTTGTTGTAACTTCTAGAAGAGATGTTCGACCGTAATGAAATTTGGACTGTACATACATTGATTCATGAGAAGTAAGGGTGCAACAATGAATTCTCCAGTGAAAAAAATAATAAAAAACATCCTTAAGCCAAGTGGTCACGACAACTTGTCGCCCCGCCAGTCGTCTCCAATACAAGATAGACTTGCTGCACCCCTTTCTGCGTGTCGGTATTTTGCGTGTTGCTTGCATTTCATGCCTTCTTCATTTGTTAAAAATGTACAGTTACAGTTTGGAGGAACATATTATCATTGTGAAAACGTATTCTTCTCTTATCACTCCAAGAGAACATACAGTAAGAAATTCAGGCTATGACCCGAGACGTTCTGCAGAATACATTCAACAATATGTGTGCAGTTATGCTTGGATGCGAACACTGGACATTTTCAACACCTGCTTTAAAACATCAGTTTCTCATGAACCACAGTATATACTGTCCAAATTTCAGTACGATAGATCGTCTTTTTTGGCAACGAGTTGGAGAGCAAAAGACGGCACAATTGGGTTTTACCTGGTAAGAATAGATATATGAACATGGGGGGTGGGGGGGTGCTTCCTCACCTAATAGAGTAACAATAATTTTAAGATTCCTAGAGGATATCAGCTGCTGCAGACCCACGGGTGATATAACCAGAAACAAGCTAAATTGGAAAAGCCTGTGGGTTTTTTGCACTGTCGTTGAGCTTCCAACAAGAAGGGACAAGACACACGAGTATAGGGTCTTTGCTGTTTATTATCTACGCATTTCAAGGTTATGCAACCTCTTCAACAGTGGTGCTGTTCCAGCAATGTGGACACCATTGTTCCGGCAATGTGGATGCCGCTAGCGACTGAATCACTATGTATATTATTTAGAAAATCACTCCCTGATAGCTGGCCTTAATACCTTAGAATTTTTACATCTATATACTTTTAAGACAACCCAAGTGTCCCTTCATATGCTTCAGAGATGCCATTTATTGGCTTACTTTCTCCTTAGGCCAACTTAGCACTCTTTAAAGCGAGAAACTTTATCCCTTTTACCCCTTTTCAGAGACCTCTCACCCAGCCAAGTGAGTTCTCCTGCTTTGTACTGATGAGGTACCAACACCCTGAAACACGTGTCTGCAAATGGATTTTCTCATTTGGCTTCTTACTCTAAGTTATGTGGCAAGGCCCTTTTAAATGGTCGATATTGATTTTTAGTATTGCTACTTCCAATAGATGGCACTAGAGTTCAAGTCTTCTTCCCCTTTTGAAAAAGCTATTTGCATACTTCTTGTCTAACACACATACAAAAAAATAGACTGAACTGCCAGTCACCAGTTCTTTCTACATATGTTTACGGTATAAAGAAATATCAACTAGTGGCTGGACATATAAAGTAATAAATATGACTCGGTGATATAAGTTAATAATTTGTCATCTTTAGGGTAGTATTTTACTTCTCTTTTCACACATTCTACTTTCCATAAACAATGTCAACATCTATCAATCCCAAATGCCATATAGAGTATATATTCATTGTTGTGCAATTATTACATTCTCAATTTCCTTTTGTTATGGTAGCATTTTCCCCATTTAGAAAAAAAATTTCTTACACAGCCAATGAAGTGTGACTTGAAACTGTGTAATTTGAGACCATATAAGGTGCGAACATATTTTATAGACTTAGAGTGTCTCCTTTTGTTTTAATAACGTGAATGCCATGGCCACTATTGTCTGCAGCATCCAAAAGTTAAATAACTACTTGGACAACCTTTTCTCATTCCCCTTGTTTGCCCCAGAAAGATAAATAAGCCTACACTCGCCTCCGGCATCATTCCAGCGATGTCTAAAGTCGTGTTTTTGGGGCTCACGGGACATTATGACCAATCAGCACCCAGCTCCCTTCACACCGGCTTCGGACATTTGAGGAGGAGGTCAGCGTAGCGCTCACATCCTGTTCAAATGTCCAAAGACGGCGCTGATTGGTAGTTGGGCTCACATGTTATAATGTTTAGAGGACGTTGTTTTCTTCATGAGGCGACCACTTTAGCGGTTTTCTCTTTTTTTTGATGTATTATTCTGTGTATAACTCTGTAATAAACACTGTATTAACATTTTTTACTGAGACTGGCTGTGCCAACCATTTTTTCAAATAGGGTGCATGTTCACATCCGTGAGCCTTGTCTGTATGAACAAACTGTCGAACTGTAAGGAAGAAACCCAGTCCAACATTTTAAGATTGTTACGCTATATGAGAAAGTGTAAACACTCTATGGGGCAAATTTACTAAACGTAACAGTGCTCCAGAATTCCTGCAAATTTTAATTGATGAAAACTTACATGCCTTGGACCACATTTATTATATGTTTGAGGCCCTGTGCGCACTGGACAATGGAATTTTCTTAAGAAAATTCTGCAGGGTCTGAAAGATTACCGCACCCGCGGCAAAAAAACGCAGCAAACCGCACCCGAAAACCGCATGCGGTTTGCTGCCGTTTTACCGCGGTATTGTTCGCCGCATATGGGTTGGTACATGTGCTTTAATGCATTCAATGCAATAAAGCACATTGAAAAAAATAATAATAATTTCCTTCTGAGATAGATAGCAGACAGATAAATAGATAGAATAATAGAAGACAGATAGAAGGATAGATAGATAGTCCCTGTGAGCACAGGCTGCATTTTTCCCGAGCATAATCTGTGTTCACATTACCGGCCGTGGGAAATGCCCTGTGGTTACCTCTGCTGTCTCGTTGCGAGGCTGCATTCAGCGCTGTGTGTAAGTCGCGGCTGGATGCAAGCATCGGAGGACGTGGATTACGCCGGAGCTGTGTGTTTTGGGGGGTTAATAAAGGGGTGAACCAGGGGATTTTTTGTGTTTTATTTAAAATAAAGGATTTTTCGGTGTTTGTGTTTTTTCACTTTACTTACGGGTTGATCATGTCAGCTGTCTCATAGACGCTGCCATGATCAAGCCTGGACTTAGTGGCGACGATCCGCCGCCATTAACTCCTTATATTACCCTGATTTCCACCGCATCACGGCAACAGGAAGAGCTTGGGACACTCCGGGACTGCCGCATTATGGATGCGACAGTCCCGGGGCAGCTGCAGGCTGATAGTCTCGGCTGCGTGGAGGGGGGGCATTAACCCTGGCCCTCGCCCTCCCCAGCCTGAGAATACCGGGCCGCCGCTCTGTGCTTACCTCGGCTGGACGGTAAAAATACGGCGGAGCCCACGTGTTTTTTTTTTTTTTTTCCATATGTCCGTTTGCTTTCTATGTGTATTCTATATGTCTGTGTGTGAGTGTGATGTGTGTGTGTTCTATGTCTGTGTCTGTGATGTATGATTTACTCTCTGCTCCGCTTCCTCTTCCTGTCATAATGACATCACTTCCCTGTAAACCGCAGGGCAACGATGAACATTACTGCAGGTAAACCGCGAAATACCGCAGGGAATAACGCAGGAAAACGCAATAAACCGCACTGAATTTGCTGCCTGCGTTATTCCCTGCGGGATTTCACATTTACATGGCAGTCAATGGAGTGAAATCCCGCAGCGACGTGTGGAAAAGAAGTGACCTGCAATTCTTTTTGCTGCGGGAAACCCGCAGCAAAACATGCAGCTGTCAAATTCCGCATAGTGCGCACAGCATTTTTTTTTTCCCATAGGTTTTGCTGGTGAATCACTGCAGAGATGTTATTAACATAACATGCAGCGAAACATGCAGCAAAACCGCAGGAAATCTGCGGCAAAAAAACGGCAAGTGCGCACATGGCCTTAGACACTTTTTTTCCACACTTTTTCTTTTAGCCTGCTTAAAAATGGTGCAGACATAATGGAAAGGGGCATTGCTTATTTAAAGAGGGTAATATCCTAAAATGTGTCATAAAATTATAGAGTGACTTTATGTTTGAAATGTATAGTTAGTTTTAAGTTCCAGGGTGGAGGGTCGGTGTAAATGTTCATAACATATGCTGTGTTGTTTTGTTTTTCACATTTTTTGCAGCTTTTTAGGAACCAAACCAAGACTACAAAGCACAATAGTAACATCCAGAAAAAGGCAATATAAACATAATTTGAGATACTAAAGCATTGCTTCTCAAAGTTTCTTACCCAAGTGGTTCTGTTGTTAAAGAATCTCTATTGTTAATTTTTACTATGCAGTATATATTCTTTCTTACCTATCCAGTGTTATTGGGGATAGAGATAGGAATCCTTATTAGAGATAACCGGATCCGTGGAATTTCGGGTTCTGCTGGTTCAGCCGGACGTTAGGTGAAGTTATGTTTGGGATCCGGACTTGACCTCAATTGAATTGACCCCATTGACAGTCACTAATTGGGCAGTTTGGCTCTCTGGCCACATTCAACAGATCACTTCCAGAAGGAAGGGCGGATTTTTTTCCTTTTTTTTTTTTTTTGTGCACTCTACATCCAATAACACTGTTTTTACCTCCAATGAGAGCCATTCAGCGATTGCGAGCGCCTCGCACGGGACCAGCACTGAGCATACCCGAGCGCAGCAAGCAAGTGGTCAGCATACGTCAAGCACCTGAACTCTGAACTCGAACAGTGATTTATTTATTTATTTTTTTTTATTGTAAAGTCCGTGTTCTGTACGAATATCAAACTTTACTGTTCAGGTTCTCTCTAATCCTTACATGTCACTTATTAATCACAGGTCTAATGTGAAACATAGAGGTGTTCAATCGAATGAAGCGTGCATCTAAAGAGATTGGGCAGTGTATTTTGGATCTCCATTCCAGGTCCTCATCTATTGGTGTGGTAGCCCACCCAAGTCTTAAAGTACCAGGTATTGGGCTGGTTTTTATACTATAAAACCACATTTACAGGCTGAACTCAGTATGACCTTGAAGTTTACAGAGTAAACTGAATCTCAATGTATCATCTAGAGCAGATGTGTAGCAGGTGCAATGTATGTGGTATAGCAAATAGAATCTCTTCTAGTAACATATGTCATTTTTATATTATGTACAAGTGGCAGTCTGAAATGTGTCTGTACATTTGTCTCTGCTCTCACATAAATAATTCAAGGCAGCCTCATGAAAGTGGCCAGGATCCTTTTGTAATATCAATGCACCTGAATGTGTGAGATTTGCATCTCATATCATATTTGCTTCTTTGTTTAGAAATGGCTACTTAACATATATTAATATGAAAGTTGAAAAGTCTACCAATACCAGCTCAATGCTCTGCTCTTTGTGATCTGCAGTTCTCCAATCCACCAATGTATTTGACCACCCAACTGTTGGGTTTTTTCATCTCTGTTTATTTAATCACTTATTCTATTTAATATTTGAACTTATTTCATCACTTGGTCTGCTTCTTCAGTGGAATTTTTTTTATCCCTGTATTGTCTTCATTGTTGGGTCTACTCTATTGCTGGCTCTCTGCTTAATTACTGTTGAAGAATAAAGTTTGAAGAGATGCTTGGTCTGCCACATAAATCTGTCTCCTCTCACTTAGATATTGTCATGGGTGTGTCAAGGTTGACAGACAGGCCTGTGGTGTCTGGTTGTAGAAGGTCTCTGCATTTGGCTACACAAACTGCTCCCTGACATTTTGCTCTTCCTGCTGTGGTGTAATGGTATCCTATGTATCTTCTCTGCTTAGGGATAATCCCTTTCCTTTTAGGACCCTGCGGATATCCTCACCCTTCAGCTGGTAGTCATTAAGTACACCAGAGGAAGTAACAAACACTCATTTTACCCTCTGCTGTTTACTGGTGATAGCTTTATTGCTACACTAGCTTTGGATGCAAGCAGTCAGCTTTTATAACTGTGAAGTTACACGCTTGTTTGTTGCTGTCATCCTGGAGATAAGTTGTTCCTATACTTTCCCTGTGTGTGCTCCCTGTGTGTCCTTTAGAACTTAGTGGGGTTGACTTAGGTCTCATCCCATCCATTCCCTACCTAGGGCCCATCACAGTTTCAGCCAGGGCCAGGTATCCTGCACTGCGCATAGGTGCGGAACCTATGGGAGCCAGGGTCCAGAGGAAGTTTTGGTCAGGGTTAATCATCTCCCCCTTCCCTAGGCACAGGGTTTCCTCTTCCTTTCCCTGTCGCTGTACGCGAGGTACTTCCCCATACCTAGCATGACCGATATTGTAGTTAATAGTCTTGGTGAAGTGTATAATGCAATTCCTGCTAGTCATTGCATACGGGTCTACTTGCTTACCAGACCACCACTGCTACCGTTTCCTTTGATTATAATCGTTCTCCATAACCCTGGATGTTCAGCATAGCTGATGCGTGGCTATATAACACTACATATGACCAAATCCAATTTTTCTTTATTGCATGAGAGGCTTAAGTCTGTGCTGCGACTTTGACTGTTCCTACCCGTTGCTTCTTCTTTACGACAGACTGTTCCTCTATTTTGGATTGATATATACAGTACTAAGCAGACGTTTTAGGCAGGTGTGGGAAAACTGCTGCAAAGTAGGAATGCTTTGAAAAATGTATTTATAAAAGTAAATGAACAAACAAGAAAATCAATATTTTAGTGCAATCTGCCTTTTCCTTCAAAACAGCATTGGCATAAATTCTACTAGGCACACTTGCACACTGTTTTTAAAGGAATCAACCCATCTTGGGGAACTAACCACTGATCTTCTGTGGATGTATGCTTGAATAAATCCTTCTGTCTCTTCATTAATTTGATATTGAGTTCTATTTTGTTTGTTCACTTTGAATTTTGTTAAAAGGTATAAACATAAACTATTAACACAAAAATCTTTATTTGCATTTTTCTTCTTAAAAGTTTTGCAGTGTACTATATGTCCCATTTACTGTGTGGGAAGCTCTGAACTAATCTGGCTTGTCCATGTGCCGGATGGAACTTTAATAACTTTCAGTTTAATTTAACAAAAGCTTGAAGCTTAACCTAGATTTCACAATTGGTCTGAGCAATGTGAGCCTGTTCCTCTTTTGAGTGCATGCTTTGGGAACCTTTTGTTTTTTTAAGTTTCATTAAGCATTTACAGTTCTGTTTACATAATTCTTTTAAAGAGTTCATTATTTTTGCTCTATACAGCACTGTTCAAAAGTGTGGAAATACCTGTTCATGCAATGATTTTTCTTGTTCTTATTGGAATGTGCACACTGTAGATGCAGACTGAAGGCAGTAAAATAAAAGGTGACACGTGTGGAAACTAAGGAGAATCTGTGCAGATCCTTAGATTTCTCAAACTGTCTTCCCCTTACTCTTATGACAGATTTACACTTAGACTTACACTCTCTGTTAAGCAGGATGAACATGTACCGTATTCTTGTTATGAGTGTATTTGGAAATCACCTGCCTTCAGAAAGTGTTTGCGAGAATCAGGTGTGTTTTACAAGGGCACAATAACATGGAAGAACAAGATGTGAATAGTCCTTTAGCATCTTAATGTCTTTGTGACGCCCCTGGATTATCAGGTCGTCACAGGGTACTGCACGCTCTTTTCCTTTAGTGCAATATTCAAATCCCTCATGGTTCTGGGTCCCCATCTTACAGTGCTGCCTCCAACAGCAAATCAAATCCTAGGAACACCCTGCACCACACCCACCAGACACACCAGTGGGCAGCTTAAGCGGAATAGGGTCGCCCACCTAGGGGTCAGGAAGGGAAGGTCAGTAGAGTGTCAGTGAAGAAAAGGAGAGTGAAGGAGTGGAGTGAAGTGGAGGAAGCAGGGAGCAGTGGTTCACAAGAGTAGCTGTCTAGGTTGCAGGCGGTGGTCCTGACCTAGAGGAGTCGGACCCCGGTCGCAGGGGATTGAGGCAAGGTACCTGGACCTGTTAAAATGGACGGTCGGCAGCCTGGTGCTATCACCAATCCGGGACCGAAGGCATGGCGAGATACGCGGACCCTAGGTCGGGGAGAAGCTTTAGGCAACCCAGTAATTAACCTGCGGAGAGCGGAGCCTTTATGGACTGCCCCCCCCCCACCCTGGGCACAAGCGCAACGAGGGAGATTGGGCCTTCCATTTAAGCAGCCCACTAAAATCCCAAGCGTGAGTCCTGAGAGCAGGCTCCCACACTTAGCCACAGTGGGGAGCGGGGCCCGGCAAGTTCCAGATTACTGGGCCACTACAGTGAATCTAAACTTTATGCCAGAAGGCAGGTCACGGATAATTAGGCAGCACTGCAGGGGACGGGACCTGGACGAACTCCCATTGAGAGGCAGCGGCACCTAGAGACTTGGTTTACCCGGTTGTCAGCGTCTGCTTACTGGCTGAGTGAGTACATGAGTGATCTCCCCGTCACGGTACCCAGTATCATCTTCCAGAGCCCCGGGGCATACCCCTACCTGTGGAGGGTAACGACACCTAGCTACCCCATTCCATCACCCCCGGGTAATCCCAACGGCAGCGGCAGTATTCCCAATTACCGCACACCCAGAGTGGCGTCACAAACTATAATCCCCCTGTAAATATCCCCTTTTACGTTAGAATGTGGCCCCTAAGCCCCCGGATCCGGAGACCCTCGAGCCACGAATGGACACTGCCCACGGATCCGAGCGGTTTGATCCGCTGCTAGGGCGGCACATCTTCATATTTTTCCAAGAATAACCGGACAATTCCTCCTTTTTCCCCATCCATTTTTTTTGTTCTCTTCGAAGAGTCATACCTTTTTATAGCCCTCAATTGACATAGCTGTTTAAGGGTATGTGCGCACGTTGCTTTTTACCTGCTTTTTACCTGCTTTTTTGCTGCTTTTTCTTCTGCGCTGTTTAATGCCAAAATGGATGTGTTCTTCTATTCAAGCAAAGTCTATGGGAATTTGGGTTTCTTGTTCACACTATGTTGTTCAAAATGCTGCCTTTTTGTGGCAGAACTTTGGTCAAAAACTCAGCTTTTCAAAGAAGCAACATGTCAATTGTTTTTGCCATTTGGGTTTTGCACTGCAAAGCTGAGTTTTTGACCAAAGTTCTGCCACAAAAAGGCAGCATTTTGAACAACATAGTGTGAACAAGAAACCCAAATTCCCATAGACTTTGCTTGAATAGAAGAACACATCCATTTTGGCATTAAACAGCGCAGAAGAAAAAGCAGCAAAAAAGCAGGTAAAAAGCAACGTGCGCACATACCCTAAGGCTTGTTTTTTTTGAAGGACAAGTCATAGTTTTCAATGACTTCATTCCTTTTACCATATAATCTATAGAAGAGCAAGAATAAAATTCCCAGTGGGGTAAAATGGCGAAAAAAGTTGCACAATTTTGCCATTGGTTTGTATTATAAAATTGATCAGGTAGAATGATACTCTCGGTAAGTGTGATTTACAGCAATATCAGGTATATAATATTTAGTACTTTCCTCCACTTCTTCTAAAAGACATAAGTTTTTATGTTTCTGTTGACATAACTGTAAGAAAGCTTTTTCGGAGGGGGGAAGAGTTGTAGTTATTAAATACACCATTTATTTTAAAATTCAGTGTACTGGAAAATGTAAAAAAAAATCCAAGTGTGGTGAATTTGGAAAAAACCCTGCAATTCCACAATTGTTTATTTTTATTTTATTTTGTTGTGTAGTTTATTGTGCTGTCAAAGTGATGTGGTAACTTGAAAATCTGGTTCAGTTCAATTTATGGTGCTGAAAAAAATGTGGACATTTTTTGGAAAATTCTTTGCTTGTGTCATCAATTTTATTTTTACAACAAAGGAGCCACTAAGGGCTTGTTTTTTACTTTGCAAGCTGACAATTTTTACCAATATATAGTGGATTAAAAATATGACATTTCTATTCATTATTGTAGGTTTTTTTTTCATTGTTGCAAAAAAAAGTAATTGTCACTTTGATTTTTTTTTTTATCTTTTCAAGATTATTGATAGGATTAATTTTATATTTTGATAGTTTGAACTTTTACGAAAAGAGAAATACCACACCTATTTATTTTTTTAATTGTTTTTATTTCATTATCATGTGATTGCATAAACTATGTACTACAATACCATAGTATTGTAGTATATACTATAAATCATAGTGCCCTATGAAGACAAGCTGCAGGGTGGTCTTTACAGAAGCAGCTTCATGGCAGGCAAGATGGCCTTCATCAGTTCAGAGGCTGCCGTGGCAGCCCACCGGCACCCAATGATTGCATCACATGGGTGTCAATGAGTACATGAGTAATCTTGTAAAATTACCAGGAAAAAAAAAAGTTTCAAGCAAATCAATTACTTTGGTGTTTGTCATCAAAACATTGTCACATAATGTATCCAGTCAATTGCAACATTTACGACTACCTGGGACTGCAGTACACAGACTAAAGATTTGGGGTGAATGTTTACAGAAATGCAATAATAAGAAGTAATCAGCTTCTCAGAAAGTTCTGAATAATATCAAATATCAAATACTGAGTGTTTCCAGGAAATAAGACTGAGCAGTGATGAAACACAATATAGTTTCAGGATTATTTTCACTTTGCTTAATTCTCTCTACATCTGTACATTATCCTCTGTACTTCTTTGAGTTGCTAAAAATGTTATAATAATACTATGAGAGTCCCCTAACCTTTCTTACTTGCCCTAAAAATAAAAGCTAATAAGGCTATGTTCCCACGGGGACAGTGTCCTGCGGTTATATCCGCAGGAGCTCCCAGGAAACCGCACCACAACTTTTGTCTGTATCCATGCTGCGGAATGTCCTGCGGATATACTGCGGTATTCTGCATTGAGGATACAGTACCATGGCTTCGGCACTGCATCCTCAATGCAAAACAAGTGCTGCAGGGATCGGGTGTTCATACTCACCTCCATCACGCAGCACCTCGCTTTCCGGCGGCCGTGTCACTCTGTCATCGTCTGCTGCACTCTGCAGGTGAAGGTGGGCGGGCCTGAACTAGCTCCGGCTGTCACATGACCGGGGCTCGTGCAGGCCCCGCCCACCTCTTCCTTCCTGTACCTGGATCCACTGCGCTGCTGTACATTGGATGGAGAAAGTGACTCGGGTGTCTGCTATCAAGGCAGGTAAGTATATGGGACCCTGCGGAGAAATCCGCAGGAATAATTGACATGCTGCTGATTTTTCCGCAGGGAAATCCACATTATTTCCGCAGCATGGGCACAGCAGTTCCCAAATGCCATAGAAATGGCTGGGGAGTAGCCATGCTGCAGATGTTTGAAAAATCCGCGGCAAATTCCGCGCATTTTCCGCAGCGTGGGCACATAGCCTAAGAGTACATCAGCCTGAAACTCTTGGATATGTTACCTAAGACAAAATTTCTATTATCAAACCAGTATAGTGTTTTTTAGCCAATCAGAGTTTAAAAAACACTCCCTAGAATCCAAGGCTTGATGAACAAAAAAGTGTCCCTATAGGAACTTTGCATCCTTAGCTACATGTCTTGGTTTATAGTAGCAGCTCTATAATAGTATTAATACTTTATATTATACTATAATACTATATAAATAATATTGGAACACCTGCACATTACACTTACAGAACCTATTGTATCACCCCATTCTAAATCAATAAGCATTAATATGGACTTGGTTCCCTCTTTAAACTAAAACAACTTGTACTCTCCTGGAAAGATTTTGTACAAGCTTTTGTTAATGGAAATTTGTGCCCAATTCCTCCAGAAAAGCGTTTTTGCTGTCAGACACAGATAGTGGTTTGGACGGCCTGGTTTGCATTCTCAGGTCTAGTTCAACAGGTGTTGGATTGGGGTTCAGGGCTCTGTCTAACAAAAGAAACTCCCCCAACCATGTGTTTATAAACCTTGCTTTATACACTGGGGCACAGTAGGGCACAGAACAGAAAATTTCTGGAACAGAAAATAGCCTCCTCAATCTGTTTCCACAAGAATGAACACATACAGTTGTCCAAAATGTCTAAGTGTGCTGTAGCATTAAAGGGAATCTGTCACCACACTTAACCTATGTAACCTTTTAATATGGCCATACAGGTTTTAGAATGTTGAAAAATGCCATATCTCTATGTCTCATATTAGATGCCTTGCTGTGAATAAATCATCTTTTATCACTTTATGTAATTGAGCTCTTCCAGGCTATGGGGTGGAGGCTGCCTGGAAGATAACTCCACCTAGAGATATTATTTTATTTAAATAGGCATTACCAGTGTGATATGTGATGCTCTCACTGCAGAGCTGTGTGTGATGACTGACATCTGCAGGTGCGTCTCAGCTTCTTTTTCCATCTCACAGGCAGATGAGGTTGCAATATTGTTGCAATAAAGCAGATCTCAGGGAGCTGCAAAAATGTGTTTCCTCCTGTTCTGTCAGTTACTTGTCTCTCACTGGTAACGCCACTTTTATTTAAAAGAATCTCTGGAGGTGGAGTTATCCTCCAGGCAGCATGCCCCCATAGCCTGGAAGAGCTCATTTACATATAGTAATAAAAGATGATCTATCCACAACAAGGCATCAGATATGAAACATAAAGAAATGGATTTTTCAGCACTCTATAACCTGTATGCCCATATTAACAGTTAAAAAAGGTCAAAGTGGTGAAAGATTCTCTTTGAGATTTCAGTTCACTGTAGTGGATACTATAGCTCTGTGCCCCCTTTCCTTATTCCCTCCCTTTCCCTCCATTGTATTGTTGTGTCTCCTGTTTTTTTTTAATGGTTATTGTATATCTATTAATCCTGATTGTAAGGCAAATATTGATTGTCTTTGTTATAAAAAGTTAAAAATCTTTTAATTTGAGAAAACCAAATAGAAACTTGGGTGTCAATTGTGCCCCTCTCTGGCCAATTGTCACTTTTGCATGTGTGGTGCATGTACAGTATTTTCCGATTTCTTTGTCATTGGTTGTTCCCAGATTTACTCCATGAGTGCAATCTTTATGCTGAGAGCAAACATACGAAGAGGTATATGATTGGCAGAACAGATCAATTGGGCATATTTCTATATAAAAAAAAGTATCATTAAAGGGGTTGTCGAGTGAAAACAAGATATTACCTATCTGCTGGTATCTTTCTCAGTGGTTATCCCACCGCTATGACCGATCATCAGATTAGATAAATATTATTCCTGAGAGGGAGCTTTTATCCCCATCACAAAATGGAGTGGGAGCTCAGACACCTGATCACCCCTCCATTCATTCTCTATGGGGCGGCCAGAAAAAGCCAAGCGCAGTTCCTTCAGCCCCGTAGTATTATTGAAGCAGACCATGGCTTTGTCCTGTCCTATTCTCTGTTAGGTGACATAATCCTATGTAATACAATAAATGCAATTTTATGATTTTATGTTCTAATAACTATGTTTTAAGATATTCAGTGTAGAGAAAGCTTGCACCACAGACTGTGTATGTGAAAAACTGTTGTGAAATATCATTGGCAATTACTGTTCGGGACAAACCGTAAATTCTTTGTCAGCTTGTACATGTTATGGGAATCATAATGAAACAGAATAAAAAGAGGAAGATCACTGTTATTAAGAATTTTTGTTTCATTATTGTGTTGTTATTTTTAGGGAATGTTCACTTTGTCCTCTTTGACCTCCTTAGTATAATACTTATCATAGGCAGCTTTTTTTTAGTTTTTTATTCTGCTCTTTTTTTTTTAGTTCTGTTTTAAATAACTTTTAACTTACCTGCTTCCCATTCATCGGCATTGTGTAAAACATCGGTATTCCTATAAACCAACTGTATACAGATTACCGTACTTTTCGTTTTATAAGACACACCGGATTATAAGATGCACCCCAAAATTAGAGTAAAAAAAGGGGGAAAAAATATGGCGTCCGTCTTATAATGCGGTGGAGTCTTACCGGAGGGGGTGTCAGCGATGCTGGAGCGGGGTCACAGGACGCAGGGGCAGTGCTGGGGTATGGAAAGGCTGCGGGCGGTGCAGCAGGTGTCCCAGAAGCTTGCTGCGGGCACTGTGTGGCAGGAGGAGGATCCACAAACTGTCGGCAGTGCAAGCTTCAAATAATTGGCACCCGGAGTCCGCGTGTGTGCAGATGGAGCGCTTGGCTCAATAACAAGTCAAGATTTCATCTGCGCATGCGCCACTGCAGGGAGATCAATGGGCTGGAGGCGATGTGTGTGCAGATGGGATCTTGAGCCAAGAGCACCATCTGCATATGTGCCGACTCCGGGTGCCATTATTTAAAGCCAGCACCGCCAACATTTTTAGAATTGCGGCCCCTGCCTCACTGCACACAGCACAGCACCCGTGACCCGCAACATTGCCCCTGCCTCCACCACCCCAGGTAACCTACATTCAGATTATAAGATGCACCAATCATTTTCCTCCCAAATTTTTGGGAAAAGTGTGTATTATAATGGGAAAAATATGGTAATCTACTGCATTCTGTGATGCTCCATATATCTATGTGTTCTACATGGATTTTTGATAATTAACAGCAAAATTCAAAAACGTCAAGCAATTTGTCTGTGACCTGCTGTCCCACAACTACTGTATTTGAGAACTCTGATTTTTCTGAAATTATAAAAGGTAAGTTGCAGACAAGTGACTTCCAAGTTGCCTGTCGCTTGCAACTTGCTTTGAAGTCTATGACGTGTGTGTTGCATGCAGCTTGTGGCCAGCAACACAAAATGCAACACATTTGGAAACATTTGTGACTCAGTGTCGCAGCTGCATTATATGACAAGTCACAATGCAATGCTGTGGGAAACAATTACATCCAGTGTATTGCTGAAATTCCACTTGACACATGTCATGTTAGGCCGGGTACACATATCCGGCTTTTCGCCGGTTTGACGGATGCGGTGCACGCCAGTACAGTATGATACAGTACAGTGGCAGCGCCGCAACTTCCGGGTCACATGCTCCGGTCACATGACAGCATGTGACTGGTGCTTGTTGCTCTGCCAGTGTACTGTATACACTGTACTGGCGTGCGCTGCATCGGTCAAACCGGCGAAAAGCCGGATATGTGTACCCGGCCTAACCCTAGCTTAGCTCCAGAAATGGCTAACTACCTGAAAGGGCACGTGTCAAGAGAGTGCCGGTTAGTTACAACTAGTGATGACCGAGTGTGCTCCATTCTGCTCATTAGTATCATCCTCGAACGTAGTGTTAAGAAAATATATATATAAAAAAAAACAAAACAAAACACCCTCCCTCCAGCCGGAGATGCTCTATGAAAAGCTGGCTGTATGTGAATGGAGAGACTAAATGTCCAGTTATTGACTTCCCGTGATGCTCTTTGCATGGGTTGAAACTAGACAGAATTTGAATTAATTTGTGATTTATTTAAAGTGAACCTGTCAGGTCCAATATGCACCCAGATCCACAAGCAGTTCTGGGATATTGCAACTGACAAGTTCCCTTTTTAATAGGAGCCTCAAAAGCAGAGCGAATTGTGCCTCTGACTTGGAGATAATTGTAAAATTCCATAGGCAGGAGTTCATATTTTTTTGCTGTATTTGTTTGAAAGTCAGCATAATATTCCAATTCATGATATCGTTAATCGAAGTGGCACTTTTTCTTGTCCAGACTTGTAGGTTAAGATCTTGGACAGGACTTAGTGTTTCTAAAGGTGCTTTCGATATTAACCAGGGGGAAGAGGATGGGCTTTTTTGTGAAAAGAAGTCCGGTTGGCAACTTAATAAACCGTGAAGGTAGGGGGTCATGTCCCTTCAAGGGGCAATCAGCGCAGCACAAAGCAGAGTACAAAGGTTTTTTGAATGAATGAAATGAGATTCAGTCTGGCCCATTGGGGGGGTGTAAAATACAGAAGTGGTGCTCATCTTGCTATTACAAGTGCATCTCAATAATTTAGAATATCCTCAAAAAGTTAATTTATTTCAGTAATTCACTACAAAATGGAAAACGCATATATTATACAGAGTTATTACACACAGTTATCTATTTCAAGTGTTTATTTCTGTTAATGTTGATGATTATGGCTTACAGCCAATGAAAACCGAAAAGTCATCTCAGAAAATTAGAATATTATGTAAGACTAACTGAAAAAATGATTTTAAACTTATGTTGTTGGCGCCTACTGAAAAGTCTGTACAGTTAATGCACTGAATACTTGTTTGGGGCTTCTTTTTCTTCTTTTTTGTTGCATGAATTAATGCATCAATGCTGCTTTTCATGGAGGCGATCAGCCTGTGTTACTGCTGAGGTGTTATGGAAGCCTTCAGCTCATCTGCATTGTTGGGTCTGGTGACTCTCATCTTCCTCTTGAAAATACCCCATAGATTCTCTATGGGGTTTAGATCAGGCGTGTTTGTTGGCCAATCAAGCACAGTGATACTGAGGTATTGGTAGTTTTGGCAGTGTGGACAGGTGCCAACTCAAAGTCCTGCTGGAAAATGAAATTTCCATCTCCAAAAAACTTGTCGGCAGAAGGAAGCTTGAGCTATTCTAAAATTTCCTGGTAGTCTGTTGTGCTGACTTTGGTCTTGATAAAACACAGTGGAGCTACACCAGCAGATGACATGGCTCCCCAAACCATCACTGATTGTGGAAACGTCACACTAGTCCTCAAGCAGCTTGGATTGTGGCCTCTCCACTCTTCCTCCAGACTCTGAGACCTTGATTTCCAAATGAAATGCAAGATTTACTTTAATCTGAAAACAACACCTTGGACCACTGAGCAACAGTCCAGATCTTTTTCTCCTTGGCCCAGGTAAGATGCTTCTGGCATTATATATTAGTCATGAGTGGCTTGACATAAGGAATACTACAATTGTTGCCCATGTCCTGGATACGTCTGTGTGTGGTGGCTCTTGAAGCATTGACTCCAGCAGCAGTCCACTCTTTGTGAATCTCTCCCAAATTTTTGAATGGTCTTTTCTTAACAATCCTATCAAGGCTGTGGTTATCCCAGTTGCTTGTGCACCTTTTTCTACCACACTATTTTTTTCTTCCACTCAGCTTTCTATTAATATGCTTGGAAACCGTGCTCTGTGAACAGCCAGATTCTTTAGCAATGACCTTTTGTGGCTTACCCTCCTTGTGGAGTGTGTCAATAATTTCCTTCTGGACATTTGTCAAGTCAGCAGTCTTCCCCATTATTGTGTAGCCTACTGAACCAGACTGAGGCCTCTTTCACACATCAGAAGTTTGCATCATTGTTTCATCAGTGTGTCATGAGTATTTGGATGCCAAAACCAGGAGTTTCTCCAAAACACAGAACAGGTGTCAGTCTTTCAATTATAGTTCTTTTCTCTAAATTCCACTCCTGGTTTTGGCATACAAACACTGATGAAACACTGACGAAACACTGATGCAAAATACTGACGTGAAAGAGGCCTGATGGACCATTTTAAATGCTTAGGAAGCCTTTGCAGGTGTTTTGTGGTAATAATTCTAATTTTCTGAGATAATGACTTTTGGGTTTTCATTGGCTGTAAGCCATAATCAACATTAACAGAAATAAAGAAATACTTGAAATAGATCACTCTATTTGTAATGATTCTATATAATATATGCATTTCCCTTTTTGTATTGATTGCTCTCAGTGAGAGAAACAAAATTATAATTTTGTAGTTGCTTGTGATACCTTTTAATGGCTGTAACAGCGTGTCCCTCCCCCGCCTGTGCTCATGGTGTAATAGTCTGTTCCTCTGCTGAGATTAGACTACAATGGGTCTCTTAAGGTCTGACTGCCGTGTCCAAATTATGTAGAATGTCGTGTGTGCACGCGAGGTTGATTGAATAGACCAATTATGACTCTCTCTCTCATGACTGGCGCCAACAGCTCTACTTCTTTATTTCCAGACAAAGCCTTTATAGTCAGGGTGTAGACAAAAGTATAGTCCAATCAAGTATCGCAGGTCGGGCTCAGGACGTATAGGAATTTGCATAGTCTCCGCTGGATTGGTCAGTCCAAACTTCGTCTGTCTTCCATAGGTATTCATTAGTTGGGCGTTGGACAGGATGCAGCAGACATCTTCAAGTTACACATGTGCTGGTATATTGTATTAAGGAAAATCACTGAATATGCAGTGTGTGTGTGTGTGTGTGTGTGTGTGTGTGTGTGTGTGTGTGTGTGTGTGTGTGTGTGTGTATATATATATATATATATATATATATATATATATATATATATATATATATATATATATATATATATATATATATAATCTCCAAAGAAAGAAAGTCGCACTCCAGATGATCACCATATCACTCCATCTTTATTGCAGGGGAAACATGAGGGTACAAGCGGTGGGGAGGGTGAGATAAGCCATACAACGCCGGACGACGGCGTGCCGTTTCGCTAGAACTTAGTTTCCACGGGTCCAGTGCAAACTGCCATGCAGCACCACCCTTTTAACACAAATGGTGCGGGTACTGCATTAGCAGAGTGATTTAAAATGCAAATGCAAGTATACAATTAGTAGCTGCGAAAAGCAGGTGAAGACTTCAAGGGTATTAACATATCACAGTCTAATACACATATCTCTCAAAATACAATAATATACAAAAGGCGGACAAAATCACAATCCCTACAAGAACAGAACAAAATTCTGATGTACAGTACAGCGAGCACAAAAACAGTAGAAATTATTTTAAATTAGTGAAAAAAAAATTTTCAGAGACAATGTATGCAATAATGTTAAAATGCAAAACAGTAGCTATTAATCAACGCCATGATCAGATAGTGCTAGCAAAACAAGGGTGTCAGTCAGGATGTCATATACTCGACATGTCAAAAAAAAAAAAAGTTTCTTTAAAGAAAAACTGACAAGTCGTTTCTGTCATTCAAACCTAGCGGTCCCATTGCGTTTAGATCCAGAATCAATCTGGATTCTTCTTGTAACAGCGTGCGGTGCGTGTCGCCACCTCTGCTGCTAGGATTGACTTTAAACAGACCAGCAAAAGAAAGTAGATTGGAATTACTATTATGGCATTCCTGCATGTGTTTAATAAGTCTTGCTGAACCTATCCCTGATATTAAGGATTTGCAATGTTCCCTAAAACGGACGTTTGGGTGTGCAGACTGTCAAAGAAGTCCTGATAAAATTTGGGCAGGATCCTTCCCTGGTGGCATTTGTGGCAGAAGCATTTGACTTCGTATTGAGTCATAATGCTTTTACCTTTGGAGAACAATGGTATTTGCAGTGCGGGGGTACCGCAATGGGTACCCCCGCAGCTTGCATTTTTGCAAACCTTTACCTTGCAGCTTTAGAGGATAAACTAATATATAGTCTTGGTAATCCATTCCTTAAGCTGGTGTCACACTAAACGACAGCGACAACGACGTCGCTGTTACGTCACCATTTTCGGTGACGTAACAGCGACCTTGTAAGTCGCTGTTATGATCGCTGCTTAGCTGTCAAACACAGCAGAAGCAGCGATCATAAGGTCGCTGTGCTACATGTTCAGAGAGCAGGGAGCCGCGCTTAGCGCTGGCTCCTTGCTCTCCTGCAGCACACATCGGGTTAATTAACCCGATGTGTGCTGCAGCTACATGTCACAGTTCAGAGAGCAGGGAGCCGCGCTTAGCGCTGGCTCCTTGCTCTCCTGCAGCACACATCGGGTTAATTAACCCGATGTGTGCTGCAGCTACATGTCACAGTGCAGAGAGCAGGGAGCCGCGCGCACTGCTTAGCGCTGGCTCCTTGCTCTCCTTGCTACAGTATACATCGGGTTAATTACCCTATGCGTACTGCAGCCACATGTCACAGTGCAGGAGCCGGCACTGGCAGCAAGAGCGGAGGCTGGTAACCAGCGTAAACATCGGGTAACCAGGGAAAGGTCTTCCCTTGGTTACCCGATGTTTACGCTGGTTACAGCTTACCGCAGCTGCCAGTGCCGGCTCCTGATCGCTTCATTTCGTCGCTCTCTCGCTGTCACACACAGCGATGTGTGTGTCACAGCGGGAGAGTGACGACCAAAAAATGAAGCTGGACATTCAGCAACGACCGGCGACCTCACAGCAGGGAACAGGTCGTTGCTGGATGTCACACACAGCGACAGCGACGGGACGTCGCTGCAACGTCACAGAAAATGGTGACGTAGCAGCGACGTCGTTGTCGTCGTCGTTATGTGTGACACCAGCTTTAGACATATAAAGATGTACGCAAGATATGTGGATGATGTATTTCTGGTATGGGATGGTACAGAATCAGAGTTTGAGCGGTTTGTCACTTATCTGAATACCACTAATGCTTTTAATATGCTATTCACTAGTCAGTTTGGTGGCCAGGAACTTGTTTTCCTGGACATTAAACTGACAGTGAATGACGGGACCATCCTTAGGGAGGTCCACAGAAAACCTACAGCCGTTAATAATTTGCTGCATTTTAATAGCGCTCATCCTTCCCATACCAGAACCTCTCTCCCATATAGTCAGTTCTTGCGTTTAAAACGTATTAATAATGATCCTCGCAAATTTGAAGAGCAAGCCTCTGATTTAAAGGCACGCTTACTTGAACGAGGTTATCCCTCTAGGATCATAGAAGCTGCTTTAGACAGGACTGCGATGGCGACGAATGATCATGATAGACCTAGCAAAAATTTTTTGGGAAAAATGCCGCATAATGCCGCCGGGGATAGATGCACCTTCAATTTCAAATACAATTCTATGTTTGACATTGTGAGATCCAGCATAGAGACACTGGCATTTGTTGAAAAACGATAAAGACCTTAGAGACCTGGTTAAAGAGGGTCCCTTGGTATCTTACAGAAGAGGCCATAATTTAGGCGACCTTTTGGTAAAAAATAGATTCGTGCCCACAAAGGAAAAGACATGGTTAGACAAGAAAAAAATTAAGGGTAATTTTAGATGTGGGAATTGTCCTTTCTGTTCGGCCCATAAAACGGGGGATGTAATAAAAGTGGGGTGTGAGTACCTCAGGGTTAATGATTTCATATCGTGCAAGTCCACTTATATAGTGTATGCATTATTTTGCCCCTGCAATTTTTATTACATTGGAAAAACCTATCCGGCCCCTTTACGTCCGTTTTAGGGAACATTGCAAATCCTTAATATCAGGGATAGGTTCAGCAAGACTTATTAAACACATGCAGGAATGCCATACTAGTAATTCCAATCTACTTTCTTTTGCTGGTCTGTTTAAAGTCAATCCTAGCAGCAGAGGCGGCGACACGCACCGCACGCTGTTACAAAAAGAATCCAGATTGATTCTGGATCTAAACGCAATGGGACCGCTAGGTTTGAATGACAGAAACGACTTGTCAGTTTTTCTTTAAAGAAACTTTTTTTTTTTTTTTGACATGTCGACTATATGACATCCTGACTGACACCCTTGTTTTGCTAGCACTATCTGATCATGGCGTTGATTAATAGCTACTGTTTTGCATTTTAACATAATTGCATATATTGTCTCTGAAAATTTTTTTTTCACTAATTTAAAATAATTTCTACTGTTTTTGTGCTCGCTGTACTGTACATCAGAATTTTGTTCTGTTCTTGTAGGGATTGTGATTTTGTCCGCCTTTTGTATATTATTGTATTTTGAGAGATATGTGTATTAGACTGTGAAATGTTAATACCCTTGAAGTCTTCACCTGCTTTTTGCAGCTACTAATTGTATACTTGCATTTGCATTTTAAATCACTCTGCTAATGCAGTACCCGCACCATTTGTGTTAAAAGGGTGGTGCTGCATGGCAGTTTGCACTGGACCCGTGGAAGCTAAGTTCTAGCGAAACGGTACGCCATCGTCCGGCGTTGTATGGCTTGTCTCACCCTCCTCACCGCTTGTACCCTCATGTTTCCCCTGCAATAAAGATGGAGTGATATGGTGATCATCTGGAGTGCGACTTTCTTTCTCCTTTGGATTTATCTTGGTCTTCACCGCAAGTCTGCACCATGATCCCCTCCATGGCTCAGCAGGGCTCAAGTAGCTGAACGTGTAGTAACACGCGGATTAGGTGGTGCACCGGGACTCTTACCTCTTTCATATATATATATACATATATATATATATATATATATATATAATGTGTTAGTAAGAAACAAAAGAATTCATAAATGTGTTTGTTAGATTACATTAACTAAACTACATACCTAAGTCTATGAAATGGCTGAATTAAATATTTTTGGTTACTCAATTCTTATCCTCAACACCTTCTGTCCTGTATGTACTACTTCTGGTGGGAGATTTGTTCTTCTGAGCATGGGACTCATCCAATCCACAACTTGGTAGACAGAATAGAGCCAGGACGTCTAAAATCCTTTCAGGTATCAAATGTCCAGGGGGAGGTGGGCCCTTCTGCCCACCTAAGGGGCTGATCTCAGGAGAAGAGAACAATGAGACCCATGTTAGTCAGTTAATGGATCTCAGCTGGAGAAGGACTAGGATCTATAGCTGAGGCTAGATCCTAGTGCCTGTGTATGGACTGTTACAGATTGGAGATCAGTGGCCATGTGGGATTGTGTTTTGTTGTTCACCCTGTTGGATTCAAGGAACTCATATAAGAACCATTGCCAAATTTTCCCTGGCTTCGGAATACCGGGAGGCGCCCCCGGATCTGTTGTTTTGTTGTGGAGTCCTTGCAGACTTTAACCCCTTCATGACCATGGACGGAAAGATCCGTCCTTGTGCCCTGGGCCTTAACGACCAAGGACGGATCTTTCCGTCATGGCGGAATCGCGGCACCGGAGCCTCCGGTGACTGCAATATGTTAACAAAAACCGCAGATTCGGGGAGGAGGGGACCTGTTCCTGACCTTAGGAGGGGTGGTGCCTCCTCCCCGGACCTACGGAGGCTGTGATTGGCTGACGAACGCCGCTCAACCAATCACAGCCACTGTAATGTTCCAGCCATTTAAAATGACTGAAACATTGAAATCTAGCCCTGGCCAGTGCAGCTGTAGCACTGGCCATTGGCTGGAGCTGGGTGACCTCACTGGATCACCCTCCCCCAGCTCCAATGCTCTGATTGGAGAGATCGGCCTTGTGACCGATTTCTCCAATCACAGTGGACCTGTTGCCGGTGACCGCCCCCATCAGCTTCACTTGTCCCTGCAGCACGCCAGCACACTGAGCACAGTGAGTGTACACAGTGCAATGGCAGGGCGACAAGCTCCGGTCCCATGCTGTTGAGACCGGAGCATGGGACCTGGAAGTTGCCGCGCTGCCATTGCACTGTACGAAAAGCGTCCCGATCCGCCGCTGCCCTCCGCGATCTGCCACCTGTCTCCCCGATCTCCTGCCCGCACCCTCACCCCCACACCTCCCGATCGCTGCCGCCGCCGCCCTCCATCTGCCACAGTGCCACCGCTCCCCCCAATCTGCTGCCCGTCCCTCACCCCTCGTGATCGTTGCCCGGCCCCTCACCTCCGTGCAGCAGATCGGAGGGAGCGGTGGCACTATGACAGATGGAGGAGGACAGGGATCGTGCACCCTGTCCTCCTCCATCTGTCATAGTGCCACCGCTCCCTCCGATCTGCTGCCCGGCCCCTCCCCCTCGTGATCGGTGCCCGCCCCCTCCCCTCCGTGATGTGCTGCTCGCCCCTCCCCTCCGTGATGTGCTGTTCGCCCCCTCCCCTCCGTGATGTGCTGCTCGCCCCCTCCCCTCCGTGATGTGCTGCTCGCCCCCTCCCCTACGTGATGTGCTGCACGCTCCCCCCACCTCTCACCCCCGTGGTCCGCTACCCGCCCCCTCCACTGTCACCGCCGTGATGTGCGCTCCCTCCCCTGTCACCGCCGTGATGTGCGCTCCCTCCCCTGTCACCGCCGTGATGTGCGCCCCCTCCCCTGTCACCGCCGTGATGTGCGCCCCCTCCCCGGTCACCGCCGTGATGTGCGCCCCCTCCCCTGTCACCGCCGTGATGTGCGCTCCCTCCCCTGTCACCGCCGTGATGTGCGCTCCCTCCCCTGTCACCGCCGTGATGTGCGCTCCCTCCCCTGTCACCGCCGTGATGTGCGCTCCATCCCCTGTCACCCCCCGTGATCTGTGCTCCCTCCCCTGTCACCCCCGTGATCTGCTGTCCACTCTCCCTCCACCTCTCACCCCCGTGATCTTCGCTCTGCTCACCTGTCTCCCCGTGATCTGCGCTCTCTCACCTCTCACCCCCGTGATCTGTGCTCCCTCACCTGTCACCCCGTGATCTGTGCTCCCTCACCTGTCACCCCGTGATCTGTGCTCCCTCACCTGTCACCCCCGTGATCTGCTGTCCGCTCTCCCTCACCTCTCACCCCCGTGATCTGTGCTCTGCTCACCTGTCTCCTCCGTGATCTGTGCTCTGCTCACCTGTCTCCTCCGTGATCTGCGCTGCGCTCCCTCCCCCACCTCTCACCCTCCCCGATCTGCTGCCTCCTTCATCTCCTGTGATCCAGCTGCCTAGATCCATCCTGTAGGGTAACTATCCCCAATCTCACCTCCCACTCCCCTTCCCACCCATCCCCCCCACCCGCCCTCTCCCCCCATCCTCTGCCGCTCCTGCATCCACTGCACCCTCTCCCATCCGTCCCCACCCTATCCCAGCCGCCGTCTCACAATCACAGATGCTCCCTTTATATGCCGCTGCCCCCCCATCTGCTGCCGCCCCATCTGCCGCCCCCCCCCCCATCTTCCGCTGTTTTTTTTTTCTATGCCATGGGGGGTCTAGTTTCCAAAATGGGGTCACATGTGGGGGAGCTCCACTGTTTCGGCACCTCAGGGGGTCTCCAAACACAACATGGAATAAGCTAATTATCCCAGACAATTTTGCGTTTGAAACGTCAAATGACGCTCCTTCCCTTCCGAGTCCTGCCGTGCGCCCAAACAGTGGTTTTTCGCCACATATGAGGTATCTGCGTGTTCAGTAGAAATTGCCCAACAAATTTTGGGGGTTCATTTAATCCTGCTACCCTTGTGAATATGCAATATTTGAGGCTAAATTAACATTTTTGTTGCAAAAAGTAAAATGTTCATTTTTTCCTTCCACATTGCTTTAGTTACTGTGAAGCACCTGAAGGGTTAATACCCTTCTTGAATGTGGTTTTGAGTAGCCTGAGGGGTGCCGTTTTTGGAATGGTGTCACTTTTGGGTGTTCTGTGTCATGTAGACATTTCAAAATTGCTTCAAATGTGATGTGGTCCCTAAAAAAAGTGGCTATGTAAATTTTGTTGTAAAAATGAGAAATTGCTCATAAACTTTGAACCCCTATAACTTCCTTAAATTTTTTTTTTTTCCCCCAAAATTGTTCTGATGTAAAGTAGACATGTGGGAAATGTTATTTATTAATTATTTTGTGTCATATGTCTCGTTGGTTTTAGAGCATAAAAATTCAAAGTTTGAAAATTGCAAACTTTTCAAAATTTTCGCGAAATTTCCTTTTTTTTCACAAAGAAATGCAAAAAATATCGGCCTAAATTTACCACTAACATGAAGCCCAATATGTCACGAAAAAACAATCTCAGAATCACCGGCATCCGCTGAAACGTTCCAGAGTTATAACCTCATAAAGTGACACTTGTCAAAATTGCAAAAAATGGCCTGGTCTTTAGGGTCAAAATAGGCTTGGGGCTGAAGGGGTTAAGGAATTATATTCATGTTTGGTGCTTTCTTTGTGGTACCAATAAAGCCCTTTGGATTGTTCCTCGGCCTGGTGTCCCTTTTGTCATGATTGACTGCTGGCTCAGCTGGAGCTGAGCCTTTTTTTTAGTTTCACTTCTGATGCAAGTTATGTTAGGGGTTAATCCTTTCTGCCTCATTCTGGAGGTCAGGCTGCTTTATTAGGGCACTGTTTCTCTTGGACTTCGCCAGTTATACATCTGGCTCTGCTGTGTTCTGCTCTTGAGTGACTTGTTGTCTTCCCTGCCCCCTCCTGACCTCCGTGTTCACCTGACCTGTTAACCTCCTCTGTTGTCTGTTTCCATCAGTGTCTCTCCCGCTGTCTCCCTGTTTGTTCTTTATCTGTTTACCTTTTATTCTGTCTTGTCTTCCCACTCCCCCTCGCTTCTAGGCTCTGATTTCCCGGCTACTGACTATTTGCTTCCCTCTGACTACGTTTAGACTTTGCCCTTGTGTACTTACAAGACCTCATGTTGTGACACGGCTTTCTGACGATTCTACTGCCATCTGGTGGGCTTGACTAGTATTACCTCTGCTAGGGAATTCCCTGCTCATACGTTTCCTCCACTTTTACGCCCCCTAGTGGTTTACCAGCTAACTACCTTCTCAGATAGTTTCAGGAATCCTCTCAGTCCCACATTACTGCGCTGTACTGCTATTGTAAATCTTAGAGTACAGTGTGACACCCTTAGGCTCTGTGCGCACTAGAAATGTGAAGTTTCTCAAGAAAATTTCTTGAGAAACTTCTGGGAGTGAAAGATTTCCGCACCTGCGGAAAAATCCGCGGCAAAAACGCATGCGGATTTGCCGCGGATTTGCCGCGGATTTACCGCGGATTTACCGCGGATTTACCGCGGGTTTGTCCCTGCAATAAATAATAAAGATAATCGATAGACAGATAATGGATAGAGGGAAAGATGGATAGATGAATAGATGAATAGATAGATAGATAGATAGAGGGATAGATAGATAGATGAATAGATAAATAGAGGGATAGAGGGATAGATGGATAGATAGAGGGATGGAGGGATAGATAGATAGATAGATAGAGGGATAGAGGGATAGATGGATAGATAGAGGGAGAGATGGATAGATAGATAGAGGGTTAGATGGATAGATAGAGGGATAGATGGATAGAGGGATAGATAGATAGATAGATAGATAGATAGATAGAGGGATAGATAGATAGATATATGAGAAAAACCTATATAATATTCCACCTCCCTGCATTTTCTAAGCTGGCACCCTTTAGTGACTTTCATGTGGCACTAAAGGGTGCTTAGCCTTGTATTTAGCCATAAAATAAATAAATAATTTAAAAAAAACGACGTGGGGTCCCCCCATTTTTTGTAGCCAGCTAGGGTAAAGCAGACGGCTGCAGCCTGCAGACCACCGCTGGCAGCTTTACCTTGGCTGGTAATCCAAAACAGAGGGCACCCCACGCTGTTATTTTAAATTATATAAATAATTTAAAACAAAAAACGTGGGGTCCCCCCCAAATTGAATCACCAGCCAAGGTAAAGCGGACAGCTGGGGTCTGATATTCTCAGACTAGGGAGGTCCACTGTTATTGGACACTCCCCAGCCTAAGAATAGCAGGCCGCAGCCGCCCCAGAAGTGGCGCATCCATTAGACGTGCCAATCCTGGTGCTTCGCCCCAGCTCATCCCGCGCCCTGGTGCGTTGGCAAACGGGGTAATATATGGGGTTGATGCCAGATGTGTAATGTCACCTGGCATCAAGCCCTAGGGTTGGTGAGGTCAGGCGTCTATCAGATACCCGACACCACCAACCCAGTCAGTAAGAAATAAAAAATAGACAACAAAAAAAGTTTTATTTGAAAAAACACTCCCCACATAGCCTCTTTAACCAATTTATTGAAAAGAACTATCAATCCACGTCCGGCGTAATCCAATAAGGGGGGGGGGTCCCACGGCGATCCATACCATAGTCACTGTCCCAGTCAATGAAGAACAGAATGTTCCCCATTGGCTGGGAGAGCAATGCAGTGACCTGAGCTAACATCAATAGGTCAGCTCAGGTCACTGCAGGGGATGACGAGCGCTGCCATCAGGAGCATAGATGAGATCATTACCTTCTGTGATCATCTCCTGTACTGCTGACGTCACCGCTGTCACTGACTCTCACGTTGTCAGAAGTATCGCGAGAGCCCGTGACGTCACCGATAGTGACAGTCTCGGGCCGCCCGCGAGACGGCCATAAACAGCGCTGACCGCGGTGACGTCAGGAGGCAGGAGATCGTCACAGCAGGTAATGATCTCACCTCCTGACAGCAGCGATCGTCATCCCCGCGGCTCCCAGCACTGCAGGGTGTCAGTGTCTGCCCGCAGTATCGACAGCTTGTCACCCGGCAGCGCAGGCAGACACTGACACAGGCAGACACTGACACCCTGCAGTGCAGGCAGCCGCGAGGCTGGAGCGGGACACAGACTCACGGGCACCTGGAGGTCGCACGGAAGTGCTTCTGTGCGGCGTCCAGGGAGTGTGACGTCTGCTCCGCTTCCTCTTCCTGGCATAATGACATCGCTTCCTGCAAAACCGCAGGCAGCGATGAGCATTCCCGCAGGTAATTCGCGGCTATTCCGGGGGTATACCGCACATCATTGCTACGTGCGGAATACCCCCGGAATACCCCCGGTACCTGCGGAAATTAATGGACATGCACATTTTCTCAAGAAAGTTTCTCGAGAAAATTTTCTCAAGAAATTTTCTTGAGAAAAATCCGCACAGTGCGCACAGCAATTTTTTTTTCTCATAGAATTTCATGGGAAATGTCTGCACAAAGATTGCAGACATTTCTCAAGAAATTTCCGCGGCAAATCCGCGGGTAAATCCGCGGGCAAAACGCACTAGTGCGCACATAGCCTTACTGCTTTTTCGCATACCCCATCACAATGGCTAACTAAAATAAAACAAAAAGATGTTACAAAGCAAGCTTTCGAGACTTCTCAGGTCTCACCTTTTTGTTTTATTTTAAATAGCCATTAAAAGGTATCACAACTACAAAATTATAATTTTGTTTTTCTCACTGAGAGCAATCAATCATTTTTCAACTGGCTAATACTGTACCAAAACTTTTTTTCTTTTAAACTTTTTGTATTGACTTAGTGAGCTAAATAAACTTTTTGATGATATTCTATTTTATTGAGATGCACTTTTATCTCAGCAAAGGCAAGGAAGGACACATTTACATATTTATAGATGTGAGCTGGGCCCCTGCACATGTAAGACCCTGTGCGCACGCTGCGTTTTTACCCACTTCTTTTTTGCGTTTTTGCTCTAGAAATTTTTTGAGAAAATGGTTGTAATCTTTCTACAGACATTTCCCAGCAAAACCTATTGGGGAAAAAATTAGCTGTGCGCACACTACAACTTTTTCTCAAGAACATTCTTTCTGCAGATTTTCTTGAGAAAAAGAATGTGCATGTCACTTCTTTTCTGCAGGTACCTGTGATTTTTGCCATAGATAATGGTAAGAAAACGCAGGGACCAACCTGGAAATAACGCATCAAAAAAAGCATAACAAACTAACAAAAACGTGGTAAAAATGCATGCGGTTTTCGGTGTGTTTTTTTGAACGCAAGTGCTAATCTTTCAGACTCTCAAGAAATTTCTTGAGAAAAATCCTTTTTCTAGTGAGCACAAGGCCTTAGACATAAAGTTCCTGAATCTAACATTGAATATGTTCCTTTTCTGTATGCGAGATCCAAGCATGGACATATGCCTTTTAATGTCAAAAAGCGTTTCTGAAGACACTATGAAATGCACATTGAAATACTATATCTTGAATGAAAGAGCTGCCTGTAGTTTTTGCTGTGGTTTATCAGATATTTGTGAAAGCTACTCATTAGGTGCAGGTGTTTCAGACTTGTGGTAAGAGGGTCTGCAATTGAATTTTTTTTCTTGGTAGATTTTTTTTTTTTTTCTAGGTAAATACCACGTATTGAGGATGTTTGTAACCAGAGTATAAAATGATGAGGTGTCATTTTAGAGAGCAATATACCAAGATTTACCTAGTAAAATATATAATATATATGTATATACAGTAATTGAAGTATTCATACCCCCTGAACTTTTCCACATTTTGTTTACCTTGTACCCACAAACTTAAGTGTATTTTATGTTATATATCAACACTAAGTAGCATTTGTGAAGTGTAGAGATAGGATACATGGGTTTCTAACTGTTTTAGAAACATGAATGTGAAAATTGTGATATGCATTTGTATTCAGCCCCTTTAGTGAATACTTTGTAGGATCACCTTTTATTGAAATTATTGCTGCAAGTCTTTTACGATCTGTCTACCAGCTTTTCTAGAGGCTGACGTTTTTGTCCATTTTTCTTTGCAAACTAGCTCTAGCTCAGTTCGATTGAATGGAGAGTGTCTGAGAACAGCAATTTTGAAGTCTTGCACAGATTTTTAGTGGGATTTAGATTTGGTCTTTAACTGGGCCATTTAAACACAGGAATATGCTTTGATCTAAACTGTTCCATCCTAGCTCTGGCAGTATATCTAGGGTCATTGTCCAGCTGGAAGGTTAACCTACACACCAGTCTCAAGCCTATTGCAGCCTCTAACATGTTTTCCTCCTGGATTACCCTGTATTTAGCTCCATCCATCTTGCCATCAACTCTGACAGGCTTCCTTGTCCCCGCTGAAGAAAACCATCCCCACAGCATAATTCTGCCACCACTATGTTTGACGGTTGGGATGCTGTCTTCAGGTTCGATGTGCAGTGTTGCGTTTTGCATTTAGACACAAGTTCTGGTTTGGACTCATCTAACCAGAGCACCTTCTTCCACATGCCATGTAGGGGACACATTTTCAGATTTAAATCTTTAAAATATATTTAAAACCATGTATCATTTCCTCTACATTTCACAAATACTTGATACTTGGTTTTGGTATATTGTATAACATCCTAATAAAATTCATTTAAGTTTGTGGGTGTAAAGTGGAAAAAATGTGGAAACGTTCATGCTGCTTAACTTATTACGCATATACGCTTACTCACTACCCACAAAGAGGTAGGAATATTTTGCTTTCATGTAAAATTTGAACATTATCCTAAAATGCACTGTAACCTTTTCTCTGAATGTAATGTGACCTTCTCTAAACTCTTAAATGCACATGTCCAACTGTTCAATGTTTCAGTACTTTTTGTACAACTTGCTGTTCTTTAATAAGGAGATAAATGGTAAAATTCACAACAGGTGTTTGATCCATGTATATTCCAATAAATTTTGAGTTCAATTAGAATTGGTATTTAATCAGTCCTTCTCATCATCCTTTTTACATTTTGACATCATGAACGAAGACCACACAAAACAATTGATCAACAGTGCCTCGCCAGTAGGATGTTCTCAGACGGCAGTGGCCACTGAGATTAGAGTTTAACATTAGAACTACTGGACTCGTGACACCTATATAGAAATACATGGTGCAAAGTACTCAAAATGACTACCTCAGTAGTTCTAGTGTTAACAGAGTGTCATCAGCAGGTTGCAACAGAGATACAGAGAGACTGGAAAAGTCACAGAAAGGCATAGAAGTAAGAAACAGCTTAGAATGCACAGCCAGGATTTATATATCAAATTTTAAAGGGGGGGGTGCACATGTCAAGCAAAACCAACCATGTAAATAGAGAGTAAAAGCGCTTGACCAGAAAGGCACTCACTCCAAGTATAAAAATATAAAATATATAGTTTTAAATTTTATTCGTGTATCAAAAATTTAAAAATCACATACAGAGTACAATAAAGTACATACATATTAAAAAACACAAAAAAAACCCCAATATATGAGACCCAATCCAAGTCAGACTCTTCCTAAAGATGGCAATTGTTATATTGAAGTTACCATAAATAGCCACAGGATTTCAACAATTGATATAAAGAAACCAAGAAAATGTATAACTATTTGTAAAAACTCAGGCTGGAACAATCATTCTATTCCTAGCCAACCTGGTGACCAAGTGGTCAAAACAGCAAGCTCATTACTCCATGTATAGAAATTCCTGTTAGGGCAATTCCTTATCTGATAACTGGAAGAGGGGAACCTGGCCCGACGTGTGTCGCTGCTACAGCTTCATCAGGGGCGATGGGTGTCACCAGGTTCTCCTCTACCATTTATCAGATAAGGAATTGCCATAACAGAAATTTTCTATACATGGAGTAATGAGCTTGCTGGCAATTCCTTATCTGATAAATGGTAGACTAGAACCTGGTGACTATATTTTTATTCTTGGAGTGAGTGCCTTTCTGAGCAAGCGCTTTTGCTCTCTATTTACAAGAAAGGCATAGAAGTGGACATCCATTGGCCACATCCCACAATGATGACCACTTAATTGTGAGCAATGGCGTTCGGAACCAGATGATGAATGCCACACAGCTCCAGGCATATTTTTGGGAGGTTAGTGGCACCCAAGTGTCACGTCAGACCATTCAAAATTTTTTACATCAGTGTGGTCTGCATGTCAGATGACCTGTAAGGGTAACTGACCATACCAACAGGCACAGGCGTCATCCTCTTGCATGGGCCGGGGAGCATCTACACTGGATGAGGGACCAGTGGGCCTCAGTGCTGTTCACTGATGAAAATTGATTAATGATGAGCCGAAATGATGATTTCCAACCATGTTAGAGACATCTTGGACAGTGCTATGCATCAGGAACTGTTCTCACCAAGCCTTTGGTGATGATAGTGTTAGTGTCAATACAGGACTGCCCTACACTTTGTGACTGGTACAGTGAGAAGTCCCTACTACTTCAATAACATAATTAATCCAGTCATTGTGCCTCTGCATGAATAACACAGGCCTAATTTCATCTTTATGGACATCATTGCTCCAGCTCATCGAGGTCACATCATTAGGGAACGGCTGCTGGAGACTTAGGTACTTCAAAAAGAGTAGCCTGCACTTTCTCCAGACCTGAATCCAATATAAAACCTATGGGATCAGCTGTCACCGTGTAGAGGCTCGTAACTCTGTACCTCAGAATGGGATGCCATGTCTCAGCAGACAATACTTTGACTTTTGAAAAGTATGAGATGTCGTTGTCAAGCTGTAATTAATGCTCAAGGCCACATGACAAGTTATTGACATATTGACTTTTTGGGGGCGTATAGTCATCACATTTTTTTTTCAATAAATTGTTTGAGATTAGGAGATCACCATTGCATGTTTCTACCTAAATGTACAATGATAGAATACCACTGTCAAGTGAACTGTTTTCCATAAACGTCACCCAAAAGCTATAACCTGTAGCCATATGCTTTATCTGTCCTGGGTATTATAATATGGGGGGACCCTACGACAATTCTTTTTATGTATTTACTTTTATACCATGCTATATATGCACAGACAGGGTCTGTGATTGCAAGCAGTCAGACACGGTTTCACACAGGGGGGGCATCTGACTGCAACCAGTCATAGACACTGGGACTCCCAGTGGGCGGGGAAGCACTGCATATGGATGAGCGATAATGTGCACCCCCGGAAGTAGAATGAGTGGCTGGAAACAGTTACAGCCGAGCCAAAGACTGGTAAGTATAAAATGCAAGCCCTAATCTCCCTATTCCTTGTACCACAATTTTTAATCCCGGATTCTATCCACCATAGACTTATGTGGGGACCAGTGTTAGCCCAGATATCTGGGATCAAGTTACAGGCCGGAACCGTTTTTTTTTAACCGTTTAGACACGCTGATCTCCATTATCTGCAAGTTCACCCATCACTACTACTAGTTGGACCTTTTCAGTTTGAAGATGGACTCAAAATTCAACCTACTGCTAGTTTTTAAAAGACACTTTCTTCAAGCAGTGGTACAGGAAAAAGTCTGCATTTTTCAAGAAAACCATGATATTATGCAGGACAATTCACCATTGCATTCATCGAAGTCTTCACTGTTTGGCTGCCAGTTAAGTCCTTAAATATTAAACAAGAATGACATGTCTCCTTCATCACCTGATCTAAACCCGATTAAGAACTTATGGACCTTTCTTAATTGAGAGACTTAAGCCTGCTTTACACGTTGCAATTTCGCATACGATATCGTATGAGATTTGCAACGCCCCCATCGTATGTGTGGCACGTTTAATTTGTTGATTAACCCCCATCACACGTACTTACCCGTCCATACGACCTCGATGTGGGCGGCGAACGTCCACTTCCTGGAGTGGGAGGGACATTCGGCGTCACATCGACGTCACGCGGCAGCCGGCCAATAGAAGCGGAGGGGTGGAGCTGAGCGGGACGTAAACATCTCGCCCACCTCCTTCCTTCCGCATTGTGGGCCGGGAGCCGCAGGACACTGGTAAGAGCTGTTCATCGTTCCCGGGGTGGCACACACTGCGATGCGCGCTACCCCGGGTACGATGAACAACCTAACGTTCAATCCATGAGGAATGAACGACGTGCGTGCGATGAACATTTTACCGTTCAATCGCACGTACCTGTCACACACTACAATGTAACTTACAATGCCGGATGTGCGTCACTTACGACATGACCCCGCCGACACATTGTAAGATATATTGCAGCGTGTAAAGCGGGCTTTATAATGACTGGAAGCAGTCCACTACTCTGAACTGCCCAAAAAGTTGACTAAAGCCAGCTTTACACGTTGCAATTAGTTGTACAATCGCATTTGCGATGTGACACGCCCAGGTTGCATACGGGATCTTATGAGATTGCACGTAGGTTGGTCATTTGCAGCCCATAGCTGCCAATAAATCCTAGATTAATCATTTCAGGCGTCTCCACGAGATACCTTCCATGATTAATCTGTAAGTGACAGTAAATAAACACACACACCCAAAAAAATCCTTTATTAGAAATAAAAAACACAAACATATACCCTGGTTCACCATTTTAATAAGCCCGAAAAAGCCCTCCATGTCCGGCGTAATCCAGGATGGTCCAGCGTCGCTTCCAGCTCTGCTGCATGAATGTGACCGGAGCTGCAGAATACACCGCCGCTCCTGCCACCTCCACGCAGCTAACGAAGGGAATAGCACAATCAGCTGAGCTGTCACTGAGGTTCCCCGCTGTCACTGGATACAGCGGTGGCCGCGGGTAACTTCAATGACAGCTCAGCTGATTGCGCTACTCACCTCAGTTGCTGCGTGGAGCTGACAGGAGCGGCGGTGTCTTCTGCAGGTCCTGTCACCTCTATGCAGCAGAGCTGGATGCGACGCTGGACCATCCTGGATTACGCCGGACATGGAGGGCTTTTTCGGGCTTATTAAAGTGGTGAACCAGGGTATATGTTTGTGTTTTTTATTTCTAATAAAGGATTTTTTAAGAGGGATAGACTGACATGGACAGAGAGAGAGGGACAGAGATAGTGACCGACTGACAGAGATTAGTGAATGACAGACATTGTGAGGCGCTTCAGAACGCAGCTTTTCAGCTGCGCTCTGAAGCGGACCTTTTTTAAGCTGCGGTGCAGAGCGCACACCTGCGCACATAGCCTCAGACATCAAAATCGTATGAGGTATGTCACATGTTACAATTGACTAGATTCGTGCAACAAAACGTTCAATTCTAGACAAAGATACGATGTGTTTGCGATCAACTGTTTTGCGTTCAATCCTGATCGCACTTAGGTGTCACACGCAGATACCTCACTAACGATGCCGGATGTGCGTCACTTACAACTTGACGACGGATTGTGAGATATATTGAAGCGTGTAAAGCGGGCTTAAGAGATTAAAAACTGACAAACTCAACTGATGAAAGGCTTGTAGCTGTTTTTGAAAAGAGAGGTTGCTATATTGGTGAGTTAATATACTTTTTTTTAAAACTTCATAAGTGTATTTTGCACATTTTGATTTGTCTGGTTGTTATTCTCACTTTAACAAATGAAAATAAACAATTGAAATTGAAAAATGTAAGTATTTCGTTTACTTGCATAATAATATAGCACACTAATAGTTGCCCAATAATTGTGTCCACATAGATATTATTCTAAGCCCCCCTTATAACATCCGCTTAAAAAAAACGCATGTGTGGCATGTTCTGTATTGACCATGCGTTTGCATGTATGTGTCATCCATGTGCTGTACGTATGTACCATTCTTGTGACACGTACCAGAAAAAGAATGCATGACACTAAAATTACTGTGTTTTTTTTATGTGTTATAATTGTTTTGACACAGATTTTACAGCTATTAGCTAAATAAATAAAAAAATAATTGACAAAAACAACGTAGAGTCCCACCCACTTTTGATAACCAGCAAAGGTAAAGCAGACCTCTGTGGGCTGGTATTATCAGGCTGGGAAGGTCCATGGTTGTTGGGACCTTTCCAGCCTAAAAATACCATACCACAGCTGCCCCAGAAGTGGTGCATCAAATTAGATTTGCCAATTCTAGCGCTTCGTCTTGGCTCTTCCCAATTCCCCTTGAGCGGTGGGTTATCGGAGCAATGGTTTATGGGGTTTATATCATCTGTGTATTGACAGATGGCATCAAGCCCTGGTGGTGATAGTGATATGAAAAAATAAGAAGGGGCAAGCTGAATTACTTTTCTGTTAGTCATCCTATGCTGCGGATTCTCCCCTTTGCGCACGGATTTAAGCTTTGGCTCCAGGCGAATAGTAATGAAGAGGTGTCTATCAGACACACCTAATACTAACATAGTAATTCCCCCAAAAAAGGTACTCACACACTAAGAAAAAAAATATATATTTTTTTTTAATAAACACTCCCCAAAACTTTCCCTTGTTTACAATTTTATTTAAAAAAAAAACCCAAAATAAAAACGTTGCGCTCCTCTGTAATCCAGGGAATCTGCCGTAGTCTACCGTTCTATCGTAGTCCAAAAAAGATATCTAAAAAAAACAAACAAAAAAAACCCAAACACAGAGAAACAAAACAAGGCATTTACCCTCATTCGCCACTTAATTCAAAAGAAAAAAATCATAGCTGCTCTGACGTTGTCCAGGAAGGATTTCGACAAAGTCTATGGAGCAATGTTTTAACACTGAATAGACGTTGCTTACAAGCAATTCGGGGTCATGCTGCGTGAGAGCCGGCACCTCTGAAGAGCGGTGACATCAGTAACATTACTGTATTTTGGTGTCATTGGGTCATGCCATGCTGCGTGTGACCCGACGCCACTGAAGACTGGTGACATAAGAGTTGCTGAGTCACTCTGGGTCATGCTGCTCTGTGGATCGATGGTAACACAGCTAAGATCAATCTCAACTACCATGTTATTAGTCAAATGTGTCTTTGTTACAAACACTACAAATGAGTTGTGGTTGGTAGAAGTTGTCATGACGGTCTGATGGGAAAGACTGGAAAAGTGAACGACTACTTAAAAAAGAACACCATCTATAAGTGTATTGTAATATCCATGTTCTGCAGGACTGGTATCTACCACTGTATGGTCACCACATGGTGGTATTATCAGTGTTGATCTGTATATAGAGATTTATTTTCAGCTACAGAATGGTCATGTACTGATGTTTCTCTATACTTATGAGTAGGATGTGTGACTGTAGTTGTAATCATGGTTATCTGTTTAGGTGACCCACTCCAATGTTTTGAACTATCGCCCCACACCTAAGCTGAACTCCTAGCTATGTCTCTGATATGTAACTCTTTCTCATGCTCTGCCCCTGCCGCGCTGCAGCTCATAAGCTCCGGGCGCCCCATGCAGGTCAGGACCACCCCTCCCCCCTGTAGCTACGCTGCTGGAGCTATCCTAATCTGACTGCCACATACAGACCTGCGGCTGCGTCCCGACAGTGTAAGGAGCCGCGGCCGTAGGTCATTTTAATACACCGGGCGGGGGCCTGCAGGCTGACTGGGGCAACTTAGTATGAAAACAAGGTCGGGGCCTACCGGGGGTTTCCTCGCTACCCCGACACGCCCGACCGACGCTGGTATACACCATAGGGATAGAGATGCAGGGTGTATACACAATAGAGGCTGTGTGCTTTCTCTTGGCTGTGTATCAAAATTGGTAGGGACCCCATGAATTTTTTTTAAAATTTTTTAAATTGATAATTTAAAGAAACAGCATGGGGTCCCCCCAATTTTGATATCCAGCCAAGATAAAGATGATGTGAGCAAGGATGGTTGACCTTAGGGAGATCAACATCCACCACTGTGGAGACACCACCACGTGTTTCTCAACGCAGTGATTCTAGAGCAATGCCCCCTGGGAAATATTCAAAGCAAGAAGGCCTGCGGAGACACCATCACATGTTTCTCAACGCTGGCAGAAAACTAGTCAGGTCTTTCACCGGGAAGGAACAACCACGGGAAGGGCAGTCTCCAGTCAAGGAGACCACCTATGCCAAACATGGTATCCATCCACAGACAGCCGTTTCGGGGTATCCCGAAATGGCTGTCTGTGGATGGATACCATGTTTGGCATAGGTGGTCTCCTTGACTGGAGACTGCCCTTCCCGTGGTTGTTCCTTCCCGGTGAAAGACCTGACTAGTTTCCTGCCAGCGTTGAGAAACATGTGATAGTGTCTCCGCAGGCCTTCTTGCTTAAGATAAAGATGATAGCTGGGGGCTGATATTTTCAGGCTTTGAAGGCTCATGGTTTTTGTGCTATTCGTAGCTTAAAAATAGCAGCCCACACCTTCCCCAGAATTGGGGCATCAATTAGATGTGCTAATCCACATTGAGGTCTTAAGACGCGCAAGGGCACTACAATACTTTGATCTGCCCTGCTTAGAGCAGATCAAAGTGCGCCTGCGCAGGACCTCAATGCTGGCGAGTGTGGATGACATAGGACGCATCATGCACCCAGGCTTTAGAAGGAGGAAAAGAGGAGGCATCTGTACCGGAGAACAGAGACACCCATCTGACCAGTCTGCACCGCACCGACCGTTAGGTAAGTATTATAAAGTGATTTTTATGTTCTACACAGCGGCCCGGGCTCTTATATGCAGCATGTTAGAATGCTGTATATAAGAGCCCACTGGTGGTGGCCGCAGCTTATAGTCACCAAATCTGGTGACAGGCTCCCTTTAATGAGCAGACCCGGAAGCAGTGCGGAAACTCAATAAGTATAATTGTTCTGATTTAATCCCGATTTTGCTTCCTTTTTCCTTTTTTATTTATTTTTATCTGGGTGTTCGAACCCAAACAGTAACACTGACTTCTCTGTCCGTGTTCGCGGTCCGTGCATGGATACTAGGTGTTTTGTACGGACCCCAAACTTTACAGTTCGGGTTTGCCCATCACTAATTATAGTGTTAATCAAAGACAGTTCACGGAGTACAAACAAATGCCATCCATGTGCTCGCCGTGATTTTCACAGATCTATAAACTTGTATTAGTAATTTTGATCCATGACTCAGATCAAAAACAGATATGTCTCGGTGATTTCATGACACATTGTCCACAGAATACACGGTTACGTAAACAGCTCTATAGATTGTAATCTATATATATAATTGCCTTATTCTGTCTGTCTGTCTGTCTGTCTTGCTCCAAAATTGTGTCCTTACGGTGACAAACAGCGGATTGGCCGCTGGGCTCGCAATGGCCCCGCCCCCCCGCATGGATTGGCCGCTCACCTCGCCTCCTCCCCCCCCCGCACGGATTGGCCGTTCGCCTCACCTCGGCTCCGCCCCCCTTCGCACGGATTGGCCATGTCCTTACGGTGACAAACAGCGGATTTGCCGCTTGACTCGCCATGGCCCCGCCCCTCCGCACGGATTGGCCGCTCGGCCTCACGGATTGGCCGCTCTCCCAGGCTCCGCCCCCCACACGGAATGGCCTCTCGCCCCGAGGTGAGCGCATCAAGGTCCTGCAGCGGCGGAACACACACACACGCACACACATAAGAACAGACACACACACACACACATCAGATCACACTCACTCTCACACACACCTCACACACACATCAGATCGCATCCACACACTCACAACATCCCGTGATATCGCTTGCTTCTCGGCGGCGATACTGTGCGTGCAGTGACCTTCCAGGACCTGCCGGAGGATCACATGGCCAGAAGCATGTGGTATCTCCGGATGTTGTGATTGTGTGAGCGCGTATGTGCGTATGTGTGATATCGTCAGTGTGTGTGTGTGAGTGTATGCGATTGGATGTGTGTGAGTGTGTTCTGATGTGTGAGTGTGTGTGTGTGAGTGTATGCGATCGGATCTGTGAGTGTCGGCAGAGGAGCACGGCGTGCAGCACAGCTGCTGGGACCGCCCACCGGTGGGCACAGGGAGAAGTGGGGTGTGTGTGTGAGTGTATGCGATCAGATGTGTGCGTGTATACTGTCTGATGTGTGACTGTGGAGCACGATGGGGGTGCACAGCATGGGGGATGGAGCACGATGGGGAGTGCACAGCATGGGGGATGGAGCACGATGGGGAATGCGCAGCATGGGGGATGGAGCACGATGGGGAGTGCGCAGCATGGAGGATGGAGCACGATGGGGAGTGCGCAGCATGGGTGATGGAGCACGTTTGGGAGTGCGCAGCATGGGGGATTTAGCACGATGGGGAGTGCGCAGCATGGGGGATGGAGCACGTTTGGGAGTGCGCAGCATGGGGGATGGAGCACGATTGGGGGTGCGCAGCATGGGGGATGGCGCACGATGGGGAGTGTGCAGCATGGGGTATGGAGCACGATGGGGGGTGCGCAGCATGGGGGATGTAGCACGATGGGGAGTGCGCAGCATGGGTGATGGAGCAAGTTTGGGAGTGCGCAGCATGGGGGATGGAGCACGTTTGGGAGTGCGCAGCATGGGGGATGGAGCACGATTGGGGGTGCGCAGCATGGGGGATGGCGCACGATGGGGAGTGTGCAGCATGGGGTATGGAGCACGATGGGGGGTGCGCAGCATGGGGGATGTAGCACGATGGGGAGTGCGCAGCATGGGTGATGGAGCACGTTTGGGAGTGCGCAGCATGGGGGATTTAGCACGATGGGGAGTGCGCAGCATGGGGGATGGAGCACGATTGGGGGTGCGCAGCATGGGGGATGGCGCACGATGGGGAGTGTGCAGCATGGGGTATGGAGCACGATGGGGGGTGCGCAGCATGGGGGATGTAGCACGATGGGGAGTGCGCAGCATGGGTGATGGAGCAAGTTTGGGAGTGCGCAGCATGGGGGATGGAGCACGTTTGGGAGTGCGCAGCATGGGGGATGGAGCACGATTGGGGGTGCGCAGCATGGGGGATGGCGCACGATGGGGAGTGTGCAGCATGGGGTATGGAGCACGATGGGGGGTGCGCAGCATGGGGGATGTAGCACGATGGGGAGTGCGCAGCATGGGTGATGGAGCAAGTTTGGGAGTGCGCAGCATGGGGGATGGAGCACGATGGGGAGTGCGCAGCATGGAGGATGGAGCACGATGGGGAGTGCGCAGCATGGGTGATGGAGCACGTTTGGGAGTGCGCAGCATGGGGGATTTAGCACGATGGGGAGTGCGCAGCATGGGGGATGGAGCACGTTTGGGAGTGCGCAGCATGGGGGATGGAGCACGATTGGGGGTGCGCAGCATGGGGAATGGCGCACGATGGGGAGTGTGCAGCATGGGGTATGGAGCACGATGGGGGGTGCGCAGCATGGGGGATGTAGCACGATGGGGAGTGCGCAGCATGGGTGATGGAGCAAGTTTGGGAGTGCGCAGCATGGGGGATGGAGCACGTTTGGGAGTGCGCAGCATGGGGGATGGAGCACGTTTGGGAGTGCGCAGCATGGTGGATGGAGCACAATGGGGAATGCGCAGCATGGGGAATGGAGCACGATGGGGATTGCGCAGCATGGGGGGTGGAGCACGATAGGGGGTGCGCAGCATGGGGGATGGAGCACGATGGGGATTGCGCAGCATGGGCGATGGAGCACGATGGGGGGTGCGCAGCATGGGGGATGGAGCACGATGGGGGTTGCGCAGCATGGGGGATGGAGCACGATGGGGGTGCACACCTCCCCCCAAAACACACACACACAACCACACACGCACTGCACAACACACCACACACACACTGGCAACCACAAACACCGCCCTACACAGACACCCACACACACAGACAACGCCGCACACACACAACACCCAACACACAAACAGCGCGGCACACACAAATATACGCACATACTGCACAACACACATTGCACAAAACATACCTCCCCCAAAACACATACACGCACCCCACAGCCACACAAACTGCGCAACACACACACACAACGCTACAGACACACAGCGCTCCACAAACAACGCAACACACACAACGCAACACACAAACACTGCTCTCACCCCCCGCCACACCCAGACAACACCCAGAACATGTACAGAGCCCTACACAAACACTTGGTAACTACACACAACAACATATATATATATATATATATATATATATATATATATATATATATATATATATATATATATATATATATATATATATATATATATATATATATATATATATATATATATATACAAAAATCATACATTAACTACACAATACGTAAATTCTAGAATACCCGATGCGTAGAATCGGGCCACCTTCTAGTGTGTTTATAAATGTGTCAATTGACGAAAAGGCTGATCACTAAGAGCTTTAGTAGTATGCTTTCAATTTCCCTGCCATGACACATGGACAGTCCGTGTTAATATCCTTCAGGGTATGAGATGCTTAGTATAGTTATAATTGATAATGGGTTAACTAAACCAGAACATTTCTCAAAGAAATGTCTTATCGATCTAAAAAAAACCAACCTTCCTATTTGAAGTACAGAATGGTGGTTTGAGAACCATGCTACCTGTATATGTAATCCTTCCCCTGACTCATTTATATCTTCCTGTCAGGAAGCAGAAAATGGCCACATTTGCGTCATGCTATATACTGGGAACAGCTATATTTGAGACAATACTGAGAAAACTTAAAATAATATCACCTTCAAATTTTACACTAAAGTATATCCCTTTCAAACACTTTTCAAGCATTATGCATTTTTTGTAGTTCTAGCCCTAGTTAAACATCATTATAAATCACTACAATGTTATTATATAATATATTCACATACTCATCTGCTACAATATTAAAACCACCTACAAAATAAATGCTAAACACAATAATTAAACACAGATTTTTTTTATTATTTTTTTTATATTACTTTACTGGGCACAAATCACCCCACATTGCTAAATTGCAGTCACTTGGTCAGCACCAAAGATTGCTAACAAAATCCACTGTATTATTTATCTTTATTGTATCGGCCATGTACTCTACATAGAAAAGGCCTCATTTCAAACAAATAAGTAATAGAAACCTCCAATCCCCAGTATAAGAAACAAGAATTCATTAGTAAGGCAAGAGTTGCCCCAAATCATGTGATGGACTTACTTGAAGTCACCCTGAGCTTTGCATTTTTATTTTGGTCAAATAATATTGTAAGATAAGTGAAGTGAGGGCTGCATTAAAGTGTGAGGTCAGATTAGTGCATAGTTAAATAAAATACATACTCCAACACAAGTTTGGTGTTTTCTTTATCTGATTTTGCATTGTTTCTCTGATATTGTCTGTTACAGTTCTCCCCTATTTACTATGTGCTTGTAGGAGGGTGACCTACGGTCCTACAGTCTCGTACCCCCTGAAGATATCATTTCTTTTATGAGTAATGTGTAATATGTATTTACACGTATAATTGTGGTAACCTTGATAATTCCCTGTGTATGGGTGCAGTGCTACCAGCCACCACTAGATGTCAACGGTTTGCTTTTTGTATGGGAAAGATTGGGTTTTAGGAACAGAGACAGTGTTGGCAGGGTTAACTGAAAGCCGACCCACAGTGGGGTGGAGTAAGGGGAATATAGTGAAGGGTTATTTCCTAATTTTAGCAGTGTGTAGTGTAGTGGAAGCTAAGGCTGGTTTCACACATCTGGCTTTTGCCGTCAGGCATAATCTGGCAAATACCGGATAAAACGGATCCAGCGCCGGATGCATTTTTATCCTCATTGAATTGTATTAGCGCCGGATTGGGCCTGATGACCTTGCGTTTCATCCGGCATGCGCCGGATCCGGTGAAATTTCATGGGTCCGGCTGCCGGAAAGGACTCACAAGGGAACGTTTTTTGTCACCGGCAAAAAACCTCACCGTGTCAGATCCAGTGCCGTACGGCGTGTTGTAAAATGAAAGCCTATGGGGGCTGGATCCGTCATATTGCGGCATTCCATCGACTTTTTTTTTTTAACTGAGCATGCTCAGATTTGTAAATTCCTTTCTAGTTAGAAAATCTCTCTCTCTCTCGGTCTGTCTCTCTGTCGGTGTCAGTCTCTCGCTGTCTGTCGTTCGGTCTGTGTCTGTCGATGTCTGTCTCTCTCTCTTTCTCTCTGTCGGCCGGTCGGTCTCCCCCTCTCACCCCCTCTCTTACACACCGATCACCGGTGCAGCGATGCACAGCTGTCACAAAGCTCCCGCAGCTTCTCCTGCTTTGAAAATTCCAGCCGCTCATTATTCCATCTCGTATTTACTGCTTCCACCGGTGCCTATGATTGGTTGCAGTCAGACGAGCCCCCACGCTGAGTGACAGCTGTGTCACTGCAACCAACCACAGCTGCCGGTGGGCGGGTCTAAATCTTGCAGTAAAATAAATTTAAAAAACCGGCATGCGGTCCCCCCCCCCCCAATTTTGATACTAGCCAAGGTAAAGCCACATGGCTGAGGGCTGGTATTCTCAGGATGGGGAGCCCCACGTTATGGGGAGCCCCCCAGCCTAAAAATATCAGCCAGCAGCCGCCCGGAATTGCCGCATCCATTAGATGCGACAGTCCCGGGACTCTACCCGGCTCATCCCGAATTGCCCTGGTGCGGTGGCAATCTGGGTAATAAGGAGTTAATGGCAGCCCATAGCTGTCACTAAGTCCTAGGTTACTCATGGCAGGCGTCTGAGACACCTTCCATGATTAATCTGTAGTAAAAGTAAATAAACACAAACACTGAAAAATCCTTTATTTGAAATAAAAGACAAAAAAACACCAACGACGCTTTCAGCTCTGCTACATCGGAAGCTGACAGGAGCGTCCGTAGAGCACCGCCGCTCACTGTGAGCTCCACAGAGCAACTGAAGTGAGTTGCGCTGTCAGCGATGACGTCACTCAGGTTACCCGCGGCCACAGCTGGATTCTCGGTACAAACTGCTACAATGGATCCGATTTTTTACCGGATCCGTCACATCAGTTTTACACACTCTGCGCCGGATCCGTTGCATCAGGCACACACTGGATTGTGCCTGACTGCAAAAAACAGATGTATGAAAATAGCCTAAGCAAGAAGTCACGTGCAGGAGGAAGCAGAGGTGACCGGAATTGGTTACTAGACTAAGCTCTATGAAGATGTACTGAGGGAATAGTGGAGACTCCCTACTAAGTAGGTCTTGTGAAAAGGTGGACAGTAGCAGAGCAGTTTATTACACAGACCCTTTTTAGAGAGTGAAAAAGAGGCTGCCCAGCTGAAGGTCACTGGCACAGGGGAATAGACCCTAAAGTCCCTGTCACACACAGAGATAAATCTGCGGCAGATCTGTGGTTGCAGTGAAATTGTGGACAATCAGTGCCAGGTTTGTGGCTGTGTACAAATGGAACAATATGTCCATGATTTCACTGCAACCACAGATCTGCCAAAGATTTATCTCTGCGTGTGATGGGGCCTTTAGAGTGACGAAAAAAAAAAGGGTTTTCAGCTCACCAGTTTGTTGAAAATTCAGCTGGATGAAAGCTCCTGGACGGTGCTCAGTAGAACAAGGGAGGCTGTAGAGCAATCAAAGTGAGGAGGTGCTCCGGCACAAAACGTCCATGCAGACAAAATTGTTAGAGATTAAAAATCATCTTTAATTCCCAATAGTTAAAAAACATGGTGAGGAAAAAATTTCCTATGATTGACGCGTTTCAGACGCTGAAGATTTTGATCATTGCGGACTCTTCCTTAAAGGGAACGTGTCAGGTAATTTGTGTTCTAACATAGTAGCAGTGTGATGTGTGTGCTAGTAACCCCTTCCTACCCATCCCTGTGTTGTAATAATTTGTAATGTGCATGTATAAAAATGTATTTTATTACATATGTGTACCCTATATAAATGAGCAGAGGCTCTAGCCCCATGGGCGTTGCATCGCCTTGTGGACGTTTGCATGTTTTCCATGGTATCGCGCCCCTGTGGGCGTGATACCATTGGTTTACATCAGCGACGTGACCATCGCTACTTCAGATCCTGCGCATATGCACTTATCATTCCTGCAGCCTTGTTTGCTTCTCGTCTTCAGACACGCTCTGCGCATGCTCAGAAGACTCCTGCGGTTCTGGTCATGTGCAGAGCGCATCTGAAGACGAGAAGCAAGCACCCGGATAACAAGGCTGCGGGAATGGTAAGTGCGCATGTGCAGAATCTGAAGTAGCGATGGTCCCATCGCTGATGTAAATCATGGTATCACGACGACAGGGGCGTGATACCACGGAAAACATGCAAACGCCCATGGGACTAGAGCCCCTGCTCATTTACATAGGGTACACATAAGTAATAAAACATATTTTTATACATTCACATTACACAATATTACAACACAGGGATGGGTAGGAAGAGGTTACTAGCAAACACATCACACTGCTACTAGGTTAGAACACATTAATTACCTGACAGGTTCCCTTTAAAGGGAACCTGTCAGGTCCAATATATATCCAGAGTCACAAGAAGTTCTGGGTGCATATTTCTAATCTCTACCTAACTGTCCCTCTGTTAGCATACATAATGAGATCTTTAGAAAAAGTATTTCTAAAAATGCTTTCTGATATGCTAATTAGTGTAGGGACTAGTTGCAGGCCGCTACTTTGACTAGTCCACTCTCTTAAAATGTTTGCACGCCCCTGTGTTTGTGTGCTAACATGCTATTCAATGCCCATTGTACGATGTCATCAGCGGTGACGCGCATACCTGTGTCCGTTGTCACCACCTTAGATGCTGGGTTTAGGATCAGTGTCATGATCAGAAGTCACCACACTTCTAGTCATGCACACTCTGAATCCAGGTGTATGCGTCCCGGCATCAGAGAGGTCTAGTGCGCATGACCAGAAGTACCGGGAATTCTGATCATGCGTAATGACTTTAAACCCGGCCACTTTAGGCGGTGACAACGGACTATGCCGATAATGCTGGGCATTGAATAGCATGTAAGCTTCCCACAGGGGCGTGCTAATATGCTAAGAGGGCAGGCTAGTTGGGAGAACTAACACCCTTGCCACTAGTTCCTGCACTCATAAACATTATAAAGGCTCTTTAGAAATACTTATTCTAAAGATCTCTTTATGTATGCTACTAGATGCTGGGACAATTTTAGGCAGGGACTATATATATGCACCCAGAACTGCTCGTGGTCTGGCTGCATATAGCACCTGACAGGTTCCCTTTAATGACTTTGAACGCAGTACTGCACAGTGTGCATCAGATGATAAGGAGCTAGCCTGCGGCTGAGAAGTACCAATTCAACGAGGGAAAGCTACTACACTCAACCCTTGTCTGTAGCATGCTGGGGTAAGGAACCATAGAAAGCTATTGTACCGCCCCGTGCTCGTCAGCCGAGCCACTCGGATCCGGACCTTCAGTGGGTGGCTCGAGGGTCTCCGGACCCGGGGGTCCTGCGGTCACTCCAATCAAAAGGGGGTTTGTGGTTTGGGGACGTAGTTGTACGGCCGGAGCCGCGTTAAGTTCGTGACGCCACCCACGGGATGTGGTGAAGGTAGACCCCACCGCTGTAGTTACGGGGCACCCGGGGGAGATGTTGCACAGCAAGTTGTTAACCCCTCCGTGGGCAGGGATGGTGGCCCTGGGACCCGTTGGGGGAGGTGTTTGGCGGTGCAGGGAGATGGGCGGCCGGAGGGCACTGATGTACTCACTATTAGTAAACACACGAGTCTCTGGTAATCCAAGGTGATGGTGGTCGGTGCCCACAGCCGGCTTTAGTCTGGTCCCCCCACTCGGCTGGTGGTCTCTGTCTTTCTCCCGCACCTGTTGGTGATAGTGGACTACCTGCACTTGCAACTTCAGGAGTCCGCTCCCGGCTTTTGGTTGCCTGAGGAGCCCTTTGCCCGTAGACGCTGGCCCGGGGGATCTCTGTGCTGTGGCGGTGGCTTTCTATCCACCTCGTTGAGCTGTTGCCTTCAGTCGGGACTTTGGGTGGGACAGGACCTCTAGTCCTGGCCGCAATCAGTTAATTAACTAGCCCCCTGTAGCTTCTGGACCTAGCTTCAGGGTCTGAGTACCCTCCTTTGTGCTCCGGTTTCCGAGTCGGTTCCCCGGGTCGGTACCGGCGGGCTACAACCCTGTCTCTGTCCACCTCGGTTCCACCGAGCCGTCTTCCCGGCTCCTGCAGACAGAGGCCTCCGTCTGCCTCCTAGCCAAAGGTACCAGGGCTCCTACCCTGGCACCTGTTCAAATTGGGTTTTCTCTCCTCTGCTGGAGCTGCACACGGCTCCAACCCATATACCTCTCCAACTTGAACTCTAGACTTGTTCTCTTTACTTTCCCGCCCCAGGCTCTCTGAACTCCTCGGTGGGCGTCTTCCAACCACCTGGTTCCGCCCCCTGGTGTGTCCATCAAGCCCTGAGGGGGGTGACTAGGGTTTAAATGTTTGGCTGTATGTTACCTATGAGGGACAGGTGTAATGCGGGGCCCTATCTGTGACCACCTGGCCCGGCCAGGGCATAACACTAATATATATATATACAGTTAGGTCCAGAAATATTTGGACAGTGACACAATTTTCGCGAGTTGGGCTCTGCATGCCACCACATTGGATTTGAAATGAAACCTCTACAACAGAATTCAAGTGCAGATTGTAACGTTTAATTTGAAGGTTTGAACAAAAATATCTGATAGAAATTGTAGGAATTGTACACATTTCTTTACAAACACTCCACATTTTAGGAGGTCAAAAGTAATTGGACAAATAAACCAAACCCAAAAAAATTTTTTTACTTTCAATATTTTGTTGCGAATCCTTTGGAGGCAATCACTGCCTTAAGTCTGGAACCCATGGACATCACCAAACGCTGGGTTTCCTCCTTCTTAATGCTTTGCTAGGCCTTTACAGCCGCAGCCTTCAGGTCTTGCTTGTTTGTGGATCTTTCCGTCTTAAGTCTGGATTTGAGCAAGTGAAATGCATGCTCAATTGGGTTAAGATCTGGTGATTGACTTGGCCATTGCAGAATGTTCCACTTTTTTGCACTCTTGAACTACTGGGTAGCTTTGGCTGTATGCTTGGGGTCATTGTCCATCTGTACTATGAAGCGCCGTCCGATCAACTTTGCGGCATTTGGCTGAATCTGGGCTGAAAGTATATCCCGGTACACTTCAGAATTCATCCGGCTACTCTTGTCTGCTGTTATGTCATCAATAAACACAAGTGACCCAGTGCCATTGAAAGCCATACATGCCCATGCCATCACGTTGCCTCCACCATGTTTTACAGAGGATGTGGTGTGCCTCGGATCATGTGCTGTTCCCTTTCTTCGCCAAACTTTTTTCTTCCCATCATTCTGGTACAGGTTGATCTTGGTCTCATCTGTCCATAGAATACTTTTACAGAACTGAGCTGGCTTCATGAGGTGTTTTTCAGCAAATTTAACTCTGGCCTGTCTATTTTTGGAATTGATGAATGGTTTGCATCTAGATGTGAACCCTTTGTATTTACTTTCATGGAGTCTTCTCTTTACTGTTGACTTAGAGACAGATACACCTACTTCACTGAGAGTGTTCTGGACTTCAGTTGATGTTGTGAACGGGTTCTTCTTCACCAAAGAAAGTATGCGGCGATCATCCACCACTGTTGTCATCTGTGGACGCCCAGGCCTTTTTGAGTTCCCAAGCTCACCAGTCAATTTCTTTTTTCTCAGAATGTACCCGACTGTTGATTTTGCTACTCCAAGCATGTCTGCTATCTCTCTGATGGATTTTTTCTTTTTTTTCAGCCTCAGGATGTTCTGCTTCACCTCAATTGAGAGTTCCTTAGACTGCATGTTGTCTGGTCACAGCAACAGCTTCCAAATGCAAAACCACACACCTGTAATCAACCCCAGACCTTTTTAACTACTTCATTGATTACAGGTTAACGAGGGAGACGCCTTCAGAGTTAATTGCAGCCCTTAGAGTCCCTTGTCCAATTACTTTTGGTCCCTTTAAAAAGAGGAGGCTATGCATTACAGAGCTATGATTCCTAAACCCTTTCTCCGATTTGGATGTGAAAACTCTCATATTGCAGCTGGGAGTGTGCACTTTCAGCCCATATTATATATATATATATAATTGTATTTCTGAACATGTTTTTGTAAACCGCTAAAATAACAAAACTTGTGTCACTGTCCAAATATTTCTGGACCTAACTGTATATGTATGTATGTATGTGTATATATATATATATATATATATAATGAGCTTACGCATGATGGCTACAGCTTATAGGGGACAAATCTGGTGACAGGTTCCTTTTAATCAAGACTCTTCGTGCCGATCCCTTTTAGCTATAAATACACTGAAGTAATAAATACATTCTAGAACTTTTAATTATCTAGTTAAAATAATAATAAAAAAAAAAAATAGTTTCAGGGGCTTTTTTTGTGTATGGGCATACATGGAGAAGAAAATGGAGACTATAACTGCTAATAAAATTTGAAACATTTGGTTACTGCAGTTTTGTGACTCTTGTAGTATGATCTTCCACTGCAACTAATACCAATAAGTCATAGATTTTTAAAATATTAGAATTAGATTATAGTAAGGTGTTTACAGCTGTGTCTGATGCTTTTTTTTCTTAGATTTATTGCAGATTATATATACATACTGCTCTATTTCTTTTTAGTTAAAACAGTGGACACCTTGACAGAATGTGACATCAATAAGGCCCCTTGAGCTCTGCTAGTGTCTGCCATATGGTAGATCTGGCAACTATTGTTCTAAAATGAAGCCTCAAAGCACATGTGATGAAAGCCTTAAATTTCCACTACTTTTACAATGATGGCCTATCCTTAAGATAGGTCATCAATCTCTGATCGACCGAGGTCTGACCGGTCCTCTACCAGTCAGCTGGTGCTGAAGCTGGCAGCAGTCAGCCGGAATTGCTCAGTTGTAGGTCTGCCTCATAAACTGATAACGGCTGGGGCTGGGTACTGCACATCTGCCTTCCATTCAAATCAATAAGAGGTGTATGTGCAGTACCTGGCTGCAGCCGCTATCAGAAGAAGCAGCTTCGGAAGTGAGCATTTCAGACTGACTGCTGCCAGCATCAAGAGCAGTTACTCAGCGAGGTGCAGGGTGTCGTACCACGACCGATCAGACATTAATGACCTCTCCTAAGGATAGGCCATCAATGTAAAAGTAGTGGCCAACCTCTTTAATCATTTGGTAATTTGATTTTTTTTTTAAATGTCATCGTAAGAAATTATGTATTTTTTTCCTAAATATGTTTCAAATTACCTCTTGCACATAATATGCTTCAACAGATAACTGCCAAGCGAGCAAAGAAGTCACTCAAGCAATGTGGAAAGCGCACACTGTACCTTTTTAGTGAGCAGTTACTGTTTGCAAATGTTATGTGCGTTGGCACTTGACTTTTTGAAATGCAACCCAGCCTTGTTAGTTATGACACCTTATAAAGGTTACCCTATTGATGTCAGCACAGCTGTGCGGCACTATGCTGGCTCGAGGGGAATGTTAAGATTGAAGATTAAGCTTAGAAGAGTAAAATTGTGGTGTAGTAAACCTTCTGCAGAGGAAATGAAGGTTTTGTCAGGAGATTTATCTCTATTCTTGTCTCGTCTGCTGGAGGGATTCTGCAGTGTTTTTGGGGCCTTCTCAGCGCTTCAGGTTTTGCCTGGTTAAACACATACAAATCCATTCCATCTTTTGACCTTTACCTGTAAGAGACTGAACTGCTAGTTACAGAATTAACTATACCAGATTACAGGGTATGCAATTTTACATGACTTTGCTTATAAGGTCGCAGATATTTCAGCCATTTATCTTCTATTATCTTAAATGTACCTATATAAAGGCAAAAATGGGAATACAAATGATGACTTTTTGATGCTTATTGTCTGCTTGATGTAAGTCTGGTTTTAGGTGAAAGTGGCCTGGGATATTAGCTACGTTCCCGCAAAGGGCTTTTGGTGATTTATGATGTTGCAGATTTCTGCACCTATGGTATTATTTAAATTGGCTTATGTTTTTGTGTGGTTTTTTTAACGTGCCTTTTTATTATGTTTTTGACACTGCGGTTTTTGTCACTTTGTTATATCATGCTTTAAATAAAACTGCTTTGTTTTGATACCTCCTTGTATTTGGCTCTGACAAAACTTTATTATACTTAGGTGTGGAATACATGCGCTTTTGATGTGTTTCAACCTTGTGTTTTCCTGCAGATTTCCCACATCTAATTAAAGCCTTTGGGGAAAATCTGCAGAGAAAACTCAATGTACCGCAAGAGAATTTGACTTTCTGTGGGATTGAAACACATACCGCAGGTCAGTTTACACTGAGTACAAAAGGATCAGAGGGAATGAGATTTGTATAAATCCCATCCTTTTTGCTGGAACTGTACAATGCTGCGTTATTGGTGCATCAAAAATACGCACCCTCAAAAACTCACCAAAAGCTGATTAAGGGAATGTGTTACGCTCACCGAGGGGCGGCAAGCGTCCGGGGGTGGACCCACTGGACTGTGCACCGGACTCCCCTGAGGAAGTGAGCAGCAGCGATCCCCTATACAGGGACTGTGCGGCACTTCCAACAGAAGGCCTAAATGCATGGCAGCCAGGGACCAGTCTCTTAGGCTATGTGCGCACTTTGCGTCGAGGTAGTTGCAGTTCTAACTGCATCCTCTGGCAGAAATTGTCATTGTCAAATTTTGTTTTCACCACAAAAACGCTATAAATACGCTTGCTTTTTTACCGCGTTTTACATGATTTTTCACTGCTTAAAATTAGATGCGTTTTGACTATAAATACAATGCTAAATAAAGTTTAAATATACAAATACTTAAAAAAAAAATAACAAATATCAAGATAAAAATCATACATAAAATGGCTTATTTTATTGAAATGATAACTGGTAATATTTATGCATCAAATTACATTTATTTATTGATTTAAATTTATTTGTCGGACTATGTGTGTGTGTGTAAAGGGACATATGATGCCATTAATATTTTGTCAAAAATGCATGCATTTAATTGGTCCAAAAAGCATGTTTTCTGCATCAAAAAAGCATGTTAAACGCTAGATTTTTTTTAAGTAGATTGCGTTTTGCAACTTCTCGTTGACTTCAATATTAGCAAAACACTGCCAAAATCGCAAAAACAATTGACATGTTGCTTCTTTAAACGCTGAGTTTTTGCCAAATTTTCTGCAACTAAAACGCTGCGTTTTTAACTGCATTGTGGGCACAAGAAATCCTATTTCCCATAGACTTTGCTTGAGAATCAAAACGCATGCATTTTAGCATTAAAACGCTGCAGTTCAAAACGCTGCGGAACCGCATGAAAAAACGCAAAGTGCGCACATAGCCTTACGAACGGATACAGTCACACTGTCCAGTATAGGAATCCAAGATATAGCGGCACCAAGGTGGAGGCTGAAATGTGACTGCACTGAGGAGAAGGCTCAGATGAAGTGACAGTCAGGTGATGGCTCAGACGGACGGCACTGCGGTAAAGGCTCTGACGTGACGGCACACAGGCAATGGAGGTGAGCAGGCTCTAGGACAAAACAGTGGTTAGTAACAAGAGACTAATACTGGGACTAGACACAATAACAAAACGGGACCTGTGAACTAGCAATGCACTATAGGCAATATTGCTCAGGCACCTCCTGTCAAAGGAGGCGGACTTAAATACCCTTTAGGTAACAGGTGACCTCTGAGATCACTTCCAGGTAATGGGACACTAGCCCTTTAAGAAAGGGTTCGTGGCCGAATGCGCACTCTATGAGCCCTTACTGAAGTCCTGCTTGTAGCCTGGAAGCAGAGGTGGTTGCAGCAGACTCCGAGACAGAAGCAGAGCACACGACCCAGGAGTGTGAGGAGAGGAGGCTGAGGAGCTGTGGAGCAGGTGAGAGGAAGAATGCCACCACCGGAGGCTGGGAGTGGGAGCACGTGTGGGAGCCATGGTGGAACCGGGCAGGTGAGAGAAGGGGCGCCCTCCCCCCCGGGGTCTGGCGAGGATGGGCGCTACAGAACGTAGCCTTAGGGTCTAGTAGCAAGTTATTATTGAACACCACGTTGTATTACAAGCAACCCCTGAAATGACCATCGACACACTGCTGATAATGATAACTTAGATGGGAAATTGATTGGGCACTCCTATAAAGTAGTAGTAATATAATATGGATTGTAGTAAAAACCCATTGGGAATACATCTGCGAAAACTTGCTGCCATGTCTTCTATGCACACACACTATCTTCACACCTTGTCAATGCATCTTTCATCAGGCTGCTACACCTTGACTTAGGCCGGGGCCACACGGGGGACTACTGCGATCCTCGCGTGACACTCTGCTCACACTGGCAGCACAGCGGGAGCAGAGTGTCATGCAAATGTAACTGCGACTGAGGTCCAATCTTGTGATTGGACCACAGCTACGGGGGGCGGGCCGGCTCTGAGGAGGGGAGGGAGGGATTTATCTCTCTCTCGCCTCCGTTGCCAGCTATTACATAGTTACATAGTTACTTAGGTTGAAAAAAGGCCTAGGTCCATCTAGTTCAACCTTCCTCCACCAGTTCTACATTTAGTCACTAAGTCATTTATAACCAACAATGTTTTGTGTACTGAGGAAATCATCCAGCCCTTTTTTAAAAGCTGTTATAGTATCTGCCATTACTACCTCTTGTGGTAGTGTATTCCACAGTCTGACCGCTCTAACTGTAAAGAACCCTTTCCTTTTTAGGTGTCGAATCTCTTTTCTTCCAATCGCAGTGAGTGCCCCCTGGTCCTTAGTACTGTCTTTGGAAGAAATAAGTCATGTGCCAGTCCTTTATATTGACCACACATGTATTTATACATATAAATGAGATCTCCTCTGAGACGTCTTTTTTCTAAGCTAAACATATCTAACTTTTTCAACCTGTCATCATATGGGAGGCCTTCCATTCCTTGTAATAGTCTAGTTGCCCGCCTTTGAACTGACTCTAACTTCTGAATGTCCTTTTTAAAATGTGGAGCCCAAAACTGGATCCCGTATTCCAGATGTGGCCTTACAAGTGATTTATAGAGGGGTAACAATATGTTGGGATCACGGGATCTAATCTCTCTTTTTATACACCCTAAAATCTTGTTTGCTTTAGCAGCTGCTGCTTGACATTGAGTGCTGCTGCTCAGCTTATTTGTAATGAGAATACCCAAGTCCTTCTCCTGTTCTGTAGTCCCGAGTTTACTTCCATTTAATGTATACGCAGCTATAGGATTACTCCATCCTAGGTGCATTACTTTACATTTATCAACATTAAATTAACATTAAATTAACTATTGCCATTCTCGCCCTGCACTCGCGGTACACCGGTGTACCGCGAGTGTAGTGCAATTTTTCTATCGGCCCTTAGACTTGAATGGATGCGAGAGAAACAAGGATCGCATTGCACCCGCAGCATGCTGCGTCTGTTTTTTCGGTCCGATTAGGGCTCATAGGTGCTGGCACATAGGTTAATATTGGTCCGAGTGGACTGCGATATCGTATTCCACTCGCTCCGATTTTCATGTGTGTCTTAGGCCTTAGTGCATTATACGGATTGTGTTTCTTTTGATAAATTTGGTTTGAGTTCACACTTGCTAATTGTACTGCATGCGGTTCTGGTGTGATTTCAAAATGATTGGCAGCACATATTGTAATGTAGAAGCAGTTCTAGGACACCTGCTTATATGGAAAAACACAGATCTGAGATCGTAGTTCTTGAAGTTTTTTTTTTTTTTGAAAAGTATTGTGCAAAATATTCCACTAGTGTAACAAAAATACCATGCATCGGGAAATCTTTCTCTTGACATATATTTATATCATGCTGTAAAAATCACCTTATTTCATAACTGTTGTATAAAAAGTGGGCTAAATCTTGCCAAAGCAGACAGTGTGTGGCCACCTCAATTGTGCTGCAATTCATTTTATGATTATTCTATTATATATCATTATTGATGAGGTGAGTATATTCCAGTTTGTTTTTTTGCTTTTTGCATTGCCAAAAGCTTGTTTCATTTGTGTGACTGAACTTTTTCTAGAAAAATAAAATCTGTAATATATTAAACTGTTATATTTTTCTTTTTGCTTCTTTTGCTTAGATTTTCCGTTCCATGTACTTTTTCAAATGCCTATGCACAACTTCTGATGTCTGTGAAGCTTTTTCACACAGGTTAGACTGTCACCCCCAAAGTTCTTGGGATCAATGACACTTCTTCAATGTGACTTTCTATGCAGGTCCTAAGGAGTGACAGCCGTACAGAAAATAGCTTTCTATATTTAGAGGGTCACTTTAAGATATTTTAGATTTAGGCCAGGACTATAAAGGCACTGTGACGAGTATGTCACACTCTGCTGTGCCCTCTGGAATTTTTGGGCTCAGAAGGTCATGGCGTTTGGCTGATCACAAGTCCTCTTTAGAGCCTTCTCGGTGATTATCATGAGTAGAGCGGAATTATTTCCTTTCAGTGGTGAAGGGGTTAAGAGTCTCTCTTCCTGCTGAAAATCCTTGTTGATTTAAATCTCAGCTGCTGCACTTTGACCACTCCCTTCCTCTATTTAAACTCACTCTTAGCTTTCCTCCTATGCCGGTTATAGATTTTCTATGCTGACCACTGTTGTTAAGTTGTTCCAGTTGAAGCTGTAGAATTCTTTTCAGTAGAAGCTGTGACATCCCTCTCTAGAGAAGCTTTAGAGTTTAATTTTATGTTTTGTCCTACTTGTCTATCTCTCTCCCCATATGATCTTATCGCAGTAGTAAAATTAGAATCTTGCAGCCCTATACACTATAGGCCCAGTAACACTAAACAACTTACCAGCGATCCCAACAACGATACAACCTGATAGGGATCGCTGGAGCGTCGCTTAGTGTGACATCTCACCAGCGACCTGACCTGGCAGGGATCGCTGGAGCGTCGCTACACGGGTTGCTGGTGAGCTGTCACACAGGCAGATCTCACCAGCAACCAGTGACCAGCCCCCAGCGCCACGTGGAAGCGATGCTGCACTTGGTAACTAAGGTAAATATCGGGTAACCAACCCGATATTTACCTTTGTTACCAGCGCACACCGCTTAGCGCTGGCTCCCTGCACACCTAGCCACAGTACACATCGGGTTAATTACCCGATGTGTACTCTGCTACGTGTGCAGAGAGCAGGAGCCGGCTTCTGCGGACGCTGGTAACCACGGTAAACATCGGGTAACCAAGAAGCCCTTACCTTGGTTACCCGATATTTTACCTTCGTTACCAGCCTCCGCCGCTCTCACACTGCCTGTGCCGGCTAGGCACCCATGTCAACTGTAAAAATCAGCTGACATGTGCGCGTATTCACCCCCCCGGCTGCCTGCAACACAATGCCGCTAGGACGTAATTTTACTGCTTGCAGTCGTTAAGGGGTTAATAAATGCAGCTATCTATTTGGGGTCTGTTCTGAGATTTTACAGTATAGTACCATGGAGAACAAGTCTTTTGTATTGCTCCAAGGCATTCTTGTCTAAGGCCATAACAAAAGGGGACTATGCACATCAAGCAATGTGGCGTATCAAGCAATGTGGCGTATCAAGCAATATGGCGTAGGTTACTGAACAACAACAGATATTACATGAGATTTTATGGTTGCCCTTTTTAAAAACTTAAAATTAGCCCAAATCTTTCACAAAATGGAGACGCCCGATGCAGCTTTAGAAGCCCGGCCCCCTTTTACTAACACAATTAATGGCTGCTTTTTGCAAGTGTTGGCTGACTTCATAAATGTGTCGTTGAGTACCATTGTAGTTATTTTTAAAGCGGCGCGTGTATTTACAACACTAGTTTTCACCCCATTGTTACTTCTGAATAGGTCATTATGCATAAACTTGAAATAGGTGATTTGGAATACAAAGTATCTCGTACACGGTAAATTTCCTCACCGATCAGGCTAAATCTTCTTTGGCTCCTTGTTTCTGAGACTTGTTTTTTTCCTTTGCATTTGTCACCATGATACACAGTCAATAAACAAACTGTGTCGCTCTTCAGAGGTAATGGGCCTCAAGGTGATGGTTGAATAAGGTGATGTCATCTACTAAAGACCTGTTACTGTTTACTGGTCACTAGGAAAACACAAGATCCCTGGCCAGTGATCTGTTGACACAATTGTTTATTGATTAATTGTCCCCCTGTCCTTGTAATTATTTTTGGTTATTTGATTTTTTTAATTTGCTGTTTGCTTATTATAAAATATCAGTTATAAATTATATTATTAATTGACCCCTACTACATGTTAGGCAGATTAAAACTGAATATATCTTATTAGACTATGTTCACACTGCATGTTTTTACTACAGTTTTTGCAGCATTTTTTCAGGAGTATAAAGCAAATTGAATGCTGTTTTTTACAGTACCAGCAAAAGCTATGAGATATCAGAAATCTCATGGACATGATTGCTTTTTTCCTGGCTTAAATGGAAAATGTTGTTTTTTTTGGTTTTTTTTTAAAGCAATTTCAATTGTTTTAGTATTTTTGCAGCTTTTTTTCACCATTGAAGGCAATGAGATTCAACCTATGCATTTTTTCTGCTATGTACTGCTTTTATGGTTAATTAAACATGTACTGTAGAGAAGTGACACATCTAAAAGGCACCAAAACCTGCTTTTTGGAATCAGCTCCTTACTGCCAAGAGAGCAGGTTTTGGCTGTAGAACAAATGCAGCAAAACGCATCATGTGACTATAGCATTAATGTATTTTGTGTTACATAATGAGCACACAAGTCCATTCTACAGTGAAAGACTGTATTATAGAATTTAGTTAGTACAATGTCCCATTTGATCTGATTTTTCTTCTTTTCTAGTGATGCGCCGGTTCAAAAGAACCCAAGCACCGACCCCGGGCCCGGAGTTCTTAGGGAACTCTGGGTAACTATCTGGGTCCAGCCACTGCCGTCGGCAGCCGTCGGTTGTGCGTCACGGGCAAATCGCTGCCCGTGGTGCACAACATTGCTAACACCCGTCACACGGACTTACCTTCCCTGCGACGTCGCTCTGGCCGGCGATCCTCCTCCTTTCTAAGGGGGCGGTTCGTGCGGCGTCACAGTGACATCACACGGCAGCCATCCAATAGCAGAGAAGGGGCGGAGATGAGCGGCCGGAACATGCCGCCCACCTCCTTCCTTCCTCATTGCCGGTGGACGCAGGTAAGGAGATGTTCGTCGTTCCTGCGGTGTCACACATAGCGACGTGTGCTGCCGCAGGAACGACGAACAATATCGTACCTGTATCAGCAACGATATTTGGAAAAGGAGCAACGTGTCAATGAGCAACGATTTTTCACGTTTTTGCGCTCGTTGATCGTCCCTCCTTGGTGTCACATACTGCGTTGTCGCTAACGGCGCCGGATGTGCGTCACTAACGACGTGACCCCGACGATATATCGTTAGCGATGTCGCAGCATGTAAAGCACCCTTTAGTGGTGAAAGAAATACTTGTATTATATATAACCATAAAGTAACCATACTGGAGGCTTTGCCCAATTTGGAATTCTAAAAAAAGGTCCTCCAGTGTGGTTTGGTGATGAGTAGAAGTATTTGCTGAAACAAATAGATCAGGGTAATTGGTCGGCTACACTGAATTTCATGTAGATTTTTATTTGCCCAATTCCTACCACTGGTACGAAGAGGGGTTATTGTAGTGATTATACAATATCTAAGAGAAATGAAAAAGGACACTTAAAGCTGCTTTACATGTTACAATTTCTCGTGCGATCGCACCCGCCCCCATCGTTTGTGCGGCACGGGCAATTTGTTGCCCGTGTCGCACAATGCTGTAACCCCCATCACATGTACTTACCTTCCAAACGACCTCGCTGTGGGCGGCGAACATCCACTTCCTGAAGGGGGAGGGACGTTCGGCGTCACAGCGACGTCACACAGCGGCCGCCCAATAGAAGCGGGGGGCAGAGATGAGCGGGACGTAAACATCCCGCCCACCTCCTTCCTTCTTCATTGCTGGCGGGACGCAGGTAAGCTGTGTTCATCGTTCCCGGGGTGTCACACGGAGCGATGTGTGCTGCCTAGGGAACAATGAACAACCAGACGTTCGATTTTTAGAAAATGAGCGACGTGTCAACGATGAACTTGAAGGTGAGTATTTCAGCTCAATCACCGTCGCACGTAGCTGTCACACGCTATGATATCACGAACGATGCCGGATTGCATCACTTACGACGTGACCCCGCCGACATCTCGTTAGCTATATCGTAGCTTGTAAAGCCCGCTTTACACTTTAATTTCACTAATTTCTTGTCATTTGTACATTTTTATTCAGCTACTTACAGTTTACTGTATGTGTCAAGATACTAGTTAACTTTTCTTCAGTAGTGCCATTATAACAAGATTAATAAGAAAATAAGGATACATTGGGAAGATGTGTAAAACTGCAGTCTGTATCCTGTAAGACTGCCTTCTAAATATAGCCCCAGGTCTTCTAATCTCCACTAACAATTCTAAGCGCACAAAGGTTTAACAGTGAACTATTCTGTTAATTACCATTTATGTAGCTGAGATTTTATGTACAGAACAGATCTAGAAGGCAGTCAATAAATAATCAAAATCTTCCCCATATTCCTGACAACTAAGTTCATTTAAGGAGTTGGCCATAATGTGGGTCCATTGATGAGCTGCAATATAATATCTAAACCTCTTTTGACATTAAAACATACCCCTCACTCATTACAGGAGTGTATTTTTTGTTTATAAAATCTACTCTCCTAAGAGGGAATGCATTTAACTGTCAAGCAACGTAAAGGTCCCATTACACATAGCGATGTCGTTAGCGAGATCACTGAAACGTCATAGGTTTTGTGATGCAACAGCGACCTCGCTAGCGATCTCGCTACGTGTGACACATAGCAGAGACCGGCCCCCGTTGCGATATCGCCGATCGTACCTGAACATCCTTGTTCATTTTTTTTGATCGTTGGTGTCCCGCTGGGCAGCATGCATCGTGGTGTTTGATGCCATAACAACGACGAGCGACCTCTTTTGTGACTGCGTTATGATTGGGCGACCTTGCCATAAAGGCAACGTAGAAGCGCGTCCATCCTTTGTTCCTGAGCGCGTGCAGGTCAGCTATCAATTATATGCAATCATAACCATATTCTGCATTGTGCTCATTGTGCAGCACAGGAAGGAAGCGCAACTGCGTTGCCTTCTAATGGCAAGATCGCCCAATCAGAGAATGACAGCGCAGCAGTAGTGGCCACCAATCGGAGCAGAGGGGTGTGGAAAAGGCAACGCAAAGGCACGCCTGAGTGGAAACACTATGCCTCTACCGAGGACTGAGTCTTCAGAATAGCTGCTGTGTGACAGGGTCCCAACGTCCGCCGAGGTCGTTATACGGATCGCCGTATCGTTGCTGTGTCATTAATTAGATCTGCTTGTTTGCCAGCTCACCAGGGACCATGTAGCGACATACCAGCAGTCCTGACCAGGTTGTATCGTTGTCGGAATCGCTGGAACGTCGCTACGTGTAACGGGACTCTAACTCGAGATCTGCCTAGCACCATTACTGAAGGGGAATTTGATATCGGAAAATAACCATCTAAGTTACTATGTTAAAATATCTCTCTTTGCTCATTTGGTAAGTTTGCCATCAGGGAGACATGGTGTTAAAACAATAAACGAAGATATACTCATCTCTAGGCTCCGTTTTCTACTTTGGCGCAGCTGTTCTGATGATCTCCACTGGCCTCGAAGCAACGATTTCACCGACCACCAGTGACCTGACCAATAACATCTAGCCACTAACTGAATGCATATATTTTAACAACTGGAGTTTGTGATTTTAAATATCACTCTCTTGGTTCAGCATGAAAAAAGACAGTTCAGTAAAAAAAAAAAAAACCCGAAGAAACTAAAAGCGACACTCACTATCTTTATACAGTGCCTTGCAAAAGTATTTGGCCCTCTTGAATTTTTCAACATTTTCCCACATTTCAAGCTTCAAACATAAAGATAAAAAATGTAAATTTTATGGTGAAGAATCAACAACAAGTGGGACACAATTGTGAATGTGAACGCTATTTATTGCTTATTCTAAATTTTTGTAAAAAAATAAAAAACTGAAAATTAGGACGTGCAATATTATTCGGCCTCTTTGCTTTCAGTGCAGCAAACTCACTCCAGAAGTTCATTGAGGATCTCTGCATGATCCAATGTTGTCCTAAATGACTGATGATGATAAATATAATCCACCTGTGTGTAATAAAGTCTCCGTATAAATGCATCTGCTCTGTGATAGTTTCAGTGTTATGTTTAAAGCGCAGCGAGCATTATGAAGACCAAGACAACAGGCAGGTCCGGGATACCGTTGTGGAGAAGTTTAAAGCCGGATTTGGTAACAAAAAGATTTCCAAAACTTTAAACATCCCAAGGAACACTGTGCAAACGATCATATTGAAATGGAAGGAGTATCATACCACTGCAAATCTACCAAGAGCCGGCCGTCCCTCAAAACTTTTATCTCAAACAAGGAAAAGACTGATTAGAGATGCAGAGATCTACAGCTGAGGTGGGAGAATCTGTCCATAGGACGACAATCTGTCATAAACTGCACAAATCTGGCCTTTATGGAAGAGTGGCAAGAAGAAAGCCATTTCTCAAAGATATCCATAAAAAGTATTATTTAAAGTTTGCCACAAGCCACCTGGGAGACACACCAAACATGTGGAAGAAGGTGCTCTGGTCACATGAAACCAAAATCGAGGTTTTTGGGCACAATGCCAAACAATATGTTTGGCGTAAAAGCAACACAGCTCATCACCCTGACCACACCATCCCCACCGTCAAACATAGTGGTGGCAGCTTCATGGTTTGGGCCTGCTTTTCTTCAGCATGTACAGGGAAGATGGTTAAAATTGATGGGAAGATGGATGGAGCCAAATACATGACCATTTTTGAAGAAAACCTGTTGGAGTCTGCAAAAGACCTGAGACTGGGACGGAGATTTGTCTTTCAACAAGACAATGATCCCAAACATAAAGCAAAGTCTACAATGGAATGGTTCACAAATAAACGTATCCAGGTGTTAGAATAGCCAAGTCACAGTCCAGACCGGAATCCAATCGAGAATCTGTGGAAAGAGCTGAAACTGCTGTTCACAAACGCTCTCCATCCAACCTCACTCAGCTCCAGCTGTTTGCAAAGGAAGAATGGGCAAGAATTTCAGTTCAGTCGATGTGCAAAACTGATAGAGACATACCCCAAGCGACTTGCAGCTGTGATCGCAGCAAAAGGTGGCACTACAAAGTATTAACTTAAAGGGGCCGAATAATATTGCACGCCCCACTTTGCAGTTATTTATTTTTTACAAAAATTTTAAATAAGCAATCAATTTTGTTCAACTTTACAATTGTGTCCAACTTGTTGATTCTTCACCATAACATTAACATTTTTAACTTTGTTTGAAGCCTGAAATGTGTGAAAAGGTTGAAAAATAAAAGGGGGCCGAATATTTACGCAAGGGACTGTATGTCGTGAACTGCCAAACTAAGCACCGAGCAGCACGAAGTGGCGCTCCATGCACCAGTTTGCCGCTGCTGTATCCCATCTGAAGTGGTCACCTTAAAAATGTGTTTTCTGCTTCCAGAGAACCCCATTTTTTTTATTAACTATAAAAAGAAAATGTGCTGCTTTCACCACCGCGTTTCCAGGGTCCAGCATGGAGTCTGCTGCAAGTGTCTGTTACTGGATGCAGTGCTGATGTCATGATGACAGCGCACAGCCAACAACTTAGCTCAGCGCTCTGCCGGAGTAAATTGGCTGCTGTGCTATCAATGTGGAGTCAGCACTGCAAACAAAACTGTAATTCTGGTGTTTGGATTTTTCTCTATCATTACACTGTTTACCAATTGGGGTAATTAATTTAATATTTGACGTAGTGATACCACATATGAGTATTTATTTTATTTAGTTTTAATGGGGGAAAAGAGGGGTGATTTAAACTTTATATTTGTAACAGTTTTTTCTTAATTTACAAACTTTTTTTTCCACTGTATTTCTTAGTTATCCAATCGCTTGTACTATATACAGCAATATAACAGTACTGTTGCATATAACAAAAATCTTGGTCTCCTAGGGACTCGAATCAGAAGCTGTCATTCTCTGGAGTTCCATCATGACAAGCCTAAGTTCTTCAGCACAGACCTCCTGCTGTTATGACAATCCATCGGAATCCTGAAATTTGGTCACAGATGTGTGCATAGCATGGCTTAACCCCTGCTGGCATGCTCTAAATGCTGCTGTCAGATATTGACAGCAGCATTTAACAGGTTAACAACCGCGGGCGGAGGGGCACTTGATGTACAGCTGTTAGTGACACATGATGGGTGAAAATCACAACCATACTCTGCCAGCAAAGATGTGGCCTCACCACCACCACCTAAGCTTGTATCAAAGTCAGGAAGCTGGCATATAACTTATAAATATGTCATTTGTAAGTAAGAAAAGGTGAAAATTGGTCTAGAACCATATACTGTGCACAATTAATAGGCAATTTGGACTTTTGATTAATGTTATTATTAAACAACTACAATGCTGTCCGTCAATCCAAAAAGTTATTAAACCAGAAACCAGAATGTTTGTGTGTGGATATATTGGGGCCTCTGAAGTCTGCACAAGACTTCATGTCTGCACCATATAAGTATGATGCATTGAATTAGGCCGAATTAGGGTCGGAAGGGATCGAAAGGTAACTGGATACATAGTCACTTTAAACAATGCTTGTGTTTCTCTTCACTTTCACCCCTATAACACTTCACTTTCTACTTACTTCCCCATCCTTAAACCCAGTAATGACCTGGTGATCTCTCCCTCCATCCTCCCCACCCATCTCACCCCCTCCTCAGATCTGTTCCTCCACATTACACCCTGTGTCTCCAGACACATACGACCACATCACTCCCTCTCCTGCTCCCAACTACTAACACTCTCTCTGCTTCTCCTCACTGCTGGAGATATCTCCCCCAATCCTGGTCCTCCTCACCACATCTACATTGTCACTTCGAACCCTCATCCACGATCTATGACACATTTTTGCAACCTTTCTAACCTTATACCAATTCACCCAGCCCCCGCTCCCCCAGTCCCACTAACATGAGCCATATGAAATGCTCACTCCGTCTGCAACAAATTTTCCTACATCCATGATCTTTTCATTACTAATAAACTTTCTTTCCTCGGCCTCACTGAAACCTGGCTTACCCCCTCTGACACAGCCTCTCCTGTTGCACTTTCTTATGGTGGTTTCCATCTGTCTCACACCCCTCGCCCCAGTAACCAGCATGGTGGAGGAGTCGGTTTGCTTCTGGCCGACCATTGCTCCTATACACCAATTCCACTGCCACCCTCTGTTACTCTCCCCTCTTTTGAGGTGCACTCCATCTGCATCTACTCCACCTCCAACTGGCTGTCATTTACCGCCCTCCAGGGCCAGCCACCGCCTTTTTTAACCATTTCACCATTTGGCTACTACATTTCCTTTCCACCGACATCTTCACTCTCATCATGGGTGATTTCAACATCCCCACTGACACTTCTCACTCATCTGTCGCTAAACTTTTAACACTCCCTTCATCCTTCGGCCTCACTCAATGGCCTTCTTCAGCTGCTCACAAAGATGGCCACACGCTGGACCTGATCTTGACTCATCTTTGTTTCTTATCTAACCTCTCTAACTCACCTCTTCCTTTGTCTGACCACAACCTACTCACATTCTCTTTCCTCTCTTCTCCAAATACACAACTCCCCCTTCAAAAACTTTTGCACCCTCGCAGAAATCTCAATCACCTTGATTTACACTCCCTTTCTCAGTCCCTTCTCCCTCTCGCAGACATTGCTTCCTTACATGACATGACGCAGATGCTGCAGCCGCTTTATATAACACTACAATCTCTGCAGCTCTTGAATTGGCAACCTTGGCACACGAGCCAGACTAAAGAACTGAGACAGGCTTCCAGAATTGCTGAACGCAGTTGCATACAAAGAGTCCCTCTCCACTTTCAAGTCTGCACTCACTGCTGCAAAGCAAACCTACTTCTCATCCCTCATATCCTCTCTATCTCACAACCCTAAACAGCTATTCAAGACTTTCAATTCTCTCCTCCGTCCCCCAGCACCACCTGCAGGAATGGTCTCTACAATTCTGGGGTTTTCCATTGTATGTCACAGTCTAGCTCTTAATCATGGTTTACATAGCATTTGTTGGTAACTGGCTAACAACCATTACACTTGCCATACTACAGTGTTTCTGCTATATGGCAAAACTATTGGAAAACAAAATGCCTATTAGTTGCCTTAAAGCATTCTGTATTCATGTACAGATGATTTGTGTTGGAGCATGGCATTGGTTTCTTAAAGGTAGCATTTCCACACAAAATGACAGTTCAAACCGAGCACAGGCGCTCAGTGAACACTTAGTGTGACTGAGTAGTTCACTGCATCTACTCACCATCTTTGTTTTTTTTATCTATCTCCACCCTTCCTGGCTAAAGTAAAGGCAAAGCTGTCAATCAAGGTAGAGGAGGTCAGAAATAGAGGGAAAACAAGTAGGTAGAAGGGTGCACTGAACTGCTCCGCCGTGCTTAGGATGCACTGAGTGCCTGTGCTGGTTTTTATCAGTCACATTGTGGTTCCTCATAGGGTACTTTCACACTTGCGTTTATTTCCTTCCGTTACAATCCGCCCTTTTGGAAAACAGCGGAATCCGTTAACGGATTCCGCTGTTTCCCATAGACTTGTATGGGTGACGGATTGTACCAAAAGGACCTGCGTTGCTTCTGCTGGGCGACGCTCCGTTGCTTCCGCCCAGCGGGAGGAACGCAGCATGTAACGTTGTTTTGAGCAGCGGAATCCTCTGGATTTCTCTGCGCATGCTCTTTTTTTTTTTTTTTTAAAGTCACAGCGCTCAGCTGAGCGCCCGCCCGCCGGCATGCCCGGCCGCCGGCAAGTCATAGCGCTCAGCTGAGCGCCCGCCCGCTGGCATGCCCGGCCGCCGGCAAGTGACAGCGCTCAGCTGATCACCCGGCGGTCGGCTGCAGGGAGCGATCAGCTGATCACCCGGCGGCCGGCAAGTGACAGCGCTCAGCTGATCACCGGCGGTCGGCTGCAGGGAGCGATCAGCTGATCGGCCGGCTACTGGGAGCGATCAGCTGATCATCCGGCGGCCGGCTACTGGGAGCGATCAGCTGATCATCCGGCGGCCGGCTGCAGGGAGCGATCAGCTGATCGTTCACAATAGTCTGCCGCTGGTAAAACTATAAAAAAAAATAAAAAAAATAAAAAAAAAAATCAAAATGAATTGCGTTGTTTTGCAGCATCCGTTGCATCCGTTGTGCCACTATATGCAACACATCCGTTGCATCTGTTACACAACGCAATGCAACGGATACCGTTCAACGCAAGTGTGAAACTAGCCTTAATCATGGCAGTCACTTGTCTTTCCTAGCTGTTTGTATATTTGCATTGCTTATGTCTGAAGATGCTAAATATGAATTATGTTTGTGCTCCCCAGCTTTTGTGACTATATAATGTAAAAATTATCATTAGTTTTATAAAACAACATAACTAATGTCAGTTTGTCTTACTAAATAATGCTGATATTGTACTACATGTTAAACATAAAAGCTTAATTACTGGTTTTTTGTTTATTTTTGTTTTTCAGCCGAAAACAGTTTGGTCCCAAAGACCAAGATGAAGTAAAAATTATTGATCACCAAACACAACATCTACGACTTATGCCACATCTAGCCACGGCGCTGGCCATAACATTTACAAGCAGGTACTGCAAAGTTGTCGGTTTTTAGCATCAAAGAAGCATTAAAGTTAAAATATGTCGAATGAAAGTCCTAACGTTACTGCACAGCATAAACCATGGGGTTACATTGACTGGCGCCAAAGAATGTCACTAAGAAACATTATAGTAGTTGCAGGAGCACAAAGCCGGACACTGCAGATAGGTGATACACCCGTGGTGTTACTGCAGTTAATAGTTGCTTTTATTTTTTCTAGGTAATGTAGCTATTCATGCTTATATGAAAACCACTCTGGTATATGGCAAAAAAAATCAACACTAATTTTACTGGCTCTCATGTTACCCTCAAAGTGAAAAAAGGCACAAATACTTACAATATTATTGTTGTTATTATTATTATTTATTATAGCGCCATTTATTCCATGGCGCTTTACATGTGAAAGGGGTATACAAAATAGGGACAAGTACAATAATCATAAACAATACAAGGCACAGACTGGTACAATAGGATAGAGGACCCTGCCCACGAGGGCTCACAGTCTACAAGGGATGGGTGAGGATACAGTAGGTTAGGGTAGAGCTGGTCGTGTGGTGCTGTATCAGACTGAGGGTTACGGCAGGTTGTAGGCAATATATGTAGCTTTTAAAAATACTTTGTATGCCCAAAAGATGCCATGTTATTCATGGGAAAAACGGGGGTAACCGCCGCGCTTATCACCAATGCAAGTAGGATTATTAATCCAAGTCGTTTATTGCAGGCACATATAGAAATCAACGCGTTTCAGTGGTCTCTGCCCCCTTCTTCAGGACAGTATAGTAGTGACAAGGATATTGTACCAATCCTGAAGAAGGGGGCAGAGACCCCTGAAATGCGTTGATTTGTATATGTGCCTGCAATAAACGACTTGGATTAATAATTCCTACTTGCATTGGTGATGAGCTCAGCGGTTACCCCTGTTTTTCCCTTGAAAAACTTGTCTCAAATTCCTGCGGGGCAGCAGATATTTCCATCCGTGATTATGCGAATTTGGGTGTTGTGACGTTTAACAGCCCCTAAAGGTGAGTGTACCTTATTTATCATTATCTGGTTTTTATCTGGTAAGACCCTATGCGCCTTTCTCTCCACAGTCCTTGAAACCTTGTCAAAAGATGGCATGGCAGATCTGTTTGACCATCTTGTGAACAGGAGATTTATTACATAAAGGATGGAGACTGAGTGCTCTAGGGGATCTGCTAATATACTGATGGACTCCACATATATCCCATTAGCAGAAGATGTTTAAAGAGAAACAACCAGCAGGATTTTCATGTCCAAAGTAACGCCAGTGCTATACTGGCGCTAGGATGTTGAATCCAGGCTTACCTTCAGTTTTGATATTGTATGTTTTATTACAGTAAAATTTGCAAGCAAAGTTACAGAAATGCACTGTTATTTGATTGACAGGTGCAACAGGGGTGGAAATATAGGGGTCAGGTATTCTATCTATTCCCACCCCTATCTGCCTGTCTGGCCTTCCTCCCCCTGCTGCCATCATAGACTTTAATTCCAGCACCTGCTCATTAGAATTTATCACTATTGAAGCAAACTCTTCACTAAGATGCGTCGGAATCAGCACGTACCCTTGCATCCTCAGCTCTCGTTGAGACTGCAGGAGCGGTCGTTGTGCAGTCTGGGATACTCACATTAATTGTTACCATGGGGTATTTGCTGCAGTCACTGCCGCAACTTCTCCCTCCTCCCTAAAACTAAGAGCTGTCAGTGACCTCCGTTTTAGGAGCTGGGCTAGTTCCTCCTTTTACTGAGCATGCATCAGTTGTTGATTCCGACAGATAAATAGTAAGATCTTGTCACTATGGACTGTTCTTCTCAGTGCACACTGACAGTACGATCTCTCCACTGCTCTGATCAGAATTGACGAGCTGGGAATAGAACTCAGTCATTGCATGCTGTAAGAAACCAGCGCCAGCGCGGGGGCTGCACTAGACTTTGCTCACTTTTTACTTGCAATGTGCAATGACACTGCGCTGTGTTGTCAGCTCATCACTTCTGATCGGAGCCGGAGATAATAGTTCTGTTTACTATTCCACTTTACTGATGTAGACCACTGGTTGTGGAATTACGGGTTACATGAGAAGCATAGTTGCATTTTTCTTCATCACTATCCACTGTTTAGTGGAATTAGTAACAAGGCATTATTGTATCATCAGACGTGGAAAATTAGTCTGTGTAGTAGTGGAAACTTTTCTCACCCACCTTTCACTTTTTATTTTTCTCCATATCAAGGGATATCCCAACCCTCATTCTTGATCAGTTCTCAGAAAGCTGAAATGATCATCTTCAACTCATGAACATGTTATGTAAATCATAAAAAAGGAACATGTTTTGGACAAAATATCTGTTCTTCCTGCAAAAATACCAGGAGATTTATTAATCCTTTAATTTCTTTGTAGATATGCTGGGGAAATTCTGGATGAGGATGTTTACCATAATAGAGACCTGGTAAATAATCGTCCTTTACAAGCACTTGTAGCCGGTCTAAAAGCTTACAGCACGTGGGAGAATCTGTCATGTCTACAAGACTGCCGGGAGTGTACCGGAGGAATGGTAAGCGTCAGGATATTTGTGGAGATGGCAAAGGATAAGGGTTCATGAAGTGGTGCTTCTTTGGGCAAGACAAGAGCTGAAATGCAATTTTACTGTTTTTAAAATGGTTGTTTAATTGCAGGAAAACTCCGGTTTTCACATAACTGCACCGCTGCTGACAATCATTTGTTTCAAAATCATGCAATTAATTAACCGTTAGGAAATGTGCACACATTAAGTATTCTAACTGCGGCCATAAACAGAGCTTTTTTAAGACATGTTGCTTAAAATTTGCATATTTTTCCCTCGTTTTGCCTGTGTTTTAGATGCTTTTTTTAATACATTTTTTCTCATATATTTAATAAAGTGAAAAACACTGTTAAAACACTGAAAGAATTCACATCCTACAGATTTAAAAAAAGAAAACAAAAAAAAAACCTTTGCTGGTTCTGTAAAAAGCTGCATTTTTTTCCTCTGCAAAAATCACGTGCAAAAATCACGTGCAAAAACGCAGCATGTAAAAAAGAAAAGAAGCCGTTAATTTTTTTTTTTTTTAAAAAAGGCAAACACTGAACTGTAACTTTTTTTTTTAATACATTTTAGAAGGTAGTACATACTGTATATGACATGGTATGGGAAAAGTACAACTTGCAATACAATGAAAACCGTATAGCCATTTGCAATAGAAGATGAAAAGGTGATAACTGAAGTAGATGTTTAATAATAGAACAGATGTAGACAATAATAATAGATTCCAAGTCTGTGTCATTCAATATAAAATAAATTAATAGCAAAAAAAGAGTTTGAGGGGGCAGAGGAAAAGAAGGGAGCTGATTCCACAGGGCCATAAAAAGAAGTGGAATCAGAATTATTCATAGATAAGAATGAGGTGTGGGCATTAATGGAATCGAATCCTTATGTTGGGAGTTTACAGGATATAACCTAGATTGGATTCTAAATAATTAGGAGAAATATAATGTTCTAACTTCAGAATCTTTATGCCTAATTAGGAGGATTAGGGGAGGAGGAGTGGGGTGAACAGGTTAAACACTGCTGATGTGTTTGGTACCTGTCACGCTAGGTACAGGGAAGTACCAAGCGAAAGGGAAGGGGAAACCCTGTGTCTAGCGAAAGGGGAGATGGTCATGCCGTACTATTTGTGGCACCATTATTGGCCTTGTCTGTGCTATCCCATTGCCATTCCATCCCACGCTATTTGTTTTTTTTTTCTTGTTTGTTTTTTTTTTTCCCCAAAAGAATGTGCCATAAGGGTTTCATATTTTAACTGTGATATTATATTCAGTTAATGGCTATGATTAAAAGTATCCATATAATATGTTGGAAGGTAGTGAGGAAGGCCTTTCAGCTTCCCTTTCTGGTTTCCAAACATATGCCAATATTTGGTCAAGTGCTGGCCATAAGTATTGGCACCCCTACAATTCTGTCAGATAATACTCAGTTTTTTCTTGAAAATGATTGCAATCACAAATTCTTTGGTAATATTATCTTCATTTATTTTGCTTGCAATGAAAAACCACAAAAGAGAATGAAACAAAAATCAAATCATTGATCATTTCACACAAAACTCCAAAAATGGGCCAGACAAAAGTATCGGCACCCTTAGCCTAATACTTGGTTGCACAACCTTTAGCCAAGATAACTGCGAACAACCGCTTGCGGTAACCATCAATGAGTTTCTTACAATGCTCTGCTGGAATTTTAGACCATTCTTCTTTGGTAAACTACTCCAGGTCCCTAAGATTTGAAGGGTGCCTTCTCCAAACTGCCATTTTGAGATCTCTCCACAGGTGTTCTATGGGATTCAGGTCTGGACTCATTGCTGGCCACTTTAGTAGTCTCCAGTGCTTTCTCTAAAACCATATTCTAGTGCTTTTTAAAGTGTGTTTTGGGTCATTATCCTGCTGGAAGACCCATGACCTCTGAGGGAGACCCAGCTTTCTCACACTGGGCCCTACATTATGCTGCAAAATTTGTTGGTAGTCTTCAGACTTCATAATGCCGTGCACACGGTCAAGCAGTCCAGTGCCAGAGGCAGCAAAGCAACTCCAAAACATCAGGGAACCTCCGCCATGTTTGACTGTAGGGACCGTGTTCTTTTCTTTGAATGCCTTTTTTTTCCCTGTAAACTCTATGTTGATGGCTTTTCCCAAAAAGCTCTACTTTTGTCTCATCTGACCAGAGAACTTTCTTCCAAAACGTTTTAGGCTTTCTCAGGTAAATTTTGGCAAACTTCAGCCTGGCTTTTTTATGTCTCGGGGTAAGAAGTGGGGTCTTCCTGGGTATCCTACCATACAGTCCCTTTTCATTCAGACGCCGACGAATAGTACGGGTTGACAGTGTTGTGGAGGTTGGCCACAGTGCCATGGGCTTTAAACTTCTTGATGACACTGTGCACCGTAGACACAGGAACTTTCAGGTTTTTGGAGATGGACTTGTAGCCTTGAGATTGCTCATGTTTCCTCACAATTTCCTCTCAAGTCCTCAGACAGTTCTTTGGTCTTCTTTCTTTTCTCCATGCTCAATGTGGTACACAGAAGGACACAGGACAGAGGTTGAGTCAACTTTAATCCATGTCAACTGGCTGCAAGTGTGATTTAGTTATTGCCAACACCTGTTAGGTGCCACAGGTAAGTTACAGGTGCTGTTAATTACACAAATTAAAGAAGCATCACATGATTTTTCAAACAGTGCCAATACTTTTGTCCACCCCCTTTTTATGTTTGGTGTGGAATTATATCCAATTTGGCTTTGACTATTTAATTTTTTTTTTCATTGAAGACAAATTAAATGAAGATAATAATACCAAAGAATTTGTGATTGCAATCATTTTCAAGAAGACACTGAGTATTATCTGACAGAATTGCAGGGGTGCCAATACTTTTGGCCAGCACTCTATGCCAATATTTGGTCACCCCGAATTCTCCCAGGGAGCTGAAATTAAGAGGGTCATTGATCGGAATAGTGATCAGTTGCAGATAGCAGGGTTCATTATGTGCCGGGAGGAAAAACTGTGCATGTCTCCACAAGAAATTATGGACATATTCAAGATACATGGCAAGAATTTCATACAGGTCCTGCAGCTTCTTTGTTCTTTTTGTCAGTCCAGACTCAGACAGTTGGAGAAGGAATCTGTCTCTCATGCCTTAGATATAGGCCCATGCTCCCAAATGATGAGTATCACCTCATTGCACAGCACCATAAGGCACACATTTTTTAAATTAAAACAGAGCAAAATGTTCAGAACATGAGAGATGTGGACAGGAGATGAGGAGATAGCGGAGAAAATTTTAGAAGTGTGGGAATGGGTGAGAAAATAAATCCATCTTGTGTGAGAGATGGAGCGAGACTTATTTCAAGTTCATGCACACAGCGCTGTATGGCTTTAACATCCCACCTTCCCTTCCCATAGCTGCCCTGGCCGGATTACAGCATGTCCTAAGTGTGGGGTGCCCTTTACGAATCTGTGGTATGGGGTGTGGGAGTGCACAGAAGTAACAACATATTGGAAGCGAGTAAGGGACCAAGTTCAAGCATGTTGTTTAACGAAACTTCCACAAACACCACAGGCTCTGCTCTTCCACCAATTACGCCCTCCCCCGAATCTGAATCTCATAGTATGGTACACAAAGTAAAGATTCCTAGAAACATCCACACATTTTTAGTGGTGGCTCTTCGGCCTTTGTTTAGCGAGTGGCTTAAATCAAACACTCCATCAATGGGAGTGATAATATCTCAAATGAAACTATCGGGACTAGAACTGATAGAAGCAGAAAGGAGGAAAGAAAAATCAGCAGGAAAAGTTTTTCCGCTGTGGAAAAAGTTAATTGGTTTTCATTATAGCCCTCAGGAAATCCTGAAAATAATTAGCCCTTTCCACCATACAAAATGGTATTGTCTGGAAGACCTGGAAGGGACATTGGGGGGTCTTGGGGGACCGTCATTAGACAGTGCTTACCATATGGAGATGGTAGTCGACACCATAGCAAGAACATAATTGTGGAAGGGTTCACACTCATTCTTATTCTTTGTTTGTGATACTACCTTTTTATTTTTTCTTTCTTTGTCAATGCAACTGTAAACCTTGCAAACAAATCAGTCTCATGTATGCTGATTTACTGGTTTACTATTTGACCATGCAATTGACTGTTTAATTTTTTTTGTTATGTTTTAAAAAGATGTTTAAAAAAAAAAGAAAAAAGTATCCATTAAGGCTATGTGCGCACATTGCGTACTTACATGCAGTTACGCTGCGATCTGCACTGCAGCATAACTGCATGCATCCTGCGTCCCCAGCATAACCTATGAAGATTATGCAGGAGACGTGCACACGTGGCATATTAGAGCGCAGCGCTTCGGCTGCTGCCCGAAGCGCGCGTTCTAAGAAGTGACATGTCACTTCTTTTGTGAGTATTGGTTGTAATGTCGGTCTCTCTCTCTTGTCTGTCTGTCGGTCGGTCTCTCTCTGTCGGTCTATCCCTCTCCCCCCTCTCTCATACTCACCGATCAGCTGCACGGCGTTCACACTGCTCCGGCGGCTTCTCCTGCTTTTGAAAATGCCGGCCGCCCATTATTCAATCTCGTATTCCCTGCTTCCCCCGCCCACCGGCGCCTATGATTGGTTGCAGTCAGACACGCCCCCATGCTGAGTGACAGCTATCTCACTGCAACCAATCACAGCTGCCGGTGGGTGGGTCTATGTAATGCAGTAAAATAAATAAATAATAAAAAAAAAAACGACGTGTAGTCCCCCCAATTCTGATACCAGCCAGGGTAAAGTCACACGGCTGAAGGCTGTGCGGAGATGTCGGCGGTAATGTCAGGATGTGTGCGGGGATGTCGGCGGTAATGTCAGGATGTGTGCGGGGATGTAGGCGGAAATGTTGGGATGTGTGCGGGGTTGTCGGGATGTGTGCATGGACGTCTCTCAGGTTACGGCACCGGTGATCGCGTGGCTCACTGCAGTCACTCAGATTTGCGGTCACAGGTGAGTCCTTCACCTGTGACCGCAAATCAAGCTGCGGCACACGGACAGAGCAGCGATCACAATGAAGTCGGGTGAAGTTCACCCGAGTTCATTCTGATCGCACGGCTGTCTCCCGCAGCCAGCCATGTGCTCTTTTTGACATTCCGGTCCGAGTCGGCTCCGCTGAAAGTCTATGGGGATGCTGCAGAGCCGAGTGGGACCACACTGTCAAAAATGTGCGCTCTGGATGCTTTTCCCATGGTAGAGCAAGCATCCAGAACGCATGAATTCTGCAGGAATGTGCGCACATTGCGTTCTGCCGAATGCATCTCAGAACGCAGCTTTTCGGCTGCGTTCTGAGACGCACATGCAGTGACTATTTTACGCTGCGTAATAGAACACAACGTGTGCACATAGCCTAAAACATAGAGGAATAAGGCGATACACGTCACTAGAGGAAGTCACCACCACAGCACAGGTGCCCGGTGTCAGGACTTCATCAGTGATTCTGTGATCTGAGCACTGCAATGACAAAGCAATTACAGGTGACAGAAGAAAATTGTAGTGTAGTGCAAAGCACGGGGCTACAATAAAATGGAGGTGCCAGGTACCACCTACAGTTGTGGAATTGGCATGCTAGAGCAAGTAACACCGCTGTAATGGGCTCCAATGTCAGAGACCTGGTCACAGAGCTGGAGGCATAGCAAGTACAAGCATTCGTAGACAGGAATTATATTATATATACAGTGAAGGAAATAACTATTTGATTCTTTGCTGATTTTGTAAGTTTGCCCTCTGACGAAGTCATGAACAGTCTATAATTTTAAGGGTAGGTTAATTTTAACAGTGAGAAATAGAATATACAAAATAAAATCCAGAAAATAACATAGTATAAATATATAAATTTATTTACATTTTTATGAGAGATATAAGTATTTGATCTCCGACCAACCATTCAGGCTATGTGCCCACGCTGCGGATTTTGCGCGGATTTTGCCGCGGATTTGCCGCGGATTTCCCGAAAATCTGCAGCAGCGGCACTTCCAAGCCATTTCAATGGCATTTTGGAAATGCTGTGTCCATGCTGCGGATTTTTCCGCTGCGGATTTGCCGCGGATTTTGATCCGGAAAAATCTGCAGCATGTCAATTGTTTGGTGCAGATTTGGTGCGGATTTTTGGTTTTGAATGGGGAAAAAAAAAAAAAAAAAATCCGCATCAAAATCCGCGGCAAATCCGCGGGTGCGGATTTGCCGCGAAAGTCGCGGATTTTCAGGCAGAAAAATCCGCAGGTACATTCTACCGTGGACACATAGCCTAAGAGTTCTGGCTCCTACAGACCACTTAGACGCATCTAATCAACTTGTTACCTGCATTATAGACAGCTGTCTTTAATTGAGTCTGTGGACAGGACAATTTATCAGTCAGACTCTAACCTGTACAACATGGGCAAGACCAAAGAACTTTCTACGGATGTCAGGGACAAGATCATAGATCTGCACAAGGCTGGAACGGGCTAGAAGGAGACAACTGTTGGTGCAAGAGTAATAAAATGGAAGAAATACAAAATGCGCTCCAATCGACATTGATCTGAGACACCATGCAAAATCTCACCTTGTGGGGGTATCCAGGATCATGAGGAAGGTAAGAGAGCAGCCTAAAACTACATGGGGGGTGGGGAACTTGTTAATGATCTCAAGGCAGCTGGAACCACTGTCACCAAGAAAACCATTGATAACACATTATGCCGAAATGGCTTATAATCCTGCAGCGCCCAAAAAGTCCCACTGTTCAAGAACACACATGTACAGGCCCATCTGCAGTTTGCCAATGAACATCAGGAAGATTCTGATTAGGAGATAGTGCTGTGGTCAGTTGAGACAAAAATTGAGCTCTTTGGCCTTTACTCAACTTGCTGTGTTTGGAGGAAAAGAAATGCTGCATATGACCCAAAGAACACCATCTCCACTGTCAAGCATGGAGGTGGAACCATTATGTTTTGGCGGTGTTTCTCTGCTAAGGGTATAGGACTGCTTCACCGTATCAATGGGCCAATGGATGGAGCCATGTACCGTAAAATCCTAACTGACAACCTCCTTCCCTCCGCCAGGACATTAAAAATGGGTTGTGGCTTGGTATTCCAGCACGACAATGACCCAAAACATACAGCCATGGCAACAAAGGAGTGGCTCAAACATAAGCTTATTAAGGTCAGGGAGTGGCCTAGCCAGTCTCCAGACCTTAATCTCATAGAAAACCTATGGAGGCAGCTGAAGCTCAGAGTTGCCAAGTGACAGCCTCAAACTTTTACTGATTTAGAGATGATCTGTAAAGATAAGTGGACCAAAATTCCTCCTGACATATGCACAAACCTCATCATCAACTACAAAAACCGTCTGACTGCTGTGCTTGTCAACAAGTGTTTTGCCACCAAGGATTAAGTCTTGTTTGCCCGAGGGATCAAATATTTATTTCGCTCTGCAAAATGCAAATGCATTTACATAATTTATACAGTATAATTTTCTGGATTTTATATTGGATATTCTATCTCTCACTTTTAAAATTATCCTACCCGTAAAATTACAGACTGTTCATGTCTTTGTCAGTGGGCAAACATACAAAATCAGCAAGGGATAAAATAATTATTTCCTTCACTGTATCTTTTCAATTATTAGTTACAATTTAAACATCAGTAGCTGAGCACCAAGATTTTTTCAAGCAAATCTTGACTGATACTGATAAATTTTCCTTGCGTACTGCAGCCTACGATTTGAAGGATTTTTAACATTTCTATGCACAATATCATTTTTCTTTATACAGTTAAATTTTGGATTACAAGCATGATTCCTTCCAGAGTGTGCTCTTAAACCAAGTTACTCTTATATCAAAGAGAATTTTTCCATAGGAAATAATTGAAACGCAGACAATTTGTTCCACAACCCAAAAATATTTAGTGTATATTCTTTTCAAATTGCAAGTAGACCTCCTTCTTCACATCCACAGTTTGATAAAACTTGATGCTTTTTCCACTCTTTCCATGGATTTTGTCTCCTGAGGATTCTGATCAAGTAATGGATCTTTCCTTTACCAAGTCCATTACCAGTTAATAGCAACTAACCTTTTGAAGATGATTTAGGGCTCAGTTGACCATTTGAAAAAGGCTGCAGCTATATCATGATTCCTGCTGATTGAGGTTCTTCACTTGTTTGTCTCTAAAGCTGGGTTTACACACTGCAACATCACAAAGGACATCGCTGTAACGTCACCGGTTTTGTGACGCAATAGCGATGTCGTTTGCGATGTTGCAGTGTGTGAAACACATCAGCGACCTGGCCCCTGCTGTGAAGTTGCTGATCGCTACAAATCGTTCAGGACCATTCCTAGGTCCTTTGTTTCCCGCTGTGCAGCATGCATCGCTAGCAAGTTTCAGTGTGTGAAAGACTTTGCAGCGACTTTGTTAGCAACTTCCCTTTCAAAAAGCTGCTTATCAACGTCCCCAACAACCAGCTAGGTCACTCTGCAGGTCCGGATCGCTGTTGCGTTGTTGGCCAGGTTTGCCTGTTTGACAGCTCACCAGCGACTCAGCAGAGACTTAGGGAGGTCGCTGTTACGTCACAAAACCGGTGACGTTACAGCGATGTCCTTTGCGATGTTGCAGTGTGTAAACCCAGCTTTATTCCTGAGCATATTACATAATCCCTTTAAAGAGGCTGTCCACTATTTAAACATTAATGACCACATCCGGCCAGAAGCAATCGGTATGGCCGGATGTGGTGAGTGTGAGTGTGTGTGTGATCTGATATATGCGCGATCTGATGTGTGCGGGAGTACAATCTGATGTGTGGGTGTGCGTTCCACTGCAGGTCCTCCCAGTCGGCATCTGGTGAGAATGATTGCGGGATCCTCTGTCCTCCATATCTCTTTTGTGGGTGTCTCTGTTCTATAATAACGTGTCATGCAGTATTCTTTAACTTTTTTAGCTGCATGGTCATTATTGAACTGCAACTAGGGATTATTTTCAGGGTGGGGCCTATATGCAGAAAATGCTGAAAATTCCTGCTAGAGCTTATTTTTGTAAAAGTAGGGTGTGTATGTATATGTATGTATGTGTGTGTGTGTGTGTGTGTGTGTGTGTGTGTGTGTGTGTGTGTGTGCGCAATTAATAAATTCATGATTTTCCCTATAGTTATACACAGAAAACAAAAACTTGAAGAGCTTAGGGTACTTTCACACCTCCGGTTTTTCTTCTGCGGCACAATCCGGCACTTTGCAGGAAAATCGCAACCGGTTTTTTTTGCTGCCGGTTGCGATTTTCCTGCATAGACTTTAATTAGTGCCGCATTGTGCCGCATGGCCTTGCGTTCCATCCGGTTTTTGCCGCATGCGGCAGATTTAGCCAATGCGGCGGCCGGATGGAACGTTGCCTGGCACGTTTTTTCGTGCGGCAAAAAAACCCGCATCGCGCCGCATTCGGCCGATGCGGCGCATCTCTCAATGCATGCCTATGGCGGCCGGATGCGGCGCGATGCGGCAAATACCGCCGCCGCGGTTTTTGCCACTGCGCATGCTCAGTAGCATGCCGCAAGCGGCAAAAACCGGGCGGGCCGCATGGGAAAAACTTATGCAAAGGATGCGGTGTTCTCACCGCATCTGTTGCATAGCTTGCACAGCCGGATTGAGCCGCAGGGCTCAAGCCGGATGTGTGAAAGTAGCCTTAGTTTACTGTTTTGTTCTAAACTTGCATAAGACCACCCACCTGGAACATGATCCAGTTATACTTTTTTGTTAATTAGAAACGTGTGAGGCTTATAGGGAGAGAGAGCAGTGAGTCTGTAACATCAGGGTCCCATCTGAGATGAGGTCACGTTGTCATTGGTAGGGCACTTATGCAATTTTGATCAAAACTGTATATTAAGTACCTCATGTTTTATATACATGTGTAGCACTAGTGGAGGTCATGTATTCATAAATTGCAGAGTACAGTTGTATAGTGTTTGTATATTATCTTGTGTTTTGCAGAAACAGTATATGTAGTATACAGTACGTACACCTGTGTATTAATTTAATATTGTAGGTTGTGATGGAAAAAAATATGAATATAAACATTAAGAAATATAATTCCTCATGTACATCACGTGACCTTGTTACAATAGCCGACCCTGGCGATACATTGGATTATTAAGTACTACAGCTTTAGCCGATATGTGCCAGAACAAAGGGAAATCTTGACAGATAACAGTAGCATGCAACAAGTCTTTGACCACTCCCATGTTGTGGGAGACTGAGCCATAGTCTGTGCATATGTTGACCTGGAACCTGGGGTAGTTCTTGGTGTCTCCATGAATACACCTTACCTCCATCCCCTTCCCAGGGACTAGCATATGCATAAGTGTGGCCCTTACCAGGGTCACCAAACTACCTGAGTCTAGGAGTGCAGTCAGTCACCTGGCACAGCTGACGACCCTCACCAGGGTGAGGTACGGCAATGCATGCAGGATGTGCAAAATAGAAGCGTTGGCCTATGGAGCAGTTCATTGACTCAGAAGTTAAATGACACTGAGCTGTTATATGACCAGGAGCACGACACCTCCAACAGACAACGGTGTGAGATGTGTGCTTCAAACCAAGCTCTGAACCCTCTGACCTCAGACATTCTACTGGGTAGAGAGTGAACCTGAGGTTCGAGATTCGGGTTCGGAAACAGACTTCCAAAAAACCAAAATTTGGGTTCGAAGTTCTAGTGAGTTACAAGTGCAAACCACTCAAGCGTGCAGTGCTGTGCTTGGGTATGATTGATGCTGAGTCCTGTGCAAGCCGCGTGCAGTTTTTGATCATCTCGCATTGGGGTTAAAATCAAGCATGATCAGATGTAATGTGCACACACACAAAAAAAAAGATAATTGAAAAACCCTGCCCACACACCCTTAGTAGTGTTTTGCTTACGGCTGGTTGCATGTGTGCGGAGACACAAGCTGCCCAATTACTGACTTCATGAGGTTCGGTTCAAGTCACGGTCACAAACCGAATCTCATTGAAGGGTTGAATGTGCCCTGCGAAACGAACCTCGCTGATCTCTAGTCTTTGGTTCCTTCTTTTGCGTATCCCAGAAAGGTGGCCACAGGCTCCTTTAATTGCTAATGGATTTGTCCCACATCCATGTATCTTTTCACGAAGCTTACTAGGTCCCCTGCATTCTGCAGTTCTTCTTGGGTTTTGCACGGTTCTCTATAAATTGGTCCACTATCATTCTCTCCACCATCTGTGCTGGAGAGCACATACCCAACCATGCCATAATCTCCGCTTTCAGCTTGTCGTACTCCTTGGTATCTTGAAGGTCTACCTTACTGTTCGCCTTACTTATGTACCCTCACTTAGGCTGGGAGGAGGTGCTGATCCGGACAGTTTCTGCCTAGAAAGCCATATGCTGCTGTTGTAACTATTAGATCAGAAGCTTGTTGACTTTGCTGGGCCTGCTGCTCCTGCTGCAGAAGCTGCTGATTGGCCTGGATCAGTTGCTTAACATGCTTCTCCTAACCCAGGACATTCAATCTTTAAACTGTAATCACCTGTGTTCTTTGGGACTTCTGGCCTGCATTTAAACACCAATTGTAGGAATTTATGCTCTCTGGTAGGCAATAACCCCTTCACGACCAAGAACGTACTGGTACGTCCTTGGCCATGACTTTGGCCATCGGCGATCACTGGGCGCAAGTGGGTTGTCATGGCAGCGTGGGGTCCGATGATGCCCCCTGTCACTGCTATGACATGTTTCCTGTAAATGCTAGCACAACACCAGCAGTCCCCGTAGCACAGCATTTCTCCTGATCAGAGCGATTGGACTGTGGTAATAAAGTCCCCTAGGAGAACTAATACAATGAATAAAAAATGTAAAAAAAAAAAAGTTTTAAAAAACCTGAAAAAAAATCTAAATGTTAAACTCCCCCCCTTTTTGCCCCATTGAAACACCCCCCCCCACATATTTGATATTGAAGCATTCAGAAATGCCCGATCTATCAAATTTTAAAATCAATTAATTTGATCGGTACATGGCATAGTGAGAAAAAAATTACAAATGCCAAAATTAAGTTTATTTGGTTGCCGCAACATTACATTAAAATGCAATAACAGACTATCAAAACATCTCATCTACCCAAAAATAGTATAATTAAAAATACCAGCTCAAGATGCAAAAAATAAGCCATCTCTAAGCACCAAATCACGAAAAATGAGAACACTACGGGTCTCGGAAAACGGTGACAAAAGCACTTTTCTTTTTTTTGACAAACTTCTGAATTTTTTTCACCACTTAGGTAAAAGTAAAACTATACACGTTTGGTATTTAAAAACTCTTACTGACCTGGGGAATCATAAGGCCTGGTCAGTTTTTAAAATGGTGAACACGGTTAAAAAACAAACAAACAAAGCAATCGTGCAATTGCACTTTGTTTGCAATTTTATTGCACTTGTTGTTTTTTTTCCCATTTTCCAGTACAATATGAGGTAGAATGAATGGTGTTGTTCAAAAGTACAACTCGTTCCGCAAAAGACAAGCCCTCATATTGCTATATTGATGGAAAAATAAAAAGTTACGGCTCTTGGAAGAAGGGTAGGGAAAAACGGAAAATCGCCTGGGGGTAAAGGGGTTAAGTATTGCTCACGATGCGGTTTGGTACAAACATGTAATTTGTATTGCTTTTGTAAAACTCTAAAGGATTCAAAACCAATAATAGCCTCTTATGGGCACAAATAATCAGTTCATTTAGCAGGCACATATATGTCAGTGAGGGCTATCCCGAAAAGATTACAGTCCTCTCAACACCATCAGATCGTATTTTCCTCCCAGACCCAATAAGATGATATGTAGAGTCTATTGTCCCGGAGCAAACTCGGGAGGGAAAGATAACTTTTTGACTTTTGGAGCACAGATTTTCCTACAGTAGTTTGTGAACTCCAATTGCAGAGCTCTTAAATGCCAGAAAAGCAGAAAAGCCCACAAGTGACCGCAGTTTGGAAATTACACCCCTCTGGGAATTCATTGATGGGTGTATGTGCGCACGTTGCTTTTTACCTGCTTTTTTGCTGCTTTTTCTTCTGCGCTGTTTAATGCCAAAATGGATGTGTTCTTCTATTCAAGCAAAGTCTATGGGAATTTGGGTTTCTTGTTCACACTATGTTGTTCAAAATGCTGCCTTTTTGTGGCAGAACTTTGGTCAAAAACTCAGCTTTTCAAAGAAGCAACATGTCAATTGTTTTTGCCATTTGGGTTTTGCACTGCAAAGCTGAGTTTTTGACCAAAGTTCTGCCACAAAAAGGCAGCATTTTGAACAACATAGTGTGAACAAGAAACCCAAATTCCCATAGACTTTGCTTGAATAGAAGAACACATCCATTTTGGCATTAAACAGCGCAGAAGAAAAAGCAGCAAAAAAGCAGGTAAAAAGTAGGTAAAAAGCAACGTGCGCACATACCCTAATGACAATTTTGTCTCTGGAAAACACCTATGGAGTCAAATGCAGTGAATGCTGCAGAATTAAAAACTGAAACTAAGCCTCTGTAGTGAGCAGTACATTGTAGTGCCTGTACATTGTGCCCAGCTTGTGCTTCTGGAGACATGCACCCTGTATATTAAGCGGCCTCTCCTCACTACAATAATGCAAAACATTAACTGGTTTAGGCACATTGTGGTGCTCAGAAGGGAGAGGCAGCATTTTTGATTTGGGAGTGCAAATTTTTCTGGATTTCTTTTTGTTGGGGACCATATCGCTTTTCCATAGCCTTTGTACTACCGTACCAGTCACATGGAAGCCCCTATAATCCATTAACAGATGACAGACCTGAATTGTGGGTTGAGATTAATGGCAATTTAGGGTGCAGAACATTTTGGATCTGTTCACATTTATCCTGTGCTCTATACTTTGAAAAACTAAAGTAGGTGCTATATATATCCCTGAAATACGTGATTCAAGTGAAAATCACAATGGAGCCATTCACTATTATAAGGCAGCAGTGTTACTCTGGACTCCATTTGGCCTCTGTTCAGTGGTGTCGTCCTTTTTAAAGGTGCATAAAACTATTGTTGACCGTACTTTTGTGCAGACCTAAAATGACAAGTAAAGAGATGGATACTGCTGTATCATAGGACAGACAGGAGTTAAAAGTGGCTCCATCTGCCTCATTGCAGTGAATTTTCCATTGGTAATTTTGTCTGAATCACATTTTTCAGAGATTTACACATAAACCCCAATGTACGTACTCAGCGTAGAGCTCAGGATAAATGTGATCCTAGCCTTAGGCGGGCTTTGCACGTTGCGACATCGCAAGTCGATGCTGCGATGTCGCACGCGATAGTCCCCGCCCCCGTCGCAGCAGCGATATCCTTGTGATAGCTGCCGTAGCGAACATTATCGCTACGGCAGCTTCACATGCACTCACCTGTCCTGCGACCGTCGCTCTGGCCGGCGACCCGCCTCCTTATTAAGGGGGCGGGTCGTGCGGCGTCACTGCGACGTCACACGGCAGGCGGCCAATAGGAGCGGAGGGGCGGAGATGAGCGGGATGTAAACATCCCGCCCACCTCCTTCCTTCCGTATATCCTACGGAAGCCGCGGTGACGCCGGTAGGAGATGTTCCTCACTCCTGCGACTTCAAACACAGCGATGTGTGCTGCCGCAGGAGCGAGGAACAACATCGGACCGTCGCGTCAGCGTAATTATGGATTACGCCGATGCTGCACCAATGATACGATTACGACGATTTTGCGCTCGTTAATCGTATCATCTAGGCTTTACACACTACGATGTCGCATGCGATGCCGGATGTGCGTCACTTTCAATTTGACCCCACCGACATCGCACCTGCGATGTCGTAGTGTGCAAAGCCGCCCTTACTGTGATCTTTGGGTGGCAGAGTAAACAAATCAACAGCAGTTGAAAAAATGGCTTTATTTTTTTATTTATATTTTATGCCATTCACTGCGTGCGATACGTGATTAGGTGGCTATATTACTCAGGTCAGTATCATTACAATGATACCAGATTCATTTAGTTACTTTTTTAGGTTTGGCTACTATCACACTAAAAAATATTTTTTTTTATGAATTAAATGTTTGCTGCATCACCGAATTTTGAAGGCTACAGGTTTTTTGTTGTTGTTGTTTTTCTACCAACAGTCATGTGAGTGCTTGGTTTTTTTTGTTTTGTTTTTTTTTTTTTTTGCAGAATGAGCTGTAATTTTTATTGATTCCATTTAAGGCACATACTTCTTTTCCACTCTTTGTGAGGCAGAAACAAGAAGAAACAATAATTTGGGTCAGTACTAATACAGTGATACCACATTTATATTGTTTTCTTTGTTTTGCCACTTTTACACAATAAATACAATTTTATTGAAAAAAAATAGTTTTTGCATTGCTGTGTTCAGAGAGCCATAGCTTTTTTTATTGTTTTGCTGACTGAGCTGTATGGCGACTTGCTTTTTGGAGTACAAGGTAATGTTTTTAGCGATACCATTTTTATTTACTTATAACTTTGATCGCGTTTTCTTCCACTTTCATGGTAGCTGTATGATGAAAAGACAATTTTTGGTATGTTTTTTGTTTTTCATTTTTCTTTACGGTATTCACTGAAAGGGTTAACTAGTGTGACAGTTTTGTAGATCGGGTTGTTTTGGACATAGCGATACCAAATATTGTGCTTTAGTTTATTGCCTTTTTTTTACATATAACATATTTTTCATTTTTTTGTTCTTTATTTTCTGATTTTTTTTTTTTACTTTTTTAATTTTTTTTACCTTTTATTATTTTAATCACTGGTAAAATGTATTGCAATATATTATATTGTCAGTGTTACACTAACAGAATACCTGTTAGAGTATGGTTTTTACTTGGGTATCCTTAGAAACATCTGACTAAAAGGTCTAAAAACACTGAAGTAGCAAAGTTTGGGGAAACCAAAATTTGTGTCAGCCTCAAAACTATTATGTCCTTGGTAGGCAATTGTCAAAAGATCTGTTAACAGCAGATCTTGATGATTTGTGTACCCAATGTCATGAGTGTGTCCCACCCAGGAGAGACCTCAGGTGAATCCGGTATCAGAAGGTCACACCTCGCTGCTGGCAGATCCACTGCTGTTACTTGAATAACATCTTTTTGCTCTTGGGGCTGTAAGGGTTAAGCACCCTTTCCGGCCTAACTGCTGCCTGTAGTTTTAAATCGCAGGTGCAGCTCTTTCAGTTCCCTTCACTAGTTAAGAGTATGTGCCTGAGCAGCTGATGCCTGTGATAGAAGTATGCCATTGGAAAGATCCTCCTCTGGAAGAAGTTTGTTATGTGTGCAGCAAAGGAGTTTGCTGCACTGAACCCCTTGGATTGTTTTCTCTTTTTTTCATGTCTATTTCCCCTTTCTGTTTTCCTACCCTTGTGTATCTGTATTGTAGTGGCAAGACTAGCAATCTTGTCGGCCTGCTCACTAGCCAGGGTGAGTTTTGGGCAAGTGAGGGCTTAGGAACGTGGTCGGCGATGGGTTGAAAGAACCCATATAGAGACTTTGGGGAGAGCAGGGGTCAGTCGCAAGTGAGTGCAGTTGGTGACCCCGCTCCCCTCTTCCTAGTGCCAGGGGCATTCTTTGTATCATGACCCCTGTGCACCCAGTGTGTAGTCACACCAACTGGGGGTTTGTGGGTATTTTGCTAAACCCTGCGGCGGCTGGGGCAGCTGTGCGGGGTCTCTGGCGGCTGGTGCTGGTGGGCAGGTGGTGAGGACTTCAAATAATGCCGCCCAGAGTCGGCGCGTGTACAGACTGAGCACTCAGCTGAAGCTCTCATCTGCGCACATGTTGTTTCCAGCCCATTGATTTCCCAGCAGCGGACTTGAGGAAAATGGAGCCAGGAGGTGGCAATTGCGCAGATGAGATCTCAGCTTGCCACTGAGCCAGGAGCTCAATCTGTGCTGACTTTGAAGCCCTCACCACCCGTAGCCATTGCTGCCGCAGCCTGAGCCCCAGAAGAGCTGCCTCAGCACCAGCACTGCTGCCTCAGCACCAGCACGGCTGCCCGAGCACCTGCCTCTTCCGCAGCCCTAGCACAGCCTACAGTTTCTGGAACACACACTGCCCCTGCCTCCTGTGACTCCGCTCCACCACCACTGCTGCCCCCTCCAGTAAGACATCACTGGATTATAAAATGAACCCCATTTTTTTGCCACCTTTTTTTGCTCTGAATTCGGGGTGCGTCTTATAATACAGTGCGTCTTAACCCAAAAATATGGTAGTTTTGTTTTTTTGTTTGTTTTTTAGATTTACTGACAACATTTTTTGACAGCAGTGACAATTCCGTATCAACTTTTTTATTTACCAAGCTCTTCAAAAGCATATTTAATGATAATGAGTAGGCATACAGCGGTGTTACTAAATCAGCGAGCAGCAGAATATATGTCCATTGGATAACGGTTAATATTGTACTGCACATGATGATATGATTATGTTCGGGTTTTTTGAAAAGTAGGACACGCTATAAACAGATGTTGGGTGAAAGACCCAGCCAACACAAACAGCTCCAGAAACGCAGTGAGACGGTGCTCAAGTTACAGAATAGTGCAGGCCTCTGTCATTTTTAATCCTCCTTAGCCTCTGGAAGAAATCAAACTGTTTGCAGAATATGGTTTAAACCAGTTGCTAAAGGAAAAAATATCTAAATGTATATATTATATTGGCAACTAGCAGTTCTTTAAAGGGACTGCTCTAAAAATACAACCCCAGTCCTATGTCCTATTAGGACAAAATAAAGGTACCTATTGAGATTAGGGCAACACAAAAAAAAGCGCAATTTCAGACTGAATACACTTATCACGAGGTAAAGATTTGGAAGTGACATTGCAACTATGACAAAACAATGTACAGTAAATGTAGAAACAAGGTAACATCACTTGCAACTTTTTTACAATTGGAAAAAAAGTGTATTAAATAAATCCTAAAAATATTGCGTTACATGATCCCAGTAATTATCCCAGTATAGTCAAATAGAATTGATTAAAAATGTTTATTTAACATTCTTTTGGTATATTGAAAGTGTGATAAGTCTTTGTGAGCCAAAAAGAGACTAAATGGATCTATTGCATGGATCCATTCAAACCCACCGCAGCTATTTAAATTGTGCTGTCAGTATTTGATAGTTCGATCTAAGGGGTTAACAAGCGTCTGTAGTTCACCGATCCACCTGCACCTGTTAACCACACATCCTTGCTGATCAGATCAGCAGAGATGTGCGGGGAATACCGCAGGCTCGCCACTGGAGCCCGCAGTAACTGGAGGGAGGCGACCAAGGTCGTACAGTTACGTCCTTGGTTCTAAAGGAGTTAAGATTGATTACTTCAAGTAGGTGTCACTAGGGTTGAAGTCCTCTTCCTCTCTGAAGTGGTAATTTGCACATTTAAGTTTCCAGATGGGCATTGAAAGGCTATCAGTCTTCTTACACTAGGATGTCATGCATGTCACTCTCCAAAAGGAGAGACGTCACCCCTTACACACAAACGTCTGATGTAATGTTTTTCAGACATTGAATTTAAGTCATTTTTACAAGGCTCAGTGTGATTATCCATTGATTTGTCAGGGACATGAAGTATTGTCATGGGGGCTTTTACTTACATCTTTTTAGACTACACGCGTAAATTTGGTCTGTGTGCACAATGGACTGTTTATGGAAAGTAATTTGACCATTGTAAGTCAGTGTGGTAGTTCAGCATTCACTCATTCTGCCTATTTTGTGGACCAGGTGGCGCTCAATACTTTCGGATCACATGCTACATAGCTAGTAGCTTGGCCCATGAATTAGCATGTTTGTCTGAAAGTAGTGCTATAGTAATGTTTAAGTTCAGCTGCAATTTATCAGAACTAGAGCTTTATTTTGTCCAAAATGTTAATAAATAAATTGGAAATGTACAGTATCTTGAAAAAGTATTTGTCCCGTGCACTTTTCCACATTTTTCATGTTACACACACTAACATATATTTAGTTTATTGGGATTTTATGTGACAAACCAACACTTAGTAGCCAGTATTTGTGAAGTGGAAAGGAAATGTACGTGGTTCTTTGAATATTGAAAAAATATAAATCTGAAAATTGTGACGTGCATTTGTATTCAGCCCCGTGGAGTCAGTACTTTGTAGGACCACCTATCACTGCAATTACGAGCTTTGCACATCCAGTGGGGGAAAAATTTGCCCATTCTTCTTTTCAAAATGACTCTAGCTCAGTGATCGGATGGAGGCGTCTGCGAACAGCAACTTTCATGTCTTGCCACAGATTCTCATTGTGATTTTGGTGATTGAGCCGTACACTCACATGAATATGCTTCGATCCAAACCATTCTATGTTAGATAATTCTAACAGGTTTTCCTCCAGGATTGCCCTTTATTTAGCAATATCTATTTTCCCATCAACTCTAACCAGCTTCTCTGTCCCTGCTGAAGAAAAGCTTCACCACAGCATGATGCTGCCACCACCATGTTTGACAGTGGGGACAGTGTTTTCAGTGTGATGTGCAGTTAGTGTTTTGCATTTAGCCCAAAAAGTTTTACTTTGGTCTCACCTGACCAGAGCACCTTCTTCCACATGCAAGCTGTATCCCAGACATAGCTTTTTCAAACTGCAAACAGGACATCTTATGGCTTACTTTAAAAAAGGGCTTTCTTCTTGCCACTCTTCTATAAAGGCCAGATTTTGGGAGTATACGAGAAAGGCACGCTCACACCACCGTATAGCATGGATGAGTTTATCTGATGTTTTATGGGATAGCACACACTCCAATGCTGGCGCAGTGCTGATCAGCATTTTTTCTCATACTTATTTGGCATGAGGAAAAAAAATCACTGCCTCTGAGATCCACGTGCACCCATTCAAGTCTGCCAAGACACACAAGGGAGAAGATGGAGAACTTAAGTTCAACATCTTCTCCGCATCTATAATCCAATTCTCGCATGCGAGAGAATTGGATCACAGTAAAATGACACTCTGCTCATGCGTGCAGCAAAGTTAGAGCGGTCATTCGCATATAGCATCCAATTCTCTCGTATTGCATGGTATACGCCATTGTCACCCTAGCATTATAGTTGCCTTGTGGATAGATTATCCCAGCTGAACTGTGGATCTCTACAGTGCCTTCAAAGTAACCATGGGCTTCTTGAATTCTTGAATGCTAGTTGTCATGTCCCCACCGGAGTCCGCTCCTGTGACTTCTGCTCCAATCACCAGGCTCTTGAGAGGAGTCTGTGGCCGTGGCGCTACTGAGCGCAGGCTCCGCTCATCCACTAGGCTGGGTTTCCCTGAAACCTGCAGTACCACTGGCTGACTGTAGGTGGCGTGTGTCTTCAAGCTGAAGTTGTCATTATTCACCTGCAGCCAATGGGAAGACACCGCACCCTTCTTATTCCCCCTCCTGTCATCTGACCACTGCCAGAGATAATGTAACGCTTGCCTGGATCCACAGACTCAGACGGGCTGTAATGGACAGGCTAGAGGGAAGCCACTCACCAAGCAGGACCCCCCGAACCCTGAAACCCTTTAACCACTATACAGGGATTTACAATTACACAGGGCCCTGGAGATCACTACCTGTGAAAGGCTGCAGTCCGAGAGAGTAGTCGTCAGTCAGGGTCTAAACAGGAATTGCAGAACAGGGACAGAATCAGCAGGCAAGGACGTAATCAGAGAACAAGCAGTGGTCAAATCCGGATCGGGCAGCGAGGTACATAAACAGCAGGCAGGAGAGGTAGTCTGGAAACAAGCAGAGATCAGCACACAGGAATCACTATACAAATAACACAGGAACAAGGAATAGAACTATCTCTGGCAGTTGTCAGATGACAGGAGAGGGAATAAGAAGGGTGTGGTGTCTTCCCATTGGCTGCAGGTGAATGATGGCAACTTGAGCTGGAAGATACACGCCACCTACAGTCAGCCAGTGGTACTGCAGGTTCTAGGGAAACCCAGCCTAGTGGATGAGCGGAGCCTGCGCTCAGCAGAGCCACGGGCACCAAATCCTCTCCCATCACCAGCACTATCTATGGCAGGAACACTGCGTCGCCTGGTGATCGGAGCAGAAGTCGCAGGAGCAGACTACGGTGGGGACATGACATTAGTGTTCTCCTTACTTGAAATGCCAAATTAGTTGGACAACCATGTTTTGGTAGGTTTGCAGTTGTACTAAACTCCTTCCATTTTTGGATGATGAATTGAATAGTGCTCCATGAGATGTTCAGTGATTGACCTATTTTTTTTTTAAATAACCTAGACCTAATGCTGTTTGAACCCCAATATTCTCAAACAAACCTCTGCGGCCTTCACAAAACAGCTGTAGTTTTACGGAGATTAACTAGCACACAGGTGGAGTCAATTTACTCATTAGGTGACTTCTGGAGGCAATTGGTTACTTAGAATTTTTTATTTTAGGGATATCAGACTCCAGTGGGATGCATACAAATGCACGTCATAATTTCAACATTTATATTTTTAAACTATTTAGAAACCCATGCACATCTCACGAATAATTGCTGCTTTTGTATTGGTATATCTAATAAATATCTAATAAAATCCCAATAAAATACATTTAATTTTGTAGGTGTAACATGAAAAAATGTGGAAAAGTTAACAGGGTATTTAATACTGTTTCAAAGCACGATAGGTTGCTGTATTGTTTTCAGTGAGTCAGTTTTCAAACTGCATAATTGACTGAAATTCACCCACAGCATCTTGCCGATTCAAAGATGGTTTTCCAATTATGAAGTTTCCTGGAATTGACACAGTGCAAATTGCTTCACTTTTATCCTGTCCCTGTCTGTTTACATATTGTATTTTATTGTTTGTTTGAAATGCCAAAATCTGCAACAGTCACGTGACGTCGCTGCTTATCCTCAGATTTTCCACTGCACGTCACATCGCACACAGCTGCTTACACCTCACCTCTCCCTGCACTTCGTGTTCATTTTCTGTTTTTGTGGTTTATTTTAACTAATAAAAAATTCTTTCAAAACATCTGTGTTGGGCTAAAGCTCTGAAATTATTTTCTGCTGTGTGTTTATGATCTTTTAATAAAAAAAAAAAAACTGCGTTACGTCTGGAAAATATCTTTTTGTTGGTGAATTTTCTGAAAGTGCCTGGTAATGTATGAAGTATCCACAATTCTTTGTGGCACATGAAAATCAACCGAGTATTTGATATCAGGTGATGCAATGTGCTAATGTTAAATAATCTATCAACTATGGTTTTTTTTCCTGATTGTGTGTGTGTGTGTGTGTGTGTGTGTGTGTGTGTGTGTGTGTGTATATATGTATATATATATATATATATATATATATATATATATATATATATATATATATTATATAGTGAGGTAGCAGCGTTGTTTGGGCAAAAAACGTGAGGCAGTGAGGCAGCAGCATGTTCATACCAACAGTCTATTTATTGTTACAGCATAAATAGATCCAATTTCCCACAGTCAAAGTGTCTTCCGCATCACAGCCGGTGCATATAGACAAATTCTTTGCATCAAAAAGTCTTGTTACCTTAGGACCCCGATAACCGCAGGGATCTGTATAAGGTTCTCCTAGGCTGACACTCTTGGCCTGTGTTCACTCCACACAGAGCCAGCCCAGCTCACACCGCATGTGTTAGCTTCACCAAGCCTGGCTCTCAACTGAGACACACCCTGCTGTGCTCTGCATGAGTTTAAATGAAAATGCCGGACATGAGGATTGCTACAAAACCTGGACTGGGAGGAGGGATCTGTCTCCCTGTTACCCTTTGTGCTATACTCCCAGTAATAGCTATAGCAAACTCAGAGGGTTTCCAGGCACATTCTGGGGGACACATAGCGGTCTTCAAATATTACCCCTGTCACTGCCTCACAATATATATATATATATATATATATATATATATATATATATATATATATATGTATATTATAATATATTAAAAAAATTCTTTGTATACAGTTAGATGGACAGCAATCTTGTCTAAGCTTCATGTAATCACATCTGGATCCTTATCACTATCCAAGAGAATCTGTGGTCTAACTTATTGACTTGCATAGGAAATCATTCCTGGCATGCTCTGTGATCTGTAAATAATAAGAAGATATGGAAAGGAGAAAGAGGGGAGGAAAGAAAAGTCTAGAATAGGGGAAAGTACTAGGAATAAGGGGAGGACGTGGGGCCAACAAGGACCCACAGGGACCTATGGGGACGACTGACGACCTTCAGGTGAATTTAATCTTTGGCTCATGTGGCGCCGCTCACAATTTTTGTTAATATATTTATTATACAGTCATGACCCCAAAGTGTTAGCACCCTTGAAATCTTTCCAAAAAATGTAAGTTTTCCTACCAGAAAATTATTGCAATTCGTGTTCTTTTCCACTTGCATACCGCTTCCGATGCTAGAGCATCTGAAGCAATATGCTAATGACCGTCTGCTGCGTGCGTCAGCCGAGGGTCATGTGACTGTGATGCAATCTTGTGATAGTATCACAGCCTCGAAGACGAGGGAGGGAGCACATTCTTTCATCCCCTCCGCTGTCTGTCTCTGGGTATATCGCACTGCAGTCGCATAACATTCAAGTGCAGTGCAATGTTTCACACACTCCCATAGGCTTCAATAGGGGTGCGTGAGCCGAGACTCGCTGCAAAACGCAGCGTGCGGCGATGGCACCGAGAGCACGATTTGTGTCGAGAAATAAAAGAAAAGAGGAAACTGCCTCATTGATTAACACTGGTGTGAGTGCAATCCAATTTTTTATCGGATTGCACTTCCACATGAAAATAGCACGTGGAAAAGAGCCCTTACACATGTTTCATTATACAAATGTTTATTTTCTTTGTGTGTATTGAAACTACACAAAAAAAACAAAGAAAAAAGGCAAATTGGACATAATTTCACACAAAACCCAAGAATTGGCTGGACAAAATTGTTGGCAACTTTCTAGAATTTTGAGTAAACAACTTTGTTTCAAACATGTGATGCTCATTCAAACTCACCTTTGGCAAGTAACCGGTGTAGGCAATATTAAAATCACACCTGAAATCATATAAAAAGGGGAGAAATTAACTCAATCTTTGCATTGTGGCTGTGTGTCCCACACTAAGAAAGAGGAGAAGAGAATTGCCCAAGGACATGAGTACCAAAGTTGTTGAAAAATATCAACAATCTCAAGGTTACAAGTCCATCTCCAGAGATCTTGGTGTTGCTTTGTCAATGGTGCGCAACATAAGAAGTTTACAACCCATGGCATTGTAGTTAATCTCCCTGGAAGTAGAGGGGAGAGAAAAAGTGCTGAAAGTTTCCAACGCAGGATAGTACGGGTGGTGGATAACCAGCCCCAATCAATATCCAAAGAAATTCAAGCTGTCTTGCAGGCTGTTCGCGCTGACATTGAAGCTCTCATAATCTGTTGACATATGAATAAAATGAAATGCTATGGCAGGAGTCCTAGGAAACCTTCACTGCTTACATAGAAACACAAAAAAGCTGCAGTTTTCCAAAATGTATGTGAGTAAGCCAAAATTCTTCTGGGAAAGCGTCTTGTCAACAGATGAGACCAAGGTAGAGCTTTTTGGTAAAACATTAATTTTACTATTTACCGAAATTAAAATGAAGCCTACAAAAAAAAGATCACAGTACCTACAGACAAATATGGTGAAGCTTCAAAGATGTTTTTGGGTTGTTTTGTTTTGCTGTCTCTGGCACTGGGTGCCTTGACTGTGTGCAAAGCAGATCTGAATATTACCAAAGGAATTTCGGTCTCAATTCAGAGCCCAGTGTCAGTGAATCTGTGGCGCCCCTGACCTAGTCAGGCACCACTGAGTACTGCACCCATGATGGGACAGTGCTTCCAGGTAATTCCAAAGGCCAGAATGAGGTGTGTACGCACAGACACATAGCAACCAGGTCTCCCACACCATTAGATGGGACCCTTGGGTAGCCTCTAGAGGAGACTAGCCTTCAATTCTTGTCAAGGGGTGTAGTGGAGAGGCTGGAAGCTAAGCTGCAGAGGCTGCCAGGAAAGAGGTGGAGCGAGCCAGTCTGATAGCAGTGAGCGTTGTTGCTAGGAGACGCAGACACGCACACACGCTAGTCAGACCCTGCACGTGAAGTAGCAGTTAGCGATTACCAGTTAGTCAGTCATAAAGACACCTGAAGAGAGGCAGTCGAGTACGGGGACTGCTGGTGACTAGGCATGCACGGGGAACAGGTCCCTAGAGTAGACGTCCATTTATTGATCTGCTAAACCTGCCGGTGAGGGGACTAAAGGTACCTCACCAACCATACAGAGTCCGAGCCTCAGCAGCAACGCAGGGACCCATAAGGAGACAGAGCTTGAAGCCATCTCACCTGGTCCACGCTGCCGGCAAACGGGCCAGAAAGGGAGAAAAGGCAGTAGCGACTCCCTGAATAGACCCCACAGTACTTCAAGTCAGGGGTTATCCGAACAAAGAAGTGCTAGGAAGGCGAGTTAATGGTTACCCTTAGATTGGCCTGAAGAAGTTCCTGGTTCCACCTGGTTCGTCTCAGCATCACCCGGGTTACCTCATGATAACAGCAAAAGTGAGTAAAAACAAGTTGAAAGACTTTCCGGACTGAGCCTGAGTTATTCTGGAACCTGTTGTTCTACACATCCTAGCCCCTGGGGCCAGCCTCACTCATGGGAGGCCACACCATCCGACTGCAGACTCCATCAGCCACAGACGCTCATTAAACCTGCAGTGGCGGTCACCCATACCCCTGACCGCAAACCGTGGGTGGCGTCAGGAATCATATATATACAAAACGGACATACCTGTTGCCATATATACCCAAAAGAAGACCCTGTGGCGTCCATGAAGGTGGGGCGACTACTGCAGGTGGGCTTCACAAATCCACCAGTATGCACCAACTTTGGGATTGTGTAGAAGAGATCTGGGATCAGATTTTGGCTGAGACTTGCTTGAATTTGATCAAGAGTGCCCAGAAGGATTTAAGCAGTGTTGAAAAGCCAAATGTGGATTTAAAAAATGTTAATACAAATTTAAATTTAGATTTTAGGAGCAAAACCGTAACAATGCAGTGGCATGACAAGAATCTGCATAACTAATCATATACCAAATAGGTACAAGTGAAGGTAGTCTCACAATCAAAGCTGTAGTGGATGGTGAAATATGGAGCTTGAAAGTCAAAAATTCAAAACATTGTTACCCTTTTACTTGCCAGTATAAGCAACAGTTCAAGAGGACTTTTTAGAATTTGGGTTCTGTGATGTGGCACACAGAAGGGAAGGAGATGATCTTTCACATCACCAATTGTTTGTGGTGGATACCTTCAGCTTTATAATAGAGGAATTTCCTATTATTATAATCCTGCTTGTGATAATAATGATTAAGTGATGTGATCTCAATATAACAAGAAGTGTCTGCTTATTGAGCATTCAGTGGACAGTACGAACAAAAAAAATTATACTCGTTCAACTTTAAAAATCATATAGAAACAGTCACAATATGTCTAGCTGTTTATCTTTTATGTTTTCCTTCTTGGGGTTGTCCGGTCAGTTTAAGAAGCGATTCCCACTGACTGGCACATGTGGCCACTGTTAGCTTGTGGGAAACTTGATAGCCCTCAACATAGTGCAGTGTCAGCTGTTTATGCTCAACTACTTATAGCTGGAACTGCTGGAGAACCTCTTCAGCAGAGACCAGGTAAAAAAAAATAGTTGAAAAGTATGGAACATTTTGGAGGGGGAAAGGGGGAATAGGGTATGGCAGATAAACTGTCCATTATGGAAAATGTATTCTATTTTGAATATTTTTTTATTTTTCATATAAGGGGACAATGAGCTATATTTCTAATTTTGGCAATACCCCTTTAAGGTCCATAATAACGCAATTCATTTTTACTTTCCAGAGTTTAATATACAGTGACAAGTAAAAGGGTAAAAATATGATAAACCTTTGACTTTCAGGCTCCATATCATCTTACCATCCTCTACAGCTTGGAGCGTGGGACTACCTTCATTTTATACAGTATGTAATCATCTTGACTATCTCATACATCCTGTAGTCTGTGAGCTTTCGCAGGCAGGGTCCTCTCTCCTCCTGTACTAGTCTGTACCTAGTGTTGTTTATAATTATTGTACTTGTTTTTATTATGTATACCCCTTTTGACATGTAAATTGAATAAGGTGCTATAATACTGTGAGCCCTCACGGGCAGGGCCCTTTCTCCTCCTGTACTCGTCTGTGCTTTGTTTTGTTTATACTTATTGCACTTGTCCATGCGATGTATACCCCTTTTCACATGTAAAATTCCATGGAATAAATGGCACTATAATAATAATAAAAAAAATAAATTTGACTTTCAACAATAGAGCGTATGATTACTTATGCAGATTCTGATGTTGTCATTACATTGTTACAGTTTTGCTCCTAAAAATCTAAATTTGTATTCTTTTGTTATTTTTAAATCAACCTTTTGGCTTTGAACACTACTTGAATCCTTTTGAGCATGCTCTCGATCAGATTGAAGCATGTTTCAAGCAAAATCTTCAACACTTCACCAATGTTGGTCGACTCACTTGGGTATGTATACAGCTTTTTCTTCAAATCTGTGCACAAGCGTTCTATTGGTTTGAGATCTGGGGACTCTGAGGGCCAATCCAGCACCTCTACTTCATTGTCATTGAACCATTTATTCGCCAATCCTGACGTATGCTTTGGGTCCTTGTCCTGTTGAAACACTGTCGTCATTTTGAAACCCATAGTTCTCGAGTGTACAAAGTAACTCATCTTGTATGATATTCACATTTAGCGCAGCATTGACACCATCTTCGATTCCTGGTCAAGTATCCAACGCCTTTGGCTATGAAAGAACTTCAGATCATTGGGCTTCCTTCACTCAATTTGACAGTTTCTGCCATTTCTTGATCGTTAAGCACATTTTCCCTTATTTCTTCCAGACCTATTTCCACCCATCAGACCCTAGTCTATTGACTTTCGTCTCATCGCTCCACATCACACATTTCCAATGTTCTACTGTCCACTTTTCTTACTTCTATGCAAACTGGAGCCTACTCTTCTTATGATGATATTGAAGTTGAGGTTTCTTCACCTTTTTTTTTTTCGCGCTACCATTTGAGACTTATGTAACATGGATCACATGGTGCTTGCATGGACGTGTGTGATCTCACTATTACAAAGCATACGAGCCACATCCACTGCCGTGTTTGTCGCGTCAGAACTGATAGACCTTGTTATGAGCCAACTTGTTGACTAAGATATTTTGCCTGAACATCAACAGCTTGGTTTTGAATGGATGAACAGACTTCTCTTCATATTCACTCACATGATGCAGTTTGGCACTTTTCTTGTCCGAGAGACCGCTATCAATCAGCTGGATGATGCAATTTCTATTTTCTTTGTAAATCTTCTTCATGGCTGCTCCTTGATTCAAAACAGTGAACTTTCGTTTGAGAATCAACCTAATATGTGAGAACTGGTTGTAATTTGTAGTGTGTACAGGAGAAAAAAAATTTTCAAACACCCGGAGGAAAACCGTAACATGACAAGAAGCTCCATAATTTATAATGCTAAATAGTTGCACCACCGAGAGAAGAGCCTGCCCGCGAGGACTCACAGTCTGCAAGGTGCATGAGATAGCCAAGATGATTGTCTATAAAATGAAAGTAGCCTCACCCTCAGAACTGTAGTGGATGGTGAGATAGTCAAAAGTTCAAAACATTGTTTCTATACAGTATATCTAAGCAAAAAACATGATTTACTTGTGTGCATTTTGCTGTGTGTGCTGTTTTTTATTGTATCGAAGCGAAGTGATTAGTCAAATGTCTTTTTTAATAGGTGCAATTAATATCATGACTACAGACATATTTGTGTGGAACACTGCATAGCAGCTTACTTTTTAAATCTTGCTTGCATAAAGAACCAAGAACCAAACAAGTAAAATCATTAGACCTTAACAATCGCATCTAGTGATATAAAGGAAAACCTATCATGAGATTTATGCTGCCTAAAATCTGAGCAGCATGAATCCGACACTGGCTGGGTTATTATAACTATAGATGTTTTCCTCTGCATCATCTCAGACAAGGCATTCTTTAAAGAGTTGGCTGGGGACCATGTGTCTAGGAGATCCAACAACAGGAAGATGAAAAATCGACCGCAAACAGCTGCTATGCCAAACAATTTCTTTTTTATTCAAGCGTTCTTTTCATCGGTGCAGATAAAAATGCGGGAGGTGACTAGGATGCGAGTCCCTCCAAAGGACGACGGCCGTTTCGTCTGTGAGCCAGACTTCTACGGGTCCACGTCGGGGAATGGCCGCACGCACCTTATAAAGGGGAGTGCATCCAGGCCACATCACCGCACATTAAAAACAGAGGAATGCACACATGATAGTGATTAACATAAGTGCAGACAACACATCCCATTTAAAACATGGTCATACAATCAATGTGACACACATTTCAAAAACAAACATGAAAACAGGGAAAAAAAAAAGGAAAAAATTCAGGAAAAAAATTCACCTGAAAGGTACAGAGGCATTTATCAATGTCATATCAATACATAACTCATTATGTTCATATTATTCTTTTTAATGACATAACCACTCATTTATCAAAAGATCCAAAATGAATCCATCACTCGAAAATAATTTGCAAAAAATCAGTTTTATGCAAGCCGGTATTATAAGAATACAGCTAGGTCGTTACGGTCATTCAAACCCAGGTTTCCCTGCGCTCCAAATTTTATTATCATACTTGCTTCTTTACGTAGCAATAACTTATGGAGATCGCCCCCTTGTGGAGGCAGGGAAACCTGGACTAGTCCTGCAAAGCGCAAGATGTTGGGATTACCTTCATGTGCTGTACGAATGTGTTCTATTAGCCTAGGAGAACCTTTACCTGTGGAGATCGATTTATAGTGCTCCCTAAAGCGTATGTACATGCACCTTATTGTCTTCCCTATATAGAATCTTCCACAGGGGCATACAATCACATAAACCACATACTTCGTCTTGCAGGAAATAAACTGCCTGACCTGGTGAGAAAAGGAACCAATTTGAAGAGATGTACCAGTGAGATGTAAGGCGCAAAACTTGCAGTGACCGCAGCGAAAATTCCCAACGGGCGAACATTTCTCGAGCCATGTGGACTGACAGGTCACCCTGTTTTTCACCAGCAGATCTCTCAAATTATTACACCGTCTATAAGAGACTAGGGGTCCTGCATCTGTCATACTCTTTAGATCCGGGTCGTTGGCAAGGATATGCCAATTCTTTTTTATGGCTTTTTTTATTACTCCATCTAAGGGGCCGAACCTAAAACTGAACATAAACCTATTTACGGCATTGTTCGTTTTTCTCACCTTTTTTGCCTTTGCCTGACTATGTGACAATTTTCCAATACCAGAAGATTGGCTGACCCATAGATTTTCAGAACTCTCAGAACACGCCTTCTCATACGCAGAATCAATTAGTGTACTAGGGTAACCCCGTGCCAATAACCTTGATCTTAAATCCCCAGCTTGTTCTTCAAAAATCTCTTTTACATTATTGATCCTTCTTAGTCTCAAAAACTGAGAGTAGGGTAAAGCTACTTTAGTATGAGTGGGGTGGGCACTCTGAAAGTGCAGTAACGAGTTAGAGGCAGTTGGTTTCCTATACATCCTTGTCAATATTAACCCTTCTTTCACTTCTACCTCTATATCCAAAAATGTTATAACGTTGCCTCCAAAACATGATGTAAACGACATATTCATGGTGTTTGTACTATTAAGGTAGGTGACAAAACCTGTAAACTCCTCCTCTGTACCATCCCACACCATGAATATGTCGTCCACATATCTGAGGAACAACTTCACGTGCTTGAGAAATGGGTTTGTGCTAACGAAAACGTATACGCTCTCAAAAAAACCCAAAAAAATATTAGCCATAGCGCACGATACGGGGGTACCCATTGCAGTACCCCCGCACTGGACGTACCATTTATCCAGGAACATGAATGCGTTTTTTGAAAGCACAAAATTCAAAGCTTCACCTACAAAATCGCAATACAACTGCGTTTTCCCACTGCGAGCCACTGTCTCCCTCACTGCCTGTACACCTAGGTTCTGGGGTATCCGTGTATACAGGCTTTCCACATCGATGGACACAAGATTAAACCCCTCCTGCCAATCAAAACCTCTCAACAAAGATATAAAATCGTTACTATCCTTCACATAGGAAGGGATTCTTTCCATCAGAGGCCTCAATAACCAATCAAGATAGTGGGACAACGGCTCAGTTAACGAACCGATGCCAGCCACTATCGGGCGGCCAGGGGGGTTGACACTATCTTTGTGTATCTTAGGTATAGCATACCAATGGGGTTTTGTGGGAAATTCTGGAATTAATTTTTCCACCTGAGTGCTAGTGAGAAAACCGAGTGTTACATATCTCCCCAATAAGCGTGTTAATTGCTTTTTATACTCAGTAATGGGGTTAGATTGTAAGGGAGTGTATGTATCACGATCCTGCAGATGCCTTAAGCATTCTTTAATATAAGCGGTGCGCGTTAACAACACAATATTACCGCCTTTATCCGCTTGGCGGAATACTGTGTCATTCCACGTGCGCATTATTTTTACCGCTGCCGCTTCCCCCTCATTAAGATTGTTATCCATTTTGGGATATAGCAATGCCTCCACATCCTTGACAACTGCTTCCTGAAACACATCAATTAAATTCCCATGGGCCACCGGGGGGAAAAAATTAGATTTCACCCCCTTAGTGAATCTACCACATTCATTAGTGTCACCACCTGGGTCAAAAGGCTTTTCGCCCTCGGGGTCATTCAGACTCAACAGCAAACCAGCGGCCTGGGTTACAGTGGAGTCAAAAGCCCCCGTAATATCCCAATCGCACCCCTCAGTTGTGCAAGGTTGGTGACCCTCAGGGACTATAGTCGAAGTGGTCGACGTCTGGTGAAAAAACTTTTGCAAGTGCATTTTCCTTGTGGCTTTATATAAATCAATTCTGAATTCAGAAAAATCAAACTCTTCTGGCACGCAAAAATTTAAACCTCTAGATAGGACGGCTACCATATCATCGGTCAACACATGTTCAGACAGGTTAACAACATTATTGGCAGAAGGAGAGAGAGAGGGTGACAAATATTCTAATTCTTCCATGAGACAAACTTTCTCTTGTGACCTCTTCCCCTTGTGCCTCTTCCTGCCCCCCCCTACGGATGCGTTTCCTAAAGGGGCAGGATTTGGCCCAACTTGAGGGGTCACCGTTCTAGAGGGGCCTGGAACCACATCCTCAGAGCCACTGGACTCCGATTCAGTGGTCCAGTACCCTCTTTCCTGGTTACCCAATTTTTTGTTTTTTATATAAGGTTTTCTTTTATAATTTTTAGTGCGATCTTTTGTCCAACAGAAAATTTGTCCCATTTCGTAATCTTTTTTATCTCTCATGAACTTTTCTCTTTTTTTAATTTTAATCTCTGTCTGAGTGTCAATCAATTTTTTGTCCAAATTCTGTATGAATGTTAACCATACACCCTCAGTGACACGTGAACGAGTGTCTTTTTTCAAAACGTCCAGCTGTATGTTCAGAGCTGAATATTCCTCCTCATTTTTCTTCAAGACCAGCTGTAGCAGCCTCATGGAACAATCATGCTGAATGCTCTCCCATTCTTTAGTAAAGTTTTTATCATCTTGAAAATGGGACAATGTTTTTATCACTCGGAGGCCCCTAGGGACCCTGCCGCAATCAACATAAGACTGTAACGACTTTATAGTCCAAAATAGACGCACCTCTCTGTCAGAGAGGGAATATATCTTATTTTCGAGTGTTTTAATGCCAAGTACCTCAGTGTCCTTTTTTAGATTGCATTCCTCGAAAAAGGAAGCCGCATCGATCCTCCCCGCCTGTACACCTGGAACGTCCACAGAACTTGCGCTTTCATTGTCCATCAGTTCCATAGTGGCCACCGCAAATGTGATAAAACACACAGTCTCTTGCGAACTTTGGTACTGAGCCCGGCAACAGCGTGCAAAAAAGACTCCAGAAAATAATCCAAATATACTGTAGCAACAAGTGAACAAGTCCTGCACCGCCTGCCCTCAGATTACCTCCAAGTTCAGTGGCTCACGTGCTGATGACTGCCATGTAGCGCTGGTTTGCAGGCGCAGCGTGCTGGTCGGTATTGAGCAGCTAGGAGATCCAACAACAGGAAGATGAAAAATCGACCGCAAACAGCTGCTATGCCAAACAATTTCTTTTTTATTCAAGCGTTCTTTTCATCGGTGCAGATAAAAATGCGGGAGGTGACTAGGATGCGAGTCCCTCCAAAGGACGACGGCCGTTTCGTCTGTGAGCCAGACTTCTACGGGTCCACGTCGGGGAATGGCCGCACGCACCTTATAAAGGGGAGTGCATCCAGGCCACATCACCGCACATTAAAAACAGAGGAATGCACACATGATAGTGATTAACATAAGTGCAGACAACACATCCCATTTAAAACATGGTCATACAATCAATGTGACACACATTTCAAAAACAAACATGAAAACAGGGAAAAAAAAAAAGGAAAAAATTCAGGAAAAAAATTCACCTGAAAGGTACAGAGGCATTTATCAATGTCATATCAATACATAACTCATTATGTTCATATTATTCTTTTTAATGACATAACCACTCATTTATCAAAAGATCCAAAATGAATCCATCACTCGAAAATAATTTGCAAAAAATCAGTTTTATGCAAGCCGGTATTATAAGAATACAGCTAGGTCGTTACGGTCATTCAAACCCAGGTTTCCCTGCGCTCCAAATTTTATTATCATACTTGCTTCTTTACGTAGCAATAACTTATGGAGATCGCCCCCTTGTGGAGGCAGGGAAACCTGGACTAGTCCTGCAAAGCGCAAGATGTTGGGATTACCTTCATGTGCTGTACGAATGTGTTCTATTAGCCTAGGAGAACCTTTACCTGTGGAGATCGATTTATAGTGCTCCCTAAAGCGTATGTACATGCACCTTATTGTCTTCCCTATATAGAATCTTCCACAGGGGCATACAATCACATAAACCACATACTTCGTCTTGCAGGAAATAAACTGCCTGACCTGGTGAGAAAAGGAACCAATTTGAAGAGATGTACCAGTGAGATGTAAGGCGCAAAACTTGCAGTGACCGCAGCGAAAATTCCCAACGGGCGAACATTTCTCGAGCCATGTGGACTGACAGGTCACCCTGTTTTTCACCAGCAGATCTCTCAAATTATTACACCGTCTATAAGGTTGCTTAGTTAAGTAGTCCGATTCCCAGCAGCTTTTTCCAATGCAGCTCCCCCTGTCTGCCAGGCACCTTTAATGTGTGTGCAGAGGGAATAATCTGTAAGTCTAGTTGAGCAGGGCGGAGAGAGCCTCGAGAGACTGGCATCTTGGACTAATCACTTAAGGCGCATGAACCACGGATGGCTTTTCAGCGTATGTTTTCTTAAACTGTAGCGTTTTTGAGTAAAACATACATGGCTTCAGTAACGCAGACATATCTGATTTATACTGCCTGTGGTTCAGGTAACATGACTTTCGTGTCAGGTTCACTTTAAAGCACTAATTGTGTTTAACGCTGCTTTTTTTTTTTAAAAGAAAACAAAAAACATAATGTTGTATTGTTTTCTTTGCAGGGTTTTATGATGGAGAACCGAATTCCTGGCTTGAAATGTGACTCAGATGTATTTGTCACATTTGAAGGCGACAATGTTGTTATGCTACAGGTATGTTTTTTCATGTTTATTTACACCTATTATAATGAACAATGCCTGACAAAGCAGAAAGGAAAATTGGATCAGATTTCATACAGCATTTATTGCACTTTTTGGAAGAGACAGTTTTCACTGAACTCATTTTCTGTAATGTAGTAGACATTTATACATTGATCTAAATGCAAAAAGAAACAAAACTAAAGGATTTTATGGGAAAAAATGTTTTTAAATTATCAGTAATGGTAACTTATGGAATATACCAATTTAATTGTATTAAGCCAACTGCCCGAGCCTCCATTAGATGCTCCGTTTTATGCACCGGCATCTTGGCTTCCAGCCATCTGCTCAAAACTGGAATGTTTCATACACTACTCACAAAAAGATCGGAATATTTGACTATCATGAAAGTAGGGCATTTAAGTAGAAACATGCAATGGTGATTTCCTTATATCAATCATTTTATTGAAACAAAAACCTGCAATAGTGGTAGGTATACCCTCCCGCCCCTTAAAAAAAAAAAAAAAAAAGAAGATAAAATAAAATGTCAATGAAAACACGGACGTCTGCGCAGACCCTTTCATTTTAATGACTTTTTGGTGTGTCCGTGTCTCCGTGTCTCCAGTACGTGTAAAGACTGAAGTCTGACGTTCCAGGGACATAGATGTGTGAAGGTGGCCTAATAAAATATTTAATGTATGGCTAGCTTTATACTTCTCAAAGGATATGCAGATATGTAATACCTTTCTTGCATACTTGTTATTTTATGCAGATGCTAAATGGGTAAGCAGCTTCTTGGAAATAATCATCTTGCCATTTAGTTTTTAAAGGGAACGTGTGTTGTTAAAAGTGCTCTCCGATCTTCAGTTTCTTATAGAGGAGGACAAGTTAATTTGATAAATGTCTGGCTTATTAGGAAAATACTAAGGGAAAAATTGTATTTCATGAATTAAAATCCTTGCTCTTTTTGTGTTTCGAGTCCAGTGGGTGGTCCTATTCAGAAATTCATTGTAGTTTCATAGTTTCATAGTTTCATAGTTTTTAAGGTTGAAGGGAGACTCTAAGTCTATCTAGTTCAACCCGTAGCCTAACATGTTGATCCAGAGGAAGGCAAAAATACCCCAATGTGTCAAATAAGCGCCAATGGGGAAAAAAATTCCTTCCTGACTCCACATACGGCAATCAGACTAGTTCCCTGGATCAACACCCTGTCATAAAATCTAATATACATAACTGGTAATATTATATTTTTCAAGAAATGCGTTCAGGCTCTGCTTAAATTTTACTAGTGAATCCCTCATTACAACATCATACGGCAGAGAGCTCCATAGTCTCACTGCTCGTACAGTAAAGAATCCTCATCTGTGATTATGATTAAACATTCTTTCCTCAAGACGTAGCGGATGCCCCCGTGTTCCAGTCGCAGGCCTAGGTGTAAAGAGATCTTTGGAAAGGTCTCTGTACTGTCCCCTCATATATTTATACATTGTGATTAGATCCCCCTAAGCCTTTTATTTTTCCTAACTAACTAACCCCAAGTTTAATAACCTGTCTTGGTATTGCAGCCCCCCCCATTCCTCTAATAATCTAGGTCGCTCTTCTATCTACCTGTAAGATTATGCTATTTATAACCTTCTATACTTTTGCTAACAAGAAATGCATCCATTCCTCTCTTAAATTCATTCAGTGAGTTGGCCATCACCACTTCCTCAGGAAGAGAGTTCCAGAGCCTCACTGCTCTTACCGTGAAGAACCCTCTTCTATGCTGATGTAGGAATTTTCTTTCCTCCAATCGAAAAGAATGCCCCCTTGTTCTTGTCATAGTCCTTGGTACAAACAGATCATGGGAGAGATCTCTATATGGCCCTCTGATATATTTGTACATATTTATTAGGTCTCCCCTAAGTCTTCTCTTTTCTAGAGTAAATAGACCTAATTTTGATAACCTTTCCGTGTATTGTAATGCACCCATTCCATTTATTATTTTAGTAGCCCGCCTCTGAACCCTTTCAAGTTCAGTAATGTCTTTCTTCAGCACCGGCGCCCAAAATTGCACACAATACTCCAAGTGTGGTCTGACTAGTGATTTGTACAGAGGGAGAATGATGTTTTCATCTCATGCCCCCAGACCTCTTCTAATGCATCCCATCACCCTATTTGCTTTGGTGGCTGCTGCCTGACACTGGGCACTCCAATTTAGATTCTTATTCACTAAGATGCCTAAGTCTTTTTCCATGTCTGATTTCCCCATCAGTTTCCCATTTAGTAAGTAATCGTAGCATCTGTTTCTCCTTCCCATGTGCATAACCTTACACTTATCTGTGTTAAACCTCATTTGCCATTTTTCAGCCCAATTCTCCAATTTACTCAAATCCATCTGTAGTTGCAAACTGTCCTCCTTTGTGTTAACTACCTTACATAGTTTTGTATCATCTGCAAATACTGATATTTTACTCTGTAAACCATCCACCAGATCATTAATAAATATATTAAATAGTAGGGGGCCCAATACAGACCCCTGTGGCACCCCACTAGTAACCCTGGCCCAATCTGAGTATGCACCATTAATAACCACTCTTTGTTTTCTACCACTAAGCCAGCTACCTACCCATCTACACACATTTTCCCCGAGCCCAAGCTTTCTCATTTTACTTAGCAGTCTTTTATGTGGGACAGTGTCAAATGCTTTACCGAAGTCGAGATAAATGACATCCAATGATTCTCCTCGGTCCATGTGAGAGCTTACATCCTCATAGAAGCTGATCAGGTTAGTTTGACAGGAGCGATCCTTCATAAATCCATGTTGATATGGAGTTAAACAGTTATTAACATTGAGACATTCCATAATAGTATCCCTTAAAAACCCTTCAAACATTTTACCCACAACAGATGTTAAGCTTACCGGCCTATAGTTTCCAGGTTCCCTTTTGCACCCTTTTTTGAATATTGGTACCACATTTGCTAGCCGCCAATCCAGTGGAACAGACCCAGTTTCTATAGAGTCTTTAAATAAAAGGAATAGAGGCCTGTCTATCACATTACTTAACTCCCTTAATACCCGAGGGTGAATGCCATCAGGGCCTGGTGATTTGTCAATTTTAATGTTACTAAGTCAGTTCTGCACTTCTTCCTGGGTTAGGCAGGTCATACTTAATGGGGCATTTACATGATCACTCTGCATTTCCCCTGGCATATGCTTTTCCTGTGTGAACACAGTTGAGAAAAAAGTATTTAAAACATTTGCTTTTCCCATATCGCTTTCTATGATTTTACCCTCATTATTCTTTAAAGGGCCAACACCATCAATTTTAATCTTTTTTCTGTTTATATAATTAAAGAATAGTTTGGGATTTGCTTTGCTTTCCTTAGCAATGAGTCTCTCAGTTTCTACTTTTGCTAAATATATTTGTTTTTTACACATTTTATTTTTTTCTCTATATATTTTTAATGCTTCCTCGCTGCCTTCTTGTTTTAGCTTTTTAAATGCCTTTTTCTTATTATTCATTGCCCCTTTTACATCCTTATTTAGCCACATTGGTTTTCTCCTGTTCCTAGCCCTTTTATTTCCGTATGGTATGGCTCGCTCGCAGTGGGTGTTTAATACCGATTTAAAAATTTCCCACTTATTTTCTGTGCTCCCATTTTTGAGGACATTGTCCCAATCAATTTGGCGAAGGTCTTCTCTAAGCTGATCAAACTTTGCTTTCCTGAAATTCAGCGTTTTTGTAACCCCCCTCCAAGGCACCTTACTGAAGGACAAGTGGAATTGTATTATATTGTGGTCACTATTCCCTAGGTGCCCATCCACTCGTACGTCTGTTATTCTATCTGGCCTGTTGCTTAAAATTAAGTCCAGAAGGGCTGTCCCTCTAGTTGGGCCCGGCACAAGTTGGGACAGATAATTATCCTTAGTTACTGACAGAAACCGGTTTCCTTTCTGAGATACGCAGGTTTCAGTTTCCCAGTCTATATCGGGGTAATTGAAGTCCCCCATAATAATAACCTCATTGTGATTTGCTGCTTTGTCTATTTGTTTCAATAATACATTTTCAGTGGTTTCTGTTATATTTGGTGGCTTATAACAAACCCCTATGAGGATTTTATTAGTTTTCCCTCCTTGTATCTCCACCCATAGAGACTCCACCTCTTCATTTCCCTCTTGAATATCTTCTCTTAGTCTGGGCTTTAAACTGGACTTTATATATAGACAGACTCCACCCCCTTTCCTTTTTTTACGATCCCTCCTAAACAATTCATATCCTTGCAGGTTAGCCGCCCAGTCATAACTATCATCTAACCATGTCTCAGTTATTCCTACTATGTCGTATTTCTCCTCATACATTACCAGCTCCAGTTCCTCCATCTTATTGGTCAGGCTTCTTGCATTGGTCAGCATGCAGGAAAGAAGTTTTGCTCCCCTTTTTTTAGCTTCCTTCTGATTACCCTGTTTTGGGTCCTCTTTACGGCATCTAGTATCCTTGATTAGTTTGTCCTTCTGTTGCATGTTCTTGTCTGCTGCTTGTACTTCTCTATGACTATGTATTCAAGGATATCTTAGTCTTGAAGTAATATTAACCACTAGTCTCCTAAGATAGAGCTGAGATTAAAATTAATAAAATGGTAAAATACAATTTATCTTTTGCCACGAAAATTTTTCATATTACCGTTACATATGTCGTTAGGCCTTTTTCACACATCCATTAAAAAAAGCCCTTGTTGCACAGTCCATTTTGGACATCCGTATGACCGTCCGTGTTTGTCATTCGATTGTCATCCGTGTGACACCCGTGTACTAGCCGCATGTCCGTGTGATACATCCATGTGACATCCATGTGACTGGTACCGAAAAAAACCCGCATGATACTGACATGAATTTTTTTTATGTGTAAAACATGTGCAAATCCGGAAAAATGATAGATAAATGATATTTAGATAGATGATAGATACAGTAGAAAGAGAGAGATGATAGATACAGTAGATTGCTAAATAGCTGTACAAGTTATCTGAGTTAATAATTTACGGTTCCCCCCTAATAGCCATAACCAGCACAGGTATAGCAGCAACTGCGGGCTCCAACTCTTAGCAATCAGCTGTATCTTTACTGATATGGAAAAATAGAGGGGATCCCACGGTGATTTTTTAAAATTATTTGAAAAAATCATTTTAAAAAATGGCGTAGGGTCCCCCCCCATTTTTTTCAAAACCAGCAAAGGGACAGCAGACAACTGGAGGCTGATAATTTTAGGGTGGTAAGGGCCATGGTTATTTGGCCCTTCCCAGCCTAAGAATAGCAGCCCAGAGTTGACCCAGAAGTGGCGCATCTATTAGGTGAGCCAAATCTGGTGCTGTACTTGGCTCTTCCCATTGCCCTGGTGTGGTGGCAAACAGAATAACATATGGGGTTGATGCTGGCTGTGAATTGCCAGCTGGCATCAAGCCCTGGTATTAGTAATGTGTGGGCAGCTAGCAGACACACACATTGCTAATCCAGTAGAAATATAAAAAACAAAACAAACCATTTTATTTGAACAAACTTCTCACAAATACCACCCCTTATACCCATCTGATCACAGTTATAAACATGCAGTTTTTGACCCAAAAGATTTGAAGGATATTTCTGGGATTTTGTTATTAATAGCCTATTTATAAGAAAGGTCATCAATCTAAGAATGATACCATGGTGCTGTTAATCGGTAATACAATTCCACAGCACCAAGTCAAATCAGCCCTTAAATGTTTGCCCTTCTCTTTGGGCAATGTGTGCACTCAAGGATCAGGGCTATAAATTTACAGCATAATTATGTGACAGAATGGCTATAGTTGTAAACTGGTTTCCCTAAGAAATAGCTTAAATCAGGAATAACTTTATATGTAACATTCACTTGTAAGTGTGGCATCTACAGCAATCAAAGCAAAAGTGCACAAAATTGCAGTTTCTAAGCATTATAGTGAGCAAAATGGATAACATGAGTAAAGATGTGAACTGGTACAATGTTGCAACACTGAACTTATCAAGATAAGTATTATAAAGCTATACAAAAATATTCTATATCTGTAGAACCGTGAGCATCCATACTATTAGCTGGGTGATTCATAGTGACTCATTCAGACAGTTGTCTAGACAGCACTCAATTGAACAGAGGTGTTTGTTTCTGAAGTGAAAGCTGATACCTGGAAGAAAGGATGTTCCTAAAGGAACTGAAAAAATATAGAATTTAAAGAAACATGAAACCTAAAGTTGGCAACATAGAAAAAGTGCTTGTAAAATAGCTGGTAACACACATACACACACCCAAACACACACATACATAAACACAAAATAACTGGTAATATGCACACAAATACAAAATAACTGGCAATACACACACGCACAAATACAAAATAACTGGTAATAGATACATACACATAGATTCATATATAGCGAGTGAAATAAGTTTTAAATATATCACTAATATTCAAAGTAAATACAGTATGTGATGTGTAGCACTGAGAAACGACACAGGGAAAAAGTACTTAAGAAGCTTATTAAAATGTATTTAATACCGAGAGACCTTGAGTTGTACATCTTGGCTCAGATAAGGGGTTTTGCCTGGGTCTTTCCTACTACAGGTTCTGATATGTAGCTAATGTTCGCAACATGCGAATAAGTACATCTATCTCTGCGAGGGAGCTCTTTGGGCACCCCATCTACCCTTTCCTCTTCTCATACCCCTCTCTCTTACTATTTTCTATCTTTTCCTTCATTATTTCTTTTTTCTGATTCACAATTAGTCTTTACATTTAATATTCATATCCATAATGTTTCTATAAGATTACATTCCATAGTAAGGTCTACTTTAAGTTGGTATGTCTTGTCTGCTTTATTTTCTTAGCAGACTATGTCACATTCTTGTGAAAGTATTCTTTTGATACAGCATTTTCTGAATGAACCGAATATTTAGATAAGTTTCAACATCATTATTATTACTCTCTTACATGAGTTATATGCAATATCTTGTTTACTATGCCTTTAAATTCAATAAAAAAAATATTTACTGAAAAAAAAAATGTATTTAATACTTTGTATGAAAGCCTTTGTTGATGATGACAGCTTCAAGAAGCTTATTGTCTGGAGAAACTAGTCACATCTATTTCTCAGGTGGGATTTGGCCTATTCTTCCACACGAACAACTCTACAAATCCTGAAGGTTTCAAGGGCTTCTTCTATGGATTGTGAGGTTTAGTTCCTTTCATACATTTTCTATTGGATTCAGGTTAGGTGATTGGCTGGGCCATGCTAGCAGCTTTACTTTCTTTCTCTAAAACCAATTGAGAGTTTCCCTGGCTGTGTGTTTGGGATCATTGTCTTGCTGTAATGTCCACCCTCATTTTATCTTCATCATCCTGGTAGATGGCAGCAGATTTCTATCAAGAATGTCTCAGTACATTTGTCCATTCATCCTTCCTTCAATTAAATGAAATTTGCTAGTGCCGTATGCTGACAGTTCCTACCTCCAAACTTCACTGCTAGTATGGTGTTTTTGAAGTGATGGGCAGTGCCTTTTTGCCGTTAAATATAGTGTGGATTATGTCATCTAAAGAGTTACATTTTTGGTCTCATCTTTATTCTCCCAGTGTTTCACAGCCTTGTCTAAATGTTGTCGAGCAAAATTTAAATGCGCTTGAACCTGCTTTTTGTTCAGCAATTGAGTCTTGTGTGGTGATCGTGCATTCAGGCTATGTTGGTTGAGTGCAGAACTTATTGTTTTCTTGGAAACAATTGTACCTGCCGATTCCAGGTCTTTCTGTAGCTTTCCATAAGTGGTTCTTGCCTCTTGGTCAATTCTTCTGATAATTCTTTTCACTCCTCTGTGTAAAATTTTGTGGGAGCACTTAGTCGTGGCCAGTTTATTGTGAAATTATATTCTTTCCCATTCCAGATTATAGCACCAGCAGTGCTCACTGGAACTTTCAGTAGTTTAGAAAGTATTCTGTAACCAATACCATCAGTATATTTTGCAACAATAAAGTTGCAAAGGTCTTGAGAGAGAACAATGGTTCTGTGTGTGCGGTGATGATGGGGGTGGTAGTGCCTGCGTGTGTGCGGTGATGATGGGGGTGGTAGTACCTGCGTGTGTAAGGTGATGATGGGGGTGGTAGTACCTGCGTGTGTGAGGTGATGATGGGGGTGGTAGTGCCTGCGTGTGTGCGGTGATGATGGGGGCGGTAGTGCCTGCATGTGTGCGGTGATGATGGGGTCTCTCTCTCTCTCATGAAAAAAACACAAAAACTGGATCCGTTTTTTTGCTGGATATGTCGCATCAGTTTTTACACAATCTCGACGGATCCGTAAAGTGGATTGTGCCTGACGGCAAAAAACGGATGTGTGAAAGTAGCCTTACACTCTGGCGTTTCTGAGAAAATAAAGTTTGAAGATCCAGCCCGGATTCATATCTAGAGATAAGACTAGTTTGCTGCTTCCCCCAACAAACTTCTCCCCACACTGCTCTGAATGTATGTTCACACATGTACATCCACAGATGATCTGTGGTTAGTAATCCAAGATGTTTAGAATATCCTTCCTGACAATGCTTTTTTTTAAAACTGTGTGCAAGTATACCTACAAGAATTACATTGAAGCTATTTTGAAGGCAAACTGATTACACCTAATATTAATTTAATATAATATAGATCTCTTTTGTTCAGTGCATGGTTGCATCACTCCGTGGTTGTGCAGGAAGCAGCAACGTAACCTCCTCATCTTCCTCCTCTTCTGAGCTACTCAGCTGCATGCCTCTGGGTTCACACCAAGTGGGATCTAGAACTTCATTGTCATCCTCTCTGTTGTCCCACTCTTCTACTTGACAGCAGCCCTCCTCCTCTTCTTGCCATGACAACACAGTACAGTATGGGTACGCCTCAAGTATTGGAGTCTCATCATAAACTCCACCCCTTAAGGTTAACGTCCTGTGACGAGGGTTTGTAAGTCTGCTCGGACCCTACCTCGTCCTACCCCAGAACCAACTGACATAGATTTTAGCAATCTGTCAAGATATATTCTTGCTCTTGACTCTGGGAATCTTTGGCACAGACCACTGATGCCCATGGAATAGAATTTATGAAACCTCTGTAGAATCACCCATCTGTGATTCCCCACAGTCAGTTGCGCGGTTGGTGAGTTGTGACTCTGAGAAAAACGAGTAATTGGGGTGCTACCTGTGAGGACTGTACTACCCTAGGCCCACACCTGTCAGTCACCTGTCACTAAATTAACAATCAATATTTATTTGCTGAGATGGCATTTTTTAGCTGGACCAGAGAAGTAGAAATCACTATTTAGATGATGAAATTGCAATTTTTGGCAAGGCCACATATGTAGAAATCACTATTTAGATGATGAAATTGCATTTTTTTTTTTGGGCTGGACCACAGAAGTAGAAATCACTATTTAGGTGATAAAATGGCAATTTGTGTCTGGACCACAGAAGTAGGAATCACTGTTTAGATGATGAAATGGCAATTTGTGGCTGGATCAAAGATTTAGCAATCACTATTTAGATGATGAAACTGCATTTTTTTGTGTTGTACCACAGAATTAGAAATAACTGTTTAAATGATGAAATGGCAATTTTGGGCTGGACAACAAAAGTAGAAATCACAATGTAGATGATGAAATGGCAATTTGTGACTGGACCACAATAGTAGAAATCCCTATTTAGATGATAAAATGGAAATTTGTGGCTGGACCACAGAAGTAGCAAACACTATTTAGATGACAAAATCGAAATTTGTGGCTGGGCCAGAGATTTAGCTAGCAGAATTTAGATGCTGAAATAAAATCACTGGCAGGACCACTGTATTAGCAATCAGGATTTAGATGCTTAAATGTCGATTGGAGCCAGGAGCACAGCATTATTATGAATTTGTATTTGTCTGCATTTATATTCAGCAGCAGTACCGTCTCCAATCTGTAGCAGTCTCAAAATGGAACCAACACCGCATGTCTGCTTCTTATATGCAGAGGGACATGTGGCTTAAGTAGCCAAAGACACAAGCCTTTGTGTCTAATCATTGTGGATGGTTTTTGCACCCTAATTGGCTACCGGAACATCTTCACATTAAGTTAAGAAAAAACAAAAGCCAAATGGTCTGCCGCTCCTTTGACCTTTCCCCACCCTCTCCCCTCATCAAACATCTCCCCTGCTCATCATACAGCACCGCTATCCTAGCCAAAGTCATAGTACCGTAGAATAAAAACATTAGTGCATCCGCGAACAGTTACCGAATAATGCCAAACATTGACGATTTTTTTAGAAAAGTGCTCTGGCTTCTGAATCCAAATTGACAAGGCTTGTGCCAAATTTGAGATTGGTGAGCATTTTTCAAATCGTTTCGCTCATCTCTAGTCATGAGGCCCAGGTGTCATATCAGTGTCACTTGGGCCCTGGGAACGTGGCTTTAGACATCACTGGACCACTGCCGCACTGGAGTTGAGTATAGGCTTATTTATTTTTACAGGGGCGAACAAGTGGAATGAGTAGAGGTTGTCCAAGTAGTGGACAACCTCTTTAATAGTATTAATGTTCAAATTCTGATACAAGAGTGTGTCGAGAAGGAATCTTTTCAGTCTTCTTGTATTCAAGGATTTCTCTTGATTTCCTCTGGATCAGTCAAATTTGATCAGCAAAAGTGTTCAACTATGTTAATGAGTCCAAAGATACATTATATCACAAACGTACACCCCTCACATTTTTTTTTTTAATATTTTATATTTTTTCATGGGACAACACTGAAGATATGACACTTGGATACAATGTAAAGTAGTCAGTGTACAGCTTGTATAACAGTGTAAATTTGGCGTGCCCTAAATAACTCAACACTCAGCCATTAATGTCTAAACCGTTGTTAATAAAAGTGACTAAGGGTGGTGTCACACACAGCGACGACGACAACAAAGTCGCTGCTACGTCACCATTTTCTTTGACGTTGCAGCGATGTCCCATCGCTGTCGCTGTGTGTGACATCCAGCAACGACCTTGCCCCTGCTGTGAGGTCGCTGGTTGTTGCTGAATGTCCAGTTTCATTTTTTGGACGTCGCTCTCCCGCTGAGACGCACACATCGCTGTGTGTGACAGCGAGAGAGTGACGAAATGAAGCGAGCAGGGAGCAGGAGCCGGCGTATGGCAGCTGCGGTAAGCTGTAACCAGGGTAAACATCGGGTAACCAAGGGAAGACCTTTCCCTGGTTACCCGATATTTACCTTCGTTACAAGCATCCGCCCTTGCTGCCAGTTCTGGCTCCCTGCTCTCTGCATATGTAGCTGCAGTATACATCGGGTAATTAACCCGATGTGTACTGTAGCTAGGAGTGCAGGGAGCCAGCGCTAAGCAGTGTGCGCGGCTCCCTGCTCTCTGCACATGTAGCACAGCGACGCGTGTCATTATGATCGCTGCTGCTTCTGCTGTGTTTGACAGCTAAGCAGCGATCATAACAAAGAAACAAAGAAAATGGTGACGTAACAGCGACGTCGTTGTCACTATGTGTGAACCCAGCTTTATGCACTAAGTGAAATTGGCCAAATTGTGCCCAGTTAACCATTTTTACTCCCTAGTATGTTGTCACTCATTTGTGTTATCGCTTACACACTTTCCCATACTGGTCACTGGAAGTTCAACATGGCACATCAGAGCAAAGAATTATCTGGGAATCTGAAAAAAATTAACTGTTGCTGTACATAAAGATGGCCTAGGCTATAAGAAGATTGCCAACACCCTGAAACTGAGCTGCAGCACTGTGACCAAGACCATATAGCGATTTAACAAGACAGGTTCCATTCAGAATAGGCCTTGCCATGGTCAACCAAAGAAGTTGAGTCCATGTGCCCAGCGTTATAGCCAGAGGTTGTCTTTTTAAAATAGATGCATGAGTGCTGCTACCATTGCTACAAAGGTTAAAGGGGGGGGGGGTCTGCATGTCTGTGCTCAGACCATATGCCACACTGCATCAAATTGGTCTGCTGTTGTCCCAGAAGGAAGCCTCTTCTAAAGATGATGCACAAAAACCCCCACAAACAGTTTGATGAAGACAAGCTGACTAAGGACATGGATTTTTGGGAGCATGTCCGGGGGTATGATAAGATTACTTAATCAGTTCAGATGGTGTCAAGCGTGTGTGGTGGCAAGCAGCTGAGGAGTACAAAGACAAGTGTGTCTTGCCTACAGTCAATCATGATGGTGGGAGTGTCATGGTTTGGGGCTGTATGAATGCTGCTGGATGTGGGGAGTTACAGTTCATTGAGGTAACTATGAATGCTAACATGTACTGTTACATACTGAAGCAGAGCGTGATCCCCCTCCCCAGAAACTCAGCCTCAGGACAGTATTCCAACATAACAACCCCAAACACACCTCCAAGACATCCACAACCACTGCCTTGCTAAATAAGCTGAGGGTAAGGGTGCTGGACTAGGCAAGCATGTCTCCAGACCTAAACCCTATCTAGCAACTGAGGGGCATCCTCAAACAGAAGGTGGAGGAGCTCAAGGTCTCTAACATCCAACAGCTCCGTGATGTCATCATGGAGGATTGGAAGAGGGTTGCAGTGGCTACTGGGATGGTCTAGTTAACTCCATGCCCAAGAGAGTTAAGGCAGTGCTTGAAAATAATGGTGGCCACACAAAACAATTGACACTTTTGGCACCTTTTAACCATTTTTCACTTAGGGGTGTACTCACTTTTGTTGCCAGCAGTTTAGACATTAATGACTAAGTGTTGAGTTAGTTATTTAGAGGACACATCAAATTTACACTGTTATACAAGCTATACACTGACAACTTTACATTGTATTAAAGTATCAAATCTTCTATGTTGTCCCATGAAAAGATAAAATGGAAAAACCCAGCTTACCTGCCCCTGGAAGTGCTCTGTTTATGCCTGGCTCCATGAGGACAGAGACCCGAACTGCCCAATTAGTGACTTCCATTGTGGTTCAGGTGAAGTCCGGATCTCAAACCGAACTTTATCTGTAGTCTGGCAGAACCCACGGTACCAAACTTCCACAGGTCCGCGCATCCGCTAATCAGGACATAATTTTAACGCCTGCCTGGATCCACAAACTCATATGGGCTGTAATGGACAGGCTAGAGGGAAGCCACTCACCAAGCAGGACCCCCAGAACCCTGAAACCCTTTAGCCCCTATACAGGGATTTGGAATTACACAGGGCCCTGGAGATCACTACCTGTGAAAGGCTGCAGTCTGTAGAGTAGTCGTCAGGCAGGGTCAAACCAGGAATTGCAGAACAGGGACAGAATCAGCAGGCAAGGACGTAATCAGAAAACGTAGCAGAGGTCAAATTCGGATCGGGCAGCGTGGTACATAAACAGCAGGCAGAAGGGTAGTCAGGAAACAAGCAGAAATCAGAACACCAGAATCACTAAACAGAACAGGGCGGAACAGGAACCAGAATATCAGAACTATCTCTGGCAGTGATCAGCAGAGAGGAGGGGAATTAAGAAGGGTATGGTGTCTTCCCATTGGTTGTAGCTGAATGATGGTAACTTCAGCTGGAAGACACATGCCACCTATAGTCAGCCAGTGGTACTGCAGATCCCAAGGAAACCCAGCCCAGTGGGTGAGTGGAGCCTGCGCCCTCCGGCGCCGCTGGCATCGACTCCTCAGCCATCACCAGCTCTATCCACGGCAGGAACACTGCATCGCCTGGCGATCGGAGTAGAAGTCGCGGCAGCGGACTCCGGTGGTGACGTAACAATAATAGAAAAAAATCTATTTCTTAGAAGATCTGAAAATTAGATAAATATGATCTCAGATGAACAACAACACATGACAAATTATAACATATCATTTTATATATAACAAAAACTAGGCTAAACTGCAGATGAGGTGTTTGAAAAATTAAGTACACCCCATGCATCAATAGCTTGCAGCACCAACTTTAGCAGTGGTAATTTTGAAATTACTTTAATTTTAAGAGAATTTGGGACCAGATAATTTATTTTTTATTATGTTCTGGTGTATAAAATCATAGTCATTACCAGGCTGGACTTAGTTTTTCTCATGACTGTAAATAATTTATCATTTTATATGCATTTTCTGAAGAAAGGCAATTCCGGCAGCTAAATAGGAAAGGGTTGTTTACAGTATAATTGGTGGAGGAAGGTTTAACTAGATGAACCTAGGTCTTTTTTCATCCTATGTAACTATTATTTTCAGAAGTTAGGTAAACTTCAGTTGTAATTAAAGCAAACCCAAACTGTAAAGTTCAGAGTTCATACTGGACACCTAGTGTCCGGGACTCAAACTCAAAAACGGACTGTTCACAAAAGTCCTTGTCCGAGTTTGGAGTTAAGGTACTATTTGTGTGCTAATAAAGTTTGTTGAAAGGCTGCAATACAACCCATCAACAATCTTTTTGGCATAGGGAAGATGCCTGTCTGCTGCTGCAAACAAAATAATAATTATTTATTTATTTATTTTTTAATTACTTTGGGATTCCCCTATTTTTGATGACCAGCACAGGTATGATGCCTATTGATTCCTATGTAGCTTTGTTCTAAGAAAGTTCTGAGAACAAGGCTCCATAGGTCACTGCCAGTCAATGGCAGACCCAAAATTTCTCACACTTGTCTGAGCTTTGACAAGTCCACTCCAATACATTTACAGTTTTTTTCCTTCAACCACTTGAGTATCACTTTAGCAGTATGCTTTGAGTCACTGTCTTGTTGGAAGGTAATTTGGGATTGAAAAGGATAACCAGCTCACCTGTATATGAACGTCTCTCCACTTGGAAGCACGGACAGCAACGTTGTTGGTGCTAAAACTAGAGAGAAAAAGGGGTATCCGCTTCCATGTGCATAAAAATTTAGTCTTTATTTTCAAGCTTTTCAAACGAGGAGTCCTTTGTCAGAGCATAGCCTCTGATATGATATGCTCCGACAAAGGACACCTCGTCTGAAACACGTTGCATTTCAGATTTGCTTTTACCCTATGGATCCATGTCCTGGACATTTGGATTTTAAAGCTTGAAAATAAAGACTACATTTTTATGCACAAGGTAGCTGGTACCACTTTGTTGGATGGTGAACCTCCATCCCAGTCTCAAATCACTGACAGACTGAAACAGATTTTGGGTAAGAATATCCCTATATTTCACACCATCCATCTTCAGGTTGACTAGGATCCTGTTCCCTTTCCCTGCTGGCGATAAACATCCCCACAGCATGATGCTACCACCACCATATTTCACTGTGAGGATGGTGTTCTTGGGGTGAGGAGCTATGTTGGTTTGGTACCAGACATGGCATTTTCCTTGATAGCTTAAATGTTAAATGTTAGCCTCATGTAAGGAAATCACCTTTCTTCCATACATTTGTGGAGTCTCCCACATGTCTTTTGGCAAAAATCAAAATGAGCTTTCCAATTTTTGGTTGTAAGTAAATGCCTTTTTCTTGTCACTCTTCCATAAAGGCCAGCTTTATAGAGTGTTAGAGGCTTATTGTGGTCGTATGGAAAGATACCTCAGTCTTTGCTTGAAAACTCTGCAGCTCCTTCAGGACTACCTTTGGTCTCTGTGCTATATCTCTGATTTATGTCCTCTTTGCCAGGGCTGAGTGTTTTGGTGGGCAGCCCTCTCTTGGCAGGTTTGTTGTGGTACCATGTTCCTTCCATTTGTAATGGATTTGATGATGCTCTATGGGGATCATCAGAGAGGAGGATATTTTTTAGATCACAACCCTGACTTGTACTTCTCAACAACTTTGTCTCTGACTTGTTTGAAGAGCTTGCTCTTCATGGCGTTGTTTGGTTAGTGGTGCCTCTTGCTTAATGGTGTTGCAGCCTTTGAGGCCTTTCTTAAAGGTGTGTGTATACTGACTGACCATGGGACACGTAAATTGCACACAGGTGGACTTCCTTTCACTAAGCATGTCACTTATGGAGGTAATTGCTTGCAGCAGAAATTTTTAGGGGTTTCATAGCAAAAGGAGGGTATATGTATGCACATGGCAATTTTTATTTATTTTGTCCCAAAACTGTATTTTTTATCTATTTTTCTCACTTCCCTTCCCCAACTTAGACAAATTTAGTGCTGATGCGTCACACACAAATTGGATCATAAAAATATTTAAATGCAGGTTGTAATGTAACAAAATAGGTAAAATGCCAAGGGGAAAATTCTTTCACAAGGCAGTGTACAATGCAACTTTATACATTTCTGTCACCAAATCAGCCTATAACGATATACAGTTAGGTCCAGAAATATTTGGACAGTGGCACAATTTTCGCGAGTTGGGCTCTGCATGCCACCACATTGGATTTGAAATGAAATCTCTACAACAGAATTCAAGTGCAGATTGTAACGTTTAATTTGAAGGTTTGAACAAAAATATCTGATAGAAATTGTACACATTTCTTTACAAACACTCCACATTTTAGGAGGTCAAAAGTTATTGGACAAATAAACCAAACCCAAACAAAATATTTTTATTTTCAATATTTTGTTGCGAATCATTTGGAGGCAATCACTGCCTTAAGTCTGGAACCCATGGACATCACCAAACGCTGGGTTTCCTCCTTCTTAATGCTTTGCCAGGCCTTTACAGCCGCAGCCTTCAGGTCTTGCTTGTTTGTGGGTCTTTCCGTCTTAAGTCTGGATTTGAGCAAGTGAAATGCATGCTCAATTGGGTTAAGATCTGGTGATGGACTTGGCCATTGCAGAATGTTCCACTTTTTTGCACTCATGAACTCCTGGGTAGCTTTGGCTGTATGCTTGGGGTCATTGTCCATCTGTACTATGAAGCGCCGTCCGATCAACTTTGCGGCATTTGGCTGAATCTGGGCTGAAAGTATATCCCGGTACACTTCAGAATTCATCCGGCTACTCTTGTCTGCTGTTATGTCATCAATAAACACAAGTGACCCAGTGCCATTGAAAGCCATGCATGCCCATGCCATCACGTTGCCTCCACCATGTTTTACAGAGGATGTGGTGTGCCTTGGATCATGTGCCGTTCCCTTTCTTCTCCAAACTTTTTTCTTCCCATCATTCTGGTACAGGTTGATCTTTGTCTCATCTGTCCATAGAATACTTTTCCAGAACTGAGCTGGCTTCATGAGGTGTTTTTCAGCAAATTTAACTCTGGCCTGTCTATTTTTGGAATTGATGAATGGTTTGCATCTAGATGTGAACCCTTTGTATTTACTTTCATGGAGTCTTCTCTTTACTGTTGACCTAGAGACAGATACACCTACTTCACTGAGAGTGTTCTGGACTTCAGTTGATGTTGTGAACGGGTTCTTCTTCACCAAAGAAAGTATGCGGCGATCATCCACCACTGTTGTCATCCGTGGACGTCCAGGCCTTTTTGAGTTCCCAAGCTCACCAGTCAATTCCTTTTTTCTCAGAATGTACCCGACTGTTGATTTTGCTACTCCAAGCATGTCTGCTATCTCTCTGATGGATTTTTTCTTTTTTTTCAGCCTCAGGATGTTCTGCTTCACCTCAATTGAGAGTTCCTTAGACCGCATGTTGTCTGGTCACAGCAACAGCTTCCAAATGCAAAACCACACACCTGTAATCAACCCCAGACCTTTTAACTACTTCATTGATTACAGGTTAACGAGGGAGACGCCTTCAGAGTTAATTGCAGCCCTTAGAGTCCCTTGTCCAATTACTTTTGGTCCCTTGAAAAAGAGGAGGCTATGCATTACAGAGCTACAATTCCTAAACCCTTTCTCCGATTTGGATGTGAAAACTCTCATATTGTAGCTGGGAGTGTGCAATTTCAGCCCATATTATATATATAATTGTATTTCTGAACATGTTTTTGTGAACAGCTAAAATAACAAAACTTGTGTCACTGTCCAAATATTTCTGGACCTAACTGTATGCCGTAACCTGTGCAAAATGGAATCAAAGGACACCATAATTAGTATATTTATATCTTAAAAATGTTAAAATATGCACAATAATTGAATTTCTGTTTTTCTCAACTTTTTGTAAACAAAGTACTTTATTGAAAGACTTTCTTTTCCAGGTAGTAGTTCGAGAACTCCTTGCACAGTACACAAGGCAATATGAGGAAAGCCCTGTATTTGGTCTTCTCAGAAACTGGATCAGCTCCACTGGTGATCGGCTTAGAACCAGGTTTGTATATGCAGGTTTATTTTAATTAATATAATAGGTTATTATAAATTCATATTGAGAAGCTCTGGAGAAGGATAAAAGTGCACGCACAATACAGCAATACCTTCCGGTAAAGGAGAAATAGAAATAAAGGGAGACCTACAAAAGCATAGAAAGTCACCACTGTGGCTGGCGGGAATAGTTCTTTCAGATGTAAATGGTAAAAATGGAGACTGTCATGTCTAGTCTGGCTGCGCTGCGAGAATGAAGAGCTTTGGAATTTCAAAAAAATTTTTTATTAGTACCAATGCATTTTTACGCCGTACTGGCATATTTCTCAAAATATACCATATTTTTCGGACTATAAGACGCACTTTTTTTCCCTAAAAAGGGGGGGCGTCTTATAGTCTGATGGCTGTGCTGCGGTTGATGTGGAGCGGGTGAAGGTGGGTGCGGTGGTGGTGGAGCGGGTCATCAGAGGCAGGAGCAGGCTGTAGCAGCGCACCCTGACCTCGTGGGCCCACTCACTTCATATGCACGCCCAACATCCCGCCCAGCATCTCTCATCCGTGAAGCCGGTGCTGACAGGTGGGCGGGGTGATGGTCGGGGGATGCGCGCATACTAAAGAGCTGGCCCACGTGATCACCCCTGGTAACTACAGCCTGGAGTGATCATGTGCAACTATATTCACTGCCCCCCACGCATCATCATCAGCGCAGGGGGCAGTGAATAAGTACGGTATACTCACTGGTCACTGTTCCCTGCAGCATCGCGGTGTCCTCCTGTGTGCCGACTCGCTGTGTGTGTAGAACAATGAGCATAGCGATGACGTTATTGCTGTACACACGGCTCCACACAGGTCAGCGGCGCTGCTGGCACAGACAGGAAGACGAGCGATGCTGCGTGGAGTGAGGAAAGATGAGTATACAGCGGGAGTCCAACACTTGTGACCGTATATCAGGCCGCGGCTGAAGTGACCGCTAGATCCGCGGTGACTTCAGTCAGGTGATGTGCGGTGACAGCTGGAGTCACCGCTGATCCCGGCGGCTCACTTCACTTGCGGCCTGAGAGCGGTCGTGTTCTATGGCCGCTCTCTGTGATTGTCAGATGTAGCAGAGCTGGATGCGTTGTGGGACGTTGTGTGGATTACGTCGGACCTGGGTGTTTTAGGGGTTAATAAAGTGGTGAAAGAGGGTGTTTTTTTGTCTTTTATTTCAAATAAAGGATTTTTATGTGTTTGTGTTTATTTACTTTCACTACAGTTTATTGATGAGGGGGTTTCTCATAGACGCCTGCCATCATTAAGCTAGGACTTAGTGTCAGCTATGGGCTGCTGCCATTAACTCTTTATTACCTCGATTGCCACCGCATCAGGGCAATCAGGATGAGCTCAGAAAGTCCCAGAACTTTCGCATCTAATGGATGCGGTAATTCTGGGCGGCTGCTGGCTGATATTTTTAGGCTTAGGGGGCTCCCAATAACCTGAGTCTCCCCAGCCTGAGAATACCAGCCCCCAGCTGTGCGACTTTATCTTGGCTGGTTATTAAAATTTGAAGGAATCGTACGTTGTGGGTTTTTTTTTTTTTTTTTAAATTGCCCCCGTACTGTGTCAGCATCAGATCCTTGTCCCATAAGTGTCATGACCACATTTTTTTGCTTAAAAAAATTATTTTCCTATTTTCCTCCTCTAAAACCTGGGTGCGTCTTATGGACCAGTGCGTCTTATAGTCCGAAAAATACGGTAAATACCAACTGACTTGGATTTTATACCTTAAGAGCAGAAACGTGTTGGTATTACCCCATTCACAACCTATGACATATCTGTACATCATGGTTGGAAAGGGGCACGCGATTTCCGCCGGAGCTCGTCTTACATGACAGCCGAGCACCAGCTTCCACAGCCAAGAGCAGTGCCTACATAGCCCCGGTCTGTTTAGCCCCTTAAATGCTATGATCAAAAGTGATCAAAGCATTTAGCAGCTGCAAGTGGGAGCGCGCAACCAGAGGTTGTTATGCCGAAGTCATGACGACCTTCGGGTCACCAGCTATGGCTTAGATTATGGCAGGAACAAGATCTGAGAGGCCTGTGTCAGTGCAGCTCTGACAGCTATAATGTATTGCAATACTAAGAGTTGCAATACTTTGGGATTTTTGTCATTCTTACACCAGCACAGAAAAGTTCCACATTTATTTTGGTTCCTCATTATCCCTGGCTTTTGAGCATGTGGACTCTGCAGCAGCTGGATTATGTGTCTAAATACTGGTTGTGTGTCACACAACCCTACGAGGTGAGCACTTTTTATTCATAGTTCTTATCTGTTGACAGAAATATATAGGGGGTTTTCTCACTACCAGCGCCACAAAGGATCTGGAAAAATGCTAAAGCATACCCAAAAAGAAATCTAGCAAAACATGCATTCCTAAACCCAAATGCCTCCTTTCTTTCTGAGCTCCACAATGTGGCTAAACCACAATTAACATCCACATGATTCACATTATTGTAGTTAGGAAGGCCTGCGTAATATAAGGGCTGTGTCTTCAGAAGCAAGAGCTGGGCACAATGTATAGGCACTACAATGTACTGGGCACTACAAGATCTTATTTGCAATTTTTAATTTTGCAGCATTCACTGGATTAGACTCCATTGGTGTTTTCCAGAGACCAAAATGTCATTACACCCGTAGCTGAATTACCGTGGGGTGTAATTTCCAAAATGTGGTCAGTTAAGTTTTCTCCTTTTCTGGCACTTATTGGCTCTGCAAATGGAGTCCGCAAGCTACTTTACGAAAATCTGAGCTCTAAACGTTAAATTGCGCTTCTTTCCTATCAAGCGCTGCTGTGTGGCCAAACTGTACTGCACAGTCACTTGTGGGGCCTTTTTTACCCATTCTTAATCTGAAAATGTTAAATTTGGGGCTAAAACAGTATTTAAGTGTTAAAAATGCAATTATTGAGGGGTGCTGTTTATAAAATGAATTCACTTTTAGGGTATTCTGCTTTCCTGACATGTCAGGGGCTCTGCCAATGTGACATGGCACCCCCAAACCATTCCAACTAAATCTGCACTCCCAATATGGTGCTCCTTCCCTTCTGAGCTTTGCACTGTGCCTCAAAAGTCCTTTTTGCAGCCCAATAATATACAATACCGTGAATCACTTGAGGGTTTTTTCTAAATAGTGGTTCTGGGGCTAACATTATTGAGTGGCTTACTCGCACAGCAGGGTTAGAGGTGAGTTATCTAGTCCGGGGTGGATTTCTGCCATTGACTCATCACCTCTCTCTAAGTAGTTTTGTGGAATGTGTACAGGGGTTGGAACTCTGCATAGGAGCACCTCTCTCAGATTTTGGGTCTGTCTTCTCTGAGATGGGACGTCAAGAGCTGCTGCCACATAGACTCTATGACTGCACCATTAGGTTGAAGCCAGGGGCAAAGTTGCTCAAGTGCAGACTGTATAACGTGTCAGGCCCTGAGAGACTAGCTCTTAAAGAGTATATTATAGAGAGCTTGGCTACAGATTCTGACACTCCACCCTATGGTTTCTCTGGAGTTTCTATGGCCCGCCTAGCCAGAGGGCTAGTCTAGTAACCCCTGTCCCCAACTTTCTCCAGAACCACCATGACATTTAGTTCCTGTGAAGCACCTGAAGGGTTAATACATTTTTGGATGTGGATTTGAACACGTTGAGGAGTGCTCACTTTTGTGTTATATAGGCCCCTTACAGTCACTTCAAATGTGATGTGGTCCCTCAAAAAACAATTTTGTAAATTTTTTTGGTAATATGTGAAATTGCTGATACATTTTGAACCCTTCTAACTTATAAAAAAATATATATATTTCAGAAATTGCACTGATGTAAAGTAGACATGTGGGAAATGTTATTTAGTAACTATTTTGTGTGACATAACTCTCTGGTTTAAGGTCATAAAAATTCAAAATGTGAAAATTGCAAAATTTTCCACCAAATTTCCGATATTTTTTCACAAATAAATGCAAAAAATATCTTCCTAACTTTACCACTAATATGAAGTACAATATGTCATGATAAAACAGTCTCCAAATCACTGGAAACCGTTAAAGCATTCCAGAGTTATTACCTCAAAATTGACACTGGTCAGAATTGAAAAAAATGGGCCTGGTCAGAAAGGTGAAAACAGGCTGGGTGGTGAAGGGGTTAATAAAAACCATTTTGGAATCTCAAGGCCCTTCATTCCCACAGCTCAGCCCTCCTAGATGTAATAGTCTCCATTTTTTCCATTTACATATTGATATTGGTATTGACACCTGTGTGAGTAATAATACAGTGCAACCTCGGATTACGAGTAACCCGGTGTGTGAGCATTTCGCTATATGAGCAAAACTTGCTGCAAATTTGTAACTCTGCAATGCTTTGCTGTACATGCAAATACTCACCGCACACACTGCCGGTTCCGTACTTTCACCGCGCTCTGACCCGCTCTGGCTCTTTCTTGTGTTCCACAGGCACATTGATCCGGTAACAGTGTCAGCCGGTGCAGGGACTGCTGCTGTCTGTGCTTCATGTCTGCTGGCGCTGAGCTCTCTCTGCACATCTCCCAAAGGCAGCACGCTGATCAATCAGAGGCAAGTGGCTTATGCGTATTACGTCTGCTGCTGAAGCACTGACAGCGGAAGCTCCTGCATCGGCCGCAATAGTTACTGGATCCACATGCCTGCAGACTGCAAGAACCAGGGAAGAGGCCGCCGAGGGAACGGAGGATAGGTGAGAATAGTGTGTGTGTGTGTGTGTGTGTGTGTGTGATGGCACAATAGGGAAGTTGTGGAACAAATTGTCTGAGTTTCAATTGTTTCCTATGGGAAAGGTTGCCTTGCTATACGAGTAAAGGGTGCTTTACACGCTGCGACATCACTAACGATATATTGTCGGGGTCACGTCATTAGTGACGCACATCCGGCGCCGTTAGCGACATCGCAGTGTGTGACACCTATGAGTGACGATCAACGATCGCAAAAACGACAAAAATCGTTGGTCGTTGACACGTCGCTCCTTTTCATAATATCGGTGATGGTGCATGCCGCTGGTTGTTTGTCGTTCCTGCGGCATCACACATCGCTATGTGTGACACCACAGGAGCGACGAACATCTCCTTACCTCCGTCCACCGGCAATGAGGAAGGAAGGAGGTGGGCGGCATGTTCCGGCCGCTCATCTCCGCCCCTCCTCTTCTATGGGACGGCCGTTTTGTAACATCGCTGTGACGCCGAATGCACCTCCCCTTTGAATGAGGGATTGTTCGGCGTCCACAGCGACATCGCAGAACAGGTATGTGTGTGTGACGCTGCCGTAGCGATAGTGTTCGCTACAGCAGCGAGCACCACATATCGCACCAACGACGGGGGCAGGTGCTATCGCTCGCGACATCACTAGCAATCGCTAGTGATGCCGCAGCGTGTAAAGCACCCTTAACTTGGATTACGAGCATACTCCTAGAACGAATTTTGCTCGTAATCCAAGGTTCCACTGTATCTTCTTTCCATTTGTATTGCACAGTTAGATCAAAGCGAAAGGTCTTATTATACTTTTAGGCCTGTGTACATGAGCAGATGATCTGACAAACAAACATTTGTATGACCATATTTTCCGGACTACTGGTCCATGTAAACATGTCTGCTAGTCACAGATAAGCAGATGCTTCTTTGTAGCTTTATTGCATCTCTCAGAGAGTCACCCTGTATAAAAGGGCAGTGCTGCTGATAATAATAAAGCATAAATAAGAAATAAGATGCACTACCATCATATGATCACATACATGATTCATGTGAATGGAGTGAAACGAGTGCTGATCGACTTTCTCTATTGTTGATTGGCACTCATTTGGTACATGACTTTAATAATAATATCACGAACACAATACCAGAATCAAAAAGTGGGGGGCTCAAAACAGCAGAAACAAAATAAACAAAAAGGATATGCAAACGCATATGAAATGAACCTTTATTTTAATAAAATCACATTCCTATAAAAACACATATAAAATGGCATCACAAATGGAGCAGCCCAAGGGGCGGATGGTAGAAATTGGGAACACATAACAAACACCCTATGTAAATAAGGCAAAAAGTAACAATAATGGACTGAAGACAATAGATCCAACCAATCAAAATGTGCAGAAAAAAATATATAACAAATCTTTGTGAATGACCAGGGCATATAAATATTAAATAATAACAAATAATGCCAGTGGCCACTGTAGGGGTGCACAACTGTGTCTGAGGATTACAGTTCACAAAGGACATGTGTGGCTAAAAATACTGTACATACTGAAATGTATATAAATCTGTCAAACCAAAAGGCACATATGAAAATCCAAAGAAAGATGGATACAGTCAATTATTACCTATAACAGAAGTTCACTGAGAAGGGATGAGCTGCAGCATCACCGCGCACCTGAAGCGCATTTTACGTCTATAATGCTTCGTCCAGGAGTCATGAAGATTGTATGAAGAAGCTAGACGTTTAATTTATTCATTTCTTTAAATATAGTAATATTGAAACTTTCTTAAAGGGAACCTGTCACCACTTCTTTGGCCTATAAGCAGCGGCCACCACCACCGCGCCCTTATATACAGCATTCTAACATGCTGTATATAAGAGCCCAGGACGGGGGTATAACATAAAAAACACTTTATAATATTTACCTAACGGTCGCGCGGTTGGCTATATGGGTGTCTCCGTTCTCCGGTGCCAGTGCCGCCTCTTTTGGCCATCTTTGTGCTCCTTCTTCTCTAGCTGCAGTGCATGACAGGTCCGATGTCATACATACTGGCCAGCATTCAGGTCCTGAGCAGTGCACGTTAATCTTCCCTGAGCAGGGCAGATCAAAGTATTGTAGTGCGCCTGTGCAGGACCAGCGAGTGTGTATGACGTAGCCACATCATGCACCCAGGTTTCAAAAAGAGGGCGAAGATGGCCGAAAGAGGCGGTACCGGTCAACGCCCATAAGGCCCACCACAGCGACCGTTAGGCAAGTATTATAAAGTGTTTGTTACACCCCTGGCCTGGGCTCTTATATACTGCATGTTAGAATGCTGTATATAACAGCCTGGTGGTGACCGCAGCTTATAGGCCAAAAAAGTGGTGACAGGTTCCCTTTTAAAATTTTAACGCAATAAGAAGGTGATGCAATTAACAAATAGAACACAAGAATAATATTTTGCAAAATTTGCACCGAAATGACATGTCCTTCAATGGAAATTGTAAATTCTCAATGAGATTTAGTTGTGGGGCTTAGAAGCCATCATTTATGACCCATGCATTTTTTTCAGCTCTATTTTTAAATGCTTATCAATGACAATGAGCGTTATATTTTACAATACAGCATTATTTAACCCCGTTTGAATAATATGGATTATGCTGGTGCTAAGGGTATCAGACGCAGATGAGCAGTTTGCAGACTGTCAGATCCACTTCGTACTAATTCAGGTTCTGTTTGTTACTGTAGTTTAGGAATATAGCTTTGATGACCGATTTGGTGATAATGTCATTGATGAGAGAAATACAAATTTGGTAATTCATAAGGTGGCCAAACAGTGCAGTAATAAAGGTGCATAAAAGTCATTTATTTATGGTGAATGTAATTTCCCCACTAGAACGAGCTAATTATAGTATGTGCAGAAAAGCCAGAATCGGCAATAAAAACACAATTTATCGTTTAGTACAAATCAACAAATGTTAGTTCAGTATTTGTCATATGTTATTTACACGTGAAGTGATTATGTAAAGTGAAACTGCAATGCCACCTCACTCCAGCAGGGACCACTTAAGACCAGGGAAGTAAAACACCGCTCCCGATACATGGTGTAAGGCATCTTTGGGATCAGCATACTACTGAGTTTTTATGTTTATTTTATGTGTATTTTTCGTTTGTGTGCGGTGCCTAAATCCTACATTTAACGCCTCAATTATCAAGAATATGGATTCCTCCATAGTGAATGCATATTATTTATATGCATTACTATGTATCTGAGTACACAATTTAGTGCACAGAGAAATATGATGGCTTTAAATATCTTTATCATTGCATCTTACTGAGTTAGGCTATGTGCGCTCGTTCCATCGTGTCTCTGCAGGGATTTGACAGCTGATGTGCGCTTCAAATCGCTGCAGAAACACTGCATAATGGATGCAGTGTTTCTGCAGAAAAAAAGCCGATTTCATGCGCTCTGGATGCTGCCTCTCCCATAGACAAAGCAGGAGCTGCATCCAAAGCTCACGGAATAATTGACATGTTGCTTTTTAGAGCGCAGCGATTTGGAACAAAATTTTGGCATCCAAACCGCTGCGCTCTCAAACGTAACGTGCGCACGTCTTATGCACAATCTACATAGATTGTGCTGGGGACGCATGCGTTTACGCTGCGGTGCAATACGCAGCGTAAATGCATGAAATTCGGCAACGTGCGCACATAGCCTAAATGTTCCCTAAAGTAATACATATGTAAAAATATTTTTGTATTATCGATAACATAATGTTAAGGGTATTGGTAGACCTGTGAACAAACGCCTTGTTTCGGGATTTCAGAAGTGTTAAGATTTTTTGTCTACCTTTTCTCTTAACAAAAATGTATATACTTTTATTTTGTTTCACTAAAGTAGTAGAAAAAGAGATATTCATGTAATGGGTAATAGCTATGGCAAACTTGGCTTTTTGTAGTTTTGCGTTCACACAATATGGCTTTTTACTTTGCAAAGCGATTTATTTTTGTGTTGATTGCGGAACAAAAATGCAATGTGGCCACATTGTAAGATACACAACCTTAGAGTTCCCATTTAATCAGATGGGCAATGTGGGCAATATGTTGTTTTCTCTATGGCTGTGGTCACAGTAAAGCTTTATTTGGCATTTTGTTTTATGATTTCACATGAAACGCCACAGAGCACTTAAAAACATGCTTTATAAGCCATTCAAAGGGGGTGTTTATTAAAAAAAAAAATACAGGTAGGGTATGCTTTAAAATACGCAACTTTTACCTGTTGACACTTTTGTCATTCAGACGCCGCTTTACTTACAAGGCTGCAGTAGTGATGCCCATCTCCAGCACATAACCGCTGCCACCCTGTAAGACTGCTACTACTAAGAGTAGGGGCAAGAGACTACGGTATTTTGTTATTTTAACCCTGGGGATTATTTTTCTCCAAAAACAAACACCATAAAACCCTATCTGCTTTGACTTTTCTAGAGAATAGAACCTGCAGAGAATCTTATAATCATGGAAGAGCACAATAGTTTTATATGCTGTCAAAGGAAGGAATAAAAGTTGATGGACAAGGTTAAAGCTTTCAGGACTTGTTAGTTGTTAGTTGTTCTCAAGCCAAATATTATAATATGCAGCACAGGTTGAGGTCATTAAAAAGATTGTCCCATGAACAAGTTCATTTTAATCAATAGATCTTGGAATAATAAGTTCCACAATTTGATGTGCTGGAAAAAATGATCCTGCGTTAAGATAATCTTATATATAGTATGTGTCCCTGCTATGTACTGTGTAATGGCTGTGTCTGAATTGTACTGCATAATGCCCGTACAGGGACATGGTCTGATCATACCTCATCTCCTGGGCAGGGGGAGAAAACGAAGGTGAGTATACAGACATTATAGCATGGGATCATAGATGATGCTTTCTATGAGGTAAAACATTTCCCTGCCTGTTAAAATACAGACAAGGAAATTATTACATCTCAGATAGAATCAGCTGCAATGTCTGTATGCTCTTTTGCTTCCTTCCCGGCCCAGGAGCTATGGTATGATCAGACCATGGTCCTGTATGGTCAGACACGGCCATTACACAGTACATAGCAGAGGCACATAAATAAGATTATCTCAGCACAGGAACATTTTTAACACATCAAATTCTGGAACTTTAGTCTTATTCCAAGATCTATTAATTAAAATGTGCTTAGCTTATAGGATAACTCTTTAACCTTTCATGATATCTGCCGTAAATGTACAGCGCCGCGGGAAGTGCATTCCCGCAAACCGCTGTTCAAATTTCTGGAAAGATCATTAGTGGGTGTCAGCTGTCTATCATAGCTGACACCCTGCTGTATTGAACACAATTGGTGCTAGCACCGATCGCGGGTATTTAAATTCAATGATGCCGCTGTCAATACTGAGCTCCCTTTCTGTTCCGATTGCACAACACAATATTATCACGTTGTTCCAATGGTCTCCAAGGTGACCTCGGGCTGAAAAATGGGTAGAACCTTACACACCACCTGCCTGTGTGGCTGTCACTGATCTAAAGCTTTGCAGGGCATTAGATCAGAGATCAGGGCAGGGAGGTTGATGTCCCATCCTAAGACAATTTAAAAAAAAAGTACAAAAAAGTTTTAAAAATTTTTAAAAATCTTAGTCACAAAATAAAGAACAAAAAAGATGAAAAAATATATACCAATAAATACAACATATTTATGCAAAAACAAAAAAGTTCACATATTTAGTATTGCAATGTTCAGGACAACCTGCTGTATAAAACTGTCACACTTGTTAAGTTTACCCCGTTCAATGAACACTGTAAAAAAAGTGAAAAAAACAATGGTTTTACATCGTATCGCCGAAATAAAAGTGGAATAAAATTTTTTTTTTCATGTAAATAAAAATGGTATCACTGAAAAAATCATCCTGTCCTTTAAAAAATAAGCTCCCACTTAGCTCGTTTTTTTGTTTTTTTTTTTAATTTTTTATTTAAGTAAAAATAATAATTAAAAAAAATAGCTGCATCACCAGAACAGCTGCGCACACTTCTGACAGGAGCCTGCATGTGTTTCTGTGTACATGCACGCTCATGCTCAGAGAGCGCAGGCTGTGCCGGCTGATGTCTGATGTCACTTGTACAAGTCTGACAGCGCATCACTGGCACAGCTGTACACTTCTGACAGGAGTCTGCATGTGTTTCTGAAAGACATGCACGTTCACCATACAGACACTTGCACTGCTTTCCCCGCCCACCGGCTGTACTGCCGTCTATGATTGGTTGCAGTCAGCTGACACGCTGACACTCAAGGTGGGGGCGCGTCTAGCTGCAACCAATTACATCCACTTGTGGGTGGGAAAATCAATGAATATTGAATTGTCGGCTCCGGAATGCAAAAGTGTGACCCGGAAGGAGTTTGTGGCCATGACACAGCCTCAGGTGAGTACACCGCATGCGCTCATATCCCCGTATCACCTCCAGAAACATTTTTAATCTCCGGATTCTGGTCTACAGACTTATATGGGCACCGGAATCCGTAGCGGATACGGATTTTTTGTTCAATCCGCCGGTCCTGGACTTTGGCGTATTCGATCAGCCCTACTCATCACGCAAAAAAGCCTTCAAATGACTTTGAGCAAAACCTTTTTTTTTTTTTTAAGAAAAAAGGTTTTTTTTCAATGTTGGATAGTAGTCAAACAAAGAAAAAAATTATAAATTTAGTATCTATGTAATCGCACCTACCAGAAAGAATAAAGCGTAAAAGATAAATTAAAATTAATTCTTTATCTGCAGTTGATCTATTTATTCTTCTTTCTAAAGATTGCTTTAAGGCTCGGCTCAAATTTTTCCTGTAATCTACACTGAGCGCTTCCACCATGGTTTATGTATTGATCTCTGAAATATGCAATTCAGATGGAACTCCTGACGGAAGGTTTCCTATAATAAGGCAGATAGTCACCTTGGACTCAGTCTGTCCTATAATCCGGCGGTGTCTGACTTTTCAGTGGTGCATAAAAGTGCTGTCAGCCACAGTTTTATTCCACTTCTGAAAAGGACAGCAGTGAACAAAAGCCAGATGGAGTCCAGATAACGCTGCTGCCTCAGTATAGGGAATGGATCCCTTGAGGGTGTCATCTGAATCCCGACATGGAGACCCCAATGTAAGTGCTCAGCGTAGAGCACGGGATAAATATGAATGAAGTGAAGTCCAGTTCACCACATCATCCTTCCCTCCTCGTTATGGAGTCCAGGATCCAGCCTCGCCATGGCTCCAAACAATCCAAAAAATAATCAGGATCTGGCTCTTAAAAATACAAGGTTTCCTTTATTCTTGTTGAAATGCATTAAACAGCAAACAAAGCACATGACTGGTGCGATCAATGAGTTTCAAATGCGTTTAACACATTTAGTCATGACTAAGATGCTTTGTTTGCTCTTTAATGCATTGTATTTCAACAAGAATAAAGGAAACCTTGTATATTTTAGAGCCAGATCCTGATTTTCTTTTTTATGGGACAAATTTGGTCTCACATTTTTATGTAAAGTGCCCAATGAATGCTTCAACTCAATCCCCCTAACATTTTTGTGGTAAAAATATAATTATTTTTTTTGCAGGATAACTGTACCCCTAGATAATTCATTGAGGGGTGTAGTTTGTAAGATGGGGTCACTTATGGGGTGATTATGGTACCTCAGGGGCTCTGCTAATGTGACATGGCACCGTCAAACCATTCCAACAAAATCTGAAGTCTATCATGGTTTTCCTTTTTTATTAACTTTTGTAGGGTGCCTTAAAATTCGTTTTCGACCACATATGGAGGATTGATGTACTAAGGATAAATTGCACAACAATTTGTAACAAATTTTTTTTCCCATTACCCCTTTTGAAGATTAGAAATATGAGGCAAAGCAATATTTTGGTGGAAAAAAATAATTTTCATTTACTCATCCCAATGTTATAGAACTCTGTGAATCACATGAGGGTTAAAAATTCTCACGAGAACACCTTGAGAGGTGTTGTTTCCTAAATGTGGTCACTTGTGGGGATTTCTGCTGTTTTGGCATGTTTTGGGGCTCTTTAAATCTGACATTGCATTTGCAATATATTTCAGTCAAAATAGTGCTACTTCTTTCTGAACCCTGATGTGCACCCAAACAGTAGTTTTCCTCCACATATAGCATATCGCCATACTAAATAGAGTTTGCGGAACAAATTATATTCTGCATTTTTTTCATGTTACCCTTGTGAACTAAAAAAAATTGTGGTTAAAGCAATGTTTTTGTAGAAAAAATGTGAATGTTTAATTTTACAGTTCAATGTTATAAAATTTTGTGAAGCACCTGGGGGTTCAAGGTGCTCACCACACTTCTAAATAAATTCATTGACGGTCTAGTTTTCAAAATGGGATCTCTTATGGGGGGCGGGGGGGTTCCACTGTTTAGGCACATCAGGGGATCGTCAAATGCATGATGGCATCCGCTAGCTATTTCAGACACTTTTGCATCCCAAAAGTCAAATAGCGCTCCTTCCTCTCCAAGCCTTGCCATGTGCCCTAACAGTAGTTTTTCACCCTATATGGGCTATTCATATATTTAAGAGAAATTGCACAACAAATTTTATTGTGCATTTTCTTTTGTTAGCCTTGTGAAAATAAATAAAGAAAATAGGGGGCTAAAGTAAGATTTTTGTGGGAAAAAGATAATGTTTAACCGCCACATTGCTTTAATTCATGTGAAGCACTTAAAGGGTTAATAAACTTGAATGTGGTTTTGAGTTTTTCAGGGGTGAAGTTTTTAAAATTGTGTCACTTTGGGTATTTTATGTCATGTAGACCCCTCAGGATTCTCCGTTGCCAGCAGTCATGTGACTGCAAGTATGCAATATGCATGCTCCCGGCCACATTTTAACTAGATGTGTGCGGCCTTGTTCAATTCACTTGTTTTGAGCGAAGCTGCACACTTCTAGTCGTAATGTGGTGTAATGTGATATAAATATCTCATATTTGCTGTCACACAACTGACCATGTCCGGAGCCGCATCGGAGAACCCTGACAACATGAGCTGTGTGCCATGTGAAGATTCATAAGTCAACAGTCACATAGAGTGACTGTAGACTTTTGTGCCAAACCTGGACAATCCCTGTAAGCATTTGATTTTTTTTATTGTTTTAAACAGTATGAAATGTTTCTCACCAATGCCCAGGAAACATTGTTGGTCAATTCTCAAAAATTTGCATACAGCCACCTATTTCCTGTAATACTGATTGCACTATTTACAGGACATGTATTTGTATTATTTTTATTGATGCTATGGTATATACAATAATGAATCCACTGTAACAGTTTTTTAAAAATATACTTAATAAAATGTGTGCTACTTTGCCGGATATAGCACATTATCCAGATATAGTATCAAGATATAGACATTGTTCATCTGTATTCAAAAGAGGAAATTACCAGCATAAAATACCTGAAACTATCATTATGATTCATAGTCATACGACTGAATGTAAGCAAACAAGCAATCACAGTGCAAAGAGAAAAAGAAATGAAATCATTCAGCTGTAACTGAAACCGCAAAAAAGGCTAATAGATGACATTAAGTCATACAGATGTATTTCGCTCAATTAGTTAATAAAAATTGTAGAATAAACTTTGCAGACTCTATACCAGTTCATCTATGTTGAATGGTATTTCATATCCTGATATAATTGTACAAGATTTACAAAAGAGATTTTCAGCCTTTGCTACAATGAAGGGAGCATTGCTGCTCCCCCAATACACTGTTTTTTTTCCTTGGGCATTTTTTCCTCTATAAGCTTTTGCTTTTTCTTCTGTAGATCATGCATTGCAGTCTTATTCCTTATGGCGGCCCTGTTAAAAAAAAAAAAAAAAAAAAAATAGTATTGATATCTCACTGTCATGGGGTCCTTCTCCGGTATCCCACAATCAACAGAGCGAGAGATGATTGAACAATCCAAAAAACATTAATTCCAAGCAAGTTAAAAGGTCCATAAAATAATCCAGCACACAGAGGGTAAAGTAATCCAGTAATGGGATAAATGTCCAGGGGTTGATTCACAATCATCCAGCAGTCCTTTCCCAGGGAAATAGGGGTTTCTCAACGGCTCTCTGAGGTGCTGCCTGTAGCCGCAGCTTCTCCACCAGAGGATCAATCTTCCTGCTTATCTTTTATCCTTCCCAGCCAGACTGAATAATCTCTCAGGTAAACAGAGTTTGGGTGGATTCCAGGCCCCCCTCCACTAGACCTAGGGACAGAAGCACTGCAGGGGGTTATTAACCTGGAGACAGGACAAATAATACATAGAATGGACAGAGCAACATGTCTAAAATACGAACCTACACAAAATGATACATAACCCACGATATCACATCATCACACTCACCCAGAGAGTATGGTGCTATGGAAGCTTTTGGGGCTTAATCTCTAAGTCATGATAGAAGTTTGTATGATTAAAGATTTTATTTTACAGTAAACTGATCAAATTCTCATTCTACCAAAGAAAGTAACAGATGTTTAGCTTTGATTAAATTAAATAATTGAAGCTTTTGAAATTGTAATTTTCTAGCTTTGCCAATATTTTCCCCAAATTCTGTTCATAGCCAATTGATTCACTGTGGATCGCAAGTGCTGAAAAGTTTCCAATTGCCCTGAAAGGATATGTCTAACACTCATTGGTCTCCTAAGACTGAATTCAACCATTTTCAAGACCTTTTTTTGTTTTAAAATGAACAAACAGCATCTTTTTAATAAGCAGAGCAAAAAATGATCTTTTTGTTGGCAGTAACTATAGATTTGTTGTTTGAAAGTGAAGAATAAATACATTTTTAACAAGCCATTGAAAAAAAAAACCTTTTTTTTTTATGAAGCAATAAGAGGTTTGCTATTTGAAAAGCTATTATTACCAAGTATGTACTGACATGTCAGAGGCCGATAGGCTGGCCCTAAAGGCTGCTTTACACACAGCGATATCGCTAGTGATTTCGCTGGTGAAAGCACCTGCCCCTATCGTTTGTGCGTCACGGGCAAATCGCTGCCCATGGCGCACAACATCCTTAGTCCCCGTCACACATACCTGCCTAGCGACGTCGCTGTGGCCGGCGAACCGCCTCCTTTCTAAGGGGGCGGTTTGTGCGGCGTCACTAAGCGGCCACCCAATAGAAGCAGAGGGGCGGAGATGAGCGGCCGTAACATCCCGCCCACCTCCTTCCTTCTTCATTGTCGGTGGCCGCAGGTACGATGTTGTTCCTCGTTCCTGCGGTGTCACACATAGCGATGTGTGCTGCCACAGGAACGACAAACAACATCGTGCCTGCAGCAGCAACGATATGTGAGATTAGAACGACGTGTCAACGATCAAGGATATGGTGAGTATTTTTGAACGTTAATGATTGTTCCTGCATTTCACACACAACGACATCGCTAACGAGCCCGGATGTGCGTCACAAATTTCGTGACTTCAACGACATCTCGTTAGCGATGTAGTTGCGTGTAAAGCCCCCTCTAGACTCGAGGGCCTGTGCTGATCTTACTCCCCCTCTCCCCCACCCTCGGGATAGGCCGTAAAACCCAATAACGAAACCCCACGAAATGTCACAGATAAGGGAGAACGGAAACATGTACACACTGCACTCAAAACACCCAGGAGAGACAATATGTGTACAGGGGAGCAAAGAAAAAGGGAATGAAGTAATGCACAACAAAGATCACCATCAACAAGTTCACCAATAAGACAAAAGCTGAAGCTATAATTGGCACTGAGTAGTGAGATCCAGGATCTTATATAGGAAGTAGATGACTTTGGCAATTTGCAACCTGAGCACCTAGCAGAGTCCCCCAGGTCAGCAATAATCAACTCCTGCAGGACTGAGGAACAGAGCACATTAAACAGCCGACACCCAGCTCTGGCTGAACAACTAGGAGACATCAGGTTGCCTGTCAGGCTCTGCAGTATGAACAGAGCCTGACGCCGCCATGACACCTAGTGAGCCTGGACCTGAAAACCGCATAAAAGCTGTGCAAACCTATCCCTTTATTTTGGGAGCCGTTTCAGATATATTTACCCTGTCCAGGGTAGTCACCCAACAAGAAGTACAATATAGCTATAAAACACAAAGGACAAGCAGGAGAAGTGTAGCCATTATGTTGTCTGTGGCAGCACAATCAACCACACAGTATAGAATTTGATGGGACGGGCAAGATGATGTCTGGCTGTATAGGACCACCAGTGCAGCCCCAACACAAGTAGGGTGGAATTATGGAACACAGTGGACAGATAAGACATATGTGGATATCTATCAGCAGTGGCAGTAGTAGAAACCGCACATTATAGAATATGATGCTACAGCTAAGGAGATGTCTTGCTGTAGTGGCAGCAGCAGCACAGTACAGATATAATATGATGTTTATGCAGGAGATACCCAGCTTTATTGGGACATTGGAACTGGCAGCAGGAGAACAGTATAGAACACTTTGCTACAGCCAAAATAATCATTGGCATCAGCTGGTGGTGAATGAAAAACTGCTAGACTTTCACTGTGTAATCAATCACTGCTGTGGTACTGCCTACTCACCCCACTGTCTATCCATATCAATTGAATTTCTGTATTATTCTCAGACTACTACTGTATACGTTTAGAATCTAAACCAAATAATTGCTGTTTACAAGATCAGAATGTCTTAGGATTAGGAGAAGTTAATTTATTGGGAACCCCCCAACCAAGATGATGCCTTTTACCAACACTACACAGAGGTAATTCCATTTAAGCTACAGTTCCTTTGCGAAAGTATTCGGCCCCTTTGAATTTTTCAACCTTTTCCCACGTTTCAGGCTTCAAACATAAAGATAAAAATTTTAATGTTATGGTGAAGAATCAACAAGTGGGACACAATTGTGAAGGTGAATGAGATTTATTGCTTATTTTAAATTTTTGTAAAAAATAGAAAAGTGGGGTGTGCAATATTATTTGGCCCCTTTTCTTTCAGTGCAGCAAACTCACTCCAGAAGTTTGAGGATCTCTGAATGATCCAATGTTGTCCTAAATGACTGATGATGATAAATATAATCCACCTGTGTGCAATCTAGTCTCTGTATAAATATACCTGCTCTGTGATAGTCTCAGTGTTCTGTTTAAAGCACAGAGATCATCATGAAGACCAAGGAACACAACAGGCAGGTCTGTGATACTGTTATGGAGAAGTTTAAAGCCGTATTTGGTTACAAAAAGATTTCCAAAACTTTAAACATCCCACGAAGCACTGTGCAAGCGATCATATTGAAATGGAAGGAGTATCATACCACTGCAAATATACCAAGACCCGGCCGTCCCTCTAAACTTTCATCTCAAACAAGGAGAAGGCTGATCAGAGATGCAGCCAAGAGGCCCATGATCACTCTGGATGAACTGCAGAGATCTACAGCTGAGGTGGGAGAGTCTGTCCATAGGACAACAATCAGTCGTACACTGCACAAATCTGCCTTTATGGAAGAGTGGCAAGAAGAAAGCCATTTCTTAAAGATATCCATAATAAGTGTTGTTTAAAGTTTTGCCACGAGCCACCTGGGAGACACACCAAACATGTGGCAGAAGGTGCTCTGGTCAGATGAAACCAAAATCGAACTTTTTGGGCACAATGCCAAACGATATGTTTGGCGTAAATGCATCACAGCTCATCATCCTGAACACACCATCCCCACTGTCAAACATGGTGGTGGCAGCATCATGGTTTGGGCCTGCTTTGCTTCAGCAGGGACAGGGAAAATGGTTAAAATATATGGGAAGATAGATGGAGCCAAATACAGGACCATTCTTGAAGAAAACCTGTTGGAGTCTGCAAAAGACCTGAGACTGGGACGGAGATTTGTCTTTCAACAAGACAATGATCCCAAACATAAAGCAAAATCTACAATAGAATGGTTCACAAATAAACATATCCAGGTGTTAGAATGGCCAAGTCAAAGTTCAGACCTGAATCCAATCGAGAATCTGTGGAAAGAGCTGAAAAACTGCTGTTCACAAACGCTCTCCATCCCACCTCACTCAGCTCGAGCTATTTGCAAAGGAAGAATGGGCAAGAATTTCAGTTTCTCGATTTGCAAAACTGATAGAGACATACCCCAAGCGACTTGCAGCTGTAATCGCAGCAAAAGGTGGCGCTACAAAGTATTAACTTAAAGGGGCCGAATATTATTGCACGCCCCAATTTTCAGTTTATTTTTTACAAAAATTTATAATAATCAATAAATATCGTTCACCTTCACAATTGTGTCCCACTTGTTGTTTATTCTTCACCATAAAATTTAAAATTTGTATCTTTATGTTTGAAGCCTGAAATGTGGGAAAAGGTTGAAAAATTCAAGGGAGCCAAATACTTTCACAAGGCATTGTAGCTTGAAAAGCATAGGACACTTATAAATCCTGTCTGAAATTTGCACTATAAAAACACTATTAACTACCTGGCTCCTGCCTGCTACACTTTGCTTTTTACTCCAGCACACTATCACTTTTACCTGGCAAGGGCATATATAACTATAATTCATTAAAACGTATTCATTACTAATTCATCTTGTAGTGAACGTGCTAAATTCTTTTGTATTTCCAAACTTAATAGAAATAATCTCATATAAAACCAATTTAATAACAACACACATTTGTCACGAAACAGCAACAGTGTTAACAAATTGTGAAATGCATACATAAAAGGTCACTATATAAGATAGTACCTCGGTTTTTGTTGATCTTGGTTATCGTTGGTTTTGGTTTTCGTTGATTTTTTCCACTAAAAATTTGCCTCAGTTTTCATCTGTTTTTGTCTGCATGCCCACGTGACTACGCTGCTATTTTTGCCACAACAAAGGGTGATCCATGCATTCTCCTGCTCTGTGTGGCATTATGTGAGTGTCAGCCCCGCTTGTCAGTTTCAAAATATATGTAAGAAATGTAAGATAAAATGTATTTACTCTTTACATTAGTGTTTTATATTCATTCAATATTTTTTATACTCATTTTATATTCATTTCTTATTGTTTTTAGTATTAGACACTATCTTTATTCCCTATAAAATTTGTTTTTTTGTTTTTTTTATGTATTTTAGAGTGTTTAAAATGAATTCATTAGATTTACATCGATTCCTATGGAAATAATTGCTTCGGTTTTAGTTGGTTTCGGTTTTATTAACGAATCACAGATGCTTTGTGTGTCCCTATCGTGGTGTAAAATTAAATAAAAAAATTGGAGTAGGGTCCCCCCATATTATGATACCCAGCGCACATAAAGCATACGGCTACAGACTACAGCCACCAGCCGTGTGTTTATCTTGGGTGTGTATCAAAATAAGAGGGCTCCCATGCGTCTTTTTATATAATTATTTAAATAAATAATTTAAAAAAATAAAACGGCCTGCGATTACCAACCCCCCCTTCATTTGGAAACCCAGCAGTGATCGAGCGGACAGCTGGGGGCTGGTATTCTGAATGTAACGTCTGCCTGGAACCACAGTCTCAGAATGGCAGTCATGGACAGGCTAGAGGAATGCCGCCCACTAAGCAGCATCCCGAGAACCCCGAAACCCTATAACCCCTGTACAGGATTTGGAATTTCTACAGGGCCCCAGAGATTGCGACCTGTGGAAGGCTGAAACCAGAGGAGAGTAGTCGTCAGACAGGGTCAAACCAGGTAATACTGAAAAGGGACAAAATCGGCAGACAAATAGTCAGGAAATCAGACTGAGGTCAAGACTGGAGATAGCAGCGAGATACAAAAACTTCAGGCAGGAGAGTAGTCAGAGAGCAGGCAGGGGTCAAAACACAAGGATCAATATTCAGAACAGAGCAAGAACTAGGAACAAGCAGCAATACAAAACTATACAGTGCCTTGCGAAAGTATTCGGCTCCCTTGAATTTTTCAACCTTTGTCCACATTTCAGGCTTCAAGCATAAAGATAAAAAAGTTTAATGTTATGGTGAAGAATCAGCAACAAGTGGGAAACAATTGTGAAGTTGAACAAAACTTATTGCTTATTTTAAACTTTTGTAAAAAATAATAAACTGAAAATTGGGGCGTACAATATTATTCGGCCCCTTTAAGTTAATACTTTATAGCGCCACCTTTTGCTGCGATTACAGCCGCAAGTCGCTTGGGGTATGTCTCTATCAGTTTTGCACATCGAGAAACTTAAATTCTTGCCCATTCTTCCTTTGCAAATAGCTCGAGCTGAGTGAGGTTGGATGGAGAGCATTTGTGAACAGCAGTTTAGAGCTCTTTCCACAGATTCTCGATTGGATTTAGGTCTGGACTTTGACTTGGCCATTCTAACACCTGGATATGTTTATTTGTGAACCATTCCATTGTAGATTTTGCTTTATGTTTGGGATCATTGTCTTTTTGAAAGACAAATCTCCGTCCCAGTCTCAGGTCTTTTGCAGACTCGAACAGGTTTTCTTCAATAATTGTCCTGTATTTGGCTCCATCCATCTTCCCATCAATTTTAACCATTTTCCCTGTCCCTGCTGAAGAAAAGCAGGTACAAACCATGATGCTGCCACCACCATGTTTGACAGTGAGGATGGTGTGTTCAGGGTGATGAGCTATGTTGCTTTTACGCTAAACATATCGTTTGGCATTGTGCCCAAAAAGTTCAATTTTGGTTTCATCTGACCAGAGCACCTTCTTCCACATCTTTGGTTTGTCTCCTAGGTGGCTTGTGGCAAACTTTAAACAACACTTTTTATGGATATTTTTGAGAAATGGCTTTCTTCTTGCCACTCTTCCATAAAGGCAGATTTGTGCAGTGTACGACTGATTGTTGTCCTATGGACAGGCTCTCCTACCTCAGCTGTAGATCTCTGTAGTTCATCCAGAGTGATCATGGGCCTCTTGGCTGCATCTCTGATCAGTCTTTTTCTTGTTTGATATGAAATATTTGAGGGACGGCTAGGTCTTGGTAGATTTGCAATGGTATGATACTCTTTCCATTTCAATATGATTGCTTGCACAGTGCTTCTTGTGATGTTTAAAGTTATGGAATTTTTTTTATAACCATATCCGGCTTTAAACTTCTCCACAACAGTATCACGGTCCTGCCTGTTGTGTTTCTTGGTCTTCATGATGCTCTCTGTGCTTTAAACAGAACAATGAGACTATCACAGAGCAGGTGCATTTATACGGAGACTTAATTACACACAGGTGGCTTATATTTATCATCATCAGTCATTTAGGACAACATTGGAACATTCAGAGATCCTCAATGAACTTCTGGAGTGAGTTTTTGGCACTGCAAGTAAAGGGGATGAATAATATTGCACGCCCCAATTTTCAGTTTATTCTTTTTTACAAAAGTTTAAAATAAGCAATAAATTTCGTTCAACTTCACAACTGTGTCCCACTTGTTGTTGATTCTTCACCATAACATTAAAATTTTTATCTTTATGTTTGAAGCCTGAAATGTGGGAAAAGATTGAAAAATTCAAGGGGGCCAAATACTTTCGCAAGGCAATGTATCAGGCAATGACCAGGAGACAAGAGAAGAAATTAGAAAGGTGTGCTGTCTACCCGTTGTCTGTAGCTGAAAGGTGGAAACTTCAGCTGGAAGACACATGCCACCACAGTCAGCCAGTGGTACTACAGGTCCCAGGGAAACCCAGCTTAGTAGATGGGTGGAGCCTACGCCCACCAGGACCACTGCCAGAAACTCCTCTCCTGTCACAAGCACTCTCCGCAGCGAAAATATGGTGGCACCTGGTGACCGAAGCAGAGGTCGCAGGAGCGGACTCCAGTGGGGACGTGACACTCAGACTTGGGAGACCCATGGTTATAGGGCCCCACACCAGCCTGCAGCTGCTCCGAATTGTTGCATCCATTAGATGTGACAATCCTGTAAATTTACCCGGTTCATTCTGATTCCCCTGGTGCAGAGCAATCCGGGCAATAAGGGATTTAGCACAGCTGCCACTAAGCAATATATTAATAACAGTAGGCATCTATGAGACCCCATTACTAATCTGTGAGTGAAAAGAAATAAGCACAAACACTGAAAAAAATCCTTTATTTGAAATAAAGTACTTAAAAAACACCCTCTTTCACTCTTTTATTAACCCCAAACACCCAGGTTCAACGTAATCCACATGAGGTTCCACAATGCGCTGTGGGCGTGCGAACATGCTAAGATAGCGGACTAGTCGGGGGAAGTAACACCCTTCCGACTAGCCCCTGCACTCATTAGCATATCATAAAGCATCTTTAAAATTTTTTTTTTTGTAAAGTTATTTTATGTATGCTAGTATATGCTGGGACAGTTAGGCAGGGATTAGAAATATGCACCCAGAACTGCTTGTGGTTCTGGGTGCATATTGGACCTGACGGTCACTTTAAGAAGCTCCTACTCTCCACTCATTACCAGTTTTAATTGCACTTTTTTGAACTCATTACCTGTATAAAAGACTCTGTCACGGTCATCTCCCTGTTTTTGGAAACTAGTAGCAGCTTGAGGACTGGAGCCTTTTAATGTCAGTTTTCCTGCCAGTAGCTCTGATGCAGTTAAGGTCAGCTGCACCTGCTTTGTAGGCACACCCCCTTGGTTTTAAATTGCCAGGTCTCCAAGCAAGCTTTGCTGACTATACAAACTATTTGTATTAAAGCCGCCTTGGGTGGAAGGAAGCTGCTACGGATATTCCTGAAGTCGTATCCTCTCCATTTTTGGTTCTTTATTCCCTGTATCTTTCCTACCCTCTTGTCTCTATAGTGCAGTGGTGGGTTTAGTTAATCTAACTTGCCTCTCACTAATTAGGGCATTTACAGTGTTTTTGCAGGGACCCAGGGTGCTACTTGGCGACAGTTGCAGAGACTGTATATGGACTTGCCTCAGGTGAGGTTAGGAGTTGTCCATCTGCCCTCTAACTAGTGCCAGGGCCCACCATTGTTATTGTGTCCCCAATGTTCCTCCCCTTGTCTGTGGTGTTTTTTAGGTGTGTTATTTGTTGTGTCAGATCTTGGTTGGTCTGAACATGCTCGCCATGCATAACAGACCCCTGCCACAGAATTAATCACACTCCATCCTCTCCACCATAGCCAAGACTATAGAGCTATCTATGAACACCAGGGACACAATTGTAGACCTGCACAAGGTTGTGATAGGCTACAGGACAATAGGTAAGCAGCTTGGTGAGAAGGCAACTAGAGATGAGCAAACCCGTGTAAGTTCGCTTTGGCGGATGTAGCCGGATTTTAGACAGTTTGGTTTGGGACATGAACTTGACCTGAACCCCAATGAAAGTCACTAATAGAGCGTTGCAGGTTTCCACCCACATGCAGCCAGCCATAAACAGATCACTTCTGGTGGCTCTTGGGCGGGGTACTCTAGTATATCAGAGCACAGCGATACTTGTGCAAGTGGTTGTATACAAAAAGCACCCCACTCCGAACCTGAACTCTGTTTTATGGGAAAAGTCTGTGTTTGGTACAAACAGCAAACCTCAGATTCGCTCATCTCTAAAGGCAAAAACTGTTGTCGCGATTATTAGTAAATGGAAGAAACATAAGATGACTGTTAATCTTACTTTGTCTGGGGCTCCATCCAAGATTTTGCCTTGTGGGGTAAGGATGATTCTGAGAAAGGTCAGGAATCAGTCCATAACTACATGGGAGCATCTGGTCAATGAACTGAAGGGAGCTGGGACCACAGTCTCAAAGATTACCTTTTGTAACACACTACGCAGTCATTGATTAAAATCCTGCGCGGAATGCAAGGTCATGCAAGAAGGATGAGTACAACCTCAAGAACAATGTTCCAACCATGAAACATGGGGGTGGAAACATCATACTCTTGGGAAGCTTTTGTGAAAAGGGGACAGTATGACTGCATTGTATTGAAGGGAAGATGGATTGGGTCATGTATTGCAAGATTTTGGCCAACTGTCTCCTTCCTTCAGTATGAGCATTAAAGATTGGTTGTGGCTGGGTCTTCCAGCATGACAATGACACAAAACACACAATAAGGGCAACTAAGGAGTAGATCCTTAAAGTGGTGGTCCACTACTCAGCGTTAGTGGCCACATCGATGTAAAGCTCATAGAGAAGGCTTTTCTCAAATACCTTGTATAGTAAATTCTGACTGTAAACGGCGCTTCTATGTCCGCTCAACCCCATCACGTGACCCCCATGCTCCATGACCTCTGAGATTCGGTGATGTCACATCATCTTCCAGTTGACCCGACATCACTGGGGTGGGCCCGAGTTTCGGTGAGTGACTGGACTGTTGGCGGAGTTTCACTGCTTGTCACAGCCCAGCATTGCTCCTTTTTTGCGGCACTCTGAGCGAAGAAGAGAGTGCGCGCAAGATGCTGGGCTGTGACAAGTGGTGAAACTCTGCCCACAGCCCAGTCACTCAAGGAGACTGGGGCTCGCCTCAGTGATGTCGGGTCAACTGATAGTTGATGTGGCATCACCAGATCTCAGAGGTTAGGGAGCCGAGGCGTCACGGATGGGGATGATTGGACTGCAGTAGCGATGCTCAGAGTCAGAATTTACTACACAAGGTATTTGAGAAAAGCCTTCTCTATGAGCTTTGCATCAATGTGGCCACTAATGCTGAGTAATGGATCACCACTTTAAGAAGCATTTCAAGGTCCTGGGATGGCCTAGCCAGTCTCCAGAGCTGAACCCAATAGAAAATCTTTGTAGGGAGCTTAAAGTCAATGTTCCCCAGCGACAGCCCTGAAACCTGAAATATCTGTAGAAGATCTGTATGGAGGAGTAAGGTCAGGTAATTGACAGAGCCATTCTAGTAACTTTATTTTCTTTCTCTGAAACCAATTGAGAATTTCCTTCACTGTGTGTTTCGGATCGTTGACTTGCTGAAATATCCACCCTCGTTTCATTTTCATCATCCTGGTAGGTGACAGCAGATTTTTATCAAGGACGTATCAGTATATTTATCCATTCATCCTTCAAGTATATGAAGTTTGCATATGCCGTATGGTGAAAACAGCCCCAAACCATGATGTTCTCACCTCCAAACTTCACAGTTATGTGTTGTGTTTTACAGTGATATGACAGTGCCTATTGGCCTTCAAACATGTTCTGTATTGTGGCATCCAAAGAAATCAAATTTGGTCTCATCTGATCAGATTATATTCTTCCAGTATTTCACATGCTTGTCTAAATGATGTTGAGCAAACTTTAGATATGCTTGAACATGCTTTGTGTTAAATGGAGTTTTGCGTGGCGAGCGTATATACTGGCTATAGCTATTGAGTGCATTGCTATTGTTTAATTTGAAACAATTTTCCCTGCTGGTTCTGAAAATTTTCACTCCACCATCTGAAATCTTGCGGGGAGCGCCTGGTCGTGGCTGGTTTGTGATGAAATTATGTTCTTTCCACTTTGGATTATGCCCCCAACAGTGCACATTGGATCTTTGGTAGTTTAGAACCAGCTGATACTATTTTCCCCTTAGTGGCATTATTGCTTTCTAATTTCTGATAGATTTTAGCTGGTGTCTTGACTTTCTAAGGCTTTTTGCACCTCTTTCTTCATGTGTTCAATGCTTCAATCCGTGTCATTTCTCATGATTATGCAGAATTTTTTTTATGGAAAAAATATGTTTTGATTTCTTTGTCTGTATGTATTGAATGGCTTGTTACTGACATCTGGTGAGAATTTTATGTCAATAACGCCTTTAGAAATATAACTGCTTAGAGAATTGGTGACGTGTTCAATACTTATTTCACCATCAGTAGCTGATAACCACCTAACTTTTCTGCTCTGCAACTATCTCCTGTTTCAGAGCAGCCACAGTCTGCTCCTGTTGGTGATACTCCTTCCTGTGGTGATACGTTGACAGAGTAGTTCCTTTTCTTCCAGTCTGCTCGGTTGATGGGGCTTCACTGTCGACATCATGTTAATTGAAAGCCATCTCTGTCTTATGCAACAGAGAGCCTTCTGTTAATCAAAATGACGTTGGCATAAACACCCCATCAACAGATCAGAGCGGAAGTGAAGGAACTAGTTTGTTGAAGAGATTTCTTCAGAAATAGGAGAATCGACTCCAAGATTGGTCTGTGACAGCTCTTATCCAGCAGAAATTGTCACATAGCAGAGCACACGGCTAATTAGCAACTACTGCTTTTAAGTGCTTAGCCCCACAGGAAATAAAACATTAAGTCGCAGATAACTCCTTTAAAAATTTGGAAGAATGAACTCTCAAAATAATTAAGTAAGGACTTATGATTGGAAATATAGGTGGATACACACAAATTTCAAAATTGAAGTGATATCTGACAAACATAGCTACTGTTTACTTGACTGAATGCAGTGAATTTTTGCTGTGTATATGGAACGTGGAAATACATGAATTTCCCAATTGAGTTCAGATTCTCCTTGCATAGCTGTTGCTCAGTTGGCTGAATGATTAGAGGTGTTAAGTGCATGACATTTGTTGTATTGTAATACTACACTTGTATTGGCCATGCTCCAACAAAGTTTGAAATGTTCCTCATTAGTTCTACCTGAGGAAAGAAAGTGATTCTCTTTAAGAGGGGAAGTTGAATGTGGGTGTGTGGCCAGTATCTACATTTTTATTTTTTTCCTAGCACTGATTTATCATCAGTCATGTCCTCATATGAACTGTATACTTGTAGAAGGTTTTATGCTATCTTGACCAATGTCTTTCTGTTGTTTATTCGCCCAACGACTCCAGTTCAAAACATTAACCATGACATACAAAGCCATGCACAACCTGTCTCCTCCCTACATCTGTGACCTAGTCTCCCAGTACCTACCTGCACGCAACCTTAGATCCTCACAAGATCTCCTTCTCTGCTCCTCTCTTATCTCCTCTTCCCACAATCGTGTACAAGATTTCTCCCGTGCATCCCCCATACTCTGGAACGCTCTACCTCAGCACATCAGACTCTCCACGACCGTGGAAAGCTTCAAGAGGAACCTCAAGACCCACCTCTTCCAACAAGCCTACAACCTACAATAGCCCTCAGCCCAGTAGACCACTGCGCAACCAGCTCTGTCCTCACCTATTGTACCATCACCCATTCCCTGTAGACTGTGAGCCCTCGCGGGCAGGGTCCTCTCTCCTCCTATACCAGTCTGTCTTGTACTGTTAATGATTGTTGTACGTATACCCTCTTTCACTTGTAAAGCGCCATGGAATAAATGGCGCTATAATAATAAATAATAATAATAATAATAATAATAGGTAATTAAAAAAATCGACTATGCCTCTAGGGTTAGGGGTACTTTACACACTGCGACATCGCTAGCATTTGCTAGCGATGTCGAGCATCGATAGCACCCGCCCCCGTCGTACGGCCGATATGTGTTGATCGCTGCCGTAGCGAACATTATCGCTACTGCAGCGTCACACGCACATACCTGCTCTGCGACGTCGCTGTGACCGGCAAACCGCCTCCTTTCTAAGGGGGTGGTTCGTTCAGCGTCACAGCGACGTCACAGAAGCGTCACTGAACCGCCGCCCAATAGAAAAGGAGGGGAGGAGATGACCGGCCGGAACATCCCGCCCACCTCCTTCCTTCCTCCTTTTCCGGTGGACGCAGGTAAGGAGATGTTTGTCGTTCCTACGGTGTCACACATAGCGATGTGTGCTGCCGCAGGAACGACAAACAACATCGTTACTGCACCAGCAATGATAATGGAGAATAGAGGGGCATGTCACCGATGAGCGATTTTGAATGTTTTTGCGATGATTCAAAATCGCTCATAGGTGTCACACACAACGACATCGCTAAAGTGGCCGGATGTGCGTCACAAATTCCGTGACCCCAACGAGATCGCTTTAGCAATATCGTAGCATGTAAAACCACCTTTATTACATAGTTACATAGGTTGAATAAAGACCTAGGTCCATCTAGTTCAGCCTTCCTCCACCAATTATATATTTTGTCACTAAATCATTTATAACCAACAATGTTGTGTGTACTGAGGAAATCATCCAGCCCTTTTTTAAAAGTTGTCATAGTATTTTCCATTATTACCTGCTCTAACTGTAAAGAACCCTCTCCTATTTAGCTGCCGGAACTACTGTTCTTCCACCCGCTGTGAATGCCCCCTGATAGTCTTTGAAAGGAATAAGTCATGTGCCAGTCCTTTATATTGACCACACATGTATTTATACATATAAATGAGATCTCTTCTGAGATATCTTTTTTCTAAGCTAAATAAATCCAACTTTTTCAACCTGTCATCATATGGGAGGCCTTCCATTCCTTTCAATATTCTCGTTGCCCACCTTTGAACTGAGTCTAACTTCTGAATGTCCTTTTTAAATGTGGAGCCCAAAACTGGATCTCATATTCCAGATGTGGCTTTACAAGTGATTTATAGAGGGGTAACAATACGTTGGGATCACAGGATCTCTTTTTATACACTGTAAAATCTTGTTTGCTTTTGCAGCTACTGCTTGACATTGAGTACTGCTGCCCAGCTTACTTGTATCCAGAATATCCAAGTCTTTATCCTCTTCTGTTGTCCCGAATTTACAGTGCCTTGCAAAAGTATTCGACCCCCTTTAGTTTTTGAACTTTTTCCCACATTTCAGGCTTCAAACATAAAGATAAAAGTTTTACTGTTCTGGTGAAGAATCAACAAGTGGGACACAAATGTGAAGTTGAACGAAATTTATTGCTTATTTTAAACTTTTGTAAAAAAGAATAAACTGAAAAGTGGGGTGTGCAGTATTATTCGGCCCCTTTACTTTCAGTGCAGCAAATTTACTCCAGAAGTTCATTGAGTATCTCTGAAGGATCCAATGTTCTCCTAAATGACTGATGATGATAAATATAAAAAACACAAATAAGGAATTTAGTTCAGCTCACCACTACAAAGCAGGTATCTCCAACTTCTGGTCCGGTGCACGGAACAAGTATTTTGGCTTCCACAGCTGAATAATCAGAGGGGAGGAGAGAAGATCCAGCACCGACGTAATAAAAAAATTCTTTATTCAAAATTCATAAAAAAGGTAATTCCAACCAAGTGCAGAATATATTTACGCTTGACGCATTTCGGAGAAAGTAGACTCCTTATTCATAAGCAACAAAACGCGTCAAGCGTAAATATATTCTGCACTTGGTTGGAATTACCTGTTTTATGAATTTTGAATAAATAATTTTTTTTTTTTATTACGTCGGTGCTGAATCTTCTCTCCTCCCCTCCTCCTCTTGATGTGACTGATGATAAATATAGGTCACCTGTGTGTAATCAAGACTCTGTATAAATGCACCTGCTCTGTAATAGTGTCAGTGTTCTGTTTAATACACAGAGAGCATCATGAAAACCAAGAAACACAACAGCCAGGTCCATGATACTGTTGTGGAGAAGTTTAAAGCCGGATTTTGTTACAAAAAGATTTCCACAACTTTAAACATCCAAGAAGCACTATGCAAGTTATCATATTGAAATGGAAGGAGTATCATACCACTGCAAATCTACCAAGACCCGGCTGTCCCTCACACATTTCATCTCAAACAAGGAGAAGACTGATCAGAGATGCAGCCAAGAGGCCAATGATCACTCTGGATGAACTGCAGAGATCTACAGATGAGGTGGAAGAGTCTGTCCATAGGACAACAGTCAGTCGTACACTGTAAAAATCTGGTCTTTATGGAAGAGTAGCAAGAAGAAAGTGGAAGAAGGTGCTGTAGTCAGATGAAACCAAAATCAAACTTTTTGGGCACAATGCCAAACGATCTGTTTGGCGTAAAAGCAACACAGCTCATCACCCTGAACACACCATCCCCACTGTCAAACGTGGTGGTGCCAGTATCGTGGTTTTGACCTGCTTTTCTTCAGCAGGAACAGGGAAGATGGTTAAAATATATGGGAAGATAGATGGAGCCAAATACAGGACCATTCTTGAAGAAAACCTGTTGGAGTCTGCAAAAGACCAGAGACTGGGACAGAAATTTGTCTTCCTACAAGACAATAATCCCAAACATTAAGCAAAATCTACAATGGAATGGTTCACAAATAAATGTATCTAAATGTTAGAATGGCCAAGTCAAATCAGACTTAATCCAATCGAGAATCTGTGGAAAGAGCTGAAAACTGCTGTTCACAAATGCTCTCCATCCAACCTCACTCAGCTTGAGCTGTTTGCAAAGGAAGAATGGGCTCTCGATGTGCAAAACTGATATAGACATACACCAAGCGACTTCCAGCTGTAATCGCAGCAAAAGGTGGTGCTACAAAGTATTAACTTAAAGGGGCCGAATAATATTGCACGCCCCAATTTTCAGTTTATTATTTTTTATAAAAGTTTAAAATAAGCAATAAATTATGTTCAACTTCACAATTGTGTCCCACTTGTTGTTGATTCTTCTCCATAAAATTTAAATTTTTTATCTTTATGTTTGAAGCCTGAAATGTGGGAAAAGGTTGAAAAATGTATTTAATCTATCTGCAGCGATAGGATTACTCTGTCCTTGGTACATTACTTTACATTTATCAACATTAAATCTCATCTGCCAAATGTCTGCATATTCCGGCATCTTATTCAGATCATTTTGTAATATTGTACTATCAAGATCCGTTTTTTAATATCCTACATAGTTTGATGTTTTCAGCAAAGACTGACACTTTACTCTCAATCCAATCCACAAGGTCATTAATAGAGATTAAAAAGAATAGCTCCTAGCACAGATACCTGCGGTACCCCACTGCTTACTATAGCCCAATTAGAAGATGTACCACTATTAACTACTCTTTGTTTCCTATCTTTTAGCAGTTTCCTGTCCCATCTGCTTATAGTTTCCCTCAGTCCCTGTTTCTGCACTTACCTCCTCATAGAAACAAGAATCATAGAATGGTAGAGTTGGAAGGGACCTCACGGGTCCAACCCCCTGTGAGTGTAGGTTTTCCGAAATTATCCCAGCTATATGTTTATCCAGGTTCCACTTGAAGATTTCCATTGATGGAGAGGTCACTACCTCCCGTGGTAGCCTGTTCTACTCTCTGGTTGCCCTCACTATCAGAAAGTTTTTCCTAATGTCTAATCTGAATCTCCTTCCTTTTAGTTTCATCCCATTGCTTCATGTATTTCATTTTGCTAATGAAAATAGGGTAGTTCCTTCTGCACTGTGATTTCCTTTCAGATATTGTCACGGCCAGGTGGACGGGCAGACCCAGGAGGTGGATCCACTGGGCCGAACTCCTAGATGGTAGTAAAGAGTCCGGTAGCTGGAGCACTATAAACAGCAGAACAGTCCGTGCACACGAGTATAGCGGAGAAGTCCCTGGGACCACGGAGTCACGGGTGGTAGTCCGGGTGACGCAGCTCTGGTTCGGAAGCCGAGATGATGTCAGGCGGGGTCCGGAACCTTTGGAGCGAGGTGATGAGTCACCGCAGGGATCCGGGATGGTGCGGACTGTCAGGATGGCAGATGGACAGCGTTCGGGATACGGCAGGACTGGATGGCGAGGCAGGCACGGCTCTACGAGAGAGATAGGTAAGTACATGCACAGAAACACCAGGAGACCTGACTCCTAGCTTAGGAAACACGAAGATCAGGCCCCGCCCCCTTGGACAATAACCCCCTTTATACCCTGTACCTGTTTAGCCTCATTTCCTGTTAATGGACGCTGGCCCTTTAAGAAAGGGTCAGTGACCGCGCGCGCGCCCTAATGCGCATGCGCGCCGCCCGGGTGCCAGAAGCCAGGGAAGGAGGCTGCGAGGAGGACGCAGGGGAGCCGGCCAGGGCCTGGGAAGCCGTCGGGCGCCGGGATCGGGGACCAGGGGGCCTGGGAAGGACGGGCACCGGAGGCTGGAGAGCGGGGAGCGTGGCAGGTGAGCCGGGGAGCGGGGGTGAGGACCCGGGGAGCGGAACCGAGGACCCGGGGAGCGTGACAGTACCCCCCCCCCCACGCCCCCCTCCCCGCAACCGGGACATGAAGGCACGGATCAGAGGAGTGCCCACGTTCTCCCTGGGCTCCCAGGACCTATCCTCAGGACCATACCCTTCCCAGTCCACCAGGAAGAACTGTCGACCTCGTACGGTCTTCATGGCCACGATATCCCTTACCGCATAGATGTCGTCATCGGCAATAGGTGGAGGAGCCGGACTGGCAGCAGCGGAGAAGGGACCAAGGACAACCGGCTTGAGCAGGGAGACGTGGAATGAGTTGGGTATCCTCATCGTGGCCGGGAGCTGTAGCTTGTAGGAGACCTCATTGATCTTGTTGAGGACTTTAAACGGCCCAATGTAGCGAGGACCCAGCTTGTATGATGGTATCTTCAGGCGGACGTACTGGGAAGCAAGCCAGACGAGATCTCCAGGAGAGAAACACGGAGGGTCCAGACGTTTCTTGTCAGCGTGTCTTTTCATCCGCAGGGAAGCACGCCCAAGGGACGCTTTGACAGAGTCCCAAATGGTTGCAAAGTCACGGGCTACTGTATCTGCAGCAGGGACATCCGAAGAAGGAGATACAGGCAATGGGATGGAAGGCTGAAGTCCGTAAACGACATGGAAGGGAGAGCTGGAGGAGGACTCACTGACGTGGTGGTTGTGGGAGAATTCAGCCCAGGGAAGAAGAGCGGACCAGTCGTCGTGATGGGCGTTAACATAGTGACGTAAGAAAGAGGTCAAGATTTGATTGACCCTCTCTACCTGGCCATTAGACTGAGGATGGTATGCAGATGAAAAGTCCAGAGTCACTCCCAGATGTTTACAGAGAGCCCTCCAGAAGCGGGAGGTGAACTGAGTTCCTCTGTCGGATACGATGTGTAATGGAAAGCCATGCAAGCGGAAGATGTGTTGTATATAGGCGTCCGCGAGTTCCTGAGCAGAGGGCAGTCCAGCCATAGGGACGAAATGGGCCATTTTAGAGAACCGATCCACCACGACCCATATGACTGTGTGTCCGGAGGACAATGGCAAGTCCGTAATAAAGTCCATTGCTATGTGTTGCCATGGAACTGACGGTATCGGCAGAGGCAGAAGACGGCCATATGGGAGGTGTTTGGGCGTCTTGTTCCTGGCACAAGAGGTACAGGCGGATACAAAAGCAGCGACGTCCGTGCGAAGGGATGGCCACCAGTAATGACGTACAATCGCACCCCATGTCTTTTTCTGACCAGCATGACCGGCTGTTTTCGAGGCATGTCCCCAGTGTAACACTTTTTCCCTGTCTACCTCGGAGACATAGGTCTTCCCAGGCGGTATCTGGGCCAGGGTGACAGGGGCCACCGGAATGATTTTACTAGGACAAATGATGGGTTGGGTAGTCTCTTCCTCCTGCTCCATGGGCATGAAAGACCTGGACAAGGCATCAGCACGTACATTCTTGTCCGCGGGTCGGAAGTGAAGCTGGAAATCAAACCTGGCAAAGAATAGGGACCACCTGGCTTGCCGTGGGTTCAGTCGCTGAGCGGACCGCAGGTATTCCAAGTTCTTGTGGTCCGTGTAAATAATCACGGGGTACACTGCCCCTTCCAGGAGGTAGCGCCATTCCTCCAAAGCCAGTTTGACTGCCAAGAGCTCTCGGTCACCGATGGTGTAGTTGCGTTCAGGCGCTGAGAAGCCCTTGGAGAAGAATCCGCAAGTCACCATCTTCCCGGAGGAGGACTTTTGCATGAGCACTGCTCCGGCTCCTGAGGAGGAGGCATCCACCTCCAAGGTGAACTGGCGGTTTAACTCCGGACGGTGAAGTACAGGAGAGGAGGCAAATGCCCGCTTCAGAGAGCTAAACGCGGCGTCAGCCGCAGGTGACCAGTCCTTTGGATTAGCCTCCTTCTTAGTCAGGGCGGAGAGAGGAGCAGTCAAGGCAGAGAAGTGAGGTATAAACTGGCGGTAGTAGTTGGCGAATCCCAGGAAGCGTTGGATTGCCTTCAGTCCAGAAGGAGGAGGCCAGTTGAGAATGGCGGAGACCTTCTTGGGATCCATCTGCAGTCCGGTATCAGAGATGATGTACCCCAGGAAGGGGAGAGAAGACTGCTCAAAGACACACTTCTCATACTTTGCGTACAGACGATTCTCTCTCAGTCTTTGTAGAACCAGCTGTACGTTTTCTCTGTGGGTTTGGAGGTCCGGAGAGAAGACAAGGATGTCATCTAGATACACTACCACACAGATGTAGAGAAGGTCCCGGAACACGTCGTTCACCAGTTCTTGAAAGACAGCAGGAGCGTTACACAGGCCGAAGGGCATCACGCAGTATTCATAATGTCCATCGCGCGTATTGAACGCGGTTTTCCATTCGTCACCAGAGCGGATGCGGACCAGATTGTAAGCACCCCGAAGATCCAGCTTGGTGAACACACGAGCTCCTCTAAGCCGGTCAAACAATTCGGGAATGAGCGGCAGTGGGTACTTGTTTTTTACGGTGATTTGATTCAAACCCCGGTAGTCTATGCATGGGCGTAAGTCGCCCTCTTTCTTCTTGACAAAGAAGAAACCTGCTCCAGCAGGAGAGGAGGATCTCCGAATGAACCCCCTTGCCAGGCTCTCTGAGATGTAAGCAGACATGGTCCTTGTTTCGGCTGGAGATAAAGGATATATCCGTCCTCGTGGTGGTGTTGTTCCTGGGAGCAGGTCGATGGCACAATCGTATGGACGATGTGGCGGCAGTACCTCGGATTCCTTTTTATCAAAAACATCTGCAAAGGACCAATAGGCCGAGGGCAGCCCCGGTAGGTTCTCTGGAACCGGAGGTCGTCGGATGGGTTGTATGGACTTTAGGCACCTCTCATGACACGAAGAGCCCCATCGGGTGATTTCGCCAGTGCCCCAACTGACTGATGGTTCGTGTGTCCGCAACCATGGAAGTCCCAGCAGGATCTGGTGGGACATGTGTGGGAGGACGTAGAAAGCGATGTTCTCGGTGTGAAGGGCACCGATACGCAGTTCGACCGGCCTGGTGATCCAGGAGATGGTGTCAGAGAGGGGTCTCCCATCCACCGAGGCAATCACTAGGGGCTTGTCGAGTGGAATAACAGGCACCCGGTACTTGTCCACCGTGGTCTGCTGGATGAAATTGCCTGCTGCCCCGGAATCGAGGTAGGCATCAGCCGTGAACCGCGTCTCTCCTGTTGTCACTTGCACTGTCCATGTAACCGGGTCAGAGAGAGTCCCAGCACCTAGGGTGGCCTCTCCTACCAACCCTAGGCTTTGGAGTTTCCCGGCCTCTCTGGACAGGAGCGTAGCAGGTGTGTGCCCTCACCGCAGTAAAAGCAGAGACCCTTGGCGAGCCGCTCTGCTCGACGTTGTTCAGACTGACGCACTCGGTCGATCTGCATGGGCTCGTGGACGGGAGCCCCAGCTGTCGATGACTGAAGTACGGAGGGTTTCTGCGGAGGAGGGGAATGCCGTACCGGACGTCTCTCACGGGACGCTTCCTTGGATCGCTCCTGAAAGCGAATGTCCACTCGAGTCGCTAGGGCAATCAGGGCATCTAGGGTGGTCGGTACGTCACGACCCGCCAGCTCGTCTTTAATTCGCCCTGAGAGTCCTTCCCAGAAGGCGGCGGTTAGGGCCTCGTTGTTCCACCCTAGTTCTGAGGCCAGGGTGCGAAACCGGATCGCGTATTGACCCACCATCAGAGTCCCCTGACGTAAGCGGAGAAGAGACGAAGCAGACGCGGAGGCGCGTCCGGGCTCATCGAAGGTGCCACGGAATGCCTGCAGGAAGTCCTGGATGTTCGTGGTCACAGGATCCCCCTTCTCCCACAAGGGGTTCATCCACGCCAGTGCCTCACCCTCTAGATGGGACATGATGAAGGCGACCTTGGCTTGGTCGGAGGCAAACAAATGCGGCAGCTGCGTGAAATGGAGGGAGCATTGGTTTAAGAATCCCCTGCAGGTCTTGGGGTCTCCGGCGTACCGGGGTGGTGAAGCCAACCGAAGTCTGGTGGTATCTGAAGAAGTCGCCACAGGAGCTGGAGCCGTGGCTTGACTAGTGGAAGCCCGGGATGTTGAAGTCGTAACTGCCGCTTGTAGCGTGTTCAGGCGGGCGTCCACAGAAGACATGAATTGCAGCATGCGGGTCTGAGTCTCACGCTGGCGTTGGAGTTCCTCCTGTACGGCTGCTAGTGCTGCAGCGGGATCCATGGCCTGATCTTACTGTCACGGCCAGGTGGACGGGCAGACCCAGGAGGTGGATCCACTGGGCCGAACTCCTAGATGGTAGTAAAGAGTCCGGTAGCTGGAGCACTATAAACAGCAGAACAGTCCGTGCACACGAGTATAGCGGAGAAGTCCCTGGGACCACGGAGTCACGGGTGGTAGTCCGGGTGACGCAGCTCTGGTTCGGAAGCCGAGATGATGTCAGGCGGGGTCCGGAACCTTTGGAGCGAGGTGATGAGTCACCGCAGGGATCCGGGATGGTGCGGACTGTCAGGATGGCAGATGGACAGCGTTCGGGGTTCGGGATACGGCAGGACAGGATGGCGAGGCAGGCACGGCTCTACGAGAGAGATAGGTAAGTACATGCACAGAAACACCAGGAGACCTGACTCCTAGCTTAGGAAACACGAAGATCAGGCCCCGCCCCCTTGGACAATAACCCCCTTTATACCCTGTACCTGTTTAGCCTCATTTCCTGTTAATGGACGCTGGCCCTTTAAGAAAGGGTCAGTGACCGCGCGCGCGCCCTAATGCGCATGCGCGCCGCCCGGGTGCCAGAAGCCAGGGAAGGAGGCTGCGAGGAGGACGCAGGGGAGCCGGCCAGGGCCTGGGAAGCCGTCGGGCGCCGGGATCGGGGACCAGGGGGCCTGGGAAGGACGGGCACCGGAGGCTGGAGAGCGGGGAGCGTGGCAGGTGAGCCGGGGAGCGGGGGTGAGGACCCGGGGAGCGGAACCGAGGACCCGGGGAGCGTGACAGATATATGTAGACCGCTATAAGTTTTCTTTCAGCCTTCTCTTTTACAAACTAAATAATCCTAGTTCTTTTAGCCGGTCTTCATATAACATGGTTTGCAGACCTTCTACCATCTTGGTTGCTCTTCTGTGGGCTTGCTCCAATATATCGATGCTTTTCTTGAATTGGGGCACCCAGAACTGTACACAGTATTCCAGGTTGGGTCTGACCAGGGCAAAGTATAGGGGAATAATTACCTCGCTTGATCTAGATTTAATGCTTGTCTTGATACATCCCAGAATTTAGTTGGCCTTTTTAGTTGCAGCACCACACTGTTGGCTCATATTGAATCTGGGATCTATTATTATGCCCAAGTCCTTTTCCCCAATGCTATCACCTAGTTCTATTCCTCCCATACTATATACAGTCGGAATGGAAAGTATTCAGACTTTTTTAAATTTTTCACTTTGTTTCATTGCAGCCATTTGGTAAAATCAAAAAAGTTCATTTTTTCCTCATTAATGTACACTCTGCACCCCATCTTGACATAAAAAAAGAAATGTGGACATTTTTGCTAATTTATTAAACAAGAAAAACTGAAATATCACATGGTCATAAGTATACAGACCCTTTGCTCAGTATTGAGTAGAAGCACCCTTTTGAGCTAGTACAACCGTGAGTCTTCTTGTGAATGATACAACAACTTTTTCACACCTGGATTTGGGCATCCGCTGCCATTCTTCCTTGCAGATTCTCTCCAGTTCCATCAGGTTGGATGGTGAACATTGGTGGACAGCCATTTTCAGGTCTCTCCAGAGATGTTCAATTGGGTTTAGGTCAGGGCTCTGGCTGGGCCAGTCAAGAATGGTCACAGAGTTGTTCTGAATCCACTCCTTTGTTATTTTAGCTGTGTGTTTAGGGTCATTGTCTTGTTAGAAGGTGAACCTTCGGCCAAGTTTGAGGTCCAGAGCACTCTGGAAGAGGTTTTTCTTCTAGGAAATCTTTGTACTTGGCCACATTCATCTTTCCTTCAATTGCAACCAGTCGTCCTGTCCGTGCAGCTGAAAAATACCCCCATAGCATGATGCTGCCACCACCATGTTTCACTGTTGGGATTGTATTGGGCAGGTGATGAGCAGTGCCTGGTTTTCTCCACACATACCGCTTAGAATCATCACCAAAAAGTTCTATCTTCATCTCATCAGACCAGAGAATCTTATTTGTCATAGTCTGGGGGTCCTTCATGTGTTTTTTTGCAAACTCTATGCAGGCATTCTTATGTCTTGCACTGAGGAGAGGATCCATCGGGCTACTCTGCCATAAAAGGCCTACTGGTGGAGGGCTACAGTGATAGTTTACTTTGTAGAACTTTGTCCCCATTCCCCTATTGCATCTCTGGATCTCTGCCACAGACCTTTGGGTTCTTCTTTACCTCTCTCACCAAGGCTCTTCTCCCATGATTGCTTAGTTTGGCTGGATGGCCAGGTGTAGGAAGAGTTCTGGTGGTCCCAAATTTCTTCCATTTAAGGATTATGGAGGCCACTGTGCTCTTAGGAACCTTGCTGCAGAAATTGTTTTGTAACCTTGGCCAGATCTGTTCCTTGCCACAATTCTGTCTCTCTTCCTGGGCAGTTCCTTTGACCTCATGATTTTCATTTGGTCTGAGATGCACTGTGAGCTGTGGGGTCTTATATAGAGAGGTGTGTGCCTTTCCAAATAAAGTCCTATCAGTTTAATTAAACACAGCTAGACTCCAGTAAAAAAGAGTAGAACCATCTCAAGGAGAATCACAGGGAAATGGACAGCATGTGACTTAAATATTAGTCTCTGAGCAAAGAGCCCGAATACTTATTACCATGTAATATTTCAGTTTTTCTTGTTTAATAAATTTGCAAACATTTCTACATTTCTGTTTTTTTCTGATAAGATGGGATACAGAGTGTACATTAATTAGAAAAAATGAACTTTTTTGAATTTACCAAATAGCTGCAGTGAAACAAAGAGTGAAAAATGTAAAGGAGTCTGAATACTTTCCGTACCCACTGTATGCTTTTTACATTTCTTTTACCCAGATGTAGGACTTTGCATTTGTCCCTGTTAAACACCATTGCTTCGGCCCATTGTTCAAGTGTGTCTAGATCATTTTGAATAAACTCTCTTTCCTCTCTAGTGTTGGCTACTCCTCTGGAGAGGAAAGAGAGTGTATAGATAAGATACAGCGGTCTGTCCGTTACTAAGCTCACTTCCCTCTATATACGTGGATGAATGACATCTACCCCGGGGGATTTGTCAATGTTTAATTTACTCAGACGCAGGCGTACTTCTTTTTGTATTAAATTAGTTGTATCGGGGGAGGAGACTTTGATTTTTGCCTTGTTGAATGACCCCTGGAACAGTCAGTTACTTGATGAAAAGCCTTTTCTATATCCTCTATAATTATCCTTTTATAATCTTTTATGGGGCCAATACATTCCTTTTTTTTTCTTCTTGGCATTGATGTATTTATAAAAAAATTTGGGGTTTATTTTAATGTCTTTGGCGATTTTTGTTTCAGTACCTAATTTTGCTTGCTTGATTTCTTGTTTACATTTCTTATTGAGAATTTTATACTCCTTAAATGCTATTTCTTTATTCTCAGCCTTCAAGATTTTGAATGCCCTTTGTTTTATTATACTTTATACTGTCTTATTTATCCATAGTGGTTTCTTTTTATTCATGGACATTTTATTACCAGAGGGTATAAGTTTTTTTTTACAGAATTCTAGTAGTAGATCGTTAAAATTCCCCATTTATGTTCAGTATCCCCGTTACCAGGGAATGGTCCCAGTCTATACGATTGAGCTCTTCCCTTAATTTGTTGAAATCAGCTTTCTTAAAACTCCAGGTTTTAGCATTAGCCCTTTCAAATGTTCTAGTCAATATTACATTGAAACTCACCATATTATTGTCGCTGCTGTCCAAGTGCTCCTGAACCTGTATATCTGAAATTATATGAGGAGCTGCTGATAACTCTTTGGCTTTGTGATCTTATTTTGTTTCTATGGTAAAGAATGTTACATCATGTGAAAGCCTTATGTATCTAATATATGTTTTCAAAATTTTGTGTTTGTTGCTTATGGCAACAGTGTCCTACGCACATAGGAAAACAAAATGGCAGAGTCTAATGCGATATTTACAGCAACTGAGAGCAGAGGAGTGATAAAATTCTTGTTTCTGCAAGGAAAGTCTCTGAAGGATATTCATGGTGATATGTCGCACACATGGGGGGGATCACTGCCCTTCATATTCCACAGTTAAGAACTGGGTTGCCAAATGTAAAATGTGTAACTTCAGCACCAATGATGATGAACGTCCTGGACGACCAAGAGTGGTTGTTGTTCCGGAGATCATCAATGCTGTGCACAACCTCATACTGGAGAATCGAAGAATTTCAGCTAAAGCAATAGCAGACATCATGTGGATTTCCTGCGAACATGTTTGTGTCATTATCCATGAACATTTAGACATGAGGAAGCTATCTACAAAGTGGGTTCCCAAATGTTTGACAACAGATCAGAAAAGCATACGAGTGCAAACTTCCCGGTCCATTTGTCAGCGTTTCCAGACTGAAAAGAACTTCTTGGATCGACTGGACACTATGGCTGAGACCTGGATTTATTTGTATGACCCTGAAAACAAGAAGCAGCCAAAAGAGTGGAGGCACAGTGGTTCTCCTCATCCAAAGAAGCTCAGGGTGCAAAAATCAGTCACAAAGGTGATGGCGTTTGTGTTCTGGGATAAGGCGGGCATGCTGCTAGTGGACTACCTTCAAAAGGGTTCCAGCATCAATGCAAAGTATTAGTATGAACTTTTGGACCAATTGAAGGAAGCTCTAAAGGCCAAAAGGCATGCTATCCAAAGTAATCTTGTTCCTGCAAGACCACGCCTCCACTCATGCTGCACAAGTGACCATGGCTTCCAGCTGGTTGACCACCCACTTTATTCACCAGATCTAGCTTCCTCTGACTATCATCTGTTTCCAATCCTGAAGAAACATCTCAAGGGTACCAAATTTCACACTATTTCTGATGCCATGTCTGCTACAGATGCCTGGTTTGAGGCACAACCGAAATCCTTCATTTTGCTAGACTTGCAGAACTTGAAATACCAAGTTGTAAGAAGTGTGTTGACAACAGTGCAGAGTATGGGGAATAAATGTAAAGTTTCATCATCCTATCTTGTTTCTTTCTGGGTAAAGCCAAAGACTTATCAGCAGCCCCTCGTATCTAGTTTATTTGACAGGACCAAATCCAGCAAATTATCTCCCCTTGTTGGTTCACCTACCACCTGAAAGTTGTAATTATCTTGAATTGTAGATAAGAAGTTGCAGCTTTTAGCACAACCCAATGATTTTATGTCCCATTGAATATCTGGATAGTTGAAATCCCCCATAATAAGGACCCGAATAATATTATTATTATTATTATTATTATTATTATTATTATTATTAGCTGCCTTTTCAATTTGTTGCATCATTTCATCCTCTACCTGTTCAATTATGTTAGGAGGCTTATAGCAAATTCCAATTAGCAGCTTTCCATTAATGCCCTCCCCGTGTACGTTTACCCATGCTGACCCTACGTTGCTGCAGATCCCCCAATGTTGTCATTGAGCACAGATCTTAGATTAGATTTGATAAGTATACACACCCCTCTACCTTTTTTGTCTTTCCTGTCCTTTCTGAATGTGGTGTAACCCTCTACATTTATCATCCAGTCATGACTCTCATCCAGCCAGGTTTCCGTAATACCCACCACATCGTAATCCATGGTTGACATAACAGTATTCAACTTATTAATTTTGTTTACAAGACTTCTTTGCATTTGCAAGCAGACATTTAATAGTAATAACACATTTCTTACTCCTCCCCTCCCTACTTTCCTCCTGCCCCCCGCCAAACCTGCCTTGACCCTTACTGTCTCACTCTCTGTCTACTCTATCTGTTTTCTGTCACTATTTAAAGGAGTTGTCCGACATAAACTCTAAAAAAAAAAAAAATGTAAGCTAATCTGTGCTATATTGCCATATAAAACACCCCTACATTATTTTTTATTTTTCTGACTTTTGTTCTTCTTCAATTATCCCTTTCGGCCCTGTGCGCACGCTGTGCTTTTTTTCCACGGTTTTTCTACGGTTTTGCTGCAGAAAATCTTCATAACCTTGCTGCAGTCCTTTCCCAGCAAAACCTATAGTAACCAAAAAATGCTGTGCCCACACTGCGTTTTTTTCACCAACAGGTTTTGCTGCGGAGTTTTTGCAGTAAAAAGAATGAGCTTGTCACTTTTTTTCCGCAGGTACCTGCGGTATTTTACCCCATTGACTGTAATGTAATTATGAAATACCGCAGGGAACAACGCAGGTAGCAAATTATGTGCGTTTCATTGCATTATTCCCGTGGTATTTCGCGTTTTGATTTTGATTGATTCTTCTTCCCTGTGAGGCTTCTCTTGGTACATTTACGCTTGTGAATAGCATCTGTAATGTCTCTCTGAAGCGTCCAACAGTAGTCTGCCATCATTGTAATGCTCCATCTTCCCTGGTATCTTCTTTCCATCTCTTTAATGTCCTGGTGGAATCGTTCACCTTGCTCTTCACTCACAGCTCCCAAATTTTCAGGAAAGTTCTCAAGGTGGGAATGGAGGAAATACACTTTCAAACTCATCAGGCAACCTAAAGCTTGAAATGCTTTCAGCATTCGTCCAACGATTTGTTTGTAGTCAGGGTCTTTGTTATTGCCTAAAAATTTCTCTACAACCTCTTTAAATGCGATCCACCTTTCTTTTTGAGGATGCGTCATGGTATTGATAAACTCTTCATCAGCTATAAGCCTTCTAATGTCTGGTCCGACGAACACACCTTCCTTCAATTTTGCCTTCGTGAGACCTGGAAACTTGGCGACCAAGTATTTGAAGTATTCTCCATCTGTTGGAAGTGTGTTAGAAGAACTTTATGGGGAGGAACCAAAGTTTCTCGGAGGACATTTTTTCCACAACTGTGAGCACCCTCGGCTGCCAAATCTTCTTGGTCCAGTGATTTTGTCAGTCTCGACTGTCCTATAGACACAGAAAACAAAGGTATTTGGTATACCCAGCTTGTTGCCCGAGCAGCATTCACAAGACTTTCAAATCCCCGCACACTTGCCAATCGTGGTCTTCATATTTAAGTTTACGAAGAACCAATTCCAAGTTCTCGTAGGTTTCCTTGAGGTGTACGGAATGACCTACAGGGAGGGAAGCATAAAAACCGCCGTTGTGGAGTAAAACTGCTTTGAGACTTCTGTTTGATGAATCTATAAATAGACGCCATTGCGCTGAATCATATTGGATTTTGAATTGACCCATCACACCTTCGACATCGATGCAATAAACCAACTTATCTTCCTGGGCAAAGTAAGTAACAAACTTGTCTTCACGATGTCTGAACCATGAAAAAGACACTCCTGGCAACAATAAATTCTTACTCTTGAGCCTTGAGCCGAGTAACTCAGCGGTATCTTTGGGAAGATTTAAGTCTCTTACCAAATCATTCATCTCCTCCTGGGAAAACAATTTTGGTCTTGTATCATCTTCAAAGTCAGAACTTGATTCATCTGGTTCAGGTATGACTCCACCTTCATCGGACATAGTTATCTCTTCCAAGGTAGCAGGGGCCTTGGGTACTGGTATATCTGTGCCATGGGGGATGGGACGAATTGCTGAGTGAATATTGAGGTATGAAATGGAATGCTTCCATTTTGAATTATACCCTTTCACATCGCATGAACAAAAGTAACAATCGTCACTATGGTTCTTTTGCTCTCGCCATACCATAGGAATCATAGTATGATAGTTTTTAAGGTTGAAGGGAGACTCTAAGGGCGGCTTTGCACGTTGCGACATTGCACGTGCGATGTCGATGGGGTCAAATCGAAAGTGACGCACATCCGGCGTCGCAGTCGATATCGCAGCGTGCAAATCCTTTTTGATACGATGAACGAGCGCAAAAGCGTCGTTATCGTATCATTGCTGCAGCCTCCGACATTTCCATAATGCCGGTGCAGCGACAGGTGCGATGTTGTTCCTCGCTCCTGTGGCAGCACACATCGTTGTGTGTGAAGCCGCAGGAGCGAGGAACATCTCCTTACCTGCCGCCGGCTGCAATGAGAAGGACGGAGGTGGGCGGGATGTTTACATCCTGCTCATCTCCGCCCCTCCACTTCAATTGGCCGTGTGACGTCGCTGTGACGCCGCACGACCCACCCCCTTAGGAAGGAGGCGGGTCGCCGGCCAGAGGGACGTTGCACGGCAGGTATGTGCGTGTGAAACTGCCGTAGTGATAATAATCGCTACGGCAGCTTTCACTAGATATTGCACATGCGACGGGGGCGGGGACTATCGCTGCAGCATCGGTAACACATTGTTACCGATGTCGCAGCGTGCAAAGCCCGCCTAAGTCCATCTAGTTCAACCTGTAGCCTAACATGTTGATCCAGAGGAAGGCAAAAAAACCCCAATGTGGCGAACAAGTTCCAATGGGGAAAAAATTTCCTTCCTGACTCCACATCCGGCAATCAGACTAGTTCCCTGGATCAATACCCTGTCATAAAATCTAATATACATAATTGGTAATATTACATTTTTCAAGAAAGGCGTCCAGGCTCTGCTTAAATGTTAGTAGTGAATCCCCATTAGTAATCCCATAACGGAAAGTTTTTTTCTTACCCTTGAACCAATTTCTTTATGAGGCGCCCAAGCTTTATCTTGATCTCCAAGCTTTAGTCCGAAATATGCGAAGTATACTTTTTTCACAAAGTCTGTAATATTCAGCTGTTGCTTCAACACTGTATATTCACCACAAATGGAACAAACTGTCAGGTGAATTAATACACTTCCGCTGAGCCATAATGCTAATTTTGGGAACCACGGTTGAATATGAAAAGCTAACATGAACTGAGATTAAAAAGTGTGAACAGGCGAGAACAAAGATAAAACAATTGAAACAAGCCCAGGCATGTCAGAGCCCGCTCATTCAGCTTGCAAAATGTTGATGCTGGTTTCATTAGCTCACTCTGAAAGTTATTTTCTTTGAAAGTTATATTTTTTGGCATTATATATCTTCAATGCATTGATGTGAATTAATTAATAGTAATTTTGACTTTCAAAACCCTAAAAAAAAAAGAAAAAAAAATTACTAAATTTGAAGAGCATTTTGCATTTTGTGGCAAATCCTGATGTCCAGGATTTTTTTCAATATTTTTTTCATTTTCAGCACACCAAAATACATGGAAATTAGATGAAAATAATCAAACAGCTTTTTAGTCGCAGACCGGTGTTATCTACCTATCGTTTATCTATCTATCTATCCATTATTTATCTATTTATCTATCTATCTATCTAAAAAGAAGGAAATGACAACACTTTTTTTTTTTCAACGTGCTTTATTGCATTGAAGGCATAAAAACACAGGTAAAAAAGCCGCGATAAAACTGCATGCGGTTTTCAGGTGCAGTTTGCTACGTTTTTTTGCCGCAGGTGCGGCAATCTTTCAGAGGGTGGGAAATTTTCTTAAGAAAATTCCATTTTCTAGTGCGCACAGGGCCTTATTCTCTGCATACACTTTATTTACCTGCAGCTCAGCCAAACATAAAATCTTCCTATGCCAAACTTTACAGTCAGGGCTGGCACTGCCCAGCCTCACTGTCCAGCCCCGCCCTCTGCACACTCATTGGCTGTCAGTAGTCTGCCCAGCACAGACCTCTAGGAGAGGACAACATGGGCACATATAATGTAATAATGTGCCCCATCCTTGCGTCCATCTTGTAATAAACGTGCCTATCCTATAGTATTGCACCCATCCTATAGTATTGTGCCCCATCCTTCTGCTCATCCTATAGTAATGTCCCCATGGGGCCTTCTTGTAGTAGTATCCCATATTGTGCCATTCTTCACACACGCAAAAAAAAAACAAAGACAAATCCTTCTCACCTTTCCTCGTTCCCTCGGTGGCCTGTTTGCTTCTTGCGGCTGCAGCCCCTTTGATGACCACTGCCAATGCAGTAGCTGACAGCGCTTTATATCAGAGGACAGATTCCCGGGCGCTGCACAGGGACGCGCTCTCTATGCAGATTCTACAGTGATCCGCTGCTGGCCTCTGATTGGTTGGCGACTGATCATTGCAGTAGCTGTATACAGAGCTCGCGTCTGAGCAGCGTCAGGGAATCTGCCTTCTGATATAAAGCACTGACTGAGTGGCCCCAGCACAGGCAGTGATCAGCAAAGGGGCCATGGGCCTATGCGCTGCAAGCAGCATCAGGGGCCACAGCTGACAGCGCTTTATATCAGAGGATAGATTCCCGGGCGCTGAACAGGGCTGAGCTCTCTATGTAGATTCTCCAGTGATCAGTTGCTGACATCTGATTGGCTGGCGGCTGATCATTGCAGTAGCTGTATACAGAGCTCGGTCCTGCGCAGTGCTTGGGAATCTGTCCTCTGATATAAAGCACTGACTACGCAGCCTCAGCACAGGCAGCGATCAACAAGGGGTCTGTTGGCCTGCGCGCCACAAGCAGCTTCAGGCGCCACACGCAGCTTACCGGCAGCGTCTTTGACACCACTGCACTACGGAATGTGTGGTAGGGTGTGGGAAAGGGGGGCGGGGAATCCACGCACGGTATCCACCCAGCAGGGCAGCATCATGTTGTCGACTGTGATGCCCATAAACAAGCTCCTGCCCCTGTTGACATGACTGTTGTTGATTTCCATGGTCCTGAGGAAGGGGACTTTATCCCAGAAACGCGTCGACCTGTAAAATAAATTACTAATATTAATCAACACTTTTTTGCATTGGTGGTAGCGCGGCAATACAATTCTTTCTTCAGTACCTTCCTGTTGACATGACGTCATAGGAAGCAGCAAAATCACGGTGGGAGCAGTCACATGACCGCTGTATGCTGGGGAGAGGGGCTGAATGCAGGGCAGGTAGGTAGTTGCTATCTACTTACCTGCCCCAATGTAGCCCAATTGTGAAATGACAAAAGAAAGGCAAAATAAGACAGATAACCCCTTTAATCACTAACAAATTACTGAATGGAATGATGTACAAGTTTATTAGTAGACATTTCTTATTTTATTTTTATTTATTTTTGGTATGGGGAATGTCATCAAAATATTACTAGTTATTTAAATAAATTTTGTATTTAACAGGTTTTTTTTGCCAATGTTCTTTTTTCCATATTACAATCTTTGAAATAAAAATTAGAAATCTTACAATTTTCATACTGACCACGGCATTTCTTTAGACTCTAATTTTCTTTTGTTTTAGTAAATTCACATGTACGCAGGATGCAAGGAAAACATTTTGACCTCATCTTTCTTTTTCATTTAAGAATCTAATGAACATGTGCAAATGTCTTTGTAAAGGGAAAGGAAGCAGGGTCGTCTGTGATATTACCTATGGTGTTTTGCGGATCCTTTTTTCTAAGCTGTGATTAGAGGTGTTATCAGGGAACCTGTCATCAGAAATTTAGCTTGAAACCTAAAAGTTTCCCCCTCTGCAGCTCCTGGGCTGCATTCTGGAGAGGTTCCTGTACTTTTTGTGGCCCCTTTTAAACCCAATTAAATTCTTTATAAACTTGTACCTTTTGCTATGTAAATTTTGTAAATCGTCCATGGGGGCGGGCTCTCTGCTGACCGTTGCTGTCCCTCCTGCACATTGACGCCGTCCCCCCACGCTCCATTTCATCCATCAGGACGCCGCCCACTGCGCCCGAGGTGCTGCCCACGCCAGGATCGCTGGTGACGTGTGTCACAAGCACGAGATTATGGGCGGCGCTGTGATTGCATCGCAAATGCCCGCCCATAATCTCGTGGACGCGCTTTCCCCCAATGCCTCCAGCGTTCTGCGCAAGCGCTCGCCGGCCAAATGCCCCGACGTCATCTTCTTCCCATCTTACCCTGCAGCAGGGCAAGATGGGAAAGAGGTGACGTCCGGTCATCTGGCAAGCAAGCGCTTGCGCAGAACGCTGGAGGAAGAGGGGAAAGTGCGGTCACGAGGTTATGGACGGCACTTGCTGATGACACTCACAACGCCGCTCATAACCTCGTGCCTTCGCAAAACGTCACCAGCGGTCACACGTGCACACAGTGCATAGTCCCGCTACAGTCGCACAGCGCATGCACGGGACCACGGGCGCCCAGGGGCGGCGTCCTGAGATATGAAATTCAGCATTGGGGGGCGGCGTAAATCTGCTGGAGGAACTGCAACGGTCAGCAGAGAGCCCGCCCCCATGGACGATTTACAAAATTTACATAGCAAAAGGTACAAGTTTATAAAGTATTTAATTTGGTTTAAAAGGGGCCACAAAAAGTACAGGAACCTTGCTAGAATGCAGCCCAGGAGCTGCAGAGGGGGAAACTTTTAGGTTTAAAGCAAAATTTCTGATGACAGGTTCCCTTTAACTTGTATTTAGCAAGTCTGTACACGTCTAGTCTGAATGTGGCCGGAAGTATGCATATGGCATGCTTATAGTCATGTGACCACTATCCCTCTGCCGACATCGGAGAACCCTCACTGTGCGTGATGAGGATTCTCAAGTCTACAGTCACATAGTGACTGCAGACTTTCTGGAAAAACCTACAAACCCCTTTAAGGTCTCAATTACATATGACTATTGTAATAATTTTTTTGAATTATCAGTATTTGTGAGTTAAAACCAGTGACTGTGGCTTTCATGTGTCCTTTGTTAGATACTGTATTAAAGGGGTGGTTCACCCATTTTTTTTATTTTCTGTATGAGTTCTACTTACCTTTCTAGGCGTTTTCTCCTTTGGCTTCTGTTTCCAGTTCTGGCACTGAGCGGCACTATCCTGCACGCTCAGTGCCGGTCACATGACCCCCTGGAGCTGTGGCCGCCAGCATCCTCTGACATCCCGGCATTTCCGGGCTCTCAAACTGGACGGGTACGTCAGAGGAGGCTGGCACCACTCAGATTGAGTGACAGGGCTGTGGGCGGTAACTACCGCACATCACAGCCCAGCATCGAGGGGAGGAGCCGGAGGACGTCACTGTGGAGCCGGCGTCCTGCAGATGGTGAGGCACGGGGCGCCAGTGTGCAGTACAGGGGGGGGTTCTTCAGCTGAATCCCCCCTGCACGTAAGTATGTGATCACACTGTCCACCCGCCCGCTCTGCTGCGATGTCAGGAGAGCGGCCGGTGTCGGGCAGTGTGATCACGTGCTCCTCCCAGCAGCACTGCAGGACGCAGCAAGACACTGACAGGCATGTCACCGCTGTGCTCTGCCATCTGTCCTGCTGCATGGGACCAACTGTCTGCACTCTGTCACCTGCACCACAAGTCACAGAGTGGAGACAGTTGGTAACAGAGCACCTCTGCCCCTCCCGTTCTTTCCCCACTCTCTTCTCTCTCCCCACTCTTCTCCCCCTCCCCTCTTCCCCCTCTTCTCTGCCCCCCTCTTATCCCTCTCTCCTCTCCCCTCTCTTTTCCCTCGCTCTCTTCCCCCCCCTCGCTCTCTCCCCCCCCTCGCTCTTTTCCTCCCCCCTGTGCTCTCTTTTCCTCCCCCCCGCACTCTTTTCCTCCCCCCTCGCTCTTTTCCTCCGCCCCTCGCTCTCTTTTCCTCCCCCACTCGCTCTTTTCCTCCCCCACTCGCTCTCTTTTCCTTTCCCCCCGCGCTCTCTTTTCCTTTCCCCCCGCACTCTCTTTTCCTTCCCCCCCGCGCTCTCTTTTCCTCCCCCCGCGCTTTCTTTTCCTCCCCCCCTCGCTCTCTTTTCCTCCCCCCCTCGCTCTCTTTTCCTCCCCCCCTCGCTCTCTTCCCCCCCCTTGCTCTCTTTTCCTTCCCCCCTTCCCCCCGCGCTCTTTTCCTTCCCCCCGCGCTCTCTTTTCCTCCCCCCTCGCTCTTTTCCTCCCCCCCTCGCTCTCTTTTCCTCCCCCCTCGCTCTCTTTTCCTCCCCCCCTCGCTCTCTTTTCCTCCCCCCCTCGCTCTCTTTTCCTCCCCCCGCTCTCTTTTCCTCCCCCCTCGCTTTCTTTTCCTCCCCCCCTCACTCTCTCTCTTTTCCCTCGCTCTCTCCTGGCATGGTCAGTACAGAAATCTCTCCATCGTGGAGGGGTGAGAGGGAGTAATAAACATGGAGTCCCTACTGTGTCTGTGTATTTATTTCTAATAAAGTATTTTTCTCTGTGTGGTCTTTTTTTTTTTTTTTTAAACCCTTTATTGGAGATTCTTAATGGCCAGGTCAAACTTGGCCTGACATTAAGAATCTCGGGCTTTATACCAGCTGGTAAAACATAGCTGGTATTAACCCCTTATTACCCAGCGTGCCACCTGCCACCAGGGCCACTGGAAGAGTTGGATACAGCGCCAGAAGATGGCGCTTCTATGAAAGCGCCATTTTCTGGGGCGGCTGTGGACTGCAATTCGCAGCAGGGGAGCCCAGAAAGTTTGGGCACCCTTCACTGCGGATTCCAATCCCCAGCTGCCTAGTTGTACCTGGCTGGACTCAAAAATTCGACGAAGCCCATGTCATTTTTTTTTTTTAATTATTTCATGAAATTCATGAAATAAAAAAATAAAGGGCTTCTCTATACTTTTGGTTTCCAGCCGAGTACAAATAGGCAGCTGGGGGTTGGGGGCAGCCCGTAGCTGCCTGCTGTACCTACAAAAATATGGCGAAGCCCACATCATTTTTTTAAAATAGTTTTCAGGCAAAAACCTTTTATAAAAAAAAAAATGCTTCCCTGGATTTCTATTGCCAGTGAAAGTAACACCAAGCAGCGGGGGTTAGCAGCCAGTAGCTGCTTGGGTTACCCTTAACAATAGAAAATGCAGCGGGAGCCCACAAACAATGTGATTTTTTGTTTGTTTGGTTTTTTTTAAGTGAATTTTTTAAAAAAAAATTGACATGGGCTTTGCCCATCGAGCACCAAAGCATTTTACTGCTCAATTCATCCCAAGTAATCAGATGACTCCAGTGTCGGCCGATTACTTGTTCTGTGTCCCCCTGCATCCATTGCAGCGTGTACGGGCTGTGAGGTCAGTGGAGTTCACTCCAGCACTGGAGTCAGCTGATCTGAACGCAGCTGAACTCCAGCCTGCACACGCTGCGATGGATGCAGGGGGACATAGAACAAGTAAGGTCTAAGCCACACGGCGAGAAACACAGTGCGAGTGGAGTGCGATAAAACATCGCATTCCACTCGGACCAATATTAGCCTGTGTGTTAGCGCACATGAGTGATTATTTTCTCCGCCCTAATTGGACCGAGAAAACAATCGCAGCATGCTGCAACTGTAATGCAAGACTCTCTCTTTTACCCATTCAAGTGTATGTGGTGAGAGAAAAATCACACTGCACTTGCGGTACATCGGTGGACTACGGAGGAGAGAGGGAGAGAAATCCCTCCCACCCCTCCTCAGTGCTGGCCCACCCCTCGAGTGGCGGACCGCCCCCCGCAGCTGAGGTCTGCTCGCACAGTCGGACCTCAGTCGCAGGGACACACGCATGACACTCAGCTCTGCTGTACTGAGCGTGAGCCGAGTGTAATGCGAGGGGATCGCAGTAATCCCCGTGTTGCCCCAGCCTGATCGGCCGACACTTGAGTCAGCTGATCTGAACTCAGCTGAACTCCTGTACACACAGCCCGCACACACAGCCTGCACATGGTCACATGTGATCGGCAGCAGGCAGCGACTGCTGTTAAGGCTACATTCACATGACCGTTACGTTTTTGCGGGCCACAAAAAACGGTCCTTTTGTTTCACGGATGCATCCTAGTGGCATCCGTGTGACATCTGCGTGCCTTCCGGGTTTTTTTGCGGACCGCAAAAAAACGGAAGCAGCAAGAAAGATAAATAGATGAGTAGATATAGAGATGGATAGATAGATATAGAGACAGAGGTATAGAGGGATGGATGAATGAATGAATGAATGAATGAATAGAGGGCTGGATAGATAGATAGATAAGAAAGACATATATAATGTCCTACCCCCCTGCATATTCTAAGCTAGCACCCTTTTGTGACTGTCATGTGGCACTAAGGTGCTTAGTCTTGTATTTAGCCAAAAAATAATTAAATAAAAAAAAAATGACATGCGGTCCCCCTATCTTTTGTAGCCAGCTAGGGTAAAGCAAACGGCTGCAGCCTGCAAACCACAGCTGGCAGCTTCACCTTGGCTGGTAATCCAAAACAGAGGCCCCCCCACACTGTTATTTTAAATTAACTAAATAATTTAAAACAAAAAACACGGGGTCCCCCGAAATTGGATCACCAGCCAAGGTAAAGCGGACAGCTGTGGTCTGGTATTCTCAGACTAGGGAGGTTCTCCGTTATTGGACACTCCCCAGCCTAAAAATAGCAGGCTGCAGCCGCCCCAGAAGTAGCGCATCCATTAGATGTGCCAGTCCTGGTGCTTCGCGCCAGCTCATCCCGTTGCCCTGGTGCGGTGGCAAACGGGGTAATATATGGGGTTAATACCAGATGTGTAATGTCACTTGGCATCAAGCCCTGGAGTTAGTGATGTCAGGCGTGTATCAGATACCCGACATCACCAACCCAGGCAGTAATAAAAAAAAAAAAAAATAAACAACAAACACATTTTTATTTGAAAAAACAGTCCCCAACACATTCCCTCTTTCACCAATTTATTAGAAAGAAAAACAAATCCAGGTCTGGTGTAATACAAGGGGGTCCCACGATGATCCATACCATAGTCAATGTCCCAGTCAATGAAGAACAGAATGTTCCCTATTTGCTGGGAGAGACGTGCAGTGACCTGAGCTAACATCAATAGGTCAGCCCAGGTCACTTCAGGGCATGACGAGTGCTGCTATCAGGAGGTTAGCGAGGTATATTACCTGCGATGATCGCTGAACTCCTGACAGCAGCGCTGTCACCGAGTTCAATGACCACCGCCTTCACAAACCAAGTATCGCGAGCGGCCCGTGACGTCACCACTAGTCACAGTCTCGGGTCGACAGCGAGAGGTGATGTGACAAGCGGCGGGCATAGAAGGCAGTGACGACCGCTGACGTCAGGAGGGCAGGACTTCATCACCGTATGTAATGAACTTACTAACCTCCTGACGGTAGTGCTTGTCATCCCCGCGGCTGCTGACACTGCAGTGCGGGCCGCTGCTGACACTGCTGAGCGGGCAGCCGCGGGGCTGGGGCTGGAGCGGGACACTGACTGCACGGGCACCCAACGGAAGTCACATGGAAGTGCTTCCGTGTTGCTTCCGGGAATTTTGCGGACCCATTGACTTGTATTGAGTCACGGTTCGTTATTACGGAACAGAATAGGACATGTTCCATAATAACGGAGCGGACATACGGCATCCGATGTGTTTTTTTTTTTTGTAGGATCGGATGCACATGGAAGTGCTACCGCGTGCCATCCGATCCTACACAAAAGACATTGAAAAGATGGTCCTGTCTGTGGGGCCGCAAAAAAACAGGAACTGACCAGGACAAACGGAACGGTCATGTGAATGAGCCCACCTGGAGCCATTGCAGCGTGTGCGGGCTGTGAGATCAGGAGTCAGCTGACTCCAGCGCCGGCCGATAAATTCTGTGTCCCGCTGCAGAAAGATCCGGTAAAATAACGGTTGCATGCGCTGCACATTTAATCCACAGGATCCGGTCATATGCGGTTTGCGGATGATATGGACGACACACAGACTAGGCAAGAGGGAAAAAAGCAATCTCATCACCCCATCACTTTTTTTTCCACAATTATTTTTTTCACATGTTGCGCCGGCGAATAATCATAATTTCTGTGTATACACACACACACTCACTCACTCACTCACACTCACGCACAAACACTCACAAAAACACACACACACTCACACACACTTTCTTCCCCTGGTTGTGTGCAGAGCTGGCAGCTTCGGATGTCTCTGTGATTTCTCTCATCCACCCAGGGAAGAGGCAGGGAGGAGGCTTTGGGTGGAGATCTGAGGGGGGTGTATTAGATAAGCTAGACACCGCCCTAGAGCCACAAAGAATTCTGGAACTTGTAGGAACTGAACACAGGAAGTCAGAGGAGAGATTAACCCCATCAGAGCTGGAGCCAGCAATGAGCATGTGCTGCTAGTGCACAATAAAACCTAATTTTGCTGAAAAAACATAATAGATGTGTTGAGGGGCACATATTAGCAAGATTTATCAGAAAAAAAAAATCAGTTTTGGTAACTGGACAACTTCTTTAATGATTAGTACTCAAAAATTGTGCGTTGTGTTCTCCGTGTAATTATACTATATTCATAAATTGAAAACTATATATTGAGAAATATAATAGTTAACTTGTACTTATGGTTTCATTCAATGTGTGTTGAACTGCAGCTGGGGGTAGTAAATTTCTAATTATATACATATTATTTTTTTTATCTAGCCTTCATATTTAGTTTCATATTGTAGCTAACCATGGTGTTTTTTTCTCCTCCAGTATCTTGGCAATCAGTTCAGATAAAATCAGCAACTTGATATTCTTTTTAAAAGCCGTCAATTTTCGGGAGAGGGTACTACAGCGTGGGCTGGCTGCCAGGCTTTACAACAAGGTAATGCCTTAAATTAACTCTTTATTGCAAACATTAGAAGCAAATGTGATTCATATTCACATGTCATGTTTGATTATGTTACTTGTTATGGACATTTTATTAGTAACCGGATTCATGCCAGTATATAAGTTGGCTTTATGAACAAATCCATCGCTATGTAACAGTAAGAAATTACTAAAGCCTTTATCTGGTGTACCAAATAGTTATCTTTATATTTTCCCAATGGGAAAACAATATGCAAGACATTAGTGTTTATGGATACCTTTCACATGGATATTATGATTTTAAGTTTGCTAGTGGTGAGCTTGAATTGCAGTTTCAATTCCTTACTGTATTTCCAGAACTGTTTTACAGTCTACAACTTGCTCTGAGTTTTAACGTTTCTAATGTCGCACCTATGGTGTTTTTAGGGTGATGTGCAGTGTTAGTTTTTCACCACACATAGCATTCGCATTTGGCCCGAAAAGTTCTACTTTGGTCTCATCTGGCCAGACGACAGAACTGTCAAATTGCATAATGTGCGTGCCATGACAATTGTAAGAATACGAAATGAAGTCCATCCATTCATTCAAAAGCCAAGAGGTGGACGCCCAGGCAAAATATTGGCATCCACAAGTCGGCTCATGACATGGTCTATCCTTTCTGGTGTGACAAACACTGCAGTGGAGGTGACTTCTATGCTTCGTAATACCATGTTTCCCTGAAAATAAGACATTGTCTTCTATTATTTTTTTCCCCGAAAAATGTGCTAGGGCTTATTTTTAGGGTAGCCCTTATTTCCGGGAAACACGAGTTGGGTTAAGTTTGCCCCCCAGAAAGGGCAGACCCTCCTCCCACCCCTCCACCCCCGTTTTTGGAGAATCCTACTTACCAGATCCTGGACATCTGAGTCGCTCCCAGGTCCTCCTGCGATTTACAGCGGGTGCTAACAGCAGGTTTGCTCCACACTGGTCCTTCCCTGCTTCTGACTGGCACACACACATCACATCGCACACACACACACACACACACACACAACATCCAATAATACCGTCTTGCTTCTGGTCGTCAGGAGGACTTGGGACGTAGTGCAGTAGAGCACGAAGACCTGTGGTGGAATGCATCACTACGTTCCACCGCAAGTCCTCGATGCATTCCACCGCAAGTCCTTGCATTCCTCTGAATCCCAGGTCCCCAGAGCAGTAAGGTATCACCGATGTGTATGTGTGTGCGTTCCACCGAAGGTCCTCGATAGTTCCACAGCAGGTCCTCCCGTTCAGTGTCTGGTGAGTATGATTGCGGGGTCTTCTGTTTTCTTTCTTCTCTCTTTTGGGGGTGTCTGCTTTCTATAATGAAATGTCTTTCAGCATTCTTTAACTTTTTAGCTGCATGGGCACTTCATTATTGAACTGCAACTTGGGCTTATTTTGGGGGTAGGACTTATGTTTAAGCCTAAAGGGGGCTTTACATGGTAGCGATATCGCTAGCAATTTGTAGCGATAGCGAGCGTGTAAGTACCCGCCCCCGTCGCGCATGCGATTGTTTGTGATCGCTGCCGTAGCGAACATTATCGCTACGGCAGCGTCACACGTACTTACCTGGTCGTCGTCGTCGCTGTGACTGCCGAACAATCCCTCCTTCAAGGGGGAGGGACGTTCGGCATCACAGCGACGTCACCGCAACGTCACTAAGCGGCCGGCCAATCAAAGCGGAGGGGCGGAGATGAGCAGGACGTAACATCCTGCCCACCTCCTTCCTTCCGCATTGTGGCCGGCGGCAAGTAAGGGGACGTTCCTCGCTCCTGCGGTGTCACACATAGCGATGTGTACTGCCGCAGGAGCGACGAACCACCTGCATAAACAACCCTTACCGATTTTTGAGTTTGGGACGACCTCTCCATGGTGAACGCTTTTCACCATTTTTGAGGTCGCTTTAGGTCGCTGGTCAGTGTCACACGCTGCGATATCGTTAATGACGCCGGATGTGCGTCACTAACAACTTGACCCCGACGACAAAACATTAACGATATCGTAGCTTGTAAAGCCCCCTTTACTCCGAAAAGGCCGAAAATCTTGCTAGGGCTTATTTTTGGGGTAGGGCTTATTTTCGAGGAAACATGGTAGTGAGATGACAGACGTTCATGCAAGCATTGTTTGACGCACAAGTCTGGAATGGTCGCCCGAAAAAAAGTGAACAAGCCTTTACTTTAATATCGTCATAACAAGTGTCTTCTTGAGTTTGCAAAAATATACGAAAAGTGGACAGTAGAAGATTGCAAATAGATAATTTGCAGTTTTGAGATGAAAGTCAATAGACTAGGCTCTGATAAGTGCTAATGGGTCTGTAGGAAGCAAGGGAAAAAGGCACTATTGTATCAAGAAATAGAAGCAACTGTCACGTTTGGTGGAGGAAGCCGGATGATATGGGGTTATTTCATAGCCAAAGGCATTGAATGCTTGACCGGGGCAATGGTTGTGTCAGTGATGCGCTGTATGTGAGTATCCTTCAAGATGAGTTACTTCATATACTTTCAAGTACTATGGGTATGAAAAGGCAGAGCAGCTGGAAAACAACCCGAAGCATCAAGATTGGCGAAGAAATGGTTCAGTGACAATGAAGCAGAGATGCCGGATTGTCCCCCGCAGTCCCCAAACCTTAGAGGGAATCTGTTAGGTGCAATATGCATCTAAAACAAGAAGCAGTTCTGGGTGCATATTGCTAATCCCTGACTAGCAGTCTCAGCCTATAGTAGCATAGATAAAGGGATCTTTAGTATTTCTAAAGATCCTATATGATATGCTAATGTTACTTCCCCTGGCTAGTCGACCCCCATAGCATGTTAGCACGCCCTTGTGGGTGTACTAACATGCTAATGAATGTGCAGCATCAGAGTATGGTTGTGTTCACCTCTCTGCTGTAATCACGTCCGAGTCCTGAATTCCTATCAGTCCACATGATCCCGGACTGTCGGGCATGTGCACTACATGGGTTTGAAGCCAGGACTCGTACAACCAGGTTAATAGGGCGCATAACCGCTGGGTGTACGAGTCATGGCTTCAAACCCATGTAGTGCACCATGCACACTTAGCCGAGAACCAGGCCTCTGACGCTGCGCATTCATTTGCATGGTAGCTCACCCACAGAGGCATGCTACCATGTTAAGGGGGGCGACTAGTAATGGGAAGTAACGCCCTCACGACTAGTACTTTTTCTAAAGATCCCTTTATCTATGCTACTATAGGCTGAGACTGCTAGGCAGCAATTGGCAATATGCACCCAGAACTGCTTGTGGTTCTGGGTGTATATTGCATCTGACAGGTTCACTTTATGCCAATTGAACACTTGTGGAAAGAAAAACCAAGGGAAAAATTATGAACATATACCCTGCTGTAACTAAATAAAAGCATAGTGTATATAAACATAGGGTACTTAGTAAACACTGGTTTTGATAAAAAAAAAAGCATAAAGCCATCCCACCACATCACAGTGTACCCAGTCGGAACAGTACCTACACTCTCTAATATTAAAACCTCATCATGGGTCTAAAATAGGCCTCAATGTGAATAAGGGCTGAGAGCGACTGGGTTCCAACAGGACACACAGCCATGGGATGCACAGAATAAAAATGCCCAGCTCACTGAGAGGGAAGGCCACACCCTATTTGTACTAAATAAAATAGACTACATAAAAACAAAAAAGTGAGCTGGAAATGATCAATATGCACCAACATTGTGAACGTTTAGAAAAGACCTGGGATCAGATTTTGGTTGATACATGCTTGAGTTTGATCGAGAGCATGCCCAAAAGGATTCAGGCAGGGTTGAAAACCAAAGGTGGATTTACAAAATAGTAACCAAATTATAAAAATTAAAATTTAGAGTTTTAGAAGCAGTGACAATACAGTGACCTCACAAGAATCTGCATAACTAATCATATGCTAAATAGTTGCAAGTCAAATGTATGTATGAGATAGCCAAGATGATTGTGTTTGAATGCGATACTACCATCACTTTAATGCTGTAGGCGATGGTGAGATATGGAGCATGAAATTCAAAAGTTAAAAAAATTGTTACCCTTTTGCTTGTCAGTGTTTTTTTTTTTAAGTTTGTGGATGTAATGGGAAAAAATATGGAAAAGTTCACAGGCTATGAATACTTTTTCAACACTGTAAGTTCTCATTCCTCATGTTGGGCGCTGACATAAGAAGGAAATATGAAACATCTACTGAGGTTAGACAACAGTTTTGCTTTTTATTTTTCTGTAGGAATACTATATTGTTAACAGAATTGTGTATTACATAAGAGTTACATGTCAATCAGTTGTCATATTTCAAGATAACATTGATTTGTATCTATGTCAAGAATTTAAATTTGTTAGGTGTGTTCTTCTATAAGGTGTAAAATGGTCACTGGTAAAATCCTGGAGGGGAGATATGTTTCACCAAGGTTGATAGTTTCAGTGATGTGAATCCTGGATGCAGGCTCCAGCATTTTATGTGCGGAGAGTATTAAGTGCTGTTTTTTGTAAACAGTCAGAGATGGGTGGTATGGGGAGATAAGGTATGCACACCAGTGACTATGGAAGGGGAATACATGGAATAGCAGAAACTGCTGTGTGAATACTGACATGAAAAATTCAATAGCTATTTGTAAGAATGAAATGTGAAAAATGGAACCTGCATTACTGCCATGAATATATGAATAAAGAGAAATTTAGCTACTGAATTGATCAATGCAGAAGAGCCCCAACACTACGCCAAAGTATTTCTCTACGTTGGGGTCCCTAGCTTGTGTGTGTCCTCTCATGCAGTTAAAAAACTTACCGTGTATGGGACGCTGAGACCCAGGCTATATATGCGTATAATGTGGATTGGCAATAGGTGTGTATGGGGAGGGTTCACAAACGAAAAACTACTAACATTAAGGAATAACGTTTGGAACTCCATTCTATGTCTGAACTGGGTGCAAAAAACCTAAAAAACATCACTATGGGGAGATAAGGTATGCACACCAGTGACTATGGAAGGGGAATACATGGAATAGCAGAAACTGCTGTGTGAATACTGACATGAAAAATTCAATAGCTATTTGTAAGAATGAAATGTGAAAAATGGAACCTGCATTACTGCCATGAATATATGAATAAAGAGAAATTTAGCTACTGAATTGATCAATGCAGAAGAGCCCCAACACTACGCCAAAGTATTTCTCTACGTTGGGGTCCCTAGCTTGTGTGTGTCCTCTCATGCAGTTAAAAAACTTACCGTGTATGGGACGCTGAGACCCAGGCTATATATGCGTATAATGTGGATTGGCAATAGGTGTGTATGGGGAGGGTTCACAAACGAAAAACTACTAACATTAAGGAATAACGTTTGGAACTCCATTCTATGTCTGAACTGGGTGCAAAAAACCTAAAAAACATCACTATGGGGAGATAAGGTATGCACACCAGTGACTATGGAAGGGGAATACATGGAATAGCAGAAACTGCTGTGTGAATACTGACATGAAAAATTCAATAGCTATTTGTAAGAATGAAATGTGAAAAATGGAACCTGCATTACTGCCATGAATATATGAATAAAGAGAAATTTAGCTACTGAATTGATCAATGCAGAAGAGCCCCAACACTACGCCAAAGTATTTCTCTACGTTGGGGTCCCTAGCTTGTGTGTGTCCTCTCATGCAGTTAAAAAACTTACCGTGTATGGGACGCTGAGACCCAGGCTATATATGCGTATAATGTGGATTGGCAATAGGTGTGTATGGGGAGGGTTCACAAACGAAAAACTACTAACATTAAGGAATAACGTTTGGAACTCCATTCTATGTCTGAACTGGGTGCAAAAAACCTAAAAAACATCACTATGGGGAGATAAGGTATGCACACCAGTGACTATGGAAGGGGAATACATGGAATAGCAGAAACTGCTGTGTGAATACTGACATGAAAAATTCAATAGCTATTTGTAAGAATGAAATGTGAAAAATGGAACCTGCATTACTGCCATGAATATATGAATAAAGAGAAATTTAGCTACTGAATTGATCAATGCAGAAGAGCCCCAACACTACGCCAAAGTATTTCTCTACGTTGGGGTCCCTAGCTTGTGTGTGTCCTCTCATGCAGTTAAAAAACTTACCGTGTATGGGACGCTGAGACCCAGGCTATATATGCGTATAATGTGGATTGGCAATAGGTGTGTATGGGGAGGGTTCACAAACGAAAAACTACTAACATTAAGGAATAACGTTTGGAACTCCATTCTATGTCTGAACTGGGTGCAAAAAACCTAAAAAACATCACTATGGGGAGATAAGGTATGCACACCAGTGACTATGGAAGGGGAATACATGGAATAGCAGAAACTGCTGTGTGAATACTGACATGAAAAATTCAATAGCTATTTGTAAGAATGAAATGTGAAAAATGGAACCTGCATTACTGCCATGAATATATGAATAAAGAGAAATTTAGCTACTGAATTGATCAATGCAGAAGAGCCCCAACACTACGCCAAAGTATTTCTCTACGTTGGGGTCCCTAGCTTGTGTGTGTCCTCTCATGCAGTTAAAAAACTTACCGTGTATGGGACGCTGAGACCCAGGCTATATATGCGTATAATGTGGATTGGCAATAGGTGTGTATGGGGAGGGTTCACAAACGAAAAACTACTAACATTAAGGAATAACGTTTGGAACTCCATTCTATGTCTGAACTGGGTGCAAAAAACCTAAAAAACATCACTATGGGGAGATAAGGTATGCACACCAGTGACTATGGAAGGGGAATACATGGAATAGCAGAAACTGCTGTGTGAATACTGACATGAAAAATTCAATAGCTATTTGTAAGAATGAAATGTGAAAAATGGAACCTGCATTACTGCCATGAATATATGAATAAAGAGAAATTTAGCTACTGAATTGATCAATGCAGAAGAGCCCCAACACTACGCCAAAGTATTTCTCTACGTTGGGGTCCCTAGCTTGTGTGTGTCCTCTCATGCAGTTAAAAAACTTACCGTGTATGGGACGCTGAGACCCAGGCTATATATGCGTATAATGTGGATTGGCAATAGGTGTGTATGGGGAGGGTTCACAAACGAAAAACTACTAACATTAAGGAATAACGTTTGGAACTCCATTCTATGTCTGAACTGGGTGCAAAAAACCTAAAAAACATCACTATGGGGAGATAAGGTATGCACACCAGTGACTATGGAAGGGGAATACATGGAATAGCAGAAACTGCTGTGTGAATACTGACATGAAAAATTCAATAGCTATTTGTAAGAATGAAATGTGAAAAATGGAACCTGCATTACTGCCATGAATATATGAATAAAGAGAAATTTAGCTACTGAATTGATCAATGCAGAAGAGCCCCAACACTACGCCAAAGTATTTCTCTACGTTGGGGTCCCTAGCTTGTGTGTGTCCTCTCATGCAGTTAAAAAACTTACCGTGTATGGGACGCTGAGACCCAGGCTATATATGCGTATAATGTGGATTGGCAATAGGTGTGTATGGGGAGGGTTCACAAACGAAAAACTACTAACATTAAGGAATAACGTTTGGAACTCCATTCTATGTCTGAACTGGGTGCAAAAAACCTAAAAAACATCACTATGGGGAGATAAGGTATGCACACCAGTGACTATGGAAGGGGAATACATGGAATAGCAGAAACTGCTGTGTGAATACTGACATGAAAAATTCAATAGCTATTTGTAAGAATGAAATGTGAAAAATGGAACCTGCATTACTGCCATGAATATATGAATAAAGAGAAATTTAGCTACTGAATTGATCAATGCAGAAGAGCCCCAACACTACGCCAAAGTATTTCTCTACGTTGGGGTCCCTAGCTTGTGTGTGTCCTCTCATGCAGTTAAAAAACTTACCGTGTATGGGACGCTGAGACCCAGGCTATATATGCGTATAATGTGGATTGGCAATAGGTGTGTATGGGGAGGGTTCACAAACGAAAAACTACTAACATTAAGGAATAACGTTTGGAACTCCATTCTATGTCTGAACTGGGTGCAAAAAACCTAAAAAACATCACTATGGGGAGATAAGGTATGCACACCAGTGACTATGGAAGGGGAATACATGGAATAGCAGAAACTGCTGTGTGAATACTGACATGAAAAATTCAATAGCTATTTGTAAGAATGAAATGTGAAAAATGGAACCTGCATTACTGCCATGAATATATGAATAAAGAGAAATTTAGCTACTGAATTGATCAATGCAGAAGAGCCCCAACACTACGCCAAAGTATTTCTCTACGTTGGGGTCCCTAGCTTGTGTGTGTCCTCTCATGCAGTTAAAAAACTTACCGTGTATGGGACGCTGAGACCCAGGCTATATATGCGTATAATGTGGATTGGCAATAGGTGTGTATGGGGAGGGTTCACAAACGAAAAACTACTAACATTAAGGAATAACGTTTGGAACTCCATTCTATGTCTGAACTGGGTGCAAAAAACCTAAAAAACATCACTATGGGGAGATAAGGTATGCACACCAGTGACTATGGAAGGGGAATACATGGAATAGCAGAAACTGCTGTGTGAATACTGACATGAAAAATTCAATAGCTATTTGTAAGAATGAAATGTGAAAAATGGAACCTGCATTACTGCCATGAATATATGAATAAAGAGAAATTTAGCTACTGAATTGATCAATGCAGAAGAGCCCCAACACTACGCCAAAGTATTTCTCTACGTTGGGGTCCCTAGCTTGTGTGTGTCCTCTCATGCAGTTAAAAAACTTACCGTGTATGGGACGCTGAGACCCAGGCTATATATGCGTATAATGTGGATTGGCAATAGGTGTGTATGGGGAGGGTTCACAAACGAAAAACTACTAACATTAAGGAATAACGTTTGGAACTCCATTCTATGTCTGAACTGGGTGCAAAAAACCTAAAAAACATCACTATGGGGAGATAAGGTATGCACACCAGTGACTATGGAAGGGGAATACATGGAATAGCAGAAACTGCTGTGTGAATACTGACATGAAAAATTCAATAGCTATTTGTAAGAATGAAATGTGAAAAATGGAACCTGCATTACTGCCATGAATATATGAATAAAGAGAAATTTAGCTACTGAATTGATCAATGCAGAAGAGCCCCAACACTACGCCAAAGTATTTCTCTACGTTGGGGTCCCTAGCTTGTGTGTGTCCTCTCATGCAGTTAAAAAACTTACCGTGTATGGGACGCTGAGACCCAGGCTATATATGCGTATAATGTGGATTGGCAATAGGTGTGTATGGGGAGGGTTCACAAACGAAAAACTACTAACATTAAGGAATAACGTTTGGAACTCCATTCTATGTCTGAACTGGGTGCAAAAAACCTAAAAAACATCACTATGGGGAGATAAGGTATGCACACCAGTGACTATGGAAGGGGAATACATGGAATAGCAGAAACTGCTGTGTGAATACTGACATGAAAAATTCAATAGCTATTTGTAAGAATGAAATGTGAAAAATGGAACCTGCATTACTGCCATGAATATATGAATAAAGAGAAATTTAGCTACTGAATTGATCAATGCAGAAGAGCCCCAACACTACGCCAAAGTATTTCTCTACGTTGGGGTCCCTAGCTTGTGTGTGTCCTCTCATGCAGTTAAAAAACTTACCGTGTATGGGACGCTGAGACCCAGGCTATATATGCGTATAATGTGGATTGGCAATAGGTGTGTATGGGGAGGGTTCACAAACGAAAAACTACTAACATTAAGGAATAACGTTTGGAACTCCATTCTATGTCTGAACTGGGTGCAAAAAACCTAAAAAACATCACTATGGGGAGATAAGGTATGCACACCAGTGACTATGGAAGGGGAATACATGGAATAGCAGAAACTGCTGTGTGAATACTGACATGAAAAATTCAATAGCTATTTGTAAGAATGAAATGTGAAAAATGGAACCTGCATTACTGCCATGAATATATGAATAAAGAGAAATTTAGCTACTGAATTGATCAATGCAGAAGAGCCCCAACACTACGCCAAAGTATTTCTCTACGTTGGGGTCCCTAGCTTGTGTGTGTCCTCTCATGCAGTTAAAAAACTTACCGTGTATGGGACGCTGAGACCCAGGCTATATATGCGTATAATGTGGATTGGCAATAGGTGTGTATGGGGAGGGTTCACAAACGAAAAACTACTAACATTAAGGAATAACGTTTGGAACTCCATTCTATGTCTGAACTGGGTGCAAAAAACCTAAAAAACATCACTATGGGGAGATAAGGTATGCACACCAGTGACTATGGAAGGGGAATACATGGAATAGCAGAAACTGCTGTGTGAATACTGACATGAAAAATTCAATAGCTATTTGTAAGAATGAAATGTGAAAAATGGAACCTGCATTACTACCATGAATATATGAATAAAGAGAAATTTAGCTACTGAATTGATCAATGCAGAAGAGCCCCAACACTACGCCAAAGTATTTCTCTACGTTGGGGTCCCTAGCTTGTGTGTGTCCTCTCATGCAGTTAAAAAACTTACCGTGTATGGGACGCTGAGACCCAGGCTATATATGCGTATAATGTGGATTGGCAATAGGTGTGTATGGGGAGGGTTCACAAACGAAAAACTACTAACATTAAGGAATAACGTTTGGAACTCCATTCTATGTCTGAACTGGGTGCAAAAAACCTAAAAAACATCACTATGGGGAGATAAGGTATGCACACCAGTGACTATGGAAGGGGAATACATGGAATAGCAGAAACTGCTGTGTGAATACTGACATGAAAAATTCAATAGCTATTTGTAAGAATGAAATGTGAAAAATGGAACCTGCAATGCCATAGCTATTGAATTTTTCATGTCAGTATTCACACAGCAGTTTCTGCTATTCCATGTATTCCCCTTCCATAGTCACTGGTGTGCATACCTTATCTCCCCATAGTGGTGTTTTAGGTTTTTTGCACCCAGTTCAGACATAGAATGGAGTTCCAAACGTTATTCCTTAATGTTAGTAGTTTTTCGTTTGTGAACCCTCCCCATACACACCTATTGCCAATCCACATTATACGCATATATAGCCTGGGTCTCAGCGTCCCATACACGGTAAGTTTTTTAACTGCATGAGAGGACACACACAAGCTAGGGACCCCAACGTAGAGAAATACTTTGGCGTAGTGTTGGGGCTCTTCTGCATTGATCAATTCAGTAGCTAAATTTCTCTTTATTCATATATTCATGGCAGTAATGCAGGTTCCATTTTTCACATTTCATTCTTACAAATAGCTATTGAATTTTTCATGTCAGTATTCACACAGCAGTTTCTGCTATTCCATGTATTCCCCTTCCATAGTCACTGGTGTGCATACCTTATCTCCCCATAGTGATGTTTTTTAGGTTTTTTGCACCCAGTTCAGACATAGAATGGAGTTCCAAACGTTATTCCTTAATGTTAGTAGTTTTTCGTTTGTGAACCCTCCCCATACACACCTATTGCCAATCCACATTATACGCATATATAGCCTGGGTCTCAGCGTCCCATACACGGTAAGTTTTTTAACTGCATGAGAGGACACACACAAGCTAGGGACCCCAACGTAGAGAAATACTTTGGCGTAGTGTTGGGGCTCTTCTGCATTGATCAATTCAGTAGCTAAATTTCTCTTTATTCATATATTCATGGCAGTAATGCAGGTTCCATTTTTCACATTTCATTCTTACAAATAGCTATTGAATTTTTCATGTCAGTATTCACACAGCAGTTTCTGCTATTCCATGTATTCCCCTTCCATAGTCACTGGTGTGCATACCTTATCTCCCCATAGTGATGTTTTTTAGGTTTTTTGCACCCAGTTCAGACATAGAATGGAGTTCCAAACGTTATTCCTTAATGTTAGTAGTTTTTCGTTTGTGAACCCTCCCCATACACACCTATTGCCAATCCACATTATACGCATATATAGCCTGGGTCTCAGCGTCCCATACACGGTAAGTTTTTTAACTGCATGAGAGGACACACACAAGCTAGGGACCCCAACGTAGAGAAATACTTTGGCGTAGTGTTGGGGCTCTTCTGCATTGATCAATTCAGTAGCTAAATTTCTCTTTATTCATATATTCATGGCAGTAATGCAGGTTCCATTTTTCACATTTCATTCTTACAAATAGCTATTGAATTTTTCATGTCAGTATTCACACAGCAGTTTCTGCTATTCCATGTATTCCCCTTCCATAGTCACTGGTGTGCATACCTTATCTCCCCATAGTGATGTTTTTTAGGTTTTTTGCACCCAGTTCAGACATAGAATGGAGTTCCAAACGTTATTCCTTAATGTTAGTAGTTTTTCGTTTGTGAACCCTCCCCATACACACCTATTGCCAATCCACATTATACGCATATATAGCCTGGGTCTCAGCGTCCCATACACGGTAAGTTTTTTAACTGCATGAGAGGACACACACAAGCTAGGGACCCCAACGTAGAGAAATACTTTGGCGTAGTGTTGGGGCTCTTCTGCATTGATCAATTCAGTAGCTAAATTTCTCTTTATTCATATATTCATGGCAGTAATGCAGGTTCCATTTTTCACATTTCATTCTTACAAATAGCTATTGAATTTTTCATGTCAGTATTCACACAGCAGTTTCTGCTATTCCATGTATTCCCCTTCCATAGTCACTGGTGTGCATACCTTATCTCCCCATAGTGATGTTTTTTAGGTTTTTTGCACCCAGTTCAGACATAGAATGGAGTTCCAAACGTTATTCCTTAATGTTAGTAGTTTTTCGTTTGTGAACCCTCCCCATACACACCTATTGCCAATCCACATTATACGCATATATAGCCTGGGTCTCAGCGTCCCATACACGGTAAGTTTTTTAACTGCATGAGAGGACACACACAAGCTAGGGACCCCAACGTAGAGAAATACTTTGGCGTAGTGTTGGGGCTCTTCTGCATTGATCAATTCAGTAGCTAAATTTCTCTTTATTCATATATTCATGGCAGTAATGCAGGTTCCATTTTTCACATTTCATTCTTACAAATAGCTATTGAATTTTTCATGTCAGTATTCACACAGCAGTTTCTGCTATTCCATGTATTCCCCTTCCATAGTCACTGGTGTGCATACCTTATCTCCCCATAGTGATGTTTTTTAGGTTTTTTGCACCCAGTTCAGACATAGAATGGAGTTCCAAACGTTATTCCTTAATGTTAGTAGTTTTTCGTTTGTGAACCCTCCCCATACACACCTATTGCCAATCCACATTATACGCATATATAGCCTGGGTCTCAGCGTCCCATACACGGTAAGTTTTTTAACTGCATGAGAGGACACACACAAGCTAGGGACCCCAACGTAGAGAAATACTTTGGCGTAGTGTTGGGGCTCTTCTGCATTGATCAATTCAGTAGCTAAATTTCTCTTTATTCATATATTCATGGCAGTAATGCAGGTTCCATTTTTCACATTTCATTCTTACAAATAGCTATTGAATTTTTCATGTCAGTATTCACACAGCAGTTTCTGCTATTCCATGTATTCCCCTTCCATAGTCACTGGTGTGCATACCTTATCTCCCCATAGTGATGTTTTTTAGGTTTTTTGCACCCAGTTCAGACATAGAATGGAGTTCCAAACGTTATTCCTTAATGTTAGTAGTTTTTCGTTTGTGAACCCTCCCCATACACACCTATTGCCAATCCACATTATACGCATATATAGCCTGGGTCTCAGCGTCCCATACACGGTAAGTTTTTTAACTGCATGAGAGGACACACACAAGCTAGGGACCCCAACGTAGAGAAATACTTTGGCGTAGTGTTGGGGCTCTTCTGCATTGATCAATTCAGTAGCTAAATTTCTCTTTATTCATATATTCATGGCAGTAATGCAGGTTCCATTTTTCACATTTCATTCTTACAAATAGCTATTGAATTTTTCATGTCAGTATTCACACAGCAGTTTCTGCTATTCCATGTATTCCCCTTCCATAGTCACTGGTGTGCATACCTTATCTCCCCATAGTGATGTTTTTTAGGTTTTTTGCACCCAGTTCAGACATAGAATGGAGTTCCAAACGTTATTCCTTAATGTTAGTAGTTTTTCGTTTGTGAACCCTCCCCATACACACCTATTGCCAATCCACATTATACGCATATATAGCCTGGGTCTCAGCGTCCCATACACGGTAAGTTTTTTAACTGCATGAGAGGACACACACAAGCTAGGGACCCCAACGTAGAGAAATACTTTGGCGTAGTGTTGGGGCTCTTCTGCATTGATCAATTCAGTAGCTAAATTTCTCTTTATTCATATATTCATGGCAGTAATGCAGGTTCCATTTTTCACATTTCATTCTTACAAATAGCTATTGAATTTTTCATGTCAGTATTCACACAGCAGTTTCTGCTATTCCATGTATTCCCCTTCCATAGTCACTGGTGTGCATACCTTATCTCCCCATAGTGATGTTTTTTAGGTTTTTTGCACCCAGTTCAGACATAGAATGGAGTTCCAAACGTTATTCCTTAATGTTAGTAGTTTTTCGTTTGTGAACCCTCCCCATACACACCTATTGCCAATCCACATTATACGCATATATAGCCTGGGTCTCAGCGTCCCATACACGGTAAGTTTTTTAACTGCATGAGAGGACACACACAAGCTAGGGACCCCAACGTAGAGAAATACTTTGGCGTAGTGTTGGGGCTCTTCTGCATTGATCAATTCAGTAGCTAAATTTCTCTTTATTCATATATTCATGGCAGTAATGCAGGTTCCATTTTTCACATTTCATTCTTACAAATAGCTATTGAATTTTTCATGTCAGTATTCACACAGCAGTTTCTGCTATTCCATGTATTCCCCTTCCATAGTCACTGGTGTGCATACCTTATCTCCCCATAGTGATGTTTTTTAGGTTTTTTGCACCCAGTTCAGACATAGAATGGAGTTCCAAACGTTATTCCTTAATGTTAGTAGTTTTTCGTTTGTGAACCCTCCCCATACACACCTATTGCCAATCCACATTATACGCATATATAGCCTGGGTCTCAGCGTCCCATACACGGTAAGTTTTTTAACTGCATGAGAGGACACACACAAGCTAGGGACCCCAACGTAGAGAAATACTTTGGCGTAGTGTTGGGGCTCTTCTGCATTGATCAATTCAGTAGCTAAATTTCTCTTTATTCATATATTCATGGCAGTAATGCAGGTTCCATTTTTCACATTTCATTCTTACAAATAGCTATTGAATTTTTCATGTCAGTATTCACACAGCAGTTTCTGCTATTCCATGTATTCCCCTTCCATAGTCACTGGTGTGCATACCTTATCTCCCCATAGTGATGTTTTTTAGGTTTTTTGCACCCAGTTCAGACATAGAATGGAGTTCCAAACGTTATTCCTTAATGTTAGTAGTTTTTCGTTTGTGAACCCTCCCCATACACACCTATTGCCAATCCACATTATACGCATATATAGCCTGGGTCTCAGCGTCCCATACACGGTAAGTTTTTTAACTGCATGAGAGGACACACACAAGCTAGGGACCCCAACGTAGAGAAATACTTTGGCGTAGTGTTGGGGCTCTTCTGCATTGATCAATTCAGTAGCTAAATTTCTCTTTATTCATATATTCATGGCAGTAATGCAGGTTCCATTTTTCACATTTCATTCTTACAAATAGCTATTGAATTTTTCATGTCAGTATTCACACAGCAGTTTCTGCTATTCCATGTATTCCCCTTCCATAGTCACTGGTGTGCATACCTTATCTCCCCATAGTGATGTTTTTTAGGTTTTTTGCACCCAGTTCAGACATAGAATGGAGTTCCAAACGTTATTCCTTAATGAGAGATGGGTGGTATGGCTGTTCACATCTCCACCCTAGGGTGTCATCCAGCAGGTAAAATGAAGGTCTCTGGACTCACTCAGTGTTCTGTGTATCTGGAGGTGAGCAGACCTCCAGAGCCGTGCTCACACTGTAAAGAGCTGGATCCTGTTCCTGAGTGGGTGGACCCCGTAGTTATATGGACTGTTGAGCGCTATTTGTTTTCTTTATGCCAGAAAAGCTGTTTGTTTTATTCTGGTTAATATTTCACAGAAAAAGTCACTTCTAAAATATTAAGTCTTTATTGTACAATTTAAAAAAAAAAAAAAAAATACATATAGACACTTAAGGATATACAGATAGACAATGACATACAACCAATATGAAAGACTCCAGCTGGTAATACAGTAGAGAGACCAGTGATATGCCCCAAAATATGGGGTAAATATATCACTACGCCAATCAACTTTCAATATAAAGGGATATACAGTGTGATTGGAGTGGATTTGGTCCAGGTGTGTCTATATTTTAAAGCTTTCCATAAATCCAAAATGGCAAAATTAAGAGTACACAGAACGTACACATCCAGACCAAATGTCTCTGAAGTTATAATAATATTTACATGACATTGATTATTAAGATATACAACAGACACCGGATTAGTAATTTTCACCCGACGCATTTCTCCTGTTTATAATATGTCATAGTACCAATAGTTGAAAAAAATCACAGTTAACATGTGAGGAGAAAATGGCAATGAACATATAAATGTATGAGTACCCCAATTATTACATGAAGGACCTCATCTCTGAAGAGTTTTTTGTATCAGCCGCTTTCTAGACATAGGATCCAAATCTTTATAAGGCATGATATTCAAAATAGAGATTCTTCAGATTTTAATAAAGGTTCTGACTGATGTTTAGTCAATGTGCAAATTCCACATCAAGAAAACTTTTTAAGACTATATTTCAGTTCCAAGAGGGTTAAGATTAACCTTCACAAGTCCATACACATATTTGTATGTAATCTCAGCATATACTTTGGACAAGGTTAGTTTCCTCAATATGGAATGTTGCAGTTCCAATACCTCCTCACATGGCCGATGCTTCTTGTTTTATTCTGGTTTGATTCATGAAGAGCTAATTAACCAGTTGAAGATTTAAATGGAAGAATTCCTCTGTCTATCTCATAAAGGAGCTAAGTGAGCCGATCTACCACAAATTGGATAACTTGAATTTCATATTGAGATCTTTTATGTGAGATCAATGAATTTTTGTACACATAGTTCTAGATTTTTCTTAAAAAAGAAACTGTTGTTATCCTTTGATGTTTCAAATTGGCACTCCAGTAGTTTGCCTACTCATGCATTAGAAATTGCTTAAAATCCTCTGAGTTTAGTAACACACCAGCTTCTGTGTGTGGATTTGAGGTCTGTTGTGATAGAGGTGGGTGTAGGATCAGAGATAATCGTATCAAGAATTGAGGTGTATAGTATATCAGGGAACCGTTTAAAGGAGTTGTGATGGTTCAACCTCAGTCGCAAACTTGTTGTCTCAGGGGGTGTATAGTTTAATTGGGGTAACATTGATGCAATAATGTTTCAAGTATTTAACCTATTTACATTACAGAAAACAACTTTTGTGATGGAAATCACACATAAGTTAACCCTAACCTCTCTCTCCATGCCATATTATAAAAGATCCACAATTTGACAAAATAATATACAATATTGACAGGACAATATACACTGTGTGCATAATTATTAGGCAAGTTGTATTTTAGAGGATTTTTTTTATTATTGATCAACAACTATGTTCTCAATCAACCCGAAAGACTCATAAATATCAAAGCTTAATATTTTTGGAAGTTTGAGTGGGGTTCTTTTTAGATTTGGCTATCTTAGGAGGATATCTGTTTGTGCAGGTAACCATTACTGTGCAGAATTATTAGGCAACTTAATAAAAACCAAATATATTCCCATCTCACTTGTTTATTTTCACTAGGTAAACCAATATAACTGCACAAAATTTAGAATTAAACATTTCTGACATGCAAAAACAAACCCCCCAAAAATTAGTGACCAATATAGTCACTTTCTTTATGTTGACACTCAACAGCCTACCATCCATAGATTCTGTCAGTTCCTTTATCTGTTTACGATCAACATTGCGTGCAGCAGCCAACCACAGCCTCCCAGACACTGTTCCAAGAGGTGTACTGTTTTCCCTCCCTGTAGATCTTATATTTTATGAGGGGCTACAGGATCTCTATGGGGTTCAGATCAGGTGAACAAGGGGGCCATATCATTATTTTTTCATCTTTTAGACCTTTACTGGCCAGCCACACTGTGGAGCAGTTGGATGCATGTGAGGGAGCATTGTCCTGCATGAAAATTATGTTTTTCTTGAACGATACCGACTTCTTCCTGAAGAAGTTGTCTTCCAGAAACTGGCAGTAGGTCTAGGAGTTGAGCTTCTCTCCATCCTCAACCCGAAAAGGTCCCACAAGTTCATCTTTGATGATACCAGCCCATACCAGTACCCCACCTCCACCTTGCTGGCATCTGAGTCGGATTGGAGCTCTCTGCCCTTTACTGATACAGCCTCTGGCCCATCCATTTGGCCCATCAAGAGTCACTCTCATTTCATCATTCCATAAAATCTTTGAAAAATCATTCTTAAGATATTTCTTGGCCCAGTCTTGACGATTTATCTTATGTTTCTTGTTCAAAGGTGGTCGTTTTTCAGCCTTCTTTACCTTGGCCATGTCCCTGAGTATGGCACACCTTGTGCTTTTTGATACTCCAGTAACGTTGCAGCTCTGAAATATGGCCAAACTGGTGGCAAATGGCATCTTGGCAGCTTCACGCTTGATTTTCCTCAATTCATGGGCAGTTATTTTGCGCCTTTTTTGCCCAACACGCTTCTTGAGACCCTCTTGGCTATTTTCCATGAAACGCTTGATTGTTCGGTGATCACGCTTCAAACGTTTGGCAATTTCAAGACTGCTGCATTCCTCTGTGGGACATCTCACAATTTTGGACTTTTCAGAGCCCGTCAAATCTCTCTTCTGACCCATTTTGCCAAAGGAAAGGAAGTTGCCTAATAATTAAGCACACCTTATATAGGGTGTTGATGTCATTATACTACACCCCTCCTCATTACAGAGATGCACATCACCTGATTTACTTAATTGGTAGTTGGCTCTCAAGCCTATACAGCTTGGAGTAGGACAACATGTATAAAAATGATCATGTGATCAAAATACTCATTTGCCTAATAATTCTGCACACAGTGTATAGTAATTTCCATTTCACCTTTTTCACTTCTCAACATGAAAACGTAATATTTTATACAGTGACTTGCAACACACAAAATTAAATGTTCTAATGCAAACAACTTATGAATCACTGTGTGTATGTAAGCTTTGTTGACTGGTAGGTTCCAAAACTGATTCATAAAGAAATGCTACTGGAATAACAATCAAAGCAAAAAAAGAATGATTGGCTTGCTTGTTATTAACTAGTCTTGTGCACCGGATCCCGTAACACCATCTTATTTTTATCTCTAGTTTTAAACAAGGCAGATCAAATTAAAAAAGAGAGACATTCTTTGTGTTTTGATAAATAATATACAAAGTATGATATTTGTCTTTGTACCAACTCAGGGAAATATCTCCTAGATATGAGATCTCTTTATGTGATGTATAAAGGTGTCTTCAAAAACAGCAGATGTGTTCAAGAAATGTACACATGCTTTTTGCTCCCCAATTTATGGCCTTGAGACAAGTATCACCCTGCAGCAGCAATGTCTGAATATATCCTTAGGTGACTTACTTTGTATTCATTCACCTAAGACTCCACTTTATTGGGCGTGGCACAATATAAATCTAATTGTAACTGTTCCCCATACAAGTAAAATGTATGGAAGGAATGGAAAAACTGTAAAAAAGTAAAAATAAATTTGTAAAAATATTTTTAAAACCTCACAAAATAAAGACCAGAAAAAGTGAAAATATATGATACCAATAAATACAATATTTATGTATTTATGTAAATACATTTATTTATGTATTTGGTATTGCCACATCCAGAACAACCCAATCTATAAAATCTATAACACTATTTAATCCCTTAAGTTAACCCCATAAAAAATAACGAAAAAAGATGCTTTTTCATTATATCGCCAAAAAAGTTTAATAAAACTCAATCAAAAAGTCACATGTCAATAAAAATGGTATATCTTAAAACATCATCTTGACCTGCAAAAACCAAGCTACCATACAGCTTCATCAGAGAAGAAATAAAAAAGCTAAAGCTCTCAGAATACAGCAATGCAAAACCCAATATTTTTTTCTTAATTGTTGTTATGGTGTAAAAGCAGCAAACCGTAAAAAAAACCCCAATATAAATGTGGTATCGCTGTAATCAAACATACCTAAAGAATAAAGCAGTCTTATCAATTTTCCAACATGGTGAATGGTGTAGAATTTTTTTTCCAGAATTGCTGTTTCTTTTTAATTCTGTTTCACAAAAAGTGGAATAGAAAGCAATCAAAAAACATTGTGGCCAAAATGGTACCAATAAAGACTCCAACTCATTCCGCAAAAAACAAGTCCTTATATAACTATCGGCAGAAATATAAAAAAAAACTATAGCCTTAAAAATTCAGTGATGCAAAAACCCTTATTTTGTAAAAAAAAAAAAAAGGCATTTTTAGTGTGATAATTAAAAATTAAAAATACTATTGTAGAGCGCTGCCACACCCCAGGCCCTTGGGATACTCTGTTCCGGGTGATGGATAATGGGGATCGCCGTCACAGGTGGTCGTGCCCGGTTCCGTTACCTGGGGGGACGCTCGTTAACAGGGTTATTTTGTATGTCACTTGTGACGCCACTGGCGGGTTGCGGTAATATGTCCCGCCGCTGCTGTGGTTTTAGGGACAGATGGTATAGCAGCAAGTGTGTTCGCACCCTCCGCCAGTAGGGGCTTAAGTCCCATGTAGGTGTGCTGCGCCTTGTGGTGCACCAGGAATAGACACAACACAGTTCTTGCAGATTAACTGGTAATTTACTCACTAGATGTTGCAAGTGCAGTTTGGTACGGCTGGTCAACTGACTTTCCTTTGTCCCAGTGCTGACGTGAGTCCCAGTTGAGCCCTCCGTGCACATGCAGAGCTGATGGTCCCCTTGCCTGAAGCTGTCGGTGACCTGTGGCGCTCCGCGCCTTTGTCTTTCCGGGCCCAGTATGACAGGCCTCGTGGTCCCTTGTGGGGTAGGCTACTTCTCTGTGCCCTCTCCCGGGTCCTATATATGAAGCTGTGTCTCTGAGCCTGTGGGTGGTGTGGTACCCTGGAAGTCACCACACACGGCTGGATCAGCAGACCGCTTGGAGCTGTTGTCTACTCTGGGGTCCAGTACCCCCTCGTGCGTAGTGCCTGGGATCTATCTACCCTCAGGCTACTACCTCCTAGTCACCTTTTGGGGGTCTCCTCACAATCCTCACACCCTTCTCACTCACTGGCTCCTTTCAACTATCACTCCTTCAACTGTCGTTTTTCATCTCTGCCTAGCAACACCTGTTGCTTCCCACAAGCCACACCCCTTTCCCAGGCTAACAGCTAAGGGATTGGTTCTCACACCTGACCACTGTTAACCCTCTACATGCTGCGCCCAGGTCTCAGGGAATGTGCCCCTACCTGTGTGTGAGGTGTGGGTTGTCAGCATAGGGTGTTCCAGAAAGCCTTAGGATCCTGCAGATCACTGGGGTAGCATATCCCAGGGTGCTGCATTCCCCCTTGATTAAGACCAGCACGTCCGCGGGCTGCAAAACAAGAAAATCTGCAAAATATATATTATTTTTAAAACCGCAATAAATAACAAATATACATTTGTAACAGGTTAGTACAACTATATACAAATATTTTTATGCCACGCCAGTCCTGTGGCTTAGGTCCATAAAAACAAAGGATGGGGAAAAACCTGGATTCTTCCCAAAAGGAGGCACAGTTCTTAAATATTACGAATAGTTGTTAGTGACCCAAAAGTCCATACAGGTCAGTCTCTGTAGGGTCAACATGCTTAATATACATTATTTACATTTTACATACAGTTAATATGTATTTAATGACCATCTTTAGTAGTATTCCCACTCTCCTAGTCTGGATGGGGGATGACCAATGTTGCTTCTGTTTGACCTACGCAACTCTGGTGTGTCAATGTTGTCTGTGTTTTATACTACACTTGGTATGGTAGGTTGACTTCGTAAGTATCTACGTGTTCTTACCCTTACTGTAGGATTGACAAGGTCAATGTTTGCAGAACGTTCTGGTTCAACTTCCCCTGAGATTTCTTCTGGTTCTTGTACTGGTAGACGTTCTTCTTGTCTTGGTACAGGTTCTTCTGGTACTTGTGGAAAGGTGATACAAGGTATGACTATGGCTCCATTGTATTGCGTCCAATCTTCTGGGAAATCTCCTAATACAGCATGGATTATTTTCTTCTTTGGCTCAGGTTGAGGTAGATTTACAATTCTTTCTGTATTTTCTTTTGGTGCTAACTGTTCTGGGCATTTCTTTAAATGGTCTCTAGAAACAGCTGTTGATGTTTTTCCTTCATCTTTGCTAATAATACAGACTTTTTTGTTGTCAAAGTTAGATGTTTGGACAATGTAAGGTTCTTCTTCCCATTGATCATCAAGTTTGTGAAGTCTTCTTTTTCTTTTTAGTACCCTTTCTCCAGGTGTCAATGGTACAGCTTTTGCGTTTTTGTTATCTCTTTCTTGTTTTTCCCTACTTTGGTCTAAATTCCTTTCAACACATTCTTGAACCTTCTTGTATTGAGCTTGACGAGCTGTATTCCAATCACTTTGTGGATGGTCTTCAGGGTTTAGGACTCCCATGTCTAAGTCGTAGGGTAATCTTCCTAGTCTTGCTCGCATAAGATAAGCTGGGGCGAAGTTTGTAGACCCTACGGAGATGTTGTTATACATATCCACTAGGTCAGGCAATTTTTCTGGCCATTTGCTCCTATCTTCCAGTGGTAGCGTCTTTAGCATATCAATGGCGATCTGATTCATTTTCTCACACATTCCATTTCCTTGAGGGCGATAGGATGTTGTACGAATCTTTTTACAACCATACATATTACAGAACTCTTGAAAAACTTCTGCTTCAAACGCTGGTCCTTGATCTGCAATTACTTGCTCTGGATAACCATGAGGTCTGCAAAAGTAGGCTTGAAACGCTTTTGCTGCTGTTTCTGCTGTTAGGTCCTTGACTGGTACTACTAAGAGGAATCTTGAATAGTGGTCTACAATGGTAAGGGCATAAGTATAACCTTTGGTACTCGGTGTTAACTTCACATGGTCTAAAGCGACTAGTTCTAGAGGTTGTTTGGTAACAATAGGTTGCAGTGGTGCACTTTGACTATCTCTGTCTTTTCTTCTTAAAGCACATGGACCACAATTTCTACACCAGTTTTCAATAGAAGATCTCATCCAACCAAGTAGAATCTTTCACGGAGTAATATCTCAAGTTTTTTCCAACCGAAGTGTCCGGCGTCATTGTGGTATGCTTCTAACACTATTGGGACGTCTCTTTTTGGTATTATCACTTGCCACCTCATCTCGTGAATTTTTGGATTGATGAATCGTCTACAGAGTGTTCCCCGGTGGATAAACAACTTATTCCTATTCTTCCACAGATGTTGGGCTTCTTGTGGAGCCTCTGGTGCAAGACGAGAATCAGTTTGGCTTACCAGTCTCTTGATTAAGCTGACAGCGGGATCACTGTCCTGTGTCTCTTTCCAACTAAAATGTGATAAAGGTTTCAAGGTTGCCTCTTGTGCCCTAGAACCAGTTTGTAGACATTGGCATGTTCTCTTGCGATGGAAGGCAGGTAACTCTATCTCTTCTAGCTCATCTATGTCTTCCCCCTCTTCTTGCAAATGGGGCATTCTTGACAGAGCATCTGCTTTTGCGTTCTTACGTCCAGCTCTGTACTTGACGGTAAAGTCATAGTTGGATAATCGAGCTGCCCAGCGTTGTTCTAATGCGCCCAACTTTACTGTGTCTAGATGGGTAAGAGGATTATTGTCAGTGAAGACTGTAAACGTAGTGGCTGCTAGATAGTGCTTGAACCTCTCAGTGATAGCCCAGACCATAGCCAGCAACTCCAACTTGAAGGAGCTGTAATTTTCCGGATTTCTCTCAGTAGGCCGAAGTTTCCTGCTAGCATAGGAAATTACTCGCTCTCTCCCATTCTGGACCTGTGACAACACTGCTCCTAATCCCACGTTGCTGGCGTCTGTGTACAGCACAAAGGGTAAGTTGTAGTCTGGGTAAGCAAGAATTTCTTCCCCCGTCAGAGCCCACTTCATTTGTTTAAAGGAACTTTTCTTCTTTTTCGCCCCATTCGAATGGAGGATCAGACTTCTTGCCTTTCTTGGGTTGACCAACCAGGAGGTCTTGCAAGGGGGCAGCCATCTTGGTGTAACCTTTGATAAATCTTCGCTAGTATCCTACCAGGCCTAGGAACTGACGTGCCTCTTTGATAGTAGTTGGTCTTGGCCAGCTCTTGATGACTGTTATCTTGTCTGGATCTGGCGCGACTCCCTCAGCACTGACTACGTGTCCCAGATACTGAACTTTGGGTTTAAGTAGATGGCACTTGGATGGTTTCAGCTTCATGCCGTACTTGGATAGTGCTTCAAACACCGCTGCCAGATGTTCCAGATGGTCTTCGTAGGACTTGGAGAACACAATGACGTCATCTAAATAAAGTAGTACAGTTTCAAAGTTCAGATGCCCCAGACAACAGTCCATTAGGCGCTGGAAGGTTCCAGGTGCGTTACAGAGTCCAAACGGCATACTGTTGAACTCGCACAGGCCCATCGGGGTGGCAAACGCAGTCTTCTCCCGGTCTTCCTCTGCTACAGAGACCTGCCACTACCCACTAGTAAGATCTAAGGTGGAAAAGTAGTTAGCAGTCTTGAGTGCAGCTAGTGACTCTTCTATGCGGGGTAATGGGTAAGCATCCTTATGTGTAATGCGATTTATCTGCCTGTAATCTACACACATCCACATGGTGCCATCTTTTCTTCTCACTAAGACTAGTGGAGCTGCCCAAGGGCTACAACTATCTCAGATAACCCCCAGCCTCCTTCATGTCATGTAGCATTTCTTTGGCCCTCTGATAGTGTTTTGGCGGTACAGGTCTGTATCGCTCTCTGATGGGAGGATGGTTCCCAGTGGGGATATGGTGTTGTACCCCTTTAATTCTCCCGAAATCCAATGGATGCTTACTGAAGACTGGTTCATATTCCTGCACAACCCGGTATACGCCTTGTTTCTGGTAAGAAGGCGTGGCGTCGGTACCAACATGGAGTTCCTGGCACCAATTTGCTAATTGCTCATCTGCCAGGTCTGTTGGGGCAAGTGGTTCTGCTGCTTGAATGGCATTTTCAGTGACGGTAAACAATTTACCAATGGTAGCGTATCTGGGCAATTTGGCTTCCTCGTCCCCACAATTTAATATACGTACAGTAACTCTCCCTTTGTGTTCATTGACTACCCCCCCAGTCCCGTGAGTACACGGGCTCTACCACTGCTTGGTAATCTCGCCCTCTAGGACCTATGGATGCCCGACACCACACCATCATTTCACTTCTTGGAGGTAATACAATGGGGTTAGAATCCATTACCCGCACACTACCCAGTTCTCCACCAGACTGGTTTACCTGTTGTTTTAGCAAGAGGAGTTTAATCTCCTTCTGCAGGACCCTCTGCTGCCTGGCATCGGCAGTCTTGGCGATCTGTTGGAGCAAGAACAATACTTCTCCCAAACAATTTTCGATGACATTGGTACCTAGGATCACATGGGGATTTCTATCATGTGCATCAGTTTTAACAACAATCAATCCCTGACCCCTTTATGGTTACTTCTTTATATCCTATCTGCTCTACCGGTAACCCGTTTACAGCATATATGGTGAGGCTTGGATCAGGTCGGGTGAGTTCTTCATCACACCAGAATCGGCAGTACAGCTCATAGGGAATGGTGGTTATCTGTGAACCGGTGTCCAACAATGCAGAAGTGGGGATCCCATCCAAGGTAATGGACAGAATCGGACATGCTCCCACATACCGGTCACGCCATTCCATTGGGCCTTGTCGACTTACACCTGGGGATTGGCCCTTGTGCCCAGGGGTTGCATATTTAAAGGACACCTTCTTGCAAGATGGCCTGTTTTACCGCAATGCCGGAAGATGGGTTGTCCTGAAGAACAATAGCGATCGGTGGGTCTTCCTCGCAGTGGGGGACTCCTCCGGTTCCTCATCCACGGGACGTCCTCAGGGCAGTCAGCAAGCAGGATTCTGTCTGGTGGCTTGGGCTCTAGACCAAGCTGCATGACTTTGAGGATCTTTGCTACGTCCTCGCTGAGTCGCTGCACTTGGGAACGCAGGTCCTCTGGTGCACTAGGGGTCGCAACCTGCCCATTGGTCTTTGCTGGAGTAGAGGAGGCAGGTTCCACTTCCAAGGAAGGGACTCTGGCAGGTAGCACCGTCAGGGTAGAGTCCGAGGTTGCCAGGGGCTGCAACGCCTTGATAGTGTTGCAAAGTCCGCATCAGCATGTTCAAGGGACCACAGGCGCAATTGCTTGCGGTCCCCTGATGACAACAGGCCCTGTATGAACTGCTCCGTTAGCATCCGGTTTTCCTCCCTGGCACTGAGAGGATCCACATGTTTTAATGTCCTTATTGCTGCTTGGAGTCTCAGGGCATAGTCCCTATGTTATCCTGCGGTTTCTGCCTGCAGTTGTAGAACTCCATCCGCAGTTCCGCCTCAGTGCGGGTCTCAAATGCAAGTTTCAATTTGTCAAAGATGGTGGTTACTGACTCGCGTTCAGCGTCTGACCAAGTTTCTGCTTCTAGCTCTGCTGCCCCTTTAAGCTGACCCAGTATAATGGATGCCCTTTGCTTGCCGGTTAAGGGATACATGTCCATTGAAGTAGTTATTTTCTTTTTAAACCCGGCTAATGTATCCGATTTGCCATTGTACTGGGACATCCAGGTCGCGCCTGGGAGGTTAGGGTAGCATGAGCGGCATGATCGGTGCCACCTTGGTTAATTTCAGCAACCTTCTCTATGGGGATCCTGAGCGGCTCAGGAGCTCCTGAAGTCAGGCTACTGCTCGGTGCTTGGCTTCTCTGCAGATTCTCTGTGGGGGGGCGGAGACAGGTTTTCCTGCGCACTTTTTCAAACTTTGCGCTCTTTTACAGCCAGAGGGATGGCGCAGTAGTTTTTACTGAGGCAAAATGGCGACAAAAGTCTATATACAATTTTAAACAGTTTTAGGCACACTGCATCCAGGGTTGCTGGGCCTAGTTTGCATCCTGTTCGTGACGCCAATTTGTAGAGCGCTGCCACACCCCAGGCCCTTGGGATACTCGGTTCCAGGTGGTGGATAATGGGGATCGCCGTCACAGGTGGCCGTGCCCGGTTCCGTTACCTGGGGGGGGGGGCGCTCGTTAACAGGGTTATTTTGTATGTCACTTGTGACGCCACTGGCGGGTTGCGGTAATAAGATGTCCTGCCGCTGCTGTGGTTTTAGGGACAGATGGTATAGCAGCAAGTGTGTTCGCACCCTCCGCCAGTAGGGGCTTAAGTCCCATGTAGGTGTGCTGCGCCTTGTGGTGCGCCAGTAATAAACACGACACAGTTCTTGCAGATTAACTGGTAATTTACTCATTAGATGTTGCACGTGCAGTTTGGCACGGCTGGTCAACTGACTTTCCTTTGTCCCAGTGCTGACGTGAGTCCCAGTTGAGCCCTCCGTGCACATGCAGAGCTGATGGTCCCCTTGCCTGAAGCTGTCGGTGAGCTGCGGCGCTCCGCTCCTTTGTCTTTCCGGGCCCAGTATGACAGGCCTCGCGATCCCTTGTGGGGTAGGCTACTTCTCTGTGCCCTCTCCCGGGTCCTATATATGAAGCTGTGTCTCTGAGCCTATGGGTGGTGTGGTACCCTGGAAGTCACCACACACGGCTGGATCAGCAGACCGCTTGGAGCTGTTGTCTACTCTGGGGTCCAGTACCCCCTCGTGCGTAGTGCCTGGGATCTATCTACCCTCAGGCTACTACCTCCTAGTCGCCTTTTGGGGGTCTCCTCACAATCCTCACACCCCTCTCACTCACTGGCTCCTTTCAACTGTCACTCCTTCAACTGTCGTTTTTCCTCTTTGCCAACTCTGCCTAGCAACACCTGTTGCTTCCCACAAGCCACACCCCTTTCCCAGGCTAACAGCTAAGGGATTGGTTCTCACACCTGACCACTGTTAACCCTCTACATGCTGCGCCCAGGTCTCATGGAATGTGCCCCTACCTGTGTGTGAGGTGTGGGTTGTCAGCATAGGGTGTTCCAGAAAGCCTTAGGATCCTGCAGATTACTGGGGTAGCATATCCCAGGGTGCTGCACTATATCAATTTGTAATCGTACTGACCAGAGGAATAAATATGCCTAATCATTTATACCGCAAGGGGACGGCATAATAAATAGTAAGAAAGTCAATTTGTAAACTGCTGTTGATTTGTTCATTCTGCCTCCCAAAGATCACAGTATGGCGTGGCTCACATTTCTGCTGCGCTACATGCTGAGTGCTTGCATGTGAGATTATCTGTAAATCGCTGAAAAAATGTGATTCAGAAAAAATTCGCAACAGGAAATTCACTGTAACAAGGCAGATGGAGTCACTTTGAACTCCTGTCTCACCTGTGGCATGGCAGTATCCAAAATGTTCTGTTCCCCAAAATTCCACCAATAGCATCTGTTAACAGAACTATAGGGGGCTTTCACATTACTAGCAGCATAAACTCTCTGGACAAGTGCTATGGCTACCCCAAAAAGAAAACCAGTAAAGTCATCACTCACAAATCCAAATGCTCCCCTCCTTTCTGAGCACCACAATGTGCCTAAACCACAGTTAACATGTATATGTTTAGCATTGTTTTAGGGAGGAGAGCCCGCTTAATTCACAGAGTGTGTGTCTCTAGTAGCACGGGCTGGGCACAATATACAGGCACTACAATATACTGGATATGACAAGAGCTTAGTTGCAACTTTTAATTCTGCAACATTCACTGTATTTAACTTCATGGGCATTTTCCAAAAATAAAATCATCCCTACACCCATAGATGAACTCTCAGGGGGTATAATTTCCAAAACGTGGTCAAATGTCACGCTAGCATACTAGGAATGCCGGCATTCCTCTGCACCTTGTGCAGTGTACCTGCTTCTCTCTTCTCTGCCATCTGCGTATAAGTGCAGTCTCGGCTGTTGTTCCCAGAGAATGCCCATGTGATGCTCGGCTCTGCTCCCACCTAGGCTGCAGGCTCTACACATGTTGTGTAGGGTTTCCTGCTCTCCAGGGGTGCACACTTCCTAATCTTGTAGGGAGATGTGCGCACCTTGCTAAGATTTCCCCAGCCTATTGCTGGGAGGCACCAGCTATTTAAATATGTTGTCCAATATAAGCCCCAAATTGTTTTTAAGCTAATCTGTGCTGTATTGTCATTTAAACACCCCTACATTATTTTTTTTTTGTTTTCTAACTTTTGTTCCTCTTGAATTATTATTTTATTCTCTGCAGACACTTTGTTTACCTGCAGCTCAAGCAAACTTAATTTTTCCTTTCCTTGGTTGCCAAACCTCACAGTCAGAGCTGGCACTGCCCGGCCTCACTGTCCAACCCCACCCTCTACACACTCATTGGCTATCAGTATTCTGCTCAGCACTGATCACTCCAGCATTGGAAATACAGAGCAGTGATACTACTTCTCGTCTGTGACAGCACAATCACATCACATCCACCGCACATATAACGTAGTTATGTGCCCCATCCTTGTCCCCATAATATAGTAATGTGTCCCATCCTTCTGCTCATCTTGTAGTAATGTCCCCTTTCCTGGTTCTCTTCTTATAGTAATGTCCCCTTTCCTCGTACTCGTCTTGTAGCAATGCTCCATCTTGTAGTAGTGTCCCCTATTGTGCCATTCTTAACACACGCAAAAAAAACAATGAAGACAAATTCTTCTCACCTATCCTCGTTCGCTTGGTGGCCTGTTTCCTGCTTCTTGAATGCAGCTGGTGTAGGGGCTGCTGCTGACCATGCTTTATATCAGAGGACAGATTCCCGGGCGCTGCGCAGGGACGAGCTCTGTATACAGCTTCTCCAGTGATCAGCTGCTGACCACTGATTGGCTAGCGGCTGATCATTGCAGTAGCCGTATACAAAGCTCGCATCCGTGCAGCGCCCGGGAATCTGTCCTTTGATATAAAGTGCTGACTGCACGGCCCCAGCACAGGTAGTGATTAGCAAGGGGTCTGAGGGCTTGTGCGCCGCAAGCAGCATCAGGGGCTGCATGCGGCCTACGGGCAGAGTCTTTGAGACCACTGCACTACGGGATATGTGGGAGGGTGTGGGGAAGGGGGGTGGGGACTCCATGCACTGTAACCACCCAGCAGGCCAGTAACATAAAGTCTGCTGTGTTGCCCATCAACAAAGTCCTGACCCTATCGACGGGACATCACAGGAAGCAACAAAATCCCGTTAGGAGTGGTCACATGACTGCTCTGAGCCAGGGGAGTGGGGCTGACAGCAGGGCAGGTAGGTAATTGCTATTTAGTTTCCTGCCCAATAGTGAAATGGCAAAATAGTCAAAATAAGCCAAATAACCCCTTTAAGGCTTCTCCCCCTGATAGGAGGAGCAGAGCATTTTGTGTCTTTGTATGTGTTTCTCCTGAAGGATTGGTGTCTTTTATTCCTGAGTCCAGTATACTCCCTGAGTCCGGTCACCTGTCTGAGTCTGGTATCCTGCAAGTAGTCCGGTTAACCATTGTTTCATCATGCTCAGGTACCTGTGTATTCAGGGACCAGCGTATCCAGTTACTGTCAATCCCCCTGGACTCCAGCCTGGTGCTGTGTCGTATATATTTGTGTTGCTGCCATGTGATGTTCCCTGACATCCTGCCGTGTGATGTACCCTGTTATCCTGTCTTGTGATGTACTTGAAGTCCTGCTGTGTTACCTGAAATCCTGCTGTGTGATGTACCCTTATTCCTGCTGTATCCCGTGAATAAAGTAGTGTTTATAAGTTACCTGAACTCTGGAAGTATCTGCTGTGCTGACACCTCCCCGCTGTCGTCTTTGCCTGCTGTACCAGATGTCTGGTGTCTGATGATCTCTGCTTGATGTCTTGAGTCTTACCCGATGTTCAGGGTCTGATGACCTCTGCCAAATGTCTGAAGCCTGACCCGATGTCCATGACCTGTGCCTGAGGACCCATGCCTGAGTTCCTACTGCTGGCATCTTGTGCCTGATGTCTGCTGGTGCGTACTTTGCCTGTTCCTCTTCAGGACTTTGCTCTGAGTTTCTGTACCCCCAGTTCTGCTGTCGTGCTGGCATGCTCTGCTGCCACAGTCCCGGTCACCTGCCCTGGGAGTGGCACCTGGCATCCTGCCTCACGGCAGATGTTTAGTCAAGCCCCTCCCTATGCTAAAGGACTGGGTTGAGTTTCCCCCTGTGGTCCAGTGGGTCCACTCTACTACCGGACGCTCGCCGCCTTCCTGGATCCGCTGGCGGTGAGATCGGGACACACTTAAGAGGGTTTCTGCTGTTCTAGCACTTAGAGACATTGCAAATGGAGCCTGACAACTATTTTAGGAAAATCTGTGCGTCAAAAATCAAATGATGCTACTTCACGCCCAATCCCTCTTGTATGGCTAAACAGTACTGTATAGTCACAAGTGGGGTATTGCAGGAGAAATTGTATAATGCATTATGGGGCCCTTGTTTAGTTATTCCCCCTGTGAAAATGGAAATCTGGGGTTAAAGCAACAGTTTAGCGGTAAAAATGTAATTATTTTTTCTTCACCGCCCAGTAGTATAACATTTTGTGACACACTTATATATACAGTAGGTCAATATACTCACTGCACCACTAGATGAATTCATTCATTCAGGGGTGCAGTTTGTAAAATGGAGGTACTTGTGGTGGATTTCTGCAGTTCTGGCAGCTCAGGGGATCTGCCAATATAACATGGCACCAGCAAACCATTCCAACAAAATCTGAACTGCGATATGGCACTGCTTCCCTTCTCAGCTTTGCACTGTACCTCAAAAGTAGTTACTGATTACATGGAGAGGGTATTGGCATACTCAGGAAAAAGGACACAACACACTCTATGGTCCATTTTGTTTTTATTAGCTGTTCTAAAAATTAAAAACTTTAGTCTAAAGCAACATTTTAGTGAAAAAATTGAAATTATTCTTTCTTCATCACCCAATGTTATAAATGTCTGTGGGATACTTATACTGTCAATATGACAATATGCTCACTGAACCCCTAGATGAGCTTATTGAGCAGTTTAGTTTGTAAGATTGGGTCACTTGTGGGGGTTTAAGGTGCTCATCACACATCTAGATAAATTCCTTGAGGCAGTCTAGTTTTTAAAATAAGGTTGGTCACATGTTGGGGGATTCCTCTGATTAGGCACATCAGGGGCTCTCCAAATGCAACATGTCGTCTGCTATAGATTCCAGACAAAAGACAAATGGCGCTCCTTCCCTTCCAAGTCCTGTTGTGCACACAAACAGTAGTTTTCCTCCATACACAGATTTTCAGTATACTTTAAGAGAAGTTACATAATAAATTGCATTTTGTCCTGTTACCCTTGTGAAAATGCAAAATTTGGGGTTAAAGTAACATTTTAATGGGAAAAAGTAACATTTTCATTTCTTCTTTCCACATTGCTTTAGTTCCTGTGAAGCACCTGAAAGGTTAATAAACTTCTTGGATGTCGTTTTCAGCAGTTTTAGGGGTTACATTTTTAGACTGGTGTCACTTTTGGGTATTTTCTTTTACATAGGCCTTGCAATGTTGCTTCAAATGTGATGTGGTTCCTAAAAAAAATGTTTTGTATAGTTATGGGGAAAAATCAGAAATTGCTGATAATAAGTTAAAAAGGTTAAAAGATTAACAAAAATAAGTTTAAAAAATAGTGCTAATATAAAGTGGACGTGTTGGAAATGTAATTTATTAACTATTTTGTGTGACATACCGTATTTTTCGGACTATAAAACGCACCGGACCATAAGACGCACCCTGGTTTTAGAGGATGAAGATAGGAAAACAAAATTTTAAGCAAAAAATGTCGTCATCACACACTGTTATGGGGTGAGGATCTGCTGCTGACACTATTAGGGGGGTAATGTCCCCAAATTCTTTACTAAGGTACCCCATCTTGGTAATGATCCTCCTGCCTTGTATATGATCCCCATACTGGTATATATATGTCCCTCAAACTGGTATAGCCCCCATCCTGCTACATAGCACCATCCTGGTATATGCCCTCATCCTGCTATATACCCCCATCCTGCTATATACTGTCATACTGGTATATGCCCTCATCATGCTATATACCGCCATCCTGGTGTATATCACCATACTGCTACATAGCGCCATCCTGGTACAGTGGTACCTTGCTTAACGAGAACAATCCGTTTTGGGACTGTGCTTGTTAATCAAGTTACTCGTTCAGCAGAGCAAGATTTCCCATAGGAAATCATTGCAATGCTGACAATTCGTTCCACAATGTGTTAAATGTCCCATCCTGGTCCCTGGTATTCTATCATTCCACACATGCACAAACGCACACAAACATGTACAAACTCACACAAACTAACACAAACTCACACAAACACACACAAACACACACAAACACACACAAGCACGCACACACACGCACATATTATGCTCACCTTACCTTCCGTTCCATCGCCGGTCTCCTGGGACTTGCTGTTCTGCGGTGTGGGCCGTGTATCAGGTAACCATAACGACGAGGGTGGAACTTCCTGCCAGAGCGCTGACGTCAAAGGCAGAGCCGCTTGCCTCTGATTGGCCAGCGCTCTGCCTTTCACAAGCGGTGACCAGGAAGTTCCTGCTTCGTTAAGCGAGGTACCACTGTATATGCCCTCATCCTGCTATATACCCCCATCCTGCTATATACTGCCATCCTGGTATATGCCCTCATCCTGCTATATACCGCCATCCTGGTATATACCACCATCCTGCTACATAGCGCCATCCTGGTATATGCCCATATCCTGCTATATACCCCCATCCTGGTATATACTGCCATCCTCGTATATGCCCTCATCCTGCTATATGGCCTGCATCCTGCTATATACCCCCATCCTGGTATATGTCCTGCATCCTGTGGCACAGAAAAAAATAAACGTTTATACTCCATTCACTACAGCAGCATCGCTCGTCCTTTTGTCTGTGTCAGCAGCAGCGCCGCTGACCTGTGTGGAGCCGTTCACTGTTCCCTGCAGCATCCCGATATCCTCCTGTCTGCCTGCCCGCTGATGTGTGTGGAGCTGTGTGCACAGGGATGACGTCATCCCTGTGCTCACCGCTCACACAGATCAGCGGGCCGGCAGACGGGAGGACATCGCGATGCTGCAGGGAACGGTGAGTATACCGTACTTATTCACTGCCCCCCCCCGCGCTGAACGCGATACGCAGGGGGCAGTGAATACAGCCGCACATGATCACTCCAGGCTGTAGTTGCCAGGGGTGATCACGCTGGCCAGCTGCTAATTATGTGCGCATCCCCCGCCCATCATCCCGCCCACCTGTCAGCGCCGGCTTCAGCGCTGAGAGATGATAGGCGGGAGGATGGGCATGCATGTGAAATGATTGGGCCCATGTGGTCACTGCAGCACCCTCATTCCCCGCAGCTCTACATTCAGATTATAAGATGCACCTCCTACTTTCCCCCAACATTTGGGGGAAAAAAGTGCGTCTTGTAGTCCGAAAAATAAGGTAACTCTCTTGTTTAAGGCCATAAAAATGAAGTTTGAAAATAGTTTAATTTTTACATTTTTTTTCCCAAATGTCTGATAGTTACACAAATAAATACAAAAAATGTCCTAAATTTATCATTAATATGAAGTACGATATGTCAAGAAATAACATTCTCAGAATTACTAGGATCCGTTGAAGCGTTCCAGAGTTATAACCTCATAAAGTAACAGTGGGCAGAATTGGGAAAAAAATGGCGTTGTCAGGAAGGTGAAAACCAGGCTAAGGGGAAAAGGGGTTAAATGACCACCATTGTTACATGTTTACTGATCAGCATACGTGGGTCGGTGTGTGTAAAGAGACCCTGCGTTTCCCTTGTAGTCTGCAGTTTTATTTAAAGGTGGTCACTGACAGACAGATAATTTGACCTGTCCATAAAGCATTTGGCAGAAACCAGTCTGTGGGTATTTGGAAAACAGCCCAATGTTGAATGTGTCTACAATTTATTTTCAGTGTATTGCATGTCTTCATGATATAAAACCTGTTGTTTTTTTCAATCAGTTAATCAAATGACAATAATGTTGTTAAAAAAAAATCAAACAAAACTCAACAATCTTCTTGCATTTTTTTTTCTTATTTAGTTTTAATACTAATTATTTAATAACCATCTTCTACCTATAAAGTGTATAGTTTGTTCTTTCACATTGTAATAATCATTATTGTGTAATATATTTTTGGGGAAATTTTTAGATTAATATCAAAACTCTCATAGTTTAGCCGTTTAATCCTATACTGTATTTTACATTCAGGTAATGACCAATAAGGAGGAGTTTTTCTCTGCGTGGAATTCTTGTTTGCATCATGTTGTCACTCTGGCTTTGGCGCATATCCACAGAGGTGAGTAAATACATTTCCCATCTAGGTGTTCAATAAATGTGATAGTGACTCCCTTTCTTTTGTAGGATTTTGTTATATTTCAGTGCTACCTAATATATAAGGTAGATTTATTCTCCTGGCTATAAAGTATTTCAGAAAGTGGTGTAAATTAGAGCAGAAATCAATTTCAGCTCATATGTGCCGTAGATTTCTGATTTTGATACACTTGCTTAATTCGGAACATCTTAGATGTTCCCAAAACCACTGGCTAAGTTGTAAGGTCCTGGTCTAGAAAAGTCACTTACCTTTAGGTCTCCCTTTCTTTTTGAGGAAGGAATGAAACAGCCTGCAGTTCTATTCTTGCTCTCACAATAAACAGAAATGGATCAAGCCTCATTATAAGTCTATTATATGTGTCCGAATGATCTAAAAATGGAATCCATAACACTTAAAGGAGTTTCCCCCACTAACAAAGTTCATTTTAATCAATAGCTCTTATGATAATAATTTCCACAATTGGATGTGTTTACGTTTTATTTTCCTGCGCTGAGATAATCTGATATATATGCCCCTGCTATGTACTGCAAGCAAAATACACTTCTTGTATGCCATTGGAACGGCAAATTAATAAAATTTGTTTTACAAGCGCTTGGGGAAATTAATACAGCACACACGGTAATATGGTGTACTGCAGACTATATACATCATGCGACCAGTTTATATAGTATCCAAAACAAAGAAATAACTATGCACCAATAAGAGTCGCAGGGGTGTGTGTAGAAACGTGAATTTTCCCTGCCCATCAGTGTTAGCTGAGCCTTATGACATCATTCAGTTATAAAACAAGATGGTTTCTATAAGAACAAAATAGATTGTATTCTCTCACAGTCTTGTGTAATGGCTGTGTCTGACTGTGCAGGGGCATGGTCTGATCATGCTACATCTTCTGGGTAAGTGAGGACGCAAAAAGGTATAGACATTACAGCACAGGATTACAAATTATTCTTTCTTTGAGGTAAAACATTTTTCAAAAACAGGCAGAGAAATGCTTCACCTCAAAAAAAAAAAAGACTGAGCTACACTATGATACCATGCTGTAATGTCTTTATACTCTTTTGATTCTTCCCCGGCACAGGATCTGTGGTATGATCAGACCATGTCCCTGTACGTTCAGACATGGCCATTACAAAGTACATAGCAGGGGCACATATGTAAGATTATCTTAGCACAGGATCATTTTTAACTATTAATAATTCCAAGATCTATTGATTAAAATCAACGTTAAAATTAACTTTGTTCATTGGAAATACCCTTTAACCCGCCCCATATGCATTAGACTAATGTCGGACAACAATCTAATATGATTGAGGAAATGTTGATATGAAATGTCAGATTTCAGATTGCTGATCATATTGTCTTTCTATTGGTGATGGCTCTCTCATAGAGAATATAAAATAAATTAATCCTGTTGGTAAACCGCGTAATGAGAAAAAAAAATATCAAAATGTCAGAATTGCAGTTTTTCGATCGCTCTAACAACAGAATAAAATGTAATAACAGGCAATCAAGACATTTTACAAGTGTATCGCAATAAATTAGAATATCATCAAAAAGTTAATTTATTTCAGTAATTCAATACAAAAAGGGAAATATATATTATATAGAGTCATTACACACAGAGTGATCTATTTCAAGTGTTTATTTCTGTTAATGTGGATTATGGCTTACAGCCAATGACAACCCAAAAGTCATTATCTCAGAAAATTAGAATAATTACCACAAAACATCTGCAAAGGCTTCTTCAAGCATTTAAAATGGCCCCTTAGTCTGTTAACTTGACAGATGTCCAGAAGGCAGTCAGTGACACACTCCACAAGGAGGGTAAGCCACAAAAGGCCATTGCTAAAGACACCGGCTGTTCACAGAGTGCTGTATCCAAGCATATTAATGGAAAGTTGAGTGGATGGAATAAGTGTGGTTGGAAAAGGTGCAAAAGCAACCGGGAGAACTGCAGCCTTGGATAGGATTGTTAAGAAAAGGCCATTCAAAAATTTAGGGGACATTCACAAGGAGTGGACTTCTGCTGGAGTCAGTGCTTCAAGAGCCACCTCACACAGACGTATCCAGGACATGGGCTACAACTGTCGCATTCCTTGTGTCAAGCCACTCATGACCAATAGATAATGCAAAAAGCGTCTTACCTGGGCCAAGGAGAAAAAGAACTGGACTGTTACTCAGTGGTCCAATGTGTTATTTTCAGATGAAAGTAAATTTTGCATTTAATTTGGAAATCGCGGTCCCAGAGTCTGGAGGAAGAGTGGAGAGGCCACAATCCAAGTTGCTTGAGGTTCAGTGTGAAGTTTCCACAATCAGTGATGGTTTGGAGAGCCATGTCATCTGCTTATGTAGGTTGACTTCATACTTCCCTCTGCTGACAACCTTTTGGAGATGGAAATTTCATTTTCCAGCAGGACTTGGCACCTGTCCACACTGCCAAAAGTACCAATATCTGGTTTAATAACCACAGTATCACTGTGCTTGATTGGCCAGCAAACTCGCCTGACCTAAACCCCCTAGAGAATCTATGGGGTATAGTCAAGAGGAAGATGAAAGACACCAGACCCAACAATGCAGATGAGCTGGAGGCTGCTATCAAAGCAACCTTGGCTTCTATAATACCGCAGCAGTGCCACAGGCTGATCGCCTCCATGCCACGCCACAGTGATGCAGTAATTCATGCAAAAAGAGCCCCGACCAAGTATTGAGTGCATTTACTGTACAGACTTTTTTTAGTATTCTAACACTCCTGAGTTTAAAATCATTTTTTCAGTTGGTCTTATATAATAATCTAATTTTCTGAGATAATGATTTCTGGGTTTTAATTGGCTTTAAGCCATAATCATCAACATTAACAGAAATAAACACTTGAAATAGATCACGCTGTGTGTAATAACTCTATATAATATATGTGTTTCCCTTTTTGTATTGAATTACTGAAATAAATAAAATTTTTGATGGTATTCTAATTTATTGAGATGCACTTGTATATACGGCAAAATAATATCAATAAAAACATCAGCTCAGGACACAAATATAAAACAAACCCTCACAAAGCGCCATATCCAAAAACTGAAAATGTTACAGCTCTCGGAAAGTTGTGGCACAAACAAGATTATTTCTTCTTTACAAAATGTCTGAATATTTTTCACCACTTAATGAAAACAAAAACTAAAATTACTATGATACATAATCATACTGACCTGGAGAATCATACCACCAGGACAGGTTTATGGAAAAATGAAAACTGTAAAATAAAACCCCAAAACACAATTGCAGAATTTCACTTTTTTGCTATCTTGCCATACTTTGATTTTTTTTCCTCCTTACCATTACATTATATGATAAAATGGATGATGTAATTCAACAGTACAACTCATCCCGCAAAAAAAGTCCACACAGTCCCAGTTCCGAAAAATTGAAAATTGAAAATGCTATGGCTCTTGAAAAGTTGTTGCACAAGCAAGATTTGTTTTTTTCAAAATTTCTGAATTTTTTTCCCCACTTAAATAAATAAAACAAAAACTATACATGTTTGGTATTCACATAATTGCATTGACCTGGAAAATCATACTGCCAGGTGTATGTGTGTATATATATATATATATATATATATATATATATATATACAGTGCCTTGCGAAAGTATTCGGCCCCTTTGAATTTTTCAACCTTTTCCAACATTTCAGGCTTCAAGCATAAAGATAAACATTTTTAATGTTGTTGATTCTTCACCATAACAAGTGGGACACAATTGTGAACTTGAATGAAATTTATTGCTTGTTTTAAACTTTTATGAAAAATAATAAACTGAAAATTGGGGCGTGCAATATTATTATTATAATATTATGGCATTTCGGCAGATTGCCAGATCCGGCACAGTTCAGTACAGTGTAATACTGTACAATGGCATCGCGGCAACCTCCGGTCACATGCTGTCATGTGACTGGAGCATGTGACCAGAGCTTGTCACGATGCCATTGTACAGTATTACACTGTACTGGAGTGTGATGGATCCGGCAATCCGGCGAAATGCCGGATGTGTGAAACGACCCTTAGTTAATACTTTGTAGTGCTACCTTTTGCTGTGATTACAGCTGCAAGTTGCTTGGGGTATGTCTCTATCAGTTTTGCACATTGAGAGGTTGAAATTCTTGCCCATTCTTCCTTTGCAAACAGCTGGAGCTGAGTGAGGTGGGATGAAGAGCGTTTGTGAACAGCAGTTTTCAGCTCTTTCCACAGATTCTCGATTGGATTCAGGTCTCTGCAGTTCATCCAGAGTGATCATGGGCCTCTTGGCTTCATCTCTGATCAGTCTTCTCCCTGTTTGAGATGAAAGTTTTGAGGGACTGCCGGGTCTTGGTAGATTTGCAGTGGTATGATACTTCTTCCATATCAATATGATCACTTGCACAGTGCTTCTTGGGATGTTTAAAGTTGTGGAAATCTTTTTGTAACCAAATCCGGCTTTTCACTTCTCTGCAACAGTATCATGGACCTGCCTGTTGGGTTCCTTGGTCTTCATTCTCTCTGTGCTTTAAACAGAGCACTGAGACTATCACAGAGCAGGTGCATTTATACGGAGACTTGATTACACACAGGTTGATTATATTTATCATCATCAGTCATTTAGGACAACATTGGATCATTCAGAGATACTCGATTAACTTCTGGAGTGAGTTTGCTGCACTGAAAGTAAAGGAAACTAATAATATTGCACGCCCCAATTTTCAGTTTATTTTTTTTTACACAAGTTTAAAATGAGCAATAAATTTCGTTCAACTTCACAATTGTGTCCCACTTATGTTTGAAGCCTGAAATGTGAGAAAAGGTTGAAAAATTCAAGGGAGTCGAATACTTTCGCAAGGCACTGTGTGTGTATATATGTATATATTTATGTATGTATGTATGTATGTGTATATATATATATATATATATATATATATATACTGTATGTATGTATGTGTGTATATATATATATATATATATGTGTGTATATATATATATATATATATATATATACAGTATATAGATGGATGGATAGATATAAACTAAAAAAAACAATAGCAGAATTGCATTTTATTTTGCTTTAGCACACTACTAATTTTTCCATGCTTACCATTATATAATATGGTAAAATAAATGGTGTCTTTAAAAAGTAAAACTTGTCCCACAAAAAGCAAGCCCCCACACGGCTATATCGACGGTAAAATAAAACAGTTATGTCTCTAGGAATAAAAAAATACCTGGTCCTTAAGGGGTATGCATGTTTGGTACCTTGAGTACATGTTCTGACTTGGAAAGTCATATTGCCCATTCAGTTTCACATATAGTGAACATGGTAAATAAAAACAAAATAAAAAAACATTGTGGAATTGCATTTTTTTGTAATTTTAACGCACTTGGATCCCCCCCTCCCCTGGTTTACAGTGCTTTATATGATAAAGTGAATGTCATTCAAAATTACAACCCATCCCACAAAAAACAAGCCCTCATATGGCAAAAGATATGGCTCTTGGATGAACAGTAGGAAAAGCAAATGCATATCAAAAACAAAATGGAAAAGCACAAGTACATGAAGGGGTCATTTTTTTTTTTTTTTTTTTTTATAAATTCTTTAAGAAATGTCATTATTTGGGGTCTTGTGAGTTTACAAAACCCCATTAAGTAGTTCTAATGTATGAGATATAATTACCACGAGTATATTGAAGCATTTAGATGAAAACATATGTCTCATAGTAAGCTTAGTAAGGGGATGACATCTATACAATACAGAGAAACAATCATTTGAACAGAGACAGATTCATGGATAAGCAGAAACAACCTACGCAATAATCAGGTTAGCTCAGGTAGCAGGTTATATAAGGTCAGTAAACTTATGAAACACTCTAAACTGTTATTCTATTAAAAGGAGATGATGTTTAAAGTGGACATTGTTTGATCTTCTTTAGAGGTAAATGACTTAAAATGTTCTTGTTTATGATATGTTATTAGTTGTAGGCTTGGCTCTATAAGTCGAGTGATGTGATAATTATATATAGATAGTGCTATGACTCAGCTCTGGTTCAAGATTTCTCTATCCTTGCATTTTACATGTTACATAGTCACATAGGTTGAGTAAAGACCTAGGTTCATCTAGTTCAACCTTCTTCTACCAATTATACATTGCTATCACTAAATCATCTATAACAGACAATGTTGTGTGTACTGAGGAAATCATCCAGCCCCTTTTCAAAAGTTGTTATAATGTCAACCATTACTACCTTTTGAGGTAGTGCATTCCACAGTCTGAGTGCTCTAACTGTAAAGAACCCTTTACTGTTTAGCTGCCGAAATCACCTTTTTTGCACTTGCAGTGAGTGCCCCTTGGTCCTTAGTAGAGAGATGAGCAAACCTTTGGCAGTTCGGTTCGACAGGTACAGTCGAACCCTAAAAAAGTTTGGTTTATGATCCCAACTTGATCCGAACCTCAATGAAAGTCTGTAAATGGACATTTTGTGTCTCCACCCATTTGCTGCCAGCCATAAACCGAACACTTCCAGGTGAGGGTGGGCGGCATTTATCAATTTATTTTTTGTGTGTGTGCACACTGCATCTGATCACGCCGATTTTATTCCAAGTGTGAGCCGTTCAAACACTGCAAGTGGTTCACACAGGGCTGAGTCAATCATACCCTAGCACAGCGCTGCTTACTTGAGTGGTTTGCACTCGTAACTCACTCGAACTTCGAACCAAAACTTTGTTTTTTTGGAAGTCGGTTTCTGCACCCGAACTCCGAACATTGAACCTAGGTTTGCTTATTTCTAGTCTTTACTATTGTCTTTGAAAGGAATAAGTCATGTGCCAGTCCTTTGTATTGACCAAACATCTAATATATAAAGCTGAGAGTGTGTGTGTGTGTGTGTGTGTGTATATGTCTGCTAAAGGAATCTGCACCGTCGCATTTACAATCACGAAATTTTGCACAGGCACCCCATGTAACTCAGGGAACATCATAGACTATGTTTGGATGGGAAAATGTAACCCCGCGCTTTACAGTTACACTCCAAAAAACCTGCCTCTATTAAAGTTAATGGAGCTGTGAGCTTTTAGGTTATTAATAGGATCTGTAATTGGTTGCTATAGGAACAAAATACATTGTTAGTATAAGAAGCTTATGCGTGAGGTAATAAGATGTCAGTGGGGAGACAGAGAGAGAGAGAGAGAGACAGACAGTCAAAAAGGCAGACAGACACCGACAAACAGGGAAAGAGACTGCCAGACAGGGAAAGAGACAAGGAAAGAGACAGAGACAACGAAAGGGACAAGGAAAGAGACAGAGACAAGTAACTACCGTGTTTTTCCAAAAATAAGCCCTCCCCCGAAAATAAGCCCTAACATGGATTTTCAGCATTTTTGGAGCAAGTCTTAAATATAAGCCCTCCCCCGAAAATATGCCCTAGTCGCGGATCAATAATGAAGTGTCCATGCAGCTAAAAAAGTTACAGATTCTGCAGGACACTTCATTATACACAGCGGGCACCCCGTAATCACACTCACTCGACACTGACCTGCAGTGATCGCATCCATCAGATCTCACACACACACACACACACAAACATCGTATCGCACACACAATCAGATCACACACACAATCATCGTATCACACACATAACCATCAAATCACACACACAAACAATGCATCAGACACACATCGGATCGCACACATACCACATCCAGCGACACCAATCTCTTCTCGCTGGCAGAATCCTAAGAGGCTATGCGGTGGAGCACAAGGACCTGCAGCAACAGGACCTGCGGACACACGTGACTTCCTCCCATCATTCCCTGTGGCCGGAAGCGCTGGATGTGATGTGTGTGTGTGTGTGTCACTGTGTCAGCCAGCAGCAGGGGACGACGATGTGCAGCACCCACCTGAGACCACAGGAGTACCTGGGAGCCATGCAGACGTCCGGGTCTGGTAAGTATGAGTCTCCTGGGCAGTGGGGGTCTCCTTTTTTGGGAGGTAAACTTACCCCTCAACCGTGTTTCTCCAAGAATAAGACCTCCTCCAAAAATAAACTCTAGTGCTTTTTTTTTGGGGTGAGGGGGGGGGGCAAAAAAAATAGAAGACAGTGCTTTATCTTTGGAAAAACACGGTAGACAGGGAAAGAGACAGAGCCAAATAAAGACAGACAAGTAAAGAAACAGGGAAAGAGAAAGAGACCAATAAAGAGACAAAGAAAGAGACAGACGGGGAACGAGACAGATGGGGAAGAGACAGTTACTATCCTGGGCAACGCCCGTGTACTACAGCTGGTTAATATATATACTGTGTATATATAATATGTGTAATATATAACTAGCTGTAGTACCCGGGCGTTGCCCGGGATAGTAACTGTCTCTGAAAAAGTTGGATTTGTTTAACTTATAAAAAAAAAAGACGTCTCAGAGGAGATCTCTGATAAACATAAGTAAATACATATATATATATATATATATATATATATATATATATATATATATATATATATATATATATATATTTATTTAGAGATCTCCTCTGAGACGTCTTTTTTTATAAGTTAACCAAATTCAACTTTTTCAGCCTCTCATTATATGGGCTGCCTTCCATTCCTTGCTAGTTGCCCGCCTTTGAACTCACTAACTAACTAACTAACTAACTTCTTAATATCATTTTTAAAATGTAGAGCCCAAAACTGGATCATATATTCCTGATGTGGCCTTACAAGTTATTTATACTGGGGTAACAATACATTGGGATTACAGGATCTAATCTTTTTTTTTATACACCCCAAAATTTTGTTTGCTTTGCAGCTGCAGCTTGACATTGAGTGCTGCTGCTCAGATTACTTGTAACCAGAATACCTGTTCTGTAGTCTGGAGTCTACTGCCATTTACTGCAGCAACAGGATTACTCCGTCCTGAGTGCATTACTTTACGTTAATCAACATTACATCTCATTTGCTAAGTGTTTGGCCATTCAGACATTTTATTCAGATCGTTTTGTAATATTGTACTATCCAGGTCAGTTTTTAATATCCTACATAGTTTTGTGTTGTCAGCAAAGACTGAGACTTTACTATCAGTCCCATCCACAAGGTCATTAATAAAGAGATAAAGAATCGATCCTAGCACAGATACCTTTATGACTACTCTTTGTTTTCTATCTTTTAGACAATTTCTTACCCATCTGCTTATAGTTTCCCCTATTCTTTGCTTCTGTACAAGACTTTTATGTGGCACAGTATCAAATGCCTTTGCAAAGTCTAAATAAATCACATTATCTGCTGCAATACCATTATTCAGATTTACACTTGTCTTCTTGTAGAAACCCAAAATGTTGGTTAGACACAACTTATCTTTCATGTGTCCATGCTGGTTATCAGTTATATTATTCTCTGTAATATATCATTGCATGTCATCTCTTAAAATGCTTTCAAAAACCTTGCACACCACTGATGTCAGACTTACTGAACGGTAGTTGCCGGGATCCACCTTTACCTTTCTTTAATATGCGCACCACGTTAGCCATTCTCCATAAGATACAGCAGTCTGTCAATTACTGAGCTCAATTCCCTCAATATCCGTGGATGAATGCCATCTAGTCCATGGGATTTTTCAGTGGCTAATTTACTCAGACGCAGGCGTACTTGTTCTTAAATTAAATTAGTTTTATCGAGGGGGGGGGTGGAATTTGATTTTTGCTTTGTTGAATAATCCCTGGGATAGTCATTTCCTTGGTGAACACGATGAAAAGTGCCTGTTCAATATCTCAGCCTTTTATTTGTCCTCCATAAAGATCTTGTTATAATCTTTTATGAGACCGATACCATCCTTTTTTCCTTTTGGCATTGATGTAGTTATAAAAAAAGTGGGGTTTATTTTAATGTCTTTGGTGATTTTTGTTTCAGTAGCTAATTTTGCTACCTTGATTTCTTTTTTTGCATTTCCTATTGAGAATTTTATACTCCTGAAATGATATTTCTGTATTTTCAGCCTTGAAGATTTTGAATGCCTTTGTTTTTGTTTTATTATACTTTGTACTGTTTTATTTATCCATAGTGGTTTCTTTTTATTCCTGGACGTTTTATTACCAGAGAGTATAAGTTTTTTACAGGACTGTAGTAGTATATCCTTAATCTTCCACATTTATGTTCAGTATCCCCAGTTACCATGACATTGTCCCAATCTGCACGATTAAGCTCTTCCCTTATTTGTTGAAATCCGCTTTCCTAAAATTCCAGGTTTTAGGATTTTCTTTTTAAAATGTTCTATTGAATATTCCTTTGAACCTTACCAAATTATGGTCACTGTTGCCCAAGTGCTCCCAGACTTGTACAAGCTGGCCATAAAATAACCTAAGGCGTTTGGAGCGGTGTGCAGACTTACCCGGCGGACAGAATTGGCTGAAAATTGGTATGTACAGTTAGGTCCAGAAATATTTGGACAGTGACACAAGTTTTGTTATTTTAGCTGTTTACAAAAACATGTTCAGAAATACAATTATATATATAATATGGGCTGAAAGTGCACACTCCCAGCTGCAATATGAGAGTTTTCACATCCAAATCGGAGAAAGAGTTTAGGAATCATAGCTCTGTAATGCATAGCCTCCTGTTTTTCAAGGGACCAAAAGTAATTGGACAAGGGACTCTAAGGGCTGCAATTAACTCTGAAGACATCTCCCTCGTTAACCTGTAATCAATGAAGTAGTTAAAAGGTCTGGGGTTGATTACAGGTGTGTGGTTTTGCATTTAGAAGCTGTTGCTGTGACCAGACAACATGCAGTCTAAGGAACTCTCAATTGAGGTGAAGCAGAACATCCTGAGGCTGAAAAAAAAAGAAAAAATCCATCAGAGAGATAGCAGACATGCTTGAAGTAGCAAAATCAACAGTCGGGTACATTCTGAGAAAAAAGGAATTGACTGGTGAGCTTGGGAACTCAAAAAGGCCTGGGCGTCCACGGATGACAACAGTGGTGGATGATCGCCGCATACTTTCTTTGGTGAAGAAGAACCCGTTCACAACATCAACTGAAGTCCAGAACACTCTCAGTGAAGTAGGTGTATCTGTCTCTAAGTCAACAGTAAAGAGAAGACTCCATGAAAGTAAATACAAAGGGTTCACATCTAGATGCAAACCATTCATCAATTCCAAAAATAGACAGGCCAGAGTTAAATTTGCTGAAAAACACCTCATGAAGCCAGCTCAGTTCTGGAAAAGTATTCTATGGACAGATGAGACCAAGATCAACCTGTGCCAGAATGATGGGAAGAAAAAAGTTTGGAGAAGAAAGGGAACGGCACATGATCCAAGGCACACCACATCCTCTGTAAAACATGGTGGAGGCAACGTGATGGCATGGGCATGCATGGCTTTCAATGGCACTGGGTCACTTGTGTTTATTGATGACATAACAGCAGACAAGAGTAGCCGGATGAATTCTGAAGTGTACAGGGATATACTTTCAGCCCAGATTCAGCCAAATGCCGCAAAGTTGATCGGACGGCGCTTCATAGTACAGATGGACAATGACCCCAAGCATACAGCCAAAGCTACCCAGGAGTTCATGAGTGCAAAAAAGTGGAACATTCTGCAATGGTCAAGTCAATCACCAGATCTTAACCCAATTGAGCATGCATTTCACTTGCTCAAATCCAGACTTAAGACGGAAAGACCCACAAACAAGCAAGACCTGAAGGCTGCGGCTGTAAAGGCCTGGCAAAGCATTAAGAAGGAGGAAACCCAGCGTTTGGTGATGTCCATGGGTACCAGACTTAAGGCAGTGATTGCCTCCAAAGGATTCGCAACAAAATATTGAAAATAAAAATATTTTGTTTGGGTTTGGTTTATTTGTCCAATTACTTTTGACCTCCTAAAATGTGGAGTGTTTGTAAAGAAATGTGTACAATTCCTACAATTTCTATCAGATATTTTTGTTCAAACCTTCAAATTAAACGTTACAATCTGCACTTGAATTCTGTTGTAGAGGTTTCATTTCAAATCCAATGTGGTGGCATGCAGAGCCCAACTCGCGAAAATTGTCACTGTCCAAATATTTCTGGACCTAACTGTATGCTACTAAAGGCATGAGGAAACGGAAAGCATCTTAAAAATTTTTTTATACCAAAACTACCCACCAGGGGAAAAAGTGGCGCTGTACAGTAAGCGCGCCTTGCAACTCAGTCTGCAAGATGCCTCTTTGCTGGATGATGCGCTGTTAGTGCGATTGTTTTATGAGAATGCCTGGAATGCTACAGCTGCACTGAGAGCCTTTCGTCATTTGAAAGACCTTCACACACGTAGCAGTCGAATGGCTGTCAATTCGCTGAGACATATGACACATTTTGAGGCAACGGAGTTATTGAGTGTTCAGCCAAGGCACGGCTGACGACCGGTAAGCAGAGAGGTTGTGGAGGACATTGCCACTGCCGTTGTGGAACAAGGCACAAACAACCCAGCCGGGTGCAGCAGTGCACGTATTGTTTCCAGGCAATTGGGGCTCCCGTACAGCACAGTGTAGAAAGTTCTCGGAAAGGTCTTGCGGGCATACCCATACAAAATTAGCCATTATCTACAACTTCTTGCTTATGACAATGATACCCGCATGACATTTGTATTACTGTTTCTGGCAAAAGTAGAATTGGGCTTGGAATGTTCTGTGGTGCAACAAAGCGTATTTTTACCTGAATGATACAGTGAACACACAAAACTATCGCATAATGGCTACCAAAAATCCGCATGCGATCGAGGGGGTTCCGCTGCATTCGCCAAAGGTAACCGTTTGGTGTGGCTTCACCTCCTTCATCCTCAGACCGTTCTTTTAAGACATGACGCCAACTGGGGTTGTTACCGTGACAGCAGCGAGATACCAGACAATGCTGGAAACAGTGGTCGTTCTGCAACTCCAACAGAGGCAGTGTATTCAGCCGACCATCTTTATGCATGATGGAGCACTTCCTCACATCGCAAATCATGTGAAGAACGTTCTGTGTACACATTTTCCCGATGACAGGATTTTGAGCTGGTCCTTCACTAACGCATGGCCACCGCATTCGCCCGATCTCAGTCCTTGTGATTTCTGGTTGTGAGATCACTTGAAAGAGCGTGTTTATCGGGGAAATGTTGACATTGTGGCTGACCTCAAAGACCACATCATTTTGGAAATGCACTGCATCCCATCAGACATGTTACATGCAAACGTCGAGCATGTTCTGCATAGGATGAACATGATCACCATGCATGATTGCGGCAATATTGAACAGTTATGCTAGTCTGTGGAACAATTGTGACATCTCCAATTATTGGCACACGGTTTTTGGGCTGCTCACTCACTGTACAGCGACACTTTTTCTCCTGGTGGGGCGTTTTGGTATAAAAAATTTTAACAATGCCTTTTGTTTCCCCATGCATTGAATAGCATACATACCAATTTTCAGCCAAATTTATTCACTGGGTCAGTCTGCACACGGCTCCAAACACCTTTAGGTTATTTTGTGCCACCTTGTATATCTGAAATTATATCTGGTCTATTTGACAGTATCAAATCCAGCAAATTATCTCCCCTAGTTAGTTCATCTACCACCTGAGAGATGTAATTGTCTTGATTTGTAGATAAGAACTTGCAGCTTGTAGCACAACCTGAAGTTTCTGTGTCCCAATGAATGTCTGGATAGTTGAAATCCCCCATAATAATTCTATTAAACGCTGGCCACCAGACAGCATGAAAGCCTTGTCCATGGCCATGGATGCCAAAAGTTTGAGGTGTAAAATCTTCATGACAGGCTCACTTTAAAAAAAAATAAATTAAAAAATATAGATTTATATAATTGTGTTCATCATGAGGTGGAATAATGTGCAACTGGTTCTGTCAGATTACGCCAGTTGTGCTATCTGGATGCGTTTGTTGCACTCTGCATTCATGTTGACTATAAAGTGTCACTATTGATAAATGTGCACCATTATCTTGGTGACAGGCTCTTTTAGACGCCATTGCATTGTAGTAGTAAAATAAAATGGATTGATACCAAGATGACTTAAGGCCCTGTCACACAAAGAGATAAATCTGCGGCAGATCTGTGGTTGCAGTGAAATTGTGGACAATCAGTGCCAGGTTTGTGGCTGTGTACAAATGGAACAATATATCCATGATTTCTCTGCAACCACAGATCTGCCAAAGATTTATCTCTGTGTGTGACGGGGCCCTTACTGTATGTTATGAAAACATGGACGGACCATGATGGCACCACTATGTGTTTACAAAGCAGCGAGTCTTGTAAAGTGACAGGTTAGTGAAAAGAAAGTGACAGCTATAAACAGCCTTTCATGAGATCTATGCTCTGTGCAGTCATAACGCATTGGGATGCATGTAATGTTGTGAAATATCACATTGTCTTATGCCTACTGCACAATTTAGCTGTAACTTTAAGATCATATGGAATATACTGTATATATCAGAACCTAGCAAAGTGGTTTGTAGAGTATTGGTAACGAGTATTTATAGCAGCAAAACTCCATAGGCCTACAGTGTAAATAGCTCAAGTATTGACTTATATGTATGTTTGCAAATACATTTATATAAGAAATGTACACTACAGTAATGAAGAACTCAGCACTGTTACATATTAATATATGAATAGGAACAACACTACAACCCTTTCATAAATGCTAAAGCCCCCCAGATAAAAGTTAAAAAGCATTTTCTCACCTCCTATATTGTCCCAAGGATATCTGTGCTCCTGGGGATCACCTGACATTATTTCACAAGACCACTGCAGCCAATCAGTGGCCACTGATCAGCTGCAGCCTTCACAGTTCCATGAGACAGAATTCTGAGGACTGCAGTCTATAAGTGGTTGTCAATAGGTGGCAGTACTCATGTGACATCAATAACTCAGTGCCAACATTACTTGATTGGCGATGATCTAAAAAGTGAGCATATGTTTTTATTTTATTTTATCTTGGAGACTCTTTAGGGTGGCAAGCCCTTTATAAGTAAGCCTGTCACATTTTAATAAGCAATATGATCTGTTAGCATCATGTTATAGTGGAGTAGGAGCTGAGCAAATTGCTATAAAGGGCCCAATTCATCAAAGCTTTTACTCTAGAATTTGTCAAATTCATAGTGAGGCACATGCCACTTTTTAGACATGCCGGATTGATGGATGAGAGGTGTATGCCTCATAATGAATCTGGAGCTTCTGACTCTAGGACTGCTCCTTACCAGCATGAAAAACACTGGTCTTGAGGAATAGTATTGTAGTCTAACATTTATTCATTTAAATCTCTGCTCAATCTGACTTGGCGTTCAGTAGGTGGTCTTATGTAGTGGCTCTGTATTCATGTCCATACAGAGAGCATTGTCCGCGATAAAGTGAGACCATCCAATTTACTTCCTAGCCCAGGATCAGCAATGATTTCACACAATAAAACATAGATTATAGTAAATCTTGTTCCACAATCGAGGCCATTGTAAGACTCCTAAAAGAACACATGTCCGAGATCCAGTGTAGATGTATTCCGGTGCAACCAATGCTCCCCCTCCCACCAAAACTTAAAAGAGGACCCCTATAGTGGTACTGTCACACAGAGTTTTGCACAAACTTTGCCGACTGTCATGGTGGTATTGGACTCTGATGGTTTCTCTGGTTCCTGGGATCAACACAAGCAGACACAGGCGTCGACCTGCTGTGTGCTAATTCATAGGCAGAGTTAATCTCTGCTAGTCTGCTTGCTCCATTAAGCATCTGTTGTGTGGAGACTTATCACATCTGCTCCTCTCCTGTTTATACTGTTGGAATCCTTCTACCCATGCCAGCTATAGTTTATTCTATGTTGGTCTGTGAGGTGTGGTGTCCCAGACTCTCTCTAGTGAAAGTCGTGCTTGGTTGTGCTTTTTGCTTGGTCAGGTTGTGGAATGTGCCCCTGTTGTTCTGTATTTCCTTTCTGCTCTTGTTTCCTCCTGAATCTCTTCTTGTCTTATCCTGTCTGTGTGCGTGCTCTATGACAAGAGTTTTGTATTTTTCGATTGTCCATCTTTATCTGTGGTTTCAACACACCCCTGTCCCATTCCTCCCCAGGGGGAGGTAGAGTGGGATTAGATCAGAACAGGTCAGGAGCAGGAACAGGATGAGACTCCGGCTTCTATACTATTAGGGGTATCCCTGAGGTAGAGATAGCACAGGGTCCCCTAGCTTGAGGAAAAGATTAGGAGACCGGGTTCCTTGCTATCCTAAAGTCAGTAGATACCAGTCCTGGATAACATATAAGTTATTACGATTTAGGTATATACAATATAGTTACTTACAGCTGATGTTCTTTCTGATTGGGTTCGTCTTTTCCATTTGGTCTAAACCGTCTTGATGGCCTCTTTTAGCCTTGACTCTTTTGCAAGGTTTATAAGATAGACACATTTGACTTTTTACTTTTCTACATGATAAGGTCCCCATATACAATGATGGTCCACACAGCTCCTATAAATTATACTATATACATTATAGTACAGTTGGAATAATTGTGAATTTACACTAAAAAAATGTGGGGGGTTTTTGCATGCCATTCTCAGGCAGTGCTGGCTCCCCCTCTCTCCTATATATAGTATGATGCCCCTGCAGCTCCCTATGTAAAATATAATGGTCTTCTCAGCTCCCTATTTATCGTATGATAACCCCCTATAGCCTCTTATGTACAGTATGATGTCCCTGCAGCTCCTCTACATAATCACTGTGCAGAATTATTAGGCAAATGAGTATTTTGATCACATGATAATTTTTAGACATGTTGTCCTACTCCAAGCTGTATAGGCTTGAGAGCCAGCTACCAATTAAGTAAATCAGGTGATGTGCATCTCTGTAATGAGGAGGGTTGTGGTGTAATGACATAAACACCCTATATAAGGTGTGCTAAATTATTAGGCAACTTTCCTTTCCTTTGGCAAAGTGGGTCAGAAGAGAGATTTGACGGGCTCTGAAAAGTCCAAAATTGTGAGATGTCTTGCAGAGGAATGCAGCAGTCTTGAAATTGCCAAACTTTTGAAGCGTGATCACCGAACAATCAAGCGTTTCATGGCAAATAACCAACAGGGTCGCAAGAAGCGTGTTGGGCAAAAAAGGCGCAAAATAACTGCCCATGAATTGAGGAAAATCAAGCGTGAAGCTGCCATTTGCCACCAGTTTGGCCATATTTCAGAGCTGCAACGTTACTGGAGTATCAAAAAGCACAAGATGTGCCATACTCAGGGACATGGTCAAGGTAAGGAAGGCTGAAAAACAACCACCTTTGAACAAGAAGCATAAGATAAAGCGTCAAGACTGGGCTAAGAAATATCTTAAGACTGATTTTTCAAAGGTTTTATGGACTGATGAAATGAGAGTGACTCTTGATGGGCCAGATGGATGGGCCAGAGGCTGGATCAGTAACGGGCAGAGAGCTCCACTCCGACTCAGACACCAGCAATGTGGAGGTGGGTTACTGGTATGGGCTGGTATCATCAAAGATGAACTTGTGGGACCTTTTCGTGTTGAGGATGGAGTGAAGCTCAACTCCCAGACCTACTGCCAGTTTCTGGAAGACAACTTCTTCAAGCAGTGGTACAGTAAGAAGTTGGTATCGTTCAAGAAAAACATGATTTTCATGCAGGATAATGCTCCATCACATGCATCCAACTACTCCACAGCGTGGCTGGCCAGTAAAGGTCTAAAAGATGAAAAAATCATGACATGGCCCCCTTGTTCACCTTATCTGAAGCCCATAGAGAACCTGTGGTCCCTCATAAAATGTAAAATCTACAGGAAGGGAAAACAGTCCACCTCTCAGAACAGTGTCTGGGAGGCTGTGGTGGCTGCTGCACCCAATGTAGATTGTAAACAGATCAAGCGACTGACAGAATCTATGGATGGTAGGCTGTTGGATGTCATCATAAAGAAAGGTGGCTATATTGGTCACAATTTTTTTGGGGTTTTGTTTTTGCATGTCAGAAATGTTTATTTCTAAATTCTGTGCAGTTATATTGGTTTACCTGGTGAAAATAAACAAGTGAGATGGGAATATATTTGTTTTTTATTAAGTTGCCTAATAATTCTGCACAGTAATAGTTACCTGCAAAAACAGATATCCTCCTAAGATAGCCAAATCTAAAAAAAAAAAACACTCTATCTTCCAAATATATTAAGCTTTGATATTTATGAGTCTTTTGGGTGGATTGAGAACAATATTTGTTGATCAATAATAAAAAAAAATCCTCTAAAATACAACTTGCCTAATACCCTGTTTCCACGAAAATAAGACACCGTCTTATATTTTTTTTGCCCTGAAAAAAGCACTATGTCTTATTTTTAGGGGGTGTCTTATTCTCGAGGAGACATGGTTGGGGGTAATTTTATCCCCCACAAAAAGCAGACCCCCCCATCCCAGGATCGGCATACTTACCAGCCCCAGGCGTCTGTATGGCTCCCAGATCCTTCTGTGATCTCCCATCAGGTACGCTGCACGCCTCCCCTGCATCTGGCTGACATCAAATCTCTCTCTCACACACACACACACACACACACTTCTCCCTGCAGCTGTGCTCCCCTGCGTCTGGCTGACATCAGATCTCACACACACACAAATCAGATCACACTCACTCACTCACACACAAACACACACCCATCTCACTTCTTCCCACCCCACGATCCCAGCAGCTGCCGTGCTCCTCTGCCTCCTGCCGACCCTCACAGATCCAATCGCATACACTCACACACACTCACACATCAGACAGTATACACGCACACATCTGATCGCATACACACACACCCCACTTCTCCCTGTGCCCTCCGGTGGGCGGTCCCAGCAGCTGTGCTGCAGCCATGCTCCTCTGCCGACACTCAGATCCGATCGCATACACTCACACACACACACACATACACATCAGAACACACATCAGAACACACTCACACATCCGATCGCATACACTCACACACACACTGACGATATCGCACATAGGCGCTCCCAACATCCGGAGATACCACTTGCTTCCGGTCATGTGATCCTCCGGCAGGTCCTCGAAGGGCACTACACCGCACAGTATCGCCGCCGAGAAGCAAGCGATATCACTGGATGTTGTGAGTGTGTTTATGCGATCTGATGTGTGTGTGAGGTGTGTGTGAGAGTGAGTGTGATCTGATGTGTGTGTGTGTGTGTGTGAGAGTGAGTGAGTGAGTGTGATCTGATGTGTGTGTGTGTGTGTGTGTGTGAGAGTGAGTGAGTGAGTGTGATCTGATGTGTGTGTGAGAGTGAGTGTGATCTGATGTGTGTGTGTGTGTGTGTGTTCCGCCGCTGCAGGACCTTGATGCGCTCACCTGCTCCCAGTCGGCTTCTGGTAAGTATGATCGGGGGTCTTCTTTCTTCTGTCTTCTCTCTTCTGGGGGTGCCCGCTGCCTATAATGAAGTGTCCTGCAGTGTCTTTAACTCTTTCACCGCTGCATGACACTTCATTATTGACCGCAGCTATGTCTTATTTTCAGGGGATGTCTTATATTAAAGCATCCCTGGAAACTCCTGCTATGCCTTATTTTCGGGGGGCGTCTTATTTTCGGGGAAACACGGTAGTTCTTCACACAGTGTTGTATGATGTCCCCACATCCCCCTGTTTATAGTATGAAGTCTCCACAGATCTCTATATACAGTATGATAGGCTCCTATATATTAGGATGGCCCCACAGCCCCTCTCTATATAGTATATTCCCACAGCTTCCTATTTATAGTATAATGGTCACCACAGCTCACTATATACAATTTAATGTCCCCACAACCCCCTATACAGTGGCATGTAAACGTTTTGAGCTTCCCTTGTCAAAATTACTTTTATTGTGAACAGTTAAGCTAGTTGAAGATCCAGTTACGTCTAAAATGCATAAAGTTAAAGATTTCCTTTGTATTTTAATCAAATAAAAAATTATTATTCGTATCTTTTACATTTTTAAATTAACAAAAAGGGAAAATGCAATTGTTTAGGCACCCTGCATGATTAGTATTTTGTAGTACCCCCTTTAGCAAGCATCACAGCTTGTAAATGCTTTTGTAGCGATGCAAGGGTCTTTCAATTCTTGTTTGAGGGATTTTCATCCAGTCTTTCAGTTCTGTGAGATTTCTGGGTGGTCTTAGGCTAGTTTCACACTTGCGTTGAACGGCATCCCTGCATTGCGTTGTGTGACGGATGCAATGGATGTGTTGCATATAATGGCACAACGGATGCAACGGATTGTACAAAACAACGGAATCTGTTTTTTTTTTTTTTTTTTTTTCCTCATTACAGTTTTACCGGCGGCAGACTATTGTGAACGATCAGCTGATCACCCGGCTGCCGGGTGATCAGCTGATCATTCACAATAGTCTGCCGCCGGGTGATCAGCTGATCGCTCACAGCAGTCTGCCGCCGGGTGATCAGCTGATCGCTCACAGCAGCCGGTCGTCGGGTGATCAACTGATCATTTGGCCGCCGTGAATGTGTGCGGGGGGGTGGAGTGCGGGGTTGGTGGAGCCGAGCGGGGCCATGGCGCTGAGGACGTCAGTGCAGCAAGGGATGCAAGGCTGGTGACAGGTGAGTGTGAGTGTGTGTGTGTACATGCGGAGTGCGGGAGGGGGCGGATCTGAGCGGAGAAGTGTCGGGCTCCCTGCACACGTAGCCAGGGTAAATATCGGGTAACTAAGCAAAGCACTTTGCTTGGTTACCCGATATTTACCTTGATTACCAGTATACACCCCTTTGCGCTGGCTCCTTGCACACGTAGCCAGGTTGAATATCTGGTTTCTAAGCAAAGCGCTTTGCTTAGTAACCCAATGTGTACCCTGGTTACGTGTGCAGGGAGCCAGAGAGAGCATGCGCAGCGAAATCCAAAGGATTCCGCTGTACAAAAAACGTTACATGCTGCGTTCCTTCCGCCCGGCGGACGCAACGCAGCATCGGCCAGCGGAAGCAACGCAGGTACTTCTGTCACAATCCGTCATCCATACAAGTCTATGGGAAGCAGCGGAATCCGTTAACTGATTCCGCTGTTTTCCAAAACAGCGGATTGCGACTGAAGGAAAACAACGCACGTGTGAAACTAGCCTTACATGCACTGCTCTTTTGAGGTCTAGATTTTCAATTGTGTTCAGATCAGGGGACTGTAACGGCCATTGTAAAGCCTCCAGCTTGCGCCTCTTAAGGTGGTCTATTATGGATTTTGACGTGTGTTTAGGATAATTATCCATTTCTAAACGCCATCCTCTTTTCAACTTCAGCATTTTTACAGATGGTGTTATGTTTGCATCAAGAATTTGTTGAAATTTCATTGAATCCATTCTTCCTTTTACTAGTGAAATGTTCCCCGTGCCATTGGCTGCAACAAAACCCCAAAGCATGATTGATCCAACCCCATGCTTAATGCTTGGCAATATATTCTTTTCCTGAAATTCTGTGTCCTTTTTTCTCTACACATACCTTTGATCATTGTGGCCAAAGAGTTTTATTTTAATTTCATCAGTCCACAGGACTTGTTTTTACAATGCATCTGGCTTGCTTAGATGTTACTTTACGCATTTTTGATCCTGACTATTATGGGGAGGATGAAGGAAAAGTTTTTTTTCTCATGACTCTTCCATGGAGGACACATTTGTGCAGGTGTCTCTGAACAGTAGAACAATGTACCACAACTCCAGAGTTTGCTAAATCTTACTGAGGTCTTTTTCTGTCAAGTAGGGGTCCTGATTTGATTCTGTTGCATTCCTATGAGCAGCTCTCCTAGAAATTTTGCTATCTTGACCTCCACTATTCATGTTAACTACCATTTCTTGACTACATTTTCAGTTGAGGAAAGGACAACTTTAAAACGGTTTGCTATCTTCTTATAGCTTTCTCCTGCTGTGTGGGCCGCCACCATTCTCATTTTCAGAGTGCTAGGCAGCTGCTTAGAAGAACCCATGACTGCTTTTTTTTGGCATAAGGTTAGAGGAGGCCAGGTTGTTATCAAGCTGTGAAATTTGCATCACATGGTCTTTCCTAATGATGATAATGAACAAGCCATATCCCTAACAAGCTAATTAAGGTATGAATCCTTGCTCAAGCTTATCTGAGCACACAAATCTTTAAGCTGCTTTAAATCCAAGCTTTTGCATTGGCTTAGTTTCCTTTTTGTAATTTTACAAATGTAAAAGATGATTATTTTTTTTTGCCTAAAATACAAAGGAAATGTGTCATCTTTAACTTTATGCCTTTTAGAGATCATGTAATCTTAAACTTGCTTAACTGTTCACAGTAATAGTAATTTAAAGTTATTTAAAAGAGCAACTAGGCTTTAAAAAAAACAAGCCCTCATACAGCTATGTTGGCAGAACAATAAAAAAAAAGTTGCGGTCTTGAGGAAATAATAAAAGCTAAAAAATAAAAAAAAAGCTTGGCCCTTAAGGGGTTAAAAAGTTGGAGTATGGAGTATGTATATACGATTTACATATACATTTTAAAAACATTTCTTATATATTCATCCAACATTGTTTTGTGTTTTCTAGTAACCTTGGAGCAGTTTGCATTGGCTGTGGAGAATTGTCCTGTTCCACAGGACCAGAGTTTACTAATGGAGGTATAGATGAAGTCCCATTACTGCTGCATTTGTTTGGGATTATGTATTTAACCCTATCACTTCTGTACGTAGAGAAAATTATGCTCTTTCATCCATCTTTTTACATCCTGTCTAATGTCATTTCATTCTTTTCTTCGGTAAATAACTTTTCATTCTGTGGATAGAAACAAGTGTTTCAAGCAAATAGGAATAAATTAGAGATGATAATGGTGAGGTACTGAAACACAAAGCATATTAGAAATGTGTGTAGATTTTCAGTACAAAAAGAGTAAGGCTAGTTTCACACTTGCGTTCAGCGGAGTCCGTCACTATGGAGAATAGCGCAGTCCGTTAACGCACTGCGCTATGCTCCATAGACTTGTATGGACAACGCACTGTAAGGCTAATTTCTCACTTGCGTTCAGCGGAGTCCGTCACTATGGAGAATAGCGCAGTCCGTTAACGCACTGCGCTATGCTCCATAGACTTGTATGGACAACGCACTGTAAGGCTAATTTCTCACTTGCGTTCAGCGGAGTCCGTCACTATGGAGAATAGCGCAGTCCGTTAACGCACTGCGCTATTCTCCATAGACTTGTATGGACAACGCACTGTAACGCAAGTGTCTGCGTTGCATCCGCTGGACGACGCAGCGTCGTTATTTTGGCGCTGCGTCGGACGGAAGGAACGCAGCATGTAACGTTTTTTTGAGCAGCGGAATCCTCTGGATTCCACTGCGCATGCTCTCTCTGGCTCCCTCCACCCGTAACCAGGGTACACATCGGGTAAGCAAGGAACCCTGGTTACGTGTGTCGGGAGCCCGACACTTCGCCTCTCGGCTCCGCCCCCTCCCGCACTCCGTATGTATATACACACACACACAATCGCGCACACACAATCGCACACACAATCGCACATACACACACACACACACACTCACCTATCCCCCAGCGATGCAGTCCCCGCGGCACTGACGTCCTCAGCCATGGCCCTTCTCGTCGGCTCCACCTACTTCGCACTCCGCCCCCTGCTCCCGACCCCCGCACACATTGTCGGCGACCGAACGATCGGCTGATCACCCGGCGGCCGGCTACTGGTAGTGATCAGCTGATCACCCGGCGGCCGGCTACTGTGAGTGATCAGCTGATCACCCGGCGGCCGGCTACTGTGAGTGATCAGCTGATCACCCGGCGGCCGACTACTGGTAGTGATCAGCTGATCACCCGGCGGCCGGCTACTGTGAGTGATCAGCTGATCACCCGATCACCCGGCGGCCGGCTACTGTGAGTGATCACCCGATCACCTGGCGGCCGGCTACTGTGAGTGATCGGCTGATCACCCGGCGGCCGGCTACTGTGAGTGATCGGCTGATCACCCAGCGGCCGGCTACTGGTAGTGATCAGCTGATCACCCGGTGGCCGGCTACTGTGAGTGATCAGCTGATCACCCGATCACCCGGCGGCCAGCTACTGTGAGTGATCGGCTGATCACCTGGCGGCCGGCTACTGGGAGTGATCGGCTGATCACCCGGCGGCCGGCTACTGGGAGTGATCAGCTGATCGTTCACAATAGTCTGCCGATGGTAAAACTGTGAAAAAAAAAAAAAAAAGGAATTGCGTTGTTTTGCAGCATCCGTTGCATCCGTTGTGCCACTATATGCAACGCATCCGTTGCATCCGAGACACAACGCAATGCAACGGATGCCGTTCAACGCAAGTGTGAAACTAGCCTAAGGCCATGTGCGCACGATGTATTTTTTCTTGTGTTTTAAAATGCACTGTGTCATTGACCAACTGCATGCTTTTGCTTCCCCAGCAAAGTCTGAGAAGTCAATATTTCCATCCGCACGTTGCTTTTTTTTTTTTTTTTTTTAAGCAGCGTTTTGTTTGACAAATATTTGTCAAAATCGTTGCCTAAAAAAAGCTGCATGTTTATTCCTTTTGCGTTCTGGTCACGTTTTGTCACCCATTGAAATTAATTAAGTGTTTCAAATCGCAACCAAAATGTTTAGCTATGCGTTTGCACTGCGTTTTGGTTGCGTTTTGCTTGCATTTTTGTCAACAAAAACGCAGGTCACCAACTTTTCTCCATTCTCTGTCTCGCTCTCTGTCTTTCTCCGCTTCATACTCACCGATCACCGGCATGGTGCGGTGTGGCTGTCACACTGCTCCTGCAGCCTCTCCTGGTTCTGAAAGTGCCGGCCGCTCATTAGGCTCTTTTTATATTCCCTGCACTTGCTCATTAGGCTCATTTCATATTCACTGTTTCCCCCGCCCACCGGCGCCTATGATTCATTGCAGTCAGACACGCCCCCACGCTGAGTGACAGCTGTCTGACTGCAACCAATCACAGCCACCGGTGGGCGGGTGTATATTGTACAGTGAAATAATTAAAAAAAAAACTGTGTGCGGTCCACTCAATTTTGATACCCAGCCAAAATAAAGCCTCACAGCTGGGGGTTGGTATTCTCAGGCTGGGGAGACCCACGTTATTGGGAGCCCCCTAGCCTAAAAATATCAGCCAGCAGCCACCCGGAATTGCCGCATGCATTTGATGCGACAGTCCCAGGACTTTACCCAGCTCATCCTGATTGCCCTAGTGCGGTGGCAATCGTGGTAGTAAGGAGTTAGGGTGTGTGGCATCAAAAACTCTGCGTTTCTGGCCTCTAAAAACGCACAAAAACGCATAACGCATAAAAAAAGCATATATTTTTACCACGATTTGATGCGTTTTTGGCTGCGTTTTGCTGCGTTTTTGTTCACTGCGTTTTTATGCATTTTTTTATTAGTGAACAGTGCTATTAAACATTGGTGCAGAAGAAAAATAAGATCTGATGTAATTTCCTTCTTCAATATGTTCTCCTTCATTCTCCACTATTGTATGCAGGAAAGCAGACAGCTGCAAAACTACAAGGGTCAGCATGATCTATCTAGGACTGTATGCTGGATGGAGAGGCAGGGGGAGGAGAACTACAAGGCTCAGCATACTCCATCCACTAGTGTATGCAGGAGAGCAGACAGCAGCTGCAGAACTACAAGGCTCAGCATCCTCCATCCAGGACTGTATGCAGGAGTTTTTTGGCCAAAAACGTAAAAAAAAAAAACACGACATGGACTTCACCATATTTTTGTATGCTAGTCAAGTACAGCTGGCAGGTACGGCTGCCCCCACCCCCCGGCTGGCTAGCTGGGAACTAAAAAATATAGGGAAGCCCTTTTTTTAATTATTTAATACATTTCATGAAATAATTAAAAAAAAGAAAAAAAGATTTGGGCTTCGCCCAATTTTTGTGTCCAGCCAGGTAAAACTAGGCAGCTGGGGATTGGAATCCACAACGTAGGGTGCCGAAGCTTTCTGGGCACCTCCGCTGCGATTTGCAGTCCGCAGCTGCCCCAGAAAATGGTGCTTTCATAGAAGCGCCATCTTCTGGTGCTGTATCCAGCTCCTACAGTTGCCCTGGTCCCACATGGCTTGCTGGGTAATAATGGGGTTAGGACTAGCTGTGTATTGTCAACTGGCCCTAAGCCCGAAATTCATGGTGTCACGCTAATATTAGACATGGCCACCATGAATTTCTAGTAAAGATAAAAAAAAATACAACACAGAAAAATATTATTAGAAATAAAACAACACAATTAGTGACTCCATCTTTATTGAACTAAAGAACCCCCCCCCCCTGCCGTAGTCCTGGGTTGAGGGTCCCGCGATGTCCAATCTGGATCCAATATCATCTGATCGGTTTGCTGAAAGGCAAAGCAATCAGATGATGTGTCAGGTTCAAGTACCTGAATCACATGACACATCCGCTGATTGTATACACAGCTTTTATACAATCAGCTGATGCATCAGTAGAAAAAAAAAAAAAACTATACTCCTCTGTGCAGACTCCTGTCTGATCGCTCCAGGACCCGCCGGTATTCAGCTGATACAGTCAACTGACAGCATCAGCTGATCGTTTAAACCGGCTGGGCGGTAAAAAGCCGGCCTCACTTCTGGACTTATATGATCAGCTGATGCAGTCAGGTGACCGCATCAGCTGATCACCGACAGGTACTGGAGCGATCGGACGTGTCCCGGGAGTTTGCAGACAGCCGGAGCGGGGGTGGTGGTACTGTGAGCAGACATTGCGCCGTACTGGAGGTGGAAGCAGGGGTGGCGGTATCGTGAGGATTCACTCTTCTGTGTTTTCCAACGCAAGGAATGCTGGGTGAGTACAATCCTCTTCCTGTACACGTGACTGTACAACCCACCCCTTGCTTTTATAGATGCATTTTAATCCTAGAAATGCAGCTATATTTTCAATTTGCGTTTTTCATTGTGTTTTTGAACATCTCATTAAACTCAATGGGTGAAAAACGCACTGAAAAACACAGGAATAATTGACATGCTGCGTTTTTGTGGGCACAAAACAGGCCGCGATACAGAGACAGAGCCACGTGCTGAAAATTAATTTGGGTGAACCTCTGATGTCACAACTGCGGGCCCCACACTACTGTCTGAGTTCATTCTCATTGTGTGGGTCTGTCTGCTGTCAGCGGGCAGTCATGTCCTATGGTGAAATAGGATGTTTTTTGCATTTTATTCCAAATAAAGGATTTTGGGGGTGTATGTGTTTGCTTACTTTCACTTACAGATTAGTGATGGGGGCAAGGTCTCATAGACGACCGCCATCACTAATCTAGGACATAGTGGCTGCTGTGGGCTGCCATTAACTCTTTATTACCCTGCCACCACAACAGACCAACGGGAAGAGCCAGGTCCAGCGCCAGAATTGACGCATCATATGGATGCACCACTTCTGGGGTGGCTGTGGGCTGCTATTGTTAGGGCGGCTTTGCACGTTGCGACATCGCAAGCCGATGCTGCGATGTCGCATGCGATAGTCCCCGCCCCCGTCGCAGGTACGATATCGTGTGATAGCTGGCGTAGCGAACATTATCGCTACGCCAGCTTCACATGCACTCACCTGCCCTGCGACCGTCGCTCTGGCCGGCGACCCACCTCCTTCCTAAGGGGGCGGGTCATGCAGCGTCATAGCGACGTCACACGGCAGGCGGACAATAGCGGCGGAGGGGCGGAGATGTGCAGGATGTAAACAATCCCGCCCACCTCCTTCCTTCCGCATATCCTACGGAAGCCGCGGTGACGCCGGTAGGAGATGTTCCTCGCTCCTGCGACTTGACACACAGCGATGTGTGCTGCCGCAGGAGCGAGGAACAACATCGGACCGTCGCGTCAGCGTAATTATGGATTACGTCGACGCTGCACCGATGATATGATTACGACGATTTTGCGCTCGTTAATCGTATCATCGAGCCTTTACACACTACGATGTCGCATGCGATGCCGGATGTGCGTCAGTTTCAATTTGACCCCACCGACATCGCACCTGCGATGTCGTAGTGTGCAAAGCCCGCCTTAGACTGGAAAGGGCCAAATAATGATGGGATTTCCCAGCCTAATAATATTAGCCCCCAGTTGTCTGCTGCACCTTGGCTGGTTTTAGAAAAATGGGGGGGGGACCCCACGTCATTTTTTGTTAAAAAAAATAAATCAAATAATTTAAAAAAATAAATAATGTCGGATCCCCTCTATTTTTCATAACAAGCTAAGGTACAGCAGACAGCTGAGCATTGTAGCCTGCAGCTGCTGCTATTCTTGTGCTAGATATGAAAATTGGAGGGGACCCCACGTAATTTTTTTTACCTAAAAAAAATAAAAAAAAACCAGCTGTCAAAGCTAGCTATCGCTCTATCAAGCTGTTCTGTTATTTATTGTTATTTATTATTTGTTGTTATTTCTATCTTTTCTACCTGTTCTTTCTTATTATCTATTCTATATGTTCTTTCTATCTATTCTTTCTTTATGTTTTTTTCTCTCTATCCATCTATTCTAGCTATCAGTTATCCTATCATATTTTATTTCTCCTTTAAAAAACACACTATTAAAAACGCATAAAAAATGCATTGAAAATCGAACACGCATGCGTTTTCTTTTGTCAAACGCAGTGTTTACAGTTGTCAAGTCTGCTAGAGGGTGCATTTTTTTTTGGCAAATCAAGAACACAGCGTGCATTACCCTAAAGGGTGCTTTACACGCTGCGGTATCTGTACCGATATAGCTAGTGAGCGTACCCGCCCCCGTCGGTTGTGCGTCACGGGCAAATTGCTGCCCGGGTCGCACATCGCTAACAGCCGTCACACGGACTTACCTAAACTGCGACGTCACACGGCAGCTATCCAATAGCAGAGGCGGGGCGGAGATGAGCGGCCAAAACATGCCACCCACCTCCTTCCTTCCTCATTGCTGGTGGACGCAGGTAAGGAGATGTTCGTTGTTCCTGCGGTGTCACACACAGTGATGTGTGCTGCCGCAGGAACGACGAACAACATAGTACCTGCAGCAGCAACGATATTAAGGAAATGAACGACGTGTCAATGAGCAACGATTTTTCACGTTTTTGCGCTCGTTGATCGTCTCTCCTTGGTGTCACACGCTGCGATGTCGCTAACGACGCCGGATGTGCGTCACAAACACTGTGACCCCGACGATATATCGTTAGCGATGTCGCAGCGTGTAAAGCACCCTTAAGAAAGGGTAACTCCTGCAAGGGTGTGTAAACATGAACGTTTTCTCCACATCCAAGAAAAAATGGGCTGGTTATGCTGATCAGACTTTGCTCAGAGTAGGATCCGTTTTTCTCGGAGGTGGAGAAAAAAAAAAAAGTTTCTCCATGCACTCATTCTGATGTTATCCGAGTGCAGTCAGGATGTTTTCCATGGACCTAATGACTTGTACTGCCCATTTTGATCTGACACTTTGAATTTTGATCAAATTCGTACGTCACCGATTGTTTTTGTTGGACCGTTTGTAAGAAGAAAAAATTGGACTTGTGCACAGTCCTATAGAATAATATTGATCCAATTTAAACGGTCGTGTGTGCGAGCCCTGAGGGTAAGGTCAGATGTCATGATTTAGATGCAGTTTCATGTCACAGTTTAGGCACGTTGCTACAAAATAGTTAACAATTTGGGTGCAGTTTTGTAGTCAAACCAAAAATATACAAGCGTGTCCATACCCTTATACAATATGAACACTGACCACTTTACATTGTATCAAAGTGTCAGATCTTTAGTGTTGTCCCATGAGGCAATAGTGTGTCATTTCTCTACAGTACATATTTAATAATAAAATTTGTTTTATTAAAAAAAAAAAAAGCAGAAACCCATTTTTGCACTTGCTTATTGTTTACTATGGGGAAAATACACTCAAAGAATTGACATACAGCAGATTTAAAAAAAAAAACAAAAAACAGCAGTTTTCCAATTCAGTCTGCAAACAAATAACAATAGTGCTCGTAAGATTTCTGAAATCTCAAAGCATTTGCCGGTACTGTAAGAAATGTCTGCACCATTTCTTCATCTCTTTGCAGGAAAAACGCAAAGCAAAAAAAGTGTGTTTTTTTGCTTTGTTTTTATGCCTTTTTGCATCCATTTTTCAAGATGAAGTCAATGGTTGAAAAAGCGCAGCCAAAAACGCAGAAAGAATTGAAATGTCGCACATTATTATTTGCACGAAATCTGCAATGAGCAAATACTCAACATGGGCATAAAACGTCAGGACTCATTGACTTTGCTGGCAGCAGGACTTGCTTGCAGTTTTGTTACAAATATGCACTCAAAAATGCATAAAAACCACCACGATAAAATGCACGGTGTGAAATAGCCTAAGAAGCAGCTTATTATTTTTCATAAAAGAATGCTGCAAAAAATAAAAATGCAACATGTGACTGAAAAGATCAGGGAATAATGTAGCGCCAATGTCTATTATACCTCATTGTTATTTGTATTATTTAATTCTTCATAAGTGTTAATTATGTGTATGTGACATGCCTGGGCATGTCAGGACAAAACTACCGAGGAAGTAAGTAATGTTAGTAGGAAGTAAGGAGCAAAGGAACAGTGAAGAGAAAGCAGAGTGAAGAACTGCAAATGCAAATATGTCAGAATGTACAAGGGTTGAGCCAGGTTCACATTGTGGCAGATATAATATAAAATATAGGAATGCTATGTTAAAATCTCATTCACTTGCTCATAAGCAAAACTGCAGATTTCACCTAATTCCGTTTCATGGAGAGACCTGCATATAATATGAATACACAAGCAATAATCTATGCAAACTTAGGTGGAAAACAAGAGAATATCTGACAGAATTGGCGCTGCAAGCATATACACATGCATTAAGAGATATAGGATTTTATGTCTGAGTATCAGAGAAAATTGATGCAAAGAGAACCAAAGTCAGGGAATAACTGATACAGAAGATCACCTTAAACATTGCCCTACCATGAAGATAGATACCCCAAATCACATACAACAACAAGGACAGATACAGAGTATCACCTCTAACATTGTCAGATCAGCAAAGGATAGACACAGAGGAGCACATAAAATTTTAGCAGTGGTCATGAGCAAGCACTAAAATGCTCAAGTATTCGATTCTCCAGTCGAGCAGGTTGGACACTCAAACGATCTCAATGCTGGGAACATCGTTGTCACAAGTATTATACCACTTTTATCAATTGACAATAAAACATACAAAACCGAAGATAAAATGGTTATAGGAATTAATGTAAGAAGCTTTCTTTCCTATATAATGATTTGTATATAAGGCAAAATAAAAAAGCGGGGGAAAAAAACACCTTCTCCGTCCGCCCCTTTGGCTATGTTCACATGTAACGTTTTTGCGGCGTTCTTGAACATTCTTGTTGCTTTTAATGTTGAAAAAATGCTGTGTAAAAAGCTGCAAAAACGCTAAAAGAGTTGACATGTGTGATGCCCTGACAAAATCAGGTTGTCACAGAGGACTGCATCCATCTTCCAGATGCAGGATTCCCTCCTCCTTGGCCTTCCAACACAACCCCACACAGGTACATACACCAGCCACAAAAGCCCAGTCACCCCCCCAGGACAATAGGGACACACCTGTAGGCGGGGCCAGGCAGATGGTGACGCCCACCTAAGGGTTCTGAGGTGTTTGGGGAGGAAACAAGTCAGTCTGAGTCAGACAGAGATAAGCTTGGACAGTGGAAGTGGGAGGAGTGAAGTGGTAGTCGGGGTTGTAGCTACCGGACTACCTAAGCTGACTAGGTGGCAGACAGCAGAGCAGGGCCACAGACGACGGAAATTCGGTCGCCGGAGACCTTAAGTGGACCAGGGCAGGGTTATAGCCCGCCGGTGCCGACAGCGGGAGTCCGGTCCGGAGGCCGTGCACAGTCTGGGTGCCTGGCCCCTAGGGCGAGGACAGCTTCAAGTCCCTTGTCAATTAGCCAGCAGGGGACAAGATTCCACGTCTTGTCCCACTAGCAGCCCAGGTAGAGTGAGACGGAAGCCCAACGCTGGGGATAGGGCGTCTGCTACTGCCTGCAAAAATCCCAATGGTCAGATCTTGCGGGCGACAGCTCCCACAGCAAAGACACTGGGAGTGGACTTTTCCCGTTCCATGCGGACTAGTCAACTCACGAGACACCAAACTAGAGTGCAGGAGGAAGGATCCTGTCTAGCAGTGTGCGAGACCCGAGCACACCCCTCCGGAGGCTAACGGTATCCGGCACCTGGTTTACTATCTGGACTCTGTGTGACTTCATTCAAATAGTGAGTACACCGGTAGCATCTGGTCCAGCCCTGCGGACTGCGTGGAGGGGATACCATCCTGCTGCCCCGCTCCATCAGCCCCGGGCTCCCCATACCAAGGCAGCGGCGGTGTCACCAACTATCAGAGAAAACCCCGGTTGGCGTCACTGACAAACTCTCCCCTATAAATAACCCCCTCTATTCAGTTGTGGGCGGTGGACTGCTGCACGAGCCCGGGTCCGCCTGCCACTCAAGCCACAGCAACCGCCCGGATCCGAGCGTCTCGTACAGCCCCCCTGCCATGGTCTGTACCCCCTCCTGCAACACATGCTGCTTCTCTAAAAAATGCAACAGTTTTCTACTGTATTTCACTAATAGAAAAAAAACTGTTGAGTGCATTAGATTTATGAAATCTCCTAGCTTTTTCTGGTGCTATAAAAATCAGCTTTTAACTTGCATAAAATTAATAAAAAAAGACTGCAAAAAGAACACATATTTAAAGAATGGGACTCTTCAACTAGTAAAGCCTATGCACTATGTGCAAGGGCTGCCAAAAATGTGAATGAAAAATCCGTGGAAGATAGGTCTCGTGGATGAGCGACTTTCTTGTTCTCCTGTAGAAGGTGCAGTTTCAACTAGCCCACGGCTTCAGCCTCTGCGTGCACCATCAGCAGCATATCCACTGCTCTGTCCCATAACACATGCCTAGCACTTATTAAAAAGGTGTTGATAAATGCTTGCAAACTTTTTGATATTTATAGGGAATAGAATAGTCCTGACAAAGGATTTTTTTTATTTTTTTTTTAAATTGCAGCATCAAGGACTGTAAGGGCGCATGCGCATGTTGCGTGGTGGCCAGTGCAGAAATAAATGCACCCTCTGGCAGACTTGACGCTGTGTGTTGACAAAAAGAATGCTTCCAAAACGCATATATTTTGGATGCATTTTGCATTCAATTTACATGCGTTTTGGATGCATTTTTGTCAGTGCGGTCCCCCGGCAATTCAGCTCTGCTACATGCCCGCTGACAGCAGACACAGACAGAGCCGGGCGATGAGAATGAACTCGGATGAACTTCACCCGACTTCATTGTCATCCCGTGGCTTTGTCTCTGTGTGCTGCCATGAACTCAGATGAACCTCCGAGGTCAGTGCCAGGACACAGGAGTCTGCAGCAGTGACGTGAGAGCTTCACCCGAGTTTACTGACATCGCGCGGGTCTCTCTCTCTCTGTGTCACAGCCTGATTTGTGGTCACACGTGAAGGACACACCTGTGATCGCAAATCCCCTGAGTGACTGCAGTGAGCCGCGCAATCAGCTGTGCTTTCACTCAAGTTACTCGTGGCCACAGCTGCAGTCCTCCACCTGAGAGTGGTGGCCGCAAGTAACCTCAGTGACAGCACAGCTCATCGCGCGACTCACTTCAGTTGCTGCATGGAGCTCACAGGAGCAGCGGTGTTCTACTGCCGCTCCTGTGAATTTCCGATGTAGCAGAGCTGAAAGCTTTGTGGATCCTTGCGTGGATTACGTCAGACCTGGAGATGTTTTTGAGGGGTTAATAAAGTGGTGAAAGAGGGTTTTTTTGGCTTTCATTACAAATAAAGGATTTTTAGGATGTGTGTATTTATTTTCTTTAACTTACAGGTTAATCATGGAGGGTATCTCGGGGAGGCGCCTGCAATGATTAACCTAGGACTTAGTGGCTGCTATGGGCTGCTGCAATTAACTCCTTATTACCCCATTTGCCACCGCACCAGGGCAATTCGGGATGAGCCGGGTAGAGTCCCGGGTCTGTCGAATCTAATGGATGCAGCAACTCCGGGCAGCTGCTGACTGATATTGTTAGGCTGGGGCGCTCCCCATAATGTGGAGCTCCCCATCCTGAGAATACCAGCCTTCAGCCGTGTGGATTTACCCTGGCTGGTATCCAAATTGGGGGGGACCGCATGTCGTTTTTTTTTTAATTATTTATTTTTTTTTACTGCTCGATATAGACACACCCACCGGCGGCTGTGATTGGTTGCAGTGAGACAGCTGTCACTCAGCGTGGGGGCGTGTCTGACTGCAACCAATCATAGGTGCCAGTGGGTGGGGGAAGCAGTGAATACGAGGTGGATTAATGAGCGGCCAGCATTTTCAAAAGAGGAGAAGCCGCTACAGTGTGATCGCCGTGCAGCGCCGCGCCGGTGATCGTGGACCGGTGAGTATGAGAGAGGGTGGGAGAGAGAGACCGAAAGAACTGCGTTTGTTATGTTAAAAAAAACATGCGGATTGCAACAAAAATGCACTGCTTAGCATTTTGGTAGCGTTTTTCTACAACTCATTGATTTCAATGAGTGTAGAACGCTGCCAAAACTAACAAAAGAATTGACATGCTGCTTTTTTAAACGCAGAGATTTTGTAAAATTTTTGACAATCAAAACGCTGTGTTTAAAAAAGCATCGTGAGCACGGATTTTGCATGATTCTCATAGACTTTGCTGGGGAAGCCGAACGCATGCATTTTGACAATGTGACGCTGCAGCTTAAAATACTGCAGAAACTAAAAAAAACGCAACGTGCACATGAGCCCTAAAGCTATAATCGCTGCCTATATAGCTGTAATCCTAACCTATCCCTCCTGCAGCACCTATCATTTCTCTGAATACAGCAAGCAGAGGTATGAACAGGGAATAGAACACATGTGGCCCTAACAAGGGACTTTTGGGTTTAGGTTGCTACAGCAAAGACTGTAAAGGTGGCTTTACACACTGCAACATTTCAAACGACATCGCTGTAACGTCACCGGTTTTGTGACGTAATAGCGACCTCCCCAGCGACATTGCAGTGTGTGAAACACATCAGCGACCTGGCCCCTGCTGTGAAGTTGCTGATCGCTACAAATCGTTCAGGACCATTCTTTGGTCCTTTGTTTCCCGCTGTGCAGCATGATCGCTAGAAAGTCTCAGTGTGTAAAGGGGACTTAAATGTGCAGGCAGCAGAAGTCGGCTTCTGCGGACACTGGTAACCACGGTAAACATCGGGTAACCAAGAAGCCCTGTCCTTGGTTACCCGATATTTACCTTCGTTACCAGCCTCCGCCGCTCTCACTGTCAGTGCCGGCTCCTGCTCCTTGCACGTGTAGCAGAGTACACATCGGGTAATTAACCCCATGTGTGCTGTAACTAGGAGAGCAGGGAGCCAGCGCTAAGCAGTGTGCGCTGCTCCCTGCTCTCTGCACGTGTAGCTACAGCACACATCGGGTAATTAACCCGATGTGTACTGTAGCTAGGAGAGCAGGGAGCCAGCGCTAAGCAGTGTGTGTTGCTCCCTGCTCCCTGCACGTGTAGCTGCGTGCGCTGATAACCAAGGTAAATATCGGGTTGGTTACCCGATATTTACCTTAGTTACCAAGCGCAGCATCGCTTCAGTGCGTCGCTGCTGGCTGGGGGCTGGTCACTGGTTGCTGGTGACAGCTCACCAGCAACCCGTGTAGCGATGCTCCAGCGATCCCTGCCAGGTCAGGTTGCTGGTGGGATCGCTGAAGCGTCTGACTGTGTGACCTCTCACCAGCAACCTCCTAGCAACTTACCAGCGATCCCTATCAGGTTGTATTGTTGTTGGGATCGCTGGTAAGTTGTTTAGTGTGACGGTACCTTTTAAGGTAAGAAAAAAACGTGCTTCTAAAATAAAAAGCATTTTAACTCACCCGGCTCCAGCGACGCTCTGTTCTCCATGCTGCTTCTGAGACGGCTCATTACTGTCACGCATATTCATGATGCATGACACAGCCGACCCGGAAGCAGCTGCTGCGGGGGTCAGCGCCGGCCTGATGCTGCACCGCGGGAGCGTTTAGCACCATGGAGAGCAGGAGCGGGCACAGGTTAGTTGATTTCTAAATGCAATCATGGGCCACGGAGAACGGAGCCCGGATTGCACTTAGACAACCCACGTGTGCCGTGAATCACGGCACACGGAGGGACATGGGCGTGTTTTACACGTCAGTGAAGAACGTCAGTGTTTTTCACTGACGTGTGAAACGGGCCTTACATAGACCTGGTGATGCATTGCGGCCTGCCAACCACAGTAAGACCAGTAGGGAGCATGGCTACAGCATTACTGTGTTTGGCAGGCAATCCATTTTAGTGGTTGAAGAAAAAGCCTTAGGCCCAGTGCCCACGCTGTGTAGTTTTGACGCGTATTTTTAGAAATCTGCAGCAAAATCTGTATGTCCATTGTGAAGCCAGGAAAGTCTATGAGAATTCAGAAGTGCTGTGTCCACGTTGAGTATTTTTCCCTTGCGTATTTGGTGCAGATTTGGTGCAGAAAAAAAAGAAATCTGCGCCAACTACGCAAGGGAAAAATACTCATCGTGGGCACAGCACTTCAGAATTTTCATAGACTTTGCTAGCTTTACAATGGACATGCAGATTTTGCTGCAAATTTCTGAAAATCTGCGTCAAAATACGCAGCGTGGGCACTGGGCCTTAAAACATGCAGGTCTGGGACTCCAGAATGGCGTCAGATCACCAGGGATACTTGATTGTATATCAAGCAGTGGCAAGCACGCTTACCTATCATCAGACCAGCTAGAAGAATAGATACAAAAGACCATTTGAGATACCGTGCAGCCAACAAGGAAAGTTTCTGACACCAGCCATAAGGACAAACATAAAAATAAATGCTAAGTCTCAGTACAATAATAATGACAATGACGATGATTCGGTAATTATAATAGCAATAAATATGGTGTTAAAGCAACTTGGTAGAAGATTACAAACAAAGGAAGCCTAGCAGCCAGTATAAAAAAAAATCACCTTGGACAATGTCACACCAAAGGATATGAATCAACTGGAACAATTATACCAGGAGGGAAGAGCCAAAGATTACCAGGATTAGGCCGGGGCCACACAGGGACTACTGCAATCCTCGCATGACACTCGCTGGCAGCACAGCGGGAACCGAGTGTCATGCGAGTGTCATTGCGACTGAGGTCTGATCATGCGATCAGACCACAGCTGCGGGGGGCGGGCCGGCGCTGAGGAGGAAAGAGCCAGCGCTGCGGAGGGGAGGGATTTATCTCTCTCTCTCCTCTGTTGCCAGCTATTGCCATTCTAACTCTGCACTCGCATTACACCGGTGTACTGTGAGTGCAGTGCGATTTTTCTCTCACCCCATAGACTTGAATGGGTGCGAGGGAAACAAGACTCGCATTGCACCCGCAGCATGCTGCGACTATTTTCTCGCTTTGATTAGGTCTCAGAAAATAATTGCTCATCGGTGCTGGCACATAGGCTAATATTGGTCCGAGTGGAATGCGATGTTTTATCGCTTTCCACTTGCTCCGATTTTCATGCCGTCTATCTTAGGCCTAAGGCTATGTGCGCACGTTGCGTATTTGCATGCAGTTACGCTGCGATCTGCACCGCAGCATAACTGCATGCGTCCTGCGTCCCCAGCACAATCTATGAAGATTATGCAGGAGACGTGCGCACGTGGCGTATTAGAGCGCAGCGCTTCGGCTGCTGCCTGAAGCGCGCGTTCTAAGAAGTGACATGTCACTTCTTTCGTGCGCTCTGCATGCAGCGCCCGCTCTGTCTATGGGAGGGGCTGCACTCAGACCGCATGAAATCGGCTTTTTTTTTTTCATTACGGACTCTTTCTGCAGCGATTTCAAGCGCACGTGTGCGGTTCAAATCGCTGCAGAAATTTCTGCAGGGACAAACGCTACGTGCGCACATAGCCTTAAGGTCAGTGTACAGAGCAGCACATCAACAAGGGTAGGAAGTTTAGGCCCAGTGCCCACGCTGTGTAGTTTTGACGCGTATTTTTCGAAATCTGCAGCAAAATCTGTATGTCCATTGTGAAGCCAGGAAAGTCTATGAGAATTCAGAAGTGCTGTGTCCACGTTGAGTATTTTTCCCTTGCGTATTTGGTGCAGATTTGGTGCAGAAAAAAAAAGAAATCTGCGCCAACTACGCAAGGGAAAAATACTCATCGTGGGCACAGCACTTCGGAATTTTCATAGACTTTGCTAGCTTCACAATGGACATGCAGATTTTGCTGCAAATTTCTGAAAATCTGCGTCAAAATACGCAGCGTGGGCACTGGGCCTTAGGGTAAAATTGGGACAAGTAAAAGGTAGCTGAGGGCAAGTTATGTGCATAATTAGCTGACTTGCCATAAAGATACACAATCTGCTGCACATATGTTTCTTTCAATTTAGAGAGAGAAGCTGCTAAGATCCAGCAACAGCTCTTTGTTGACAGAGTGCACAGATTTTAAGAGATCTACCAACAACAATGGAGCAGGTAGAAAATAAAAAAATAGGAAAAAAAGTGTTGAATAATGAATTAGAAAAGGATTATTTCTGGGACAAAATATAGATTTCCAGCATGCAGTAGTGTAATTATGAAACTGGGGAATTTCCATATGTTTCTATTTATACATATGATTCGACCATGGGTTTGCACAGTCTGAGGATACAAAACAGAACTTCGTTGAAGTTCTTTTATTTTTTGTTTTGATAAATATTGAAAGTGCAGGTGAAAGTGGAAGTCACCTTTTTTTGCAAAAAAAAAACCCCATTATCGCTTATAAACGGTTTGTATTCATTAAAAATTAAGTGATTTACTAATTAAATAAAATAGAAGTCACTTTGTAATATAAACTTTTTATTTTATTTGGCTTCATTTTCTAGGTTTCTGATTGGGGTCATCTTGTAAAGAATTGCTATATCCACTGTGGTCACCAATGTTTTAGCTGCGCATTTAGTTAAAGGCAATCTGTCACCAGGTTTTTCCATTTGAAAACAGCAAGATGTAGGAGCAGAGAACCTGATGCCAGCGATGTATCACTTACTGGGCTCTTTTTTTTTTTGCAGTTCTGATAAATTCGCTAATTTTTCAGCTGCAGATCTACCAGTTCTCTGAATGCTGAAACTTTGTATAGTCTCGCCCACACCACTGACAGTTTTCTGTGTACACTATGCACAGCCAGAAAGCTGCCAATCAGTGATTGGGTGTGTGAATACAACAGTCATGAATATGTAGGACTACATGGCAGCAGGTTTACTAGTCCTCTAGGGATAATCTCAAGTTGATAAAACGGTTCTGACTCCCAGTGAGAGGTAAAACTAAGTGAAGGGGCAGTGGTGCACTTGCATCTCCTTTAATTAATAAACACAATTAGCCTCTGTGCGCACTAGAAAAAGGATTTTTCTTAAGAAATTTCTTAAGAAATTTCTTGATAGTGAAGGATTTGTGCACCTGCATTAAAAAAACGCACCAATAACGCACCGAAAAACGCATGCGTTTTTATCGCATTTTTGGTGCGTTTTTTTGCAGGTTGGTCCCTGCGTTTTTTAATGCTTTAACAGCAATAAACAATATAGATAATTGATAGATAGATAAATAGATAGATGGATAGACAGATAGATGGATAATGGATAGATAGAAAGATGGATAGATAAATTAAAAAAAGTAAAAAAAAAAACGATGTGGGGTCCCCCATATCTTTTGTAGCCAGCTTAGGGTAAAGCAAACGGCTGCAGCCTTCAGACCACAGCTGGCAACTTTTCCTTGGCTGGTAATGCAAAACAGAGGGCACCCCACGCTGTTATTTTACATTAAATAAATAATTTAAAACAAAAAGCGTGGGGTCCCCCCAAATTGGATCACCAGTCAAGGTAATGGGACAGCTGTGGTCTGGTATTCTCAGACTAGGGAGGTCCACCGTTATTGGACACTCCCCTGCCTAAAAATAGGCCACAGCCGCCCCAGAAGTGGCGCATGCATTAGACGTGCCAATCCTGGCGCTTTGCCCCAACTCATCCCGTTGCCCTTGTCCGGTGGCAAACGGGGTAATAAATAGGGTTGATACCAGATGTGTAATGTCACCTGGCATCAAGCCCTGGGGTTAGTGATGTCACGCGTCTATCAGATGCCTGATATCACCAACCCAGTCAATAAGAAATAAAAACGTGCTCAAGGACCAGCCCAGTCACCAGACATGAACATCATTCAGCATGTTTGGGGTAGGATGAAAGAGGAAGCTTGGAAGACAAAACCAAAGAATCTAGATGAACTCTGGGAGGCATGTAAAGGCCCCGTCACACTAAGCAACATCGCTAGCAACATCGCTGGTAACGAACAACTTTTGTGACGTTGCTAGCGATGTTGCTGTGTGTGACATCCAGCAACAACCTGGCCCCTGCTGTGAGGTCGTTGGTTGTTGCTGAATGTCCTGGGCCATTTTTTAGTTGTTGCTGTCCTGCTGTGAAGCACAGATCGCTGTGTGTGACAGCGAGACAGCAACAACTAAATGTGCAGGCAGCAGGAGCCGGCTTCTGCGGAGGCTGGTAACTAATGTAAACATCGGGTAACCAAGAAGCCCTGTCCTTGGTTACCCGATATTTACCTTTGATACCAGCCTCCTTCGCTCTCACTGTCAGTGCCGGCTCCTGCTCTGTGCACATGTAGCTGCAGGACACATCAGGTAATTAACCCGATGTGTGCTGTAACTAGGAGAGCAGGGAGCCAGCGCTAAGCATTGTGCGCTGCTCCCTGCTCTGTGCACATTTAGCTGCAGGACACATCGGGTAATTAACCCGATGTGTGCTGTAGCTAGGAGAGCAGGGAGCCAGCGCTCAGTGTGCGCTGCTCCCTGCTCTGTGCACATTTAGCTGCAGCACACATCGGGTTAATTAACCTGATGTGTGCTGTAACTAGGAGACTGGGGGCTGGTCACTGGTTGCTGGTGAGCTCACCAGCAACTCGTGTAGCCACGCTCCAGCGATCCCTAACAGGTCAGGTTGCTGGTGGGATCGCTGGAGCGTCGCAGTGTGACAGCTCACCAGCAACCTCCTAGCAACTTACCAGCGATCCCTATCGTTGTTGGGATCGCTGGTAAGTTGCTTAGTGTGACTGGACCTTAAGACTGCATTATTTGCTATTCCTGATGACTTAATCAATAAATTGTAAGAATCATTGTTGAACCGCATGGATGCAGTCCTTCAAGCTCATGGAAGTCACACAAAATATTAAATATGGCTCTAATAGCACCACAACTTCATTCACCAATGTTATGCAACATATCTTTGTATTAGAAGTTAATTATTTGTTTAAACTTCACATTACTTTCTGTGGGCGACAAAACTTTTGTGTTGCCAAAATCTGACCTTTCTGTGTTCATTAAATGATCAATATTTCAGCTCTGCAGAAACTTTATTTTCATAACCTAAACCAAATTTGGGAGGATTTCCGCTTTCAAAAGTGTAATTTATGAAACCAATGAATGAATTTAAAGTCAGGTATTAAAGGGAACCTGTCATCAGAAATTTGGCTTTCAACCTAAAAGTTTCCCCTCTGCAGCTCCTGGGCTGCATTCTAGTAAGGTTTCTATACTTTTTGTGCCCCCTTTTAAACCAAAATAAATACTTTATAAACTTGTACCTTTCGGTTTGAAAATCTTGTAAATCGTCCATGGGGGCGGGCCGTGTGGCGTCCGTTGCTGTATCTTACGCCGTCCCCCATGCTCCAAATCATCCCTCATAACGCCGCCCACTGCGCCCGAGGTCCCGTGCATGCCGGGACACCTGGTGACGTGGTCGCACGCACGAGAGTATGGGCGGCACTGTGATTGCATCGCAAGTGCGCGCCCATACTCTCGTGGGCGCGCTCTCCCCTCTGTACGTCGCTCAGATCCTCTCCGCTTCTCCTGTAGTGGCCTGCTCCGCTCCTCCCATCTATTTCCTGCTGCAGGGTACGATGGGAAGGAGGTGACGTCGGGCCGGCACAGAACACTGGAGGCAGTGGGGAAAGGGCGGGCACGAGAGTATGGGCGCACACTTGCGATGCAATCACAGTGCCGCCCATACTCTCATGCCTGCGACCATGTCACTAGGTGTCCCGGCGTGCACGGGACCTCGGGCGCAGTGGGCGGCGTTATGAGGGATGATTTGGAACATGGGGGACGGCGTAAGGGACAGCAACGGACGCCACACGGCCCGCCCCCATGGACGATTTACAAGATTTTCAAACCAAAAGGTACAAGTTTATAAAGTATTTATTTTGGTTTAAAAGGGGACACAAAAAGTATAGAAACCTTACTAGAATGCAGCCCACGAGCTGCAGAGGGGGAAACTTTTAGGTTGAAAGCCAAATTTCTGATGACAGGTTCCCTTTAAGCTTTTATTTACATAACATGGATAAGCGACAGAACTTCTGTCAGGGACTGTAGATATTCTTTCTGCTCCATTTGTGTTTTGTCCCCTGAATACCACTTGTAGTTTTAGTTCCAGCTTGTGCGACCTTGGCACTCAAATTACGCCCTTGCATTGCCCTTCTTATACCTTGCGGAGACATCTTGTCCTATACCCAGTTGATCATCTAGGCTAGTACTCCTGCACTGTGAATATTTCACTGGGACTGGTAGTTGTTCATCCAGTTTTCACTCATAATCCATAATCAATTGTACTGTTCCATGATTTTTCTCTAATGTTTGCATGTAGCGGGGTTTTGATTTTTTAGTTTTTGTAAGCAACTTAAAAACTGCTTTTCACAGTACCAGAAAAAGTTAAGATTTCAGAAATCTCATGCACACACTTATTTTATTTTTTTGACTTATTTGAGAATGGCAGCTTTTTTTTTAATCTTTCACCATGTCCATTTTTCAATGTTTTTGTAGTTTTTTTTTCACTTTTTAAAAGCAATGTAAAAATGAAATTACACAGCGTTATCTTAGCGTTTTAGAAACGTTCTTGGTGATCAAAATTAACTTTACTAAACATGTACTATATGTGTAACCCTCACCCAAAAACATTGCAAAAAAAATGATTAAAACGCTAAAAAACTGGCTTTGGTGCAATATTATTACTGCAAAGAGCAAATTTTTACTTCAGTAAAAATGCTGTGATCACATAGGTTTATTTTGGTTTTAGTTATATTGGTTAACGTGCATTTACATTGACAGATTTTTACCCATCACTAGCATAGATCGGCTACATACAAATCGTCTGGCGATTAATTAAAGGGCCATTCACACAAGCGAATACACACTAGACAAGAGCAGAACAATTGTTAATATACTTCTCTCTCTATATAGAATGCATCTGTCATCAGAACATAGCCTGTTACAAGGGCAGATGTGCTGCCAGTTACAATGATTTTTTTGGCTGATGAGCAGCATGTTTACATGACCTAATTATCTGCAACTTATGAATGCTTGTTCAACGGTTAATGCCCAATGTGTGAATACAGCCTTAAGCCCCATGTGAAAAAATGGTGCTGGTGTCAATTAGCGTTTTGCATCAGTGTATCTTCTGTGTGCCTGTTTTTACCATTAGTGTGTCATTCGTGTTTTTTATGGATGGGTCCTTTAAGTAAATTACAAAGCTTATATGCTACTTTTCAATGGTAATACTGACAGCATGCAAATATCATTCGTGTGCTGTATATGTTTTTCACAGACTTGTATTGGCCCTTTTCATCCATAGACATGTATCCGGTTTTTTTTACAAAGACACGTGGCCATATGAATAGCGCCATAGATTATAATGGGCACTTGTGGTATGCATGAAAAAAACATGAATTCAACACATACCTGCCATGCGGACATGTGAATGAAACCGTAGACTGGCTTCATACAGAGTTGTAATATTGTAAATCGTAGCTCACAACTATCCTGGATTTAGCAGGACTGTCCCAATATGATTGCTCAGTCTCACTGTCCCGGCTGTCCCGGCTGTCCCGGCTTTTGTCCAGACTTGCTTTCACTTCTCCCTTGCTGCTCTCTGTAGTACATAAATTAAATCAAGAATTCTCCTCTCGTTTGGTCTCCACAGGACTCAAAATTGTCCGTAGACAGCTGCACTACCATTGTGCCACTCCTCAGACTGCTCAGACTGTGATACATAGGAGGATTTGGTAATCTTGACCTTCAGTGCAGTTTGAGAACCCGGAAACCGATAATACAGGTTCATAGAGAAACACAGCTATGTACAGATATATCTCCATGTCCCTGTATTCTAAAGGTGAAGAAAAAGACAGATTTTTTTTTTGTTCCTATAACGCCTTGCTCCCACTTGTGTTTAATGGGGACCAGTGCAATCCGATGAAAATTCGCATTGTACTTGCAAGAATGTTATTCAGTGAGGCAGTGTTTATCTGCGAGTTTTTCCTTAGCTGTTATCTGGCTGAGGAAAAAGTTGTAGCATGCTGGGTATGGCTACGTATAGCAGACGAAACTCGCCAATACAAGGCAATGGATGCGAGAAAAAAAAAAACAGACGACAAACAGACCACCCATATGCCGCCCGTTTTTTACTGATACACCACAATTCTGCAGCATAGAACACTGTAAATAGTTTTGTAAATGACTGTGGAATAATAGCTGCTGGAAAAAAAACGCATGTCATACAGATGTCATACATATGCTAGGCAAGAAAAAACACACACACACACACACACACAACTGGAGGCGAGGCCTTAAACTACTATGAGATAATAAAAGAAAAAAGTTTTTTTTGTTTTATTTTTTAATTCATGTGGAGCCTAAAGAAAATGCATGTAAAAAAAACCGCAGTTACCCTTTAAGTGCAGAATCAAAGTTTTTTTTCTGTATTGTAAAAACTACTTAAAAACGTGGCTTCAAAGCTGCACCAAAAACACATCAAGCAAGTTGGAAAAGGCATAAAATATGCAGCAGAAGTTCAATAGTGAAGAGTGTTTTTGTGTAGTTCGATGTGTGAACATGGCCTTACAGACACAAAAAGCAACATGTGATATAGTGAAGCTACATAAGGCTATGTGCCCACTTTGCTTTTTTGTATGCTTCTTTTTTGCACATAAAGCATGTTTTGGCAGGAAAAAAGCAGCAGAAAAAATGTGATTTTTCTTTTGCGTTTGTGTGTTTTTTTTCATATGTGCTTTCTCCTGTTTCTTTGTGCTATTTTTAGTCATAATGATCTTGCGGGTTGAGGCACTGTACCTCTGTGATCGCAGCCCAGTCTGTTATAGCCGAGACCCAGCTCTAAGGCTATGTGCGCACTTTCCGTTTCCACCTGCTTTTCAGCTGCTTTTTAGGTCTGTTTTGAACTGCAGCGTTTTGATTTTCAAGCAAAGTCTATGGAAAATGTGGATTTCTTTTCCACACTTTGCGTTTCCAAACGCAGAGTTTAATTTGCATATTTCATGGCAAAAACCATGCGTTCAAAGAAGCAGCATGTCAATTGTTTTTGACATTTTGGCTGCATTCTACACCCATTGAAATCAATGAGTTGTAGAAAATCGCTGCCAAAATGTGAAGCAGTGCGCTTGCATTGCATTATTATTGCGATCCACATTTTTTTTAACATAAAGGCAGGTATTTCGTCTTTCTCTCTCTGTCGGTTGGTCTGTCGGTCGGTCTCTCTCTCTATGTCTCTATCTCTCTCTCTGTCCATGTCAGTCTCTCCCTCCCCCCCTCCTATCTCATACTCACCGATCCACGATCACCGGCGCGGCGCTGCACAGCGTTCACACTGTAGCGGCTTCTCTTTTGAAAAAGCCGGCCGCTCATTAATCCATCACGTATTCCCTGCTCTCCCCTATGATTGGTTGCAGTCAGACACGCCCCCACGCTGAGTGACAGCTGTCTCACTGCAACCAATCACATCCGCCGCTATATCGAGCAGTTAAAAAAATAAATGAAAAAAAAACGACTTGTGGTCCCCCCCCATTTGGATACCAGCCAGCGTAAAGCCATACGGCTGGAGGCTGGTATTTTCAGGATGGGAAGCTCCACGTTATGGGGAGCTCCCCAGCCTAACAATATCAGCCAGCAACCGCCCGGAATTCCCGCATCTATTAGATGCGAAAGTTCCGGGACTTTACTGGCTTATCCCGACTTGCCCTGGTCCGGTGGCAAACGGGGTAATAAGGAGTTAATGGCAGCAGCCCATTGCTGCCACTAAGTCCTAGGTTAATCATGGCAGGTGTCTCCCCGAGATACCTTCCATGATGAACCTGTAAGTTAAGGTAAATAAACACACACATCCAAAAAATTCTTTATTTGGAATGAAAGACAAAAAAACACCCTCTTTCACCACTTTATTAATCCCTCAAAAATACCTCCATGTCTGACGTAATCCACGCAAGGTCCCACGACGCAACCAGCTCTGCTACATCTTGTTACGCTCACCGAGGAGCGGCGAGCGTCCGGAGGTGGACCCACTGGTCCGTGCACCGGACTCCCCTGAGAAGGCGACCAGCAGCGAACCCCTATAAAGGGACTGTGCGGCGCCTCCCCAGAAGGCCTAAATGCACGGCAGCCAGGAACCGGTAGTAGGAGTCTCTGTAAGGCCAGGTGTAGCAAGGTTGTGACGTCCGCAGCCGGCAGAACACGGGAATGGCACCGGAGATGTTCACAGCAGGTGGCGTCCACATTAGGTACGGCACAGATAATGTCCACGGCAGGTAGGGCATGGTGACGTCCACTGTAGGTATGAGCGGTGACGTCCACAGAATGGTACGGATGGCACTACGGTGAGACAAGGGATTAGAACCAGGTATCAAATGCACAGGTAACAGCACAAAAGGCTCTGGACACTGGCAAAGCTCTAATGGAAGCGTTGCTTGGGCGCCTGCTGCCGGGGGAGGTGAACCTAAATACCCATTAGGTAACAGGTGACCTCTGAGGTCACTTCCAGAAAACACGGCATACCGCTTTAAGAAAGGGGGCGTGGCCTCGCGCGCAGCCTAGAGTCACTTACTGCGATTCTGTGTGAGGGCGGGAGACAGGAAGAGGCTGCAGCAGGACGTACAGCAGGACCCGGACCAGGGGCAGCGCCTGCAGAGCCATGGGACCGGTAAGAGGAAGGCCGTCCCTGCCTGGGGCTTGGACTGGGAGTGCACGTGGGAGCCATGCTGGGACTGAGCAAATTTGAGGGAGTGCGCCCCCCACGGGGTCTGGTGGGACCAGGCGCTACACATCTGAAGCTGACAGGAGCGGCACTAGAACACCGCCGCTCTTGTGAGCTCCATGCAGCAACTGAAGAGAGTTGCGCGATCAGCTTGAGCTGTGACTGAGATTACTCGCGGCCACCGCTCTCACGTGGAGGACTGCAGCTGTGACAGCGAGTAACCTGAGTGAATGCACAGCTGATCGTGTGGCTCACTGCAGTCACTCAGGGGATTTGCGATCACAGGTGAGTCCTTCACGTGTGACCGCAAATCAAGCCGCGGCGCACGCACACAGCCGCGCGATCACAATGAAGTCGGGTGAAGTTCATCCGAGTTCATTCTGATTGCACGGCACTGTCCCGCAGCCAGCCGTGACAGTGCGGTCCCACTTGGCTCTGCTGAAAGTCTATGGGGATGCTGCAGAGCCGAGTGGGTGCGTACTGTGAAAAATGTGCGTTCTGGATGCTTTTCCCACTCTGTCTATGGCAGAGAAAGCATCGAGAGCGCATGAATTCTCACCAGGAATGTCCGCACTTTGCGTTCTGCAGAATGCGTCTCAGAACGCAGCTGCATTCTGAGACGCACAGGCAGTGACTTTTTCGCTGCAGAATTGAACTGCAAAGTGCGCACATAGCCTAACTGCCCGGAACAGTGCCTGTGCGCAGTTTAACCCCATAAATCCTGCGATCAGTAGAATAACAGCATTCAGGAGGCAGAGAGAGGAATCGCATACCTCTCCCTGGTGACCAGGTCCCTGTAATGTGATCGCAGGAACCCAATCGCTGCCATAGTAACCCTGGGTTGTCACCATGACGACTCCGGGTTACTGAGCTATGGAGAGTATTCATGATGTGGGAAGCAAAGTGCAACACTATAATCCCCTGTAGTGATAAAGCATTGCAGGGGACTAAAGAAACGCAGGAAATAGATGTGGAAACAATTGACACGCTGCTTCTGTTTTTAGCAACAAAATCTGCAAGGAAAAAAAAGCAGTGTGTGAACATCTGCTGAATGTCCCTCACTGCAAAATGGCTGTGGCTTGGGGTGCATCTAGAGCTGTGGTGACAATTTGCCGCAGTGCGACACATAATGTCTCCCTCTTTCTCTACTTCAAAAGCTGGGAGGTGTGTGTAATGCACAAAACATAACAGATTACTTACACCCTGTATAACTACACCCTTGACGGGGCGGTACATAGACTGCACATACCATATTTCAGCTTTATATTGGCTATGATATTGGAGTATCACTTTTCATTTACATAATATAGTTTTAGGGTTTTTTCAGGGGGTCTTTTTTTTTGTTTTTACTTGTTTTTATTTACACTGTGGCTGTGTACACAATAATTACCCAATTGAATACTGGACCATTATAACCGTGAAAGCTTATTGGATGAAGCATATCAGGTGATGTGTATTTGTGTAATGATGGAGGGTGCGACCTAAGAATACGCCATTCTTTATCAATGTGTGCAGACTTACTAGGCAGCTTGTTTTTCTCAGGTAAAATGGGCTAAAAGAGAGATTTAACTGACTCTGAATAGTAAAAATTGGTGAAACGTTTTACAGAGGAATGCAGCACTCTTCAAATTGCTAAGATATGGGATGTGATCACAGAGCTATCAAATGTTTTGTTGGACATAGGCAACATATTTGCAAAAAGACACCAATTAACTGGCAAAGATTTCAGAAGAATCAAGCATGAAGTGACCAGAAACCCATTATCCTGGTACAGGAAAACGTCTGCATCTTTCCAGAAATTCATGATTTTTTTTTCCAGGGCAATGCTCCATCACATTCATGGAAGTCACCACTGGCTAACCAGTAAGGCTATGTTCACATGTAAAGTATTTGGTGCAGAAATTTCTGCACTATTCTGCATATTTTGGCAGGAAAAACACAGCAGAAAAAACTTGCAATTCTTCCTTGTTTTTGATGCAGATTTTTCCATACATTGGTGTGAATGAAATCTGCAGCAAACTTGCTGAATTGTCATGCTTCAGACTTAAATCTGCACCAAATCTGCAAGGGGACAATACTCCATGTGTGCATGAGACTTCAGGACTCTCATTCACTTTGCTTTCTTCAGGAAACCATTCAGGTTGTGTGACAAATCTGCAATGAAAAAGGCATAAAAAATGACAAATCTGCATTGTGTGCATGCAGTCTAAAGCTCTCAATAACAGGTGGAAATAAACAAATTAAGATGGGAAAGTTTTAATTTTTCATTTAGTTCCATACTAATTCTGCACTCATTCTCCTAAGAAAGACAAAACCTCACATTTACTTTCTTAAATACTCAGTTTTTAAGTTTATTAACCTTTTCGATTAACCACTGTAGTTGTCCAATAATAAAATTAGTCATCAAAGATACAAATTGCTTAGTAAGGGTATGTGCGCACGTTGCTTTTTACCTGCTTTTTACCTGCTTTTTTGCTGCTTTTTCTTCTGCGCTGTTTAATGCCAAAATGGATGTGTTCTTCTATTCAAGCAAAGTCTATGGGAATTTGGGTTTCTTGTTCACACTATGTTGTTCAAAATGCTGCCTTTTTGTGGCAGAACTTTGGTCAAAAACTCAGCTTTGCAGTGCAAAACCCAAATGGCAAAAACAATTGACATGTTGCTTCTTTGAAAAGCTGAGTTTTTGACCAAAGTTCTGCCACAAAAAGGCAGCATTTTGAACAACATAGTGTGAACAAGAAACCCAAATTCCCATAGACTTTGCTTGAATAGAAGAACACATCCATTTTGGCATTAAACAGCGCAGAAGAAAAAGCAGCAAAAAAGCAGGTAAAAAGCAGGTAAAAAGCAACGTGCGCACATACCCTAATTGCGCTCACAGAGTAATGGAGGGCACTACTTGGTATGTTTGGAAAAAATAGCCTTATCTCTTACCTCATGAGCAATTAGGGACTGAGGGTATGTGCGCACGTTGCTTTTTACCTGCTTTTTACCTGCTTTTTACCTGCTTTTTTGCTGCTTTTTCTTCTGCGCTGTTTAATGCCAAAATGGATGTGTTCTTCTATTCAAGCAAAGTCTATGGGAATTTGGGTTTCTTGTTCACACTATGTTGTTCAAAATGCTGCCTTTTTGTGGCAGAACTTTGGTCAAAAACTCAGCTTTTCAAAGAAGCAACATGTCAATTGTTTTTGCCATTTGGGTTTTGCACTGCAAAGCTGAGTTTTTGACCAAACTTCTGCCACAAAAAGGCAGCATTTTGAACAACATAGTGTGAACAAGAAACCCAAATTCCCATAGACTTTGCTTGAATAGAACAACACATCCATTTTGGCATTAAACAGCGCAGAAGAAAAAGCCGCAAAAAAGCAGGTAAAAAGCAGGTAAAAAGCAACGTGCGCACATACCCTAACTGTCACTACATGAGTGGGTCGTGACCATGGATACCTAAGCTACTATAATGCCCTGCACATGAGGTCAGAGACATGGCTATATCAGGAGAACTATACTATATTTCAAATTGAAGGTATTTGCTTTTATTATTATTATTATTATTATTATTTCTACTATATATTAGGATAGGATCTTGGAGATAGGACTACTCCTTTAATAAAAGAAAAGAGGGGAACATCTTGCCGGTGTCAGTTTGTATGTTGGAAGTTCTGGAATAATAATCTTAAGGTACCGTCACACTAAGCAACATCGCTAGCAACATCGCTGCTGAGGCACAACTTGCTAGTGATGTTGCTGTGTGTGACATCCAGCAACAACCTGGCTCCTGCTGTGAAGTCGCTGGTTGTTGCTGAATGTCCTGGACCATTTTTTAGTTGTTGCTCTCCCGCTGTGAAGCACACATCGCTGTGTGTGACAGCGAGAGAGAAACAACTGAATGTGCAGTGAGCAGGGAGACGGCTTCTGCGGACGCTGGTAACCAATGTAAACATCGGGTAACCAAGAAGCCCTTCCCTTGGTTACCCGATATTTACCTTCGTTACCAGCGTCCGCCGCTCTCACGCTGTCAGTGCCGGCTCCCTGCTCCCTGCACACATAGCGAGACTACACATCGGGTAATTAACCCGATGTGTACTGTGGCTAGGTGTGCAGGGAGCCAGCGCTAAGCGGTGTGCGCTGGTAACCAAGGTAAATATTGGGTTGGTTACCCGATATTTACCTTAGTTACCAAGCGCAGCATGCTTCCACGTGTAGCGATGCTCCCGCGATCCCTGCCAGGTCAGGTTGCTGGTGGGATCGCTGGAGCGTCGCTTAGTGTGACATCTCACCAGCGACCTCCTAGCAACTTACCAGCGATCCCTATCAGGTTGTATCATTGTTGGGATCGCTGGTAAGTTGTTTAGTGTGACTGGGCCTTTACTGTCTGCTGCACAGAAGCTCTTGGGCCAAGAATGAATGGTGGTAAATCTTAAAAGTAAATAAAATTCCAGCACCTAGTGTTAAAAGTTCAGTCCTTTATTCAGTCATGATTAAAAACACATAGATTTGTGATCATCAGTAGAACCTACGCGTTATGGGTGTGTCCACCCTTAGTTATATGGCTACAGCTCAACTGTAACAGCAAATGTTTACTTAAGGTACCGTCACACTAAGCGAAGTTCCAGCGATCCCACCAGCGATCTGACCTGGCAGGGATCGCTGGAGCCTCTCTACATGGTCGCTGAAGAGCTGTCAAACAGGCAGATCTCACCAGTGACCAGCCACCAGCAACGCGTGGAAGCAATGCTGCGCTTGGTAACTAAGGTAAATATTGGGTAATCAAGCGCTTGGTTACCCGATATTTACCTTGGTTACCAGCGCACACCGCTTAGCGCTGGCTCCCTGCACTCGTAGCCAGAGTACACAACGGGTTAATAAGCAAACCGCTTTGCTTATTTACACGATGTGTACTCTGACTACGAGTGCAGGGAGCAGGGAGCCGGCACTGACAGCCTGAGAGCGGCGGACGCTAGTAACCAAGGTAAATATCGGGTAACCAAGCAAAGCGCTTCGCTTGGTTACTCGATATTTACCTTGGTTACAGCTTACCGCAGGCTGTCAGAAGCTGCCTCCCTGCTTACCTGTACATTCAGTTCGTTGCTCTCTCGCTGTCACACACAGCGATGTGTGCTTCACAGCGGGAGAACAACAACTAAAAAATGGTCCAGGACATTCAGCAACAACCGGCGACCTCACAGCAGGGGCCAGGTTGTTGCTGGATGCCACACACAACAACATCGCTAGCAACATCGCTGCTACGTCACAAAAACCGTGACTCAGCAGCGATGTTGCTAGTGATGTCGCTTAGTGAGATGTGGCCTTTAATTTGACAATATATTTATAGAGTATTTCTCAACTTAAAAAAATATATGACTGCTTGTTCAATAGATTATTTAGGATTATTTAGGATTATATGTAGTATATTCATTAGTTATCAGAGGATATTAGCAATCATATCTAAACATCTGCTTTGACTTAACCCTTCTCCCAAATACACAAATCCAAATGGTATCCTGTAAAGTGCCATTTCTTTGTGTAAATATGATACTTTTTTAGTTGTTGCCAGGCTGGGAACAAAGAAAAGGAAGTGATTCACTCCTCTAATCCTGCATCGTGTGATGGCGTGATATTGCATACTTTACAGATAAAAGACAGTGAAGTATTTCTGTTGTTCGCATTGATCTTTGAAAGACAAGGGGAATGGTAATGCGGTATAACTTCTAGTGAAAATAAATGTACTGGGGGATAGCTCTAAATTGGTAACTTCCACTGATTTTTGCCAGCAGTGAGTCCAAATTTTGGTGTTTTTATGTAACACCATGTACTATTGGGCTGCCCTGAACATTCCCAAAAGACATCTATAAGAAAAAAAAAGAAAAGTGACCAAAAAATGAAAACAAAATAAACATCTAGAAATTGTATTATTATTATTATTATTATTATTATTATTATTATTATTATTATTATTATTATTATTATTATATAGATAAGTAAGAAAGCACTGTCTGATCCTGTGATCCTTTTGAGCATAACCCATTTAATTACATTTAATTATATTTATTAAATTTTAAATTGTTTTTTTCCCATCTGTTCTTGTGAGTGCCCAAAATGTGTATATGACAATTCTGTAAATATATAGCTATATATCCACTTGTGTGCACTATAAATATCACAGTGTATTTATTTTGATAGATTATTTTGTCTTGGTGTCAGGCTAAACATATTTTGGTCATTGTGTCCTTATGTTCAATAGACTACGCAACTTCATTACACAGACCATTGTTAGTCAGTGCACTAGCACACACAGAGCACTTTTTCACACAAAATAGGCTATTGTGTATAACATGTAGGTTGGTCTCATCAGCTTTGTTGCAGAGACAGTGCTAGTTTTCACTAACTCACAAGTCATGTATCTCTCCTAGATGCAGACGAGCACTGCCCACAGACACCGTCATGGTCACAATTTGTAGATTTCACTGACCAGAGACTTCATACGTTTGTGTGAATGAGGGTTAAGGCTGGGCTGCAGACACTTGTACAGTTACCGCAGTCCACAAAATTGCATACAACTCAATTAATTCCTTTAGGCCACAGCTGTAAGTTGATAGTTAAAATCATTATGGAGCTTTTGTAATAAGATGTCGATAATATTATATGAAGAGATCAAGGTATAGGAGACAATAGATGTAGGCTCTGTTGTCAGTGATTCAATGGAGTTCAGACCAGGAAGTGAAGAACATGTGGCTTATTGAAATCTACATGTTTCGAAACCCACTGGTTTCCTCATCAGGACAATCAGTAATGGACTTCAATAAACTGCATATTCTTCCCTCCCTGGTCTGAACCCCATTGAATCACTGGCGGCACGGACTACATCCATTGTCTCCTATCTTTTGGTCTCTGCATACTGGGGAGCAGCTAATTTTATGCTTCCTCAGGAGTCGTGCCTCTCACATCTCTATGTGGTGAGCACATCCCGCTCACTCATTTTCCCATTTGTACACAGTTAAAACCCTATTTCATTTTCTTGTCGTTATATGATATGTTAGTATACTGAATGAATGTGATCCCCGCTTACTGATGTATACGTTAACCCACTTATTTTTGTGTTTCAGTTTTGCCTGCTGTATGGAACAAAGCTGATATACAATGAAAGAGCCTGGTATTTAGAACATAAATACCTGACCGCAGCAACCAGTAACCAGATTAGAGACCAGGTAAGGGTCGCCTATAGTATTACCTGCCTATCATGTCCACCTTTCACCAGAAAAACAGCTCTGAACCGGAGTGCAATTCAATTCTACTCAAATTTTACAAAAATCCGCATTTGCCAAAATGTGAGTGTCCTTTGGCCGCCATTTTTCTAAAACATAAAGGGTCATCAAAAGGTAAAAAAAATCCTTCTAGTCACCTTACTCTCACCTTCGCTCCTCACCATCACCTTTCCGGACTTCATCACATCTTTTGATTCCCACCATGCGCGCTGAATTTCCTCAGTCTCGGACACTGAGCCATGGCTTCCAACACTGGTGAGGCCCAGAACAGTACTGCTTATACTCAGAGATGAGCAGTGAATAAAATTGGTTTTGCTATTTTCTGTATATTTTATTTACTGTACTCTGGGATCTGAACATCGCACAGCATACTAAGGAACACAAAATTTGCTGAGAATAACTTCTCTGTGAATCAAATCTCCCTGGAAAAATCCATGCAAACAGCGAATTCAAAGTTTTCCTGATCTGTTCATCTCTATGATGAACTATTGAAGCATGAACAAAACATGATATCTGACACCAAAGATCAGTGACAGCTGCCATATCCTATCTCAGTAATGGGAAAGACCTCACTGAATACAGATTTAACCTCAAAATTGACAATTTTGATAATCACTGATCAATTCTGGCCAAGAAAGAAGCAAATGTGTCTGATAAGATATATTACAAAGCCGCTTGTTTTCATGTGTATTATTGCTTTATGAAATGCAGAAATGGTAATGTGTAAATAATAACAAGAAGAATAATTAAAGTGGTATTTTCATCTCCGGTATTTATGGCCTATCCTCTGAATGACCACAGAATATGCTATAATTATCTATTAAAGAGAATCTTTCAGTAGGATCAATCCTCCTAAGCAGTCTACATGGGCATGTAGGTAAAAGACGTGAATAAAATTACACCTTGATGTCTGCAATCGCTTGTCTTATTCCAAAGAAAAGTGAGTACACCCCTCACATTTCTGTAAATGTTTTGTTATATCTATTCATGGGACAACACTGAAGATATGACACTTTGATATAATATAAAGTAGTCAGTGTACATCTTGTATAACAGTGTAAATTTGGTGTGCCCTCTAAATACTTCGACAGTCATTAATGTCTAAACTTCTGGCAACAAAAGTGAGTACACCCTTAAGTGACTATGACCAAATAGTGCCCAAAGTGTCAATATTTGTGTGGCCACCGTTATTTTCAAGCACTGCCATAACTCTCTTGGGCTGGGAGTTATGGCAGCTTCACAGGAGCCAGTGGAATCCTCTTCCTCTCCTCCAAGATGACATCACGGAGCTCGTAGATGTTAGAGTCCTAGCGCTTGTCCACCTTCCATGTAAGGATACCACACAGATGCTCAGTAGGCTTGAGGTCTGGAGACATACTTGGCCAGTCCAGCATCTTTACCCTCAGTTTCTTTAGTAAGGCAGTGATTATTTTGGAGGTGTTTGGAGTCAGTATACTGTTGGAATACTGTCTTGCTGCCCAGATTTCGAAAGGCAGGGGATCATGCTATTCTTCAGTATGTCACATGTCACAGTACATGTTAGTATTCATGGTTCTCTCAGTGAACTGTAGCTTCACACAGTCAGCAGCACTCATGCAGCCCCAGCACTTAGAGGTGTACTCACTTTTCTTGACAGCGATTTAAACATTAATGGCTGTGTGTTGAGTTATTTAGAGCACACCAAATTTAGAAATTTACTGTTATACAGGCCGTACACTTACTACATTGTATCAAAGTGTCATATCTTCAGTGTAGTCACGTGAAAATATAAAAAAAGCTATTTACAAAAATGTTAGGGTGTACTCAGGTTTGTGATATACTGTATGAACATGAGCTGTTAAGATCTATGGGCTGAAAACTACATGATAATCTACCTCCAGTGCTTACTTTGAAGCATATCGTTGTTTTCATTTTTATTTCATAAATCAATAGTGCACATGAAAATAAGTAACTTTGTAATATTTCTTATCAGACCATCTGCTACTTTCTCGGCCAGAATTGATCAGTCATTATCAAAATTCTCAATTCTGAGGTAAAATCTGTATTCAGTGAAGACTTTCCCATTACTGAGATAGGAGAGGAGAGCTGTTACTGATGAGATTCTATGATGACAGGAGGAGTTAGAGGCAAAGTGAGGAGCTAGAGGCAAAGGGAGGCGTTAGAGACAGAGCTCTACCCCCTCCTTCCTTTTCTATCTATGGGTCATTATCCTGCTGGAACACTATGTCATCCTTTTAATACCCATAGTACTCCATTGTAGGAAGTTATTTGTCTTGTAGTATACGGACATATAGCTCTGCATTGAGACCACCATCGATCCTGGTCAAGTATACAATGCCCTTGGCTGTGAAACATCCCGATATCATCAGGCTTCCTCCACCAAACTTGACAGTTCCTTCAATTTCTCGATCCGTTAGCCCCTTTTTTCCCTTGTTTCTTCTGAACCGATTAGAACCTATCAGAGCCTAGTCTATTGTTATTTATCTCATTACTCCCATTTCCAATCTTTTACTATCCACTTTTCTTACTTTTTGCAAACACCAGCTGATGCTTCTTTTGATGATATTGATGTTGAGGCTTCTTCACCTTTTTCAGGCCACCATTCCAGACTTGTGTAACATCTGTTGCATGGTGTTTGCATGGATCTCTGTGATCTCACTATTACGAGGCATACGAGCCACCTCCACTGCCGTGTTTTATCGCGCCAGAACTAAACGGACCTTATGATGAGCCAACTTGTTAACTCCAATATTTTGCTTGGACGTCCACCTCTTGGCCTTTGAATGGATGGTCAGACTTCATTTCGTATTTGTACAACTGTCATGGCACTCACATGATGCAGTTTGGCACTTTTCTTGTCCAAGAAACTGCTATCGAAGAGCTAGATGATGTGTTTCTCTTTTTTTGGGAAATCTGCTTCATAATGTGAGCTAGTAACAGAACAAAAATCACAAACTATATTTCTGAAATACTTTCTCTCTGTGTAATATAAACTTATTTTTATGACCCCATTTTGCATGTGATGGTAATGCACAAGGCCTGACTGTAGCATAATATGCAGGGCATGCTCCATTGGTTGCCTTATATCATAGTTGTAAAGTGTTCCCTATAGAGGATAATCACTTTGCACATGTATTTTATTGTGATTTTATGTGATATACCAACACCAAGTAGTTCATATTTATGAAGTTTACAGGAAATTATACACAATTTTCTAAATATTTTTAAAATATAAATCTAACAATTGTGATGTGTATTTCTATTCAGCCCCCTGTAGTCTGATTCCCCTAAATAAAATCCATGAGTTATCAATTGTCTCCAGAATTCACCTAATTACTAAAGTGGTCAATGGTAGTAAAAGGGTTAATACCAACAGCCCTAGTGGTCTAAGGCAGTTAAGGGATTCATACCAGCTTCCTTGGTGGTCTATGTTGTGGAGGGGCCAACCTATTTGGTGGTCTAGGGAACAGTTAATGTTCTCTAGACACTGGTCCCTTGTGGTCTTAACAGTAGGAGATTAATGTAATCAGAATGATCTTTGTGGCCAAGGCAGATAAATGGCTATTGTGATCATCCCTGGTGGTCTAAAGGCTAACCATACACATTAAATATATGTAAGCTGAGCAGATCTAATGTGTATGGGAGGTCCTGATTCTCTCTGATGGCAGCTGAGGATGAAAAGGATTGGACAGATAGATTCAATTGCTCAATTTTTTCATTCTTGGGGAGAAAAGCCGCTGTCAGGGGTTTATGTCAGCATTGAACTCTACTTCTTCCATAGAACACATGCATTATATGTGTATGGAGACATTGTGAGGAAGAAGAGTGCTAATAACATTCAGATTCCTGGACTAACCGCAAAGATCAGCGTATGGGAGAAAAAAGACAACAAGGAATTAATGGATACATAATAGAAAGGGTGTGATTATTGCATACTGAGCTTACTATTCTTGTCAAATTAACCCTTGAATGACTTGACTAAAGCTGCAGTATATACACCGTGTGCAGAATTATTAGGCAAGTTGTATTTTAGAGGATTTTTTTTATTGATCAACAACTGTGTCCTCAATCAACCCAAAAGACTCAAATATCAAAGCTTAATATTTTTGGAAGTTGTAGTGGGTTTTTTTAGATTTGGCTATCTTAGGAGGATATCTGTTTGTGCAGGTAACTATTACTGTGCAGAATTATTAGGCAACTTAATAAAAAACAAATATATTTCCATCTCACTTGCTTATTTTCCCGAGTAAACCAATATAATTGCACAAAATTTAGAAATAAACATTTCTGACATGCAAAAACAAAGCCCAAATAAACTAGTGACCAATATAGCCACCTTTCTTTATGATGACACTCAACAGCCTACCATCTATAGATTCTGTCAGTTGCTTGATCTGTTTACGATCACATTGCGTGCAGCAGCCACCACAGCCTCCCAGACACTGTTCTGAGAGGTGTACTGTTTACCCTCCCTGCAGATCTCACATTTTATGAGGGACCACAGGTTCTCTATGGGGTTCAGATCAGGTGAACAAGAGGGCCATGTCATTATTTTTTCATCTTTTAGACCTTTACTAGCCAGCCACGCTGTGGAGTAGTTGGATGCATGTGATGGAGCATTGTCCTGCATGAAAATCATGTTTTTCTTGAACGATACTGACTTCTACATGTACCACTGCTTCAAGACGTTGTCTTCCAGAAACTGGCAGTAGGTCTGGGAATTGAGCTTCACTCCATCCTCAACCCGAAAAGTCCCACAAGTTCATCTTTGATACCAGCCCATACCAGTACCTCACCTCCACATTGCTGGCGTCTGAGTCAGAGTGGAGCTCTCTGCACTTTACTGATCCAGCCTCTGGCCCATCCATCTGGCCCATTAAGAGTCACTCTCATTTCACATCAGTCCATCAAATCTTTGAGAAATCAGTCTTAAGATATTTCTTGGCCCATTCTTGACATTTTATCTTATGTTTCTTGTTCAAAGATGGTTGTTTTTCAGCCTTCCTTACCTTGGCCATGTCCCTGAGTATGGCACACCTTGTGCTTTTTGATACTCCAGTAACGTTGCAGCTCTGAAATATGGCGAAACTGGTGGCAAATGGCATCTTAGCAGCTTCACGCTTGATTTTCCTCAATTCATGGGCAGTTATTTTGCGCTTTTTTTGTCCAACACATTTCTTGTGACCCTGTTGGCTATTTGCCATGAAACACTTGATTGTTCGGTGATCACGCTTCAAAAGTTTGGCAATTTCAAGACTGCTGCATCCCTCTGCAAGACATCATACAATTTTAGACTTTTCAGAGCCCGTCAAATCTCTCTTCTGACCCATTTTGCCAAAGGAAAGGAAGTTGCCTAATAATTAAGCACACATTATATAGGGTGTTGATGTCATTACACCACACCCCTCCTCATTACAGAGATGCACATCACCTGATTTTCTTAATTGCTAGTTGGCTCTCAAGCCTATACAGCTTGGAGTAGGACAACATGCATAAAAATTATCATGTGATCAAAATACTCATTTGCCTCTTAATTCTGCACACAGTGTACATGCTTGATCTCATGATTCACTATTGCGAGATATATGTAATTGTTTTATAGTAAACAAATAGGATACTATTTAATTCATGTACTAGTCAGCATAATAACTTAATTTGTCTAATGGGATTAATGTATTTAATGGAAACAAGGATGTTACGACTGAACCCAAGCACTAAAATGGGGATGGAAAACCAGTGGAGATGTTAAACTAGAAATCCACAGGTCAGGTCCCAAAACAGGCTTGTACTTGCACCTAGACCTGACCCTAAGGTGTACCTGCTTGACAGCGGAGGTTGGCACCCTAAGATTATGTAGTGGCACCCCCACTCATAGATGGCAGACCTTGAGTGTCCTTAACTGCACCCTAAGCTATAAATCAAGTGTAACACAAAAATATAAACATATAAAAGTGCCCACAAGCAGAGGGTGAAACGCAGTGCTAGAAACATGCAAACACAGTCATACAGGAATGATGGAATAAAAGAAACAGAAAAAAATAACAGAATATGTGGAAACCCTCCCAAACCTAAATGAGACAAAGTAGGAGATAACTGGGAAGGTATTCCCATAAACAAACTGCAGGGAATAGCAATTACAATGTCTCAGTAAGAAAACCTTAACTGAGCATCTGGGACTCTAGACAACCATCCATTCAGAAATATAGCCAGCACTTTGGCATGTGAGTAGTGATTATAAATAGCCCCACCCAATATATGATTGGGCAAACCAAATGAGAAAGTGCATGCACCTGAATAGAAGTGAAATACAAAGGCAGAGAATAAGAAAGAAAGAGAAGAGATCCTTCAGTATTTGGACCAACACAAAACAGGCTGTTGTCCAACCCAGAGAGTCGAATCCCGGAGTGGAGCAATGACAGTACCCCTTCCTCTACAAGACTCTCAGAAATCCCCAATCTACAACAACGCTGATGGAAATCTCTTATCAGGCGATCAGCATGAAGGTCCTCCAAATTACCCAGGAATTATCTTATGTACCATAACCTTTCCACTTAACCAGATACAGCAAATGGCATCTAACCTGCCTGGAACCCAGAACTCTATTTTATACTGCCAGGCCTCCTCCAGATCCTCCTCAACAATGTCGCAAGGACCAGGCTTCCCCAAAAATCTTTTCAGAAAAGAAGACTGGAGCTAGTTGTTAACTTTCCAAGCTAAGTGGAGTTGCAGCTTAACCATTATTAAATTCAAAACTTCAGTATTCCGCTAAGGATCTACAAATTTTAGAGTAAATGTCCTAGAGGCCACTTTTAGCCTTATATTTTTAGAGGACAACCACACAAACTCCCCCACCCTATAGACAGGAGCCATTCTGTGTCTGCAGTTTGCTCCTTTTTTGACCCAATCACTAGCAACCAAAAGACCACTTTCAATCTCCTTCCAGACTTTTATCATATGGGAAGAAAATTTCTCCTTCTCTGGCACGGAACACTGCAACCCTGAAAATGTCTTTAAACACTGGATGAAAACCCCCATAACAAAAAAAAGGAGAGGATCCGGTAGCCATGGAAGTACAATTATTGAAAGCTAGTTCAGCAAGGGGCAAAAACTCCACCCAGTGTTCCTGATTAGATTAAACAAAACACCTCAAATATTGCTCTATCTCTTGGTTCATCCTCTCAGTCTGTCCATTAGTAGGGCTGAGCGGATCCGGACTGTAAAAGGTTTCAAAGATGCACAGGTGCCGGACCCGGATCTGGGATTCTGGGTGCACGACCCAGATCCGGCACTGGGGAAAATTGAAAAATAAAGAAAAACGGAAATAAAACAGCGTTTCATACTTACTAAGACTTAGTGTCATGGCGCACTCTGCTTCCAGGTCGCGCATTCACTTCCTGCACTGTGCATCGAATATACACAGCTTTCTGTGTTTTCCCCATCCACCGGCCGTCCTCTTGTCTGTGATTGGTTGCAGGCAGACGCACCTCCAGCCTGTGACAGTATTTGCCTGCCATGCAGTCATCGCGGGTCAGTCATTGTTTGCACAGCCAGCGGTCGTGCTCTATGGCCGCTGGCTGTGTTATGTAACAGAGCTGAAGTGTCGTGGGACCTCGTGTGGATTACGCTGGACCTGCAAGGTGTTGGGGGTTAATAAAGAAGGTAAGGACTGGAGGGTGTGTGTTTTGTACTTTATTCCAAATAAAGGATTTTTCTCTGTGTCTGTGTTTATTTACTTTCATTTACAGGTTAGTGTGATGCAGGTATCTCATAGACGTCTATGCTGTCACTAACCTAGGGTTTAGAAGCAGCTGTGTGCTGCGATTAACCCCTTATTACCCCAATTGGCACCACTCCAGGCCAACGGGAAGAGCCGGTAAAGCACCGGGATTGTCACATCTAATAGCCTGAGAATACCAGCCCCCAACCGGCTTTATCTTGGCTGGGTATCAAACTTAGGGGGGACCGCACGTCGTTTTTTTTTTTAAATTATTTATTTAAATAAAAAAAAAAAAAGCTGTATCACCGCCACAGCCACGCACTCTTCTGACAGGAACGTGCATGTGTTTCTGAAACACATGCACATTCACCATACTGACCCACAGACACTTGCACTGCTTTCCCCACCCACCGGCCGTCCTGCCGCCTGTAATTGGTTGCAGTCAGCTGACACGCTGACAGTCGGGTGGGGGCGCGTTTAACTGCATCCAATTACACGCGCCGGTGGACGGGCAAAACAATGAACATTGAATTGTAGGCTCCAGAAGGAAAATGCGTGACCCGGAAGTAGTTTGCTGCCATGACACAGCCTCGGGTGAGTACACCCCGCGCGGTCCTAGGCCCCTATCCCCTCCACAAACATTTTTAATCTCCGGATTTTGGTCCCCATAGACTTATATTGGCACCGGGGGTACAGAGCAGGAACCCCTGCGATTGCCATGATGTAACTGTACGTCATAGAAGTAGGTCCATTCCCGACCAATGACATACAGTTACATCATGGCAATCGCAGGGGTTCCTGCGCTGTACCACCGCAATTGCCGCCAGGTCTCTGGCTGATATTGCAGCCCGTACCTGGCTCTTACTGCCAGCAGTGGTGCCTGCCGGCAGATTAACCCAATAAATACTGCAATTAATGCGATTGGGGCATTCAGAAGGCAGGGAGAGGGATCGCTTAACTCTCCCAGGCGATCAGGTCCCTGTAATGCGAACACATGGACCCATCGCTGCCATAATAAACCGGGGTCATCATCATGACGACCCTGGGTTACCGAGCTGCGAAAAGCCTCACACACCATGCCAGATGCATAGTGTGTGATGTGAAGTGCAGCAGTGACCTAAAATCCACTGCAGTGATCAAGCACTGCAGTGGATTATATCGGGGATCAGCTGAAAGTTAGTGTTCCATAAAGGGACTAAATAAAAAAGATATATTAAAAAATAATTCCAATATAAAAATATATCTTTATCCTAAATCACCTTTTCATGGAATAATTGATATCCCATTGAAACTATGATTTTGCTGTGATTCATGCCTGAATTTTAGCTTAAGCCATGAATTGTAATTTTAGCTGCTAAACTTTACCATATTTCTTAAACTGGTTTCATTAATGGTGCATTGTCTCTAGTGAACACGTTGATGTGTCTAGGATTGAAGATTACTCATTATCAAAGCACATTGTGTTTCAAATTATTCAAACGCTGCATTTCTTAAAGCATTAGTGCCCGTCTGCAAAATTTATAACAGGGACTCTTCCCTGCCATGAGTAGTTTATAGTACAGTTCTCATTTACAGTACAGAAACCCTTTTGTGTCTCCTAATTTCTTACCTCAGGCGTGACCATAACTACTGCACCTCTTTATAGTCATACTTTTAATTTAGTGGATTTGGGTTTCTTAGGTTTAAAAAATGTGCAGGACCAGTCAAAAGTTTGGCCACACCTGTTCATGCAATGGATTTCCTTGTTCTTTTTGGAATGTGCATGTTGCGGTAAAGTAAAGAAAAACGTGAAAGCAAAGAAACAGAATATGTGTTAACTCTTAAATTCCCACTTTTATTCTACTGACTGCTTTACACACCCTTGACATTCTCTCAAGCAGCTTCCTCAGGTGGTTACCTGGAATGTCTGGTATGCCTCATCAAGAGTTCATTTGCAGAATCACTGGCCTCAGAAACCACAAATTGAAAGCAGGTCATATAACAGTCCTCATAATTTATGGAGACATTAAGTAGCAGATACATCTTAGCGTTAACTGTCCAGAGGAGACTACTCAAAGCAGTCCTTTATGGTCAAATTGTTGCAAAGAATCCACTACTGAAGATTGCAAACAAGGAAACTTGTTTAGACCAATCAATACCATGACAGGACATTAGATTTGTGGAAAACTGTACTGTCTAAATTTGATTTATTTTGGTACCAAACTCAGTGTCTTTGTGAGGCTCAGAAAAGGTTATCTCATGGTTTCTACATATGCGGTGCCCATAGTGAAGCAATGGAGGGGGAAGTGTGATGCTGTGGGGTGCTTTACTGTTGGCGATTTATTCCAAACTCAAGGCACATTTAGTCAGCATGGATACCAAAAAATTCTCCAATGACATGCCATCCCATGTGCTTAGTCATTTTTGTTGCATCAGAACAATGGCTCAAAACACATCTTCAAGCACTGCAAGGGCTATGTGACCAAGAGGGAGAGGATGGAGTGCTGTGTCAGATGACATAGCCACCACAATCACTTGACCGCCACCAAATTGAGCTTGTGTGGAATGAGTTGGGCTGCAGAGTGAAGACAAAACAGTCAATAGGTCTTAAGCACCTCTGGGAACTCCTTCAAAATTGTTGGAAAGCCATTCCAGATAACTAAGGCGGGCTTCACATCAGCGATATTCTGCCGGATCCGGCATAAATGCGTTTCACTTCAATGCATTTCCTATGGACTCGCGGCAAGTTCCTTTCACATGCGGTTGTGTATGACGCACACAACTGCATGTGACCGGAACTTGCCGCGAGTCCATAGGAAATGCATTGAAGTGAAACGCGTTTTTGCAGGATCCGGCATTGCGGCAGAATACCGCTGATGTGAGAGCGGCCTAACTGATGAAGGTGCTAGAGAATATGCCGAGGGGGTGTAAACCTGTCATAAGAGTAAAAGAGGGGTGCTTTGAGGAATCTAAGGTTCAAGGATATGTACACTGTGTATTTTCCAGATGTCAAAAATATTTTTTTTTAAGCTGAAGCCACTTCAAGAATTGCTCCTTTTCCCTGTAGTTTTGTGAAACATTAGTGTTTTTTGGTCGTTTTCTGAGCACTTTTTCATCGTTTCTTCAGCTATTTTCAGCACTTGTTTTTATTAGCCACTGGCCAGTCCAAGCATTGCAATGCAATCATCGGGCAGTAATACGGCAGTCTGTCTAAATCATTGATACCCTCACAGAGGGGTGGGCGGTAATGTGGACAAGGAAAGGGGCTTCCAATCACTGACATTGGTGCAGAATGGTGGGTGGGTGAAGAGGGTGAATATTAATTTCCATTAACACACTTTCCAATCATTGACGCCGGTGCACAGGGGTGGGCAGGGGAAGGGATTGAATATTAATTTTTCATTAACAGGTGACCAATTCACTGACGCCAGTACAAACAATAAGACATCCCATGAAAATAAGCTCTCGGATATCTTTTAAAGTCATACATTTAATATGACCCGGTCTTATTTTTGGGAAACTGTTTATTGTAGATTATTCAGTGCGCATCTAAAGTTAGGTCAGCATGTGTAAACAGGCTAATAATCGACCACTGATAACAAACAATAAGCTGATCAGTGCTCATTTAAGCCCCCTTTACATACTGAGACTTTCTAGCGATCCCACCAGCGATCCTGACCTGGACGGGATTACTGGAAAGTCTCTGGTGAGCTGTCAAACAGGCAAACCTGGCCAACGATGCAGCAGTGTTACGGACCTGCAAAACAACCTAGCTGGTCATTGGGGACGTGTCAAAGCAGTTATTTGAAAGGGAAGTCGCTAACGAAGTCGTTGTAACGGTGTCAAACACAACGATACATGCTGTGCAGCGGGAAACAAAGGACCAAAAAATGGTCCTGAAAGATTTGTAGCGATCAGCGACCTCAGTGGGGGCCAGGTCGCTGATGCATTTCACACACTGCAATGTCGCTGGGGAGGTCGCTATTACGTCACAAAACCGGTGACGTTACAGCGATGTCGCTAGCAATGTTGCAGTGTGTAAAGGGGCCTTTAGTCCCCTACGGTAGTATCTCAGGGTAGTATCTCACGGTAGACAATCACAGTGTGATTGTTCTGGCCAATTCAGCTTTGAGAACACTAGGCTCAACAAACAGAATTAAAACCTAGTACAAATTTACAGCTTTTTTTTTTTTTTTTTTTTAATGCTTCATTTTTTGCCAGATGTTGCCTATTATAAAGAAAATAAAAATGTACACCTTGGGTCTAATTAATCAATACCGGCATTTTTCTCACCGGTCTTCATGAAAGAGTGTGCTTCAGTCAGATACACCTGATTAATTGAGGGGCCCTATTCCATCCCCTTCCCATCCAAGCACCGCTTATTTTGTCAGAGCAAGGCCCCCTTTGCACATCAGTGATTCTGGTACTTATGTTGCAGTTTTTACACATTCCAGAATCACTGACATGCGCAGATTCATTAAAATCAATGGGTCTACGCATACATCGATGATTTCTCACCTAAGTCTGTTTTTTTCTGGCATCACCGATGTCCCATGGACCACACAGTAGTGAAATCACGTACATCTAAAGTTAAAAGCTTTTTAAACCCAGTCTTATTATCATGGATAGCACACGGAGATCACACGTGTGCCAAAATCATGGCACATAGAGGGACATACGCACCTTTATCTCATCAGTGAAAAATGTAAGTTTTTCACTCTACTGTAAAAGAGGCCTAAAAGAGACAGTGATTTCTGCTATATATAGCAGTGCTGAGGCATTTATGTGTATAGCATAAGCCATCAGACGATCACAGGCTATAGTCTATAGAGAAAAAAAAGTTTTAAAATTTTTACAATTTTTTTTTTAAATAAGTTCAAATCACCCCTCTTTTGACTCATTATAAATACAAATGCATTTAAAAAAAAATAAAAATATTACCACTTTCTAGTCTAGTCTTTCAGAACATAAAAATGATTAACATGATCAGTAAACACAAAATAATTCAACATAGCAAAAATGAGGAACAGAGGGCACTCACCGATTGAAAGCAGAAATCTTGTATTTAATTTTCAATCGGTGAGTGCCCTCTGTTCCTCTTTTTTGCTATATTGCTTCTCAGCTTTCTCTGTGAGGTGCACCCCTTGTGGCAGTTCCATACTAGCGAACGGGTCTCGTCTTTCGAGAGAGGTGAAAATATGCACTAATTGCCAGCTGGAAGCTGCGCCTGGTTTTTCCTTCTTTTCTGAATGACAAAATAATTCAACAACGCAAAAATTGTGTTTTTCACAATTTTTCCACATTTGGATTTTTTTTTCCCTTTTTACAGTACGCTATGTGGTAAAAGGAATGGTGTCAATCAAAAGCACATCTCGTCTTGCAAAGAACAAGCCCTCATATGTCTATGTGGACAGAAAAACAAAAAGCTATTCACCTTTAGAGAAGGGGAGGAAAAATAAAAACGCAAAAACAAAATTGGGCATGTCGCGAAGGGGTTCAACAAACATGAAAAGCATACATGACTGTTTAAAAATATCCATAGAAAGAATTGCCAGCCTGAAACCTGTATTTGCAGCTTTTACAAGCACTTGATATTACTCTTGAGGGTTTTCATGGCATAGTGGGGGTCTGGGAACTGGTGACTTCTCACCAGCCGCAGGTCAGTGATGTCAGTGTATGTCCATTTTAAGACCAGAAAAATTATGAATCTGCAACCTAATAGAGAGAAGTCCCCACCATGTAGGTTTTCCATCATAAACAGAAACCACAATGCATAGGTGATCTGTGAAATTATGGACACCGATGGCAAATGGGCCTCTTTGGATTATACTGGAGTCCATTGGGGTCCTATATGGTCTCTATTCTTTTGTCTGAAAAACTAGCGCTGTATACATGACAACACAACTTTTTAACGTTATTCTTAGTGGCAAATTAAAAGGTCTGTAAAGTAGTTGTCTGTCAATGCTCCTGGTATGTATACAGATTCTGACTTCTTCTCTGTATTCAGTAATTTTGCATAATAGAAATGTCGGAAGCCAGCTCACCATATTTACCGTATTTATATTACTCTACGGAGCGTGGAACACTATCACTGACAGGAACAAGATTAGCCATCATATTCAGAGAACAAAATCTAGATCCATGGATATAAAATCTTCAGTTTAGTTTGAGAAGTAATAAATACATCAGTGTATCAAAAAACTGTCCATAAGTGTAAATTCCAACTTGTTTGTGTTTCTCACTTCACCTTTACTAATGGTAAAGTTAAGTTGCCGGAAGCACCAGAAACACGTTGGTGTTTACGCTTATGAACAATTTTTACATATACTGATATATTTATAACTTCTTAAATAAAACTAAAAATATTATGTTCATTTAGCTGGAACTTTTTCTCCAATCATTCATTCAGTAATTTCCCAATGTGACACGTGCGCTGGGAATGTAACCACCTTATAAGTCTGAGAACAAGGCTGCCGCTTAGTACATAATCGAGCCTGTAGTTGAGGGGCGTAACTAAACGACTACCAGGTATTCACCAGAGCCTCTGATGGGGAGGTTGGGCTTGGCTGCCGGTAGTCACCAGATGCTACTACAGGGTGTCCCGGTACTGCAACAGTTGGCCCCAGTGGTCGGGGTGGGACACTGACAGTCTCTGATGTGGTTGAGTGCAGCCGGGACGGCTGATACAGATGTGGATGGCTGTGATCGGCAAGTATGAATGATTCAGCTGATACGGCAGGTACAGCTGGTACAACAGGTAGCAGGGTACAGTGGGTTCAGCAGGCATGACTGGTACATAAAGCACAGAAGGTACAGTGGGTGCAGCAGGTACAGCGTGCACAGCGGCTACTAAAATACAGATATGTTTTCGCACACACAGTGTAAGGCTCAGTAAATGGGAGGGGACTTGACAACTAGCAACACTTCTCTAGGAATAGACCATGTTGTCCAGGTATCTCCCATAAGAGGAGGATGCCTTAAATACCTAGTGCCTCTAAGCCATAATCTGAGAGACACTTCTGGGTTAGGGCATGCTGGCCCTTTAAGACTAGAGAGCACTCCCAGGAGACGTGCGTGGCATGGCAGGCCCTGGGAGCCGGAGACAGGGAATGGGGACACAGAAGCTACTGCTGGGTGGCTGCAGGGAGAGTACCTGCATCCCTGCCATGGGAAGGCGGCAGGATAGTGCGGTGATGCCAGTAACGGAGCTACACTATGCCTCTTTTTTGTGATTTTTATTTTTAAAAAAATGTTAATGTTAATTACAATTTTTCTTCATTAGTGGTCACTGCACTGATTACTCTTCACCAGTCTAGATGAGTACAAGATGTTACTTAGAGTATCAATTATAATATGCAACACCTAACTTCTGGGACCTGGAGTATCAAGACCCCAATTTCTGTCTGTGGATATCACGAGTTAGGTGATATGAGCATTACTGCACGTGCATCGTATGACACTCGGCTCCTGCTCTGCTGTGAGTGTAAGCGGAGTGTCATGCCACTGCGATGCGATCCTTTGATCAGAGCACAGCTACGGAGGAGAGGGAGGGAGGGACTAATCTCCCGATCTCCTCCATTGTCACCTGATGCGTATATCGCACTGCACTCCTCTTTAATGTGAGTGCAATGCAATGTTTCTCTCGCACCTATAGACTTGTATCTATATAGGCTTGTGCGAGTGAAAACTAATCGGATTCCAACCGCAGCATGCTGCAATTGTTTTCTCGGTCCGATTAGGGCTGAGAAAAAAAAAATCACACATGGGAGCGACCCCATAGAGTAACATTGGTTCAAGTGGAATGCGATTTTTTTTTTTTTATCGCAATCCACTTGCTCCATTGTATTCGCCGTGTGTCCTTAGCCTAAAGGCTTAGAGCACCACTGATTTTTAATTGCTGCTTGGTTTCCTTTCTTTCCATCTTCCCAAATATCAAAGTTAATTCTATTGTTCATTGTTTAAATCGTCGATTATTACGTACTTTTATCCTCTTCCATTCGTTCAGGGATTTAAGTGTTCTTCTATTCTCTTAGCATGCAGCAGTATAATTGCATCTGGGATGTATAAATGTTTTAGATCTGAATTGTGATTATTGGATTTCATTAACCTGTCCCTTGAGGTGTTGGTGTGTCTGCCCAAATAAGCAAAGCCAGTGCAGATGGGAGCTACAAGGCCCATCTAATAATAGAGCCGACCTTTTGGGAGAGTAAGAAGAACAAAGCGGCTTGCAGCATAAGCATCTATGTGTGAATTCTCTCACTAGAACTAAAGTTTGATCATAGGCCCCTCTCTATTGTTTCCCCCAAATCCCTCATTTCATTTGTCAATATCCCTGCCAGAGCTGGCTCCTAGTGTATGGGAACGAAAAAGTGAGCATGAGTCACAGTAAAAGCTATAGTGTTTACAGTGCTGGTTTTCAAAAGGAGACGTGAAAGCTTGGCCTCCAAACATATGGTAGTAATAACCTGCTGTGACTTATTTCAAAGTTGAGACTCCACAACAATCACTAAATGTATCTTTTGCAGCCAGCTTTAATGGCTTTGATATCCAACCACATCGTATAGTACATCATCAGTCGTTACTTGAATGATGCCCTATACTAAAATGATTCATTTCTGTGACTGAGATATGATATTATATTATGATGTGCTGATCATTCTTAGGTTAGAGGATTTCATACAAAAACAAAGCTCCAGTCATACCTGGCATATAGATTTGAGTAAAGTTCATCACATTCTCCTTTCTCAAAAGTCTCAATTACCGATGTCTAGGAAATAGATTTGTGATGGTGGTTGCAGATCTTACAGCTGCCTGTGTTAGCAGGATCAGTAAAGTGACTCTATCTGTTGAAAATCGCCTGTTGATTAAATCAGGTTTTTGTCTTAAATATTATTTTTTCATATCACAATCTGTAATTAAGGAAATCTGTCAGCAGATTTTTGCTATGTAATCTGAGGACAGCATGAGGTAGCAGCCGAGACACTGATTTCAGTGATGTGTCACTTATTAGACTGTGCGTTGTTGTTTCAATACAATGAGAAATTATCACTCGTGATGAGCGAGTACTACCATGCTCGGGTGCTCGGTACTCGAAAAGAACAGGGCAGGTGCTCGGAGGGGCTCGACTCGTGTACCAAGCATAATGGAAGTCAATGGGAAAGCAAGTACTTTTCAGGAAGATCTTCTGGAAAAATTATCAAGTTTCCCATTGACTGCATTGTACTCAGTACTGGAGTTGAGCTCATTTTAGTGTCCGAACTGCTTGTTTCGAGTACCAAGCATGGTAGTGTGTACTCATCACTAATTATCACTAGAAGACTAGATGCTGTGTGAAACCTGGACCAACCATGCCCCTAGTACTGATTAGCAACTCACTGTCAGTAGACAATGTACATAGAAAGCTATATTGTGCGTGTGCTTAGCTTTCTGAGCTTTACTACAGGCTACCTATAAATACTCTAAAAGCTGCTTTACACACAACGATATTGCTAGCGATGTGACACGTGATGTGACACGCCAGATCGCAGATACGATTTGTCGAGATCGCACATAGGTCGTTTTTGTAGCGCCGGTCGCAAAACGACCTATACCTATCTCACTGCTGCACCCAGTAGACAAATTGATATGTCTCTGGAATTAGGGTCTCTTTCCCTACATTTTGCTGCATTCAGATGAGGTATCAAAAACTGGTGACAGATTACCTTTAAAAATAAAAATTTAGAAATCTTGCAATTTTCACACTTACCTTCTGGACTTTTTTAGGCTATGTGCCCACGGGACTATGTACCCGCACATTTTGCCTCGGAAAACCTTCGGATTTATCTGGATAAATCCGCAGGTTTTAGCAAGTATAGACATTCCCCATGTTCTCCTATGGGACATGAGGAGTGCTGTGTCCATGCTGTGGTATGTGCGGAACATGCTGTGGATGTCCCGCAGCTGCATGTAACTGCATGTCAATTATTCCTGCTGAAATACCTACGGAACTTCCACCTCTCCACTATGGAGGTAGAGGCCGGGACTTCTGCAGGTAAGTTGTACGAATGTCCGCATGTTTTCCGCAGATATTTCACTGGAATCCCGCAGCTATGGATAGCCGCGGATTCCTAGGAGCTGCTGCGGGAAACCTGCGGATATATCAGCAGATGGGAGATCCAGTGGGCACATAGCTCGTCTTGTGTAAAGCACCCTTTAGGCTATCGTGCAATGCATCGTCGGGGTCACGGTTTTCGTGACGCACATCCGGCATCGTTCACGACGTCGTCTCGTGTGACACCTCCGAGCGACGTAGTATCGCTCACAAATCATGAGTCGTGTACTCGTTGCTCAGTTTTAAAAATTTGTTTAATTAAAATGGCGCTGGTTGTTCATCGTACCCAAGGTAGCACACATCGCTCCGTGTGACAACCCGGGAACGATGAACACAGCTTACCTGCGTCCCGCAGCTCCCAGCGGCTATGCGGAAGGAAGGAGGTGGGCGGGATGTTTACGTCCCGCTCATTTCTGCCCCTGCGCTTCTATTGGCCGGCGGCTGTTTGACGTCGCTGTGACGCCGAACATCGCTACCCCTTTAGGAAGAGGATGTTCGCCACCCACAGCGAGGTCGCTCAGCAGGTAAGTACGTGTGACGGGGGTTTCACGACTTTGTGCGACACGGGCAGCAATTTGCCCGTGACGCACCAACGACGGGGGCGGGTATGATCGATCGTGAAATCGCACGATCGGTCGACTCGTGTAAAGCAGGCATTAGACTTATACAGTACTTTGTTATTTCTGGAAACAACACATGTATATAGTGTGATATGGTCACTGGTAAAGTGCAAGAGGGGAGGTATGTGTTGCTGAGACTACTAAAATCAGTGATGTGAACCCGGATGTAATGCTCCAGCATACTAGGTGCTGAGGGGGTTAAATTGCTTTTAACTGGGCCGGGTTTTTGTGAACCGCTAAAGAGATGGGTGGGACGGCTGTTCACCATATCTCCACCTCGGGGTGTGGTCTAAGAGGTAAAAGCCAGGCCTCTGGACACACATTGTTCTGTGTTTTGGATGGAGCAGTTTTTCCTCTTAGTTGCTCTGTGTGTACAGAGTGGAACCCCAAACCTTAACGAGTGGAACCCGCAGTGTATGGACTGTGTTTATATACTTTTGCTTTCTTTTATGCCGGTAAGGCTGTTTTGTTTTTGTTTTGTGCTGGCTGGTTTATGAAGTTAATAAACCTGCTGAAATTTATTTGGAAAGCATTCCTGTGATTACCTCAAACTGCAGCTGAGTGACTGGATCTACCACAATAGCCGTTATGGTCAGACCCTGACCCTGTCTTTTTTATTTACGTGTCTAATGAACCTTCATTGTGAAGGAAGCGGGAGCAGACCAGGTATGCATTCCCTAGTGTGAATGGTCATCTTGTGTTATCAGCTGTGTATAGAGCTGCCTGGCAATGTAATTCTGCCTCTACTGATAAGAAAACTTTCGTAAACTCTTCCTAAAAGATTGGAAATATTAATCTTAAAAATCCCAGTGGCTAGTGTGAAAATTGCAGATTACTATTTTTTTATTTTAAATAAAGATTGTGATATGAAAAAAAAACTGTAGAATAGAAGTAACAGAAGAAGCCAAACAGCCTCAGTATGGGAATTACTAATGTGAGGGGATTTAATATGGCACCTGGATCAGGAACAGGTGGCACAGCGGAAGTTACTATTGCAAACTGTCTGTATTCCTCTTTTTTCATAGCAGTGTCCCCATTGTAATGAAAGCATCCATAGTTATGACGTTTGATCCATAGCCAAGCATTCCACCCAGGGCCATATTGACATCATATCAAGCTCCTCCTGCCGGAGCTTAGTTTATGGATTAGCATGTATATTACAACATTTTTGTTGCACAGCAAATATGTAGTGCAGACATCTTTGCTTGGCAATAACAGCTTAAGGGCACGTGTCAGGTCCCTTATGCACAGTAGCCTAGCGACAGGCACATTTGGGCCACAATTCCCTTCCTAACCATCATTGTCTACTGCTATTGTCAAAAAACAATGTTTAAAAAAATAATTTATAAGGTTTATTTTTCCTATGCTAATTAGGCTTTGACTAGTGACAGGGACGTTGATTCCCCCGACTAGTTGGCCCACTAGGTATGTTATCACACCCCTGTGGGTGTGATAACATGCTGTACAAAAGTATCAACTTTGCCAGTGCTATACAAAGCCGCCTGCACAGCTTTGTTCCCCTCAGCATTTAGCTCCTCTGAGGTCGGGTCTGTGCGTGCACACAAAGCCTGAGTTCATTGAGTTCACCTCAAATTACTTCATAGAGTTCATCTGACATGAGTTCATTGAGTTCACTGAGTTCACCTGAGGTCACAGCTGGGGTACCGTGGGTGCCTCCAGTAGTTACCTCAGGTGAACTTACTGACATCACTGCTTTGTCAGCTTTGGTTCCATCAGTGTGTCCCTGATGCCGCAGTGATTGGTTACATTTTCTGTTGTGACTGTGCACTGCAACCTCAGATGTGGCAGAGCCGCGATCGTCATGGAATGTCATGTCTTTGCATCTCCTGGCAGAAAAACGCACTATAAAACATGATTTCTGCACCAAATCTGCATTTTTCTGCCAAGAGATGCAGATTTTGTGCGGATTTCTGCAGAAAATTTCAGCAACAAGTTCCTGCACCAAATCTGCATCTCCTGGCAGAAAAAAGTTTTTTGGTGCATTTTTCTGCTAGGAGATGCAGATTTGCTGCAAAAAATTGTTGCAGAAATTTCTGCACCAAACCTACATCTTCATAGAGGAGTGGAAGAGGATCCCAGTGGCTCCTGTGAAGTTCTAGTGAACTCCATGCTTAAAGGCCCTGTCACACACAGAGATAAATCTGCAGCAGATCTGTGATTGCAATGAAATTGTGGACAATCAGTGCCAGGTTTGTGGCTGTGTACAAGTGGAACAATATGTCCATGATTTCACTGCAACCAAAGATCTGCCAAAGATTTATCTCTGTGTGTGACGGAGCCTTAATAGTGTTAATGCAGTGCATGAAAGTTATGGTGGCCACAGAAAATATTGACATTTTAAGCAGTTTGGTCATTTTCACTTAGGGATGTACTGACTTTTGTTGACAGCAGTTTTGACATTAATGGCTGTGTGTTGAGTTATTTAGAGGGCACACCAAATTTAGGCTGTGTTCAATATAGCCTTGTGTGGGCTTCATGTTTTCAGTATGAGTTGTACTTTTGAATGTCACCATCCATTTTATCATATGATGTAATGGTAAGTGAAATAGCAGGAAAGTGAAATTTTGAATTTGTGTTTTTTTGTTTTTATTTGCAGAGTTCGTTTTACCATAAAAATGGCCTGGCAGTTTCCGTAGATACCAAATATGTATAGTTTTTGTTTTATTTAAATGGTAGAAAATTCAGAAATTCTGAAAAAAAATAAACATCTTGCTTGTGTTGCAACTTTCCAAGAGCTTTAATGTTTTAAATTTTGGGATAAGGAGCTGTATAAGGGCTTTTGTTTTTGCACCCCGCTCCGACATTCTTTTGAGTCTTAATTGCCTGTTATTACATTTTATTCTTTTTCTGCGGCAGGCAAAAAACTGCAATTCTGGTGTTTTTGTTCTTTTGTCGTTACTCTGTTTACCAATCAGATTAGTTTATGTTATATTTTGATTGTAGTTCTACCAATGCAGCGTTACCAAATATGTGTATTCTTTATTTATTTTTTATTTATTTTTTTAATGTGTTACTTACAGCAAAGAAGGGCTGCAGTTGTACAACGCCCAGGCCAAAAACTAGTACTCTATCTTTTTGGAGGATATGTATTCCTCTTTTTGTTGCTGTTTTTATATTTATTTTTTAATGTGGTAACAATGGGGTGATTTGAAAAAAAAATAATTATATTTATATATATACATGAATAAAAAAATGTTCAATTTTTTAACCTTTTTTTTCTACTTTGTACTGTATTTGAACCTGCAATACTTTGATTATTTTTTCTATATACAGAAATGCCACTGCATTGCTGTATATGGAAGAGATCAGTCTCCTATGAATGTCGTTCAAAGGCTGGTGTTTTCAGGAGTGCTGTCTTCAGCAGACCCCTAACTGTCAGAACAATATATTGGCATCTCATGATCACGTTGTGAGAGTGCCAATGAGGGCTTGGAAGAGCGCGCTCCCTATCAGCATGTGGAAAATGCCACTGTCAGAGATTAAGAGCAGCATTTAACAGGTTAACAGCCACGGTCAGAGCGCTGCTCCACTCCTGGCTGTTAGAGGGAGATGAAGGCTGAATAATTCAGTCTTTCTTAACAGGGAAAGATGCAGGCTCAGCATTCGAGCCCGCATCAAAAGCAGGAAGAATCGGGTTCTTATTATGGGGGATTTCAACTATCCAGACATTCAGTGGGACATAGAATCTTCTGGTTCTGCTAAAAGCTGTAAGTTCTTATCTACCATTCAAGACCATTTCCTCTCTCAGATGGTAGGTGAACCGACCAGGGGAGATAATTTGCTAGATCTGGTCCTGTCAAATAGACCGGATACAATTTCAGATCTACAGGTCCGGGAGCACTTGGGCACCAGCGATCATAATATGGTAAGCTTCAACATAATATTCAATAGAACATTTCAAAGGGGGAATGCTAAAACCTGGAATTTTAGGAAAGCTGATTTCAACAAATTAAGGGAAGAGCTTAAATGTGTAGATTGGGACAAAGTCATGGTAACTGGGGATACCGAACATAAATGGGGTAAGTTTAAGGATATACTGCTAGAGTCCTGTAAAAAACATATACCCTCTGGTAATAAAATGTCCAGGAATAAAAAGAAACCACTATGGATAAATAAGACTGTACAAAGTATAATAAAACAAAGGGCATTTAAAATCTTAAAGGCTGAGAATACAGAAATAGCATTGCAGGAGTATAAAGATATCAATAGGAAATGTAAAAAAGAAATCAAACAAGCAAAATTAGCTACTGAAACAAAAATCGCCAATGACATTAAAATAAATCCCAAAATCTTTTATAAATACATTAATGCCAAAAGGAAAACAAAGGATAGTATCGGCCCCTTAAAATATAATAACAAGTTAGTTATAGAGGACAAACAAAAGACTGAGATATTAAATAGGCATTTCTCATCTGTATTCACCAAGGAACTGACTGTACCAGGGATCATTCAACAAGTGAAAAATCAAAGTCCACCACCCAATATAATTAATTTAACACAAGATGAAGTACGCCTACGTCTGAGTAAATTAAACATTGACAAATCCCCAGGGCCAGATGGCATTCATCCACGAATATTGAGGGAATTGAGCTCCGTAATCGACAGACCACTGTATCTCATATTTTTAGACTCACTTGTAACAGGGTTGGTGCCTCAGGATTGGAGGATTGCTGATGTGGTACCGATATTTAAGAAAGGTAAGAGGGTAGATCCAGGCAACTACCGTCCAGTAAGCCTGACATCAGTAGTATGCAAAGTTTTTGAGGGCATTTTAAGGGATGACATGCAAAAATATATTGCAGAAAATAATATGATAACTGACAAACAGCATGGATTCATGAAAGATAAGTCGTGTCTAACCAACCTGTTGGGGTTCTATGAGGGGGTAAGTTCAAACCTGGATATTGGTAATGCAGCTGATGTGATTTATTTGGACTTTGCAAAGGCATTTGATACTGTACCACATAATAGCCTTATACTAAAGCTCCAAAAGCAAGGACTAGGGGACACAATATGCAACTGGGTAAGGAATTGGCTAAAAGATAGGAAACAAAGAGTAGTCATAAATGGTACATTCTCTAAATGGGCTATAGTCAGCAGTGGGGTGCCGCAGGGATCTGTGCTTGGACAGATTCTTTTTACTCTCTTTATTAATGACCTTGTGGATGGGATTGATAGTACAGTGTCAGTCTTTGCCGATGACACCAAACTATGTAGGATATTAAAAACTGACCTGGATAGTACAATATTACAAAAAGATCTGGATAAGATGTCAGAATGGGCAGATACTTGGCAAATGAGATTTAATGTTGATAAATGTAAAGTAATGCACCTAGGACGGAGTAATCCTATAGCTGCGTATACATTAAATGGAAGTAAACTCGGGACTACAGAACAGGAGAAGGACTTGGGTATTCTCATTACAAATAAGCTGAGCAGCAGCACTCAATGTCAAGCAGCAGCTGCTAAAGCAAACAAGATTTTAGGGTGTATAAAAAGAGAGATTAGATCCCGTGATCCCAACGTATTGTTACCCCTCTATAAATCACTTGTAAGGCCACATCTGGAATACGGGATCCAGTTTTGGGCTCCACATTTTAAAAAGGACATTCAGAAGTTAGAGTCAGTTCAAAGGCGGGCAACTAGACTATTACAAGGAATGGAAGGCCTCCCATATGATGACAGGTTGAAAAAGTTAGATATGTTTAGCTTAGAAAAAAGACGTCTCAGAGGAGATCTCATTTATATCTATAAATACATGTGTGGTCAATATAAAGGACTGGCACATGACTTATTCCTTCCAAAGACAGTACTAAGGACCAGGGGGCACTCACTGCGAGTGGAAGAAAAGCGATTCCGAAACCTAAATAGGAAAGGGTTCTTTACAGTTAGAGCGGTCAGACTGTGGAATACACTACCACAAGAGGTAGTAAAGGCAGTTACTATAACAGCTTTTAAAAAAGGCCTGGATGATTTCCTCAGTACACAAAACATTGTTGGTTATAAATGACTTAGTGACTAAATGTAGAACTGGTGGAGGAAGGTTGAACTAGATGGACCTAGGTCTTTTTTCAACCTAAGTAACTATGTAACTATGTAACTCTTATGACATACTGTACATAGCACGCCATTAGTCGTAAAAGAGTTAAATGTGTTCATTTTGTTTTACAGAATGAAAACAAATACATTATAGGATTTAAAAAAATCCTCATATCATCTGTGAAACACAATGGTGGTTGTATTGAGATTTAGGCCTGTTTTGTAGGATCTGGGCCATAACAGTTTACCACTTTTGATGGCACAATGAATTCTGCATTTTATCTGCAAATTATAAAGAAAAATGTCAGGATATCTGTCCATGATGGTTACAGAAGAATACATTTTACATTTTTGGAAGGTCCAAATCATGTCCTGACTTTAAATGTATCGAAATGTTGTGGAAGGACCTGAAGTGAGCAGTTTGAGATAAAACAGGTATAACAGAGTTGAAACTGTTTTGTAGGGAGGAATGAGCTAAGATTCGTCCAAGTGGATGCACAGGACTAAGCAACAATTCCCAGAACATTTAGGGTAGGCTGTGATTTCTGACTGTCACCCCAGATATTGCAAAGGTTCACATACTTTTGCTACTCACAGTCATGTGATATTGGTTAACTTTCCTCATTTAACAAATGACAGTATAATATTTTTGACTCATTTATTTGATTTTTTTCTTTCTCTAATTTTTGGACTTGTGTGACAATCTGATTTAGTTAGAAGTCAAATTTATGTAGAAATATGGAAAATCCTGAAATGTTAAAGGGTCCAAACACCAAGATCACAGAGGTCTGACAAATGGCCCCAACAATCTTAGGTTGATCGTAAAGATAGTAGTGGAAAAGCCCCGTCAGGTGCCGGAGAAATCACAGAATATGGAGACTATTCTGTGTACTGATGCATTCTTTCTGCAGGCAGTGTAAAGACTTTTTTTCTTATTACTGAGATAATTGATTGTCAATACCTTACATCATAAGCAGACAACAATAAAATTCACAGAGTTAAGGACATTTCTGGTGCCTTCATTGATTCTTGGTATTCAAGGGCTGAAAAGTACAAATGACAACACAGTGGAATCAGAAGAAATACAGATTTGAGAATTGACTTTTTCTGATGTACCTCTTTTAACAAGGAAAATGTAGAAGCTTTTTAGTTATTAATATACCATGTATTGTATGTCTATGGTGCTTTTATTGGGTGTGACTTTAATGGAAAAAATGCACAATTAAAAATAAGTGTGCACCTTACACATGCCTTCTTCTCAACTACCCCTAGGTATGTTTCCTAGAACTAAACATATAAAACTACAAATATACCCACAACCAGAGCAGTATGGCAGACTTGTATTTTTATGCTGTAGTTTTAACTGTGTGAACAAGCACTTACATTTAAATTAAAAAATGTTCTTGTAAATTCTAATATAATTTGGATCTGTTTGGTTACAAAAACAAGAGCACAGAAAATCCTTCACCTCATGTATTAATGTTGATTTCAATAGTGTCAGCATTTCCTAGAGCTCTGTAAGGATTCAGACTTACACACAAGGTGATGACATTAAGTACGTAATAATACATTTGGCAGATATAGTACAGTACAAAATACGGTACCTTGCCCTAACTTGTCTATAGGTTAAACTCTTCCTCATCTTAATCAAGATTGTAAATCTTGACACATCAGTATGAGTGTAGTTGAAACATTTATATCTCAGTTTGAGTGTACCTATAATCCTTACACCTTAATATGAGCATGCTGATATATTCTGCAGGACATCATGAACTCCTTCGTTGTAAGAGCAACCATCTAGGCTAAGACAATTAAACCACTCGACCACTATATAGTAGACAGCTCTTAAAACATTCAATGTCCGTAAACTATATAGGGTCAAAATAAGTTTGTTACTTACTAGCTCAATCCCACCTCTGGGGCCTAGTCACAATGTGACCCTCTATACAAGAAACATATTTTATGGGTGGGAGATAGAATTGAACAAAAAACATTTGAAAGACTGTGGTCCAGCAGCCATATCAGTAGTCTTTGGCCACCAGACTTTTACACACGTCCCCTTTGTTACCCTCACCCCGGTCTGCTGAATTCTGTTGTGCTGCACGTTGGGCTTTGCAGGTGGCCCGGCGTGCTCCTATGTGGTCATCTGCCTGGGTTTGTATAAGACTCACCAAGACATGTACATGTGTCTTGGTATTAAGACTATGAGTGTTCCTGTGTCCTGCCTGCCTGCCTCCAATGCTTCTACCTGCTTCCTGGTCTCCTGTCTGTGTGCTTTCTCCAGTGCTTCTACTACCAGTTTCCTACATTGTTTAACTGCCTGCTGCATGGACGTCTGTGGCCTGTGTTCCCACCCGGACTTTGGGCTTGGAGGATCCACGTCTCCTGTTGACCCGAAACACAGACCAGAGCCCTGCACCTTCCTGCTATTATTCCCGGCACAATTTCTCATTAGTAGGGCTGGCACGATTTGATTCTTAGGAGATGATGCATGCATGATATTTCACCTAATCAGAAGTTGCGTTTGGGATGCTGGCTGTTTGTAGGAAGCTAACAGCAAATGTGGTCTGGTGGTCACGGAATATTAATGTGTCCATTGGACCAAGGTCCTGCAAATCTTTTTGTTCAACATAAGTGACTGCAGATTTATGTCGTCCTCTCCGCTGAAGTTTGTTAGGGTTACAGGGATAAAAAAACAGCAACTTCTATAGACTTTACAAGACCAAGACAAAAATCTTCTTTCCTTCAGTTCTTGGCATGATAGGATTATTAAAAGGGCAATACCCTTCAGTTATCAGATGTGCTTCATGTTCGCTACTTACAAACGAGTACTGTGTATAAATTGTATTGTTCCTCATTTAATTTTAGTACATAGAGACTCTGGGTGGGCCTTTTCTAGAAGCGACAGCTCAGAATTGTGTCCAGCCTGGCTGCTAGCTTTGAAGGGCTACAGAGTGCACACTGAATGGAGCACACACAATCCAAAGCCCATCGCTATAACACAAACTCTACCTAATGTTGTCTAAAACGTACAACTTCTTTAATGAATTTTGGATGTTTAATCCCTTCCCAGCTCTGCCAATTGTAATTTCTATATTGTCCGCCCCTTCCAAAAAACATGACTTTATTAATTTTTCATCCACATAGACAAAAGTTTGTTTTTTCTGCAGATTGAGATGTACTTATAATTTTGAATGATGCCATCCTCTGTACCACGCAATGTAATGGAAGATGTGAAAAAATGGCAAGTGCAGTGAAATTGCTAAAAAAATAAATAAATAAATTCTGACGTGTTTTGGGGCTTGGGGTTAGTACAATTATGGAGAAACCAAACTCTCCTATATTTTTTTTTTTTAATATTTTAGTGGTAAAAAAAAATGTGGAAATTTGAAGATAATAAAAAAAAACTTTGACTTGTGTTGCCACCACTTCTTATTTTCTGGAATTCATTGAGGACTGTTGGTTATCTTGTTATTGGCGCACCGTTACACTTACACACCATTTAAAAACTAGCAGTTTAGTGCTGTACCACCTAACTTCTATTGTTTATGTTGGAATCAGGCTGAATGACCGATGCGGTTACGTTCTCCTCCACCAGCAGCCATTGCATGGAGATGAGTGCTGGTCAATTTGTAAGCAGAGCTACACTAGCAAGAAAACGTGGTCAACCGGTTTACCTGAGAATCTATCAGCTAGAGAGCTTTCATGGTCTGACGGGGCGCTTGTAACATTTTCTGTCTTTTTCCACGCTCCTCTCTACTGATTAATGACCTCTAACTACATTAAAGTTGTATGTGCAGGGGGGAAAAAACGAAGAAGCCAAACTGTTCAAAATATGTATTGAAATCCATTTACAAAAATTATTTTCATCCCTTGTGGGTGTATACCTTCTGGACTTTTTGATTATCTAGCTGATCACGCTGTTGTTACCCCTAGTGTGAGCCGATCAAACACTGCAAGCGACTCACACAGGGCTGAGAACTGAGAGTACCTACAGCGATGTTCGAGTGAGTGGTTTGCGTACGTATACACCCGATCTCGAAACTCGAACTCTGTTTTTTGGGGGTTTTTTTGTTTGTTTTTTTGTAAAGTCTGTGTTGAGTACGAACACCGAGAAACAAGTTCGCTCATCTCTATTTTTGAGGCTACAGAGAATTTATCCCTGTATTTCCTTCCGGGTGAGGTAGGTGACATTCAATGGAGAATTTATGGTACTGAGCATGTAATCTGTCATGAGATTTTTGTGTGTACGTAGTAGAGAAGAAGGTGTTCAGTAGATTGGTCTTACTCTCTTCCTTTTCCTCTATGACATCAGAATTATTTTTGAGGGGGCCAACACTATAATTTTTTTAATTTGGGGTTTTTCTTAATTTCTTTAGAAATTAATTTTTCTCTGTTTGTCTTGCTATATTTATTTACAGAATCAATTTTTCTCTAACATTTCTTTAATGCCTTGTCACTACCCACTTGCTTTAGGTCTCTAAACACTTTCTTTTTGTCATTTATTAAACCCCTTTTATCACTATTTAGCTGCTGTGTTTTCTTTTCTCTTATTTCTAACATGTTTATCATCATTAGGGTACGCTCACACGAGCGTGAAAATCGGACGAGTGCAATGCGAGAAATTCTCGCATTGCACTCTGACCAATGTTAGGCAATGAGGTTGAGCTGTTGGTCAGCTTTTCTCGCATCCAGATTCTGGATGCGAGAAAAGCGGCAGCATGCTGCGTTTTGCTGCTACCGCCATATCTCTCGCACCCATTCAAGTGAATGGATGCGAGAGATACATCGGACTGCACTCGGATGTTATCCCAGTGCAGTGCGATATACGCACAGGCTGACAGTGGAGGAGATGGGGGGGATTAACCCCTACCTCTCCTCCGCAGCGCCCGCACACAGCTTCACAGCTGTGACCCGATCGCAAAATCGGGTTACAGTCGCATGACACTCGGCTCAGGCTCGCAGCAGAGCCTGAGCCAGGGGGCAATAGCATATCGCATCCGATGCTCTCGCATCGGATGCCATACGCTCGTGTGAGTCCAGCCTTAGGTATATAATGTGCACCGGATCTATTTAGGATGCTTTTTAAAAGAGTCCTATTAGCTTTGTACACTTTGTATCCCTTTATTAAATAGCTTATTAAGGTACTGTGTTTCTCTGAAAATAAGACTGGGTCTTATATATTTATTTTTCATACAAAAGATAAGCTAGGGCTTATTTTCAGGGAATGGCTATTTTTTTTCCAATGAACAACAATCCACATTTATTCTTGAATAAAAAAAAAACAACATTTATACAAATATAACAATATTCACTAGACATAAACAATATAATTTGTCCAGAAGCATGTTGTCAAAATCACTGCAGAGCCCCCCTTTATAGTCAGTTAATAAAGTCCTACAATAAATAAACCTGTGTGTGACCATAAATTGGAGTACTATACAGTGGAACCTTGGATTACGAGCATAATTCGTTCCGGGAGTGTGCTCTTAACCAAGTTACTCTTATATCAAAGCAAATTTTCCCATAGGAAATAATTGAAATGCAGACAATTCGTTCCACAACCCACAAATATTTACAGTATTTATACAAACTTATTACAGTAATACAAAATAATGTCCTGTATTCATATACCATTATTACAGTACACTAATACAAAACACTGCAGTACAGTAAAAGCATATAAAACAAATTAAACTGTACGTTAGCTTACAATAGAAATGTTGGTGTGCGAAAGGTACAGTACAAGCAATGTCCTGTACTGGTTAGCCGAAAGAGTACAATACTGTATCCACAAATGAAATCAATAGACATGCTATATAGTATATACGGTACTGTACAATGGTATACTGTATACAGTAAACAGTACATACAGTACAGACCAAAAGTTTGGACACACCTCATTCAAAGACTTTTCTTTATTTTCATGACTTGTAGATTCACATTGAAGGCATCAAAACTATGAATTAAATAATGTGTAATGAAATACTTAAAGTGTGAAACTACTGAAAATATGTCTTATATTCTAGGTTCTTCAAAGTAGCCACCTTTTGCTTTGATTACTGCTTTGCACACTCTTGGCATTCTCTTGATGAGCTTCAAGAGGTAGTCACCGGAAACGATTTACCATCAGTCTTGAAGGAGTTCCCAGAGATGCTTCGCACTTGTTGGCCCTTTTGCCTTCACTCTGCGGTCCAGCTCACCCCAAACCATCTCGATTGGGTTCAGCTCTGGTGACTGTGGAGACCAGGTCATCTGGCGTAGCACCCCATCACTCTCCTTCTTAGTCAAATAGCCCTTTCACAGCCTGGAGGTGTGTTTGGGGTCATTGTCCTGTTGAAAAATAAATGATGGTCCAACTAAACGCAAACCGGATGGAATAGCATGCCGCTGCAAAGAGGCTGTGGTAGGAATGCTGGTTCTGTATGCCTTCAATTTTGAATAAATCTCCAACAGTGTCACCAGCAAAGCACCCCCACACCATCACACCTCCTCCTCCATGCTTCACAGTGGGAACCAGCCATGTAGAGTCCATCCGTTCACCTTTTCTACTAAGACACAGTGGTTGGATCCAAAAATCTCAAATTTGGACTCATCAGACCAAAGCACAGATTTCCACTGGTCTAATGTCCATTCCTTGTGTTCTTTAGCCCAAATAAGTCTCTTCTGCTTGTTGCCTGTCCTTAGCAGTGGTTTCCTAGCAGCTATTTTACCATGAAGGCCTGCTGCACAAAGTCTCCTCTTAACAGTTGTTCTAGAGATGAGACAGTGTGTCTAAAGTTTTGGTTTGTACTGTATATTCAACTAGCTGTTGTAACTGGTGTTGCCCGGGATAATAACTATGTGAGGTCAATGTCAAGGTGTCCAATAAATAATAGCATATAAAACCAGGTTTATACAATATGTCAATAAAGTGAGTACACCCCTCGCAATTTTTGTAAATATTTTATTATAGCTTTTCATGATACAACACTGAAGATATGACACTGTGATACAATGTACAGTAGTCATTATATATCTTATATAACAGTGTAAATTTGGTGTGTCCTCTAGTCTAAATAACTCAGCACACAGCCATTGGGATTGAGAAGTTACAGAAATTTGCTTGAAAAATTATAACTTCATTTTGGATGTTGTTTTGTTTTTTTTCTTCCTTTTAAAGCAATGGCATTGTCAATTCTTTGTAGTGATTTTTTTTCATACACCATAAAAGAATTTCACATTTCTTATGATTTGGAACATGTCCCTTTTTATCTTCTTACGCAATCAAATTGAGGATATGGTCAGATCAAAGGATGGCAGCTCTGGATGTTTATAAAAGAAAGTGAAAGCTTTATACTGAACATCAATACATTTTTAACAAAGATCTAATATTCTAACTGTAAAGAAATGTTTGTGGCATTTTATTAGAAAAAGCTGCAGAAGCTTAATCTCATTTATGTAATTGATCATCCTTAATGGGAAACTGTCTTTGGAACAATGGCTATTCAGTGTTTTTAACTAAGCAGGAGCCCAACTATATTCAGTCTACTTCTTCATTAGGAATTTGAGTGGCAGGTGTGCAGATCCATTGATGTGCACCTTTTGTCTTCAACACTGCCTTTTCAGTACACAGTCCATTACCTTAATGCTTCGGTTGATCCTTATAAGCATCATACAGTCATTTATGAGGTGTCTTTTATTGTGTTAGAATCACATACACTGCTAAATGGCATTAAATGGTAGCATTCGTTTTCTGAGTGCAAGATACACAATTTTTTTTTTAATTTTGAACACGCCCCTATCACGTGACAAAAGGGACGTCATCCCTGGAAGCAGCCCATACAGTCTAGCACTACCCTGAGCACAGTGTGACCGCTGGTGAGGTTTGCGTGCTCACGAGATTATGGGCGGGTACTTGCTGATAACAATCACAGCCCCGACGATAATCACTTGCCTGCGCACACGTCACCAGCGGTCACACTGCTCAGTCCCGTGAGACTGGCACTGGGCATGCGCGGGGATGGCTGGATTAGTGGGCGGTGCATCAGCTATGGAAAGGAGCGATGGGGGCAGCATACAGGACCAGGAGGCAGAATAACGGACGGCAGAGAGCCCGCCCCCGTGTCACATTTACAGTATCTGAATACAAAAAGGTACCACTTTATAAAGTCTTTATTTTGGTCTCACATGGGGCACAATAATAACAGGGACCTTTCTAGAATGCAGCCCAGGAGCTGCAGAGGGGGAATCTTTTAGGTTTTGGGCGAAATTTCTGCTGACAGGTTCCCTTTAAAGCCAAGATGAGAACAAAGGTCCTTTCTTAAAGGATAACCACCAGAACCAGACTCCAGAATGCTGATCCCAGCTGTCCTGATCTTCCACCATGAAAGATCTCATGCATTCCATATGACTTACTTTAATAATTTATTATCTAGGGTACTATGGACGATTTGCAGTGTCTAGGGATTACAGCTTGGTTGGCAGTGAGGAAAAAAAACTTAGTAAACCTTTTAGCTTAAGAGATGGACCTACGGAGGAGTGAAAGTAGAGCCATCTAAGGAGATGGGACAAGAACGGTTCCAGTCAATTGATGATAAATGTCAAATATTGCATGCCAGAATGGTTGCAGGAAAGAGCAAGACCACAAGATATGGTGCAACAACACCAACTCCACTGCTCCAGCACAGATTGAAAGTTATTGGATAAATTCTATCCAGGAACTCAGGGCATCTGTACCAACCAGTTAAGATTTCAAAGTTCTTTTCTTAAGGAAAACATGTTATTGACATCTTTTGAGTCAAAGCAAAGATTTAAGTTGGTCCACCTCTGCCAGTGTGATCTTTAATTCATGTTTCCATGGGTTGAGGTACCCAGGCACACTATCTGAAATGGCATGAGGCAGAAAGTTAAAAAAGTTTAGAAATAGAAGGTGCAGATGTTTGCAGTAAAAAGGACTCAAAGGTAGTTGGGGCTTAGGAAGGTGATCCTTGAGGGAGAATTGTTCAGAGGAGCATATGTTGCTGAATATATTCAAGCCATGATAGAAACAACTCCTGGAAGGCCTCCTACAGAGTAGCACAAGAAGGAAGTTAGAAAAGTCAGCCAGCACCTGTCTCAGTCTGATGAGCACTATCACAGGAAGGATTCCCTCTACATGGTGACAGGAAAGACCATATTATTAATAAGGTTTGTTATAAGCCCATGTCTATAAGACAGAATCCACTTCAAATGGGTAAAAGTCAAAGAAATTGATATTCTAAAATTGGGAGGAACCCAGGGCAATGAGCTAAGGAGCGTGAAAGATGAAAGCCAACCAACCTTAAACGATTGTTTATTAGATTCATTATATTTCCAGTCTTTAATCATTGAAAGAAGAACCCCTTGGTAATGGCATTCAAGGCCGGGCACTGTGGCACCACCATTGATTCCAGAGCTAGTTAGGACATTATAGCAGATCTGTCATTTGAGATTTCCATGAACAAATTTGGTCATTGCCTTTTGGACACTCTTAAAATAAAGTTTAGGAAATAGATTGGTACAGTTTGAAAAATATAGAGAAACCGGAACTTTTTTAAGCTTTCTATGGTCGTGTTCCAGGAGCCATAACTTTTTTTTTAATATTTTTAGCAATTGTGATATATGGGGTTGATGATTGGGTGATGAGTTGTATTTGTCCGTGGCATAATTTTAGGGTACACAAATTATTAATAAACTTTTACGAAATATTTATGAGAAAGTATGTAAACAAAACCATTCTGTAACGCTTTTTAAATTTGACACTGTTCCCTGAGCTGCACAAATAAAGTGTTGGCTTCATTCTGTAGGTTAGTACGAGTATAATGATTCCGAATTTCTATAGTTTCATTTGTTTTCATATTTTGTATTATTAATACATACTATAAAAAAATGATTTGTTTTTGTTCTGTCATATTCTGAGAGACCAATTTTCCATCAGTGGAGCTGTATGTGGGATTATTTTTTGCATGGTAAAATGTAGCTTTTCTTGGTGCCATATTTTGGTGCATGCCATTTTTAATTTGTGCTTTTCGTGTGCTGTTCACCGTTCAGTATAATTGTTATGTTATATTTATTCTACAAGTCAGTACGATCACACTAATAGTAAATTTATATAGGTTTATGTTTTGCCACATTTTAACAAAAAAAAAAAAATTATTTAAAAATTTTTTTCACCATATTCTGATACCCATAACCTTTACTTTAGATGCAGTGGTATTTGAGCTGATTTTTTACCGAAAATATGTACCGTATTTTCCGGTTTGTAAGACTCCCTTTTTCCCCTCTATACTGGGGGGAAAATGGGGTGTGTCTTACAAACTACTTATGGCTTATTGGGGCGGCAGTGTTGGTGCAGGGTCGGTGATTTGGAGGTGGTGTCACTGCACTGGAGCAGCTCAGGAGGGTCAGTGTGCGGCAGCGGAGGTTCGGCGATACTGCGGGCTCGTTGGGTGTCATAGCAGCGGGTGCCATTATTATGCCGGTGGGCTCGGAGGAGGGGGTGTTGCAGCTCAGAAGGGTCAGTGTGTGGCAGCGTAGGGTCGGCGGTAATGCAGGCTCATGGGGTGTCAGGGCGGCGGGTGCCATTGATCTGTGGGCTGCTTTGAATCGCCAGCGGTTGATGCCATGGACTTCAAGAATATGGCCGCGGAGGCCAATCTGCCCACTCGCCGCCTCCGCGGCCATCTTCTTGAAACCCATCACGTCAATGGCCTGCGATTCAATGGAGCCTGCAGTCCGCCGGGAGATCAATGGCACTCGCTGCTGCGACACCCCACAAGCCCACAGTATCGCCGACCCTCCACTGTCACACACTGACCCTCTTGAGCCAGAACACACCCTCCTCTGAGTCCACTAGCAGATCAATGGTGCCCGCCACCGTGACACCCCACGAGCCCGCAGTATCACCAACCCTCCGCACACTGACTCTCTTGAGCCTCAACGCCCCTTCCTCCGAGCCCACAGCATTGCTGACCCTACCTTCTGTGACCTTCCTGAGCTGCTCCACCACCGCCGCTTCGAACCCTCATTTTAACAGTAAAAATTATTTTTTTCCTATTTTCCACCTTCAAATTTGGGATGAGTCTTATAATCTGGTGTGTCTTATAAAATGAAAAACATGGTAGTTTTTACTGGAACCATTTTTGTTTGCAAAGGACTTTTTGATCACTTTTTAATTAATATTATTTATTTTTGCTATGAGGCATGAAAAAAACCCACAATGAATCTGAAATTGTTTTTTTAATTGTATTTTTTTTATGGAGTCCACTGTGCAATATAATTAACATGTTAACTTAATTTTGCTTATCAATATGATTATGGTGATACCCAATTTATATATATAGATATAGATATATATATATAGATATATATATATATATAATTAGTACAGACCAAAAGTTTGGACACACCTTCTCATCTCTAGAACAACTGTTAAGAGGAGACTGTGCAGCAGGCCTTCATGGTAAAATAGCTGCTAGGAAACCACTGCTAAGGACAGGCAACAAGCAGAAAATACTTGTTTGGGCTAAAGAACACAAGGAATGGACATTAGACCAGTGGAAATCTGTGCTTTGGTCTGATGAGTCCAAATTTCAGATCTTTGGATTCAACCACTGTGTCTTAGTAGAAAAGGTGAACGGATGGACTCTACATGGCTGGTGCCCACCGTGAAGCAAGGAGGAGGTGTGATGGTGTGGGGGTGCTTTGCTGGTGACACTCTCGGGGATTTATTGAAACTTGAAGTCATACAAAACCAGCATGGCTACCACAGCACCTTGCAGCGGCATGCTATTCCATCCGGTTTGCGTTTAGTTGGACCATCATTTATTTTTCAACAGGACAATGACCCTAAACACACCTCCAGGCTGTGTAAGGGCTATTTGACTAAGAAGGAGAGTGATGGGGTGCTACGCCAGATGACCTGGTCTCCACAGTCACCAGACCTGAACCCAATCGAGATGGTTTGGGGTGAGCTGGACTGCAGAGTGAAGGCAAAAGGGCCAACAAGTGCTAAGCATCTCTGGGAACTCCTTCAAGACTGTTGGAAAACCATTTCCAGTGACTACCTCTTGAAGCTCATCAAGAGAATACCAAGAGTGTGCAAAGTGGTAATGAAAGCAAAAGGTGGCGACTTTGAAGAACCTAGAATATAAGACATATTTTCAGTTGTTTCACACTTTTTTTTAAGTATTTCATTCCAGATGTTTTAATTCATAGTGTTGATGCCTTCAATGTGAATCTACAATTTTCAGAGTCCTGAAAATAAAGAAATCTCTTTGAATGAGAAGGTGTGTCCAAACTTTTGGTCCGTACTGTATATATATATATATATATATATATATATATATGTGTGTGTATATATATATATATATATATATATATATATATATACACAAAACGTACGTGTGTGTGTGTGTGTGTGTGTGTGTGTGTATGTATATATATATATATATATATATATATATATATATATATATATATATATATATACGTATATATATATATATGTGTGTGTTTTTTTTTATTTATTTAATATATATATATATATATATATATATATTATAAAACATATATATTTCTTATTGGTACCATTTTGCAATACATATGATTTTTTTTATCATCTTTTATAAAAAATTTGCGAGGCAATATAAACAGACAGAAACAGCAATTCTAGCAGAGTTTTTGATTTTTTTTTTTATAGCATTCATCCTATCCCGATTAGAAAGATAAAAGTTCAAAATTGTAACCAATCTGTCAGCAATAGAGATACCGGCCGTACAACATGGGCAACAATTGCATAAAATTGCCCGGACTGGCCAGCGGCTCTCCTGACCCAAGCGTGAGAGCTGCATAGAAGTACATGAAGCTGTCACACTTGAGTCAGGAGAGCCGTGGTCATTCCGAGGATTGGGATGCGATCCTCATCCTAGTTATACTACGGCCGTCTGACTCCTGCCTAAAGGGCACTTAACACGCTGCGATATCGATATCGCTAGCGAGCGTACCCGCCCCCGTCGGTTGTGCGTCACGGGCAAATCGCTTCCCGTGGCGCACAATATCGCTTACACCCGTCACACGGACTTACCTTCCCTGCGACGTTGCTGTGGCCGGCGAACCGCCTCCTTTCTAAGGGGGTGGTTCGTGCGGCGTCACAGCGACGTCACACGGCAGTCGTCCAATAGAAGAGAAGGGGCGGAGATGAGTGGGCGGAATATCCCGCCCACCTCCTTCCTTCCTCATTGCTGGTGGACGCAGGTAAGGAGATGTTCATCGTTCCTGCGGTGTCACACATAACGATGTGTGATGCCGCAGGAACGACGAACAACCAGCGGCATGCACCACCAACGATATTATGAAAAGGAGCGACGTGTCAACAAGCAACAATTTTTGTCGTTTTTGCGATCATTGATTGTCGCTCCTAGCTGTCACACGCTGCGATGTTGCTAACTACGCCGGAAGTGTGTCACAAACACCGTGACCCCCGACGATATATCGTTAGCGATGTCACAGCGTGTAAAGCACCCTTAAGAGTCAGGGTTGACACCATGGAACCATTAAGTATAGTATTTATGTTTAAATGAAGATGTGACATTGATCACCTGTAGTAGAATAGTACAATTTTCATAACAGTGTTTATAGCCTTAATGTTTATTTTGTGAAAAAAAATTCTAAGATGATTTATTACCAAGCTCTCCTTTGATATGGTCAAAGATCTTAAGGATAAGAGTGATCAGTTTTAGGCTAAATTTTTCATTATGATTATGCTCTTGCACCTGCCTATCTATCTATCTATCTATCTATCTATCCATGTATCTATCTATATATCTATCCATGTATCTATCTATCTATCTATCTATCTATCTATCTATCTATCTATCTATCTATCATGAGGTACATCTGATTTGATATTCATGAGTTACGTGTAGAAGAGACAAATGGAATGTCTAAACATTGGTGTGAACATAGTGTACGCTTCGTGATATTTTAGTGCAAGACACATGTAGTTAATCATTAAATCCCAAGGAACACAGCAAGGCCTAAGGCTCAATACAACAAATAAACATGGACTTAGATGACACGTATCTAGCCAGAAAATAAGGTCACCTAGGTGTCACTCTGGATTGTCTACTGAAGTTTTATTACATTGTATATTTCTTAGTATACAGTTTATAAAACCACAGAGAATTAAACATTTTAATTTATTTTTCAGATTTTTTTAATGCCCCTATCTTGACGCTACTAATATAGACATGATATTCTTAACATTTTATTTATATTTAAATCATATGATTGACTGAAATTACAAGAGATGTGAAACAGCATGTGGGATAGAATAAATAGCAAAAAAGGTATGGAGTAGTCCCAAGATAAATCTAAATTGATAAACTTAAAGAATTTTGGTTAATGAAAGTGTCACCGTGTGACTGCAGACTGTTACCTCCAGGTAAGGAAGGGACAGGAGTGTGATGGGAACACAGATTAAAACAGAAAGGGGAAAACAAAACTCAGACCCAATGCAAACTCACAGGAACAAACAGTAAGAGACTATGGAGAAAAGCAAGAGCAGGAAGGTAGCAACAAAAAGACAACAAAACCGCTCACAGCAATAATGCACAACAACCACCAGTAAGTAAGTTTAGATAACAACACCTCACCAGACCAGTATAGGTACACAATAGCTGGCGTTAATGAAATAGGCTAGCCAGCATATATAGGAGGGGAGCAAACGGGACCTGCTCTCCCACAGCATGTGATCAAAGATATTAACAAGTAGCTCAGCAGAGATTACCTCTTGCTAACCTTCCGAATCCTGTGAGCTGACACCTGTGTCTCCCTGTGCTGATCGCATTCTTCAGAAAAGTTAGCAAGCAGAGTGCCAGAATCTGTAGTTTCCACCGATCCTGATGCCGCCATGACAGTTGGTGATGCCTGCAAAAATCTTCTTCAGATAGAAAGAGATATAATGACGTTAATATTATGGTATAATAGAGAGCATCAGGGGGAACATCGAGCAGAAAAGATCTCTAAAAAAATATTCAAAAGTCAGTCATGGTAGAGAAATGAAAAATGGAGAGAGTACCCTGATCAAAAACATCTATGATTGTATTCTACCAATCTATGGGTGTTGGCACTCTATAACCTGCGCAACAGCGCTCCCACTCCTCGGTGGCTTTCCCTCACTAGCTGACCCTACATAACCCTCACATGTTAAACAAAGCAACTGAAGGATATAGGGGCGGACACAGACTGCAAGGGGTCCCTGTTCAAGAAATATTTTTGGGCCTCACCCTTCATACCATCACAAAATGATGTAAACATATAGATTGCACAGTTTATTCCTAGTTTAGGACACAAGTACCAAATCTAAACAATAAATAAGTTCCATATTTACCAACTGAATATAACACAGAACAGTCCTACCGCCCTTCTATCTGCTGCAGCTCAGTGCTGTCTCCAATACTTCTAGCTACATTGGCTGGAAATGGCACAACCTGGACACCCTGTGTGTTGCAGCTTGTCAGTGGAATACAGCTCAAGTCTCAAACTAGTGATTGTCTGCAGTGGTCACATGGGGCACCTGGGCTGTGATATCTGCAGCAATTGTAAACAGAAGCATGAGGGAATGGAACACTAGAGCTGTCAGGTGGAAGAAAGATAAGGATTATAGTTTATTAAAGGGATTGTCCAGACAAAGGTCGTTACCTGAAGGCCAGATTCTGTAAAAATAACAAGATAAATTGTATTTACCCCTGCTGTCACCCTCCTGGATCCAGCGCAGGCTGTCCTGTGCTCTGTGCCAGCATTAATCATGTCACCGGTCTATGGGAGACAGGACCGCTGCAGCTTGTGATGCATACAGCTCGTCACTTGACCGCTGCAGCCGATCACAAACATCGGTCCTGTGTCTGGCAGAACGGTGACATAATTAATGCTGCACAGACCACAGGATGGCAGCGCTGGATCCAGGAGGTGACAGCAGGGGTTAATAATTATTTTGTTAGTTTTACTAAATGTAACCCCTATTAGATCCTTTTGCCAGACACTTTCTTTACAGTGTATGTATTTCAAACAACTCCTTTAAAGGGATCCTGACAGCTGATACCCATGAGCCGTGGGCAGCCTGTACCAGGCAGTGGCGGTACAATCTCAGCCAGGTATGTGGGATCCTGACAGATGATACCCATGAGCCGTGGGCAGCCTGTACTAGGCAGTGGCGGTACGATCTCAGCCAGGTATGTGGGATCCTGACAGCTGATACCCATGAGCCGTCGGCAGCCTGTACTAGGCAGTGGCGGTACGATCTCAGCCAGGTATGTGGGATCCTGACAGCTGATACCCATGAGCTGTGGGCAGCCTGTACTAGGCAGTGGCAGTACGATCTCAGCCAGGTATGTGGGATCCTGACAGCTGATACCCATGAGCCGTGGGCAGCCTGTACCAGGCAGTGGCGATACAATCTCAGCCAGGTATGTGGGATCCTGACAGATGATACCCATGAGCCGTGGGCAGCCTGTACTAGGCAGTGGCGGTACGATCTCAGCCAGGTATGTGGGATCCTGACAGCTGATACCCATGAGCCGTCGGCAGCCTGTACTAGGCAGTGGCAGTACGATCTCAGCCAGGTATGTGGGATCCTGACAGCTGATACCCATGAGCCGTGGGCAGCCTTTACCAGGCAGTGGCGGTACGATCTCAGCCAGGTATGTGTGAACCTGACAAATGACACCCAAAAGCCATGGGCAGCCTGTACCAGGCAGTGGCGGTACGATCTCAGCCAGGTGTGTGTGACCCTAAAACGCTGCATTGATTCAGAGAAGGACATTAATAGATGTCCCCATCTAGTTCTACTTTATCAAGCACATGGGATAGAAGCAGAAATGAAAAAAATTAAGTGATGGATGGAGATATAGATAAGAAACATGACCACCGAGGAAGGATTTTCCGGTCGTGATGGTTTACTATACCCCCCCAAACTTAAACCTAATAAATAAAACACCGACTGCATGCGACTTGGTTAAACAAATTGGCCACAGCAGCCTTTATTACCTATTATTAACATTCTAACACAAAGGGGCGCCGTCCAACGGGCGACCCCAAACAAATAATAATAGGTAACACATAAATAATACACTGTACAAGTAACCCTATGTAGGCCCGGTCCAGAAACCTTTTCCTACACTAATATCCCTGGCCGCAACACTCCAACCCAGAGATGAGGTATTAATCACCCCACGGATTAATACCCCCCAAACTTTGCAGAACCCCATGCCTGCAATTTACCGGAACCCGGAGACACCATACCAAGACAGTGCCTCTCGGTCCAGCCACCAATCCCTTACAACCGCCTCTGGACCAGACCTACCCCCGCTGCTGCGACAGAACATATGACCCCATCAACTTTGCTTTCTTTTTTTTTTTTTTAACTTTCTTCATACCAGTTTATTTATTTAATTTATTCTTTTTTTTTTTTTTTAAACGACATAGCCGCCCGGAACACTCACAAAACACAAAGGGAGGGTGGGCGGGAATCCTTCGCCATCCGGAATCACAAGGGAAGGTAAGACCCCTCCCCTATAGCTTATATACTCTCCCCCCCCTCCCAATAGGGACCCTTTTCCACCAATCCCCTACAGTGTCCCATAATCCCCTTATTTTACTTTATTAACCCCCTCACTCCCTCCCTTCCCTCTGGTCATGTCGCCCCTCCCCCCTATGGGGTCCATGGCTTTCTGATAAATAGGTACAAACAGATATGAGATAAATAGATTGATAAATGCAGATAAGAAATATTTAGTTACAGATATTAGATAGAAAGCAATAAAAAAAATCTATTGTTATAGATAAATTCAGATATGAGATGACAGAGATACAGTAAATATAGGGAGATGGATATACTGACAAGCAAGAAAGTAACAATGTTTTGAACTTTTGATTTTCAGACTCCATATCTCACAATCCACTACAGCTTCAAATGTGAGACTACCATCATTTATAGACAATTATAATGGCCATCTCATACATAAATTTGACTTACAACTATTCATCATATGATTAGTTATGCAGATTCTTGTCATGTAATTGCATTGTTACTGTTTTGCTCCTGGTGGTGGAAAAATCTTTTTCTTCCTCTATACCAGGGACCTCAAACTCGGCTGGGTGTATGGGCCGCACAGAGGGAAAAAAAATAATTTGGGGGGCCGCATTCTTTGCAGGACAAAGTGACATTTTTATTGGTACCATATATAATATAATTTATTTTTTTACACACCTTTGGATCACTGATTTTGAACATTTTCACTTGTTTATTATAGCAAACGTGCACATTCTTTGTTTTAAAAAAAAAATAAAATATATATATTTTTTTTTTACATTTTATTCCTTTCTTGTGACTAATATAGTCTTACAATTAGCACTATATAGAAATTTTGACCAACATCTTTTAGTAATGTTCCCCATCTTGTTGTAATGTGCCCATCCTTGTCCCCTTGTGGTATTGTGCCCCATCCTAGTTCCCATCCCACAGTAATGTGCTCATCCTTGTCCCCATCCTAAAGTAATGTTCCCCATCCTTGTCCCCTTGTAGTAATGTGCCCCATCCTACTCCCCATCCTACAGTAATGTGTCCATCCTTATCCCCATCCTATAGTAATGTCCCCAGCCTTGTCCCCATCTTATCGTAATGTGCCCATCTTGTACTAATGTGTTCATCCTTGTCCCCATCCTATAGTAATGTCCCCAATCTATAGTAATGTGTCCATCCTTGTCCCCATCTTATAGTAATGTTCCCCATCCTTCTCCCCTTGTAGCAATGTCCCCATCCTATAGTACTGTCCCCATCCTATAGTAATGTCCCCATTCTTTAGTAATATGCCCATCCTATAGTAATGTGCCCAGCCTTATCCCTATCCTATAGTAATGTTTCCCATCCTTGTCCCCTTGTAGTAATGTCCCTATCCTGTAGTACTGTGCCCATCCTAGTCCTCATCCTATAGTAATGTCCCCAGCCTTGTCTCTATCTTATAGTAATGTCCCCAGCCTTGTCCCCATTCTATAGTAATAATGTCCCCATCCAATAGTATTGTGCCCATCCTAGTAGTGTCCCAATCCTATAGTAATGTCCCCAGCCTTATTCCCATCTCATAGTAATGTGCGCACTTTGTCTCCATCCTGTAGTAATGGGGGGGCAGTGGCTATAACTTACCGATCGCTCCCCTCACCTTCCACAGACTCCGGAGTGAAGGTGAGGGGAGCGGTCTCCGGCCCCAGATCCACAGTGATTGGACAGATCAATCACAAGGCCGGTCTCTCCAATCAGAGCTGGGGGCGGGTGAAACAGAGGTCACCCAGCTCCAGCCAATGATCAGGGCTACAGCTGCATTGACCATGGCTGGATTTCAATGTTTTAACCATTTTCAATGGCTAAAACATTACAGTGGCTGTGATTGGCTGAGCGGTGTTCGTTAGCCAATCACAGACTCCGTAGGTCCGAGGAGGAGACACCACCCCTCCTGAGGTCCCCTCCTCCCCGAATCTAAGGTATTTGCAAAGCGATCGCAGCCACCGGGGTGGCGATTTCGCCATGACGTACTGGGTATGTCATGGGTCCTTAAGTACCAGGGAGCCATGACGTACCCAGTACGTCATAGATTGCTAAGGGGTTAATGTGCCATCCTTCACATACACACACACACACACAAAACCCACCATTCTTCTCACCTGTCCTGCGTTTCCTCGGCTGCCTCATCTCTGCTTAGTGCAGCCCCCAGGCCCGTGCCCCTGTTCACTATTGCGGCAGGGGCAGTAACCACTGTCAGTGATTTATGTCAGATGATTGTATTACCGGCGCGATAGCACACGCCGGCAAAATATTCATCTGACCTAAAGCGCAAACAGTGGCTGCAGCCTCTGCACCTGCCGCGATAGTGAACCGGGGCACGGGCCTGGGGGCTGCACGAAGCAGCCTAAGGGGCCGCATGAGGCCCGCGTGCCGCGTGTTTGAGACCCCTGCTCTATACTACAAATTACAACCTGTTCTAACATTCTCTAGTAGTTCAGTGTGTTATTAGGTTGGTTCACAAGCGAAAGGTCACTGGTTCAATTCGAGGAGCAGCCATGAAGGAGGCTTTTCCCAAAAAAGAGAAACTGCATCATCCAGCTCATCGGTAGCTGTCTCTCAGCCAAGAAAATTTTTAAACTGTATCATGTGAGTGCTATGACAGCTATAAAAGTATTAAATCAAGTCCATCCATTCAAAAGCAAAGAGGTCAACATCTAGGCAAAATATTGGAGTCAACAATTCGGCTCATCACAAGGTCTACCAGTCCTGGTGTGACCAACACGACAGTGGAGGTGGCTTGCATACTTTTTAGTAGTGAGATCAGACATCCATGCAAGCCCCATTCAATGCACGTTACACAAGTTTGAAATAGTGGCCCGAAAAAAGTGAAGAAGCCTTGACTTCAATATTGTCGTAAAAAGTGACAGCTCATTTTTGAAAAAAGTATGAAAAGTGGACAGTAGAAGATTGGAAACAGGTGATTTGGAGCGATGAGACTACAATTACAGTGGAACCTTGCTTAACGAGAACAATCCGTTCTGGGACTGTGCTTGTTAACCAAGTTACTCGTTAGGCAAAGCAAGATTTCCCAAAGGAAATCATTGCAATGCAGACAATTCGTTGCACAACGTGTTAAATTTCCCATCCTGGTCCCCTATTCTGTCATTCCACACATGCAAAAACACATACAAACTCGCACAAACTCAAACAAACACACACAAACACACATGCACGCACGCACACGCACATATTATATGCTCACCTTACCTTCCGTTCCATCGCCGGTATCCTGGGACTTGCTGTTCTCTGGTACGGGGCCGGCCTGTGTATCGCGTTACCATAACGACGAGGGAGGAACTTCCTGGCCAGAGCGCTGATGTCAAAGGCAGAGCCGCTTGCCTCTGATTAGCCAGCGCGCTGCCTTTCAGTAGCGGCGACAGGAAGTTCCTCCCTCGTCGCTATGGATGCCGATACACAGCGTGGACTGGAGCGCAGCGGCGAACTACAGCACCCAGGAGGCCAGCGATGAAACGGAAGGTACACTATATTATGTTATATTATATGCTCACCTTACCTTCCGTTCCATCGCCGGCCTCCTGGGTCTTGTAGTTCGCCGCGAGGACGTCGCGAAGTACCCGGGAACTACAAGAACCATGAGACCGGCGGTGGAACGGTGTTACGGTTGCTGTGGCTCTGGAGACTATGTCCGGATTTCTTGCTACTGCACATGTGCAAGCGCTGGAGACTAAGTCCTATCTTTGAGCCATTGCACATGTGCGGGTGACATCATCGCTGACACGAGGTCACATGTCTCTGACACCTTCTATGCCGATTGGCCACTGGTCATGTGCTTGTGACACGTGGTCACATGTCTCTGACACCTTCTATGCCGATTGGTCGCTGGTCATGTGCTTGTGACGCTTTGCTCGGTGATAGGCCAGCGTGACGTCATTGCTGTCATTCTGGCAGCGGATTGGCTCTGGTGTCCTCCATCTTGGATGAGGCACAGAGTCTATATAAGACCCTGACGCACGCCGCCCGGCGCTCAGTCCTCTTGGTTCATGCATGAGGGTAGACGCCCTGTGCACGTCCCTCTAGGCATCTCTCTATCTATGTTAGGTGAGCGCTACCGGCAGGGTAGCATTCTTATACCTTACAGCTTCAGCTGCAGTCTGTATTTTTACCTCTTAGTGGAGCGGACATAGGCAGGTGCCTGAGGCACATGGTCCGGCTGGGCCTTGTGATTCTACTCGTAGGTGGACGTTGCCGCTAGGGTAACGTTCCTTATACTGCGTCTGGCAGTTGTTCGTATCCTCGCACACTAGGGGAGCGAACAGAGGTAGGAGTTTTGTGCGGCTTATGCTGCTGTCCGTCTCTTTTGCACCACTAGAAGAGCGGACCTAGGCAGGTGCCATATCTAGTGGTTCGTGTCCTCGCACACTAGTGGAGCGAACGCAGGTAGGAGCTTTGTGCGGCTTACGCTGCTGTCCGTCTCCTGGCACCACTAGAGGAACGGATCTAGGTAGGTGCCATTTCACACTCACTGCTTTTGTCTCTGTGATCTTTAACAGAGACCATTCCACACACCCTCCAAGTAAGTGAGGAATTGCTTTATTTTCTAATTATATTCCTCTGTGAGTTTAACAGAGGTATTGCACTCTGCACTTGTGCTATTATTTTTTACAGTGGCACACTTATATACCCCTTATCCTCTGCCATAGTCTGCAGCAGAGTCTTTGCACGGTGGACCCTGACTGTCTGACATTCCTTTAGGTTTTATTATCAGACAGCCCCCCGTAACATTAGGACTGAGCCAAGGGTCTGGCAGTTATGGCAGAATATCAGCAGTTACACCGTTACATACAAGTACTTGAGTGGCGGCTCAAGAGTATAGAGGATAAACCTCAGACCATGATGACATCTGCACATGATCCTCAACTTGCTCTGCCAAACAGATATTCTGGCGATGCCAGATCATGTCGTGGTTTCATTAGTCTGTGTCAGATACACCTAGAGGTGTATCTTCTTGCTTTTCTACGAAGAGGTCCAGAGTAGGCTTTATCATCTCCTTACTTCAGGACAAAGCCTTAGAATGGGCGACTCCCTTATGGGAGCGCTCTGATGTGGTTACTCTGAGACATCAAGACTTTCTTGATGCTCTTAAAGCGGTATTCATGGGTCCGCAGGTTACCCATGATGCGGCCCTGAGACTCTTAGCTCTATCTCAGGGTTCGTTATCCACTAGTTCTTATGCCATTGCTTTTAGAACTCTGGTGGCAGAACTAGATTGGCCAGAGAAGGTGTTGATTCCTATCTTCTGGAGAGGGTTGGAAGGCTATGTCAAGGATGCCCTTGCTACTCGTGAGGTCCCTGCTTCTCTGGAGGACTTGATCACAGTAGCAACGAGGATTGACGTACGCCATAGGGAACGTAGACTCGAGGTCTCTTCCTCACACCCTAAGCATCGGGCTATTCCAGTTGTTGAGGGTCCACAACCATCTTCCTCAGCATCTGAAACATCTCCCACTCCTATGGAGTTAGGTCATACGTCCTCCAGACTACGCAAGTCTGGTCCTCCTATATGTTACGTATGTCGTCAGGCTGGGCACTATGCCAACAAGTGTTCTAGTCATCAGGGAAACTCCCAGGCCTAGTAACCATTAGAGGGGGGTTACTAGAGACGTCTTCTGCACCCTCTAAGGCGGGCTTTGCACGTTGCAACATCGGTAACAATGTGTTACCGATGCTGCAGCGATAGTCCCGCCCCCGTCGCACGTTCAATATCTAGTGAAAGCTGCCGTAGCGATTATTATCGCTACGGCAGCTTCACACGCACATACCTGCCGTGCGACGTGCCTCTGGCCGGCGACCCACCTCCTTCCTTAGGGGGCGGGTCGTGCGGCGTCACAGTGACGTCACACGGCAGGCGGCCAATTGAAGTGGAGGGGCGGAGATGAGCAGGATGTAAACATCTCGCCCACCTCCGTCCTTCTCATTGCAGCCGGCGGCAGGTAAGAAGATGTTCCTCGCTCCTGCGGCTTCACACACAGCGATGTGCGCTGCCGCAGGAACGACGAACAACATCGCACCTGTCGCTGCACCGGCATTATGGAAATGTCGGAGGCTGCAGCGATGATACGATAACGACGCTTTTGCGCTCGTTCATCGTATCAAAAAGGATTTACACGTTGCGATATCGACTGCGACGCCAGATGTGCGTCACTTTCGATTTGACCCCCACCGACATCGCACGGGCAATATCGCAACGTGCAAAGCCGCCCTAAGTGTAGTATCCCAGGTCAGCTCTCATTCTCTGAGAATACATGGCCTATTATGGCTTTTGTGGATTCCGGAGCTGACGGGACTTTTGTGTCCTCAGGATTTGTAAAGGGACACAATATTCCCTCTATCATGTTAGAGGCACCTATTCCTGTCCGTGTTGTTAATGGGACTATGTTGTCTGACTCCATTACATTGAGGACAGTTCCCTTGCGCCTTTCCCTGCCTCAGGGCCACATAGAGGAGATTTCTTTTCTTGTTTTGCCTGAGGATATAGATGACGTCCTTCTGGGTCTCCCATGGCTTCGGACTCATGCTCCTCACATTGACTGGGAGTCCGACAGCATTATTAGTTGGGGTTCGAAATGTCAGTCCCGATGTCTTCCCTTACCACCTAAGGTCGTTGCAGTTGCATCAACTGATCTCTCTCCCATACCTACACCCTATTTGGATTTCGCTGACGTGTTCTCCAACAGGGTGCTGAGGTTCTTCCACCCCATAGGCCGTATGACTGTGCCATAGACCTTATCCCAGGTTCGGTTCCACCTAAGGGCAGGGTTTACCCCCTGTCGATACCTGAGTCGGAGGCCATGTCGACCTATATAAGAGAGAGTTTAGAGAAGGGGTTCATTCGTAAGTCTGTCTCTCCCGCGGGAGCTGGGTTTTTCTTTGTTCGGAAGAAAGAGGGTGATTTGCGTCCCTGCATAGATTACAGGGGTCTCAACGCAATCACAATAAAGAACAAATACCCGTTACCTTTAATTTCGGAGCTCTTTGACAGACTGAGGGGAGCTCAAGTTTTTACGAAGTTGGATCTGCGGGGTGCGTATAACTTTGTACGAATTCGAGAGGGTGACGAATGGAAGACCGCTTTTAACACCCGTGACGGTCACTATGAATACCTTGTCATGCCTTTTGGTTTATGTAATGCACCCGCAGTATTTCAGGACTTCGTAAACGATGTGTTCAGGGATTTACTGTTATCCTCCGTCGTGGTGTATCTGGACGACATCCTGATTTTTTTATCCTGATCTGGAGACTCATCGTCAGGATGTCGTTCGTGTCCTTTCCCTTTTAAGGGAGCACTCTTTCTTTGCTAAACTCGAAAAATGTGTATTCGAGCAGTCATCCTTGCCTTTTTTGGGCTACATTATCTCACAAGAGGGTCTGGCTATGGATCCTGCGAAGCTCTCTGCTGTCCTGGAATGGTCCGAACCTCATTCCTTGAAGGCGGTGCAACGCTTCTTAGGATTTATAAATTATTACAGGCAGTTCATACCCCATTTCTCTACTTTGGTGGCCCCTTTGGTGGCCTTGACTAAGAAAGGTGCTAATCCAAAAGTCTGGTCTACTGAGACATCCCAGGCTTTTGAGGCAGTAAAAAGACACTATTCAACTGCTCCCGTTCTTCAAAGACCCGATGAGAATAAGCCCTTCCTCTTGGAGGTTGATGCCTCTTCAGTGGGTGCTGGTGCGGTCTTGTATCAAAAGAACGGTGCAGGTAGAAAAAGGCCGTGTTTCTTCTTTGCTAAAACCTTTTCACCGGCAGAGAGAAACTATACCATTGGGGATAGGGAACTGCTCGCCCTGAGATTAGCCTTGGAGGAGTGGCGTCACTTGCTGGAAGGAGCGAAACATCCTTTCCAGGTCTATAAAGACCATAAGAATCTGACGTACTTACAAACCGCTCAGCGTCTAAATCCTCGCCAAGCCCGCTGGTCCTTGTTTTTCTCCCGCTTTCACTTCTTCTCCATCAACTATCTGTCTGGGAGTAAGAATAACAAGGCAGACGCTCTGTCTCGCTCTATGGTTTCTACCCAGGAAGAGATTGACGAACCTCGTCTTATCCTTCCCTCCAGGGTTTTTCATACGCTCTCCCCTGTGACGTTAGACCAAATCCCACCGGGCAAGACCTTTGTGCCGCCTGATCGACAGAATGATATACTGTCGTGGGCCCACACCTCAAAGGTGGGTGGGCATTTTGGTATTAGGCGGACACGAGAGTTACTGGAGAGGTGGTATTGGTGGCCACACTTAGCCAGCCACGTCAAGAGATATGTCGGTTCCTGCTACTCGTGTGCTCGCAACCGTCCATTACGGCAGAGACCGGCTGGGCTCTTGCATCCTTTACCAGTGCCAGATAGACCATGGGAGGTGGTAGGCATGGACTTTGTGGGTGATCTTCCGTGTTCACAGGGACATAGATTTGTGTGGGTCATTACGGACCATTTCTCCCGGATGGTTCATCTCGTACCATTATCGAGAATCTCGTCTTCCAGGGTACTAGCCAAACTATTCCTCAAGCATGTCTTTAGGTTTCACGGGATGCCAGATCGTATCATTTGTGATAGAGGCCCGCAATTTGCTTCCCGTTTCTGGCGAGATCTTTGTAGCCTTCTGCAAATTGAGTTGCATCTCTCCGGCATACCATCCGGAGACCAATGGTTTGGTTGAGCGTACCAATCAATCCATGATTATATACCTTCGACACTTTGTTGCTGAGAACCACGATAACTGGTCCTCCCTCCTACCCTGGGCAGAATTTGCCCTTAACAATTCGCTATAGGTGCTAGAGGTGGGGAGACAAAAGGCGCAAATAGGGTCTTACCCGATACAACTTGGAATGATGAAAAGGAAAAAGTACACTCACCTGATATGGTTGTGCCAGTCACAACTCCTTAGATCGCATGTGAGTGTCAGCGTGGTTTAAAGCAGCGGCCCCGTGAGTGGCAAATATATATATAGAAAGAAGGGAAAACGGGTTTTAGCCGCGCTAAAAAACCACTGGTGCAGGATTAATAAAGAAGTTTCTTTTTTCCCTGAGGAAGGAGACGGTCCTTGTCTCTGAAACGCGTTGGAAATGCTAAAATAAAGGATTTCTTTTTGTTTTTTTTTTGTTTTTTTCCCTGAGGAAGGAGACGGTCCTTGTCTCTGAAACGCGTTGGAAATGCTAAAATAAAAAAGAAACTTCTTTATTAATCCTGCACCAGTGGTTTTTTAGCGCGGCTAAAACCCGTTTTCCCTTCTTTCTATATATATACTTAACAATTCGCTGGCTGAGGCTACTGGGCAGACACCATTCGTACTCAATAATGGGCAACACCCTAGGGTACCGGTACCGTTTCCCGCTGCTGCACCTTCTCCTCTTGTAGCCGGCTGGGCAACTAATGCCAGAGAGGTTTGGGATCGGACTCAAGAGTCGATCCAAGCAGCTAAGGACCGTATGAAGACTGTGTCCGATCGGTTTCGTTGCCCGGCTCCTGTCTTTTCTCCAGGGGATTTTGTGTGGCTCTCTGCAAAACACGTGAAACTTAGAGTGAGCTCTGTCAAATTTGCTCCTCGCTTCCTGGGTCCTTATGAGGTTCTTCGACAGGTAAATCCTGTAGTCTACCAATTGAACTTACCCGTCCATCATAGGATCCATGACAAATTCCATGTTTCACTGCTAAAGCCGGCTATTTTACCTCACGCTCGTGAAGTGCACTCTCCTGCCTCTGATTCCTCTCGCTCTAGCTATGAGGTACGAGCCATAGTTGGTTCTAAGATGGTTAGAGGGCGCAGGTTCTTCTTGATAGACTGGGAGGGCTACGGCCCGGAACATCGCTCTTGGGAGTTTGAGGAGTCTGTCCATGCTCCCGACTTAGTTGCCGATTACCTGCGTCGCCGGGAGGGGGGCCCTTGAGGGGGAGGTACTGTTACGTTTGCTGTGGCTCTGGAGACTATGTCCGGATTTCTTGCTACTGCACATGTGCAAGCGCTGGAGACTAAGTCCTATCTTGGAGCCATTGCACATGTGCGGGTGACATCATCGTTGACACGAGGTCACATGTCTCTGACACCTTCTATGCTGATTGGCCACTGGTCATGTGCTTGTGACACGTGGTCACATGTCTCTGACACCTTCTATGCCGATTGGTCGCTGGTCATGTTCTTGTGACGCTTTGCTCGGTGATAGGCCAGCGTGACGTCATTGCTGTCATTCTGGCAGCGGATTGGCTCATGGTCCGGCTGGGCCTTGTGATTCTACTCGTAGGTGGACGTTGCCGCTAGGGTAACGTTCCTTATACTGCGTCTGGCAGTTGTTCGTATCCTCGCACACTAGGGGAGCGAACAGAGGTAGGAGCTTTGTGCCGCTTATGCTGCTGTCCGTTTCTTTTGCACCACTAGGAGAGCGGACCTAGGCAGGTGCCATATCTAGTGGTTCGTGTCCTCGCACACTAGTGGAGCGAACGCAGGTAGGAGCTTTGTGCGGCTTACGCTGCTGTCCGTCTCTTTTGCACCACTAGAAGAGCGGACCTAGGCAGGTGCCATATCTAGTGGTTCGTGTCCTCGCACACTAGTGGAGTGAACGCAGGTAGGAGCTTTGTGCGGCTTACGCTGCTGTCCGTCTCCTGGCACCACTAGAGGAACGGACCTAGGTAGGTGCCATTTCACACTCACTGCTTTTGTCTCTGTGATCTTTAACAGAGACCATTCCACACACCCTCCAAGTAAGGGAGGAACTGCTTTATTTTCTAATTATATTCCTCTGTGAGTTTAACAGAGGTATTGCACTCTGCACTTGTGCTATTATTTTTTACAGTGGCACACTTATATACCCCTTATCGTCTGCCATAGTCTTCAGCAGAGACTTTGCACGGTGGACCATGACTGTCTGACATTCCTTTAGGTTTTATTATCAGACAGCCCCCCGTAACAAACGGAAGGTAAGGTGAACATAATACTGTATGTGTGTGCGTGTGTGTTTGTGTGTGTTTGTGTTTGTGTGGACTGCAAGTGCGGGTCAGAGCGCAGTGGATGTATGGAACCGGAAGTGTCTGAGGTGAGGATTTCGCTCGTCCAGCAAAGCTTTCTCGTAAAGCGGGTTACAAATTTACAGAAAGCTTTGCTTGTTAAGCAAAATTCTCGTTAAGTGGGTTACTCGTTAAGCCAGGTACCACTGTAGTTGACTAGGCTCTGATGGATTTAAATGGGTCTGAAAGAAACAATGGAAAAATGGGCCAATGGATTGAGAAATGAAAGGAATTCAGTAGAGGAAGTCTGATGATATCGGGATGTTTCACTGCCAATGGCATTGGATACTTGACCAGTATTGATGGTGGTCTCAATGCTGAGTTATATGTGAGTATTTTACTATATAATTTACTTTTTACACTCAAGTACTATGGGTATAAAAAGGACGAGCAGGACAATGATCTGAAGCATATGTCAAAATGGGCCAATAAATGGTTCAATGTCAATGAAGTAGATGTGCTGAATTGGCCCCAACAGTCCCCTGACCTCAACCCAATTGAACACTTGTGGGTAGAGTTGAAGAAAAAGCTGTATACATACCTAAGTGAGTTGACCAATATGCACCAACATTGGTACCGTGTAGAAGAGACCTGGGATCAGATTTCGGTCGAGACATGCTTGAATCTGATCGAGAGCATGCTCAGAATGATTCAGGCAGTGTTGAATCATGTGTGTATGTATGTATATATATATATATATATATATATATATATATATATATATATATATATATATATATATATATATATATATATATATATATATTATTTACACCCACACCTTTTCCAAGAATGGCGGTGAGTGTGGAAGGTATGAGGGCTGGAGGCAGGGCTGGGGTGGAATCTAATGGGGGCTCCAAACTTTTGACTGTATGGGGCCCTCAGATTCCTAGTGGCGGCCCTGAATATATCCACAAAGGTCACACTGTAAAAATCAATTCCTCTCTGACAGTTGAACATTCCCAGAGAAAATACAAAAAAATGTATTTGTATAAAAAAAGAGAAAATGAATCACTTTTTATTATATTTTACTATATTTATACTTACTTATTTTATCATATTTATTCTTAAACAGAGATATTATTCTGTTTTCTATTTTACCCTAATTAGCTAAACAGTCAACTGAAAAGTTAAGATAACTCACAAGATCGATAAAGGAAATATTATAATTTGAGCACAAATAGGATTTGCTAAAATATAAGCTTTAATAAATAACCAGTAAGCTAATGGGTTTATCAAGCAGTCAGTCCTCAACAGATCAGAAAATGATGAGATATCTTATCAATATGTCATCGCTTTTTATGAAGAAAACTGATTTTAACAATAACCTGGCTAAATATCTTGAACTGCCTTCAATAAAGGCTGTCTAGCTTAGTAGTATGTAATAACATATTTTTAATTAAAAACTGGCCAAAACCAAGAACACTGACCATGAAATAATGACTTACCTATTCCTGATATTATGTACTTGTACATTATGCCTCTTTCCTCTAGTTCTCATTCTTGTCTCAACCTCCTTTTATTAGTTACTAGTGTAGCGCCCCTGAGACCCTCAGGGCACTACAGGGAACTGCATCCTCTTGGGGATGCAGGGCCTACCCCCTGGGACCTGGAGTACCAGTGCCGATTCCATCCAAACACGACCAAAATCCAAGTTCACCACTCCACACTGGGCATAGAGGGTTAACCATGTAAGGAGATGGTCACCATGGGAACGAGTCCATGGGTATAGCCAGCCTGGTGGTAGGGGTCAGTCAATCAGTAGTGAGGGGAGAGTCGAGTAGCACACAGGACAGGTGTGCGGACATGCATGAGCTGGGTCCGTGTAACGGTGACCACAGGGGCACAGGAGAGAGGTCGCCAGGATGGGTAATGGAGATACCGCTGGGACGGGAGCACGCACGGGGCACAGGGCCCTAGATCAAGCGCAAGTTTTAGACTGTTTGGCAAATACCTGCCCGGTGAGGACACCTTCATGGACTTCACCGAACCAAATAATCCGGGGGCATCAGCAGTAAACTAGGATCGGGGTTCGGACACTTACCTCCCCACAGGGTCCGCACTGCAGAGAAGGATACTGTACCCCAAAAGGGACAGTCGGGGCCCCCAAATGCTCCACGTTATGGGGACCCAATCAACTAAGAGTGCCGGGGACAGAGCAAACTGGGTCACTACATTGGCACTGGTCCTCCAAGGGACCTGAACCAGCAACCCCTGGGTCCACAGTAAGTAGAGACTGTTAAAGACAACCTGGTGTGGTCTCCGTTATTGCCCCTGTTACATCTCCCAGGCAAAGCCCTACCTGCGGAGGGCCTACAATCACAGCTGCCACTACCATCAGCCCTGGGAGTACCCACATTCAGCAGCGGTGGTTCTCCATCCTTAACTGCAACCCGCAGGTGGCATCACATGACAAAAACTCTTATCTCCCCTGTAAAAACCCCCATTAACAAAAGGGGCCCAGGGCATGGGACCGGGCAACGGCCACCAGAGTGACATTCCCATTTCTTATTGCCCGGGACCGAGTACCCCCTTCTCTGGGTGCTACACTAGCTGTAGCAAACAGGGTTGTCCGAGACCGTAACAAAGTATCCCACTCTTCCTCTCTCCCACTCTTCCTCTTTCTCACACTTCCTCTCTCCCACTCTTCCTGTCTCCCTCTCTGTCTCTCTGTATGTCTCCCACTCTTCCTCACTCCCTCTCTGTCTCTCTGTATGTCTCCCACTCTTCCTCTCTCCCTCTCTGTCTCTCTGTATGTCTCCCACCCTTCCTCTCTCCCTCTCTGTCTCTCTGTATGTCTCCCACTCTCCCCATTCTCCCTCTCTATATCTTTCCCTTTCTCCCACTCACCAGAAAACTCATTTTAACTGACATATAAGCTGTCTTATATTAAGATTGTCCTTTGTTGCCTATAGCAGCCAATCAGAGCTCCTATTAATGACATGTAGCAATATAGAAGCAGAGCTGTGATTGGTTGCAATAGGCCACTTGAGAAATGTCCAGCCTAACTGTCAAAACAGCCAATATATTACCTCACACATCCAAACAGGTAGTACGCGGTTGTTTTTTTGTGTGGTGAATAACCATAAAGCGCAGGATTAAAATTTTCTCTCAAATGACTATGACGTTAGCTGAGTCAAATGAGGTGGCTTTGCAAAATTTAGTTATTGTAAATGCGACGGTGCAGATTCCTTTAGCGGACATACACACGTACACTCGGCTTTAAATATGTTTAGCCGTAAAGGTCTTGTGTGTATAAGGACATGAACTGTGCCGCCAGTACTGTACACCGGCATATGTTCCCTGGCTTTTGTTTTGTAAGGGATTTACACTTTCGCGTCATATATAAATGATCAATAGGAAACTCTGCAATATTTAGAGCAGGAGAAGTTATGTCTATCCCTCGGAGTGATTTTTATGAGCTGGCAGTTAGTCACTGGTGATTTACATTTGTTTGCACTTAGATCTGTGGTGAGAGAATACATTCATCTCTAAACTAAAGAAATATTAGTTTCATAAAGTGTTACACTTTCTGGCACTTTATATATAGGTTGTAAAATAGACCACAAAACTAATTAAAGCGGTTATCCACTTCTTTTAGATTGATGACCTATTTTTAGGATAGGTGATCAATGTCTAATTGGCTAGGGTCTGAACACCCCGCACCAATGCTGATCAGCCGGACTTGGCGCCGGCAGCAGGTTCCCAGAAATGCTCAGTTCCGGAGCTGCCTCGTCTTCTGATAGCAGCCAGGTACTGCACATCCGCCTAGTTATTGATTTGAATGGAAGGCCGATGTGCAGTACCTGACCATGCCCGCTATCCGTTGATGTTGCAGCTCTAGACCTGAGCATTTCTGTGTCACTCTAGGTGTGGGGAAAAACTCTGTGACTAGGGGAGATGGAGATGGTGACCCCTGATAAAACCTTCCGCTAGCCCCTTGCTCCTTTGACTTCACTAGATAGGGTCTGCGCCTATGTGCCGAGCAGGATACATGGCCCTAGCTGACCCTGAATTGCACCCTAGATTATGAATGGTCAGGATGAGCACTAGTCAACCCCACTAAGTCCTAAAAAAAACCTCAGTGGAAAGCAAATAAACAACTTATCTCCAAGATAGATAGAGGAACAGCAACATACAACAACGTTTCTCCAGATGATTACAAGCTGATTGCTTGCAATCAGGCCCATACAGAAACTTAACTCTATCACTAGCAGCATACCAAAGGGAATTGCAGGTATATAAAAAAAAAAAAACAGAGGGTGAATGATAATGATTAGTAGCTAAAAGGAAAAGATCTCCGCCGGATCCTAAAGGGGAAAGAGTAAACCCTTACAAAGAAGACACACAAAACTCCATGCACACCATCATAGAGAAAAGGATGGACTATCAAGGAGCAGTTTGTGCAGCCGAACACTACAGGGTTCTCTTTCAACTATAACACACCCGTGACATTCTGGCAGCATAGAGAACTGCTTATCGGCGGGGTGGCCATGTGTTGTACTCCAGCCAATCAGACATTGATGACTTTTCCGAAGAATAGGTCATCAATATAAAAGTAGTGGCCAACCTTTTAAAATGTTTTCTGCCCTATGAGGGCTACAGATGAGAGATATGGTCTATGTGTCTATTTTTAACAGTAAGCTACTTCTGTTAAGCAAGGTTTTTAAAATGGATATTTATCACTACACATGTTCATGAAACAATCTGAAATTTTACTGTGACTTCATTCAACTTCACCAAAACTAAAGATGGATTTACTCTCACAGATTTCTAACTTTTCAGACAATCTTACAGATTAATAAGCTTCGGTTAGCCATGCACACTAACAGATACCCTCGTATTTTTTATCTGTCCTAAAATAACAGCTTTCTATTTCCTATATTGAATTTGTCTTTCAAGTGTTTTACAGATGCTGTTGACACACGTCAACCACTTTATAAGCAAATTAGATGAATTTTCTAGCAAATGAGACAGATTTTAAGCAAATTAAATTGCCTTATACACAATCGCAAAGAAATTGCTCATATAGCTGAATGTGTAAATACATCCTCTAGAAGCACTCCTAGGGGATGGTCCCTGAGCCTCAGACCGTGGTATAAGAAGAGCTGTGCAGCCTGTGAATCTCATGCTTTGTCTAAAGCAGTGTCTCCTCCAACTCTAGTCCTCAGGAACCACCAACCATTTTTCTGGATACCCCTAGTATTGCACAGGAGGTGGAATTATCATGGCCAATATCAAGAAAATCCTGAAAACATGCACTCTTGAGGCCTGGAGTTATGAAAGATTGGTCTGGAGGCAATTCACAGCCAACCCATGTTTATTCTCAGATGTCATCCTAGTTGCATCGTTTTTTCTCCTCTCATTTTTCAGTATAGGTAGACTGTACTTTTATTTTTATCCATCAACTATGAACTATGTCTAAGTTAAAATAGAACTCAGATGGAAGTCCGAAGAACAATGTTTGTCTCACTAGTTTCACCGTTGCACACATGAGAATAGGATGTGATCTGAATCTCAAGGACTAAAGATAAGAACCAATTTTTAAAACTGATGTCTCAATGGATCATTGTAATTCTGAATCAGTGAGCTGCCTGAGAAATAATATACCGGCAGTACATGGGTATGTCACATTCTTTACATCTTAAAGTGTAACCATCGTTTTAATTTTTATTTCATAAATCTCATCAGCACCAACTGCCATCTCCTATCTCCGTAATGGGAAAGTCTTCACTGAATACAGATTTTACCTGAGAATTGAGAATTTTGATAATGACTGATCAATTCTGGCAGAGAAAGAAGCAGATTGTCTGATAAGATATATTACAAAGTTGTTTATTTTCATGTGTACTACTAATTTATTAAATACAAATTAAAATGTGGCAATGCGAACAGCTCCTACAGTGCTGGCCAAAAGTATTGGCACCCCTGCAATTCTGTCAGATAATACTCAGTTTCTTCTTGAAAATGATTGCAATCACAAATTCTTTGCTATTATTATCTTAATTTAATTTGTCTTCAATGAAAAAAAAATAAGTATTTGTCATAAAGCCAAATTGGATATAATTCCTCACCAAACATAAAAAGGGGGTGGACAAAAGTATTGGCACTGTTTGAAAAATCATGTGATGCTTCTCTAATTTGTGTAATTAACAGCACCTGTAACTTACCTGTGGCACCTAACAGGTATTGGCAATAACTAAATCACACTTGCAGCCAGTTGTCATGGATTAAAGTTGACTCAACCTCTGTCCTGTGTCCTTGTGTGTACCACATTGAACATGGAGAAAAGAAAGAAGACCAAAGAACTGTCTGAGGACTTGAGAATCCAAATTGGGAGGAAACATGAGCAATCTCAAGGCTACAAGTCCATCTCAAAAGACCTGAAAGTTCTTGTGTCTTGGGTGCGCAGTGTCATCAAGAAGTTAAAAGCCCATGGCACTGTGGCTAACCTCCCTAGATGTGGAAGGAAAAGAAAAATTGACGAGAGATTTCAATGCAAGATTTGTGCGGATGGTGGATAAAGAACCTCGACTAACATCCAAACAAGTTCAAGCTGCCCTGCAGTCCGAGGGTACAACAGTGTCAACCTGTACTATCCGTCGGCGTCTGAATGAAAAGGGACTGTTTGGTAGGATACCCAAGAAGACCCCACTTCTTACCCCGAGACATAAAAAAGCCAGGCTGTAGTTTGCCAAAACTTACCTGAGAAAGCCAAATACGTTTTGGACGAATGTTCTCTGGTCAGATGAGACAAAAGTAGAGCTTTTTGGGAAAAGCCATCAACATAGAGTTTACAGGAAAAAAAAAAGAGGCATTCAAAGAAAGGAACACGGTCCCTACAGTCAAACATAGATGAGGTTCCCTGATGTTTTGGGGTTGCTTTGCTGCCTCTGGCACTGGACTGCTTGACCGTGTGCATGGCATTATGAAGTCTGAAGACTACCAACAAATTTTGCAGCATAATGTAGGGCCCAGTGTGAGAAAGCTGGGTCTCCCTCAGAGGTCATGGGTCTTCCAGCAGGACAATGACCCAAAACACACTTAAAAAAGCACTAGAAAATGGTTTGCTACAAAGCACTGGAGACTACTAAAGTGGCCAGCAATGAGTCCAGACCTGAATCCCATAGAACACCTGTGGAGAGATCTCAAAATGGCAGTTTGGAGAAGGCACCCTTCAAATCTCAGGGACCTGGAGCAGTTTGCCAAAGAAGAATGGTCTAAAATTCCAGGAGAGCATTGTAAGAAACTCATTGATGGTTACCGCAAGCGGTTGTTCGCAGTTATCTTGGCTAAAGGTTGTGCAACCAAGTATTAGGCTAAAAGTGCCAATACTTTTGTCTGGCCCATTTTTGGAGTTTTGTGGGAAATGATCAATGATTTGATTTTTGTTTCATTCTCTTTTGTGTTTTTTCATTGCAAGCAAAATAAATGAAGATAATAATACCAAAGAATTTGTGATTGCAATCATTTTCAAGAAGAAACTGAGTATTATCTGACAGAATTGCAGGGGTGCCAATACTTTTGGCCAGCACTGTAACTACTTAAGGAACAATGCAACAGATGATATTACCGTACTATAAGTAGTTAACTTTTCTCTGAAAATGAAAAATAAAATCTAATGTATTTCTATTTACTGAATGTAACACCACTGATGAGAGGCTGACTCCGTGAGGTTAATGACTTGAATCCTAACTCAATGATTAGTCTTGTAACTTGCATATCAGGTCGCACAAAACAATCTTGTGTAACCATAATAATTAAATTGCCCATCATCTTTACCATCATCTGAATGGGTTTCCTGCAACCTCTTTATATCCTCAGACGTGCCATGCCTACCTCAGAAAAAGTTTTATACTTGTTCCGCACTGTATGTAAATTCTGCGGTCCAGTCCAATAGATGTTTCGAAATTGCAATCAGCACCACCTTGCTCCCTTCTAACACCACCTCTTCTTATTGTAAGTAAGTTGGTGACGTCTCCACATCATCCACACAGTGCCTGAAGTCTTGCCCCTGCACAGTGTAATCACTGGCTGTTCAATAGGGCACAATGAGGTGCGTCTGGGCAGGTCTCCGATTACAATGTGCCGGTGTGAGACTTCAGTCTTTCATCAGCAGAGTGCCCGAAGTGTTTCACCTGTGCAGTATAATCGCTGGCTGTTCAATTCAGCAAAGTAAGGTGTGCCTGCGCAGGTCTCTGATTACACTGCACAATTGCGAGACTTCGGTCTTTATATCAGCCACACAGTGCCCGGCGTCTTGCGACTACACATTGGAATCACTGGCTGTTTAATAGGGCACAGTGAGGTATGCCTGTGTTAGGTTGAACACTTAGAAATGTCCACTAGTTGCCTGCTCCTGACTTTATTAGTGTAGATCAAGTGCATTCACGAAAGAATAACACTAGACACACACAGTCGGATGTGAATCTTTCCTCAATCAGAGGTTGGCCCAAAGTGAGCTTTATTTCTAAAAGCTGCAACCTATATAAACTAGGGTATAGGACATGGTTATCTCTGTAGTAGACATGTTCGGATGTGCCCATTGGCCGGTGGGTTGAACAATGAGTTCGTCCATGGGCTGATTGGTGGGCGTCATCGTGAGCTGGTCTGTGAGGTCATCAATGGGGTTGTTCAATGAGGTAATCAGTGGGGTGGCCCTCTAGGTTGTGGGTCTTTTCCCTTATATGGTGATTCTTCTTACATCTGGACATTCCTTGCATACCAAAGCAGAGTGTGGAAAACAGGAAATGGCAGCCATCTTAACTGTGTGTTACATGATGATATATCTGAACTGATTATGTAAGGTGAAATAATATGTTTCATCAGTGATTTCCCACAACCCTCTACGTCTCAAGGTTACTTAAGTATTTGGTCCAATGGCCCTCCTGAACACCAGCACCGTTCTTTGCTTCCACTGCGCAGGCGTGAGTCTTCGGGCAATGTGTGAATGACGTAGAGGCGGAAGAGGCAGCGTTAGCAGGGAGTAGGGATCGCAATTAGGAAACGTCCATCGAACTGGACCATTTAATTTACATACAGCGCGAGACAAGTATAAAACTTTTTCTGAGGTATGCAGGGTACGTCTGAGGATATAAAGAGGTTGCAGGAACCCCATTCACATGATATTAAAGGTGATGGGTAGGGATTAAAACCAAAAAAGCTAGTGACAGGCTCCCTTTAAATGGAACCAACAAACCAGGATTTTGGTATATGATGTAAAGGCAGTGTCATACTGGCATTGGGATGCTGAATCCCAGCATACCTTTTGTTGAAAGATCCGATACTTGGTTGCTGAAATATCATTAATCAAAGTTGCTGAAATGCACTGCACTTTGACGTGTGCATTGGTCGTGGGCCTTTATAGGTTGTGTCCTCAGCGTATATTCCTCCTCCTGCGTCTTGTATTGCATGCCATCTTTTCTTTATTAAAATATCAAGCCACGCTGCCATTGCTGCTGTTGATGGCGCGTACGCATTGCCACAGTAATTATTTCTTCATTAAAATGGCGCTGGAGTCCGTGAATGCACGTACTGCGATCTTCGGTGTCATTTTATTGAAGACACTGTGGTGAAAACTATGAGCAGCAGGGATGCATACGCAGAAGTAGAAAAAAAATAAAAAAAATCTGCACATGCACTGATGCTGTTCATAGTCTTCTCCATGTTGTCTTCAATAAAATGATGCCAGTATGTGCATGCACGGACTCGGCGCCATTTTAATGAAGACATTATTACTGTGGCAATGTGCACGTGTTGCCAACAGCAATGGAGGCGCAACGCGATATTTAAATATAGAAAAGGTAGAATATATTGGCCGAGGACCCGACACACAAAGGCCCCCCCCATTGCACACGTAATCAAAGTGCAGTGCATTTCTCCTACTTTGATTGAAGATATTTCAGCCATCAAGCATCCGATCTTTCAACAAAAGGCACACCTGGATTGAGCATCCTAGTGCAAGTATGGCACTGCCTTTACTTCATATAGTAAAATCCTGGTGGTTGGCTCACTTTAAGGCTTTGTCTTCTGTAGTGTTTACTCAGAATACAAGCAGCTTCTCTAGCTGTGTGACTCATTGTGACTCCATACCAGTTTATCACGTCTCGCTTATAATTGTATTTTGTTTTACAGTTACTGGAGCTGTGCAGGTTGGTGAAAGATGATGCCCTGAAGGTTGTTTCCGCTTTTAACATACCACGTGACACAATCCAAGCCCCTATTGCTGGCATTCCTAACCCAAAGGCACAGTGGGCTTATTACCCTCAGCCAAAAGAAGATGACCAAAATGTGCCAAGGAAAGTCAGTGCCAAACTATGATCTGATCCTGCCGGATGTCGACACAAACAGCCAAGTGAAGGAGAAACAAATGAAATGACTTTCAGAAAATGTTTTGTTTCCTTGTTCTCAAATGCAGGAAATGATCCAATTACCTTTATAATAAAGACACAATCCTCTTTTAATTGTTAATATTGAGGAACAGACATTTAAGCTGGACCACTATAACTGCTGGACTTTTGTAATTTAAAAGTAGATTCTTTTAATAATAAACTATTAGTAATGAAAAATCAATGATGTGGGTATCATCTATTATGAATATAACTTCAAAAGATACATCATAAATTATTCAAACATATAGAATCTTGCACATATACTCCACAGATTTTTCCTTTGCTGTGTATTACTGCCATGTAATTGGACTGATCACCGGCGTATTGGTACTGTATATGGCACAGAATATTGTGCAGTTGGCTGGATATTGGTCCTTAGTCCTATAATTATGCATGCTATGTTTCTAGACATTTAATCCCTTCACCCCAGAGGGATTTTGCTTTTTCATCTTCATTTTTCCTCCCCTTCTTCCAAGAGCTATAACTTTATTTTTCCATCAATCTTGCCATGTGAAGCCTTATTTTTCGCTGCATGAGTTGTACTTTTGAATGAAATTATTAGTTTTACCATATAATGTACTGGAAAACGAGAAAAGAGAAAAAACTTCCAAGTGTGGGGAAATTGCCTAAAAACATTTTGCAAAAGGATGTCATTGAGGTCTTTTATTTACTAAGTTCACTATATGGTAAAACTAACATGTCAGTATGATCCCTTACATAAGTATGAGTTCATAGATACCAAACATGTATATGTGAAGCCGCTGATGCTTCAGTCGCCACATGGTACTGCACCTGACTTAAGGTGCAGTGCTTAACTCGGATCCAGAGGAGATCGGTACCGGTTACACTTACACAACTCGTACACACAACCTGGTTGTCCTCCCCACTAGGGACCGGGCTACGGTCAGGTTTTTAGGCAGTCACCAAACATGGGGGCAGCCACCCACTAGTGACAGGGACTGGGGAGGAGCAGCCACCAGGGGGAGTTAGGAGCCTACACGACAGAGAGAGTTCTCCAGCAGAAGAGGAAAGGAGCAGACGGTTTGACTTGTGGCTCTGGTGGGACGCAGGAGTTCATACAGTCGCTGAGGTGTGAACTTGATTGCTTCCTTGGGATCAGTGCAGCACAGGGTGCATAACCCTAGGGGAGATCACACTTCAAGTTGGTTTTCCAGAATCTGCCAGGGACAGGGGGATTGTACGTCCCTCTGGCCAACACAGTGCCCTGAGCACAGTGCTGGATAGGATCCGGGGCCTTGATTGGAACAGCGGCACCTGCAAACGGGAAGGGAGTTTTCACTCAACATGGACTGGGGTCCCCAAGTAGTTTTAAGCCACGGGGGATCCATCTTACATGGCACAAAGAGGAAGGGCCCATCGACTATCGCACCAGCCTGACCTCTAAAGGATCCGGGTTAGACGGGGTCCATCACAGCAGGTACTTCCTGGGCAAGCGGTATAACTGAGTAAAACACCTGGAACCCGCAGAGACTTTGCCCGCCATTACTACTCCCCTCATCATCCTCCCAAGGGCTCGCTCCACCTGTGGGGAGCAGAAACACCTCAGCTACTACTACCATCCGCCCCGGAGGACAGCAGCAGCGGCTAATTCCCTGGCCGCGTACCGCTGGTGACGTCACAAAATCAACCTCCACCATCATCCATGACCACCCCCTCCTTTATTGTATACCTCGGGGCCACGAAACCGGGTGAAAGGGCCACCCTGTGACATCCCCAGACCCGACTCACCAGGCCAGGTGACAGGTAATTTAACCCCCTTGCCTCGTGGGTGCTACAGGAGCACTTGGCAGAGCGAGCAGTACTGTGTATGGGAGAGTTATCAGAAGACTGAATGAAATGATCGACCAAATTATAGCTCAGCCAACAGCTTTCGTAGGTGTTTTGCTGGACTTTAGTGTATAGATGATTAAGGTGACCCATTTAGACCTCATATCAGTGTCTACCAGATTATTTGACAATACAATTAACGCTAATAAATGATTAAACAAATAAATGAAATATTATTGGAAGACCTTTTTATTATTATCATGGTTAAAACTGACTGTTAAGGGGGCTTTACACGCTGTAATATCGCTAACAATATTTCGTTGGGGTCACGGTGTTTGTGACGCACATCCGGCGTCGTTCGCGACATCGCAGCGTGTAACACGTACAAGCAACCTACAACGATCGCAAAAGTGGTAGAAATCGTTGGTGTTGGAGAGGTTGTCCAAACACCAAATATCATTGTCAGGTGAGTAACGAGGTTGTTTGTCTTTCCTACGGCAGCACATATCGCTGTGTGTGACACCGCAGAAGCGACAAACATCTCCTTACCTGCCTCCACCGGCAATGCGGAAGGAAGTAGGTGGGCGGGATGTTACGTCCCGCTCATCTCCGCCCCTCCGCTTCTATTGGACGGCTGCATTGCAGTGGGGAGTACTAAAATCAGACTCTGCCCTCGCGTTATACGCATTTTGGGCAACACTGATTACTGGTTGTTCACCCTTCTCTATCCATACTACGAGTACTTTCCGTCTGTCCTTCTGTGGCAGACTGGGCTATTAAAATGGTGCTATACCAGAAGGGCCCAGTTAAACAAAAATTCCCATCTGACATCGCTGGTGGCAGAGGTTATAGTTTCTTGGGTAACAAAGGAGGAGACATGAGGGAGACACACACAAGGCTAATAGGGGCAGGGGAACACTATCAAAGGTTTTGGACAGTTTCATTAGACCCTCCCAGCACCCAGGCCCTGATGTGCAGGGTAGTCTAGGATTTCCCATTTTAGGAGTCCTACTCTATCAAAGTAGGAAAAAAGTTTTCTAAATACCTCCTCTACATGTCTTCCAGGGTGTATTGCAGTCCCTGCACCTAATTTTTGGCCGCCCTTCTACTTAGTGCAGTTTCCCAGTCTAGGCATCCCACTCCTTAAAAATAAGAAAAAAAAGTTTTCTGTGGCACTCCTCTATGAGTCATCCAGTTTGAATTGTAGTCTATTCGTCTATGTTTTGGCAACTCTTGTATTATGCTCACGGGTATGAGCTGGAGTGGACCCGCTGGGCCGCAGCATCGGCTTGACCTGAGGGGCATAAGTAAGTGACTACCTCTTCTTCACTATAGCCTCTGATCGTGAGGCTAGGCTTGTGCTGGAAGGTAGCCATCAGATGCTACTGTGGGAGACACTGGTACTTTGACTGCTGACCCCAGGGATAGGGAATGCAAGTACAGTCACAGATGCAGGCACTGACGGGTGCAGCATGTACTGATGATATGACAGGTACAGATGGGTGCAGTATGTATGGCAGGTTCTAGATATAGGTATGGGTTAGCAAGCACAAATACAAGTATAGACACAGGATACGGGAATGGGACCTGACAGCTAGTAACATGTCTCTAGCAATAGACCACATTGCCCAGGCACCTCTATAAGGGGATAATGGCTTAAGCATCTAGTGCCTCTCAGCAATAGGTTAGAGCACGCTAGCCTTTTAAGAGTCCCTCTTCCTTCTAATTTTTGGAAGTTCATATATATATATGTTAGCTGTAGTAGTAACTGTCTCTCTCTCCCAGTCTCTGTCTGTGTGTCGCTGTCTGTCTGTGTGTATGTCTCTGTCTGTATTTGTATCAGTCTATCTGTCTCCATCTATGTATCTGTCTGTCTCTCTCTATCTCTGTGTGTGTCTTTCTGCCTCTCTCTTTGCCCGTCTGTCTCTTTGCCCGTCTGTCTCTTTCCAGGGCGGTCTCTTTCCAGGGCTGTCTGTTTGCCCATCAGTCTCTTTCCCCGTCTGTCTCTTTCCAGGGCTGTCTCTTTCCAGGGCTGTCTCTTTCCAGGCCTGTCTCTTTCCAGGGCTGTCTCTTTCACCGGCTGTCTGTTTGCCCATCAGTCTCTTTCCCCATCTGTCTTTGTCTGTCTGTCTCTATCCGTCTCCCCACCGAACTGACATCATATTACCTCACACATAAGCTTCTTATACTAACAGTTTATTTTGTTCCTATAGCAACCACTGACAGTTGCTATTAATAGCCTGTAGCTCCCACCTCTTAAGTTTAATGGAGGCAGGATTTTTGGAGAGTAACTGTAAAGTGCGGGGTTAAATTGTCCCACCCAATCATAGTCTATGACGTTCCCTGAGTCACATGGAGTGCCTTTGCAAAATTTCGTGATTGTAAATGCGACGGTGAGGATTCCTTTAGCGGACATACATACATACATACATACACTCAGCTTTATATATATATATATATACAGTTAGATCCACAAATATTTGGACAGTGACACAAGTTTTGTTATTTTAGCTGTTTACAAAAACATGTTCAGAAATACAATTATATATATAATATGGGCTGAAAGTGCACACTCCCAGCTGCAATATGAGAGTTTTCACATCCAAATCGGAGAAAGGGTTTAGGAATCATAGCTCTGTAATGCATAGCCTCCTCTTTTTCAAGGGACCAAAAGTAATTGGACAATGGACTCTAAGGGCTGCAATTAACTCTGAAGGCGTCTCCCTCATTAACCTGTAATCAATGTAGTTAAAAGGTCTGGGGTTGATTACAGGTGTGTGGTTTTGCATTTGGAAGCTGTTGCTGTGACCAGACAACATGCGGTCTAAGGAACTCTCAATTGAGGTGAAGCAGAACATCCTGAGGCTGAAAAAAAAGAAAAAATCCATCAGAGAGATAGCAGACATGCTTGGAGTAGCAAAATCAACAGTCGGGTACATTCTGAGAAAAAAGGAATTGACTGGTGAGCTTGGGAACTCAAAAAGGCCTGGGCGTCCACGGATGACAACAGTGGTGGATGATCGCCGCATACTTTCTTTGGTGAAGAAGAACCCGTTCACAACATCAACTGAAGTCCAGAACACTCTCAGTGAAGTAGGTGTATCTGTCTCTAAGTCAACTGTAAAGAGAAGACTCCATGAAAGTAAATACAAAGGGTTCACATCTAGATGCAAACCATTCATCAATTTCAAAAATAGACAGGCCAGAGTTAAATTTGCTGAAAAACACCCCATGAAGCCAGCTCAGTTCTGGAAAAGTATTCTATTGACAGATGAGACAAAGATCAACCTGTACCAGAATGATGGGAAGAAAAAAGTTTGGAGAAGAAAGGGAACGGCACATGATCCAAGGCACACCACATCCTCTGTAAAACATGGTGGAGGCAACGTGATGGCATGGGCATGCATGGCTTTCAATGGCACTGGGTCACTTGTGTTTATTGATGACATAACAGCAGACAAGAGTAGCCGGATGAATTCTGAAGTGTACCGGGATATACTTTCAGCCCAGATTCAGCCAAATGCCGCAAAGTTGATCGGATGGTGCTTCATAGTACAGATGGACAATGACCCCAAGCATACAGCCAAAGCTACCCAGGAGTTCATGAGTGCTAAAAAGTGGAACATTCTGCAATGGCCAAGTCAATCACCAGATCTTAACCCAATTGAGCATGCATTTCACTTGCTCAAATCCAGACTTAAGACGGAAAGACCCACAAACAAGCAAGACCTGAAGGCTGCGGCTGTAAAGGCCTGGCAAAGCATTAAGAAGGAGGAAACCCAGCGTTTGGTGATGTCCATGGGTTCCAGACTTAAGGCAGTGATTGCCTCCAAAGGATTCGCAACAAAATATTGAAAATAAAAATATTTTGTTTGGGTTTGGTTTATTTGTCCAATTACTTTTGACCTCCTAAAATGTGGAGTGTTTGTAAAGAAATGTGTACAATTCCTACAATTTCTATCAGATATTTTTGTTCAAACCTTCAAATTAAATGTTACAATCTGCACTTGAATTCTGTTGTAGAGGTTTCATTTTAAATCCAATGTGGTGGCATGCAGAGCCCAACTCGCGAAAATTGTGTCACTGTCCAAATATTTCTGGACCTAACTGTATATATATATATATAATTATATTGTCCACATAGGCTTTATGACTTTCAGAGTCCCTTCCTCATAAATTAAACAGGATGTGTCCAATCATGTCAGACACACTACATGCCCAGATTAAAATGTTAAAATTACATTTACTGATGACTACCGGTGGGTGTAGTATTATTTCCCCCCTCTACTATGTCATCTACTGCAGTTATAGGTGATAGGGAAATAGGATTAGAGATGGCCTGGCTATTAAGGGATGGAGGGGGCATTTTTGTTTTGTTTTTTTTTTCTCTTTTAAATTTTGCCTTATATACAAGTCATTATACAGAAAAAATGTTTCCGAACATTTTTTTCCTGTAAAATCCAGTTTATCTTTGTTTTGCATGTTTTATTGTCAATACGTAAAAGTGGAGTATTTTCTGCACCAAATTTGCAGGTCACAAATAAACAACATGCGCATTCAGCATTGACTTTCCTGGCATCAGGATTCTCTTCATGTTTTGTGACAAATTTGTACTCCAAAGTGCATCTAAAAACGCAACGTGTGCACACAGCCTAATACTCTGTCAACATTGCTCCCAGCAGCGACCTGGGAGATGCGTCCAGGCCTCCTTCCCATGCTTTTCTCATGCAATTTGAGCACTGTTTCCATCAATTTCAGTGACTTTCCTGCCCCCCCCAACCCTCCTAGGAAGGGGTCTTCAGGAAAAATGCTTAAGTTTTCCATTAACTTCCATTGTACTAGTTACTCGAATCAAGCTTGCCAAAGCGTCCGACTGGCTCAATTTGAGTAGTTGAGCATTTTCGTGCTCTCTCATCATCATTACTTTTCGCTATTTACTTTATATAGAGCTCCTGTGTGTAATGGTGGTAATATTAGTGTTTTTATTTTTATTGTAGTTTCTATTCATGGTTAGTATTCATGGGTCATCTATTGTATTATTGGGTCACTATGTGGTGATATGATGTGGTCTGGTCATGGTGTCATGGCATTTGTCCCTTGTTTGTGATATTATTTGTCCACCATCTGGTGGTAATACAGTGCGGGAAGTATTTAGTCAGCTACCAATTGTGCAAGTTCTCCCACTTGAAAAAAATGAGAGAGGCCTGTAACTGACATCATAGGTAGACCACAACTATGAGAGACAAAATGTGAAAACAAATCTGGAAAATCACCTTGTCTGATTTGGCAAATTAAGGTGAAAAGTAAGTATTCAGTCATCTAAAAACATGCAAGGTTTCTGGCTCTCACAGACTTGTAAATTCTTTTTTAAGAGGCTCCTCTGTCCTAAACTCATTAGCTGTAGTAATGGCACCTCTTTGAACTTGTTATCAGTATAATAGATACCTGTCCACAACTTCAAACAGTCACACTCCAGACTCCAATATGCTGAAGACCAAAGAGCTGTTGAAGGACACCAAAAACAAAATTGTAGCCCTGCACCAGGCTGGGATGACTGAGTCTGCAATAGGTAAGCAGCTTGGTGTGATGAAATCAATTGTGGGAGCAATAATAAGAAAATGGAAGACATACAAGACCACTGATAATCTCCCTCGATCTGGGGCTCCATGCAAGATCTCACCCTGTGGGGTCAAAATGATCACAAGAAGGGTGAGCAAAAATCCAATAACCACATGGGGGGACCTAGTGAATGACCTGCATAGAGCTGGGACCACCGTAACAAAGGGTAGCATCAGTAACACACTATGCTATGCTGCCTGGGACTCAGATCCTGCAGTGCTAGACGTGTTCGCCTGCGTAAGCCAGTACATGTCCGGGCCCGTCTGAAGTTTGCTAGAGAGCATTTGGCTTATCCAGAGGAAGCCCCTATTATTATAAATATATAAATTTAATCAATACACCACATCAAAAAAGTGCAAAATTGAGATTAAAATGCATAATCCTCACCAGAAACTACTTTATTTTTAATTCTCAATTTTTCCACCAGCTCAGGGGCACAGCGATGGGGAGCCCCTGTGCCCCCACATACGCAACCTTGTTCCTGGGCTGGTGGGAGGATACTGTAGTTTTTGGTGAGGAAGAGACTGAATGGAGCCCCCAGATTATGTTCTGGGGGAGATACATTGACGATGTCATCATCCTGTGGAATGGGTCCAATGAATCCTTCATCTCATTTGTAGAGCATCTAAACATCAATGACCTGGGCCTAAAACTAACATATGAGATAGGTGGGGATAAAATCCCGTTTCTTGACATCTTCATACAAAAAGATGATGATGGGAGATTGAAAACTGATGTATATAGAAAACCGAATTGTACTAACAACTTATTACATTGGAAAAGTTACCATCCTCCCCCCCTAAAAAGAGGTATACCCAAGGGACAGTTCCTGAGATTACGCAGGAACTGTTCCTTGGTGGGTGATTTTGATAAACAATCGAGATCACTGACCAATAGATTTCTCCAGAGAGGATATCCTGGGGAAACAATAAGAAAGGCCCAAGAACACGCATGGAGAAGTCAGAGGACTGAGCTTCTGGTCCCTAGACAGAGGGATGAGAAGGATGTAAAAACAAGGTTGATGGGGACCTTTGATTACCAGAATAACAGGGTATTGGGGATTTTGAAAAAATACTGGGGAATACTCCGGAGTGATCCGGATATCAGTGATGCCATCATGGAGACACCATCAGTAACATATAGGAGGGGACGCACGATAGGGGACCATGTGGTACAAAGTCTATATACCCCCCCAAAAAAGGGGACCTGGTTAGACCAGAGAAGAATTGGGACGTATAGGTGTGGGAAATGCTCCTTTTGCAAATTTGTTGTTCCATCAAAGGAGTTTGTCAGTGTGAGTACGGGTAGAATTTATAAAAATAGAGATTTTGGTAACTGTAAAACTGAAGGGCTAGTTTATTTATGTACATGCTCCTGCCCACTTAACTATGTGGGAAAGACAAAAAGACAACTAAGAACTAGAATCAGTGAGCATTTGGGAGACGTCAGGAACAAGAGAGATACCCCCATTGCCCGCCATGTTAACAGTTGTCATGGGGGTGATGTAGGATCTCTGTCCTTTAGAATTATCGAAACAGTGCCCAAATCGATTAGGAGGGGAGATTGGGATAAGATAATCTTACAGAGGGAGACACGATGGATTTTTTGGCTACAGTCCACCCATCCAAAGGGGCTGAATGAGCAACTCAGTTTTGTGAGCTTTATATAGGTCAAAATGCTACAATAATCTAGCTGACACATAAGGTACCTTCCAAGAGAAGGAGAGTGTCGGAAAATAGGGACTGCTAAAAGACTATATAGCAGTTGTACATTTGGATTAAAGATAGAAAACCATAATAATAAAATAGGAGTGAAATTTAGAAATTATACATATAACCATTTTTGAGTCCACCAAAGCCCATCTTAACATATACTCCATTACTGAGTTTTCTTGACTAAATAACATCAAATCACCTTTATCTTATTTATATATGAATTGGGTTCCGGGTCCCAAAATTGGGTTCTACTCGGTTGCTATATGAGGGGAGTTATAGAAAGGTATTTCTGCCAGTTAAAATAACCTTTACATATCAAGTGTTGATTGTTGTAACTTTGTGCAGCCATATAGATATGCTGCCCCATATAGAACATATGGATAAACAGCAGTTACCATATAAACAGGAAGCGAGACATTAATGTATAAACTCCACTAGAAGCCACTAGTACCGGAAGTGACGTATTGCTACCTGATATCACATACAATTGTATAGGTGATAATCGATATATGTAACCATATATGTGCGACATCCTGAATAACTGGTGGAATATGCTATGTAGAACAATTAGACCCTGCTTGATTTGGCTCATTGGAATCATCTAAAAACGCCGCCCCATACACAAAACGGCGGTTACCATAGAAACAGGAAGCGACGCATGAGTGTATAAAAACTTTATTAGAAACGATCAGGACCGGAAGTGACGTATCGCTATCCGGCGTCATATACTAATATAGAGGAGACTAGCAATACGGACAGTCACTTGTACTACACATCCCGAATAATTGCTAGAATAGGTTACTTAGAAATATTACACTCCGTTTCATATAAAACAATATGGAAAGTTTAAAACGGAAGTGACGTGTCGCATCTAATCCGGAGAACCGGATATGGTAACCGGATGTGACCGCATGGTAATCGTACAACCCGATAGGCTGGGAGGAGTGACAATCAATACTCCCACAAGAGGAACCGGAAATTATGGGTTGTTGGAGGGATATTTAAACAATATACCACAAGAAAAAACCCCACCATAAAATTCAATACTTTATTTCACAAATCAACAAGTACAAACTTAAAAACAGAGTTGGTTTGATACCTTAAAGTCACCAGTTAAAGGGAGGGGCATAGTGGGCCAATTTCCCTATTATGACCCTTCCTAACAGCAGGGGTCGGCACCCTAATTATATAGCCGTTATGGCGCCCCTGCTCCAGCGTGGACTGACCCTTCTCACCCTATCCTAACACTATTATTTGTGCTGCTGATCTCAATGAGAGCTTCCATATGGTATTTGGTGAAGTTCTCATGCATTCACCCAAGCATTCAATTGATGGGAATTTCCAATATGTGTCTATAAATTCCCAGATACAATAGACATCTCAGCAGTGGTTAGTATAGTAGAAGGTACTGTCCATCTTGTATCAAACTTATTATGTCACCAGTCAATAGTGTAGCCCAATCGCCACCGCTTCGCCAATTGGCATAGCTCACTGCCCATCACACATTGTTGTAGCAAATTCGCCTACTATTTCGCCATAAGGTATAGCTCCTTGCCCGACGCGTTTCTCCTCCTCAATCAACAATCGAGCGGAGGTTCATCAGGGGCTATTCAGGGCTCAGTTGCATGGATGTCAGTCTGCAATTATCAATATACCTATATTAGATGATTGATTACCACATTCGGAGTCCACACACTATATCTCTATATGGGGCCATTACTCACATTGCATCAATGCCAAAACAAGTAATGATTCAATCCTTCAATAAGGCAATGTCGTTCCCACTGAAAGCATATACATATATAGGTAAGTCTAAACGACATTCCCATTAAATTGCAAAGACCAGCGGGCCATTTTATAAAGCCCAGTACTCACTCATAATCAGATACTGTCTGGGACTGCCCGTTCCTATTTATGCCACAGATATTCATGTCCTCAGTGAGATATCAGCTGTGAAACAACATAAATCCACTCAACATCCCCTTAACTCCTTCATATTCTCTAAGTCAAATCGACATCATCAGAAGGGTACTTACTCAGGTATCTCATTATCTGGGTTTTGAGGCTGGCCCCACTTCAATGGTGGATGGATATTGGCGCCTAGCGTACTGCCAGGCTCTGACAAGTTTAAATCCCCCTCCATGTCAGCGTCATATTGCCTCATTTCCGGATCGTAATTCAAAACCGGTCATCCAGGGGGGGGGAGGGAGGGAAAGGAGGAGGGAATAGAGAGATATAGAAAACATAATGATAAATAGGGACGTTTTACAGTAATTGAGCCCTTATAGACCTTAAACATACTAGATATGCGAGATTCCGCATAATAGTAATAAAGGTTTCTAATATCGTGCATAGTTACAAGGCCGGAAGCAGGGCATCCTGATTCTAGTATGTGGAATCTTTGCCAGTGCAGGAAGTGAGGTAACCAGATGATTTCTCACTGAAGGCTAAGGTCGGGAGTGGAGGTGGGAGGTAACGCCGCCCCTCCCACTACATGACGACATAGCTGTATATACATGGGAGCGCCTGGACTGCGGATTTCGTGACGGCCGGGAGGTGGTTCATGTGCGTCATGCTATGGGCGGTACTGACGGACGTCAGACCGCATAAACCGCGCCCCGTTCCTCCTAAGATGACCGGCAATGGATGACGAGTGCTGTGATTGCCGATCATGTGATGGCTGGGAGGAGTGTCTTGGAGCGTCATGGTGTGGGCGGTATTGACGGATGTCAGACCGCACAAACCACGCCCCTCCTGTCTTTCCCTATAATGATCACATACATAGCAGTGCCGATAAGGCCAAATGTATGAGGGCTGGGGGAGTGTGCCATCGTACGTCAGCCGGTGGACAGTACTGATGGACGTGTGGCTACGCGAATCACATCCCTCCTCCTTTCCCTCCCTCCCCCCCCCTGGATGACCGGTTTTGAATTACGATCCGGAAATGAGGCAATATGACGCTGACATGGAGGGGGATTTAAACTTGTCAGAGCCTGGCAGTACGCTAGGCGCCAATATCCATCCACCATTGAAGTGGGGCCAGCCTCAAAACCCAGATAATGAGATACCTGAGTAAGTACCCTTCTGATGATGTCGATTTGACTTAGAGAATATGAAGGAGTTAAGGGGATGTTGAGTGGATTTATGTTGTTTCACAGCTGATATCTCACTGAGGACATGAATATCTGTGGCATAAATAGGAACGGGCAGTCCCAGACAGTATCTGATTATGAGTGAGTACTGGGCTTTATAAAATGGCCCGCTGGTCTTTGCAATTTAATGGGAATGTCGTTTAGACTTACCTATATATGTATATGCTTTCAGTGGGAACGACATTGCCTTATTGAAGGATTGAATCATTACTTGTTTTGGCATTGATGCAATGTGAGTAATGGCCCCATATAGAGATATAGTGTGTGGACTCCGAATGTGGTAATCAATCATCTAATATAGGTATATTGATAATTGCAGACTGACATCCATGCAACTGAGCCCTGAATAGCCCCTGATGAACCTCCGCTCGATTGTTGATTGAGGAGGAGAAACGCGTCGGGCAAGGAGCTATACCTTATGGCGAAATAGTAGGCGAATTTGCTACAACAATGTGTGATGGGCAGTGAGCTATGCCAATTGGCGAAGCGGTGGCGATTGGGCTACACTATTGACTGGTGACATAATAAGTTTGATACAAGATGGACAGTACCTTCTACTATACTAACCACTGCTGAGATGTCTATTGTATCTGGGAATTTATAGACACATATTGGAAATTCCCATCAATTGAATGCTTGGGTGAATGCATGAGAACTTCACCAAATACCATATGGAAGCTCTCATTGAGATCAGCAGCACAAATAATAGTGTTAGGATAGGGTGAGAAGGGTCAGTCCACGCTGGAGCAGGGGCGCCATAACGGCTATATAATTAGGGTGCCGACCCCTGCTGTTAGGAAGGGTCATAATAGGGAAATTGGCCCACTATGCCCCTCCCTTTAACTGGTGACTTTAAGGTATCAAACCAACTCTGTTTTTAAGTTTGTACTTGTTGATTTGTGAAATAAAGTATTGAATTTTATGGTGGGGTTTTTTCTTGTGGTATATTGGTTCTAAGACCCCCCAGATTATTGGTTTAAGGTTGTTGACAGGGATATTTAAACCCCATGGGTGGCCATATCCAGCAGGCATGCACTACTGGCACTCCCAGCTAAACATCCAGCATATTTGTTGCCGCTTCACCCAACAGTAAGTAATATCTTTATATGGGAAATTATTCCATCTTTGTCATTTTGGAAAGACTAATACTCTTTCCTATATATATATTGCAGTTACTAACAACTCCATATTGGAGGGGAAAATATACCCTGTGGGTGATTAGCGCAAACAAGCGCCTATCCAGTGGTGGCTCATAGACAGATATCTTATTTCATCTATGCAACCCTGTCTGCAAGTGAGTACTACTGTGGGTGAAAAATGTTGGAACTAGAGGGGACTTTGGAATGAAATGTCTACATATATCTATATATATTTTTTTCAGCAATAAGAGGATTCCTCATTTAAGGATCGATGTATTTCTTGACAAGTGGGATACTTAGTAAGTAGAGACTGATTAGGGAGTTTTATTCATGTATAGGGCTGGTGGAACTATGAATAGGTTTTTTGATTTTTTGATTAATTTAAGACAAATTGTTGTTACAGTTTACCATCTGTGTGATTCCAATCTGGACAAGCCCCTGAAGAACCTCCTTTGATTTCAAGTCCTGGAGGGGAAACGCGTCGGGCAATGATAAGGACGGGCTATTTTTGTCGATCCATCCATTTTGTTGATAATATTGTGGAATTGATGCATGAACCCTGGACTGTGTCCCAGACCCTGGTTTAAAAACGAATTGTTTCCAGAATTGTTGTGAACACTGGAATTTACGAACTAGAGCTATTGTTGACCAGAGATAGATCAACAATATCTCATTATTGAGGCATGAATGGGAATCACTTCAACCTGAAAGAGCCCCTCATTCAGAATAGCAGCACAAATTAGTGTGAAGTACAGGGTCTCGACAGGGCCAGTCGACGCAGAGTGGGGGCACCTTAGCGTGACGTCATAGGGTGCCGACCCCCACGGGTAGGAAGGGGGAGTACAGGGAAAAGCCCGATAACCCCCCACCAACTATAATATATGCATTAATGCATTTTAATCTCAATTTTGCACTTTTTTGATGTGGTGTATTGATTAAATTTATATATTTATAATAATAGGGGCTTTTTTTTGTCGGTATTACAGTTTATATACCACTGGAAAAAGAGTATATATCTCTCTTTGTGGTCTGAGATCTTATCCAGAGGAGCATAGGGAGAATGTTATATGGTCTGATGAAACCAAAGTAGAACTGTTTGGTAGAAACTCAATCCGTCGTGTCTCCAGGAAACAGAATTCTGAGTTGCATCCAAAGGACACCATACGTACTGTGAAGCATGGGGGTGGCATCATCATGCTTTGGGGCTGTTTCTCTGCAAAAGGACCAGGACGAGTGATCCGTGTACATGAAAGAATGAATGGGGCCATGTATCATGAGATTTGGGTGCAAATCACCTTCCATCAGCAAGGGCATTGAAGATGAAATGTAGCTGGATCTTTCAGCATGATAATGAACCCAAGCACACCACCAGGGCAACGAAGGAGTGGCTTCGTAAGAAGCTTTTGAAGGTCCTTGAGTGGTCTAGCCAGTCTCCAGATCTCAACCACCTTGAAAACCTTTGGAGGGAGTTTAAAGTCCGTGTTGCCCAGCGACAGGCCCAAAACATTACTGATCTAGAGGAGATCTGCATGGAGGAATGGCCCAACATACCACCAACAGTGTGTGCCAACCTTAAGCCTTACAGAAAACGTTTGACCTCTGTCTTTACCAACAAAGGATATATAACAAAATATTGAGATGAACTTTTGTTATTGACCAAATACTTATTTTCCACCATAATTTGTAAAAAAAAATCTTGCCAAATCAGACAAGGTGATTTTCGAAATTTGTTTTCTCATTTTGTCTCTCATAGTTGTCTACCTATGATGTCAATTACAGGCGCCTCTCATCTTTTTAAGTGTGAGAACTTGCACAATTGGTGGTTGACTAAATACTTTTTTCCCCACTGTATGTGATTTTGTCAATCGTACTTGTCCCCACTGGACCACAGGTGGGACCTGGGCTTATCCTGATGTGGGAGGGGCTTGACAAAGTGCCTACTGAAACAGACGTCAAGTGCCACTCCCAGGGCAGTGTCCAGGACTGTGGCAGCTGAGCAAAGCTGGGTGACAGCAGGACCGGGATCAGGTAACAGACAGGACAAGCAGGACAGGCACTGGCCAGGCAAATAGTGCAGAACCAGGAGCACAGGTACAAGACATCAAGCAGAGGTCATCAGACACAGGGAATCCGACACAGGCACAGGCCATCAGGAGGAACTTCAGTTATCAGAGAATGGGTTAAGAACTTCATACATCAGTTTCGGAATTCGGGTACGGACATCGGACACAGATCATCAAGCACGGATAACCAGGGACAGGACATTGGACATCAGGGTACAGGACATCGGACACAGATGCAGCCGGAATGGCTGAGGCAGACAAGAAGACAGGTGCAGGTGGGTACTGACACAGGTGCAGGATACCGGCTGGTACCAGGGCACAGAGACACAGAGATGACTGGTCCATGGACACAGACAGGGAAGACACAACAGACTCAGAGCTGGTTACATGCAAGTGTGGTGCTGGGTATTGCCAGACCAGAGCAGACAGGCTAAACCAACAGACAGGTGGCCAGATCAAATCATATTGACTTGCTTTGGCCCCTTCCATCAGGGTGGGGAGCCTTTATTACCTGGTGCCTCTCAGCAATAGGCTGGGGACACCATTGCAAGGTGTGCACATTTCTGCTTAAAGGGGTAAGCATGCGCATGTCCTAGGATGGAGATCAGAAAACCCCGCATGCCATGCTTAGAGTATGGGGTCGAGGTGGGAGCTGTCAACCAACACACGTGGGCATCCGCGGGAGTCATAGCACTTCACGTGGGCGGCAACGCAGAGGACCACGTGATATGTGGGTGGCCATGTGGGTGAGGAGACGACCACACAGCATGAGGATCGACATGCCGGAGTGCAGAGGACCTTTCAACATAAGGGCAGACATGCAGGTGAGCAGAGGACTGTGCAGTATGAGGATTACTATGCTGATGGACAGGGGACATAGAGTACAGGGACAAGGACGATGTTATTATTATGGTGGTTTTCATTCATGGTCAGTATTGTATTATTCGGTCACTATGTGGTGATATGATGTGCTCTGGTCAGGTGTGTTGGTATTGTCCCTTCTATGTGATATTAATCAGTCACCATGTTGTGATAATTTGTGATCTGGTCATGGTGTGGGGGTAATTGTCCCTTTTATGTGGTGTTTTTCGGCCACTATGTGATGGTAATATATGGTCTTGTCATGGTTTGGTGGTATTTCTCTATTGTATGTAGTACTATTCAGTCACTGTGTTAGTAATATGTCGTCTGGTCATGGTGTGGCGGTATTTGGCCCTTGTATGTGGTATTATTGAAGTTGGTATAGTGGATTGTGTTGTATGGAGGTAATTTGTTCGCTTTGATATTAATTAGAAGATTATTTCCATTATAGAATAAATATTTGGAAGTTTACCCCTCCCTGTCCTGTGACTATTACACAGCAGCAGAGAGGCACTTGTAAAGGTTCTCCAGTGAAAACAAGTAATGACCTCTCCACAGGATAAATGATAACTTATTGAATGATGGGAGTCTGACTGTTGGCTGCCACACTGATTGTCAGCATGGGGAACTTATCCCCATTAGGCTGGAGTCACACTTGCGATTGGAAAATCGGGCCGATTCTCATGCTAGAAAGTAGCATGAGCTCGTTCTGAATGTTGATCCGTGTGCAATGCAACTGCAATGCGTTTCTATGAATTTTCTCATGATTGTAGTCCATGTGCAATCCGTGTGTGATCCGTATGGGATTCGTTTTTATTCTCAGCAGCTATGTCATCTGTCATTCAGCTCTGCTATATGGCCGCTGACAGCAGACACAGACAGAGCTGCACGATCAGATTGAAGTCGGATGAACGTCACCCGACTTCATTGTCATCCCGCGGCTCTGTCTGTGTGTCATGGCCTGATTTTCGGTCACCGGTGAAGGTCTCACCGGTGACCGCAAATCCCCTGAGTGACTTAAGTGATCTGCGCCATTAGCTGTGCCGTCACTGAGGTTACCCGCGGCCACAGCTGAAGTCCTCCAGCTGAGATCTGTGGCCGCAGGTAACCTGAGTGACGTCATCACTGATAGCGCGACGTGGGACCTCTGTGGATTACGTTGGACCTGGAGGGGTATTTGGGGACTTGAATAAAGTGATGAAAGAGGGCGTTTTTTTTGTCATTTATCTCAAATAAAGGATTTTTGGGTGTTTGTCTTTATTTTCTTTAACTTACAGGTTAATCATGGAAGGTATCTCAGTGAGTCGCCTGCCATGATTAACCTAGGACTTAGTGGCAGCTATGGGCTGCTGCCTTTAACTCCTTATTACCTCGATTGCCACCCCACCAGGGCAATTCGAAATGAGCCGGGTACAGTCCCGGGACTGTCTCATCTAATGGATGCAGCAATTCCGGGCAGCTGCTGGCTGATATTTTTAGGGTGGGGGGCTCCCCATAACATGGCGCTCACCATCCTGACAATATTACCTCCAGCCGTATGGCTTTACCCTGGCTGGTATGAAAATTGGGGGGACCGCATGCTGTTTTTTTTAATTTATTTAATTTACTGCACGATATAGACCCGCCCACCGGCAGCTGTGATTGGTTGCAGTGAGACAGCTGGCACTCAACGTGGGGGTGTGTCTGACTGCAACCAATCATAGGCGCCGGTGGGCGGGTAAAGCAGTGAATACTAGATGGAATAATGAGCGGCCGGCTTTTTCAAAACAGGAAAAGGTGCCGGAGCTTTGTGACAGCTGTGCAGCTCTGCGCTGGTGATCGGTGATCAGTGAGTATGAGAGGGGAGGGAGAGGGATAGACAGACAGAGAGAGAGAGACCGACTGACAGAGATAGAGATTGACCGACATCGACAGACCTCACTCATTTCCAGTGTTTTCTGAAACATGCGATAAATGTATTTAGAAAAACGCATGTCACTAGGATGGTGTGTGTGCCGTCCGTGTGACATCCATTTTTTTTCACGCACCCATAGACTTGCATTGGAGTGACTCGCACGAGAAACTCTACAAAACGCAGCATGCTGCGATTTTTTTCTCAATCCTATTTGGACTGAGAAAAAAATAGCAAATCGGAGCTGCATCATTGCTTAACATTGGTCCGAGTGCAATGCGAGATTTTCTCGCATTGCACTCGTGGGAGTTAATCGCAAGTGTGACTCTAGCCTTAGCGGTACTTTGCACACTACGACATCGCAGGTGCGATGTCGGTAGGGTCATGTCGAAAGTGATGCACTTCCTGCGTGGCTCTCGACATCGTAGTGTGTAAATCCTAGATGATACGATTAACGAGCGCAAAAGCGTCGTAATCGTATCAACGGTGTAGCGTCGGCGAATTCCATAATTACGCTGACGGTCCAATGTTGTTCCTCGTTCCTGCGGCAGCACACATCGTTGTGTGTGAAGTCGCAGGAGCGAGGAACATCTCCTACCTGCGTCACCGCAGCTCCCGTCGGCTATGCGGAAGGAAGGAGGTGGGCGGGATGTTTACATCCCGCTCATCTCCGCCCCTCCGCTCCTATGGGCCACCTGCCGTGTGACGTCAGTGACGCCACACGACCCGCCCCCTTAATAAGGAGGCGGTTCGCCGCCCAGAGCGACGTCGCACAGCAGGTGAGTGCATGTGAAGCTGCCGTAGCGATAATATTCGCTATGGCAGCTATCACAATGATATCGCAGCTGCGACGGGGGAGGGGACTATCGCGCTCGGCATTGCAGCATCGGCTTGCGATGTCGCAGCGTGCAAAGTACCCCTTAGACTGGAGCTCGTGTCCAACTCAACCACTAATCCATTCATTCCCTCAGTGACTGTTGTGTGCAGCACTTGTCTTTATCTGGCAACCTAGAAAGGATGAATGCAGCTGAGGTCACACATCTGACCTGCTACTGCATTTTAAAATGGGATTAAAAGTGTCTTGTTAGGGATAAAAGTTCCACATTCTTCTAAACAGTGCGGTTTACAATGGTCAGATTCCACCAATTGGTAAGCAATCACCGATCCTTTGAATCTCATGATTTGGTGATAACTTGTTTTACCAAAGAATCCCTTTAAGGCATCTTTCACACATCCATGGAAAACACACACGTTTTGCATGGACTGTGCTGTAGGTGCGTCTGTGTATAGGCCCCGTCACACTAAGCAACATCGCTAGCAACATCGCTGCTAACGAACAACTTTTGTGACGTTGCTAGCGATGTTGCTGTGTGTGACATCCAGCAACAACCTGGCCCCTGCTGTGAGGTCGTTGGTTGTTGCTGAATGTCCTGGGCCATTTTTTAGTTGTTGCTGTCCCGCTGTGAAGCACAGATCGCTGTGTGTGACAGCGAGACAGCAACAACTAAATGTGCAGGCAGCAGGAGCCGGCTTCTGCGGACGCTGGTAACCACAGTAAACATTGGGTAACCAAGAAGCCCTGTCCTTGGTTACCCGATATTTACCTTTGTTACCAGCCTCCGCCGCTCTCACTGTCAGTGCCGGCTCCTGCTCTGTGCACATGTAGCTGCAGGACACATCGGGTTAATTAACCCGATGTGTGCTGTAGCTAGGAGAGCAGGGAGCCAGCGCTAAGCATTGTGCGCTGCTCCCTGCTCTGTGCACATTTAGCTGCAGCACACATCGGGTAATTAACCCGATGTGTGCTGTAACTAGGAGAGCAGGGAGCCAGCGCTCAGTGTGCACTGCTCCCTGTTCTCTGCACGTGTAGCTCCGTGCGCTGGTAACCAAGGTAAATATCGGGTTGGTTACCCGATATTTACCTTAGTAATTACCAAGCGCAGCATCTTCCACAGCGCAGCATCTTCCACAGCGCAGCATCTTCCACAGCGCAGCATCTTCCACACGGCGCTGCTGGCTGGGGGCTGGGACACTGGTTGCTGGTGGAGCTCACCAGCAACTCGTGTAGCCACGCTCCAGCGATCCCTGCCAGGTCAGGTTGCTGGTGGGATCGCTGGAGCGTCGCAGTGTGACATCTCACCAGCAACCTCCTAGCAACTTACCAGCGATCCCTATCGTTGTTGGGATCGCTGGTAAGTTGCTTAGTGTGACTGGACCTTTAGTGTGTCTCCATGTGTGTGTTCAGCATGTGCTGTCAGTGTGCTTTCTGTGTGACATCTGCATAGCACACGGACAGCATGTACTTCTATACTCACCTGTCCATGGTGCTGCTGTCTCTGACGCTGCTGCTGCTTCCAGTCCTTGGTGCAGTGCATATGCAATGAGCATAGTGAGCGGGGGTTGGAAGCAAGTGACAGCAGCACCGAAGACAGCAATGCGGGAGACAAGCGAGTATAGAAAAGCATTTTATTTCACAGACATGTGGTTTTGTCCGGTACATGTCACACAGATCACATCAGTGTGCGGTCCGTGTGACATCCGTGCTGCCAGAGAAAAACTGACATGTCTACATGTGGAGCACACGGACGCACGGTCCGTGTGAAAACACGCAGGTGTGTGCAGACCCATTGATTTTAATGGGTCTACATGTGTCAGTGTCTCCTGTATGTGTTAATACGGACCTCACATGGACGTGTGAAGGAGGCCTAACAGAGATAATGGCTAACAGGTATTTGCATATAGCTGTAGCATGCACCCCTAGAGTTAATTCCCTGTGTGGGCCCCAAACACCTTAGTGCGCCCCTGATTCAGACCATGCATGCAGCTCTCTCCATTCTGTTTATGGCCACCTCTTCAGTTTTTTTCTGTAGTGTCCCACAGGAATTGTAAGACCCTATTTCTGCTACTTGTAATACAACAGTAATGTGCGCTGCCCCAAAACAGCTATGGTATCGTTTTCTGGGAAGTTGATTTTTTTCCCCAGAAGATTCTTTCTCTACAAATATCCTTATAAACCCCATGATCATGTTGTGTATGTTACTATATTACCCATTGAGTCTGACGTACTGTTAGTGTCATCTGTTGTGTAGACTAATTTGAATACATTTGAACAACCATTTAAATAAATTAGTCCTGGTGATTACCACATAGCGCCTTGAAACCACCCGTTTTCTAGTTCCTATTTAGTCACAGTTTCTGTCAGAAGACAGATTTTCTTTTTAAGATGTCAATATTGCTTACTAACTAATATTACCAAATATGTCTAGTCAACTATGTCTTTCAGACTTTGTTTAAATGGACATTACATACAGAGTATTATGTACAGAAAAAAACATTCCTAGAGGTTTTGTTTTTACCCTATTATGACATAAATTCCCAATTATGAATTCTATAATAATAAAGAATATCCTCTCTCAAAGCTCTTGTCCAGTGGAAAAAAAAACATATGCCTATAGATAACATATGCATGTATTGTTAGGTCCACCTAGAGTGGTGGATTCACAAAGCCGCAGAACAATATGGACACAAGGACCCAGGGCATTCACACAGCAAGCTCTGAGGCATTGAAAATAATGAGGACTTGGACAACTGGCCATGTGGGACAGCAGACAAACAAGCAATGTAGGGCATACTAGAAGCCACAGAACCAATGTCACGCCCATACCAGCATCCTCGCACTCTCCTGCCCTCATTTTCAAATTTGTGGCGCTCCCTCTTGTGGTCAGTGCTGGTGGTGCAGTTGACTTGTGGAATGATAGCCACACACCTGTAGAGGACTGGCAATCAGACCTTTCAGATTGGGACTATATAACTGAGTAGTTTTCTCCTGTTACTTGCCAGTGCTCAATTGATTTCCTGTGTGTTTAGGACATTCTGAAACCAGCCCTGCTCACTACCAGAACTCCTCTCAAGATAAATTGGTCTTTGTACCTCTGCTTATTATTTCCACTTTCTTGTTGTTTTTTCTGTTTTGATACTATTGCTTGATTCCTATTTTGCCTGTGTGGAGTTCCTGGTGGAATTGGATCATTCCATGCTGGGAGTGTCTGTATATTTAGCTCCTTGATTCTGCAATGTATTTTGTCATGCTTGGTATTAAATTCAGTCCCTCATCTATATTAGTGTTTTTGGATCCCAGTAACATCAGAGTACTGATATAGTGGGGGAGAGGCTGTGTGGTCTCAGGGTTTTTCCATGTCAGGCGTGCTGAGATTTTTTAGGGTTTTTACGGCTGCAGACAGTGCTCCTTCCTATCCTTTCCTATAAAGATAGTTTGGGCCTCATCTTTTCTGAATCTGTTTTCTAGCTTTGTATTGTGTTTTCCTATATCACCGTAGTCTTTACATGTGGGGGGCTATCTATATCTTTGGGGATTGCTCCGAGGCAGATTAGCTTTTCTTATATTTCTATCTGTAAGAATATTTAGTTCTCTGGCTGTGTCGAGACAACTAGGTCATCGTAGGCTCGTCCCATGGCTACTTCTAGTTGTGTGCTAGGATTAGGCCTGCAGTCCGTTAAGGTTCCAGCCACTTTGGTTACTTTTTGGCCTTCCGCATTTTTCGATCCTCCTCGGTCCCTGAATCATAACAGAAATACTGCAATGCACTGTAATAGACCTTCAATAGTTATAAATTGAATGTTTGTATACAAATGCTATTACCTGTGAAAAGATTTTGTACCGTATGTGTACTTTATTTAGGCCACTAACCTCCATCTTGGCAGACATTACTTCTCAAACACAGTGACACACTCATTTGGAAATGAAGGAGGACAGTGTGAAAAAATGGAAATTCCCATCATTAAAAGTGCAAAACACAAAAGCATCATGTCTGCATCTACATCTTTATTAAATTCATAAAAATATCACTTAAAAGCTGGCAAAACAATTCCAACTTCCATTATTACTTCTATACACTACACATTATGACACGATTCTTTCTATAGCCTCTAAGGTACATACAATGTATTTGGAGGGAGGATGAGACTTCTGTATTTCATTTATTGGAAATATAAGGAACAATGCTGGTCTGCAATCACCTTCTATTGAAGAAGGCCTTGTTATCAAGCGGATGAGAGGCCGTCCACACCTGAGTTTGGACCTACTTGTATCACCTGCCATGATGGTGGATGAGTGTCCGTTGTGTGTAGCAGTTGGAGCATAATAGGCAGCATCTGAAGGAATCTCTAAAATATTGTGTTCTATAATCCATGGAATTACAGAATATTTCATAAGCCTTTTTGCCAGATATAACTTGTCAATTCTCACCTGCAACACAAATAAGATATAAATTAGTGATACAAAAGTTATCTATCTTACAGCAAAATATAAACATGCAAATAACCATTTGTCAAACCAGTGTATCCTTCTTTAGTACATCCATTTTAACCCTATGATGAAACAAAGGCTTAGAGGAAATGTCTTGTGTCATTTTAATTTCCATAGTTGGATGTTAGTATACCGTAGAAGAGAAATATAGTTTTACTTATTTTAAAGCTGTAACAATTTTTTTTCCTTTGATAACTTCCCTAGGTTTGCCATATTGGGGCAAACACTTCCTTTGTGTATTGCCTCTATTTCCATCAGTTATGGGAGCAGGCTGGCCTCTGCACGCCAGGTAATCTGCTTACAAGGTGTACTTGTTGCACCCACAAGGGCAGGGGTTAAATTTCTCCTCTCCGGGCCTGGTGATGTCGGGTCTGGGGATGTCACGGGTTTGCCCTTTCGCCCGGTTTCGTAGCATCGAGGTGTACAATAAATGAGGGGGTAGTAATGCAGGTTTGATTTCGTGACGCCACCTGCGGTATGTGGCCAGGGAATAGCCGCCGCTGCTGTCCTCATGGGCAGATGATAGTAGCAGCCGGGATGTTTCTGCTCCCCACAGGTGGAGCGGGCCCCAGGGAGATGATGGAGATAGTAGTGGTGCGTTGTGGTGCAGGGCTGAGGGCGCCGATAGTAACCAGACGACACAGATTGGTAGTTTCCTTTTTCCTTTACTGGTAACAGGTTGTAGTCTCGAGGATATCATGGTCCGGTCAGCCTGGCAGCAGGGAGGAATGTTTCTATGCCAGGTACGTTGGTTGATTTCCTTTATGCGCTTTGGATGTCAGATCCCTGTGGCTTGAAGCTACTTGGGGACCCCGGTTCTTAGTTGCTTAGTGCTATGTCCCTCACTGACTGGCAGCACAAGCCAGATATGGGGCCCGCATGTTCCTCTGCGGCCCGGGCTCTATTTTGCTACTTCGCCTTAGGGCTTTGTTGGTGGGCCAGGAAACATGGAATCTCCTGCCCTCCGGGTTTTACTACTGAGCCTTTAGTACCCAGTAATGTAGGACTTTGCTGTCCTGTACAATGCGCTCGGTCCTGGAAAGCTTGTAGACAACTCTCTTACAGCGACTGGTCTCCTTCCTCTCCTCCAGGTTTCTGAGGTTCCTCTGACTAACCCCATCCCATCCCAGAATGCACAGGGGAGGCTCGTCCCAACCATGACTTGAGCTCCCCCTTCTAGTCTGAGTCAGGAAGTGTTATGTGCAATGTTACCTGACATTGAGACCTTCCCCGCTGTTTCCAGGCATAGCACTGTCCTCCAGGTGAAGAGAACAATGCCACTGTGGCTCCCATGACCACTGGGGTGCCACATTCTGACAGTGTGCTCTGCTGCTGGAGTCATTACCACTGATCTAAACCAACATTGAGACAGCGTGCTGTCTTTTTGCACATCACGCATGGACTAGCCCAGCCCCTGAAAGGAAGGTCACTGGGGACGCTTAGTTTCAGGGAGGTGACAGAAACTGCAGCAGTGATCCCTGATGGCGCTTCATTTTTGGGATACTCAAACAAAATCTCATCAAAAAGGAAGTAGGAAATAAGAAGAAAAGCATTTAGAATTAGTAAGGGAAATGAAGTAATTTTTAATTAAAGTGTATTAGAAAATAGTTTAAGTTATGACTTTAAATAGACATTTAGAAGAAAAATTACTTTGTATTTCAGAACACACCATTAAGGATGAGGCACTAATTTAACTCAAAAGACCAATGATCAAACTTTTTTGTTTCATAATTGTATTCCAGGAGCCATCTTTTTGTTTTTCTCCTTGACATAGCCACGACTGCTTGTTTTTTTGCAGGATTAGTTTTATTTGTCAGTGACATCAGTGTTAAGTATATATAACTTATTAAACTTATTAAAGAGAATCTATCAACTGTTTTAAATACAAGCAGCATGACTCATAGTCCAGCTGCCTATTACAGACATTCAAGTTTTACTCTAAAAGACTGCATCATTTCAGAGAAATATACTATGAAGTTGGCCCGGACCTATGTATCTTAGATTACTAGGCTGAAGATGTCCCTGATGACTTCTGGGCACCCTTGTCTCCATGACTAACCGGCCTCTAGTAGTGATCAGAGAGCTCTACCATGCTTGAGTCCGTCTGAGCGTCCGACTGCTTATTACAAGTATCGAGCACCTGAGCATGGTAGCGTTCGCTCATCATTAGTCTCTACCTGTGTGTTTGTACAGAGAAAGACCTGTAAAAGACTAGGTGAGTAGGGCAGGGAGAAGTCACCAGGGACATACCTTGGAGTATTCCTAGAGATGTATAATTCCTGGCTGGCTAATTAATATAAGTATGTTTTCTCTGAAATGCAGCAGCTTTACGGAACAAAAACAGCAACTCTAGTTCTTTATATTTTATGGCATTCACCGTTCAAGATAAATATGGAGATGGCTTAGTTGTATGAGTCATTACGATGTGACTATATCAAATTGTTTTCTTTTTAGGTGTTGTCTGGTTTTTTTACATTTTAAACACATAAAAATATTTTCATATTTTTTTTTTCACAATATTGTTCAGTCTCACAAAGATACATAAAATGTCATACTTAGATTGCTTAGATACTACACTGCAAAGCAATATATATCAGCCGAGCTCCTGCAGATGACCACACAGGTACAGAGCCAGTGCCGATACGTGCACCATGATGTACATACCCGGCATAGAGCACTAAAGGCTAACGTGATGTCGTTAGGGTCACGGAATTCGTGACGCACATCCGGCCTCGTTAGCGACGTCGTTGCATGTGAAACGTACGAGCGACCGCTAACGAGCAAAAATACTCACCTTATCGTTGCTCGTTGACACGCTGTCCAGTTCCCAAATATCGTTGCTGTAGCAGGACGCAGGTTGTTTGTCGTTCCTGCGGCAGCACACAGCGAAGACAGATATACGTTATATAGTGTTAAAGAGTTAATGGAAGATGCAATTAATGAAAGGTATAGAAAAATGTTCTAGATTACCACAGTTTATAAACTACAGAGTGGCAAGAGATCTGCATACACAACCTTATCTGTGTGCATAGTGTAACCAATTCCCCCTAAGGTCCCAACAGTATAGGGTTAAGTTCACATGTGCAGTAATCATCTGGTAGAGCTGATCCAGCAGCAATCTGCTGGCAGAATAGTTGTGCAGACACAACTTTTTTGACCGTTTTGAACATATAGATTTTTGCAGGATCTTTTTTTTAACATGAGTGTGTATGGGAAACGGACCCGTTAACGGATTGCTATTTCGCTCCCGTTTGAAATTGATCCAGTAAGCAAAAATCTGATCCGTTACAAATTAAAGACGGATGGCTAAATGGCAATCAATTAACAGATCCATTTTCTATAGACTCCAATATTAAAAAAAACAGATCCTGCAAAAATAAAGTTTCTCAAAATGGACTAAAAGGTTGTATCTGCACAAATTTTTGTAATGGATTGCTGCTGGATCTGTGCTGATAGATGATTACAGGACATGGGAACTCAGCCTAAAAGAGCTCTCGTCGCCCATCATCTGAACAGCAGGGGAAAGCTATTGTTCCTGCTCTTGAAGCCAGTATCAAAACTGCAATATTAATTTATAAGGAACTTGTATAATACATTTTTCTTTTGTTAATTTATGAAATCTAAAATCATTGATTTTTTTATTTACTTTATTCTTCAAATTAGTAACAATGTCTTCGTTTTGCTGCCAGTCTTTTTACTTCTCATTTGTACAAACACAGGCGGGGTTGCTCTCTAGCTCAATTCCAAAATTAAGTTAACCCTCTTGTCAAACTGGTTAATGCAGGGATAGAAAAGGTAGCAGATTGGCCACCGAAGCGAGCCAGCCCGGCAGCCCCCTATGCCATCAGATCACTGACAGCCTCACAAAAGTGCAGGGAATGGGACCGAGAGAGTTAAAGTAAAGGGGGGACATCACTGCAGACATTATCAATAAATGAATGAATAAGATTTTACATTTTATAATAAATAAAATGTCATTTTTTGTCACTAGACAATTGCCTTATGTTAGAGACAAACATCAATGGTTGAAAATGTGATTTAATACATTAGGCAAAAGGAAAAAAAATATTATAAGTAGAAAAGATAATCAATATTAAAAAACTAATGTTTTCTGAATATATATTAAATGTGATATTATGTGAATAACGTGACAATGACAACAAAAAATATACTGTTTAAAAAGTGAGATAAACACTAAATATATTTTAGGTGCCCAAAAAAACTAACAGTTATTTAATATGTAAAACAGAGAAAATAAATAACAGACCAATAATTGCAAACGTGATATCTAAGTGTCAGGAATAAAAGGAAGGTAGTTTCTGGGAAACAGTAAAAAATAAGAAGCATTCAAAGCTTTGTAGAATTTGTTTTCTCACATAAAAGTTTTTTTTTTTTCCAGATTACTGGATGCATATTTGGTCTGTGTCAATTTTTACAATCTATTTCATCCATTTTTCTCGAATAGAAAAAAATATTTCTTAGCGTCTCCTACCAATAAAATAGTAAATGAACATGACATCTCTGTGTTAGGGATCTTTCCCCTGAACCATCGACTTGTATATGTTAGGTTGACTGACAACACGGATCCAAATAGGACGTCTGTGTTATTGTTTCTTTTGTGGACAATCATTAGATGCAGAAAATCCACAGGGGAGAAACTTTAGTGTTTTTTCACAGTGGAAATGCCCCAAAAACGCATGTAATCTGCACATGACTGTATCAGTATAATTTTGTCAATGCCTAATACCAGAAAGTATTAAAAATAACACAGCTTTATTTAAAGAATAACACACCAAAGAGAGGCAAAATGCCCAGCGTAAACTGACCTGCGCTGCATATTTCAGATCCGCAACAATTCAATTTCCCTTATGAGTTCGCTGAGTGTTATGTGCGGATTTTCCCCATAGACTGCATAAAATTCACAGGTAAAAACGACGTTTTTCATGCTGTCAAAATCCACTAAAATGCATGTAATCTGCAAATGACTATTTCAATAAAGTTTTGTCAAAGCCAAATACTAGGAAGTATTAAAAACAAATCAGCTTTACTTAAAATGTGACATAACAAAAAGAGAAAACAACAAATTCAAAAACGCAAAAAAAGCACAAGTAAAAAAATAAAAGTAACCTTATTTACCAAATAGGTACAGAAATGCTGCAGCATCGAAAACTCACCAAATATTCATTGCAGGAGCTCAACTGAACGCCATTCCACTTAAGGCTATGTTCCCACCATGGGCTTTTGGTTTTTGATGTTGCAGCATTTCTGCACCTATTATGGCATTGTGTTATTGCACTTTCAATCCAGTGCATAAAGCTACCTCAAAATGAGACACACAACAAGCTCTATGTAGATTGTTATTCCTGTTGTCATCAGTCATTTGTAATTAACGGGTTAATTTTTGTTTCTCTTAGTTGAGACTTTTTAATATTGGATTTTTCTTCACTCCCCATTTTAAATATTTGATTGCTTGATTGGCTACCTGGGGAATGTCAATTTTCATGTGTTTTTATATTCTTTTGTAACCACGGTTATGTAGACCTGAGGAAGGCGACAGTGCGCCGAAACGCGTGGTCTTTGTGACTTGCCACCTATACAGCCAGTATATAATTGCCTATGTACTTTTGACCTTTTAGTGGCTTAAATAAAAGTTATTTTTTATACATATCCAAAGGACCTCTAGTTGGACTCCATCTCTTTTCTCCTTCGGACATTGTGTGTTTGGCTGCCATAGTCCCTGATTGGATCCTGGATATTCACAAGGAGGTTTATCCGGGCAAACCCTACAACGGTGAGCAGTTCCTTTTTTTGTAATTTTTTTTAGATTATCATGTTTGTCAGGTTTCTAAGCAGTGAATGTAGGAAAAAGAGGACAAGATGAGGTACCACACATTTCACCTGGCAGCCGATCACCCAACAACTGAGCAACGTGCTCTGCAGCTATTAGCTAAATTAAGTTACTTGTGTTATTTCATTGTATTTTTTTATTGCGTTTTTATTGTATTATTGTCTGCTGTAGTTTTTGTCTCCTTTTGATACAGGAAGTCATATTTTAAATAAAACGGCTTTCTTTTGGACACTTCCCATTACTCAGCTTCATTGAAGTCATGTGCAGATTACATGCACTATTGGAGTATTTCCGCTGCAGAAATGCACTAAAAACACATGCATTTTTTATATATAAATTTTCCTCATCTCATTCAAGTATAAAGGAAAAGACACACTGCAAGGCAGTTTACTCTGTGTTAAAATATCCCATGGATAAGGGATTTCTATCAATTCTACTCACTTTGCTGGAACTGGAATACTCACTGTTTTTTTGCACTCTGAAAATTTGCAGCATCAAAAACTAACCAAATACATATGATGAGAATTTAATTATATATGCTGTATCTGACCACTGGAGCGCCCTATCACCTTACTTTAGACACTAAATAATCTCAATCTTGGGACTTTATCCAGGCATCTGTATGGTCTGCTCCTGGAATGTATATTATTAGAATGGCCTTTTCGTTCATGGTCTATTGTCCTGTGAAGGTCCCCTGATGAACCCCAAGAAATTCGGGGGGAAACGCGTTGGGGGCTAAGTTCTTTGGAGATCATGGCAGATAAGTCCCTGCTGGGAATTTTCAATATATTCTCTTTAGGCCTCATAATTCTGTTTTTTGTGCCTTACGAGTATTAGTCTGGTTTTGCAGACTTAGGCAGTTAGATTTAAGTTCTTTAACAACTAAGGAGGACTAACTTATTACCTCATATCTGACTATTGTGCAGAGTTTATTTTGAACATGTATTAATAGTGATGGGGGCCATTTTTTGGCAATTATCTATCTAGGGCAAGGTAGGGGAGAGTTGACAAGGAGTGGGGGTACCCAAAAAATTATGGTGCAACTCCGCTGGTAGGCAGGTGAGAGTGAGGGCTAATTGCTAGACCAATAGCCCTTTATAACCCTTGGTTTTGATTTTATTGGTGGTTTATTGTCACCCTGTTACCACTACCCCTTTACCTGCGCCTAAGTTTGTGTGCCTTACACCCCCTTCACTTGACCACAGTCTGGTAGGACTATATCGATGGTACAAGGGAATACTGTTTTAATACGTATTTAAGTAAGTGTATTTTTAAGGGGATTTTTTATTTGGTTTTCAATACTTATATACTTATATTTCCTTTGATTACATTGTTTTTTCGTTTTTTTTGAGAATTTAACTATAGGCTACAGTATGTAGTCCCTGGGAGGGGTAATGAAAGGGTGCATTTGGCTGTATAGGTGTCAGCCCATGAAAAGGGGAGGGTCAGATCTGTGAGAGGAATACGTGTTCTGTGTCCAGGGGTATCAGATTTTCTGACACATGTTAATTACTCTCCATGTAAAATTCATAAGCTTTTCAGAGCCCATATTCATCCTCCTCTTAGCTGCAGAGAAGTCAACAGACTCTGGTGCTCGGTAGTAGTGATGAGCGAGCACTACCATACTTGGTACTAGTGATGAATGAGCACTGCCATGCTCGGGTGCTCGGTAGTAGTGATGAGCGAGCACTACCATACTTGGTACTAGTGATGAATGAGCACTACCATACTCGGGTGCTAGTGATGAAAAAGCACTACCATGGTCAGAAAAATGCTCGAGTCCCCCTTTGACTTTTATTATATTCGGGTACTTGAGTTGCGTCCAACCGAGAATTAATGGCTCGTTATGAGTACTAACCATGAGAGTGCTCGCTCATCACTAATGCCCTCCCATTCCTTTTTACAAGCAGTGCTTTCCAACGCATCTTGGTGTAAACCCTAGTCCACAGCTAGCAGACTTTCCACCAGTAGTGGTAAATTTCACCTTTTTAAGGCTAACTTTGAAAGCATTTTGCAGATAACCAGAAGAGGATGGTGCATATGCACTAGGACTAAATACTCTGCACTTTCCAGGAAAACTAACAAGTGTTATTAGAGCTGCTGGCTGTAATGTCACAGAGCGAGACGGTGACAATAGATGGCAGCTCTGCTGCTTAGTAGTTGGGTTCACACTAGGGAAAATGTGGCTGACATTTCATTCAATTTCTTTTCAAAGGGACCAACACTTCTAAAAAGCTTAAGTCTTTGTGATGATTATTTTATTTATGATTTTTTTTATGATTTTGAAAAAATAATCAAACATTAAAATGCAAACATTAAATGTGAATCCTGCATAGAGTCCTATGTAAGAGCCCTGTATACAGAATACAGAATCCTGTAAGTCTGTATTATAATATATATGATTTATTAGCTTTAAATACAGGCACTTTTTTTCTACTAAACAGACATATTTTTTTCTTAGAAGCAGGTGGAGCTTTATACGAGAGTAGGTATCTGCTTTGGATTGAAGTAGAAACACCAAGTCCACAGCGCTGCAGTCAATCGCTGGGCTCTGCAGCTCTCTTGTGCTGTTGAGTCCCAACAGACAGTATTATTCTTTTTTTTTTATTTTTCCACATACCTGAGCATAATATACAAACAACAAAAGCCGAATGTCCCTACCAATTCAGGAAGTGGACGTTCGCCACCCACAGCGAGGTCGCTCAGAAGGTAAGTACATGTGACGGGGGTTTCACGACTTTGTGCGACACAAGCAGTGATTTATCCGTGACTCACAAACGACGGGGGCGGGTACGATCAATCGTGAAATCGCACGATCGGTCGTCCCGTGTAAAGCAGGCTTTACTCTTAACATGGGCTCAACTATATAGTACAGAAAGTTGAGGGGAGAAGACCTTTGGGCTATGTTCCTATGAGGAGTATTTGGTGAGGTTTTGATGCTGAAGATTTTCTGCACCAATCAGATGTGTTTGGCTTTTTTTTTTAAACGAGCTTTTATTGCAGTTTTTTTTCTTGGCTACAGTTTTTGCCTTATATCATGATTTAAATTAAAATGTCATTGTTTTGGAAACTTTCTATTATTTAATTTAGATGAAGCTTTATTGATAAAATCATGTACATATTCCATGCACTTCCTATGAAAAAATGCAGTAAAAACACCTTTGTGTTTTTCATCTGCAGATTTTCTTCATCTCATTCAAGTTTATGGGCAAAAACTGCACAAAAAAAGCTGCATATTTACAGCAAGAGAAATTAATGTCGCAAACTTGGAAGACGCACCACAGGTCCCTTTCTGCAGAGGTAAAGAAAAGTATAGAGAGCATCAGATTTCTATCAATCCCATCCACTATCTGAAACTGCACTACCCTGAATATTTTGCACACAGAATACATGGCAGATAAAACGCTCCACTTACTGACTATGGAAGTTCAGCCTTAGGGCTCATACGGACAAGTGTAGAAATCGGCCAGGTGCCATCTGATTTTTGACTGGACCAGCGTGGACCAGCTTCAAATAATGGCACCGGAGTCGATGTGTGCACAGATGGAACTCTCAAACTTTTATCTGCGCACGTGCCGCTGACCCATGTTATTTTACAGTTCTGTTCAGATGAACGATTTTTATTTCGGTCCAACCATCTATGAGATAAACATCACAGCATTCAGTATTGTCTTATGAATCTAGGATGAGACTCGCCCTATCAAGTCTATGGAAGCGTAAAACATCAGATCCTGTACAGAACATCCATGTGGCATCCGATTACTATGGATACATTTCTGTTATTAACCTAGGAAACTGTATTTGATCATGTACATTTTTAATGTTAGGTGTATGAAAACGGATCACACAGACATAAAAACGGACTCATGGATGAAAATTGCATGAAAATCGTTTGAATTTTTTTTGGATACAATTAGGATGATTTTTCCTATGCTCGTCTGCAGCCGACCTTAAGGAGCTTCATTCTGCCGCAATATAAGGACACAATGTCTGAAAGGAAGGTGGTGAAATCTAAGGTGCCCGGATGTCATTTTCCTTTCCTGTTTTTCTTGATCTCTGTGAGTATTTCATTGATCGCTGTGTATATAAAAAAAAGTAACTCCTCTATCAGTGCCAGAGATCACAAGATCAAAAACACTGGAAAATCACAATATTAATGGATCCTTTGTCCTCAATATAGGGAAAATATGTGGTGTAAAATGAATTAATTAATTATAAAGAAGATTTTTATTTTTTTTGGGGACAATGTGACAAAACAAGTGAAGATATAATAAATAAAATACTATTATAATAATAACAATAATAATAACAATCATAATAACAACAATAACAATAGTAATAATAATAATAATAATAGCAACAATAACATTAGTAAGAATAGTAATAATAATAAGAATAATAATGATAAAAGCCTAATTGTGACTCATTGACATTGTCATTGACTCATTGTCATTTTGGTGACTGGCAATTTTCTCCATTCGTCTACTTGCGCTATTCTTGCAGGATTCTAGAAGATGTTCCTGCATTCTTATCTCATTTACTATAGATGTATGTGGAAACTTCTGCAGCTGATCTGTTGTGTGAACAAAACCTTAAGGCCGTGTGCGCACATTGCGTTTTTTCATGCATTTCCGTAGCGTTTTGAACTGCAGCGTTTTAATGCCAAAATGCATGCGTTTTGTTTTCCAAGCAAAGTCTATGGGAAATAGGCATATTTTGTGCGCATTATGCGTTAAAAAAAGCTGAGTTTTTTGTGACTAAATTTTGTCAAAATCCCTGCGTTTGAAAAAGCAACATGTCAATTCTTTTGAGCGTTTTGGCAGCGTTTTGCTAACATTGAAGTCAATGAGAATTATCAAAACGCATCCTAAATTCAAATTATTGCGTTTTACTTGCATTTTTAATGCGATCTGCATGTATATTTGTCAATAAAAACGCATCTGTTTTTGGCTGGTAGTGAGCTCAAGGGCTTCTCCAATTACATCACATCCTCAACTAACCTACAGTTCCATTTTGCAAAGACATTTTCTAAGAGATTCTACCTATTCAACAGAATGTAATGAATGTTTGGTAGCATGAAATGACATCAGTAGATGTCTATTTATTTATTTATTCATTTCTGGAAGCTTTATTCTATCATGACAATGTTTTGGAAACGCAAGTACCAAAAAGCAAGAAAAACGCACGTGAAAAGCAATCAAAACGCACCCAAAACGCAATGAAAACTTACTCAAAATGCATGCGTTTTTCAAGTGTTTTTGTGGTCAAAACCAAATTTGACATTGTCAAATTCTGCCAGAGGATGCGTTTATTTCTGCAAGGTACAGAACACAACGTGCGCACATGCCCTTAAAGTGAATTCCCACACTGATTTCTAGTGTTTTTATTGTATTTCTATGAGGTCAAAAACATTGATGTCCTTTCCGATGTCTATAGGAAATACCTGTGAAGTCTGCGCACCGAACATTGTTATCTGGGGCATTTTTGTGGCTTTTGAGGCTGGTGGAGTTTTTATTTATTTAGGCTATGTTTACAGCGTTTTTTTCCTGACCAAAACCTGATCTTGTGGCAGGATGTCTCCTGGGAATCATCTGTGGTTTTGGTGCGCTTTTTTTGTTTGCGTTTTTTCAACAAAGTGGGTAGTCTCCATGCAAAATCATTGCAAAAACGTCAAAAATTGACATGCTCATTCTTTTAAAAATGCTGCAAAAAAAGGAATTTTGGCAAAACAATCAGGAAAAATCCACAAGTGTTTTGTGTGTGCATGAGATTTCAGAAATCTCATAGGCTTTGCTGGGACTGTAAAAAGCAGCGTTTTATTAGCATGGATTTGTATAAAACTAAGGAAAATCTGCAGCTAAAAAAATGCTTCAAAAACACCCAGTGTGAACATAGCCTTATGTGGGTTTTTTTTAAGTTGCTTTCTCGGAGTGTGGATTTTTTTTTAATATAGGCTTCTCTATAGAAGTTAAAAAACTACAGAAAGAAATGATACAAAATTTGAAAAGAAAAAGTGTTTATAAACATGCTTAAAATGTGAGGAATTATCTTCAATAAAGTTGAAAAAACATTACAAAAACAGTATAAGAAGGGGCTCTAAGGGAGAATATAATAATAATAATAATAATAATAATAATAATAATAATTAATGATAATATAATCATATAAGTAAGCATATAAGATAATAACATAATGTAATACTAATACAATGATCATATAAAAATAAAAATAATATAATGATCATATCATTCTAATGTAATATTAGTGATTATCTAATAATAATAATAATAATAATAATATAATACTAATATAATGACCATATAATAATGTAATATAATGACCATACAATATAATGAGCATATAATAATAATAATAATTACTACTAATATAATGAGCAAATAATAATAATAATAATAATAATAATATAATGACCATAGAATAATGTAATATAATGACCATATAACAATAATGATAATAATAATACTAATATAATGACCATATAATAATGTAATATAATGACCATATAATAATAATGATAATAATAATACTAATATAATGACCATATAATAATGTAATATAATGACCATACAATATAATGAGCATATAATAATAATAACAATAATTACTGCTAATATGAGCATATAATAATAATAATAATAATAATATAATGACCATATAATAATGTAACATAATGACCATACAATATAATTACCAAATAATAATATAATATAATGACCATATAATAATAATAATGATAATAATACTACTAATATAATGACCATATAATGTAATATAATGACCATACAATATAATGAGCATATAATAATAATAAATACTACTAATATAATGAAAATATAATAATAATGATAATACTACTGATATAATGACCATAGAATAATGTAATATAATGACCATACAATATAATGACCAAATAATAATAATAATAATAAAAATACTACTAATATAATAAGCATATAATAATTAATGATAATAATACTACTAATATAATGACCATATAATGATAATATAATAATATACTGACCATATAATGCCTTCTGTCCCTGTCCTCCATTATGGGGCAGACTTACCGATCCCCTGAACATTTCCTTATCAGTGAGATATATACTCCCAATGTCACGACCCTCGCACAGGCCACTAATAAGGAATGGAAGTGTCTTCCTCCCCGGACCTGAGCAATCTGAGGCGGTAATATCAGGGACATGGCTGCTAATAGCACAAAAAGGAAAAGGCGTTCTTAGCATAGTCCTTGCTTAGGATAGCGTCTGCTGTTACAGGGGTGAATCAGCACGGTTACTCATTGTGAAGAATGTCTCCAGAATGTCGGCTATACAATAAGACGATCCCAGGCAGACCGTGTACCGGGGAGAACAGGAGCTCGAGAGGAGCCAGACCCGGGAACCATCCCGTATAATTATTACTAATCAGGAAAGTCCAATCTTCTCGGGTCTCTGACTCTCCGGGAAGAACAGTCGCACATGACACATGGCGCATCCTCTGTCTCCTTTATAGGACTGCAGCGGGACGTCCCGGATAATGGCGGCCGTCTGAGGGTTAGTGCTGTCTGGGGATCAAGGTCACCTCTCGTGAGGCAACATGTAGTTCTCCACTATCAGCGTGAATCACCCAGCGGCAGAAAGCATGGCAGACTGGTGCCCGCCGCTCAGCACTGCTGGCAATGGGGGTCACCAGAGGGCAAAACTACTGCGGCTCCTCTGTGTGCGGCACCGCTGTACTCACTGCTCACCCAGTGTGCACCCTGCCCCTCATTACTGACAGCCAATGTCCTGGGAGAAAGGCTGCACGGGATATAGCCGCAAAATGCACATATAACACGCGAGATACACATAGAATATACATAGAACACGTGATACACATTTAACATATATAAGATATACATGTAATACACATGATACCCATATAATACATAAATATTACACAAAAGATACATCATACACATAGTACACATGAAACACACACACACACACACACATAGATATATATTATATATATATAATGCGCATATAATATACATAAAATATACACATAATACACATGATACCCATATAATACACACAAAGCATACATGATACACACAGTACACAAATACACGCACACACATTTTATATATATATATATATATATATATATAGATATATATATATATAATACATGCAGTAAGTACATATGATACACATATAATACCCATCTAATATGCATAAAGAATACATATAATACACATGATATCCATGTAGTACCCATATAATAAACATAAAACATACATCATACACATAGTACACATGACACACACACATCCATATATACATATATATAATACACATAAAACGTGCATCATACACATAGTACACATGATATATATATATACACACACACACACACACACACATTTATACATATATAAACATATAATACACACACAATACACATATACTATGCATAATATACATATAATACACATATACATAGTACAGCTAATACACTTACAATATAGATAATATAAACATATAGAACACAAACAATATACATATAGTATATCTAATACACATATACATAGAATTCACAAATAATATACATGAACTATCCATATAATGCACATAATAAACATATAATACACAACACAGATATGATATACATTATACATGTAATAAATATATAATACACATATACTATCCATAATGCACATACAATGTACATAAGTACATACTATACATTATGTGAATATTATGTGAAAAGCCCATCACAATGTATGATTTAATGTCAGACTATTCATAATGTATATACATATGTATATAGTTTAAGATACATAATAAATACACATGCTGTACATGGTGTACATTTATTAAATAATATACATATAATATGACATTCACAATATAATATACATAATATGAGACTTTCATGTCACCTAAACTATGATAAAGTAGGATGAAGACTTTATATATACACATAATAGACCTATAATATACAGGTGATATACATAAATTCATACCCATAATAAACATAACATATATATTCATTAATATATATTCATAATGTATACATACTGTACACACACACACATGCGCACACACACACACACACACATATATATATATATATATATATATATATATATATGTATATATACATGTAATATACATAATGTACAAACAATACACAAGCATCAAATATACATGCTGTAGAGATATATAATATACATAATTTAGAAACTATATACATAAAATATACATACTGTACATATACACATCTATAGACTGGACACACTATACAAACTGTACACAATATATACATATAAATATACATACTGTTTACAATATATACATATAAATATACATATTGTATACAATATACCATACATACTGTGAACAATATACATATAAAATTCATACTGTGCATATATACATACTGTACACATACACATACTAAACACTGCTATACATACTGTACACTGATATAAACTATACACATACATATTGTACACAATATACATGCTGTTCACATAATATACGTACTGTACACTGATACATATTGTACACTTACTGTACACATACATACTGTACATGTATAATATACATACGGTGCACTAATATACATACTATACACTGATAATACTGGACACACATATTGGACACAATATACATACTGTACACACAATATACATACTGTACACACATACTGTACATACATAATATACATACTGTACACTGATACATACTGGATATACATATTGGACACAAATACATACTGTACACACAATATACATACTGTACACAGATACTGTACATATGTAATACACATACTGTACACAATATACATACTGTACACATACATAGTGAACATATATAAAATAAATACTGAACATATATATTATACATACTGTACACAATATAGATGGTACTGTACATGTATAATTTGCATACTGTACACAGATACTGTGTACACAATATACATATTGTACATATAATCTACATAATACACATGTCAGTGTCACAGGCGCACCCGTCACACTGTACATAGTCGCCGTGATGATGAATACTCATGTCACGTGTAAAACAACCAAGGTTCTATCCCAACAGAGCACCACCCCGTCTTGTATCCGGCCGCGCCCCTCCCTGCTCTACACCAATAGGAACGCGCGCCTCTTATCTCGGCAGCCCGGCTTTCTTCTGATTGGCTGTGAGGTCCGGCGGTAGATAG